>NW_024499796.1:5817866-7152869 GCF_017590055.1 Onychostruthus taczanowskii
TTTGTTTCAGGGTCCCCCCTCCGGAGCCGCCGTCCCTCGGATCGCACCCCCGTTTTGTCAACAGCCCCCCCACACCCCTTCTGCTCCCCCACTTCTCTCTAAAACGCGACGATGGCCCGAGTCCAGGCTCCCAGGCTCGCCAGCGCCTGCTTGCTGCACAGCTGCCCGTTGAGGGGCTGCTCCGAGTCCGCCTGCTGCCGGCTCACCAGCCCCGTGAAACCGGAGCCGAAGATGGAGATCAAGTTGGAGATGTTGGAAGAGTCCTGGGGGTGCTCGGCGCTGTACTCCTCGAAGCGGGCGCGTTTGGTGCACGGGGCGAAGGGGGGGCCGCCCGCCACCCCGCCTCCCCCCGGCTCCCCTTCCTCCACCCCCTCCTCTTCCTCCTCCTGCCCCGGGTAATACTTGCGCTTGGTGCCGGGCGCGGGCGGCGGGGAGGCGAGCCCCGGTGCCGGCTGGCAGCAGCAGGGGCACTGCGAGCAGCAGTCCTGGTGCAAGTACCCGTTCTCCACCGTGGTCACGACGTGAGTGTCCAAATCCAGCACCGTGGTGCGGCTGCTACAGTGCGGGGCCCCGCCGCTCCCGAAGTCACAGCCGGCGGCGTAGAGCAGCCCAGGGGCCGCGCTGCCTCCGCCACCGGGACCGGCGCTGCCGGCGGCCCGGTAGAAGCCCGGGGACGAGTCTCTGCAGGGCGCTCGCTGCATCTCCGGGGGCACCGCGCACACCGGCACCTCCAGCAGCTCCGCGCCGCCCCGCGCAGCCCCGCAGCTCCGCGCCTCGCGGTCCTGCGTGTCGGCGGGCAGCGGGAGCGCCGCCAGCTCCGGCGGGGCGGCGGCGGCGGGCGGCGGGCAGGCGGGCATGGCGAGGAGCGGGGCGCCGTCGGGGTAGTGCTGCTGGCGGCGGTAGAGCTCGGCGTAGCGCTCGCTCAGGTAGAGCTGCCGGGCGTTGCGGAGCACATAGGAGACGAGCAGGTTCTTGTGGAGCTTGATGCCGCCTCGCTGCGTGCGGGAGCTGTGGATCTTCCGCAGGGAAATACTGATCAAACTCTGCGCATCGAGGGTGCACTCCATCCTCCTCCGGCCCCTCAGCATCGGCTCTCGCCGCCCGCGCAGCCAGGCACCCCGGCCCGCATCCACACGGCAGCCGGGCGGGTGCGGAGGGTCGTAAGGAAGGAGGATAAAGAGGCGGGGGGGAGGGAATAAAGCCCCCGCCTTTTATACCGCTGCGCCGGCCCCCGAGCCCCGCCCCCCGGGGCCAGCGCTACCAATGGAAAGGCGGAGGACGGCTTGACGGGCGGGCAGCGCGGCCAATAGGAGTGAGGCGGGCGCCTCGCGCCGTTCAAATGGTGTCAGGCGCGGCGCGGCCCGTGAGGGCGGCGGGGGCTCGGCCGGGCTGGGCGAGGGACGCTGAGGGCACCGGGGGTCCCGCCCGAGCGGCGGCGGAGCGGGGGCACCCCCTCCCCGCGCCGCTCCCCTCGCACAGGTGAGCGCGGGGCGGTGCCCGCCCCGGTGGGCGGTCCCGAGCAGCCGCGGGGGCGGGGGGGCGGCACGCCCCGCCCCGTCCCGCCCTGTGACAGCCCTGAGGCACCGCGTACCCTCAGCAGGACCCTCGGCGGTACCGGCACCGTCTGTGAATGCCAGCCCCGCGGGTGCGGTGGGATGCCCCGCTCCGCTTTGGGCTGTGCTAACCCCGGGAGTTGCCGGTTCAGGTGCTGGCCGCACCCCAGTGCTGCCGGACACCCCCGCGCCCCCACAGCCCCCGGCGGGGACCCCTCTTGTCGTGCCTGCGGAGCTCCCGCCATCTCCCCGCGTTTGGAGGGGAGTCAGGGCTTCCCCCGCCGCGGCGGCAGGACCGTGCATCAGTCACTCCTCACAAAGTGACACAATCACACCTGGTTTCCCCCCAAAGTGAGAGCGCTCGGGTTAATTATGGGCTAATTAAGGCCTTCCGTCCCGCCTCGGGGCACACGGCAGCGCTGGCTCTGCCGGGCAGCGCGGCCCCCGCTCTTCCTCACAGAAAGGTGTGAGGGGAGGGCTGGTCCCTGGGCGGTTAGGGTCCCTGGGCTGGTCTCCGGGGGTTAGGGACTGCAGGGGCTCAAGGGTGGCTTTAGGGGATGCTGAGACTCAGACGTGTCCCCACGTTTTTTGCTTAAAAGCCCCAAGTCACCCAGAGAGCCGAGCACCGCGCCCGGGGAGCAGTAGCACCCACCGGAGCTGGTGACACCGCAGAGCAGCAGCCCCTGTCCACCAGGTGACAGCTGGGGGGCTCAAGGCAGGAGGCTGCAGCGTCTGGGTGGGAGAGAGGGCTCTGAAATGGATAGCCAGGGAGGGACTGCAGTGCCGGGGCAACGGGAGCTGCTTCTGAAACGGCATCTTCTGTAGAGAGCAGAAGGCAGGGGAGAGAGTGGGGTGTATTCCCACTGCCTGCAGAGGTTCTCCAGGCTGGGTGCCTGTCTTGGGGTCACCCTGGCAGACATACCTTAGCAGTGGCTGTGGGCAGCCTCGTGTCTGCACGTGGTGGGGAGCCCATTGGAAAGAAAACCTCTGAAGCCCTCCTTCCTGCTGTGCAGCCCAAACTCCAAACCACAGGGGCAGTGACACAAGGTGATCACCGGGGTCATCAGCTCACTGTGCAAAACCTGGGCTCCGTGGGGGGCTTTGAGGGGGATGCTTGGAGGGCTTTTCTTGTTTCCTGGCTTGGCTGTATTCTGCTGGCTCAGCTTGACCATGTCCTACACTGAAGGAAATGGGAACAGACCCAGCACCACAGAGGATTTTGTTCCTGTGGAAGGGTGGCTGGGGCAGCAGCTGAGCTAGGGCAGCTCACTGCTCCCTCAGGAGCAGCTGGCTAAGTCCTGCATGCTCATGGAGCCACCTTCTCCACAATCTGCCTTCAGCCAGGCAAACTGGGGTGAATGATAACTCTGTGCATTCCCAAGCTTGTAAGATGCTCTTGTTCCTTGTTCATAACATAAAAGTGATCACAACCCTGTCCGAGGGGGTGGCTGTAGCTCAAGGCAGTGGGTACAGGTAGTGCTGGGGATGGGGGGTTATGCTGTGTCTGTCCTCTCCTCCACCACGCTCTCTCCCTTGCAGCTCTCCCTGGCTGCAAGTTGGCTTTTCCAGGTCTGTGGCTGCACAGCAGCTGGAGGTTCAGGAGACGATAACTGGAGCTGGTCTGTGCAGATACTATGGGGTGTAGCAGGATTAGCTTTGGACACATTGTATAGGTCAGTGCTGAGCTTTGGGTGCTTTGGTGGCTTGAGCCAGGACTTGCTGCTGCTCAGTGAGATCAAAGGCTCTGCCATCATGGGCTATTGGGGTTGGTGCTTGTGGACTGAGCCACAGCTGCAGCTCTGCAGCATTTTCTCTGTCCTCATGGGCACTGGGGAACCAGGGCAGCAAGCACTGCTGCTGCCAACCTGTGCCATATCCTCCACCCAGCCAGTGCAGGCAGTGATTTCTTCTCCTGATCAGCTGGCATTTGCTGCTCTCTGGCCCATCTCCAGCTGTAAAACTCTAGCCTACGTGGTCCAGGCTAAGAGCTTGAATTGCCCATTGGCCAGCTGTGATGGGGTGGCTTGGGCAGTGCAGATGGGGCCAGGCACAAAGCGTTGCCCTGGCAGACACCCTCTGCCTCGAGCTCCTGCTCACCTTCCCACCTACGACTTGAGCGTGGCCTCGGGGCACTGCCCAGTGCTGGCCCTCTGCTTTTTAATCATTGAGTGGCCCAGCTGGCCTCGAGTTGTGGATTTTAGTGAAGGGTCAGGTGTTGCAGAGCTCTGCTTGCAGCAGTGCTGGGTTTATGGAGGTGCAGAGGGTTGTGCATCCTCGGGGCTGGCTGGGCACCGTGGGGCAGCCCTGGATGCAGGAGCTGCTGCTGTCTCTGGCTGTCAGAGAAGTGCCCTCTGCTGTAACTGCCTGAGAAGCTTCGTGGCACCAGGAAAGCCTGAGAGCACAGCAGGAGCCTCTAGGAGATGAAGACGGAATTAAAACTTTAATCTTATTTAGACTCTGGGTAATTAATATAAAGGCTGTAAAACGTGGGCCTGATCCTGGTGCTGGCTGCTGGGCACCGTGCTGTGGCCGGCAGGGCAGCAGCAGCTGCAGGCTGGCTCTCCTCCCCAGCTGGCTCTCCTGGCAGGTGCCAATGTTTTGTTTGCAGACACGGTGGCTTTAATCCTGGAGCTGGGACGGGCTGTGCACTGCAAGAGCCACGCTGCTTCAATTTGGCCTGTGGACTCCAAAATCTCGCAGAGACAGGAATCTGGCTGATACCTGTCTTGGCACACGATTGCAAGCTCTGCTTTTCTAACGAGGATAACGAGTCCTGTCCATTTTCTGGCTCTGAAGCAGCAAGGTGGGGCAGGATGGTTTTAGTGCTTGCCTTTCTCAGGAAAACCTGTGTGTCCTGTCCAGCATCCCTATTCCCTGGTGTTGGGGTTTGGGTGTGCTTTCCTTGGGCAAGGCCCCTAAGGACCCTACTGCTGTAGTGGACAGTTCATGTAAAACCATCTTGGTTAAATATGATCATCTTGGCCAGCTTTTACCTGGCCTTTATATGGTGAGGACCATTATTTCCCCAAAGGACAAGAGGACGGGCCCAGGATTTGCCCTCTGAAGCGCTGAGCTGCACATTTTCTGGTGTAGATGATGCTGGTCCTGGGGACTGCCAGTGATGTGGGCACTGTGGGGCTGCTCCTGGGCTGGGGATGGTGCAGCTGTACCACACCTGGTCCAGCCTTGCTGATGTCCTGGTGCCAGGGCTGGTTTCGCAGCCGTCGATCCTGCAGCAGGATCCAGCAGCAAAACCTGGCGGTCCGCTGCTCTCAGCTGCAGAGTAAACAAGCTGGCAAGAGAAACCATTTTGCTTCAGCTTGTAGGAGAAACCCTTTTTAGGTAGCACTTCCAACTGGCAATGCTCTCCTTCATTAACCCCCTCCTTCCCTTTCCAATGAAACGTGAATTTGCAGCGATTGGAGATCAGGCACTTGCCAGTGCAGCTTTGCCACCCAGAGCAACGAACACAGACGTGAATTTACTGCTTGATCTCATAATTTCAGTGCAATTAGACTGGCTGCTATAAAGCAATTTCCCCTTGAGCCTCGGAGTCCTGGGCCTGGGCACTGCCCAGCTTTTCTCAGACAAGGAAACGGAGGCCTTTGGGTATTGGCTGAAACACGAGTTTTTTTGGGTGCACCTGGAACTTGACTCCCTGGAGATGCGTCTATGAGCTGGAGCTGCGAGTGCCTGGCATGTCTGAAAAGGAGCCTGCTTTTCAGGCTTACTTATTACAAGTCAGGCACCCAAAGCTAGTGGGAAAACAAGCCAGAACAAGGTTTTCAGGCTGAGCTCTTGGAGCACGGCTGGCTTCTGCCACCTTCTCCTCTGTGCTGGGCAAGCTTAATGTTGCCTGGCTCCCCAGGCTACTCCCCATCTTGGGGGGACTTGTAGGGCAGACCCACAGGTTCTGCTGCAGCCTGTGGGGAATGGGGCACGTCAGCTCCCAAAGCCAGCAGCCCTTGGAGGGGCATATCCATCTGTGTTGATAGAGTGGCCTATGGGTAGGGCTGTCACCTTGCTGTCGTAGCTGTTAGCTCTTTCTCTCAGCTTTGGTATCACAGTCAAATACTTTCTATAAAATCCTGGAGAAAAAGGGATTGAAACCATACTGAAAAAGCATCCATTTAATTATCTTTTCTCCATGCTTCTAGCTGGGGAGCTGTATAATGCCTCCCAAGTGCCACCGTGGCACTGGGCATGATGACATGCTCAGTATTTTGATTTGGTCTGCTCCTACCTAAATTCACCAGCCCATTTCTTGTGTTCCTGGGAACCACTGTGCAGGGTATGGCTGCTTCTGTAAGCTTCCCTGCCACTGCTTCATGGCCTCTTGCTGCTGTGTGGCAAAGCACCTGTGCCCCATGTGGTGCTTACAAACTCTCCTGGTGCCTACTGGAGTGTTGGGAGGTCCCTTGGATGGGAATTGTATAATCCTTCTTTTGCCTTATCCTGGAAGGGTAGAACTGAGGAGGTTATTGCTGCCAGGATCCTACTGCTGATCCTCTTCTGAATGGCCTCTGCTTATCCTGATGCAAGGGGAAATGCTGGCTGTGTTGGCCAGCTGGTGATGGGACCCAAAGGAGACAGGGGCTTTCTGTCCGTGCTGATGTATTTTAGCCCACTGATGGCTTGCTGTGCCCACAGGTCAAACTGCAGCAGCAGATCTGTTCCTTGCTAGAGCTGAGGAGGGGAATGAGCTGCTGATGGTGTAAGCAGAGCTGTGGGTGTTCATGGAGAGGCTGCAGTGTCCTGGTTGTTCTTGGTGTGATTTGTGTGGCTCATCTCATGCCCAGAGCTGCTTGTGCGATGCTCTCATAGGGCAGCATTGTAAAGCTCCTGGCACAGGCACTTACCCATGTCTCTGACAAACCTGTCCAGCTGTGCTGGTTGCTGTTGGTGCCTTGTCTCCTTGTTTCTGGCATTTGGAGGCCATTGATTTCCTGCAAAACCATTGCAGGATGCTAAAGCTGCAAGATAATGGTGTGTGGCAAGCTTGGGAGCTGCCCTTTTGGGAAGAGGGGATGAAGTTGGGGTCTACTCCTTCCCGTGAGCATTTCACACCTTGGACTGGGTGCTCCCTTGGGCCCTGCCAGTCAGGGAGCTCATTAAACCACCCTGACAGAAGTGGTGCTCACCCTTCTCCTGGGGTCATGTGGTATCCTGGGAGTTCCTCTGACACTGGGAGAGAAAGCAAGTCTGTGCCAGGGGACTCTCTCTGGAGCTGCTGTGGGGTCTTGCTGCTGCTGCCCCAAAGCATCACTTCTTGGAGCCATGAGGTGCCCTGGGCGCCCAGTGCTGTTTGCTGGGCTGTGGTATCTGATAGAGACCTTATTTTAATTGCAAGGTCAGATATCCTGCAGTCTTTATTGCTGTGTAGCCAAGAGTTGATCCCTGGACTTGTTCTGACCCCGAGTTGCAGCTGTAAATGAGGCTGTGCTGGAGCACAGTCCTTACCCAAACTGGGAAGTCTGTCTCCAACACCAGCATGAATGAGGGATCTTACCTGCAAATCCTGTTCCCGTCTGTCCTGGGTGGAGCAGGACAGGACTTGCTGGGGACTGAGTGGGATTTGTAATCGTGCTCCCTGCTGGCAATGGGAGCAGCAGCTCGGAGGAGGCAGGGCATCACCTGCTATAGGGCTCTGGGAGGGGTGGAGACTGGGCACCTGTGGTCTAGGGCTAATCCTGCCTGTTTCTCCTCCCATCTCCCCTGTCCCGTGGTTTCTAGATATTCATCAGAATAGGGCAGGGCCTGTCTTACCACACAGGCAGTGTCTGGTGCAGGGCACCCTAGGATGACTCCTGTGATGGGCATTGCTCATCTCGGTGACCTGCCCAGGGCTCAGGGTGCTCCGGGATGCTTGGCATTGAGGGGAACCAAACCGAACTCTCTGTTCCTGCCAAATCTGTAGGGAGGGAAGTTGGGGTAAAAGCTGTAGTAAAGTTGGAGCTGTGGCTCACCTGGAGAATGAACTCTGGGGTGCTGAATGGCAGCTTGGCCACAAGCGTGGTGGGGTCCCATTGGGGATCCCCTTTCCCGCTGAAAGTGACTCCAGGAGCGCTGGAGTGCAGAGGGCGGGGGGCTCCGAAAGGGTTAATGGCTGCTCGTCTGTCATGGAACCTCCAGCCTCTCCCGAGCAGAGCCCCTCCGGCCGGGAGCAGCGTGGCCTCACGGTGCCCCGCGGATGGACGGACAGACGGTGTCAGAACTACAATCCCCGGCAGGGAGCAAACCCCCGGGGTGTGCCGGGACTGGTAGTCCGGGGCCTGGCGTGGGGGTCCCCGCTGCCACTCCTGGCTGGGGCGGGGGGACCCGGAGGGAATGTGCCGGCTCGGGGAGGAGCCAGCGTGTTCACCCACTTTGTTGTTATATACCTTAAAGGAGCAGTGGCTGTGCCCGAGCGAGCTCCCTAGCGGAGCCGCGCAACCCGGGCTGTGGGCTTTTTAAAGATAAAAATCACTCGCGTGGCCTCCCTTATTAACGACATCTCCCGCTCTCAGTAACTCCTTCGGCGCCTGGGCATCGCCAGCCGGCGCGGTGCTGGGCCCGCCCGCCGCGGGGCTGCTGCGCTGCGCTGGACCGCTCTGGTCCTGCATCCCCGCCAGAGCATCCTCCTCCCGGCGCTCTCTGTCTGGGAGTCCGGAGCTGCCGGGGCGTGAGTGCCGAAACCCCCAGCGCTCTTTATGCCACGGAAAATCTATTTTCTTGCAGGGGAGACATCCCCGCTCATGGTCGCCGCAGATAAAGAGCTCTGGAGAGAAGTGTGGAGTAGCGACGACGTGGGCAGCGCGGCAGATTTCTCATGCCGCTGTGGCACAGCCGTGACCTGGAGATTTCTTCCTCCCTCCGGCATAATTCAGTCTAGCACCCGGTGCCTCCAGCTAAACACCCTGGCCCGGCCCTGGCATGTGCCCAGCAGACACCCACATCAAAGCCACCGCGGCTTGCCTGGCCCCTCGCCAGCAGCTACCTCTAGACAGCTTGTGCAAACCTGGAGGGAGATGACTGCGGAGCATCCAGCCCTCAGCAGCTCCCGCCTGCTGTGGGGCAGCCGGGGCTGCCTTGGGTGCGTGGTGGGAGCCACAGCTGGGTGGGCGACCCCGTCCTGGGATCGTGGTGGGCGTGCCAGTGAAACATCTGTCCCAGTGAAGCTGGGCAGCTGCAGCCTGGTGCTGCCTGCTTTCAACTGCTTTGTCCCTGCTTCCCTGTGCTGGTGCTCATTGCCTCCATGCCCCTCTGAGCCTCGGCAGAGGGGGATGAAATCTCTCTGGCAGGTGAATGTGCTGGAGAGAGGCTGGTGGAGTGGAGCACGGGAACCTTGCTGACTGGAAAAGCAGGAATAACCACCCAAACAACTGGTGTGGGGGGGCTGTGGTGCTGCAGGGAGCTGGCAGCTGAGCTGGGTGGTGCTGGGGCAGGTGGCCCAGGCCTGCCTTTGCTTTCCAGGGTCACACACTGTGGTTCACACGTGGGTTGTCACCAGCATGAAGGCAAGGGGAGGGCTTGGGTGGCAGAGATGAGCCCAGTGTTCTTGGCTGAGCCTTTTGCTCCTGGGCTTCTGGGCGCAGCTCAGCCTCCCCACAGCCTGGATGTTTGCCTGCTGAGGGGCTGTACTTGATCCTTCTTCCTTCATGAGTGTGGGTGTTGGAAAGAGCATTGGGAACACATGCTCCTGCTAGGAACTGGGCTCTAACTGGTCTGTGCTATGAGTTCAGGATAGTGTCCAAAATGCTTCCAGCCTGGTGCCTGGTCTGGCATGGCTGGCAGTGGGCAGAGCTGCTGGTCTTGTTTAGTTTTGGAGTTGTCTGGGTGAAATTCACACCCAGAGCAGAGGAACTCTTCCCTGGGGTGCAGATAGCTCCTGGTGCATGAGTGACATGGTGGGAGCAGAAGGGCTGAAGCCCATCAGAGCTTGTATCTGGAGAGCTCTGCTGTGCCTGGCCCTGGCTGCCCTATGTGCAGGGACTTGTGTGGTTAGGTGCTGGAGTACAACTCATGCAGCTGTGACCTCTTGGACACACTGACAGCAGCAGAAAGACCCTTCTGGGCTGCAGCAGTCTGTATCACATCCTTTTCTGTGCAAAAGGAAACAGTGGAGTGGGAGAGGCTGCCTGTGGTGAGCTGCTGGCTGCTGCATCCCTCAAGGAACCTGGGCTGTAGGGAGCCCATGATGCTACTGTGCTGTGGATGCAGCCAGCCTGTTGCCCCAGGGATGCTGAGACAAGGAACCATACAGGATCCTGCCCTTGCTGGTGGTGCCAGTTCACAGGAGTCTGTGGAAGAACCAGTGCAACCTTTATAGTGAACTGTGAACAATGAGGATCCTATGGGATGCAGGGGAAATGGTAGGGGCTCAGTCTAACACCTCATGCTGTGCCTGGCTGCTCTCCAGAGTCTGTTCAGGGGCTAGGTGAGGTGGTGGGTGCTGCATACTGGGCTGAACCTTGGTCCAGTCACTCACTCCCTGTCCTGCTTGGTGCTGCAGAGCTGGCAAGTTGTTGTCTTGCAAACAGCTCCTGTGCATGTGTGTGCTGTGCCTGGCCCAGCAGGGAACCTGCCTATAGGGCTGTGTGAACCCTGATACAGCATTTGAGGGGAAATGTTGGGCTCCACAGAGACCTGCTGAAGATCTCTGTCGGAGAAGGGCACACGAAAGCTCTCCTACAGGCCTGTCTTAGCTCTACTGCTTATTCCTTTTTGCTTTTCATCCCTTGCCTGCCATTTGGGAGCCTTGTACCAGCAACCTTACAGCTGCCTAACACGTTGTGATGGTTGTGTTGCAGCAGGTGCCTCTAAGGAGCCCTGCACTGAGGCTGCTGAGGTGTGCACCCCTCCACACCCCCCAGTCTGATTGCTTCTGACACAGTCGTGCTCAGACTAAGGCTGAGCCCGGACCCTTCCTGTCTGATGTTGGAGCAGAAGCCCCAAAGGGTGAAATGCAGCTGCTGGAGGAGGCAGCAAGGACTGTGGATTGGGGGCCTTGGAGATGAAGCTGTTTGCAAACAGCTCCTGGGTGCAGTGGCACTTTTTACACTGTGTGACTTTCCCATATGCACAGGCATCCCCAAGGCGGAAGGGAACTTTGACTCTGGCAAGGGTAGAAATGAAACGTGGATAACATCGCTAGGCTAGCGTTGCTAGAGGAATTAAGAACCAAGCAACTGCATCCATAGGAACCTCAGTTCTTCCCTTATCCTTTTGCACATCGAAGTTAATTGCATTTCCAACTGACACATCAAGCTGTCCTGCCACGGTCGTCTGCGGCAAAGTCAGCGCATCGTGGTTGCTCTGGGATATAAACCTCACCTCTGGTGTCTCGCTCTCTTGGGGATAATGTCTTTCCCAGGGCTCTTTGTGGTATGGTCAGGTCTTAAGAGCCCAGGGCTCAAGCTGAGTTGTCTTGTCAGGTCTTTACGGGTATCTCTTGAAGGTGAGACTTGTCAGACTTAAGCAATGGATGAAATTTTTTTAATGGGTGTTCAGCAGCCACTGTGGAGATGCTTAAGGGCATAAATTTTTTAAGAGCATAATGGATGTTAAGCTCTCAAAAATAAATCCTAAGTCTCTCTAGCCTGTGTTTCCCAAGGTATTGGCGGCTAGCTTAAAATGAGAGAGCAAGCAAAATGAAATAAAAGGCTTTTAGATGGTGCAGATCACCAGTGTGGAGCTTCTGCTTTCTTTGTGTGTCTGAGTTAGCACTTGGGATGCTGAGGGTCAGGACAGGGAGGTCTTAATCCCTGGTCAGTGCTTTGGGGACCCAGACTGGAAAGTAGAGTTAGAGGGTTTTCTCCACAGCAGAAGATTGGTAGGGCAGAGTGGGCAGTGCTGGGTGCTGAACCCTCTGACCCAGAAGCCTTAGTGATGGCAACCAGAGAGATGGAAATTCTCTTGATGAAGCAGACCCAACAAACCCAACAGGGTGTCGGAGATGGGCTGGTGCCTTCCTCCTTTGAGCAAGAGGCATGAAGATCTGGCCAGAGCAGCTCTATGCAAACAATTCCAGGGAGATGACAGTGAAGCTGTGAGGTGCCAGGGCTTCCTCTTCCACCCTGCCCAGATGAGATTTTCCTGTGGAAGTGGCAGCCCTGTGCAGGGGTTTTACCCGGTCCTTGTTGCACAAGGAGCTGGGACAGCAGGAAGGAGATGTTCCCTGCTGGCTGGTGCAGTGCCCCAGAGCTGGGAAAATGGAGAGGAACTGGCTTCGTCCTTCCTCAGCTGCTGTTACCCCCAGGCTGGGAATCAGAGCCACTTGTTCTCTCTCTCCAGCCACAGCAATGGGAAGGAGGTGGAAGAACACTGTGCTGGCATGGGCAGCAGTGCCAAGGTGCCAGGAAGCGACAGCCCAAAACTTGTTTGATGTTTTCTTCCCCCACCACTGGAGAAGAGAGGGCTGCAGCTCCAGGAGCGTGGAGCTCATGCTTGTCTCCTCCTGCCCAGAGGGGCTGGCTCAGAAGAAGTGGGAGCAGCCTTGATCCCGTGCACAACCCTGGGAGGTGGCGTGAATTCAAACGCTGGCATCCTGCAGCACTGCACCTTGTGTTGTTCATGCCAGCTTCCCTCCCAAATCTGGTTGGAAACATTCCGCAAACGCTGGCATCCTGCACCTTTGTGTTGTTCATGCCAGCTTCCCTCCCAAATCTGGTTGGAAACATTCCTGCATTCCCCATGAGGTCAGCTCTGCTGTGGCTCTGCTCGCTGAGGTCAGCTTGTACCTGCTGAGGGCTTGGCCCCATTTTATAGAGCTTTTCCATGAGGTGTGCCCTGGGAATGCCCTCCCCTGGGCTGTGGTAACAGTGCTTGGAGATGAGCAGTGCTGGTGCCTTCAGGACGCTGAGGAAGTTGAGGTGCTAGGTGATTTGCACCTGGAATTTCTGTTCCTTTCTGCTCCTTACTGGGGTTTGGAGGTAGGCGTTGACCCACTCTGAGGTAACAAGTTCAGAAACATCAAGTTGTGAGTGCCTTGGTGGCAAGACAAAGTAAGAAAAGTAGAAGATTTGGAAATGACCAGGGGAAAAAAATACTCCTTGAAGTATGGGTTGATGGAGAAATGTTATCTGCTGCTTTTCTGCTTCAGCCTAACCCTGTTCCTCAGTTCTGGTAGTGACTGGTGTGTAATAATGGGAATAGCAAAAACACGTATTTCTGATGTGGACTGGTTCTGCTCAAAGGGCTGTTGTTTATGAAGTCTGACAACCTTCCTTCATCTCAAAGGCACCTCTGGATTCTCTGTCCCATCACAGCTAAGCCAAGGGACAAAAGGCTCTATCTTCCCCTCTTCCCTAATAGCTGTGAGGATCAGGGCTCTGGCTGCTCCTCAAAAACAGAAGGTGTGTCTGCACCAAGAGCCTCTGTCAGGAGACATGGGGTGCTCCTCCTTGCTCTGTTTTGCACATTCAGATTTTCTTTCCTGCTTCTCCAGCCCTCTCCAAGCACCGCTCACCCTTGCTCAGGCTGGGAGGGCCTTTTTGGGTGGAGTGATTGGAGGTGGGAGAACACCCTCCTACCCAGGACGAGTTTGCAAGTCCTCTGGGCTCCCAGCTGCTCTGGCTGCTGCTGCTGCCTCTTGGGGGAGGACAGGAGGGACCGAGCAGGGGGTCTCTTCTTCTTGGCACAGCTGCACTGGGGCTCTCTGCAGCTCCCAGGAACCAGGCATGGCAGCTCTTCCCCAGATGGAGGACAGGACCCGGGGGGTATTGACCGTCTGCTGCTTTGCTGCCCCAGAAAAGCCTGAAGGCTGTTCAGTGCTGCTGTTCTGCATTGAATTGCACCAAACCCCATGCTCCCCTCTGTTATCCCTGAAGATGGATGCAGATGATTCCCCTCCTGACATGTGCGTGATCTGTGTGCGCTTGGCTCTCCTCTCTTCCTGGGCAGCTGGCAGGTTATTTTTGGTTCTGGAGCGGCCCAGATCTGGTTTCTGCTGGGGTGAGTCCCTGCCCAGCACACCTCTTGCATCCTCCGGGCTTGTGGGAGGTGAGGAGCAGTCTTCCCTTGCCCACAGCTGGAGCTGGCAGGGATGCTCCAGTAGTCCCCTGCTGAAGGGCTCATCTGGCATCTCTGTGGAATGGCTGAGAGAAGGGGGCATTGGCCAGGTCTGTGGGGACTCACCTGGATGTGGCAGCTCAGGAAACCTGATCTGTGGGCCTCTTTGGGAGGAAAGGGATGGGCAGGAGCAGCTGGTGCTCTCTCAGGGCTTGGAAATCCAAGCCAACACCTCGTCACGTGCATCCCTCTTGGCTCACAGGCTGGAGGAACAGCATCCCCTTCCCTCAGCTCCTGGCCTCCTGCCAGTGCCCTGCAGTGAAAGCCCCTTCAGAAGGGCATTATGGGGGCTGAAGGGTTTTCTGGGGACAGCCCTGGGGTGATGCTGGGGACCTCCTGCCTTGTGTCTCCTTGGGAAGGCCTCACTTGCAAGGCTGTTCCTTCACTTATGCTCCGTCCAACTTCAGCACTTTCTTAAAATCAAGGTTTGTCCCAGAAATCCTGGAGCAGGGCTTTGTTCCACTGCAACAGGGTACTGCTCAAAGCATCCTCTCCACGTCTGCATGGTGGGATTTTCAGAGGTCCCTGCTTACCTGGAGTAGAACAGGGTAAAAATGCAATAAAATAAATGTTTTTCACATGTCAGACATATTGAATATTTTCTGGGCACCCTGGGCTGTGTGGGAAAGTGAGGCTGCTTGTTTCTCTGTGCCCAACTGTCTCTGTAGCCTGGTGGAGCTGAGCACCTTGCTGGAGGTGAACATCTTGGTGGAACTGAGCTTGCAGGAGGTATTTTGAGAGCAGGTATCCACAGAGGATGTGTGTCCCCAGCTGCATTGCTGGCACTGTGTACAGAAATCATTATTCAAGGCTTTTATTAGGCTGATGTCCTGTTTATTCCAGTATTTGGTCCTATGCTCCATACAGGTGCTCAAGAGCCTGTGTGCCCAGAGTGGAGGTGGGGTAAGAGCCCCTCCCCAGGCAGTGCTGGCTGCCATGGCTAAGGACACTGCATCCAAACGATGCTGAGGAGAGTGGGACTAAAGTCATGGTGCATATACTTGTAAGGTGATGGCTGGCAGAGGTGGGCTGACAGGGATTCTGCAGGTCAGCCTAGGTGTCAGAGCTGCCCTGATGAATCCTGGGCACCAGCAGAGGCTGCAGCACTCCCTGTCCAGTGTTTCCCATCCTCAATGGCACAGCTTTTTCTCACTGGAAACGGTGTCCTTTTCTCTGGGGAGGGAGCATCAACACATCCTCCCACGCTCCTGCTCATCCCCTTCCAACAAAATGCTGCTCTGACGTTTCTCTCTGCTCCTGGCAGGGAGTGAAGCTGTTTCCAATCCCTGACTGGGGCTGGTGGTCTAAGAAGACGGCTCTGGGCTCTTGTGCACCGAGCATCCTCCTTTCTGCTCTGTGTTGGGTTTCTGACTCACTTCTCAGGACCTGAGAGCCTGGCTCCTAACTCTGCAAGACTGGCTCCTGCCAGCTCTTCTGTGGGAGAGCTCATCTCCCCATGAGCTGAGGTCTCATGCTACCAAAAACAGAACCAAATCAACTGTGAATAGGCTTTAACTTACTATTCAGGAATACAATAGAAAATCAAAGAGATGCTACATCTCCTTTGACTGTCTGTGTGCCTGGTTTTCTTTGTTGCAGGTGACTGAAAGAAAGAAAATAGGTTTGTTATGAAAGCACCAGGTCCAAACTGCCCTGCTCTGGCAATCTGGAAAGCAGGAGATGTAGAGGCGCTGGCTTGTGTGGACCAGGGCTGCTGTGGGTGGGACCAGCACAAGGCTGAGACTGGTGGCTCTGTTGCCCCAAGCTGGCTCTGCAGAGTGCAAAGAGCACCTGAGCTCTGCACAGCACAGCAGGTTTGGAGTGGGAGGCTTTGTCCAGCCTTCATCCCTGCCCAAGCCTTTGCGGAGGACAAGCTGCCTCCTTGTGCCTCCTGCTTTTTTGGCTGTACAACATGGAGCACTTCTTCTGTCCCTGTGCTGCTGGTCTGTGATGTGTTTCTTCCTTGGTCTGGCTAGTCTGTTGATGGGCACAGCCTTTTGGCAAAAATCAGCTAGACCAAGAGTGAAATTCAAATGCACAAAGCAAAATATTTGCTGTGAGGAATCCTAGGGTCGTTCTGTGCCACCAAGATCTCTCATGGGATGTGTGGTAGGGCCACAAAGCTGCTGTCAGGGGTGTGGTACTGAGCAGGGAGAAGGTAAGGGGTCCTTCCCACAGAGATGAATTCCAAGAATGCTGCTTTTAGGGTGGGCTTGTTGACAGGGGGCTGAGTCCCAGCCCCGCAACCCCCCTAAGCAGTGCTCCATGTCCAACCCCTTCTCTCCTTTCTGGCTCAGCTGGTGCACAAGCCATGCACGGCCACACAGACGTCCCCTGCTGCAGCGGGCCGGGGAGGGGAGGCAGCAGCGGGGTCCATCCTCTGCGAGTGCCGGAGCCCCACGCGAGCTCCTGCCAGCCCCGGGTGTGGGTGCGGGCAGCAGCCTGTGGTTAGGCAGCGCGTTGGACCTGAATGCAATGTGAACTCAGGCTTCCCTTTTGAAGTTTGACACCCGGGATTTTCCCCACCCACCAGGAGGACTGAAGACAAAAAAGAGCAGAAAAGAAAAAGGGGGTGGAGGGGGGAAACCCTCTTTAAACTGCTGGTGAGGGCATGTCAAGGAGGCTGGAGCTGAAGGGGCTGTGGGGGAGGGCTTGGTGTGTGTCTATCTGGCCGGCCAGCTCTGACTCACCAACATGTGCAGGTACAGCCCTGCTCCAGCCGTGTTTTGGGTTGAGCCTCGTTTGCCCTGTGATCCCGAGAGGGGTTTGCAGAGGCAGGAGGGAAGCAGAAGAAAGGGAAGAGCTATTGCATCTTGGCAGTGTGTGGTGGCCCCGAACTGTGTCCCCTCTCTTGGCCCTTGCAGCCACCCTCCCTTCCCAGCTGCATCCCAGGCTTGGAGGAATCAAGAAGGGTCCATCCAACCTTGGCGAATCAAGAGCTGGGATCTGGCCCCACTGATGTAAGGGTTGCAGGATTAGGCTGCCTTAAACAACAAAGGCCTTGCTCCACCTGTCAGACACATACCCCAGGGGCAGACTGGAAGGGTGTGGGGTGGAGGCTCCTCTTTGCAGAGGTAGGATGGGAATGTTTTCTGGTCCTGCCTGTCTGGTTTAACACTCCCAGCTGGGGCTTGGATGATCCAAAAGGGAGCTTGATCTGAGATGCAAGGCTACGACTTATTATTATTTAAAACTTCTAAAGCCTGAAGCTGCAAAGCTGTGACTTGGGCAGAGATTCACCTGATAGACTTGATCTGCCAGGGATGGAGTTGTGGACAAAGGTTGGGTATGATGCCATTTATGGAAGGTTGTGCTGGTGCAGCTCCAAATGAGATCTGCAAAAGCAGCACCAGGATCCCACCCCATCCCTCATCTCCACCCAGCTGTATGCCTCAGGTTTTGGTTTGAAGTCACAGCTTTAGGAGGTTGAATGTGGCTGCCTTTGGCATCCCCAAACCCAGGCTTGACTCACATGGTGTGTGCTCATCTCTCTGGACAGAAATGGATGTTTTGTGAGTCTGAATGTGACCAGATGGGTTCCTGGAGGATCTCACTGGAGCCCTGAGCAATGCCTGCACCTGTGTAAAGTGACACTCAGTCCAGCTTGTACTTCAGCACCATGTAAAGAGACAAGTGAAATTCCAGTCCCCAATACCATCCTTTAGCTCTTCCTGCAGGGTGGGAAGGGAAGGTGTTCTTGCCAGAGCTGCTTTCACCAGGAATGACCCCATGCCAACAGCAAGGGGAAGAGGGGGTTTATGACCAGATGGTGTGACATGTCCCAGTGAGAGCTCGCAGCAGCTCAGAACAGCCACCCTTTCTGTGACTGCCCCATAAGGGTTTCATGGGAAATACTTCCAGATCCAGGAGCTGCTGATGTATTCTATGCCTCAGGAGGAGAAATAACTGGGGTGTTGCCTGTGACAATGGTGTGAGGACCATGCCAAACTTTGTATGAGGTCTCTACTTGAGGAGGTGAGCCCACCCATCCATGGCAGGAGGAGAAGGGCTTTGTAGTCTTGAGGCAGCTGGGGCTTGGCTGTATTGTCATCTCAAAGGCTTGGGTCTCATCTTCTTCCCTTCTTCCTGGCCCATCCCCTCTTGTTGCAGACTGTGAAGTTTAGTCTTATGATTTTAGCCCACCAAATGTCATGGTCCACTTCTCCTGAGGGAACTTGCAACGTGCTGCACAACAGAACGACTGCCTGGCTCTGCCTGAAGGTGTCCTGTCCTTGGTGCCACAGCCATGCCAGATGCAGCAAGTCTGGAGAGAGCACTGAAATCACTATTTCAGCTGGAGCTACTTGCTCCTACCCTCGTGGAAGGGATGCCATGTACCAGTTGCTGGCTGCAAGATCCATGTGAGCAGAGCCAGAGGAGAGAGCTGGGGTGCCTAAGGGGAACAGCAATTCCCCTCTCTCGATTATGGGTCTGTGAACCACACAGTGAGGGAGGGAGGTAGCCATTCCACCAAAAGGTTAAAATAAATGTGCCAGGATCCTGCTGTCTTCTGTAGCTGGAGTAGTGGAGGGAGGGAGGAAGCTGTTTGTGCAGTTGTTCATAAAAATCAAATGTGAAAGGAGTGGGAATGCTGCGGCACAGCAGAGGGCATCTTGGAGGGGAACCTGTGTGCCACCTGCATGAGGTCCATCAGCCTCCTCCTGGTTCAGATGCTGAGCTCAGCACTGCTGAGACACAGGGAATGGTGTCCCTTGAAATCCTTTCCCTCTCCCCACACGGTGTGGCTGAGGGTTTGCAGCAAAACCGAAAAATGCCTCATCCTAGAACTGTGCCTTCTGCCGTCTTATCAGACCCCGTGCGTTCGCCTAAAGCCAGTCGCTGTAGGGCTGGGGCTGGGGAACAGCCTGCTCTTACACTGCTCTCTTGCCTGCAGCCTGTTTGCATTCATGATTGCATCCGTGCATTAAAGTGCTTTGAGCTCCTCGTTACCAAAGTGCAGAGTCTGAGTTTTAACGAGCCACCCGTGGGAGCTGGGACTGGGAGAGACGAGCCGCCGTCCTGCTGAACCGCGGCAGAGCTTGACAACAGGCACCGCTGCCTGGAAACGGTGGGCAAAGGCTTTATTGACCACTGGAGGTCACTTTTTCAATAATGCAGTACAATCCAACTTTATTTTGTCAGTACCTTTCATGCAGGCTGCTTCTGAGCTGCTCAGCAGATCCAGTGCAAAGGCAGGGAAAGGAAAGACTTGTGGAGCTGGGGAGGTGGAGGCTGCTCAGCAGCGCGGGTGCAGAAAAGGCTCTGGTGCCTCAGCAAAGAGCCAGAGGAGGAGGAGAACAGAAAATGAAGCAGCCTGAATGCTGCTTCCCTGAGCTGTAAATGCACCTTCAGGCTCTTCATAAGTGAAGGAGAGTGTTTGGTGCTGGGGGGCTGGAGGAGAGGTGGGCATTGCAGAAGGGTGCTGGGGGAAGGCAGGTCAGTGCAGGTGGGGCTGGGTGCTGTGCAGGGAAGGTCATCCAGCATTTCTCAGCCCAAGACACACAGTTGTTGGGAAATGAAAGCCCTACAGCAGTGTGGTCAGGAATCCAGCTTGCTGCAGCTGTTTGCTCTCCTAGAGTGAAGGAGCTTCAGAAACCCTGTGATTTCAGCTTACAAAAGAGGCTGGACGTGGGCAGGCTCAGGCCAATTCTGAGCAAGAAATTGTGCCTGAATCATGTTCCTTTGCTCCCTGTGTGGTGCTGAGCTGTTCCTGGGTGCTGATGTCCTGTGATGTCCTGCCTGCACTGCCTGCCTGCTCCAGGCATCGAAGCAACATTTCTGTCCAGGCTGAAACTCCACCAGGGCTTGATCAGGCACCTGCTCCCAGCCCTGAATGCTGTCCTTGGACAGGGAGAGCTGTGGGCCACTGTGAGAGACTGCCTTTGGTCACCCCAAATTCCCATGCAGAAGTGAGAGAGGACATCCTGGGACTCTCTGATGCTGGCAGCTGCTGCTTTTCTGAAAGCACTGGGAGGGTCAGTACTGGGAGGAGCAGAGTCCATGAACACAGAAAGGGATGAAGACTGGGGGTGGAAAACCCAGCCAAAAGCCTTTGCTAAGGAGTCATGTTTGTTTTAGCCATATAGAAAGTTGGTTGTGCCAGACCTGCTGTGTGAGAACTACTTTTCCCCGCTGCTCTTTGATGTTCAGGCTGACCCAGGGCCAGGAGTGGCCAGAGGTGGCCTGGAGGGTCTTGGTGTCCAGGCTGCAGACCCCTAGGACAGACAACAGGCTTGCCTCTTACAATGATACTTGCTCAATTTGCCACCCCCTGACACTTTATTCTGGACTAGCTGGTTTAGGTGATGTTTCCATCATCACCAAAATGAGCAAATCTGAGGATTTTGGCTAAATTGGTGTTGTCATTTCTCTTTGAGAGGTGGGAAAGGAGTTACTGTTTTCCACATCTCTTTCTCCTACAGCTCAGGTAGGGAAGGGCTGAGCTTACATGGAAATGTCAGCGTTGTGCTTGGAGATCTGGGCTGGGAACTGGTGCTGTCCCTCTCCCCAAATTGCTGCAGGACCTGGACACATGCGAGGACTGTGAGCATTTAACCACCACAGCAGATGGGACTCAAGAAACGTCAGAGCAAATATTTAAAGATCCATTTTTATAAAGCCACTTTTTGGCCTATAAACCACCGTCCCCACAGCTCCCAGTGCTCATTGCTGTGAACTCCTCTGCTTGCTGCTCCTGCTGCTTAGCCCTGCTGCCAACTGGCAGGGCCCAGAAACGTGCTGGTTTGGTTTAGCACTGGATTTTTCTCCTTTCCCCCAAACTCAGGATTTAATTTTGTTTGTTTGTTTTATTTATGGAAGGGATTTTCCTGCTCTTGGCAGAGTAGAACAGGAAGTGATTGTTCTAGTGAGGGAGGGTGTATCCTGCTTGCTGCCCAGCCCCATCCCTCTCTCCTTGTTCGTGCAACAATTTTTACTGTCTTGGCTGTTGCTGGAGCAGCACATGGTGAATCTCTTGTGCTGGAGGCAGGAGCATTCCTTCCTGAGCTGTTTCCCAGCCCCTGTTCTAGGATATTTTAGAAGATGGGGACAGGGTAATATTGTTGGAGAGGAGCTCTGAGTCTCCCGTTCCTACTCTTTTGCTGCCTTTTTGGGGTTTCTGGGATCAGACAGACTCCAAGGCTCATTGACATGTGGCCAGATACATGGAGCTCTGAGTCTCCCTTTCCTACTCTTTTACTGCCTTTTGGGGTTTCTGGGATCAGACAGACTCCAAGGCTCATTGACATGTGGCCAGATACAGGTGGATGTCTTCCTGCTGCCTCAAATTTGTTTTGCAAAAGGCTGAACTGAGGAACATGTCTCCAGAGGGTAGCAAGGTTGGGACCTTGTGTCCCCTTTTGCTCCAGAATACATCAGGGACAGGTGCCAGCTTCCCAGAAATGATCCCTGGCTTGTTTACACAGTATGGAGCACTTTCCACTTTCCACTTTCCTCTTCCCTTCAGTGCTTTGTCTTTTAGCCTGGGCCCTGTGGAGCCAAGAACTGACGTGGCTGCTAACACGGGCAGCTCTGCTACTGAATGAGCAAAAGAAAAATAAATAGCATCTCAAATTGCAGCTTGTGTGCAATGGGCCAGGTTCCTGCTCTCTTTGCAGCCCTGTGACTTGGGGTAGATACTTCTGACTTGCTTCTGCTCTGAAAGTAAGATGGTAACTGAGCCCAGGGACATTTTGGGATAGAACCAATTTAATCTCCCAGTGCTTCCATTTCTGCCTTGTATTAAAAGCTGCTCAAACTCTCTTAGGAGAGCTGCTAACATAACTCGCTGGTGTCTCTGCAGTGCTTGGAGATCCTCAGATGTGAGTGGTTAATGGTTGGACTCGATGATCTTACAGGTCTTTTCCAACCTAAACGATTCTATGATTCTATGGTTACAGAAGCTTTTAATAGCACTTAACTCCTCTGGAACGAAGTCCAAAGCAAGGGGAAATTCACAGCTGATAAGAAAAGCCATGTTGGTGCACTGGGTTAAACCCAGCATTGTGCCCTCTAATTATGCAGCAGTGGCCTGGGCTTCTGGAGTAACCGGGGAAGACAGGATGGTTGTGCTGGGCTGGAGGGAGCCAGGGCTTGATTTAGTGCCTGTTGAGATCAAGGGGCCTTTGATTTCAATGGGTATTGAATCAGACACTGCAATATCAAATAGGCTAATCAGATAATAACTTCAGATCGTCTGACATAGATTCCTGTCCCTGAGTTGGGGCAGGCAGAGTAAATTGGGCAGCCAGCTGGACAAGGCTGTGAGCTGTGGGCTGATAGCCCATCCCTAATGAACAGGGTGTCCAGTAAGGGACTGGTGGCAAAGATGGTCTGGTACCTGGGATGGGATATGGGTCAGGCATCGTCCCTCCAGGCCAGAGATCCAGCACGGGGCTGTGCCCTTCTCCCACCTTCCTCCTGTGTGGGAGTTAAGGCAGGGCTGGAATGCAGGATAATGGCTACAGAAGCTGAAGAAGGAGAGAAATTTGGGGTGATCTTGCATTGTTAAGCCCACATTTCTGCATGCTTCTGCATGCTTCCTGCAAGAAAGGATTTATTTTTTGCAATCCTTGGTGTATCAAGCATGCATGTGGAATCATGTCTGCTGTAAGTGGGGAGACTGGGCACAGGAAGAGGCAGGATATAACAGGATGCTGATTGTGCTGGGTTGACCCTGAGTGGCTGCCACCAAAGCCACTCTGTCACTCCCATCCTCAGCGGACAGGGTGGAGAAAATTCAACTTAAGGCTCATGGGGTGAGATAAGGGCAGGGAGAGATCACTCACCAGTTACTGTCACAGGTAAAACGGACTTGGCTTGGGGAAATTAGTTTAATTTATCACCAATCAAATCAGAGTAGGATAATGAGAAATAAAAATTAAATCTTAAAACACTTTCCCCCCACCCCTCCCTTTCCCCTGGGCTTAACTTCATTCCCAAATTATTTACCTCTTCCCCCCTCAGCAGTGTAGGGGGACAGGGAAAGGGGACTGCAGTCAGTGCATCACAAGCTGTCTCTGCCTGTTTCCTCCTCAGAGAGAGGACTCCTTACACTCTTCCTCTGCTCAGGTGGGGGGTCCTCCCACAGCAGACAGCTCTCCATGAACTCCTCCAATGCAAGTCCTCCCCCTGGGAGTTCTTAATGAACTGCTGCATTGTGGGTCCTGTCCTTCCTTGGGGTCACAAGTCCTGCCATCAAATCTGTTCCCACATAGGCTCCTCTGTCATGGAGCCACAAAGTCCTGCCAGGAGCTTGCTCCAGCATGGACTTCCCATGGGGTCACAGCCTCCTTCAGGCATTCCCTGCTCTGACATGGGGCTCTCTATGGGCTGCAGGTGGATCTCTGAACCCCTGTGGACCTTCCTGAGTTGCAGAGGCACAGCTGCCTCACCATGGTCTGCCACAGGCTGCAGGGGACTCTCAGCTCTGGAGCATCTCCTCCTGCTTCTTCACTGACCTTGGGGTCTGCAGAGCTCTTTCTCTCACATATTCTCATTCTTATCTTTGGCAGCAGTTGCTCTGGGTGTTTTGTTGGATTTTTTCCCCCCGTTTCTGGTATGTTATCCTAGAGGTGCTGCTTTGTGGGCCTGTCTAGGAGCTGTCTGGCATGGGCTTTGTTGGAGGTAGGTGAAGCTTCCAGCAGCTTCTCAGGGAAGCCACCCCTCACCATGCCAGCCCAATAGAGTGTTCCTCTGGGATGTTAAATCTCCAGGATACCAGTTTGTGAGGTGGTTGTCCTGAGACCTGAGCTTTTTCATGCTGAATCTGCCTATACTGGCAGGAAACCTGTTCTGTAGCATGGGCTATGATCCTTCCCAGGAAGCTCAGGGAATTGTGCCCTGTCTTGCAGGAACATGAGATGTTTGCAACATCCCTGATCTCTCCTGTGCCGCACCTGTTGCTCCTTTACTGGAGTTCTTGGTTGTTTTTCATTTGGTAGATCCTGGGGAGGTGTGTGGTGGGGAACAGGACAGGGGTGAGGTACTCTGGGTGTGGGGTATGTGTCTACAGTGATTGCAGCACCATCTCTGCTACCACTGCTGGGAGAGGGGTGGCTACTGCGATGTAGCCAGCTCAGAAACAGCCCCTCCACCGTCACCTGAAGCTTGGGGTCTCACCTCACTTCTGGTCAAAAGGCTTTGGATCTGCTGCTTTGCAGGCATTGGAGCCTGCAAAGCTCAATCCCTTAGACTTTGTCTAGCAGTTGGGTTTTAAATCACAAGGTCTGATTCTGAAGCCTGAAAATCACAAGGTCTAATTCTGAAGCCTGTTTTGTTTCCCTGTGTTTGGAGAAAAAAACCTGTAGTGTCCCACTGTCTGTGTGTTATGTGATGTCTAAGCCGAGTTTGAGCCCCAGCCCATCCCACGATTGCTCTCTGTGGCTGCAGGAATGTTATCTCTGAGGTCTGCACCTGCCCTGATAGACTTGGCTGGAAGTGGGTCAGTAGGTTTAAAAGTTCTGGGAAGATATGTTGTGATCGTATCAGCGTCACACCATAAAAGAAACAGGCTTGAAGTCAAATTCAAGGCAACAATGAAAACTTGGAGAGGAATGGAGAGAAGAAGCACGGATCAGCAGATGCAGAAATCCCTCTGGGTCCTATCAAGTGTTTTGCCAATGTTAAATGCTGAGTAAAATAGTGTCTGAGAGATCAGATCACTGGGTATTCCCTCCGGATGGGGAGATCCCGGGTTGAATATCTCTTTGGTGAATCATCTTCTGGAGCTGTCAGAGCAGAGATCTGGCATGGGGTTATTGCTGGGTCCGACTGCCTGCTGGAGGTGACGTTGCTTCCAGGCTATTTGGGCAATCCTACGTGAAGAAGACACATAAACAGCATCATCCTGCTCTCTGCCACTAAAGCTTTCCTGAATGCTTGGATACAGCAACAGCAAATGAAACCCTTCTGGGATGGCCTGAGAGGGCATTTACAGGGAAAGGGGCAACCAGAGGAATTTTGGCAGGAGTGTGCTCTGCTGCCTTTGTCTCCAGCAGGGCTTGGGGAAGGACAGCCCACAAAACTTCTTTAACAGAAGCATCTCAGGAATTTGCAAGACCCACTGAAGGGCTCTTCCAGGTCTTCAGCAACTTCTGGCTGTTTTGCTAGATCTTCCTCTGGGAGCTGAGAGGTGGGTTATGGCAGAGAGATCAATACAGGGGAAAAAAGCAATTGCTAAATGACCTTCATGAAAGATGCTGAAGGGCCTGTGTGGCACAAGGAGGTATCAGTCCAATGTGAGAGAAATCGTACAAGGAAAGCCTGTGAAAGACATGGCCCAGTTAGATTTTTTGCTTTGCTTTTTCTTTTAATCCCTCACTGTTACTCTTACCAAGGGGACTTTGGGTGTGAAAAGACTGTCTTATGTTGCACGAAGAACATGGTGGGAGGGAGAGGACTGTGCAGCCTTCATAGTGCCATGGAGGTGAGTTGTCTTCTCCAAGTCTGGTCTGGAGACATGCTCTGAAGAAGAGTTACCTACTGCCTTTCTCCCTTGTTTTGGGGAGCCAGGTGTCAGCTGTAGTTGATCTTGGGGACTGCTTGCCTATGTTCTTCATCCGGGATCCTTTGAGACAGTCCATGAAAGTTGCAGATACTCCATTTGAAAAGCTGTAGAATTACTGGGAGAGGGAGTGGATTTAAATAGTATCTCCTGCAATAAATCGTCAGAGCATGTGTCTCCCTGCCCCCATGGGGGCATGTTTTTGAGGGAGAATCCCAACCACCCTTTGCTTTACTAGTCCCTGCTCAGGTCTGCCCAGCCTTGCTCTAGGAAAGCTGCTCTTTAAACACCAGGAGTGTTGTCTGAAGCAGTCAGCAACGCTGGGCTCGCTGTGCTGGGCTGCTCTGCAACTTCACTGCTCCGAGTACAGACAGCAAGCTGTTCTTGCGCGTGGGCTACCGGTGCTGCCAGGAAAGCTATTCTCATTCAGGAGAGAGAAATGAGCTGTGCAAAGAGAAGGCACGTCTTGTATCGATAGGCATCGCCTGCCAGTTCAACCAGTACATGGTGGTGCTGCTCCATGGAGCTGGCCCAGGTGGTTTCACGGGGATGTGTTGGATGCAGGCGACCCTTTGGGCTGTGCAGGAATCGATAAAGGATCCTCCTGGCTCCTGTGGTTAAATTGGTATGGCTGGCCCTGGGTGGGATTCTGCAGGGATTCCTTGCAACAGGGACAGAGTGACACACTACGATGTGACACAGTGGAAGACACAGTCCCTTGTGTGTCATGTGGGTGTTAAAAGCGATGTCCCACTGCTGCTCCCAAGGCATTTTCACCCCTTCTGGCCCAGAAAGAACATGGGCGTAGAAATGCCTCGGGCTGCTTTTTGGGCTTCTGTTGTCTCTAACATTTTTCCTTGTGTAGTGTTTGAAGCTTGCTGAGGATGCTGCCTTCACGCTGCACAAGGAAGGTTTTATTTCAGCCCTTTGCTTGCATCTTTCGGGAGGAAACTGCTGGGAGTTTTAAAAGAAATGTCGACACAATCCTTCCTTTTGGAAAATTTCAGCTCCTGGTGGAGGTGTCTGTTTGTCGAGCAGAGTCCTCGAAGGGTTGGGCGGAGGGTGCTGGAGCCACTCCACGCTGTAGCCCCAGGGCTCTGATTTTGGGCAGAGCCAGGCTGGCAGGGTGCCGAGCTGCGGGGAGGCTCCGTGAGCGCTGGTATCTCCTGCAGATCTGGGATCTGCTCAAGTGTGTCTGCCCTGACGCCAGCCCCCGCTCCAATGGTTTGTGTGTGTGTGCCTGCCCTGTGATCCCTTGGCCTGTTTTGGAGATGGGAGCTGCCTGTGGGATTGCTTTCACCCCAGTTTGGCACGGGGGAGTGAGACGAGGGGAATCAGGGAGATTTCAAGCCATGCCTCTGGGGTGGGAGAGGAAAGCTCAACTTCCATGTGTTTCATTACATCACATTTCCCTCTTCTTCTTCCAAAAAAGCCCCCAAAAGCTACACAAGGAAGTGAGAGACGTGTCTCACCCTGCCAGCCCTTGTGAGGGAAGGGACCCCAACTCATCTCTGCCTTGCCAGAGCACAACTCCTTCTCCCTCCCCTTTTTGGGGGGCTGTGGGGCTCCTCAGTCAGGGGCTGGCATCCCCCCTGGCCGTGTTGGAGGCCCCTGGCCCACCACGGGCCCTGTCCCCTGCCGGATGTCAGGGAGCCAGACGGGCTGCCCTGGCCATCGCAGCTGAGCTCCAGCCCTGAACAATGGGGCCATTGAGGGGCTGGAGCTGGGGGTGAGGCCTGGCCGGCCCTGCTGTGGGCTGCGGACAGGGAGGACAGCTGAGCCCGCTTGTTCCCCTCCAGCCGAGTTACAGCCCAAAATAGGCACCTGGTGGCCATTCAGAGGCTGGGCCTCTTTGTCTGGAGGCCACGGCTTGTTTGCATGTTGGGATTTTGTGGAGTATTTATGGCTGGGAGAGGGGGAAGGAAGGAGGGAGCCTGGCAGTTGTGTGACCTTATTTTTGTTTGTTTTTTGGTGTTAAAAAGGCAGGACTGACAGTATTTTTGTCCCCACCCCACATCTTCCCGTAGGTGCTTACGCTTTCTTGCAAGCCAGGCACTTCTATCCTGGTGCAAGAGCAAGATGGTCATGACAGTCTTGATGGCTGGGCTATGGAGCCAAGGGGCAGACAGAAGAAAAGCCCCATGGCGAGGTTGTGGTGCTCCCAAAAGCCATTGACTGTGGCCAGTGAGAGGGATGAGATGTCAACATCTGATGAAGCCACTGCCCTGTCCCCATTTTATGTGTTTGCCATCTCCATCTGCCATCCTGGTTGCTAGTCCCAGGCTCCTGTATGGCTGCCACAGCCACCTCCTGTCCCATGGGGTGTCTGCAGACATTGCTTCCCCATCCTCCTTCACCAGACCCCCTCTGATCTGCTTTCATGAGACTGAAATGGATTCTGTCTGGCTCTGATAGACACTGAGCATCTGCTGTGCCCAGTGACTCCGAAAATCGCGCCTCTTTGTAGCCGTGCATGGATTTAAGGACTCGACGTGAGGTGTCTGAAGGGGTGCTTGTGGCTCGAGCCCACTTTGAGTTGTGTTGCTAAAAGCAGGGGTTCTATCTGCGTTGGGAAGGATGTAAAATTAATGCAAGGTTTGGATCAGCTCATAACTAACTGTGCTGGTCCAAATCTTGCCCTTGGAGGCATGTGTGTTGTTGCCAGAGCCATCAACATAAAGCCTCTCTGCAGCACAGCCAGGGATAGGATTTGGCCTGTTTATATTCACGGTGCAAAAAGGACCGAAGGATTAATGACTGATTACTTCTCGGGCCAGCGGGAGCCCTGGGTACCCATCCAGTCTGCAGATAAAATGCAGGGCAGACCAAGACAAAGCTTTGCAACAGAATCCTCCCAATTACCTCACCGATCTCCCCGTGCGCCGTAAAATGCACCGTCAGCTCTGCAGCCCCGGGGACCAAACACCTCCCGACACTGCTCCGAGCCCCTCCGCGAGGCTTCAGGGAGAAAAGCCTCATTCTCCCTCCGCCTCGCCCCTCTCCCTGACCTGGGCATCGTTTTGAGGTGGTTTGGTGAAGCCTTGGCTGGTCCCTACCTGTCTGTGCATGTGTCTGAGCATCCTATCGGCCCCCCCAGCGGAGCCTGCGCGTTGGATGCAGTTTCTATGGTTACTGCAGCTCCCGGGCCCGGGAAGAGCAGTTGGATGCTGGAGCTGGCAGGACCGACGTCTCCCTCTGGATCAGCCAGAAACTTGACAGGGAGTGTGCAGGAGCGACAAAGAGGAGGAGAGAGGGAACTCAGGAAAAAACCCCGTGCCTGCTGGGTTCAGGGGTTGCCCCCAACAGGCTGTCCTCCAAACAGGCTCCAACAGAGAGGGGGAGGGAAAAAAATAAAAAGGATGATGAGAAAATTGCAGTTCTGGTGCTCACATGAAGGTGACATTTGTTGTAGCATCTCTAACCATCGATTCGGGAATCTAAACACATGGAAGTTTTAACTGCTGCCAGAGCCTGACTATTCTACCCATATTTGTTTTCTCCCGGCCCTTCTTTCCTCTTATTTAATTCTTTAAGGGTTTTTTATCTTGATATTTTCCTTCCTACACACACAAGTTTCCTCCCTGTGTCTATATATTCCTCTTCTGTTGGTTAGGCTAAAAGTTCAAGGCACGTTTAGCCCTCACCACATGTGGTGTTGATGGCACTTGGGAATAATTGGGAGTTTTTTGGCAGCCTTGCTGCTGTGGCCACCCTGGTGTCCTGCTGATGGATATGAGCACTAGTGCAAGGATGCAAACCCAGCTGTGTGTTTACATCTGCAATCAGGGACTCCTCTTGCCTCATCATTCCATCTACCCTGCTCCAAATACTCATTGTGCCCACCAAATTGGGTTCAACCTCACAGGCTGCACTTGCAAAACCCTTTCTTTCTGGCTTGGCCACTTGGCCTCCTTGGAAGAGCCGTCAGACAGGGCAGTGCCTCCGAAACACGCGTGCCCTAATAGGCATCTCCATCCCTGCTCTTATGGGCAGGGTGTGGGGACAGGAATGAAAATAATTAAGCCAAAGGCTTGGGCAATGAAGGGCTCTCGCCCTGACCTGCTTGGGAGGTAACTGGGAGCACAGGTCTCCCTGTGCTTCCCAGAAGAGGAAGGCTGCTCGCCCAGGGAGCTCTTGGTGAGCCCTGAGCCAGTCAGACTGGCTCTCCCATCTCCCCGGGGCAGCTCCGAGCACTGCAGCTCTGTCAGGGAAGGGGTTGCAATGGGTTATGGCTGTCCCTGAGTCAGAGAGGAGAGGGCAGGCAGGCAGGCAGAGTTCTGGCTGTAGCCAAGTCTGGCAAGCTGAAAAAAAATCCCTGTAATGCCAGGAAACTGCACCCTGCCTTGTGCACCAGGGTGTTTTGTGGGTGGAGGAAGGATGGAATAGGAGTTCAGTGGCTCTCCTGAATTTGCACTGGGGACTTCCGCTGTCCCCAGAACACACTGTCTGGCCCAGTCCACCTTGTGAGTGGAGCCAGTGGCTCTTCAGACCACAGGGGTGGCAAGTCTCCTCCTCATACAGGGCCAGCCCAGCTCCTTGCAGAGGGGAGAGGCAGCAGCGCCTGGGGAGATGTTACATGACTTCTTCTGAGCTGTGGCCTAGTTTCAAGGGAGCCACTGCCCACAAAACTGTCCAGCCCTTTCCCCTCACCTCCTCCATGCACTCACATCACCACTCACATTCCTGACCTACACTGGGACTCCTTGCTGGGCTGACAACTGATTCACCCAGGCAGAATGTTCTGGACTGATTGGGCAGATCCCTAGGTCCCAGGCAAGGTTGGGAATGCTTCTTCTGTGGGGTGGTTGCAGTTGGAAAGGCTCCTTCCTCTCTGTCTCTCAGCTGGATGAGAACCAATACTCAATGTCCTGAGCTTTTCTGTCTGAGGCTGTGCAAAATCTGGGCTCGATGCAGAAGGGGTCAGCTCTGACTTGGGTGTTTCCAAGAACACACCCTGGGTGTTCCTGAGGGGACATCACAGTGTCTGCAGCAGCACTGGATACCCTGCTATAGGGGCTTCCTGTGCTCTCTTGCTTCTCTTGGTTCCTTTGGGTGGTGGTGAAGCAGAGCAAGAATCAGCAATTTACCCCAGACCCTGTAGCTCAGCCTCCCTGTCCTGACTCTGCTGGATGGACTCTGCAGCCCTGGCAGCCAGCACATTCCTGCCAGCAATTCCCAGGCTGCTGCCACCACCAGAGATATCGGTGGGGGGCAGAGAACAGGGTGTCTGCAGGCCCCCAGCTCTGAATCACCTGCTGAGCCCTTCGGTTGCTGGGACTTGCAGCTGCTTAAGCCGTGTTTACCCTTCCCCAGTCCCTTTTCTCCCTTTTCCCCAGGCAGACTGAAGCCAGACAAGAAAGGGCAGATGCGTCTCCCCCTCGACAAGTCGCTGCAGGTGAGCCGGGAGCTGCTTGGCAAGCACACCTGAGCCACCTGGCCCTCCTGCTGCGTTAACCATTTTGTGCAGGCAGGCAGGCAGGCAGGAGCAGCGCTGCAGCGGGCTGGGCAGCTCGCCAGGGAATGCGTGGGAGCAGGGGCCGGGGGATGCTTCGGGAGAGGGAACGGCCCCAGTGAGGATCCTCTTCCTGTGGCTGCAGGCGTCGAGTCGGGCCACTCCCAGTCTGGATCGGTGGCTCACGGTGGCCTCTGGAAATAGAACATCAGGCCCATAGTTTTCATATTTTCCCTCCTCCTGCCTTGCTCCTTGCACAAGGAGCCCCTGGAGAACGGGGTCCCAGTGGGAGCAGGGGATGGAAGGCAGAGCAGGGTGAGCAGGGTGTTTTGCACCACTGGAGCTGGGTGAGATGGGTAAGGATCACTCCTAGCCCAGCACGTTGGATGGCTCATGTCTCATCAGCTGAGCTGGACCCAGACTGGTCCCTGTAAGAGGTGTGTCCTGCTTGACATCGAAACTGGACTCCCTGGAGGGCATCATGTTCTCTGAATGGGATCACACCTGCAGTGCTGTCCATGTGCTTTCCTTGGGTTTCAGTGCACCTGCCTGAGTAGCAGTGGGAAAAATTTCTTGGAACTGGGTGCAGGTATCCATCTTCAGGAAAGCTGCTTAGAAAGTAGCCTGGTTTTCTGAAAGAACAAAAGCTTTACTGAAAGTAAGACTTTCCCTCCAATCTACTTTCCTTGTCATGAAGGAGCCATGGTGACTTCTGTTGAAGGAAATTAAACCCCATTTTGGTTCCATGTTCTGAGAAATGCTTGAAATACAATGGAGAATGTCTCTGTATTGGTTTTCAGCCCAGGAAAAGGGCAAAAGTTCTTGATTGATTTATATTTCAAACCTCTCTCGCCCCCTTGTCTGCCTGGAGTTCCAAACCTCAAAGTGCCCAGCTTCAAGACAGTATTTTGCACATGGGCTCATTTGGGTTAAATTCAAGGCTGTTTTTATCTGCTTCAGGCAAATGTCATTGTGATCCTTTTGGTGTCACTTTGCTGTTCCCAAGTAGGTTCTTAGAGAAATGATAGGAAGCTGAACATGTACATACATCTCCAAAGCACTCGGGTATTTCCAGATGATGCAACCTCAGATTCCTTCCCCACCTCCCCCCGTTCCCCTTTGCTTTAGCCTTTTTTAGCCTCAAAGATCAGCTTGGGTTTGGGGTTTTTTTGTCCTGTTTTAGACTTCTTGAGGCAGAGCCTTGCCTGTGGGGTGGCGATGGGCAGCCCAGAGTGAGGGTGGTACAGGCAGGATGGCTGGGGAAATGCTGACCCTTTGGGGAGACTTTGTTCCAGCCTGTAGGCCCATCTGTGACTCTGGCCCACGTGTGAAATGCTCCTTTGGCCAGGACACATCATCAGGTGAGAAATAACATCAGCTCTTTGCGTGAAAGCTAAGCCCATGGATCAGGCTGAAGAACACGCTGTTTCATGTGCAAGATCAGTTTGCTTTCCACCAGGAGAACTGATCTGTGTGTTAAAACAACAATTTCAGTAATTTTCTGTTTAGATGCTCCATAAAATGGTGGATTTTGGCCATTGGTGGCCATTGCTTGCTGGAAGATCCCAGGTTTCTACCAGGCCTACCCTTCCAATTGTGTGTGTCAGTGTTACAGTGCTATGTGACCTCTCAGCCCAGTGTGGCAATGCTCTGCTGAGGGATTTTTCTTGCTGAGGCTTTCACACAGGCTGCTCTCCCCAAAACCTGCCCTGTCGCTGAACGTGTGCCAATGAACCAGCCCAGGGAGGGACTGTTCCAGTTTTGCTCATCCTCCAGACCTGTAACCAGCTGGCAGCAATGTCAAACATGACTTGTCCCTGTAGACAAAGTCATGCTCGACATCACTGTAATTAATCCGATTCCTCGAGGTCGAACATAACCTAATTGTCTTGGGGAGGCAACACCCTCTGGATCACGTGGTGTCTCCTCTCAGGTGGAGGTACTGTGTGAAACCTGGGAAGCAGCTGAGCTCGGATGGGTCTCCTGACCCTGAGTTCTCCCCCCAGTGTTGGGGACTCCAAGTGAGGGGTTGGAAACTGCAGTAGAGCTGTGGTTTTGTGTGAAGACCTGCCTTTCTGCTGCCCACCTGCCTATGCAGCTCAGTCTCCTTAGGAAAGAAAAATGGTTTGAAAATTTGTTTGCTGCTGGGAAAAGAGGCAAGCAGGAAGTTGTGTTCTCTGCTGGCACGTGGGACTGGAATGGTGAGCCCAGAGAGGGGAAGGAGAGATGTTTTCCCATCGACAAAAATCTTGGGAAAAAAAACCAATCCTACCCTCCTACTGCATAGGACAAACCCTTGTGAAATAACCTGTCAGAAATTTCCAGCAGGGCTCAGGCTTTCTGAGCCATCCTCTGGAACAAGGAATTATGGTGTCTGTAGCCCTTGTGTGGGCTGGGGGGACCTGGGTTTCCCTTCCTTGATGCTCCATGGGGGACTGACATGGTTTGTTTGCCCTGAAGGCTCCATCCTCCCCAGGACAGACCTGGGTGGACATTCCCTTGCTGTTCCCCACAAATTCAGAACACAATTCTGTTCTTGTTTTCATTGTGCTGTAACAAGGCATCTGAGGTTGTGTTCCCACCAGCTCTGCCCTGTGAAGGGACACTCGTGGTGGAAGAGACGGGGAACTCCAGTGCCTTGGTTCTCTATTTCCTCTGCTGGGGTTTTATTTCCTGAGCAGCCACAGTTCATTGCACAGGCACTGCCCTGAGCTTGAGCCTTTGCACTGATTTTGTACATGAGGGTAGGGCCCCAATCTCACAGTTTGTCCTGCTGCCACTCTCCTAAAACCCATGGGGGAAGGAGTTTGGGCTCCCTATTTGCAGGGAACAAGAGTCCCGGTGGTGAGGCTGGGATGTGAAACAAGCCAAGCGTTTTGTTTTGTAGCTCTGTACATGGCAGCGTGGCTAAACGCAGAGGCAGATTTCAAGGCACGGTCGTTTAACTACACTGGGAACGTCTGATTCCAGGCATGCTTATTTCACAGATTTTAGTTGCACATTTCCTGGGCAACAGTTCTGCAAATGTAATTCTGCAGGTAGGCTTTGGGGGCTGAGGGCTGCGGGTGCAGCTGGGCGAGCGCTCGCTAGCAAAGGAACATGAAACCCTCTTCCCCCTGTGCCTTGTGGGTTTGGTCTTGTTTTGTTTTCCCTCTTCAAATGAAGAGTTGGAAAACATCTGAGACCAATACTGGGACAGAGTGGGAGGAAGGGGAGATTTTAAAGTCCTGGTCAAGATAATGGGAGCAGTTTCTTTTATGGATTATGAATTTGCTTTCACATCTTGGCTCTAGTTTGTTTGCAGGGAACATGGTTTGGCTCCCACTGTCTTCAGCAAAGCTGGACCGAAGTGGCCTCAGTGCAAGACAGACTCAGAATTTGGCTTTAAGGGGCCCATTCTGTTGCTTGTTAGTGGGTCAAATTTTGGAGCTGTGACTCAGGCTGAACTTTCAGTGGCTTTTGCACCTGGAGATTTAAATATCTGTCTGCAGGGGAGGTGAACACCAAACTGCATCCCTAGCTGCAACTCCTTAAGACGTTACCTCCCCCTTCATCCCCTCCAGCTGTTTATTATTTCCCTTCTGCTGCTGCTTACCACCTCCACGGTGTGTCAGAAGAATGGGACATGAATGCTCCCACCTCAGCCGCTTCAGCACAAAGTCTGGCGGCGGCTTCCTTCCAGCTGCTGGGGAAAGGGGGTTTAGGCAGAGCTGCCAGCCTTTGCCCAGGAGCCTCGGAGGAGAGTGCGAGAGCTGTTCCACCGGCGCTGCGCCGGCAGCGGGAGCCTCCGGCACAAGGGAGCAGATGAACAAGCTGCCGGGGGTGGCAGCGCTGGTGATAACATCTGGACCCACCCGAGGAGAGCACATCTCCCGATGCCGTAAGTGCAGGGCTGGGACCTTTCGCTGCTGAGCTGCCCCGGCTCCCACTGAGTTCAGCAAGAGTTCGGGGTGCTCAGCCTCTCGCAGGTGCGGGGTCCTGCAAGCCGCTGGCATTGGGTTTGACAGGAGCCACACCTGAGGGAGCGCGCTGGGACCGCAGCCTGCCGGGCTGGGCGAGCCCCCTGGGATGGCTCCTGCCAAGTTCCCAGGTACAGCCTGCTCCAGTGCAAGAGGGAGCCCACTGCAGCCAGCTGCTGAGCCGCAGAGCTCTTCCTGGGATGAGAAGTGGCTAAAGAGCCACAAATAACCTTTAAAAAGAGTTGCTGTAGAAGCCAGAGAGTCCCGGGGGAGCTGGAGCCTCCGCCCACCTCCCTCTGCAGGCTGGCGGGGGGCTGCGAGCAAAGCGTTCGCATCGCTCCGTGCGGGGAGACAGCCCCGCCGCCCTGCCGCAGCCAGGGAGGCATCGCTGCTCTGCCAGCTCCCTCTTCCCTTCCTTTCATCTTTTTTTCCTCCTCCCGAGTCCCTCCCCAGCCTCAATCCGACTTGAAAATCTCAAGGCAAATCCTGCTAAATAGGGAGATTTCGCCCGGCTGCGTCCCTGCCCTCCCTGGTCTCTCGCTCCCTTTGCCGTTTCTGGCCTGCTGGGTTTTGTGTTTCAGTTGTTATAAATAAAGCTCCAGGCACTGATTTGGGTATACAATGACACCTTGTGTTATTAGACAGCACAGGACAGACTTTGCAAGGGGAGCCTGCTCGCCCGCCCTCCCTCTCCCCGCTGCCTGCGGTCTGCGGGCAGGCTCGGGGCTGGCTGGCAGCAGGTGCTGCTGCCTCCCTGCGCTGCCCAAAATCACTGCCCCAGACAGAAAACCCACCCAGGGGATCTCGGCCCCTGCCTGGGCTGGGCTGGGCTGGGTTTAGACAGAGGTGGCGGTGGGAATTTTTGCACTTAAAGAGGGGAGGCAGAGGATGACGGGAAAACTCCGGACTCCTCGTGTTTTGTGCAAAAAGTGGGTGGGAAGGGTTTGCAGGGATCAAGTCAGGGATGTCATTGTCACCCATCACCTCAGCCCTGCTGGGAGTGACCTCAGCTTGCCTCCAGTCAGCCAATGCTGTGGAGCTGGGCAGGATTTCATCCTGTAGCTGTGTTACCTGGATCCTTCCCTGCCTGGCAGAGGTGGGATCTGAGCATCCTTTCCCCTCACACTGCATTCTCAGCCCCCAGGAAGGGTTTTGTCTGGGGAAAGACACTTCACACCAGCTCGTCCCTTTCTCTCCCTGGGGATGAGCTGGCTGGAATGGGGGGAAACTGAGGCAGATGTTAGACCATATGTGCCTGGCTTTGGCTCTTGGCATTTCCTCCCTCACTTCAACACTGAGATTTGGGGACAGGACCCTGGGGCAGCTTTTTTGACTTATCTCTTGTGTTTCAGTGGTCATCTCTCTGCAGGGAACTGGAGCCAGTCTCTGAGCATTCAAGTTGTGGAGAATTCGAAGCAGCAATTTAAAGGCAGGAAAATAAAAGTGCAGCCTGCAAAGGGAAGGTGGCCTCTCATCAGGGCTGAGTTGACTTATCTAGATTATTTTAATTCTGTCAAAGACTTTAGGAAGTGGGGTATTTGGGCACTTTTCTAAGTGGTTCTGGTTATTACAATTTTACAGACAGTTTAAGGCATTATTTGAACTGTGTTTGAGAAGTCAGTGAAAATACAAAATTTTAAAATTCCCCCTTGGAATTTGTTTTGTTTTGGTTTTTTTTTGGGGTTTTTTTGGTATTAGTTGTTTAGTTTTTTATTTCCTTTCTTTCCTGTCACCTGTGCTGTGAGGATGGGGTACCCCAAAACCTCTTTTGAGCTGGATGAAGGGTGCTTCACGCTTGCTGGCTGTGTCAACATGGCCAGAAAAGCAGGCTGGGATTGCTGCTTGCAAATCTCCTGTCCAACTTCCTCCTGAGGAGCAACATGCAATGGAGTTGGTGCTGGATAGCTGCTGGTCTCCCCTCTCCCCCTCCCTCCCCACCTCCCATGGAAGGAAGAACATGGAGCACATGGGGTTTTGTTTTTGTGGTCTTGTGTTCACTTGGCTTCTGGAGATGCAGACTCAAGGAGAAGGTACTAAGTACCCTCTTTTCATGGTTTGTGATGCCCATGTTACTTTATAAGGTAAATAACCCAAACCATCCAATAAAATTCCAACACTGTGCATTAATAGAGTAATGGAGATATTTAATGTATGCAGTAAAGTTGCTATTCCAGAGCCCTAGGCCTGCTTTAGTAGCTATAACAGGAGTGAATAAGATCTTTTCCTGCTTTTATTTATACACATATAATATCAAATATTACTGAGTTGTTGCTTGTTAATGTTAGCCAAAGGGGTTAAGAGAAATAAAAAGGGATTTTGCAACCATATCAGGGGAAAAAGAGCAAAAGTAGGCCCATTAATAAATGAAGGAGCTGAATCCAGCAATGATATTGAAGTGACTAAGTTACTGAGCTGCTTTTGAAATCAGTCTCTGGTAAAATCAGTGGAGACAATTAGGAGACCTTGTCAGATACAATCATGGGCTCCCAAATAGAAGAGCAGCCCATGAGGAAATAGAGATGCCACGAGGAATAGGGGAATGAAGCCAGCAGCTGTTGTAGTCAGAGGAAAGGCTCATGCTGAGTCCAGGTAGCTGTCACTGGGATGTTGTGCCAGCAGCTCAGAGATGTCCCCGCTGCAGGATGGGTGCTTGTGTCTCAGTTGGGACACAGGAGAGATGTGGGATGGGGTGGGAAAGCTTGGGACAAGGTGGGTGGAGGTAGGAAAATAGGCTGGGCAATTTCTGTCTGTCCACGTGGCAGGAAGAGCAGGGCTGGCATGGGGGGAGAAGTGCTGTTTCCCACTGAGCAAGGTTCCTGAAGTCAAAAATTTGCTCCTGTGTTGTCTGAGCTGTTGGAGGTGGCAGGATTGTGGGAAGTATGGCATGGCACATGTAAGTGCTTATTGGGGGTCAGAGCAGCCCAAGGAAACTTAATGGACCCAGTATTCCAGTTCTGCCCAGTGCCTCCGGGCATCTCACTGGAATGGCCATGTAATGAAAGCTGCCATGAGTTCCTGTAAATGAAATGTAGGTGAACAGGGGTAGGCTGAGCAGTGGGAGCACCCAGCACCCACCCAAGGGTCACATTCTCCATCGTGGCCTTCTTCTCAGGATGGTCAATGTCACTGTTTACATCCCTCTCCCACATCATCGTGGACGTTTTCATTAGATGCACAAAGTCAGTGAAGTCAAAGAGGAAAGAATTACAGAGAAAGCCTGGGAAGATTTGCTGTGAGAGGGCAGAAATAGCCATGCTACAAGGAAAATGCCAAGTGGATGTAATTGCAACAGAGATCCAGAGGAAAAGAGTTCCTGCAGAACAGCTGAAGAACTGGAAGACTTGGAATAAATGTTACCACAGGAATGGAGAGCACTGGTGTAAATGGTGTTGTTGGGGACCCATCTCTTAAGCTGGTTGTGGTGACAGAAAAGCTAAAACCTTCTGTTGTGTGCATCTTGTGTAAGGGCAAGATCTACCATTTGATATTTTTGGGGCAACAGATGCTCAGGCCATGTGTCAGACAGCCCTGGAGACGCTTCCCTGGTTCCTTCTCTCTTGCTTGTGCTCACAACTTTTCCAGTGTTCAGGGCTGGGCACTGCAATGACAGTTGAGTGTAAACCCAGTGGGAAGGGATTTGGAGTAAAGTACTGCAATGACATGGAGCCTGATGGGTAAGTGCAAGAGGAAAGGTTATAGGAGTTAAAGCCTTGGATTCTGCTGGTCACTTTACAGGGGTGTCCAAGATGCAAGAGACCAACTGCAGCCCTGGGTGCAGTCCTTGGTGAAATGATGTGTGGCAGAGACTGTCACTGTTGTCTAGAAAAGAAAGGGATTTGGAGGTACCCAGCCTTTCAAATTTCAAGGGAAGGTGGGAGCAGTAGGACTGAATCACACAAAGGAAAATGGAGACTGAATAACAGTTACAAATCCCAGCGAACGAGCCAGCAGCAAGAGAGTGACTCTCCAAAGACAGGCTGGCAGTGCCAGGTTTGAGTTGTTTTAAACACAATTATGCAAAGATCACAGATTTAAAGGTGTTTTGCAAGAATATGGTAAAGGGATAGGTTTGCTTCAGCTTTTTTCTCTTTGCTTGCCCTGAATTCCTTTGGCTAAACTTGTTGTTTTTAGAGGAATTGGTTCTTGCGGAGCTCAGCCAGGGCTTGCAGCTGTGCAGAGGGTGGGAAAGCTCCCTTGGAGTTCCCCAACTCCTCCTCGATGGGAGGCAGGTTGGCTGGTTGGTTTATTTGTTTATTTTGGTGCAGAAAGATAGGATTTTGGAATATGAATTTGATTCCTAGCTTGTGGGCTGTTCAGTGATTACCAAAATCTCTGTTCCTTGGCTGTCGTTCCGTAATGGGGGTAAGGACCTTTCTGTCCCCACTCCCTGCTTTGTCACCCCTGTCACTTGCTGGGATGGCTCCTGATCCCCTGGTCGTGTGTTAGACTGACCTTCATGTTTGGAGCTGTGGGAGGGGAAAACTGGGACAGTGTTGTCCAGATCTCTATAAAAGCCCTGTTCCCTCTAATTGCCCCAAAACTCCAGTTGAAAATGTTTGAAGAATGTTGGACAAGCAGCTTCCCAGTGTTGTGTGCTTTATTTGTTACAAAATGCGAAGAAGGGGAATGGCTGATGAGGTTTGAAGAGATTCCCTTGGAAATGTAAAACCATGTAGGGATAATTTCTTGATTATTATTTTTTAATAACATTGGGACTAGGAGGATCCTTGGAAGAATAACAAGACAAGCAATCCTTTCTCTGCAGGTAGGAGTCACAATTCTGATTCCCATGTTGCTGAGGTAGCCAATGCAGGGATGAGCACTGGACAAGTGTCCACAGTGTTGGGGAGATGCATCAGCTTCAGCTCTGCTGGCTTTTACTGGAGGCTCATACAGGTTGGCCCTTCCTTCTGCTTAATCCCATTCCTGCTCCTCTTTCCTCTTTCACTTCAGCTATTTAATCTAGAAAAAATTCCTAATACATTTTTAATGTGGCTTCCCTGCATGCAGGTTTTCTTTCTCTTCTCTGTGCAGGCACTTTTCAGCCCCTAATGTCCCTGAGCTGCACCCTGTGGCCCGCAGTCGAGGCTGGCTGTGGTGGGTTTGTCCTGTGTGCTGGAGTACCAACTGCCAGTGCCCTCCTCCTGTCACTTCTGATGCTCAGTGCCTTTCCCCCCCTTCACATGACTAAAGTTTGTACAAATCTGTTCTGGTTTAAATCTGTATTATATATTTGAGAGAGAGTTTGGGAGAGAGGCATGCAGTCTACACCCTGAAAGCCCAATCCATCCCCATTCCCAGACTCCTTCCAAAAGGAAAGGCACAAAAGAACCACCTGATGCCCTCTTCTTCCAAGTCTCATGATTCACAATCAGCCTTTGGTGGGGGGCTGCCCCATAGAGTTAAAATTCCAGAGAACACAGATTTCTAGTGGTTTGCACACCTTGCCTCCTCCCCAGAGCCACTCATGAAGGAGAACAGCACAGTGGCCTCAGTGGCACCAGACACATTTAGTCTCATGTGTGCCCATTTTAGGGGTTGGAAATGTCAGCCAAGCTTTGTCTTTGTGTGGGTGACCTGCCTTGAGTGTGTGCCCTCCTGGCATTGCCTCCTCTTTCTGGGTGGCCCCGATGGGGTGGCTAATGGGGGAAGCCACTCCCTCTGCAAGATGACAAATCCTGTACTTGCAGAGCCACAGGCACATGGGCTGAATTTTGCCAGATTTGACCCCTTTTCTCTCAGTTGGATGTGTGGGGCCTGGAGATGTCCCCAGCAAAAAGTGTCTAACTCCCCTACAAAGGACTGGTTGTGTCTCACTTCAGTTTCCTATTCAAACACCCCTTGCTGCTGGAGGTGACAAATTCCCTGGGTGACCCCAAAGGGGGTGGCTGCCCACTGTCACCGTGGTGGGGACCCGTGCAGGACACCCAGCAGGAGCCCACTGCCTGCCCAGCCTGCAGTCCCATGCTGCTCCCTGCTCTAGCCTGGCTGAGCCGGGAGCTGGCTGGTGAGCCAGGGAAAAAAGAGGCTGCAGCAAAAGATGGAACAAACAGAATTTTTTTTTGCATCTAGAGGGGGAAGCACAGAGCTAAAAATAAAACGGGAAGATCAGTATCTGTCAGGCTGACGGCGGATTGGCTCTGTGGAAATGCATGTAATTACCAGGCTGTAGGTAGACATTTGCATGGAGCGAATAGCAAGCTACTGAGACAAGGTTACGCTTTAACCTTTAAGTCCTGAATCTGCTGGAAAACTAAGACAGAACTGCAGGAAATTAACTTAAATTAATAGAGTTGCTGTGACTGAGCCACATGTTCCTTCGATGTGTGTCACTTCACGGCACAGAGCGTCTTGCTGCCCCTGTGCCCTGGCTCCTGGAGGAGGGAGATGCTTTGGAAGCAAGTTCGGCGTACGTGGATCTCCTTCCTCGCTTGGGGATTCAACTTGATTGGGGAGAGGAGCTGTGTCTTTTTGTGATCCTTATTCCTCCTTTCCTTTGAATTGCCAGTCTCCAAAGACATTGAAAGAATTTGGGCAAAGGGACCCCCCATCCTGCGGGATGCTGAGCTGTTGGGTGGTGGGTGTGGGTGAAATCCAGGTGTGCTGCTCCATGGAGGGCCAAGGAGGGGATGTGACTGGGGGATGGATGTTTTGCTGAGTGTCTAGAGCTTGAGCTCTGCATGCAGAACTCTGCAGGCACTATTTAGTGCTGAAATTGAACAGATTACAGCAAAGATGGTTCCTTTGTGCATAAGAACTGCTCCAGTGAAAAACACAGAGGAACAAAATCATGCCAAAACAAAACTGTGCGCTCCCACTCTGGGCTCCCATGGATGTTCCTGATGCTCTTGGCTTACATGTTGCCTGCTTCCCCCTCCTGCTGTTGCCCATCATCCACTGGTCAGGCAGCACTGTGTGATGGGAAGAGAGGAACTCCCCACCAGGAGGAGAGATGGAGATGCCATGGGCACATTTCTCATTCCCAGCTGGCACAATCACTAGAGCTGCTGCTGCTGTGGCACGCAGGTACAAGCAGCTTAGTTCAGCTGAGGATGGAGGGCTGGAAAACATGAGGCTTTGAAGTCTGCAGTGACATTTTGCTTTCTGTTGTCACTATGCTGCCATGAACTGTGGGTGTGGTTTGGAGAATCCCAATTTTTCAGCCTCTTTGCTAGCCATGTTGGCCAGGCAATGCTTGTTTCCAAAATTACTGCCTTCTTCCCTCCAGCATGGGGACAATCTTGTTGGCTGTATTGAAGCCATGGCTTGGCTCAAGCTGGCTGTGCTTCTGTGCCGTGCAGCAGAAGCTGAAGGTAGAAACAGTGTGGTGGGACCAGGTGGTGAGAGCACCACCACTCACCTCCCCAAAGGGCTGGGCCACCAGGAGCTCAAGCTGCTCCACTGGCTCCCCATCAGCTTCAGAAGCCAATTTAAGGCTCTGGCCCTAATCTTCAAAGCAACCAATGGAGGAAATGCCAATGGCATCAAAGGCTGAATTTTGTTCTGTCAGCAGCACAGAGACTTCTCTGAGGCAGTCCAGAGCATGAAGGCTGGGATGAAACCTAGGAGAGCAATTGCAGCTGGCCAGGATATGGCAAAGGTGGGCAGTGGTCAGGGCTTCTGACCCAGATTCTGGAATTTTGAAGCTGGTTCTTTGCTCTCTGTGACACTGGACCCAGGTTGAGGTGCCTGTACACCATGAAATCCTCAAACCTGGTGCCTTAAGGAGTTTATGTAGAGGGAAGCTGGGGCTTTGTCTCTCTGCCTCTAGTGACCCATCTGCAAAAGACAGATAAGTGCTGCCTCATTTCTTGGGGGCAGCCAGAGGACAGGCATCTTGAAGACTGCCAGACCTGAGAACTGGAGACATCCTAGGATGTACTTTAGGCATGAGAGGGAGCAGAGTCTGGGCAAACCTACACCGTGCTTGTCATTAGGGAACAACTCATCCTCTTTTGCTCTTTCATCAAAAGAAGGGATCTTCATCTAATGCCCAGCAAGGCATTAGACCCAGCAGGTATCTTGCCCCCAAAGGCAGCACTGCTGGAGACTTCACAAAGCTGGAGGATGCTGTAACATCAGATGTGGAAGGTACTTCCATGCTCCATCAACAACCTGGGATGAAGCCCACAGTATTCCTGCCTGGCTGTTGGGAGGTGGAGGATCAAATTGTGGTGACCAAGGTGCAAAATTTGGCTCTCCATGTGTTGAATCCCTTTCTTGCTGACAAAAAAAAGAGTTAAAATAGTCATATATTAGCTCAGGGGAGGATGTGCTTTATGACTTCTTCACAATGAGAGTGTGGTATAAAAGGGACATGAGGATCAGATCTCCCATTGTGCTTAGTTCTGTAATCCATCTGTCTCCTGCCTCCCTGGATCCGTGTTTGAGGAGTGGAGACCAAGGCAGCTTCACACATAGAGGATATCATTGTCTTGAAGTGGTCCTGGAGTCAGATCTTGGAAAACTTTCCCTTCCCAAAGAATGCCAACCTCTTTGGAAATCTTGCTTTGATGGTTTCTTCCCCACCTTTTCGGAAATCCCCCTCCTGGATGCCTTTCTGTTTGAACTCATTGCTTTTTTCCAACCCTTTAGCCAGTGGTGTTTTTAACTCAGGGTGCAGCCTAGGAAAAAAACCTGGAACACCCTGTTTTAACTACAGGCTTCTCCTGCCTGCAACATAGACAGACCTAAAAGAAAGCCAATTGTGCCCAAAATCCAGGCTGTTGTTTTTCTGGCTCTGTCAGCTGGCCTGATAAAAGCCATGGCCTCTCCCTTCTCCCTCTCTCAGACTGCCTTCGATCCATGCTCTTTTATTTTTTTGGATGTTGGTTCCTCATCAGTAAGCAGCAAGCAAGAGCCCTCCCTCATTACAGCAGCACAAGGCAGAATTTAAGGCAGTTGGATCCTTTGCAGGAGGAGAAGGGAAGTCTGAAACAGTTGTTGGAGAGGGAGGTGCTGACAGTGGGGATGACCACCAGCCTTCCAGCAGGCCTTTGTTGAGCCAGGGGAAAGGTTTGTCCCTGTCCCTTGTCCCTTTGTTGTAACAGGCTGCTTGTTCCCACAGGCTTTACCATCATTTTGTCACCTCCTTCCTGGGTTCCTGCTTTTGTCGATTGTTTGTGAAATCCTGAGGGGATTGAATTGTCCTTGGAGTCCCAGCCACAAGACAGTGCCCCAGGGCATGGGGGGACAGTGGAGGCTCCTGCTTTGCTCTTCCTGAGGCTGCTCACACACAGAGGGATGCTCTGCTCATGATGCAGCCCTGGAAACACCACCTTTCCACAGCATGCTGCTTTGAGCTGAATTCCAACTGATTGCCATATTGTAAACTTGGTGTGGGCAAACCCTCTGGTCTGGTGTGTCCATACCTACCTGAAACTAGCTTTAAATTAGTCTTGGTAGCAGGGCATAAAGGACTTGGTGTGTTGGATAAGACCAGGTCTGCCAAGCTCGGTAGCAGGGCATAAAGGACTTGGTGTGTTGGATAAGACCAGGTCTGCCAAGCTCGGTCTCTCTTGGAGTGAGCACATGCTCTACCTGTCATTAGATCAAGCTAGTTACCAGAATCAAGCACCAGTGCTGTAAACACACACCTCGATGAACCTGGGAAAGCTGGAGTGCTGTGGAAGCACAGCTGACTTGGTCTGAAGCACCCAGTGCTTGGTCCAGTCTCGTGTTGGGTGTCCTTGCAGCTTTGACGCAACTATACATTTTTGTTTTTGTGGAAATGAATCAAAAGAATGAGGGGAAGTGCTTACAAACTCGTTTTTAATGAAGATCCTGACATGCAGACTGATCCTTTCTCCAGATATGAACGTATTTATGCCGGTGGCACCTTGCCATTCATACAGCAACTTACACACTGTGTAATGTGATAGCAGTGTATACAAGTGAGGCTGGAGTACAAAAGATTGAGAGATCAGGGTTTGGTCTTTCCTTCCCCTGTTCTTCATGGGCTTACACTGGCTGATACCAGTTGAGGAGAGAGTGCTTTTATTTTTCCTTAAATTGGTTTAGAGGAACACTAAGCTTCAGTATTTGGTGTTGGTTGTATTGTACATCCATGGTACTGTTGTGCTGGGGATGCCTGGTGTGATGAAACCATGAGCTTCAGTGCAGTTGAGACACTGGAAAGAGGGTGAAAATCCCAGCTTTCATCTTTTGTCACAAGTAGTATCTGAAGGAATTTGTACTATTTTTACTGTTTGTTTTTGTTTCTCCCCTCCCCTTTTAACTATGCACCTTAGCATTTTCTGTGGGCCCTGTCACTGGGATAGCTTCATTTGGACTTTGAAACAGATGACTCAGCGTCATGGTTGTTTAGAATAGTTTTAAGTTATTTTTGCTATCCAGCCCCATTTTCTATCATCATGCTGCAATTACTGAAGTTCCAGCTCTGCAGGGGAACACTTGCTTCTTTTAAACAAATGGTTTCCTTTGGAATTAGAAAACTTCGTTTATGGAAACATTTCTGTGGGCCTTTGATTATTAATCTATCATGAAGAGTCTAATTCTCTTCTATTAAAAATGTGAAATTTTAATTTTAGCAAACCTAAATTTGGAAGCAGCTTTTGAACTAAGGCAATTCCTTTGACATGGACTTTGGTGTGTGTGTGTTTCTTTTTAAAAGGTAAATCTGCCTTTTGTTGGCTGTGTGATATGTGGTTAATCCTGTTGGGCCTGATCTGATGGGACTGGTGCTGGAGGGAGCCGAGCAGGGCTGAGTATCGGTGTGGGAGATCCAATCTCCACTGGGAAGGCAGCCTGGACTGAGGCTGGCTGACACCCCCTGCCCCTAAGCCTCTGTTCTCTCTGCCTGCCAAAGCCATGGGCTCAGCCCCGGGTTTCAGTGATCCTACCTGTGCTGGGAAGGGCTTTGTCTGGTTTTTCCACTTAGTCCAAAAAGGAGAAAAAAAAGAAAAAGCATTTGCTGTTGTGTTGGATCCATAAATGGGACTTTTAAGCTGTTGCAGCTGTCTGGAGACTGCTCAGACCAAGCTGATTTTCAAGTGGCGCGGCACAGGCAGGTTTTTGTCCATTCACATGGGTTGATGTAACTCCTGGTTGCTGTTTTTTCAGAGGTGAGGTGTGCTGGTACCAGCTCTGGAGGTGCTGTGCCACCTTCTCCTGCCCTGGCTCTCAGGGACCAACTTGCGTGGGAGAGCAGAGACCAGATCTCTCTGAGGGATCAAGAGATCAGGAGATCAAGAGGAACCGGGCTGAGAAAGGGGCTGGGGAGAGGCACAACTGCTGGGCTTCCTCTGGGCACTCAAGGTTGTCGCTGGCTCTTGATGGGTGCGAGCAGCCATGTGCCAAATCCTGCCTCTGAGTCACGGGGAATTCACACTGACAGACCTTGGAGCCAAACCTCAGCCCGAGAGATTTCTCCTCTGGTGGTGTTGATGAGAAACTCTCCTCGGCACCATGATTTTAAATGGCGCGAATGGAAGGACCCAACATTCCCCTTCTCTGGGGTGCACAATGAGCCTTGCCAGGCTGTGGCTGTCCCCAGGTCCCTGCTGAGACCTTCATCCAGGACATGGGGCTGGGGATGGCTGGGGACATCCAGCTGTGCTGTGCCTGGGGCTGTGCTGGCTGCTGGGAGCTCGGATGGCTTTTGGCCGGGGCTGAGGATGGTCCCCTGCCTCGCCATCAGGCCATGGGAAGGGGAAGAGGAGGGCTGCACTCCCAGGGATTTTTTAGGGTTTTGCTGTTTGTTTTTTTTTTTAGGGAGGGAGTGGTGCTGTATTTACATGCTTGAACTTAGAGTGGATTTCTCTCTCGCACTGCCTCTGGACTCTTGAGAAGCCTTTTGGCCACAGCAGGGAAGGGGTTAAGGCTTCCTCGCTGGCCTGGGAGCTGCTGCTGGCTGCCTGTTGCCCTTCCGGGGCTGCCGGGCTGAGGTTTGCTGGTATGCGTGCAATGCGGGGCTGGCCGGCCAAGAGCACCCAGCCCTCGCCCCAGCGCTGCGAAATTCCCGGCACAGCCTCCCCTGGCTCGCTCCTGCAGTGCTGAGTGATGGGGATCAGGGACCTGCTGGGAGAGCAAAGCCAGGGGCAAGAGGATTCCAGCTGGAAAAGAGTTGACCTGCAAGGCAGCAGTCTGGGCTCACTGAGACTCTCTTGCACAAGGGAGAGTCCCTGGATGCAGCTTTGTGCTGGCCCAAGGTTTCGTAGCTTGCCTGTGCTCATGTCTTCACCTTCACGATGCCACAGGCAGGGAAGGTGCTTTGGCTGGTGCTGTGGGATTACACCTGATGGGAAGCTGAGTTTCCAGCAGGCTCTTGCTTCCTGGGGCGGGGGAGAGGGCTTAGTGCAGACACAGGCAGGAGCTGGAAAACTGCAGCAACAGCAGTAGTATTCAAGCCGAAACATAGTGAGAAGCCTTGGAGGGAGATGCAGACTTTGAGGGAGATGCAGATTGCCTGGAGTTCTCTCTGCGCGAAAAATTTATGTCCCTTATATAACTGGGGAAAAGCAAACAAAGAAACTTGTCTCCAAGTGGGAACGTGGTGTCACTGGGAGAAATCTCGCAGCGAGAGCGAGGCCTCCGCTTCGCTCTCAGGGCTGTTAACTCTTTGGCAGAAGGTCAATGCTTTTAGTGCTGATTTTCTAGATAAATCTCTTGAATATTCCTGAAGAACTGTGCATGAGTTGCCTGATTTAAGCAAATGGCAGGAAGGATTTTTCGCTCTGGTTCTTTCTGGGGTTCACTGGGGAGTCTTCTGCCCAGGGAAGGGATTGCTGCTGGCTTTGCCGTGCTCCCGCCGTGTTCTCCCACCAGCCACAACGTTTCTGTCGCTGAAGGACTGTGCTTTGCCTTTGATCTTCTACAGCACCGCCATTGACATTGGCAGGAACAGTCCTGCAGACCAAGGCTGTTATATGGTGCTAATTTTGTAGTCTCAGATAACAGAGCCTCTCTAAAAATGTCATTTGGGGCCATTTGCGGGGTGAGTTTGACATCACTGACTGCTGCTGGGATGCATGTCCTGCGGGAGGACCTGGCACACGTGGGAGGTGGCACTCAGTGTCACTGGGGAGGTTTGTGGACAAGTTTTTCAGCAAAACAATTTTCATTCTCTACTATCTCTTAACTTTTCCAAACTGACAAATAAAGCCCTTGGTTCCTCCAGGCTCTCGGGCCAATGTGAAAATAAGGTCAGTCAAAAAAGGAATAAAAGGGGGAGTGTGATTCTGGGTTATGGTTACACCATAACTTTCCTATTAACTCAAATTAAGTTAAAAAGGAAATTGATTTAACCAAAGGAGGCGTTTCAGATGCCAGTGGCAATATACTTGATTGTGTTTTTTTTTCCTCTGTACAGGCAATTATCAAATTAATCACCTTTGATATCAGCTTAATATTGACACAATCACTAATATATTTATATTTATTTATACTTGTCTAGTGACAGCTATTCAATCAGTTGTTTTTCTCTTGTTTTGTCAAACACCACTTTCTTTTGCCTTCATGTTTCTCTGGCAAGGCAGGGGGACAGTTTCTGGGTGGAAATCCCCGAGTTCCCTCTGTGAGATTCTCACCCGCTGCCCTTTCACAGGGGCATTTCTATTGAAAAAAAAAAACAAAACAATCCAAATGTAGTTAACAGCCCAAAATATTTCCAAATTGTGACTTGCTGCTGGGAGGGGAGCTGGTGTTGTGCAGGGAGCTGCAGAAACCCCCATGTACAGATGAACTAACCCTTCCCAGATTGTTTGTGCCTGTAAATCCCCAGCAGCTGAGGCGGAGGGGTGGGACTGTGCAGCGCACAAGCAAGTCAACAGCTCAGCTGGTGCACATTGCCACTGTAGTCTTACTTTGTTTTGTTTTGTTCTTTTTTTTTTCCTTTCTTTTCTCCCCTTTCTTTAAGGGAACAGGCCCTCTGTGATCCAGCCTGTGCGTGTGTGCATACGTGTCTCTCCTTTTCTCTCTCTCTCCATTTGTTCCCGCCTCCCCCTGTTTTTTACCCAGCGACGAGTTCCAATTACATTTGGCTGAAGGAAAGAGCTCTTGTGTGGCTCCCACAAGCCTTGTGAAAATGGGTGGGTGGGTAAAGAGAGAGTCGAGCGCTCGATAGCTGCATGGGAACTCAACCCTTATGAGACACCAGAGAATCCACACTGGAAAGGCTACTGGGAAGCCTGTTTTGTTTGCCTTCCCACCCCAAAAGTGCCTGGTTTAGAGGAGCTGGAGGGTGGTAGGAAGCAGAAGGTAGCTGAGCACTGCTTTGCTATCCTGGGCTTGCTGGACCTGGCAGAAGGATGTTTCTGGAGGTTGATGGGGAAGATCTGGCAGCATGTTCCCCTGCGTGTCCTTTGGACTGTAGGTGCAGAGGCAGATGAGGGTGAGTCAGCCACGAAGAAGGAGGTGGTTAGATTAGATCTGGCCACAGCAGGGGATAGCTGGACAAGGGAGGAGAAGGCAGGCTCCAGACAGCATTTCCCAAAGGAGCAAAGGGGCCAAACCCTGCATGACAGTGAGGCTCGATGGGCAGGTATGTCCAGTTGTCTGTCTGCAGCCTTGGGATCTTTAGGGATGGACAGGTGAACTTTGCAAGTTCCTGGTTTTCCAGAAGGGACACTTGCAGGGAGAAGCTGAGAGAATGACGCAAAGCAGCAGCTGCTGATACACCATAGCATGTTTCCCTGCAGAACATTTATACTTTGTGATCTTGCACCACATTTGGGCGTCCCCACTGGACCCCCCTTGCCATTCCTGGTGCTGGACCTCTGCTCTCCATGTGCACCTAGTTTTAGTGCTGTGGCTGGGAAGTGAAAGCTGACACAAGTAAATACCTTGACAGCCTGTTTTCAGCCGGCAGGGAATGTAAATTATCTCACTTGAACAAGGCTAACGCAGAATCAAGCCGTTGGTCCCAAATATCCCTTATAAGTGCAGATGAGAAATATTCATGGCATCTTCACTCCCAGAATATTGCTTTTATCTTTGTGGTTCCTTGAGTGGCAATATAAAAGTTACTGATTTTGCACTTTTTATGCATCTGAACCTGCAGACTTTGAAATCAGTAGGTTTGCCTGCGTGATTTGCCTCGTTAGATCCGTATCCTTGCAGACACTTTGGAATGATCTACTACGTAAGCTCCACTGTACTTACTTGTTGTCTTGGGTGTAACATCCTATCTTGGGAATATCCTCAACCAGGGCATTGGGACGAGTGAAGGTGAGGTTGGGTTGGGTCATTCCAGGGCGAGGTAGAACCTGACCATGGGAGCAGCTCGTGTGTGCAGTGCTGTTGTTGTGACTCCTGTGGCTCAGTCAAGCAGTGGTGGTAGGGCGCATGCGAGGATCCATGGAGTCAGCAAAGAGATACTCAAAAACTTTTTACCAAAGCCATTTTGGGGAGTCATGCCCTCCAGGCTGGCCTTGGCCTGGAGCTTGGCCTTGCTTTCTGGAGCTCCCCATAAGTGGGATCATCCAGATCTAAACAGGGATGTGCCCTCAGCACTCACTGTTCAGTCAGGAAAGGTACTGGGATGCAGAGGCTGGATTTCTTCAGCACCTCCAGGCACCACTCATTTCTTCCATGGAGCCCAGCTCAGGCTGTTTCAGGGATGTTTCTGTGCTGCCCTCACCTGAGAGCTTGATTATTATCAGAATATCTTGCTTCAGCTCAAGCACAAGCATGGCTGGCACTGGGGGTCTCACCAGCTCTCCTCCCATTGGTGATGGTGGGAAGAGGACCAAAGGCACCAGTCTGCCAGGCTGGAACCACGGCAGGGGCAGCAGCTGGACATCTCTGGGACCTCACCCTCCTTCACAACAGCCTTTGCACGGCTGTGAAGGTCAGAGTGTCCTGAAACCTTGACAAGTGTTTGCGGGCGGACGTCTCTGGGCTTTGCTTTTCTCTCCGTAACAGGTTTTTCCCTTTAAGAACGCAGAAGATTGATTCCCTTGCAGGGCGCATCGCCGAGCCGAGCCATGTCCAAATGGTTTGCACGTCTGCATTTTTTACTGCTCTCGTTTAATATGTATGCAAATGCAGTCTCTCCTGTCCTCACTCTCTGTGTGGGTTTGCACAGTCAGGAGCACATTCCCATTACTGCTGCCCATCTCCTGCTCTGCTCGGCATTCGAGGAGACTGCCTTTGAAACGCTGATAGATGGAGGTGCAAGGGGAAAAGAGAGAAATGACGGATTTTTGTAATTTCTTTGCTGGGGAGGGTGGAGGAGTTGGGAAACCAGAGAAAGGAGGTTTAAATATATGCAAAATTGTTTATTGGGAGAAAGGGGGGGTGGGCTCCAACTCTGAGAGTCAGGGAGAGTATTTTGTATGCCATTCCATTTTCAAAGGATTTTAGCTGGAGGTTAAGGGAAAAAAATCTAAGCACTGGCAATAATCTTGTGATAGGGGAAATATTCAGCTTTTCTCCTGATAAATAGACACATGTCATAACTGAATCAGTGTTTCAGGCCTGGAAAGAATGTTGGGTTGCTTTTTTATTTTTTATTTTAATAAATAAGAAACAAGATGTCCAGGGTAGTTCCCTACAAGGGCGGTAGTATATGGCTGCTGCTACTTTGTTTTCCTTCCTATTTTAATAGCTGTATTTTTCCAAAGCACTTCAAAACCAGCACCTGTGAACCCTGGACACTTGTATACCAAGAGCTACGTTTTTATAAGTGAAACGGGAAACTACACTCCAGCTAAAGCCAAAATGTGGGAAGCAACTTTGGAAATGTGGAAAGAAGTGGGGAGCTTTTCCTGTCCCCATTTTTTTTTTTTTTAAATTAGGCCATTTGAAGTTGCAGATCTCCAGTTCTGCATCTGCTTGGAGGTAACTGTGAAGGCTGAGGAGATCCTTGTTCTTGGTGTGGAAGCAGGGGATGACACATCCCTTCATTTCCCAGATGACTCTGGAGGGGAAACGGAGGCTCATGCAGTTTCCCACCTCCTGCGGTCAAACTTTAAATTGGGTCAAAGAGCCAGATTTTCGGGTGTGTTTTAGGCGCTTCAAGTCATTCACTGTTTTAATCTTTAAACACAAAACACCTTTAAAACCTGGTTAGTTTCAAGCCCATTATGGAGTGCCAAAGCCTTACCAAGCTGCCGTGTCTGGCTGGGGGTGGAGAGGAAGGCTGCACAAGCTGGGGGCCACGTACCCCAGGGCAGGAGTAGCCACGGGCACTCTCCTGCTGCCTGTGCCCCCCACAAGCCTGGCTCTCTCCATGGAGCACAGATAATTAGGTTGAAGCCAGATCTTTTTCAACCTCTTCCAGGAGTTCACAGACAAAGTGACTTTTGTTTCTAGAAGCCAAAGGGCCTTTCGTGCTGGGAAACCCCCTCTGCTGCCCTAGGACTTGTCAGATCTGTTGACTTTTGCATCTCCAAGTTGTGTAAGAGTGTTCTGTGTCTCTTGTGCTCGATGTTGTGAAACTCCTTTCTGTGCAGTGGCATGGAAAAGTCCCTCTGTGGGGGAACCACAGCAGCGCACTGACCTTGTGCTGGAGCTTTGGCTCCTGGAGCTCAGATCTTGTCTTTGCTTTTGGCACAGAGTTAGAGGGACCAAGGGGCAATGTTTAAGAGGCATCCTGGTGTTTGGAGGTGCTCAGCTCCTGTGGTGGTGTGCAGGAGTGAGTTTTCTTCAGGCAACAGGCATTGGAATTCTTGCTGTTTAGAGATGAGCTCCACAAGCTGCCTGCTCCTGCCTTTACCTCCCCGAGAATCTGGGAAAAGCCTACCTTTAGGAATATTGAGACACGCTGTAGCTGCCAGCCCAGGTGGGATCACAGCCTCCCCTGCTTGCTGAGTCCACAGCCCACATTCAGGGCTGTCTCTGACACAAAGGGCTGCTCTTTCTGCTTCTTTTCTTTCCATCACATTTGGGAAGTTTATCCTGTCCCTTATCACCAGCCATGCTCTTGTAGGGCCCAAGCGCAGCTCCTGCCCGCTGCTCGTGCCTGTCCCTCAGTTCCTTTTCCAGCGTGCTTGCTGTGAAGTGTCTTGTGCTGCCGTGTCCTCACTCTGGTGGGTCTGTGCTTCTGATCACAGGCTCCAAACTTCCCCTATTACTGTTGCTTTTTGAACAGTGCCTTTTTATTGGTGAGTAGATTCGAGAAGCCTTTCTACTTCCTTCATCTGTAAATTGTCCTCTACATAACGAAGGAACCATTCTGACTATGTTTTGATGTGTGTGTCGCCCAACAGATGTCTGGGTGGTTAAAGTGCCCCCTGAGTACAAATATCCTGTGTTTGTGAGCTCTTTGATAGTTGGTTCAGGAATCTTTTTGTTCTTTCTTTCTCTCCTCCAGTCCTGGGGGTCTGTAGCAGCTGCCTGCCGAAGTCTCTCCTTTGTTTTCTGCTCCTGATATCTGTGCCCACAGTGTCATTCCTCTACCCTCTCCCTTATCAAATTAGATTATCTCCTTCTCGTAAGTACTTTTGACACGTGCAGCCGTGCAACGGCATGATAAGCATATTGGAACACACTGTTGTGTGTCTGTTGTTCATGTCTCTTGTCCTCTTTGCATCTTTGGGCCAAGCTGGCACATTACCTGCCATTCATACTGGTATTATCCATAAGTAAGTTGAGCTGGCTCCTCTCCTGCTTGCAGCCAAGTGCAACACCCATTTTGGGCACTGCCCCATCACTCTGCATGGGAATCCCAGGCCTATTTTGTCCAGGTGTGCCCTCACTTTTCGTCCCTGCTGTCTCCAGCATCTCCCTTTGTGTTCTGGGCTTGACTGGTGCCACTGAAGATCCTTCAGGGTGTTACAGGCTTCTCCTTGCTCATTCCTTGGCTCCCTGCCTTTCCTGGTTTCCACGTGTGATCCAGAAAAACCTCTTTGTTATTCTGTCCTTCCTCCCGTCACAAACCTGTGTTTCTGTTCCATCTTTCATGAAAAGGTCTAAGACTGAAGGTGAAATGTGATAACAGCCTTCAAAAATATGTCAGTGGCTGCTGCAAACAGGACAGGAATAAACGATTCTCCATGTCTTATGGTGGGTAGGACAAGAAATTATAGGCTTAAACTATAGTACAAGAGATATTTAGGTTTCATGTTCAGATATCCTGGGGGTGTAGCACCAGAGGAGGCTGCTGGGGAGTCACTGGAGGGGCAGGTGAGATGAGAAGGTGTCAGGAGAGGCTGGGAGCCAAGGGATAGTGGGATGATCCAGAAGATCATTTTTCATCCTCTTCAACCCTATTACCTTCCCTTCCATCTGCTGGAAGCCTCCAGCTAGGCAAGGGGCTTTTCATGGCTTGCTCAGCCAGGCTCACGCCTTTCTCTAGCCTTGCCCTTTGTCTCTGTTGCAGCAGTTCTGACAAATACAATTGCAGCAAGCCTGGAAATAGTCAGGGCAAGGCGCTCCTCCCCAAACCTTTCCTTGGTGCTTGGTGGCTCTTTCAAACCCATACACTGGTGGAGGCAATGGCAGCTGCCATCAGAGCACTGGGACATGCAGAAGTGATCAAAACAAACAATTTGGTACACCCAGAAGGGTCAAGAGGGCAGGCTCAGAGGTGCTGCTCAAGGCCCTCGATGGGGCCAGCTTTGCAGAGGGATGTGTTTGGCACTGTCAGTGCACAGGTGGAGATGGGAGGCCACTGATGGCTCCTGGAAGTGCTGTCTCAGCTGGTGGTGTGTGCCTCCCTTTGGCTCAGCTGATGGTGAGAGTGTGGGCACGAGGGATGGGAGCTGCACCACTGCCAGCAGCTGTGTGCCCACCCTCAGTGGGACAACAGGACATGCAGAAAGATGGAGATTTGGGGGAGTCGGGGAAGCAGGAGTCCTTGCAGAGCTCCCCATCCCCACCTCCTCAGCAGGACACTGCAGGGCATCAGCCAGACTGCTGTCTTTGCCGAAATAAAAATTAAGGAGCCCAAAACTCACAGAGGGCTCCATCCAAAGCAAGCACGTGAGCAGCCACATTGTTCCTGACACTGCTGGGTGGGAGGTTGTGCAGTCCCCTGGGCACCTTCAGCTGCCTGTTCCCGACACCCACCTCTCCTCAGCCTTCCCCATCTGGCACTGCCATGATTGTGTCGGGGTCCAGCCACATCTGTGCTGTCCCTGCTTCCCTCCCCAAACTTCCCTGCCTCCTCTCCCTGGGGTGCTGGAGGGGTCCAGGGTCCTGGTCAGCCTTGACCCCCTTCACTCACCCTGCAGCATCATCCCCTTTCACAGCTCCCTACCATGAGAGGCGGGCAGGGAGAAACAGGCAGATGAATAATTTATTATAACAATGCAAAATAGGGTTTTAAAACTCTACCCATATAAATATTTATTTTTGACTCGTTAGCACCACAGCTGCCTCCGTGCCCCCCAACCCTTCTCCTTTCAGAAGACCCCCCAGCCTTTGGGCTGTCGTGGCTGGTTCTCCTGCTTCATCTGTCTGTCTGTCTATCCTGCCCTTGCTTTTCACATGATCTGAGCCCTGGTGCCAAACGCTTCCTGGGAAAGAGGAAAAAACCCAACTCTTTCTTGCGTACACGCACACAAAAAACAACAAGGGGAGGGGGGAGACGGAGCAGCACACACAGGCACACGCACAAAACCCTTTGAAGCCTGTGCAGGGTGAGGGTTGTTTCTGTGGTAACGGCGCGGGGATTGGCGGCGGTAGGCGAGGGCCTCCATCCCGCCGTGGTGCCGAGTGATTAATGAGCCGTTGCTGGGCTCTACGGGAGCGCCTGGGCCGGGCTGGGCACCGCGGGGCTGCTCCAGCGCCGCCGGACTTTGGACGCTTCTTCATCCTCCTCTGCTCGCCCCCAGGCGTGCTCGCTTCAGCAGCACCCCACATCTCCTTGGTGTGGGCTTTTGTGGGGTGTCAGCCCTCCGAGGGATGGGGCAGCCAGGCTTGGGACATCCCTTTGTCCCCTGTCCTGATGGTTCCAGACCATGCTTGGGGCTGTGGCCTTCATCCTGACACAGGGCCTTGCTCCTCTGCACTGTTGTTGATCCTAGAGCAGGTCTGGCATTTCTTCTGGTGCAGAGCTGTGGGGGTACATGGTGGCATCCCCAGGGCCACAAGGCAGTTCCATCTGGTGGGTGCAGGTGAGCCCACACTATTTTGGGGAGTGTCACTCACAGCCTCACCTCAACAGCCGCCCTTGGCCCCATTGCTGCCTGCAGCTGCCTGAATCCCTCCCAGCCTACAGCTCCCAAGGCTGAAAGGTGGCTTATGGCTGAGCAGTGACAAGAGCTGTGCTGTCCTTGTCCCATGCCAGCCTCGTTTTGTGGCACTACCCATGAAGTGTCACTGGGGTGCTTGTACCATCTCTCAGCGAGAGCTGCAGTTCCCAGAGAACCTTACACCACTGTGAGCTTTGAAACTCACCTCGTTTTGCTTTCCACTTTGAAAAGGCAAAGGAGAAACAGGCATCTCTTGGGTGAACAATAATAATGAGTGAGTTTCAAATCTCTTTCCCCCAAAATAGCCAAACCAGAACACGCACAGCCTTCCCGAGCTGCTGTCTGAAACAGATGTGCTGCCAGTGAGCAGCTATTTATAATGTGCAGCATTCCCTTTTCAGCCGCAGCGACTCCAGCCCTCGGCTCTCGCGCTCGGCAGCTCCTTTTGAAGCCTGTAGCTCTAATCCGGGGACTGTTCCTGCTGCTGCTAAAAATCTCCTCGTAAACCCGCCGGGGTGCCAGTGAGCTGGAGCCCTGCCTGCTCTCTGCCTCTGAAGGGGGTTTATCATCCCCGGAGGCCGTGGGATGGGACAGTCCCAACCACTGGGATCTTGTTGGGTGCTGCATCCCAGACATCCTCACTGCTGCAGGCTCTGCAGAGCACTGACCCCCTCTGCCCCAGGGCTCAGGGTGAAACACTTTCCTAGCCCTGGGTACCATCTCTCAGTGAGAGCTGCAGTTCCCAGAGAACCTTACACCACTGTGAGCTTTGAAACTCACCTCATTTTGCTTTCCACTTTGAAAAGGCAAAGGAGAAACAGGCATCTCTTGGGTGAACAATAATAATGAGTGAGTTTCAAATCTCTTTCCCCCAAAATAGCCAAACCAGAACACGCACAGCCTTCCCGAGCTGCTGTCTGAAACAGATGTGCTGCCAGTGAGCAGCTATTTATAATGTGCAGCATTCCCTTTTCAGCCGCAGCGACTCCAGCCCTCGGCTCTCGCGCTCGGCAGCTCCTTTTGAAGCCTGTAGCTCTAATCCGGGGACTGTTCCTGCTGCTGCTAAAAATCTCCTCGTAAACCCGCCGGGGTGCCAGTGAGCTGGAGCCCTGCCTGCTCTCTGCCTCTGAAGGGGGTTTATAATCCCCAGAGGCCGTGGGATGGGACAGTCCCAACCACTGGGATCTTGTTGGGTGCTGCATCCCAGACATCCTCACTGCTGCAGGCTCTGCAGAGCACTGACCCCCTCTGCCCCAGGGCTCAGGGTGAAACACTTTCCCAGCCCCTAATTTGAGAGGACAGAGGACAAGGGAGGGTCAGGACAGTGTTGCTGTGGGGGGAGAGGCTGGTATGGGTTTGAACTGGTCCTCAATGAAGGAGAGGCATGGCACGATGGCCTGGAGAGATGCAGACAGTGAGGGATGAGGAAAACTGGGGATCCAATTAAAGTGAGATTCGAGGGGGTTTGCCAGCACTGGAGCCCACACTTACACTGGGTGTTTGCTGGCCTGGGGGTTCTGCAACACCACTGGAGCTGTGGCACAGCTGTGGGATGGGCATCTCAGGCTACCCACACCCCCAGGGACCACGGGGGGCTCGCAGGACCCCGTCCCAGGAGGGGCTGCAGCCCACAGTGCTGCCTCAGCCCCTCGCACAGGGATGAATAAGTGTGCTGCTATGTCGGGGCTGAGGGCTCAGCACAGCACGAGCATGTGGAAGCTGTTTATTGCCGGGGCTGCTGCAGGCCCTGCTCTGCCTCCCCCAGCCAGCTGGGCCGGTGTGGCCGCTCTGCGTGGGGCCAGCGGGGCCGGGGCTGGGCGACTGCTGGGACACAGGGCTGGTTGGGCCGAGGGTGCTGCTTTATCACATCTCTTCTGTTTGTTTCTCTCCCAAACAGGGTGTGGCAGGCATGGAGATCATTGGAACCAAATCCTAGGTTTCGGGGACAGCTTGAAACCTTGTCCTTCCTTGCTGGATAGCCCGGAGTTTTGTCCCCAGCCTGTCACAGCATGGTCATCTGGGCAGCTGGGAGATGGGTGATCTGTAAGGAGCTCTTCAGAAAGGGAGATCCTGGAAAGCACCCCGCAGGGTGGCCTAAAATGTGCTGCTCTGGCTTTGCTCACTCGCTGTTTTGGAGGTGCCAGGGGATGGGGTTCTTCCTCAGCAGGCAGAGACCACCACCCACGACCCCCAAACTCTGTCCTTTGACCTCCAAATCCCATCCTGAGGGAGAGTACTAGCTTGTCCTCCTGAGCACACACCAGGTCAGCCTTGAAAAGAAAGTGGAGAGTTCAAAATGGCCCAGTGAGGTGTCTCTAACATAGGGTGGAGTTTTGGGAAGGAGCAGAGGATGGGCTGCCTTGGCTCTGGCAGCGTGATGGATCAGCTCAGCCCAGTGGGGACACAGAATCAGGTTCCCATGAGGATGGCATCCCTGGCTGAGACTGGAGCCTTCCTTGTTTCCAGTGGTAACAGACAAACCTTTGCTCCTGAAAGAGGGACTGTAACACAGCCCATGGCAGTGAAGCCTCTTAAAAGCTGGTCTCATTGCAGTTGTGTTAATTATTAATAGGATATGGGGAAGAAAACACAGGAAAACCCCAACTGTTTAAGGCAAGCTGCTACCTCATCTGTGTCCAGTGGTGTGGGCTGGCTTTCCCCTGATCCAAGGGGAGATTTATGGGTGTCTTTTCCAGTGACTGGTGTTGGCAAGTGTGAATGAAGGGGCTTGACCCCCTCTCTGAAAACCACAGCACTCCTAAACTGAGGAGCTAAATAGATCTTAGCTTGGTCTTTAGCAAAGATTTGCCCCCAAGGGATAAAGTCCTTTTTGGCAGCATCTCTGCCCAGCAAGATGCTGGAATTGCAGGATCTGGTGGTACAGAGGCACTAGGGCTCCTGTCTCAGCCCAGGGCACCCTGCAGAGCTGTGTGGGCAGGATGGGACCCAAAGATGGTGCTTGAACTGCACCCACATGGTGAGTCAGAGCTAGAGGATCTCAGCAGGCAATTTTAAGGAAAAACAAAGAAATGAGGAATCTTCATCCAAAAGGCTTGTGGACTTTGAGGGTTTCTTCTGACTGTGGGTACCAGGGCTGTCTCCATATGGGTAACTGGGAGGGGTTTCCATGGAAACCAGCAATGTTGCTTCAGGGGGGACCCCATGGCACAGATTTGGGCCCTTCATCAATACTGCAGGAGCAGTGCTTGGCATGGAGAGGCACCGGTCTGATGGAGGCTCTTGGCAGTGCCCTGGCTCCATGGTGGGCAGCTGGGGGAGGCTTTGCCTTGCCCATGGTCCTGCATGTGGGGAGGAGATCCCAGACCTCAGGTGCAGGTGATAGCCATAGGTGCTGCCAGCCCATCTGCCTTCCCACCACCCCTTCCAGCAACCCCTGCTTCCCACAGCGCTCTCCTCTCTCCCCTTTCCCTTCTTTCTATTCCTCATTCCCTTTCTCTCCCTTTCTTCCCCTTGCTCCACCCCCCTCCAGTCTCCTCTATGGGGCATTGATTTTTCCATCCATCAGCGAAACGCTTGAGAAAAATGAAAGAGCATCTTCTTGATCGATCAAGAGAACTCTTCAGCCTGGGGTCAGGAAGGGTTTGAATCAGCTGCTCCTCTGGCATATAATTACCCCCTCTCTCCCAAGCTGGGGCTTTTCACACGCCTGCAGGAGCAGCCACCCCACTGCGGGGCCAGAGCATCGCTCTGGAGAGCACGTCCGTGGGTGCATCCGTGCTGGGAGGAAGCGCCTGTGTTTGTGCTGGGTTTTGGGGCTGCCAGAGCTCAGTGCTGGGCCAGCTCTGTGCGCTCACACTCGCTCTGTGCCGAGCAGGGTGTGTCGAGTGGGTGTGAGCCGCTCGCAAGCCGGAATCGACCGCTCTGTGTCGAGCTAATTCTGTGCAGAGCTTAGTGAGGGTGGGGAGCTCTGAGGCTGAGAGTTTAGAGAAGCTGAAGGAGAACTAAATCTGATAGGAACCGGGTGCCCAACTCGCTTCTCTGTTTTGAACATCTCATTTGCACGGAGCATTGTCTGGGGTATGCTGCACATACGGACCGCGTTGGTAGCAGCCGGGAGATGCCTGTGGAAATGCCAGAGTTTGCCATCTGGTACCACGCTGGCCCCTGAGGTCCCACCGCTTGCTGCCCTCCCCCAGAGAGGCAGCAAATAGCTGAGGGAGCTTCTCATTCCACCGTGGGGTGGCTGCATGCAAATGTTGACTTCTTCATGGCAACCGGCGTGAGTCATGCTGGGAGCCGGAGGGGGACGCCGGTGCCTGTAGCTCTCCCTCTCTCTGCTCGTGGACTGTTGCCTGCTTGCACGGAGGTGCTGGCACAGCCTTCCTGCAGCTCTTGCTGGAGCTCCATCTCTGCTCAGTGGGATGTGCTCACTGCTTTTCTTGTGAGAGGCTCCCAGTGTCCATATGTGCACTGGTGGGGTTCAGCAGTCGGAGCATGTCATGCACGGGGGCTGTTGCCTTGAGTCTTGTGACACAGCAGGGAAAATTTATCCTTTGGATTTGTCCTGAGGGAAGACCTTCTGAGCTCGCATTCCCATCAGCATGGAGGGATATAAATCCCAGAGCCAACACCAGACATTCTAGCACATCCCACAGTTGATAGGTTTTTGCCAGTCTCCACTGACCCTTGGGCTCCCCACTCCCAATTTCTCCTTGTTTTCCATAGGTTTTGGTCAATGCGTTTCCTGAGCTAGATGAAGGAGTGAACAACACATGGCTGGTTGGAGCTTGCTGGGCTACAGCAGGGACACAGCATCTTCCTGTGGCGGGTTGTGCATCTCCATCTACCATCTCTCACTGGGCAGATGCAGCACGAAATCACTGTCTCGAGGGTGATGAGGAACAGTAAGAGAGCAAGGGGGAAATGCAGTAACCATGGGGTTGTTGCCCCATGTTGTACCACTTTGACCCGGGAGCTCAGAGCCATTTAATTCTCCTTGTGTTTCCTTGCTGGTCTGGGAACAAGTATGCACAGAAAGAGATGAGGACAGAAAAGCAGGGTGAGAAACCAAAGCTGAAAGCTCCTGCTCCCACCACAGCTAGTTCTGACCAGCCAGACCAGAGCTCCACTGGAGAAGGACAATGCAAAACTTTGGCTTTCTCTCTCCAAACCAGCAGGCATGAGGCTGCTCCAGCATGGATGTGTTGCAGATGTGCTGATAGCAGCGAGCTGAGTGCTGACACTGCTGTGGAGGGGCTGCAGGTAAGGCAGGACTGGGTTTATCTGCACCACAGATAATGTCTTCTGCTGAAAGCAGCTGAAACAGCTGCATCCTGGTGTTGTGGCACAGTTTATTTTACATCAGGCAGTAAGAGCTTGTCCCATGTCCCTGGTAAAACCTTGACATAAAGCCCCATCTGATCAGAGTCTTTTCCCTGGTGGGATTTGGCATCAGTCAGATAGTTGGGGGAACTCCTCTTAACCTGTGGGTGTTGAATCCTAATATAAATGTGGATCTAACCCAGTTTTCTTGAATCTGCATTGCTCCACTGATAGCAAGGGAGAGAGGCTGATTAATGCATGTGGGTAGGGGATCTTCCTGTTATTCCTTGCAAAGGGCTTTGGTGAGCTGTCACCAGCTACTGTCACTGCTGGGTTCAGTGCAGATAATGGGGGTGGGGGAACTCAGCATCTCTCCATTGCTCTGCTGACCATCCTGCTGACTACCCTTGGTCATATTCCTTGGTCTTCCTGCTGTCTCCTTGCTCCCAGGTCTGTAAAGTGAAGATAAAATACAATCTGACTTGCTGAGGAGCTTGCAGCCCAATTAAGAAGTGCACACTAATTAAAGTGAGCTCCTCCATTCCTGTTGATATCCCATAGCCATCAGTGGGGTGCTGGAAAGCTCTGGGATGTGGGAGTGTGAGGTTGCGACAGAGACAAAACAATACGCTCTCAGACTGCTGAACAGAAAGTGGATCCATGTGTTAATCTGGGAAAAGGAGTGTGAAAATAGCTGCAAATCCTTCACGACTTTGTTGTAATTTCTCCCAGATAGGATACAGCCTGCTCCACACTCCAGCCTCCTTGGCTCCCAGGTCATTACTGAGCTGAACCTGAGGCTGATGCAAGAGGAAACCCTGTCCCATTGCTGGGCTTTGTGCGGGACTGCTGGAAATTTAGGGGGAAAGGGTTAATGATTGCATTGTTTGGGGGCAGCTGGGGTCCCAAGGGCTCGAAGGTCAGCCAGGTCTGCTCCCTGGTGTGTCTGGGGCAGGCTCCTGGCTGGCTCAGCCTGGCTGCTGGGGGAGCTGGGAGGGTGCCTGGGCAGGTAGAACTGAGTGGTGCCTTTGACGGCAGCACGCTCACATCGGGTGGGTGACCGTGGGGTGTGGAGAGCCAGTCCCTCCCAGCTGCCCAGCTGCCTTTCTGCTAATGCTCATCTAATTAAACAGCAGCCTGGAGTGGCTGAAACCAGGGCAGCGGGAGAGCTGAGGTTTGCATTCAATAGGTTCCTGTCTCCAGCTCGGGAACCAGAAGAAAAACCCATTTCATATTGTCAGATCGATACGCAGGTAGCGTTCCACCTCCCTTTCCATTCACCTTCTCCAGCTCTCCTTTCCCCTCCCGGGCCAGGGAAGCTTTTTAAAACTAGAGCTGGGCTGGGATTGCTAGCTGTTGGTTTTTGCACCTCATTCCCCTTCCTGGATGCCGTGCATGCCACACATGTGCTGGACAGCTGAGAGGTGCCAGGAATGGTGATTGCTGGGACCATGATCTCAGCAGGTATCTGGGAAAACAAATCTTGGCTTCAAACCAGGGCATGGTCCCTCCTTCAGGGAGGATTTTCAGTCACTAAGATATCCAAATAGCCAATGAGCCAATCCACTCAGCTCCAGGACTGTGAACGTGGGTAGGATTTGACCAGCAACTTTTGTCCTGCTTGCTCAGGTACAGGCGAGGGTTAACAAGAAGCGACATTTTATTTTGCTGCATCTTTGGCTTTCTGCAAGGAGATGCTCTTCCTGGTGCTTCTGCTGTTGTAAATGCATTCTTCTTCCCAAGGTGTCTTCTGAAAATGAGCTCCAGCATGTTGTCAGTGGTGGAGAGATGATTATGGAGAAGCAGCTGTCCGTCCCCTCCTGCCAGCTCCCGGCGAGGCAATGGGAGGGGTGGCAGCTCCTCTGGGTGCTTGCTGCTGGCAGCAGAATTTTGCAGTGCCTGATCCAGGCTCTGGTGTAAATAAGCAGCTTCAGGCTGTGGCATTTTCCACCTCATCTCAGTGCACCGGGGCAAGGAACCGCCGTGCAGTGCCCAGCTCCATGCAGCCTCCAGCCAGGGGGGGTTTTTCACAGTAAGAAAGTTGTACAAATCTTCCCCAAACGTCAGCCTGCTCAGGCAGCCTGCAAGGGGTCGGCTTCAGCTCCTGTATTGTTTCTCTCTGCAGGAGAGAAATTACTGTCCTAATTCTTCATGCAAAAATGAGGGATTGGAAACGGGCTGAAGGGGAGAGGAGCTGGATGGGCGCCCCAGTGACCTCACCAACTCAGAGGACAGCAGCCCTGTCTGAGGTTACCATCTCTCTGTCCCTTCCCTGGTCCCTCTGTCATTAATGCTGAGCTGGATTTATTTGGTTTATTATCCGTGCTCCTGCACCAGGATTCAAACACTGCCCAGCAGCGTCTGGATCACAAACCATCTCGGGATGCTCCAGCCAAGAGGGAAGTGAGCTCCACACCTGCCAGCAGGGCAGGGCTGTCACAGCCAGATGCAAGCTCTTCCCCGGTATCTCCCCCTCTTCCCCTTGCCCTAGCCTCAGGCCAAGCAGGAAAAATCCTTCAGCAGACCCCAGCTGGGGCTGCTGGCTGCCGGCTTTCCATGGCAACAGTCCATCAGGGGGTCGGAGTCGACAGCAAAAAATGCTGCCCCTCCTCGTTCCCCCGCCTGGGCTGCCGGTCGCTATTTTGATTGCATTCCTGGGGAGCTGGGCTGCAGATGTGGTCGCCTTATCTTGGGAAGGTCTGAGTCAGTTTTTCCCTGTGTGACAGAGCAGGCAGCTGAGGGCTGGAGGGAGGAATAAATAACTCCTGAGGTATGCCAGGGACGTCTGTCCCGGGGGACAGGATGCTGGGCCAGGAGCCTCCCACCACCCAGTCCTGGTCACGGTGACCATGTGTCACAGCACATACGTAGGGGACAAAGGAGATGTCTCCTCTGAGCAACCTTCATACATCCTTGACATCTCACCCAAGGGAAAGAAGGGGTTGGTCCACAAGCATCTGTGCTGTGGGCCGGATCCTGCCCCCAGGAAGACCTGAGGAATCCATCCATGGGGAGGAAGCCTGTTCACCCCACAGCACGTTCATGATGTGAGTGCTCACCGCTCCTCGACCCTCCCTGCTGTGTCCATGCAGGATTCTCTGCAGCTGTGCAGGGGTGGCTGAGAGCAGGGTCCAGCCCCACGGAGCAGCCACACTGACTGTGCCAGTCCCTCTGCATCCAGGGGCTGTGAGCAGAGCTCAGGGTGCAGCACCCACGGCGCTGCGACTGCCTGGCCCTGGTGTGAGGGAGGTGGGACAGTCCCTCTGGATCCTCTGCTGCTGTTCTGAAAGGGGAGCTGCCTCCTTCCCTTCCTCAGGGAGATGTCCTCTGGTTGCTTTTCTGCTGAAGAATCTCGCTCCTGGATGCTTCACCATGGAGATGTGGTGTCTCCATTCCCAGCAAAGCTGTTGGTGCAGCCCTGGTTGCAGGTTTCATGCTGTAAGCTGAGCTCCTTCTGCAAAGCAAAGACCTGAGGCACAGCCTGCTCAGAGGGAGAGGGAGAGCTTTGTCTAAGGTGCTGTTATCTACCCAAAGCATGAACCCCTCCAGAGGTCATGCTCTGAATAATTATCAGTCCAACTTAAGAAAAAACAGATCTGTATTAAGTGTTAAACACATTACAAGTTTTCCTTCTCTTGCTGGGATCCTCAGCTTGGATTTTCCAGCATTTTCCCAAAGTCTGGCAGCGCAGGGAGCAATTCTGCTTTGTTTCCATCTTTGTCTTCCTTTCTCCAAGTGAGAACAGGGTTTGTCACACAGCCCTTGGCTCCAACAGCTGGTGGCTAAAGGCTTTCAGGAAGGGTGGCAGAAAAAAAAGACCTTTCAGTGGTGGAGGGTGGGAAATGCAGAGCCTGGGGATGACAGGACACCAGGGGCTGGCTGGTGGTTGTGGTGGCCACCATGTCCTCCCTGCTGCAGTGGGACCTGGGAAGCATCACTGGGATCAGCCCATGTGGGACTGGCTGGACACCATGGGATGCCCCAGTGGCATCAGGACTGGGGTCCAAGCTGGCTTCCAGGCACTCATCTTGGAGCAGCAACCAGGAGCCAGGGCTCGGGAGAGGGTTTCTATAGCAACAGCTGCCACTCACTCCCCATCTTGGATGTAAATTAGTGAGGATTTTATTAGTGTGCAGAATTTCAAGAGGCCAGAGCTGGCAAAGAGGCCTGATGAATTCAGGACAGGAGTGTTCAAGGGGAGCATCTTTAGGAGTTTGGGCTGGGGCAGGGTTTGGGGTTTCTGAATTGTGGGAGTGCCTGGTTCTTCACCCCATCTTTCACATCTGAAATGGCTCTGGGATTTCCACACCTCGGGCAGGATGTTGGACATGGAGCAACTGCTGTCAGGCCCTGGGCTGGCCAGCTCTGTGTCTCCAGGAGGAATTTCCATACCTCTTTACCTCTGTTTTGCAAAAAGGTTCCTCAAAAGGGCTAAAAGTGTGAGACCATCTCAAGTGACCACAGCTGGTGCAGCTGCCTCTGGAGGGTTTCAGTTAACAGCTTGATGATGAAGCTGCCTGATGGGACAGCAGGAGAGTGGCATTGACCTTTTGGGCCAAAGAGATGAGAAACTGGGGGTTTTTAAGAGTCATGGGTGGGGCTGCAGTCTTTGTTAGGGGGTCTGCATGTCTGACATCCCTGGGCCATGGAGCTCCTTGTTAGAGGGATTGTGTCTGGTTCATGGACATCTCCATGGACATCTGGATTTTTGCTGGAGCTGACTCTGTTTGGAAAAGTGCTCCTGGTTGTCAGTGCTGCTCTGTTGGGAACTCTCCTCTTTGTATGCTCAAATGTAAGCAAATAAGGAGTGTGATTGTAACGCCAGTTGTTGCCCCCAGATCAGAAATCTGCTATAAAACTTGTGTGAAAAATTCTGATTTCTATGTGTTTTCCCTTTCCTGTGTGGTTAGAAGCTGTATTTTCAGAACTCATATTTTCAAGTCTTTGCCTCTAACCATGAGTGCTGAGGATTTTCCTGTTTAATGAAAGAAGAGGTTTGGTTTTTTCTTTTTTAAAATTTTTCTTCTATAACTTCATGGCTCTGGAAGCAGGGGCTTTCTGGAAGTCAAAAGGTTGTGCAACACCTTGTGATGGTGCTGTGATATTTGCCAACACCGGGTTATAGCTGGATGGTGATGTGTAAGGTTTATATATCTAGTGTAGAGATAATAAGAATGTGCTTGTGTGCAGCAAAAAAAGAGGGCTGGAAGCACCCTTGAAATACTAGAAGTGTGGGGCTGGGCTGGCTGGTTGGCAAGTGTCTACTTGATTTGGAAGCTGGATGGGGGGTGGGGGAAAGCCAGATTTTTTTGTTTTAGGAGTTTGTCATGCTGCAAAACGACTTACAGGGGAGTGGCTGATGCTCAGCTTGGATGGGCTGTGCTGGGATCAGAAAGGCAATTTTCCTGCCCCATCCTGTGCGAGTGGGGCTGGTTGCAGACAGACCCAGCTTGGGGGGACCCTCTTGGCCTCATCCATAAATACTGACATTATAATTACTATAACAACCTGCTGCTCTCTTCCTGCATGGCGTTTGTTCCCTGGCCTTAGGTAACGCTTTTTTCTTGTTGATTTGCTCCCTCCTTCACCTCCCCCTCTTTTTAATTCCTCAACACACTGTGGAAACATCAATTAGTTAATCTAAATAATAGTTATTATTCAAGAACCAATTTGCTATCATGGCTTGCACTGGTGTGGTGAAAATAACCCATCCAGGTGATGAGAAATTTGGGTTATTGGAGCTGGGGCAGTTCCCTCTCTGGGCGTGTGCCCCACTACAGGGCATGGTTGGTGCTGTGTGGTATAGCAGGACTCTCTGCCTGCCCAAGGTGCTGCCTGCTGGAAAGGGCAGCCCCTAAGGCAGGGTTTACTTTCCAAATAAATTGGCCTTTTGTAGGGGACCATGTCCTAAGCATGATGAAAATGCTAAATGTGCTGATAATGCAGCTTGAGACAGATCCACAGAGACTTTGCACTGGTGTCCTGAACGTACTGTGAGTAGAAAAGGAATTGGGTGATGTGTAGGGTAATTGGGCTGTGAACTCTGCAGGTGTGTCAGCAGTGCAGGAGGTGCAGTACTGGACTGGAGCAGGGGTGTGATCAGTGCTCCCCTGATTTTGGAGAGGATTGGATTCCTGCAAGGAAGTCAGTGCAGACTGTGTTAGCCAGGGCAGCAGGCTCTGGAGACTCTTTCTGGTGCTCTGAGGTCAAGTTTGGGCTCCAGGTCTTGGTCTGAGATGGTGATGTCTGTCCCACTCACGGGACCAAGCAGAGCGTGCACAGAACATGAGAGAATTCTGAGCTGAGAGAGACTCTCTGAGTCCCCACTGGTCTGATGGTTTCCAAAATTAGATCAAGCCCTTCCTGGGCAGCAGTGCCAGGGCCTTTGGGCAGGCAGCTGCTCCACTGGATGGGATGGGAACCCCACAAACCTGATGCAGGGACAGTGGTGTCTGCTCCATAGCTGGTGTTAACAGCACTTTGGAGGAGGGCTGTCCCCAGGAGCAGTGGGCTTTGCACTTACAGGAGGAGATGTAACAGCCTGGGGACAGCCAGGTGCCTTCCCCAGGCTGGGGTGGGGGCCCTGAGCCAGCCCCAGTTCAGAGAACTGACCTTGGTGAAGGCAGCTAATGAGGTGAGAACACTTGAGCTCGTCCTTCAGCTCCACTGAAGGGAAGAGACTTTTGGTGCATGCTCGAATTAAGTGCATGGTAAAGTATGTTCCTGTTCCTGGGCCTCAGACAGGGCAAAGATGGCTGCAAAAATCAGGACACAGTGTGACAACACAGCCACGAGCTCGCTCCCATCTCACACGAGGCCGACTTTGGGGATTAGCACTGGGCTGCTTATTTTGCAGCCCCGGAGTCGGGGCTCTGGAGCTGTCCCGCCTCTTTGTCATCTCCTGAAGCCTCTCTGCATCCTCCTCCTCCTCATCACAGCCTCCATCCTTGCCTCTCTCTGGCGTCAGCTGCTCTCCCCAAGGCTGCTCCATCCCTCCACTGCCATCCCTCTGCCTGCAGAGCAGAAAGCTCGTGGCCCAGATATTTTACTTCACATCAGCACAAAGCTAACCCAGTTCTTTCTCCGAGATGGCTCAGCCGGGCACCGCATGGGCAGAGCCTGCCCTGCAGCTGGGTGCTGGGGGAGCCCCCCGGCTGCCCCTGCCCCTCTCTGGGGCTGCAGTTCCCCCTCTGTGGCCGTGCATCTGGCTGCTCTGGGCTGGCTGGGAAGCTGGAGCCTGCCATCAGCTTGGAAGGCAGCAACAGCAGCCTCTGCTTTTCCACACGTCGGTATTTTTAGCTCTGCTGTGCATTAGCGTGCAGGAGCTCAAACTGCGAATCCTGGCTGAGGTTTTATCTGTTGTGACAGCCCTTAGGGCTGTAGTCAGACACTCTCTCGCTTGCTCGCTCCCTCTCTCTCTTTTTTTTCTTTTTCCTTTTTTTTTTTTAAAGTTTGGAGCTTGAATCTGCTCTCTCCCTACGGAGACACTGTGCAGCTGTCAGGACAAGGGACCAAGGGTGGGGAGTAGGGTCCAAAGCATGGTTTGAGCCCCTTTACAAGGGAGCTCTATTCAGCTCCTTTCTGTATTTTTCCATTCCTCCCTGCTGCTGCTGTCAGAGCTGGTGTGGTCAGAGCTGATGCTGCAGGATTAGGTGCTGCCTCGCCCCTGCTGCCCTGCCCCAAAGGGTCCCCAAAAAGCTGTGCTGGGTGACAGCTACATGACTACTGGGGGCAGCAAAGCAGAGAGCAAAGGCCAGCCCTGTCCAGCATGCTGGGGTTTGGCAGATCTACTGCTCTGTCTGCTGCTGCTTTTTCCGATTTCCCTTTTCCAAACAGCACAAATGTTGCCCCTGTTGGGGCTGCTTTGGGCTTCTGGCACCCCAAAGCATTGGGAAGAATTTAAAGCCCCTTGTGAGGGACTAGCTTCAACACAGGAGGTTTTTACTGTGCTTAAACAGTGTGTCTGATCTCCCCCAAGAGAACAAGACCCATGAACTTACCCCCAATCCTGGCTCCATACAAGCACCTAACACTTTGGTTTGGTTTCTTTAAGGAGGGTTTTCTTCATTGCTTCTTCTCTTCCTGGACACCTTTACCCCCCACCCCCAGGACATTTTCTAACCCCTGGAGAGCTGCACAAATTTGAAATATCTTTTTGCCACCCCAGTAGATATGAAAAATCAGCTGGGAGTGGGGTGGCAGAAAAGGCAGCATTGGTGATGCTCTTTGGAGGGGTGAGGAACCAAAGTGCTGAATGGATTTTGGCATTCCAGCCCTCTCAGTGACCTGCCATGCCAGGCTCTGCCCATGTAAGTGTGGGTTTAAAGGGAACAGGAGTTGTCTGAAAATCTGGTGCCCCTGGAATTTGTCCAAGATCATGGGGGAAGTTGTGGATGGAATGGGAATGGGATCTGGCTTCCTCTCCCACATGTCCAGCCCTTCCCTCTAACCCTTAGCACATGCCTGCCTCACATCTTTCTGGCTGGAGCTTCCTGCACCCAGGATTTGGGATGCCAACTCTGATGTCTCTTGGAAGAGAGAACAGACCCTGTGCAAGGATTTCTCCTGCTTTTCCTTCTTGGGAAGGGCTTCTTTAGGGTGCTTAACCACAGAGTGTTGAGGAAAATCTGTATTTAGGTAGTAAATAATGATTTGGTATTTTTAAGGCTTTTAATGCCTGAGGAGATCACAGCAGCACTCCAGTTGTCCCAAGGGGCCCAGGGCTGTGTGTCCCCAGGAGCTCAGAGTGCATGGGTGCTGAGGGGGCTGGAGGGAAGCAGAGAGGGGAGCGATGTTTGTGATGGGTCACAGCTCCTTTACACAAGTCTGCCCACACCACATTTCCTCCTCTAGTCGCATTGTTTGCAAGTGCAGCAGGTTCAGCATTCAGCAGCTCCCACATCTTTGTCTGAGAGGGTGCTGGTGGCGACTGCGAGGCTGCAGTGATGGCTCAGAGGGCTCCAGGAGCACCGGGGGCCAGCCTTGTCACCTGGTTATCTGGGCACAAATCCAACGGGGAGCCTCGGGTGTCTCCCTGGGTCCGCCTGCTTCATTTGCATTGATAAGGTGTGGAGGGACATCCCAAAGTTTGTCTGGCAAGTCCACAAATCGGGCAGCTTTTTTAATTAACTGTCCCTCCACTGTGATTCCTCTGTTCTCCCCCCCAGTTCCTCCCTCTCTTGCTGGCAGCAGCCAATACCAGAGCCACAAACTGCACAGTGCTGCCAGCTCGACCTGAGCAGGGACTGCTGGAAATGTCTGGTGCCTTTGCCCTTTTGCAGGAGCACCCAGGGATGAGGATTTTGCAGCTCTGTGGTGCAGAGCAGGGTGCGTGGGGCTTTGCTCCAGTGGCATTTTCTTTGTGCAGCTTGTTTGTGCCTTGTGTGTCCTTGGGAGCAGCCAGAGCTTTGGCATCTCCAAAACAGCCCCTGAGCAGCTCTGTGAGGTTGGGTTGTCAACTTCTCCTTCTCTCCCCCAGCCTCCTGAGGTGGAGCACTGATGGCTGCAGGGGACAGATGCAGATCCTCGACATCACTGAAAACCCAGAACAGCAGTTCAGGTTCGGAGCTGCTTCACCCTCTCTGGACTCTTCCTCTTGCTGAGGGAAGCTGCTAACAGCAGCTGGAGCTGTTTCCTGGTGTGCACAGGTCCTCTGTCATTGCAGTGTGGGGCCAGGAATGTCTTCCTCTCTTCCTTCATCCAGGGGCTGACACCTGAGTAGCTAGATGAGGTCTAAAGGAATTTAAACATTGCTGGTTTTATTTCCGGATGTTAAGCTGGGAGATTAAGGAGGGGGGAGTAGGGATGGGGATAGAGGAAGTTAGTACTTTAGGAGTTTTTAAACTTTAAAAACATCCTGTGGCACCCATGTTAATGCATCTTCTTGCATTAATAGTGTCCTTACACAATTCCAAACACCCAAAGAATTGGTCTCTAAAGTGTTGGCTGATGTCCTTGTGCATGACAACAAAGATTCAAAGGAGGATGGCTGCCACGGGGCACTTTCCCCTTGAGCCAGCTGAGCTGCTCCCAGGCTATCAGAGCAGCTCCTTGGGCACACCAGCTCTCCCTGCCCTGTGTCCTGGAAGGGGTTGGATGTAGGCAGGTCTGTGTGGGGGCTCTGGGTGACTCCAGCTGCTTATGGTGCTATAAATCAGACTCTTCCCTGCTGCCTGATATCCTGAGCTTCCCAGGCTGCAAGCAGTTCCTCTGCTTATCCCCAAAACCACCCACTTTTTCCTCATCCCACTCCTTTGCCTGCCTGCTCCGGAGCTGTCTCGGGCTCTCGGCGTGGCCGATGCCTCGGTGCTGCCAGGAGTTTGATCTCCAACTGCTTCCCACCCCCCCTGTGCATGTGGGCACCGGGAGGAGCTGAGAAAGTGGGGAAGAGATGAACAGCAGGAGAAGAATTCTTAAGTGAGGGGATGGGGGAAGGATGAGGAAAGCAAGAGGGGGGAGAAAAAGTGAGAACAGGGAGGAGGAGTGAAGGATGCTGCCTTGTCCTTGGATTTATACTGGTTGAGTTGCACTGGATTAGCTAAAAGTGGTGCAGAGCTGCCTTCCCCTCCCTTTTCCTCCAGGCACACACTCCTGTTTGGAGCTGAATGCCTTAATTCACTTCAGCTTCAACCTGCTCCTAATTGACTTAAACCACATGGAAAGAAACTCTGCTTCCCCAGCAAGTGGCTGCAAAATTGCACCTTCAGTGAAGTCAGTGTGATTCTGCATTTAAAGAGACCCGGAGTCTGGCAGGGATGTGTGCAGGGATATTGGTGCCAGGGGGCTGTGCTGAGCAGTCCAGAGCCCCACTGGGCTGCTCCTCTCCAGAGGGATTTTGGTCTCACTTTGAGCAAGTTGGGATGTGGGGGTGATGGGGGGCTTTGAGTCATGGGGATTTGGCTGTTGGAGAATTGCTGTTTCTTCTCATTCCTCTCTCCTCTCTCCCTCTTCTGCTGCAGATGTCTGCTATAAAAAAGAGAAGAAGGGGGGTAAAAACCCCACCCTCCCCAAATGTCATGATAATGCTCACTGGAGGGCTGTTTCTGCTGCACATCTGATATGTGTGACAGGGTCAGATTAACCGAGCCTCTGATTTCCAACCACAGCTATTCTGAAGGCACCAAAACCAATGCAAAACACCCCAAAGGGACTCCTCTGTGCTGAAGAGGAGCTGGCCAGGCAGGATGAGCTCATGGTGCTCTGGGGATGTGCCAGCCCAGTGCTCGGCAGGACCGAATGCTAGGCAAGAGAGAGGAGAGGAGAGGAGAGGAGAGGAGAGGAGAGGAGAGGATGCTTTGGAGATGAATCTGCTCTCCTCAGACTCAGGCTTGCAGGGAGGCAGAGATTTTCCTTTGTATTTAAGGCTGGGGATTTCAAAGACAGAAGGGGAGCAGTGCTGGTAATACAAGAAGGTATCTGATGTCAGGGGATGTTCTGAAAACCCCTCTTCCTTGTCAAGGGCTCCTGTCACACTGGACATGCTGTCTGAATGGAGGGCAGGAAAGCCACTTTATTCCATCCTCCTATCCCCTCCTCTTCCGACCTCTCTGCATCCTGTCACCAGTTTTGGCTTTGCTGCTTTTCCCTCCCTCTGTTTAATTCTAAGCCCAAGGATTTAGCCAAGGTTCTGGCTCAGCTGTTCTTTTAATGAGACATTTTGCTATTTTGAGGCCTAGAAAACAGGGCTGGACGTGACCTCTGGAGACTGATGTGTCCTGGTGGCAGGAGTTGTACCCAGACAGTGTTTAACTTTTCCCCAGCAGTGAGTCCAGCACCCTGCACAGGGCCTCTTCCAGGTTTCCCTGGGTGATGTCCGTGTCCCAGGGCAGCACTGTTCCTATGGGACGGCTGCCAAAAACATCAACACCCGCTCCTTGCTATGGGAGCTGTTTGGGGGCACCGGGGCTGGAGATGCTAAAGGGAAAAATGTTTCCCAGGGAAGGATAGCAAAAGTGAGAGGTGTGGGGACCCCCTTGGAAGCCCTCTGCTCCCAAAGCCGGTGCTGTGCCTCACTGGGGGGTACCTGACCCTGCCTGGGGCTGGGAGGGGCTGCACAGCGGGGTCCTGCCAGTGCAGGGGACACCTTGTGAGCACCCCTTGTAAGTCTCGCTGGCTGAGAGTCTCCCTGGGATGGGGCTCGAGCAGGAAATCAAGATGAGAAGAAGGGGTGGAAAAAAACCCCAACAATCCCCACGGAGCGGGAAGCAGAGTCGGGAGCGGAGCCGCTCAGCTGATGGGGTTGCCATGGCGACGCGGCGGTGAGGAAAAGGAAAAGGCAGAAAATAGCCCGATGCCGGGCTGAGACCTGCGGGAGCCTGGCCCGGCAGTCTCCTCCGTGCCCGGCCCTATTTCTGTCCTCCTTCTTTCTCTTTTTCTTTCCTCCCCTCACAGCGTTTGCTCTGCTCCAGCCCCTCTCCGAGGAGCCAAGGGGTGACTGGGGGGTTCCTTCTCTGCACTGCCGGGGTGGGGGGCTGAAAGAAAGAGTGAAGGGTCTCTTCTGTAGGGCTGGATGTGGTCAGGTGTGTTCCCTTCGGGGCAGAAGGTTTGGAGGCAGCCAGGTCACACACAGAGGACCAAAACGGGTCAAGGTTAGGGCCGTGCTGTTGGTGGAGGACCTGGGATGGTGCCTGGAGAGCCCAGGGACTAGCACAGCTCTGGTGGAAATACACTTCACCCATCCAAGCCAAGTTTTGTGTCTCAGATCGTGCATGGGTCAGCTTGGGTTGTCTGTTTTGTCCTGACAGGTGATGCCCAGTTTTAAGGATGGACAGAGGTTTTGTTTCATGTGCTGGATTGTTTTCCTCTCTGGGAAAGTGATGCTTCATAACCACAGCGAGTCATTTCCCCTCTCTGAGTCAGACTGGGGCCTCTTGCATGGTCTATATTGGGTCTAACCATTGAACCCTAGTTCACTGAAAAGGAACAGAAACCCAGACTGGGTAGAAGAAAAGAAAATGTTGTTGTGCCAAGCCCTGGGGGATTTGCCCCACAAAATGGATACACCAAGCCAGGCTCTTTGCTTTATCACAAATACTTTAAGGTTACAGATTCTGGTGGCCATGAGGAGATCTTACTTTTCAGTAAAAAAATAGCGTTTCAACCTCCAGGGGCCACAGCAAAAAAGCAATAAAGGTAAATGTGACCTCATAAAGCATCAAAAAGCAGAAGATATGCCATAACCAGCCAACTGAGCACTGTTTGGACACAAACTCTTATAGACCCTCCTCATAATTTTGTTTGGGGCTTGGCAATGACAGATGGATGCCTGAAGCTGGCAGTGCTGCAGATGGGGAACTCATCCTGCTTCTTCTTCCTCCTCCTCCCTCCACCTCCCTCTTTTCCTGCCTCTGCAGCAGCTGCAGGGCTGTGCCTGGGTGTGAGCACCCATGCAGGGCTGTGAGTGCAGATGCACTCTGGGCACCACTGGTGTGTTTGTGTTGCTGTCCCTGAGCTCAGTGTGCCTTTCCTTTCTGCTTCCCCTTGCTGGGGCTCTGCTCCAGCAGAAACCTTCCTGAAGCTCCCACCTTCTTCCCAAATGGGAAGAAGCCATTGCAGTTTCTCCCCCTTCCCCCTGCTTTTGTGCCTGTGCCACATCACTCTGTGGTCTCTAACAACTTGTGCTGGTGCTTGGGATGCAGATGGCCCAGCTAACGGGGCTGGAGCAGTAAATCTCCATTGCTGGGGCCAGTTTTGCTATCCCTCTCTGTGGCCCTGACCCTCACCTCATCCAGGCTCTCATCCCTGGGAGGCCAGAGGGGAACAGGAATTCCTCCTGGTGTCAGTGGTGTTCCTGGCACAAAGGGAAGTGTTGAACTCTCCTGGCTTCATCAGCTCTTATTTTGGAGGCTGGCTCCTCTTGCAAGGTTTGTTCTTCCCTTCCCTGTAATTCCCAGGGTGTTCTGCAGACACCCCAGCTCTTCCCCCCAAAGGAGGTGTGTGAAGAACTTTATCTGGAGATCTCACACCTCTGTGTGAACCACCCCCTATGAACTGTCCCTGCACTCCCTTTTCCCTAAGGACAGGGGCAGGAAGGATGCATGGAGAGCTTTCCAGGTATTGGGGTTTTTAGTGGGAATACATCACACTGAGGAGGCAGAAAGCTGCCTGGAACTGGTGAATGGCCTTGGAACTCTGGCACATGGTGCATAATCAACCCTCTCTGTTGACTTCCCTGCCACAGCCTGGATGTATTTTGAACATGAGCATTTCTCTGTGCAGTCTAAATATTAAGCACAGCTTGACTAAGGGTTCACTTAAACCAGAGATGGACAAATATCTGAAGGTCATAAACACACAGCTGAGTAATTATTTAGAGTGGTCTAAGGGATATAACTATGGGTAATGGGATGAATGGAGGAAAGGAAAATGCAGTGCAGTTGTCAGAAAATTCTCCTCAGGTCCCTGCTTAGTGCTGCAGAGGGAAACATGTAGGTCCTTGATAAACCTGGAGGGATGATTTATGGATTGATACATGAAATGATGGCAAACTCCCCAAGGAGAAGTGGTGAATGGCCCATCTCCTGAGACTCTGCAAACTCAGCTTTGCAAATCTAGTAGATGAGAGGCCACGGAGCACCAGGGCAGGAGAGGAGCTGTTTCACTGACAGATATTGTTGGCTGATGACCAAATGACTAGAAAATGCCCACAAGTAAGTTAAGGCTCAAAGTGAGGAACTGGTTTCTGGTGAAGGAGGGGATGAGACTCTGGGCCAGCCCTGCTGGAGCAGGTGAAAAGCTGGTGGGTCTGGAGATGGAACAGCTCACGTGTGGGGCAGAGCCGGTTTTGTGACCCAGCTGCTCACAGGTGACAAACGTGGCAGCCTCCAGGCTGTCCTAAATTCCTGTGTGATGTGCTCTGTCAGGCCAGGCCCATCCTCATGTCTCCACTGTTATGCTGCCAGTAATAATCAGAGCTCAGGGACAGCAGCAATCTTCCTTGGCAAACATCTAGACATTCCCCAGTGCATGTGGAGAGCTTCTTCTAACTTTAGTGGATGATGCATCTTGTAACACTAAGGGCTTATGTCTGTATCTTGTGAAAACATACCTTAAAAAATTGCTGAAATTGGTTTGAGGGATGTGCTGAGTTACCTTTGTAATGTTTCTAGCTCAGCATCAGTTGTCTTGGAGATGGCTGCATCCTCTTCCAGAGTGAGATGGGTACCAAGGACCAAAAAGGGCTCTTCCCATTCAATCTCCCTTTCTTCAAAAAGTAACTACAAGAAAAATTAAAACATGGTGCTGTTTCTAGAAAGCCCTTTGCACAGCTGAGGGTGGTGTTTCCAGAGGATCCTCCCTCTCCCAGCATGTCCCACTCCTAGCAAGGATGGGAGTTTGCTCTCCTGGCACTTTCTCCTCTCCACATGGATGGTCGAAAGGTGTCCTCAAAGGACCTGGGGAGATCAAGGGCTGTGAGTGTGAGGAGTGAGGCCAGGGGCTGACATGGTCCTTTTTGGTGTCCTGTTCCACACATTGTCCCTCAAGCAGGTGTGAGGGAGAATGAAGGGTGAGGCTGCTCATGTTCCCATGCCCCTGCCCCACAGGAGGACAAACAGCCTGGGACAGACTGTGAGGAGTGAGGGACTTTGGGGGCTGCTCTGAGGGTTTTGGTGTCCCCTGAGCATCCACAGTGTTGCCTTCCTGGAGCTGCTGGTTCCTGGTTCCTGATGCTGGCAGGAGCTGGGCTCGGAGCATGGCCATCTTCCTCCATCCTGGCATGGCATGAGCCATCTCCTCCTGCACTGGTTTGTGCCACTTTACTGCTTCCTGCTCCCCAGCAATATTTTACATCTTCCCCAGTAATGCTTGGTTTCCTTAATAGCATCTCATGTGGGATTTTTTTCAAAGGCTTTAGGACAATCCCAATAAATTATATCTAGTGATTTCCCTTTATCCATAGTTTTGTTGATTCCATCAGAAATCCTCTCCCAGAGAGGACGTGCAGGCTTTGCCTTTAGAAGCCAGCCGGGCTTGTTCCGTTTCTATCTTAGCCATTTCACGTTTCAATTAATTTTGAAACATTGAATTACTGCTCTCAGTAGCCCTTGGAAAGAACAATCTGAGGAACACCACTGCCTTGTGCTGCACCTTGATTCTGCACATAGCTCCTGGTCAAGAGGGGATGCTTTCGGTGGGATGTTTGCAGAAGTGGTGCTCGTGTCGAGACACCATCCCCACTTCCAGGAGCTGGGATTTTCCCAGCAGCAAAGGGATGCAGCTGAAATAATCTGCACTCCAGAAAAGCCCAGCTCACCTCGGAGCACAGACGCAGGAGGCTGCTCGTCCCCTGCCATGTCAGCTGACCACTAACTCGCCCCGGCTTTGTCCTTGAAACCCAAAGAGTGGGAGTTTGCCGCCAGGCTGGCTGCGGCTCTGAGGAGCAGGGAGGAGGCGGCGAAACCGGTCCGCCAAGGGTTAATAATTTCCATTGCAATTGTGTCATCTCTTCGGGGACCTCTCGCTCATTTCGCGAGCGGGCGCTGAAAGCCGAGGCGCGGGGCTCGTTCTGATTCAGCCGCACGCAGCTCCAGCGGCAGCGGACCCGCGCAGCTGGGCCCGGCCACCTCGGCCTCGCAGATGGATGGAGAGAAAGGATTTGTGTGCCTGCGAGTGCTTCGCTTGCGTGTGTGTGTGTGCGTGTGTGTCTGAAACCTAATTGTCTGCTGTCTAATCCGTCAGCCGGGGGGACAGCTTGCACAAGCCCCTTCCAGGCAGGCTGATAAATGCGGCGCTGCCAGGCCCCTGTGCGAGGCGGTTTGGTTTAATTGGGATTGCTGCGTGCACGGATTTGGCGTGCTTGGGAGGGATGCTGCGCGCAGGGAAGTGCCTGGCCAGGCTCCCAAGGGATGGCCCCTGCCTCCAGCCGGGCTCCCGGTGGGATCCTGGGAAATGGTGTTCAGGGAAGAGATGTGAGTGCAGCCCAGTGCCGGGTGGGTGAGGGTAAGGGTGGCTCCAAGTCGTGTTAAACCGGTGACAGCAGCAGTGGCACTGTGTGGTCCCACTCTTACGGACTTTGTACCTCGGAGCTGTTCAGTACCCCCAAAAGTGGGCTGTAAATACACCCGGCCGACGGGACCTGGACATCACCAGAGTGTGACACAGAACCTATGGACATCAGCCTGCTGGCTGGAGATGTCACCTGCCATCTGCAGCCTAAGGAGCTGTGCAGGGCTGTCCCTGCTCCAGCTGTCCCCTGCCTGTCCCCACAATGACCGAGACCTCTGAATCTCTTGAGCATCTCCAGTCCTGAGCACGTGGCAGCTCAGGGACTCCCCAGGCTGAAGTGGCATTTCATCTTTAATACCCCTCAATGGATTTCCCATGAATTTGTCTAGTTGATTTTTGTAAACACGTAAGTTTTAATCATCCCCAGAGAGCTGTGGCAAGGACTTCACTGTTAAACCATGCACCATGCAGGGAACCGTCTCCTCTTGTTTCTTTTGAACCTGCTGCCTCTTAATGTTATTGGATATCTCCTAATTCTTTTATTGGGAGACGCAGCAAGCAATCAATCTTGGTTCACCCTCTTGAGGCCACAAGTGTGCCTCTCTGGCTGCTGCTTTTCCAGCCTGAGATCTTCCTCCTTTGGACTATTTTTTTATCATGCTGCTCCAGATCTTTTTCCAGCTCTGCTGCTGATGTCAGGAGTCCGTATGTGGCGACATCCTCATCCGTTGTGTAATTAAAGGTGATGTCATGATTATAGCAGATGGTATTTGCATCAGCTTTGGTTGCTTAGTGCATGTTGATGTCAGGGGCTCCTTGTGTCCTGTGCAGTCACGAGAACTTCTCAGAGGCTGCTGATCCAAAGTCTGAGGGTTTTGTAATAATATTTAGCCTTTGAATTCCCTGCCTGAAAGAGGCAGGGCCAGGTATTATTTGTCAGGGATCACTCACTGTGCTTTGCAAGACACTCCTGACTAAAAGGAGTGACATCTCCTTGTCATTTCATCCGCCAGATGCAGTCACCTGTGGATTGATACCCACCAACTCTTCAATCATAAGTGTACACCGGGTTTCAGGACAGGTGATTTGAAGGCATCGTGCTTGCAGGTGAGGGATTAGAGGATGCCAGACTGGTCACTTGTGTAGGCACCTCCCTCATGGCTGGAAAATTTCAGTGTGGTGCTGCTTTATCCCAGACCCAGCAGGGTCCCAGCCTCGCTGCAGGGTTTGGAAGCCAAGAGGCAGGAGCAGGGTGCCCAGATCTGGGGCTGCCCTGGCCCAGACTGGGTCATGTTGTGGCACCTCCACCCTGCTCATCCAGGCTGCCCCTGGCCTGAACGTGTCACCAGTTACCAACAGACCCCACCCAGTACCCTGCCCTCCTCCTGCTCTCTGCTTCCCCACCCCTCCTCCTCCTCCCTCTCCCTTTCCCCCCTTTACCCTCTCTTTGCTTCTCTTTCTCTCCACACCTGCTCCTCTCTTTCCTCCCCTTTTCCCCTTCCTCCTCCTCCCCTTGCTTCTCTCTCTATCCTCTTATCTCATCCCCTTGTTTTTCTCCTCTCTGCCTGTCCAGCTGATTTACATGCACACAGCGTTGAAGCAGCTCAGCTGGATCTAATGCCTCCTGCCGTGAGGAGCGGAGCCATCTCCGGACCCGGTGCAGAGCGTCCCTGGGCAAGGGCTGGGACGTCCTCTGTGCCCCCCACCACCTTGGCCTGTGCTTTGGCCCCTTTCTGCATCACCTTTTGCTCTTCATCCCCTCTCTTTCCTTTCCACATCCTTTAGCTGATGCTGCTGCCCTCGCTGGTGTCTTCTCCATTTCTCCTGCCAGGTCCCCAGCCCGTGTGCCCGCTCCATCCTCGCTGCTGGGTGGGTGCATGAGGATGGACCAAAGCCTGCAGCCAGCCTGGGGGGTGGTTTATTATGACTGGTGCCATTCCTGTGGCCTTGGCACCAGTGATGACCTGAAAACCTGATGCTGAATATTCCCTGACGCTGAATATTCCCAGGTGGAGCCCGTGGGTCCCCCCTTCCTCCACCTGAGTTCTGATATGGGAGCCTGGGGCAGCTCTCCTGTGCCCTGATGGCCCTTGCTGCTCATGGAGCTGGGATCGATGTGTCTGTGTTCTTCTCTGGCTCTAATCACTCCCGTTTCCATTCTGCTGATTTGCATTTCCACAAGAGGAAGATGCCCTGATTAATATCCCCTCAGAAGAGCTTTATTGCGATGGCTCCTGCCTCTCTAATTGGAAAGTGGTCTTAACCTTTCATGCAAGTGGCTGGGACACTCCCCGACTGCCAGAAATTCCATGAAGGGTCTTGCTTGTCCTGAATTCCAGGGGAATGGTAGGTTTGGAGGATCCAGCTCTGCCTCCAAAGTGGGGTAGGGACCCCTCTGCCCGTGGAGGACTCTCCTGGGCATCCCTTTGATACCAGGGGTGGGACCCTCCCCAGCACAGTGGGTTGTCCAAACAGGGGTTTGGGAAAGGGATTGTAATGAGTGGATATGCTGGGATGATCCACATCCCGTGAGCACCCAGCCAGGCCTGAGCAAGCAGCTTGGTGCTCCCCAGCTCACACCCACGTGCCAGTGAAGGGCCCATTGAGGAGAATGTTCATGTGGTATCAATAGAGCTGTTGCCATTTACCTTCCTGTGGCTGGGAGGCAGGATCTGACCTGGCAGCTGGGATTCTACAGCTCTTGCTCCCTGGGGAGTCCCAGGCCCACCACTAACCCACACTGGCAGCTTGAAAGCCTGCCTTGCACTTAGCTGCTTTCTGATCTTCAAAGGCTCTGAATGCCCAAGGAAATCAGACCTCATGCCTTTTCTTTCCATGCAGTTCCCAGATCCAGACTCTCATGCAATTTATTATCCCTGACACAAGTCACTCCCTCCCTGGCTGTGCATGGGGAGGGAGCATACCCTTCCTCGGGTACCAGAACTGGCTGCCCTGGCCGTGGTGCGAATCTGCTGCTCCTCGTGTGCTCCCCATCCCATGAAACTCAAGGCAGAGCCAGGGAAATGTGCTGGCATTGGCACTGACAGCTTCATCCTGGCTTCCCAGTGCTGTGCCCTCTGGCTGAGGCTGGCAGCTGCCTGCTCCAGGCAGGTTCTGGGCTCTCCTGACAGTGGGTTTTGCTGCTCTATCCCTCCAGCCAGGGTTGGCCATCCCCACTGTGCCAGCCATGGAGCCTGTTTTGCCTGTGCCTATGGCTATTTTATCAAGACCCTGACTCGTCTCCCAGGTGCTTTTACTTCCCCTTCCCCAATCCCTCTCCTTCTGAGGTTACAGAAAAGATTTTGGGTTTATTTTTAATTATTTTTTAATTTTGGTGTTTAAGCTGGTTTAGCGGCTGCAGCAGTGAGTGTTCCTGATAAACAGCCCCGGAGATCCAGAGAATAATCTCTCTGCTTGGTGACGGCACAGGCGCCTATCGCAGCTGCTGGCAGCACGCTAAAAAGCTGTCTTCATCTGCTGCCTGCTCTATCAGCCCAGGGAGGGAGAAATTGCCTCCATCCTTAATCACAGAATTTGAAATCCCAGCTAGTCTGCACCTTTTATTCTTCAGGTTCACAGTGTTTTGCAGGGTGAGCAGGGGGAGAAATATGCAGCCCTTAGATGGAAGCAGGAGTTGGGAAGGGGACTGGGAGGAGATGGGTGAGCAGCAGCTTTTCCCCTTTGCCAGGCATCTCGTGGACTTGCCACCCCATGATGCTTTCATGGAAACTCTCTTCAGGGAGGTGGGTTAAGGCTGTGTTTTTGATAGGGTCACAGAACACCATACTCAGGGTCTCTTGTGTACTCTGAGGGTTTGTGTAACACCACTGTCGTTGGAGAGAGTGTGTGCACTGACAGCCCAGCTCCAGTTCTGGAGCCCCAGTGCCAGGGCAGCTCAGGGAAATCTGGTAAAAAAGGCAGATGAAAGGATAGAAAAACACAAGGAAGAGCTGAGATGAATTGTTATTTCCTCACCAAAAGAAAGATGCTCAAACTTGTCCCTGTGTCATAGACCAGGTCAAGCAAAGAACTGGGTTTGTGGCACAGGAAGGGCCCAGGTTTATGGACAATGTCCATAAAGGGCTGGTGCATGATGCAAGGTCCCAGCCCCACAGGCAATGAGCCCCACCCAGAGAATGTGTGATGCTGAAGCCATAATATCTGTCAGGGGGTGGTTCTGGTGTGCAGGAACACCCCTCAATACCCCTCAATACCCCACAGTGAGTGCAGGGATGGAAGGTGCCTCTGCTCCATGCTCAGTGCCACCAAATGACAGTGTGGCACCCGTGGCTGTCACTGCTGACAGCTGCTCAGCCCAACAGTGGAACACAAGCGCCCGCCATGCCAGAGACTGGCGTCAGAGTTGCTGGAGATTGCCTTTAATGAGACAGATAAAGCAAAATGAAAAGCAAATTAAGATGCAGGGCCGTGGGAGCTGTTTGAATGCAGTGCTGTGACTTTCCTGGGGGGAAGCTGGGGTTGCAAATGATGGTGGAGGCACTGGAGAGGCAATTGCAGGAGATGGTCATCTTGGATGGGCTCAAACCAGAGAGCCCTTGAATCCTTCCCAGTGCCTTTTGCAAGTGCCCTACTTCTCCAGAAGCCACTGTGAGATATGAAACAGACCCTTGTGTTGCACCTTTGGTCTCAAAGTGCATGAACAATGGTGTCTCAGCTCCCCTGTCCTTCCCCCATCTCCGGTGGTTGAAGTGGGTTTGGGAAGCCCTGCAGTTGCGTATCTGTCAGGGGGTGGTTCTGGGGTGCAGGAACACCCCTCAATACCCCACAGTGAGTGCAGAGCAGTGAGGGGATGGAAGGTGCCTCTGCTCCATGCTCAGTGCCACCAAATGACAGTGTGGCACCCGTGGCTGTCACTGCTGACAGCTGCTCAGCCCAACAGTGGAACACAAGCGCCCGCCATGCCAGAGACTGGCGTCAGAGTTGCTGGAGATTGCCTTTAATGAGACAGATAAAGCAAAATGAAAAGCAAATTAAGATGCAGGGCCGTGGGAGCTGTTTGAATGCAGTGCTGTGACTTTCCTGGGGGGAAGCTGGGGTTGCAAATGATGGTGGAGGCACTGGAGAGGCAATTGCAGGAGATGGTCATCTTGGATGGGCTCAAACCAGAGAGCCCTTGAATCCTTCCCAGTGCCTTTTGCAAGTGCCCTACTTCTCCAGAAGCCACTGTGAGATATGAAACAGACCCTTGTGTTGCACCTTTGGACTCAAAGTGCATGAACAATGGTGTCTCAGCTCCCCTGTCCTTCCCCCATCTCCGGTGGTTGAAGTGGGTTTGGGAAGCTCTGCAGTTGCAGGAAAACTTTTCAGCCTTGTCCCAGGGATGCTGATGGAGATTGCTGGCTCCCTGCAGCAGGGCTGCTGTGGTCCAGGGCTGTCTGGGAGGTTGGCAGTCCATCCTAAACTTTCCATTGAGCTTAGAGCATCTGGACTATTTCTGTAAAAATCCTGTGCTGGGTCAGGAGGCAGGAAAGGGGTTTCTGCTGCAGCCAGGTCTGTTCTTAAGCAGAGAATGTTTAACATAAAAATCTCTCCTGTTTCTCAGCAAAAAAACCACTCAGGCACTGACTATCAACGTGAGCAGCATTGCTCAGGCAAATGCTGTTTACACCCCGAAGCCTTCAGACTTTCTGGATTTTACCTGCTTCTCTGCAGAAACCCCTTGAGAAAATGTTACTGAACAAGGCAATACTTGGGTGGATAAATTGCCTGGAACAAACGAGCTGGAATTTGTACGATCCCATTCTTCATGTAAGAAAGATGTCACTCCTTAAGCAGTCCCTGGAGAAAGTGCCCACCCCAGGGAGCATCACCCTGGGCTGCCTGTGTTGGCCGTCCCCTGATCTGGACTGAGCTGCTTGGGTTTCCATGCACTGCAGTGCTTTTTGCCATCCCTACCCAGGAATCATGAGTGGAATCACAAACAGGGGAAAAGCAAGTTCTCATTTCCTCCACCCCCCTCCCCAGCCCAGCTGTTGAAGTGGGGTGTCGAGAGGGAGGTTTGGTGCTGCACTTTGCTGCTTCTGTGGGAGCTGATCCCATGGCCAGAGGCATTTGGGGACACATCCCCTCCGGTTGTCATTACTTGTCCCTCTCGTGGTGCAGCTATTTCTGATCAACTTCCCAGGAAGCTGCCTCCAACACTCCCCAGTCTAAAACCACGCTGGTTTAGAGAGCCAATTTCATCCCTGCTTCCATGTCTCATTTGCATATATTTGCATAGCACACAGGTTTATGGGAGGGGAGGAGGCACTGGAGAGGCACATCCTTTATTCCTCTTGTTTTCTTTTTTCTTCTCCCCTTTCAGTGGAATTGTATTTATTTATTTAAACCCAGTGGGGCTCACTCCCAGCTGGTCCCACAGGTGACTCGGTGGTGGGTGACCTAATGCAAGCTGGGAGTAAACTTAACAGAATTTTCACTCACTATTGTGTGGGGCCTGGCCCTTGTCCTTCCCACAGCATCTTCTCTGGCAGGCTCTGGTGCTGCCTGGCATGGGAAGGGGGTAAGGATTTCCTCACCCCAGCTCCCAACTTGTGATAACCTTGTGGAAGAGAAAAAACTCCTCAGTTTTCCCCAGAGTTTGCTGATTTTCCCTCCCCTGTCTGTTGATCTCTAGGTTTTGGTACTTCTCTGACACTCCTGAAGGGCTGTTCCATCTGAGATCCAGTAGAATTTGACACTTCTCTTGGGAAAAAACAAATCCTTTCCTTTGGGATGGGTTTCATGAACCCCAGAAATGGCCTTTCTGATCCTGAGAAAGGTACCTCATTTCCCTCCTACCATAACCTCCCCTCACCTACGGATGCTGGGAATGTGCACAGCTGGAATGATACCTGTTCAGGGGGATGTGATGACCCCAAAATAGCTCCATGCCTGTGAGCAACCAGGAACTGAGCAAACAAGGTGGTGAGTCTTGGTGTTTTGGTTCTCATTTGCTGGTGCACCCAGAGAGATTTGGGAAGTGTGGAGTCATCCTGATCAGTCACAGCACTTCTGGGGTATAGCTAATATTGCTTGTCATAAAAAAACATTAAAACAGGCGGACCCCACCAACTCCTCTGCCTGTTGCTCTGTTTCCTTGTGCTCGGACACATCCCTTTGTGTCTCTGCCACACTGTCCTTTGCTCTAAGATGGGTGAGATCAAAGAGCTCCTTTCCAGCCTACTGAGGGAGAAGGGCAGATCAGCAGGACAATATCACGCTGGGGCCTTGGTCTGCCACCAGCAGGGCTGTGCAAACACGGGGCTGCCTTCAGCTGGGTTTCTTCCTAGCCCAGGGCACGAGGAGAAGGAGAGACCAGCACTGGGCAGGTGAGAGCGGCCATTGGCAGAGAGGGTGAGGGGAGCTAAGTTCCTGGAGCAGCGAGGTGCAGGGTACGGGGATGTTGTGAGCCAGCCCCGGGCATGTGGAGCCGTCTGGAACATCTCACATTTGGCTGGGGTTTAATTTTTTATGCAGAACCCTGTTTGCAGCGAGCGCGGTGCTGCGGTTCCCGGTACCGCAGAGCGCGGAGGCGAAGTGCTGAGCTGAGAGCTGGCTCTGCCTGGGCACGGGGAGAGCTGGCTGGCTGTGACCAGCGTGGCACAGCACGGTTCAGCCCTGCCATCCCCGGGCACCACAGAGGCACCTGGGCAGGACGGTGTGGCCAGAGGGAGCTTGGCTGTCACCGGCCACAGCTGGGGCGTGCAAGACCTGGGCTGGCAGCACAGCAGGGCTTGGCAGAGCTCCTTGCTGGAGAACATCTCCTTTAAGACCTGGACTCAGAAAAATCTAGAGCATCCCCTGGAGAGAGGGCCACAGAGGCCCAGCCTGGGCGGGCAGCGGGCTCAGGGCACAGCCTGCTCTTGGCTCCAGTGCCCTCTCGCTCCCGGAGCTTTCCAAGCTGCCCGGCTCAGAGGCTGTTTGTCTTCAGCTTGACCGCCTCCCCCGCCTGTCTGCTCCGCTTCCTCATTCTCCGAGCTGGGTTGAGCAAGAGCAGAGCGGAGCCTCCTCGGGATCAGGGTGAGGCCGGGGGGCCTCCAGTTCCAAGTTCCTTTTTTGTTGATGTTGGTTTTTTTCCCCTCTATTTTTTTCCCTCCTTCTTTGCTCTGCACACAAAGCTGGGCTATGATGAAACTCCAGCTCTGCCTTGCTCACAGCATTCATGCACGGCACATGCTGGAAATAATTGTCCTTGGTGGAGCTCTGCAAACTGCAGAGTGATTTAACTGAAAAGAGGTGGAAAGGAGTTTTATTTCTACACATGGTGTTTGAGGCTCAGTGCAGCCCCAGGTTCACCTACAAGGGGGATTGGAGGCATGCGTGGGCTCTCTGCAAGCCCTGTGACCGTGGCCAAGCCTGAGTTAATATCTCTTACTATTCAGGAGCATTTTGTACACTGAGCTTGACATGGCTTTGGTCTTCTTGGCCTCAAGCTGTGGCTGCCTGCAGTGCCCCATGTTGTGCAAGCACTGCAATGGGCTCAGTATCAACTCTCTTGTTGGTTTCTCCAAGTTTGGGATCAGATGCTACAGTGGGAATTCATGTAGGTGCCAAGCCGTGCTGATAAGGGAGATATGTTGGGTGCTCACTCAGTGTAGAGTGTTCCTCACAACCTGGCCTTAAGCCACAGGTGATTTTGCAAATCTTGCTTTTTTTTTTAGATGTACAAACTAGCAGGGAACACCTGTCTTGTCCATTGCATTGTTTTGATGGGCAGAAGGAAGCATAAGCTGAAAGAGGAGCGTTGGTTACTGAACTTTTGGAGGTGTTTGGAGCTAGGATTTTGTCGGATCTGCTTTAAGGAAAGGGCCCCTGTAGATGTAGCCACCACAGAACAACTTTGAGATTTTGTCTTGCCTCAGGAGAGCTCCCTGTCCTGTGCCAGCAGGAGTTGTGTGTGCAGAGTGTGTTCTCAGCACCATTCAGGATATAACTCATTCTTTGGTTTGTTCATTATTCATACCACGTCCTCCTTCTCCAGTTCACACAACAGAACTGCAGTTTGTCAGGATGTGTTGTGGAATTTCTGTCCACAAAACTAATTTTTCTTCAAACTTCCCATTCTTTCCAATTGACAACCCATTTTCCTGTGACACTGCTCTTGGTCACTGTTGTTGTTCATCTCAGCTGGCTTAGCACTTTGCAGCTGGTCAAAGTCAGATGTGAGTGTTTTCTGATCCCATTGGGATAAAGACCAAATCCTTTTTCTGTGAAAACATGGGGCACAACCATCCACCCCTTGGTGAGAAGGACCTTGCCACTGCTTTTTTGGTTTTACCAACTTCTGTTCTCTTCTCCTCTGGTGTGAGAAACAATGCACAACCTCTAAACTGTTTTCTCCTACCAACTCAGGAAGATGTGACCTCACATGTTCTTCTCAGAGCTCTGCAGAAAGAGGCTTTTGCATTATTTACTCTCTTTTGGATCTGGAACCAGACCTGACTCTGGGCTTGTTCAGCTCAAGGCAATAGAGGTGGGAGTGAAGCCCTCCCAGTAACACCATCAGAGCCACCGGAGCTGGGCTCAGGTTTCTCCCCTGGCTGGTTCTCCTGGCTCAGCAGAGTCCAGCCCTGTTCTCTCCTGATGTAACGCTGACACCAGAGTTTTTAGCTCCGTTTAGCCCTGGTGTGGCTTCCCCAACCACCACCCACCAGTCAGGCTTTGTGCTTGGGGTGCTCCATCCCAGCTGACCTGGGGCCACCCAGCCCTTTGCAGGCACTCGGTGGTGAGGCAGAGCCAAATTCTCGACTTCTGGCCCTTCAGCTGTGGCCAGGGTCGGTGTGGGGTGAGGAGGAGGAGGAGGAGGAGGAGGAGGAGGAAGAGAAGGGCTGCAATGTCATCCCCGGTTGGAGTTCCCCCCCCCCCCCCCCCCCCCCTGCGCCCACGCCCGCCCCCGCCGCTCACAGGGGCGCCATCCGAGAGCCACGTGGCCACGAAGCCGCCGTGCCCCAGCAGTGAGCCCAGCAGGCCCCCCCCTTTGGCTCCCCCCCCCCCCCCCGCTCCCAGGGAAGAGATGCCAGGGAGGTTCTTTGCCCGCTGGCAGCCGAATTTGCCCCTATCCATCCACCCTTTCTGAAGCACAGAGCCCGGAGTGGGGGCTCCATCCAACACCTGCTTTTCTCTCCCCTTCCTGCCGCCCTTGGCTGCTTTTTCTCGCTAACCTCCGCTCGCTTTGCCTCTCCTCCCCTCCCTCCCTCCTCTCCATCTCCCTCCCTCCCTCTCTCTGGGGGGAAAAAAGGTCATTGCGCAAATGATTAGTCAGAGCTCAGTTGCTGTAGCAACCGGCTGCTGGAACTGGGACAGGCGTGCAGCGAGGACAACGGAGAGGTCGAGCATCAGCCGGGCTGGGGGAGCCCAGCCTTTGTATGTGCGCCCGGGAGCCGGGGCTGCGGAGCCCCAGCTCCGCTGCACGCGTGGGGCCCTTCCCCGCCGGCCCCGCCGCTCCCCGGCCGGGCGCCTTCGGCCGCCGGCATCTCCGTGCCACCGTGGAGTCGGCACGGCCTTGCTGTTTGTCCCGGGTCTCTCGGCGCGGTGGCACCGTCCCTGGCCGGGAGGGAGGGTCCTGCCCTCGGCCGAGCGGCCACGGAGAGGGGAACGTCGTGGGTTCCTCCCAGGGAACGCATGCCGCTGGGGTTCAGGGCTCCTTGTCCTCTTGCAACATCCCACACATGAAATATGAAGCCAAGTTCCTCCTGATCCTTCACGAGGAACCAGGCGTTAACTGTGTCCTGCCCAATTCCAGTTCCAGAGCGCTGCAGTCCCTCTGCCTTCAGTCCCCAGGCAGCTTCAGACAGAGGCTTTTCCAAATCTCCCTTCTTTTCTCCCTGCTCTAAACTGGAGGACAGCAGCCTGGCACGCCGCATCCATGGGCTGCTTGGCCTTGGAGTGCAGAGCAAGGGCTCTTCTGGGAACGCTCGGGCCCATGCACGGTGGTTTCCATCGCTGTGGCCATGATTTCCCAGAGGTGTTTTGCCAGGGTTGCTGGCTCAGCCTGTCCCAGCCAAGCCCCAGCCTGGGCAATGGGGCTGACAGGGTTGGTGGCAGAGCCAGTGACAGCACAGGCACAGACCCCTCCAGGTCTCTGGTGGGATCCTGTGTTGTGCTGCAGAACCGGGCAGGATGGAGGGGGGACCCCACTCCAGTCCCTGCCCTGGGCACTGCAGCACCTCAGCTCTCCTCCACAGCCCCCAAAGTGCTGCTCCATGGGCCCTTCAGGAGACCTCCATGTGTGAATCTGTTCCAGTCACCAGCTCCCTGCTGTGGAGAAAATATCAGTTCTAAATCGTGTGGGGTGAGAGAACCTTGACACTGGACTGTCTCCATCCCTGCTGTCCTCTTTGCACACCAGTCCTTCAGGGGCTGAAGACCAGTTTATTTTCCAGTGTGCACTGCCTGGGTATTTGAGTAAGCTGCTCCTTGCTCTTTGTGTGTTGAGCAGTGATTTGGGGTCTTGCTTCCATCTGGGATGTGAGTGGGGTGTGAATGGGCTTGAGATTGCAGGGGGCTTTGAGACACCCAAAGGAAAATGCTGGGGTGGGGTGATGTGGTGGGGCAGCTGGGAGTTGGTGCTGGGGAGCGGATGTAAAACCTCTATTTTGGACTCTGGGCAGGATTTTGGGAATGTCTTTGGTCTCTTGCTCAAGGTTGAGCTCTGTGCATCCATCTAGAAAGCTGTGGGCTGGCGTCCTCAAGCCTAGGAAATTATTTTAGTCTGACTTTGTGGGAAACAGCAGGAAAGGGCTATTTATGCAGAAAATGGCTTCCAATAAACACGCTTCCTTTGGGAGTGGAGAGAAATTGCTGAGATGTGCTGGAAGTCTTTTCCCTTTCCTGGGACTGTCCTTATTGCCAAGAGCGAGCCAGCCACACGGCGCGGCCACGCCGGCGCTCGGCGACGTTCCCTGCCCTGCTTCACCCCCTGTCCCCAGCTCTCCTCACCCTGTGGGTGCAGAGGGGCTTTCCAGGACACCTCTCACTCTGCCTTGCCCACTGATGCTCCTCTTGGTCCTATGAATGGTCCTCCAAACCTCTTGAGATTTCCCTTGGATCCCAGCGTTTCCTTCTTTCCTCCATTTTTGTGGAGCTGGGAGACTGCAGAGCACTGGCAGGGGGGTGCTGGTTTCAGGGCTTCTTACCTCATGTAAGAGAGGAGCTTAGCTGAGTGATGTCAGAGTGGCCTACAGGCTCGAAAGCCAACAGGGAAATAAAATTTTTTTTTTTTTTTTTTTTTTTTTTTTTTTTTTTTTTTTCCCTTGCAAATCTCATTATTTTAAAAGCTCTTCCCTGATTTTTGTAGTGTCTGGAAATCTTCTGGAGCTCTAAATGTTTGGGGTTTGCCATGCTGTTTTGCTATGTTTCAGTCCTTTGGAGGTGGTGAGTAAACCCTGCAGATTCAGCCCAGCTCTCTAATATTTCAGATTATTGAAAATAACAAAAGAAAGGAAGAAAGGAATGAATCTGAAGCCTCCAGGAGAGGGCCAAAAATCCCTGTGACTCACTCAAACACTATTTCTGAGCTGGAAAACACAAAATGGTGCCTGTTTCTTGCTGCTCTTTGCAATGGGCCAGGAGATTATAACCATCCAGAACATGGTTTGTGTTACAAAGCTGCCACGTTCACATTTTCTTCTACAGATTTTGTCTCTCAAGCCCCTTCTCTCTCCTTAAGGACCCCCAAGGTCCTGGCTAGAGGTGGTTATGCCACTGTTTGAAGGCATCAACCCTATCCTGAGCATCCATGAGCTGAAAGAAGAGTAGAGAAAGCACTGAGGGCTTTTCCCTTTATGGATGATATCCAATTAAGGCTTCAAGTAATCAGCACTGTCTATGATAATTTGGAGCACATCCATGACTGTATGAGAGCTTCCTGCACGGAAAGGACATAAGAGGGGAGAGCTTGGGAACATTCTAGTGACAGAGGTGATGCAATCCAAGGGGATGGGGAAGCTTTAAAGCCATTTGGCAAAGAAAGTGTTTGCAGTTTCACCTTAGCCCTGCAGCACCGCTCTTCATTGGGAACCACCTGCAGAGCAGGATGTGTTCCCTGCCTGCAGAGAATCCCTGAAGTGGGGTGGGATGTGACCTGGGCTGGCTGAGCCTCTCCTGGCAGGAGCAGCTGGGAAGGGGAGCACATGGGAGAAGGCGTGCAGCCCTTCCCTCAGCTCTCTCGTCTCAGTAAGTGTGTGCTCCTCCAAAGAAATGTACTTGTGAGCATTTGTCAGTGATTGCCATGGAAGGAGGCAAAAATCTATAACCTGGGGTCAGGCCTTTCATCCAGGCTCTCATGTCATGAGATTCTCTCCACCTCCTGCCTCAAACTGCAGGGAGCAGCCCCTCTGCGCTGTGTCTCATCTCGCTGACACGGCTTGGCTGTAGCCCGTGTCCAGGAGGTCGCCGGCAGACGTCGGCTGTCGCTGGAAAATAGCTGGAGTGGTGTCCTGGGGATGCCACGGGTCTAGGCAGCTCGAAGTGACCCCGTCAGTGCAGCTGCCCTGATGGGTGAGTGCCACGTGCTGCCAGCGCTGCCAGCCCAGGCTCTGCCGCGGCGGGGTGGGCGATGCTCCTCGCCGGGGTCTGTCAAGGGAAATCCACCACGGAGTTAATGTGTGCTCTGCTTCCAGCCCTCCTTTGTTAAGGGGTTTGGCCCGGTGCCACGCGGGGAGCGCGGCAGGCAGTGCTGGGGGCCAGCGGGGACAGCTTTTGTTCAACACTGTGGCTCCTCCGTGGAAAGGACGGTTGGCCAAAATGGGGCGCGTGCGAGCGTGGCAGCCGCTCCGCCTGGGGAGGAGCCCAGCTGCTCTCTCTTCGGCATTGAATTCCCTGGGGCTTTGTGGGAGCACGAGGAAGCTGCTCACTCCCAAAGCCCGCTGGAGATTTCGCTCATGCTGTGGCAGAGTGCTGCTCCCCGTGTCAGCTGAGTGGGTGCTTGCCTGTCCCATCTGTAACGCCCGGGAGAGATCTGCCCCGATCTTCTCTCCGTTCAGTGGCACTGGGGCAGTGGCTGGCCATGACATGAGACATGAGCTCCTCTGCCTGTCCTGGGTCAGGGCCAGGTCCTGCTCAGCTTTGGTTAAGCTGAGCACAGCTAGCAGACCGCCGGATTTGGCCATCTCCATCTGCTGGAAACACTCCCTGTTTTGCCCAGCCTTTGTTTCCTCCCAGCTCCTCGTTATTTTTCATGGCGTTTTCCCTTCTGACTCCTGTGCTGCTCGAGGCTGTTGGTGCAAGCTCAGCATTTGGGCTCGTGCTTGTTCAGCTGAACACGGATCTGTGCGAGCTGGGTTCTTTTGTGTGCTCCCCAGCACAAGGGGTCCCAAAGAGCGAGGCTCAGCCCCACCTCGGCTCTTTGACAACAGCACGTCCACGTGAACCCGAGCCCCAAAACGGCCCGCGGGGAATGACGCAGCGAAGGTGAAATTTCAAAGGGAGACGGGAAGTGCATGGCAAGAGCAGGGGAAACAGAGGAGAGAATAGCCGGAGCTGACCTCAGCAGGGAGGGGAGCCGGCCGCACGCATGGAAGGGAAATGGGAAAAGGATACAGCTGGGACCGGCTGTGACACCCGTGTGCTCGGCCCCAGCAGTGTCCCGCTTCCCGCTTTTCCCCAGGATGAGGATGGGCTGGGGCAATGGGCTGGGCCAGGGCTGGCTCCCAGCACACCAGCGCTCCTGGAAGCATCCGCCGGGGATTGCCTCAAATGCACCCATCGGGGCAGCTCCGGAGCTCGGCCACCGGCATCCAGGAGGGCTCTTGGGCATGGGCATGCCCCTGTGCCAGGAGCTGGCAGCCAGGAAACAGCCCTGCTCCGGTGACCGTCAGCTCCGGCTCGCTCCCCGGGTGCGCTCAGGGACACACCGCGTCCTCCCAACCTTCCCCGGCCCGGAGGTGTCACCGCCATCGGGGCCGCCTGTCGAGAAGCGGCACAAGCCGTCCCAGGGTAGCTGCTGTCCCTTCCAGCGCTCTCGGTTTTGCCCAGGGACGCATGACTTTTTTTTTTTTTTTTTTTTTTTTTTAAACATGTGGAGTTTTATTTTTAGCTGGAAAAACCCCCAGCCTTTAAAAAACAAACACACACAAAGTTGGGGGTTTTTTTTTGGTGAAAAATACTCAACATAATGGGATTTTTTTTCTTCTTCATGAAACTCACTGTGACATTTCTAAATGAAGGGTTCCTCCTGTCCTTCTGCTCTTCCCCCCTCAATCGTCAGTGAAATTTCTCCTTTCCCTAAGCCCCCATTTTTCTCCTCAGGATATGCTCTTTCAGGAGGAGGCACAACAATTATAAAGACCGTTCTGTTTTTTCTGGATTTTTTTCCCGAAATAGTAGAAAATTTATTAAAACATCCCTTTTGAACCTGTTACAATGGAATGAAATTAATTTTGTTTTTCCCCCCTAGTTCTCATCTGTTCTTAGTATTTAGGGTGGGAGAACTGGGATAATAAATGGCAGAAAGCAGATCCTACTCTTTCTTTACTCAAGGGGAAGATTTTTCCATCCCAGCTGAACTCTTCCTTTGGGGCTGGAGGGCACCCAAAAGCCAACATCTGGAGGGGTTCATGCTTCTGACCTTTTCCCTCCAGTGGAGGGATGTACAGAAGGCTTTGGTGGTCCGTGGGGCTGTGGGAGGGCTGGGATTGTCCCAGGGGTTGGCCCAGGGATGGTTGGGGTGGATGTGAAGACTTGGGAGCTGGACAGCAGAAACCTGGATTCTGTTCTGGTCTCTTCAGCAGCATTACCCAGGTGACCTTGGGGAAGTCACTTCATCACTCTTCACATTCATTTCCCTGCCTCGAGAAGGGGAGAGCACTTTCTTTGCACCTGTGGGCCTAGACAGGCATCTGATACCTTTTGATCACTGAGTTGCCACAGGAATTTGATCAGCCCCCATTGACTCAGTTGAAGCAGGGGACAGTAGTTTTCCTTCCAGGCTGGAAGTACATTGGCTGCTTTTCAAAAGTAGCTACTGGTTTCTCAGAGCTGAAGGCACTGGAGGTGGGGATGCTTCTATCCTTAGACAACACAGCTCTCTGCACCCTCTTGGCACCCAGGAACATCCAAACCAGCATCCGCATTGCAGAAATTTATCCTCCCTGGTGATCTGAGGGTCTCTCCTGACCCAACCCAGGAGCCTTCACAAAGCTTGGCTGGGATGTGGGGACATGGGGCAGAACTCTTGGGCTTTAGAAGAAAACACTTGAGACCAAAACAGGCTGAGGTCACACCTTCCAATACAAAAGTCTGGGCTCAGCGAGCCTAATTCAGCCGCCTAAATTAAAGTCATGTCACAGGGATCCTGTCAGAGTGGATGCTGCTCCTCTGCCTTGAATACACAGCCCATCTTGGAGAGGGACCTGACGAGGAGCTCTAGGGACTGGACTGGTGCTTGTGTGCATGGAGCCTCTTTTCTCAAACTCAGGGGGAAATATCAGGGCTGCTGCAGCCCATGTGGGAGCCTTGGAACGCCTGGAGCAGGGAAGGGCAGCAAAGCAAACACGCTTTGTCCAGGCTATTTATTTTGTGCTGGGGTAAGGGGTTTTTTTTTTTCATTTCAGACATGCGATGAGTGTGTTACTCAGCCATGACTCGAGAACTTGTGAGCAATAAAGTCATCCCGAAGTCTGCCAAAAAAAATCTTCTTAGCACACCCACCTCATCACACGTTCCCACTGTAGCTACTTTGGTGCGATCTGCCGCGGAAAGGCGGCTGCCTCGCGGGGAGGCTGCGGTGGCCATCTGCCTCGCGGCAGTGGCCCGTGGATGAACCCGTGCCCATCGGCACAGTGCCACCGGTGTCACCTGCCTGGTGGCTGGGACCCTTCGCGAGCATCATCACAAAGATGGTGGGCTGGAGCTTGCTCCGAAATCCAAGAGAAAGCAGAGCTGGAAGGGGCTGCGTAGACTGGTGTAATTTTCCGTCTGCAGCAAGGGCTGGGTTTGGGGTTTGGAATGTTGGTTTTGACCTTTTGGGGTCAAGACTGACCTGAGACCTCCATGAGGAGGAGAGCTCTGGACACATTCCTCTTCCTGCGCTGAGCCAAACCAGCTCCAGCAGGGTTGGCTGGATGTGAGGATGACTTGAGGCTCCAGAGCCCTGCACCAGCCACCTCTGCAGTCTGGGAGTGGTGATGAGCAGTGGTGCATCCTCCAGACTGCAGGAGAGGAGACATGCACTGGCAACCTAGGAGAGTGCTGCTGGAAGTGCCCGAGAAAATGTACATTGGTGCTAAAATTAGCATTTTTGGGAGCTGACTGGTTCCTTGGATAATGAGTCAGGGTCCAAGGTCCCCATGTGTGAACCCTCACCCGCCAGTTGGCCATTCTGCCTCTCTGCCTATGGGGTAGCGCAGCCCTCCACTCAGGCACCGTGGCTCTGGAACTGGGATGCTCCTGGAGCTGGATATCTTGGCTTGCTGAGAGGGGAAGCCCTGCTCTGCTGAAGGCAGGATGGGTCAGGGATAGGAACAACCCCACGTCAGTGGGGTGGGATGCAAGGGATGGTCTTGGGGACATCCCAACACCAGTGGGGAGGTGGGACCATGCAGAACCCCCTCACCTCAACTACCAGGGTAAGAACTGCCTCTTCCATGGCTTCCTCTCTCCCCACCCCTTCCCTGCACCGAGGCTTTAAATAATTGATAAGACTGATAAATAATAGATCTTGTATTTGCTCCTTCGCTGTCTCTGGCAGGGCGTGTGCGCTCGCAGCCCGGCGCTGCTGCATTAGGGTTACGGGGATGGGGAGCGCGGCTGTTGGGCCGGGGTAGGGAGCTCTGCAGCGGGGAGAGCATTCCGGGGAGATAAAGGGCTGGTTTGATGTGTGTTCATGTGGCGGGGCTGTTTTGCCTTGCATGCCTTTCTCTTTTGCTTTATTTTTTTCCTGGAGTGAAGCCTGGCGCCAGCAGTCTGGAACCAGCCTGACAAGCTTTTGAGTTATGGAAAGGGGGAGGAAGGGGGGAGGAGAGAGAAAGAGGGAGCGAGAGAGGCAGGGAGGAGGAGGGCGAAGGCAGAGGGAGGCAGCTGGGATGTGGATTATTAGGGGAGAACAAGAATACACACAAGAGGCTGGTGGGGTGAGGGCTGGGGGCTACCGAGGCTTGCAGGGAGGGGATGGAGCTGGCTTCGAGCAAACGTTTCAAAGGAGATTTTTTTTTTCTTTTTTTTTTGGGCATGAAACGCAAACCTCGCCGCGTCAAGGAACAAGGAAGTTTTTTAAAGCGCCAATTAAAGGGCTCGGAGAGGTCCGGGGCTTTTAAACAGCCTTGGGAGGGGGGGGTTCCTGGCCGGCGTTCAGGCTGCCGTCCCATCAGGACATTCCTTTCTGCTGAACGCTGCTGCTCCCGGCCCTCTTCTCCTCCTTTTCCAAGCTGCCGTCGAATCCTTTCCAACTCCCGCGTCCGAACCCGGGGAACTTTGCTCCGTTTCATCTCTCGCCGCCTGCCTCCCCCCGGCCCGGGCTGTGCTCGGCGCTTTGATCACTGGGCTGCCCGCACAGAGCCCCGAACCCGCAACTCTGCACCCCCGGGACACAGGCGCCAGCAGCCCCTGCAGCGGCTGGCATGGCCAAAAACCCCCCTGCCTTGATGGAGACCCCCGTCTGCCATCACACCCTTGCTCAGGGAAGGCAGCTGCTCCATGGAATTGGTCGCTGCAATGCTGGGGGGAGGGCTCGGTGCCCAAGGACAGGGGCCTGGCCCCAAAAAATGGGAGGGGGCGAACTTGCCCTGGAGGGGTGTGAGGGGGTGGGTTAGGCAGCGTGTGTGGAAAGGTCCCGTCAAGGTGCCCACAGCTGGGAAAGCCATGTGGTGCCCATGAGGGCTCCTCCTGTGCTTCTTCGGGGGGGTCACGGGGCTGGCAGCAGCACAGCCAGAGTCTGGAGCAAATTCACTGGAGCAGGGGGATGGCAGCAGAGGCTGCAGCAGCTCCATGGCATGTTTTCCACTCTGAGACCCCCTCATCACCTCCTGTGGGTGTCCAGCAGCAAGAGGCACAGGAGGGAACGCAGCCTTGCTGCTTCAGCCCACCTTTTGGAGAGGGGAGAGAGCCGTGGCACACCGAGGGGCGCCGTGCCTGTGCTCCGGGGGGAAATCCAGAGTGCTGGCCAGGGGACGGATTTGGAGCTGCTTTGCAGGGGCTTTGTTTGGTTTGGTTTCAGCGCAGCCTATTTAACTCCAACAACTGGTGAAGGCTGGGGAGAAAAGAGCTCTTTGTTACAGGCTGAACAGCCCCAGGTCTTTAACTCAGCTTGTGGGAAGAGCTCTGAGAAGTTGAGATAGCCCAGGGAAGGGCTGATTTTGGGATGGGCAGATTTTATATCACTCACACCTCTAAAGTGAAGAATGAGAGTGAGGGTTTGAATACCCAGCTCCCAAAAAAAGCCCAGCACAAGCCCTGTGAGCACCACCACCATCTGCCAAGTCTTTGTCTTTGCAGAGGAGGTGGAAGGGGGAACACCCAGTTTTCTGAAATCTCCATTACAGGTTGCCTCTGAGCTGCAGCTCTTCACAAAAAATACTTCTTTCTCTGTGTTTCCAGGAAGCAAAATGTTGCCCTCCGCTGTTTGCAGCGTTGCTGGAACAGAGAACTCGCTGCGTCCGAGCCAGTCCAGCGCTTTACTCCAGTGTCACATCCGTGGCAGTGGTCAGGGAATTTGGAGAGACAACTCCCACCCAGCCCATAGATGCTGCAAAGACCTGCAAAAGGTCCCATCATCCTTCCTGAGCCACCAGGAGTGACGGCCTCCCACTCTCAGGGTGAGCTGTTCCTGCCCTGGCACCTCGGCACAGGACTGAGCCATGGGGATGGGCCATGGGCTCAGCTGGGCTGTCTTCAGGCTGAGGTGGGTCCAACCAAGACCAACCTCCTCACGTGTCGTGTTTCACAAGAAAACAATGCAAAGCAGCTCAGTTGTGCATCCTTGGTCCAAATTGCTAATTTTTCCCTTCTCTTTTTCCTTGGTGACACCACAAGCTCCTTCTGGTAACTTTAGAACCATGCTGGCAAAATTGTCCCCCAGCTCCTCCTTGCTGGAGATGCAACACAGATGGATTCATGCCTTTTATAGACCTTCAACATCTGAGTGCCGGGAGTCTTAAACCAGTTAGTGGAGGGAGTGACTGCTTTTTTTTGTACATGTGGAAACTGAGGCATAGGCTAACTTGTCCAGGTGAAAAGAAGTCAGATTTTAGGACCAAGGGACACAATTTCACTTGGAAACGTTTGCTGCATCAGCTTCCCTGGCATTTCTTGAGATGTTTCCATGAGGGAGGAGACCCTTTCTCCCTTCTTCTTGCCCAAAAAGGACCAGAAGTCAGGGACAGAGCTGACAACATGGCACCGTGGCCCATCCCCACCCCATGACCTCCCCGCTTGCACAATGGGCTGCAGGCAGAAATAGAACACAGTTCAGGGCTGGCAGAGCTGGGGGAGCTGGGGAAGAGCAAGATGAGTCTTGGTGGGAAGACCATCCTCACCTTTCATATTCTAATGCCTTGCCTTTTCCTGATTTGTGAGCTCTTGGGAGTCCTGCTGGGAATTCGCTCGAACGGAGGCACACGCCGCCGTCCCTCGGTAAATTACACAGAGATATAATGAAGGAGGAGAAATCAGTTACTCTGTGACTGTGGCTCCCCAGGGGACCTTAATTCAAATATTTGTGGAACTGAGCAAGAGGGGCGTTGGGGAGCCGCCGAGTTGGAGTCTCTCGACAGGTTGCTTGCAGGTGGTTGGTGATGGGGAGGCAGCACTGTGGGATACAGGATGCATCCCCAAAGAGGTTTCAGGTTCTTAAAAGTATCCTTAGGGTTAAGGTTAGGGTTAGATGGAAGAGGAGAATGCTGGAGGAAGGTGGGACTATGGTCTGGCTGCCACTGCCTGAAAAAGGGAGGTGGGCTCCAGCCTGCAGCTGGTGGCGGTTGGGATGGGGCAGCCCCGTGTGTCCCTCTACCAATGGCTGTGAACAGTGTGAGGTGACAGGGAACCTGCCCGTCACCTGTGGCTCTGCATCATCTCTCAGGGAGGGACTGGGACAGTGATCTGAGAGGGGATAAGGAGGAACAGGGTTTGCAAAGCCAGGACAGTTTTCTGCTGCCCACGTGGCCTCTGTTTTCAGTACTGGAGGCAGAAAGGGTTAAACCCTGCATGGCAGCAAGGAGAGGGCAAACCCCACATTGCTCAATTTAGGAATGAGAAATCGATTTACCTCCAGCTCCATTCCCTCTGTGTACCCTTAACCCAGGCTTCCTGCCCCTCTCCTCAGCACCTTGGACCTGAGAAAACAAACGGGATCCAGTTTGCCCAGCCAGAAACCTGCACCAGCAGCTGGGGCACAGCTGGGGGGGCAGCCCCTTGCTGGATGCATGCAAGACTCCTTGGGTCCCACTTGACCTTGATGGCCAAAGCAGAGGCTCCATCAAGGACAGAGGCACTGTGGCTGTGCCATGGTGCTCTCACCTGCTTCAGCAGTGGGTGCTTTTGCAGGAGCATGGAGAGCTGGGGTGCAAGGTGAACTGGGGTGCAAGGTCCCACTTGACCTTGATGTCCAAAGCAGAGGCTCCATCAAGGACACAGAGGCACTGTGGCTGTGCCATGGTGCTCTCACCTGCTTCAGCAGTGGGTGCTTTTGCAGGAGCATGGAGAGCTGGGGTGCAAGGTGAACTGGGGTGCAGGGTTCACTGGGCTGCAGGGTGCTCAGTCCCCAAGGAGAGATGTTGGTGTGGGGGCTGAGGGCATCTGTGTTCACCTGGTGCCATTCTACACAGACCCATTCTTCTCTTGGAGGTCCTACAACATCAGCCCGGCGCTCAGAAGCGATGCTGCTACCAGGACTTGTGTGTGTGTGTGTGAGACACATTTCCCCCGTGCGCCAGCTCTCCCTCGTGTGCCAGCATCACACCCCCAGCGGGGGCAGTTTTGCCTCCGGCTGCCGGGGCTGCCGAGCGTGGCAGGGGCAATCCCACACCCACCGGCACTCCCAGCCCTGCCACCAGCCGGCACAGGCGGCCTCCCCACGCCGCGGCCCCTTCCTTGCACGCCCAGCGCCTTCGGGGCTGCGCGCACCCGCGTCCGCGTGCGGATCCGCAGCACGCCAACTGTTGGGAAGGGGAAGGGAAAAAAAACCCCACCGACTCAGCCGAGAGAGGTTGGGGGGGGAAGAGAGAGAAAGAGAGAGAGAATGACAGACTGCAATCCCCCTTGAGTGCCTAGCCTCATGAATATTAATAAGGTGGTAATTAAAATGCAGGGACACAGCAGGACGGATGCAGGCGCTGCCTTCGGAGCGCTGGGAACGGGGGGAGCGCGTCTTTCCAGGCAGGTTTTGATTCCGTTCTCTGATGAAAAGAAGAAAAACGGAGCCTTCAACTTTAATCAGTTTAGAGTTTTTTTGACACGACATATCTTTAATTGCTGATATTTCTGCTCTTCTCAAACCCGGCTCCACCGACTCCAGTCTAAGCGGAGATAACGAACCACGCTGAAGTGCCGTGGATTCGTGCTGTATTTACGCCTCGACTTGTTTGCTACTTTCTTGGGGTTTCACCTCTCTGCCTGGGGTTGGAATGTACAGCCCTGCTGCCGCTTGCCTCTGCAGCCAGGTGTGAGGGTGGAAATGCAGCCCGGCACCTCTGTCTAACACCCCCCTCCCAACCTGCTCCACTGCATCCTGAGGGAAAGCTGCTGCTTTTCTTTTTTTTTTTTTTTTTTTTTGGGAGTAAATTTGTTTTTTTTTTTTTTTTTTTTTTTTTTGGTAGTAAATCCCTCTTCTTGGGGCCATGGCTGTGTGGTGAGCTTGATTTGGACATGGTCCCACCTAGTCAGGGTGGCAGGGTTGGAGGTTGGGGACATGGGTGGTGGCAGCGAGAAGGATGGGCTGGGTTGGGCTGAGTTGGGTTAAATCGGGTTGGGCTGGTTGGAAATCAGATCTCCTGAGAAGAGACTGTGTTCCCCACTCCAGAGGAGGTTCCTTGAGGGTCTTGGGAAGGGTGCAGAGGGCAGGCTCGGAAGTCTGTGAGGAAGCAGGACCAAAGGGTTCATCTTTCTTGGAGAAGGGAGTTGCTGCAGTGGGTCTGGTCCATTGGAGGAGAACCATGTTGCTGGAAAAATGAATGGAAAGTGTTGCTTGGTGCCCAGATGGAATGTCTTGGGTGTGGGAACTGGACCATGCCAACCCAAAACAAGGCTTTAGTAGGCAATTTCTGGTGAAATGAAAAAGGAAAGAAGCTACAAAATACCCCATCCCCATGCAAGCAATTGTTTTAGGTAAAGCCAGAATGTTTGGTTTAGCCTGAAATGGTTTTGTTTCATTCTGTTTTGTTTGGGATTTGCCTAATTTACTTAGATCTCTTCTTTTACATTAGACAATTTTTTGAATTGAAAAAAAAAATAAGGGTTTTTTTGTTGTTGTTGTTGGTTTGTTTTTTTTTTTTTTTAAATGAAGAAATCAAGAAGATTATTTTAGAAAATGCCTGAATACAACAGATCATCAGGTGACTGATGGGAGAAGGTGGTTTACATCTTTAAAGCCATCTCCTCTGCCTGGCACTGGTATTTCTGTTTTTCATTCCAAAGAGTTTTTCAATTTCACCCTGAGTTTCAGGATGATTCAGCCTTTCTGAACCTTCCAATTGTTTGTGAATTTACTATTCCCTCAAAACCAAACAAAGAAAATCCCCCTCAGCTCCTAGAAAGATGAGAGTGACCAAGAGAGTAGAGCACAGTGCAAGTCCCCATCACAACCTCCCAGCTGGTGCCTCCCTGCCAGGGTTGGAGCTGGCCATGGAAAGACAATGGGGACATTCCTGGATCATGGATGGAGGATAAAGATTTTGCCCCACCTTGGAGACACGGTGTTACCCAGAGAGTAACTGAGTTTCAGGGCATTGCTGTGATGTGTTGGTTTGCTCCGGCATCCTCCTGAGTCCAGAGGTGTGTCCCAGGAGGATATCCTGGCCTCCAGACTTAACTGCACTCCTGCAGTGCTGTTTCTCCATCCCAAGCTGTGGAATTTTCTCTCCCCTGGGAACATCACCTTGTGCCCTTCCTGTGGGAGAGGTGGAAAAGAAAAGCTGCAACATCTTGGACCTCTAGAGATTTTGTCATCCAGTGTTGGAGGTGTTGGTGCAGAGGGTCTTTTCCATGGTGTTTTTCTGTAAGAATGTGGGATGACCTTGTCTACCAGGGGCCTGGGTGTCCTTGGGTGTCCTTGAATGTCCTGGGTTCCCTGGGTGTCCTGGGCTTATGGCATGAGTTTATGTCAGCCCATGGCAGGCTGACATCGCCCTGCTGTCCTCCCCCTTAGCAAGGAAGCAGCTGAAGCAGAAGAAGCTTTGGGTTTTACTGGATTTAACAGCTGGATCTATCCCCTTTTGCTCTGTTTTTCCTCACCCAAGGTAAATAATTTCCCACGTGAGGGGAATGCTGGTGAGCCTGGATGCAAGTAGGGGTTGGGAATTGAGCTGAACTCCTTAGCTGGAAGAACAGGTAATTTTGCAGGAATGCCAGCTAAGCTGGCTTTCCTTAGCCATGCTGGAGCTATGAAATGTGAGCATGAGCTGGAGACCCCATCAGGGATCATGGCACACACAGGCAGGTGAGGGAGTAGGAGATGGGAGCCACAGGGAAAACAGCACCCATGGAAGGGACCCCTTGGGATCAGCCAGCCTCAGCTTGAGGGGCTGGTGGATAAACAAAGCTTTGGGTGTTTAGTAGGGGGGAAATATTTTTCCTGTGTTGTTTTTTTCTTCTCTGCTTCTCCTCCTTCATCGTCTCCTTTCTCCTTTCCTGCAGCGCTACAACAGCTGGTTTGAGGCAGGACAAGGGGAAAGTCTAGCCAGTGTCTGAGCTCCCCTTCGCCCCAAACCTCCCACTGTTGCCATCCAGTCTGTGCTGGAAAAACCTTGGGAAATTTCAGGTGTGCCCTGCAGATGGGGTGAGGGGGCTGGGGCACTGTGGGACAGGGACAGCCCTGGGCAACAGTTTTGGGCAGGTTGGGAGTGCAAAACCTGGGGTGGAGAGAGGGAGAAGATATCACCGTGCTGTTAACAGAGGATTTAGGTGGTGAAACACAACTGGGACCTGGTGACTTGTGTGGGGAACAGAGGCTGGGCTTGGGCTCAGCTATGAGGAGCACAGGAGGGAGGGCACAGGATGGGCCCCAGGTACTGATTCCTGGTGACACCCCTCCGGCAGTCCCAGTCACCCCCGAGTCACATCCTGCTTGTGCTGGCTCATGTCTCATCCTGCTGCCTGCAATTTCTCAATCCCTTTCACTCCTGCCAGCGTTTCCTGGCTGCTGAGGTTGCTGCAGGGCTTGTGGGACAGGCAGTGCTGGAGGGAGCTCCCAAGGCGCCAGAGAATTTGGAATAGGAGGTTTTTGCTCACCTAGGGATGGTCAGAGCCTGGCCGTGCTCTGGCTCCTGGCTGTGTCCTGCCATCACTTCTTTCATGCCCTGCCTGTCAGCTGTGTGGGGCCACACGAGCTCTGGCCACGCATCTCCTGGTGTAGAGTGAGGGCTCACAGGTCCCCACACACCCATCCTACTGCCTCCAGCCCCAGCTGCCAGGGCAGGCAGCTAAGTTAGGAATGAACTGGAGGCTTATTCCCCTCCTGTCTCCTGCCCTGAGCCCTGCACCGAGCTGTGGCTCTGCAGGGACGTTTGGGAGGGCAGAGCTGGGGCTGCAGATCGTGCTCCTGCGGGGCTGTCAGTGAGGAGCCAGCCTGGCTCACAGTCCCGGCTGAGCCGTGCTTGGGTCCTGCAGGGAAAACAAACACTGAGCTCCATCCTACTGTATTTTACAGCAGAACTGCCATTTAAGGGAGGATTTGGAGAGAAGACATCTTCTTCTTTCAGATCCCTTTTGCAAGGCTGGACCTCGCTCTAGAGAGCATCCCGGCAGCTCAGGGGTGATCCAGGAGCAGCTCTCCTGCACCCGCCGGGTCCTGCCTTGTGCCCAGTGCCCTCTCCTCCTTCCCAGCCCCATCTCCGGAGGGGCTGTACTTCCAGCTCTCCCGGCAGCGGCTCCGGGAAGGGCAGTGTCCTCCTGCGGGACGCTTTGTGCCCTGGCACTGGAGCAGCGGGGCTGAGCCAGCCAGTGGGGGGGTGAGCGCCGGCCCAGCCCGTGCCTCTTGGCTCCGCTCGGCGCTGGGGTGCTGAGCTTAGGATTTCTGGCCTTGGAGTCTTTCTGCATTGGCCAGGAGATTTCAAGGGGAGTTTTTGGCCGAGCAGGGAGATGCTGCAATACACCAGCAAACTGGAGCCTCGAGGAGGCGGAGGGGGGTCAGTTCTTAGCTCTGCCACAGACTCACTGGGATAACCTTGGCCAAGGCTTTCTGCCTTGCTTGCCCTGCTGTAAAGCAGCGCCCTGTGTCCCACAACTGTGCTGGGAAATCTGCTTGTGCTCAGAGCCTGGCTGGCAAGGGGGGAGAGTGGAGGGGGTTTAGCCTCGGAGGAGCTTTCCCTTGTGTGGTTTTTACCCAGGTGTGACCCTGCCTTTTCTCCTGCTTCCTACTCCCCGTGCTGAAGGAGAAGCTGAGTCCCAGCAGTCGGCGGAGGGCTGCCAGCTTCTGACAGAGCTGCACTGCAGCAGGGCTGAGCCATGGATCCCTGAACCTGGGGATCACTCCCTGCAGACCTCACAGGTGTGGGGCTGGAGCTGCTGGTCCCTCTGTGACCCTGAGCAGCGCAGCTGCCACCCTCACCCAGTGCTGAGCCCCTGGCAGGATGCAGGCAGGGGTGTGGGTGCCCAGGGAGCACCTGTGGCTGGATCAGGACTCCCACGGGCCAAGCCACGGGGACCGTGGTGCTGCATTTTGCCTCCAGGAAGGCAGGATAGCTCCGAGGGAGCCCAGGAGGGATACTGCACCCGTGTTAGTTTGGGGCTGAGACCACCACTCACCGTGGGGTGCTGGCACCGTGCATCCCTTCTCATCATCCTCTGGGCAGCCCTCAAGGGAGCACGGCCGGGCAGGGACCCAGACCAGGGGTCCCGGGTGATGGAGAGAGCTCTGGGCTCTCCACTCCTTCCCTCCAGGGCACGCAATGGTTAAATTCCTTTCCAGCTGAGCTGGCAAGCAGAGCCCAAGCATATTAGTCAGATCCCTGTAGGGGGTGGGGAGGAGGAAGGAGAGAGCAGCGAGGAGGGGCCGGAGCGAGCCGAGCCGAGCTATTCTCCGGGGCGCGAGTGCAGGGAGGCAGGCGCAGCAGGGCTGCTGCTTCCCAGAAACTTGATTATTTTTAACCCAGGAAGAAGAAAGGAAGGAAGGGGGGGGGGGGGGGGGGAAGGGGGGGGGGGGGGGGAAGGTGAGGGGGAGCCTGAAATCTGGAGGAGCTGGAAAACAGGCAGTTGGCCTTTGCAGACAGCTTTGCAGAGGGGAGGGATGAAGAGCGGGAAGGTGAGCGAGGGTCGTGTGTGGCACAGGGGTGCCAGGGCTGCCCGTGTGCCTCACCGCACTGCCCCGGTGCTCAGGACAGGACAGGACAGGATGCAGAGCCGGGCCAGTTCGGCTGATGGTGTCCCTGCTGCGGCCAGAGAACTCCGGCTGCCCCCGTGCCTCCTCTGCCGGCACACGGCGCTGCCCCGGGCCGGCCCGGGAACAGCATGGGGCTCCGCTCCCACCAGCCGCTCCCACACAGCCAGCACAGCACGGCACAGCATGGCACGGCACAGCATGGCACAGCACAGCATGGCACGGCATAGCACGGCACAGCACAGCACTGCACAGCACAGCACTGCACAGCAAGCACGGCATAGCATGGCACAGCACAGCACAGCCCAGCACACAGCACAGCACAGCATGGCACAGCCCGGCACAGCACGGCACAGCCCGGCACAGCCCAGCACAGCATGGCACAGCACAGCACAGCACGGCACAGCACACAGCACAGCACAGCACAGCACGGCACAGCACAGCACAGCATGGCACAGCACACAGCACAGCACAGCACAGCACGGCACAGCCCGGCACAGCACAGCACAGCACGGCACAGCACGGCACAGCACGGCACAGCACAGCACAGCCCGGCACAGCACAGCACGGCACAGCACAGCACAGCCCAGCACGTACACCGGCAATTGTGGCTTCCCGGATCCCTCCTCTCCCTGCTGCCAGGAACTGTGGCTGTTTCAGAGAGCTGGGCACACACTGGGGACATGCAGAGGACACGCAGGGGACCCTGTGGGGCCCTGACTGTGGACACATGTTGGTGGCTTTGTGGGCTGCTGTGGGACCTGAATCTCTCTGCAGGGCTGAGCCTTGCCGGGGCTCTGAGGGGAGCTGGGGCTCCCCAGGTTGCTCTGAAGGCTCAGGCTGCCCGAGGGAGGAACCCTGGAAGTGTCATGGAGAAGGCAAGGCCTTTCTTTCTTGCGTGTCCTTCCTAGGCTCCAGTGGAAGTCTGGCATTGGAGACGGCCACAGAGGCCTCGTGGCAGCCGGTGTCAGTCCCAGTGCATTTCTTGGCTGTGTCTGCTCAGGTCTTTGGGAAAACGCTCCCCAAGCCCACAAGTCAGTCATAGGTTTGGGTCAGGGTGGGCTGGCCAAAATCTCCTTGAGAAGGTCAAACAAAGCCCAGACTCACAATATGACCTGCCACTGCTCATATCATAATGTATTTGTTTCACTGCAGCACCCACACGTGTTGGAAGCTCAGTGTCCTCCATGGCTGGAGCATTACCAGCCCTGGCTGTGGAGCTTTGTTGGAGCTGGGCACCCCATCCTTGAGCTGCAGAACCCCTGAGGGAGCTGAGCACCATGGCCTTGGGAGCTGAGGACACCACTGTGATGGGACATGAGCAATGGGCAGAGCTGGCCTTCCCCTCCTCTGACCCTCACCGGGGAACCCTGCACAGAAATGGCATCATCTCCACACACACGCCATGGCCAGCCAAGGGAACAAGGGGACAAGTCCCTCCCCAGGCAGGTTTTGCCACCCTGGCCCTTTGTGGGACCTGTGCTCTCGTCATCTCTGATCTGCCCCAGCAGCCAGATCCCGCACAAGGCTGATTTTATCCACACAGCAACATCAGTGCCGTGTACCCAGGGGAGAAAAAGTCCTTGATTTAGCAGACATGACCAGACCTGGCCAGAAAATGGATATTGTTCCTCAAAGGCAGAGAGGGACAAGGACAAACAGCTGAGCTGAGCCAGTTTGGGGTCAGGCATTGCTCACAGTACAACCCACGCTGGCAGAGCATGCTGACTGCTGGGGTTTGCTATGAAAATGCCTTCTGACAAAGGTGTCCCTGCACTGAGGGGCCCAAGTGGGGCTCACCAAGGATATCTGCCATGGTTTAGACCCCAGGGCAAAGTCACCCCATCCCAGCTGAGCAAGCTGAAGCTGGGGAGCTTCCCTGTTGCCAGGCTGGATTGCTAGTGAGGAAATCATGTCCAACCTGCTGGGTATTCCCTTGAGCCTCCTTTCCAAGCATTAAAAGTGCTAATTAAACCAGAGCTGTGCTCCAGTATCTGGAGGGATCGGCCGCCTTTCCCAGCAGACGGGCCAAGAGCCTCTGCAGGGACGGTCCCCACTGCCATCCAGCAGGGGAGAAGGTCACCTGGCCATGCTGCTTGGTGCACCCAAATTTAGAAGATGGGTGGTACAGCCTTGGAGCTGGGGATGCTTCCAAAGGGGCTCATCTGCAGGGCAGCCCCATGGACAGCTGAGTGGGATCATCACCACCCCCAAACCCATGGAAGTGATTGAGAGAGGGCACTCAAATTCTCCTCACCTCTTCCCCTCTGAGGTATTTGGAGCTGGCTGTCACCACCGAGCTGGGGGGGCACGTGGCGGGAGGCAAGAATTCCTGACTTACAGCCAGTTCTGGGTGTTAATTCCCTCCTGGGAGTCTCAGCCACATCCCAGACCTGCAGACAGCACAAAAACCCCTCAGTGAGCAAAGGGCTCCAGAGGGGAAAGGGTAACTCCTCTAGCAGTGGGTGGGGAGGCAGGATGGAGGAGAGGACAGCAGGGATGATTTTTATTCCTGTGAATTTGCAGGAGTGATTCCTGTCCATGATTTCCTGAGACCCAAAGGAGCTGAGGAGCTGCAGGAGCAGTGTGCCTTGGGGTGCCCAGCTCTAGAATTCACATCCCCACTGCTTGGAGGAGGTGTGTGCATCCCTGGACTCTGGGATGAAGCCGAGGTGTCCATCTGACCATCAGCTGTTGGTCTGGGAGCAGCTCCATGGGCACTCACGGCCAAATGCTGCCTGATGGGAGCTGGGACACCCCGACCTCCCTCCCCAGGGGGACCCTCCCCACCAGCCCTGCCTGCCATGCCCTCAGCCCTGTACCCTGGCCTTGCAGGGAGAGTTGAACCCAGCAGCTGCACCCCAAAAGCAGCCAAACACCCAGGGCTGGCTCAGGAATTGTTTGCACCCATGGCCTCCTCTGCAGCCACCGCTGTGAGGGCACCTGGGGCTGTGAGGGCACCTGGGGCTGTGTGAGGGCACGTGGGGCTGTTTGAGGACACCTGGGGCTGTGTGAGGGCACCTGGGGCTGTGAGGGCACGGCGGGCTGTGAGGGCACTGGGGGCTGTGTGAAGGCACTGAGGGCTGTGTGAGGGCACCTGGGGCTGTGAGGGCACGGGGGGCTGTGAGGGCACTGAGGCTGTGAGGGCACCTGGGGCTGTGAAGGCACTGAGGGCTGTGAGGGCACCTGGGGCTGTGAAGGCACTGAGGGCTGTGAGGGCACCTGGGGCTGTGAGGGCACCGGGAGCTGTGAGGGCACGGGGGGCTCTGAGGGCACTGAGGACTGTGAGGGCACCAGGGGCTGTGAGGGCACTGGGGGCTGTGTGAGGACACCTGGGGCTGTGTGAGGGCACGGGGGGCTCTGAGGGCACTGAGGGATGTGAGGGCACCTGGGGCTGTGAGGGCACCGGGAGCTGTGAGGGCACCGGGAGCTGTGAGGGCACCTGGGGCTGTGTGAGGGCACGGGGGGCTCTGAGGGCACCTGGGGCTGGGGCTCGCGGGGGGCACGGGTGATGGAGGAGCCTCCGAAGAGCCCCTTGTGCTGGAGGGAGCCCAGCTAACCGCCGGCAGGGTATTTTTTTTCTCCCTCGCTCTTTGTTAAGCTCCCTTTCAGCTGAAATGGCAATGCCTGGGTGTTCTGAGCTGACAATAATTGCTGCAGTCTAGACACTGTCTGGTATGAGGCACGGGGAATCAAAGAGGCCCCTTCTCTCACTGCGACTTTCACACATGCTCCCTCGCTCCGGCTCCTTCCTTCTCCCTCTCCCATGTTCCCTTGGTCTTTGCCTTCTTTTTTTTTCCCCCCCTTGTTCCCCTCTATCTGCCTCTCGCCGAGATGGAGGAGAAGCGTCAGCATCTTCCCCCCCACGCTCTCCCTCTCTGCCGTCTGTTCCTCTCTCCCGCTCCCCCTCTCCCTCGCTCCTTCTCTCATCTGTCTCCTCTCTCCTTCCTCCACTCTTACCTTTATGCTATTCCCTTCCTCCCAAAGTTAGCAGAGAAGCAGGAGGGAGGGCTGGCAGAGCCGGGGTTTAACTCTTTCCTCACCCCCTCATAGGTTCTCCTCCCCATCCCAGCCCCTTGCTGGGGTCCAGGGTGTCTCTGCTGTTTTGGGGTGCTGGGCTGCTCTCTGGGGCTGTGGGTTGGTCCTGTGGGGGGTTGAGGAGGTGCTGTCAGGGCTGATCTGGGTCAGATGAGGCCTGGTCAGGGCAAAGGGGGCTGGACGTGGATCCAAGGGGATCTCCTTTGCTCTCTTTTTGCCTTTCCCACACCACAGGTGTCTCTGGCTCCAAGGAGCCCATCCTTGGGGACAGAGGTCGTTCCTTCAAGTGCTCTAGAAAGCCAAAGGGGTTTTTTTCCCACTCACTCCAGACCTCAGCAGAGCTTGCTGTGCTGCTGGGAGATTGATCCCAGCTCACACATGGCTCACAGCAATGCTCTGCCTCAGGCTGAGCTCAGCTGCTCTGGCACTGCCCTGTGCCCCCTGTGGGCTCCGGCCAGGCCACATCCCCCTGGCATTTCCAAGGGATCCCATGTGGTCAGTTCCAGTCGTGCTCAGGAATTAGGCTTTTCTGCTACAATGGATTAACAGATCATTTCCAGCTCTGCCCTGGACTTCTATTAACCTCTGATCCTGTGCAGAAGACCATTTTCTATAAAGTCAAGTTTTAGTTCATGTGAGATCTTATTGCAGAGAACGGACCATAAGTGGGGAAACTGAGGCAAGAGACAGTGAACAAATTGGGTCAGTCTGCTGAGGTGAAATCTGCCACGGGGCCGCACAATCCCCTTCTGTGGGACCCAAACTTGTCCATCCATGGACACAAGTGAGCAGCTCTCCTGAGATCTCCAGCATCTCACCTCCAGCCATGCTGCTGCTTACCACGGAAAAGTCACATTAGGAAAGTATGTGATGTATTTTTAACTGTCTATAATGCAATTTAACAGCTGGAAAGGAGGAAGAACGCCAGCCCCATGCAATCCGCCAGATCTCTGCTGTCTACAAGTGAGGGCTCTGTGGACTCAAGGGTTTTTGGTATGGTTGGAGATCTTGTTTGGGAAAAGGGCAGGAAAAACCTCATCCTTGAGATGGGCTCTGACTCATGAAAGGCAACGTGTGCAGGATGGAGGTGTGAGCACTCAGCAGCTGCCAGGTTGACACGCTTGTCCCCAGAAGCCACCAGTGTGTGGCCAGGCCCAATTCCCCAGAGGGCTCAGTCTCTTGGCTGTGCTTTGGCTTTGGGATTCTTTGCATGCTCTGGCAATGGGGCCGGCAGTGGAGGATTCTGGGATCCCCTCTGCACTGGGGATTCACCACAGGACATGTTTTCCCCTGCCAGTCCCAGGTTCCTGCTCTGCTCCCAGGGCTGGATGTGCTGTGCAGGTGGGTGCTGCCAGACTGCACCATCACCCTCCTCCCCCAGGAGAGGAGGGGTGTGTGCCCCCCATGCTGCTCTCCCAGCCAACCCCCAACACCTTCTGCTGTGCAGGGAGGGAGCCCAGCAGGGCTGTGGTGTGAGCAGGACGCTGTGCCCAGGATCTGATGCATCTCCTGCCTTCTCTGCCCACACCCCATAGAAGCCTCTGCCTCCAGTGCACTGAGACCCTGCCAGTGAGGGGTAGAATGCTCTCTATTTGTGCTCTTCCATGCCAGCCAGCTAGAAGTGCTCCTGCAGCCAGCAATGGGTCTCTAATGGGGCTGAGCACTAATGGGGATCCTCTGTGGTGTGGTGGCTCTTTGGGCAACCACAGTAGGGTTTATCTGGGGTGTTGGGGTTGGTTTGCTGCCTCCAAGCAGCTGGGTGCTAAAGGAGTGAGTTTGTTGCCATCACTGGCGCTACTCCCCTGTGCTTCTCCTTGGAGGAATTCTCCCCCACAGCAGTCCCCAATACTAAGAAGAAGAGAGTGAGACTCATCTTCAGCCTCATGCCAGGGTACACCCCAGGGCAAGGCTCCTGTGAGGTGCTGATTTTCCCCAGGGCAGCAATGAGGGCTGGAAGCTGCTGGCAGCTGGTTCCTATATTCAGGCCTTTGCACACACACTGAAAAATGAGCAATGGGATGGCCCAGCAGGGAGGAGGCTCAGTGAGGGGGGTCTCTGGTGAGCACTTGGAGGATGTAGGACACGGGGATGCTCAGAGCTGCTGCCATTTGTTCACCTTTTTGTGGGGGATGTTGTGAACTCAGAGTCTCCTTCGGTTGGGGCAGAGAATTGCTGGGCTTAGGAAGGGCTGAGAGAGGGAGAGTAAACATAAACACAGGCACAGGGAAGGGAAACAACTCTCTGAAGGTCATCCCTGGACCAGTGGCACAACCAGGAGTGAAATCCAGGTGTGCTGAATCAGTCCTTAGGTTGTATTAATGTGTGTGGTTGCATTAACGCTGCTGTCCCTGAGCAGGGGTCAGTACTAGAAATAGTTTCCCAAAGCCACTGGTGCCCCCAGAGAGCCACAGCACAGGCTGTGGGGTTGGGAGAAGGAGAGGTCTGCATGTTTGGAGTCCCTTTTCCCCTGGAGCATCTTCCAAGCCTGGCTGTGTGGATGGGGAATGCTGTTGGATGCTGGCTGATAAGGCAGAGTGGTTAAAAACACTGCCTTTATTTGGAAGCTTATCTCCAAATCCTAATGAAAACACAGAGGGAAGCTGGGGACAGGAGGGGGAGGACTCACACCCCAGCGTGGTGGGGACCCAGCTGCGCCATGCTGAGCAGGGCCACCTGCTGGGGTTTGGAGTCTGGGGCTTTAAAAGCTTTGGGACAAAACCCAAGGAGCCAGGGCACGACCATGGGTCCCACACCCAAGCAGGGAGAGCCTGCAGGGGCAGCTGCAGCCCCGCTCTGAGTGCCCTGAATTTGGGATTCCTCCAGAGTTTTTTTTTTAATTAGGGGCTCAATGAGGAAGAAAAAGCTTGAAACCAAGGAAACAAGGGAGACAGAAAGGAAAATGTCAGCTCCTGCAAGACAGAGCGAGCTGGCTCCAGCACCCTGGGGTGAGGCTGGGTGCTGCCCCTGCTGCCCTGACCGCTCCTCTGTGGCTGTGGCACAAAAAGGTGACCAAGTTGAGATGCAATGAAGAAAAGAGAAGGTGAAAGGAAGTCTTGTGCAGGGAGGGATGAAGGGCTTTGCCCTGGAGGGTGCTGAGCTGCTCAGGAGAATTTGTTTTGGTGCAAGAGGGATGATGGAGGAAGTGAGCAGAGTTTTTTAGGGTATGCTCTAGAGCAGACAGCAGCTATGGTGGGCTCAGCAATCTGAGCTGGACTTCCCAGACACCAAAATAATATTCTCAGACCAAAAGTCATGAGAAGGGCTGGGAAAGCTGGGGATGAGACATGTGCGTGTGTGTAGATGTAGCCGTGGCTGTGCCAAGCCCCATAAATCACAGCAGCGCGGCCTGAGCCTCTATCGGAGGAAATTCTTCCTTGCCAGATTCGAACATTTCCCCTCAACAGCCTCAGCTTTCCCCACAAAGCAGCAGAGACGAGAGATGGCAAGTGCAAAGGCTTTCTGGGAGCATCCCGAAGGAAGGGTTCTGTTCCCCGCAGCCCAGGGCCAGGGGGGCGCTGGGCAGAGCCCCGTTCTGCCCCGCCTTGGGGCAGATCCGGAGCAGCGCTGAGGCCCTGGGGGTGCTCACCACCAGCGCCCCATGCCCTGCTCTCGTTCCCCCATCCACGGCCGGCCGGGCCCAGCTTTGCTGTGCTGGGGGAGCGTAAGTTGATATTTTCCTGCTCGTCCCCAGAGGGTTTTTTCCATTACACAGGCAGAGCGGAGTTGCCTGCTCGCCCGCTCGCCCGGCTCCCCCGCCTGCAACCTCTGGCACCGCTTTTCCAGCGGCACATTGTGCAAATGTAACCTTTCAGCGAGCCACTCCTACGGCAGGAAGCCGGGGGGCTCCGCTGCTGCCAGGAACGCAGCCGGCGCGGAGCTGGAAGGCAGCCCGTTAATCAGAGCCGGCTGACAGCGAAGCGCACAGCCTGGGCAACAGATTTCTGCTCCCTCTCCCTCGTTCGCGCTGCCTCGCCTTCCCGCTCCCGCTCGCTGCCGCTCGGCTACACGGTCTGCCCTGCCATCCCGCCTGCCTCCCCATCCTCATCCTCATCCTCCGCTTCCTTTCCATCCTCATCCTTCCTTCCTCTCCTTCTTCATCCTCCGCTTCCTCTCCTTCCTCATCCTTCCTTCCTCTCCTTTTTCATCCTCTGCTTCCTCCCCTTCCTCATCTTCTGCTTCTTCTCCTTCCTTATCATCTGCCTCTGCTTCCTCCCCATCCTCATCCTCTGCTTTCTCCCCTTCCTCATCCTCTGCTTCCTTTCCATCCTCATCCTCCGGTTTCTCAGGGTGCCAGCTGGGCTCCTGCTCCCAGGTACTCGCTTTCCCTCCCCGTGCCGAGCAAGAGCTGCCCGTGCCTCTTGGCAGGAAACCTTTTGGGATCCAGGTGGGGACCCGTCCTGGTCGCCACCGTGAGGAGGGGACCGCTGTGACAGCGCAGCCAGGCCGAGGTGAAGCACACAGCTTCAGGGATGCTGTGCCAGAGGGTGGGACCCCTGTGTGGCTACCGTGCTGCCCAGGACCTTGCACAGGGTCCCCCAGTGACCCACCCAGCCAGGGGCTCCCTGTGACATTCCAGTCAGGGCTCTGCCCCTGGGGCTGGGTCACAGTCTTTTTTTTCTCTCTCTTGGAGGCACCCACCTCCTGCCTGCTCTAAATAAATGTGAGTTTTATCTCTTGTGCTGGCAGCAAACACATCGGGGGGCTCTGTCCTGCACCCACACACCAGCACACCCACACTAGCACTGGCAGCCCCTGCCCCTCAGGAAGGTTTATCCCCAGCTCGTTGCCCCTGGCTTGTGGTAGCACCATGGGTCCCGTGTGTGGCGTCTGGGATGTGCAGGGCCAGGAGCCTCTCCCTGGGAAGAAGGGCTGGCTGGGGGGAGCCAGGCTTCCCATCCAACCCCTGGATGGGAAGCTGGGTTGGGGTGGGCTGGGTTGGGGTGGTTGCATTGGCCAAGGCAATGGCTGGTGGGGCCAGCTTGGCTGGTGTTCCCCAGGTGCCAAACACACCTTTATGCCCAGGTAAAGTCCAGTGAGAGGAAAAAGCAGAAGAAATCCCATCACCGTCTGTGCAATAGGCTCCCTCGTGGCTGTGTCCCCACTGGGGAGGGCTGGGCTGGGTTGGGGTGGTTGCATTGGCCAAGGCAATGGCTGGTGGGGCCAGCTTGGCTGGTGTTCCCCAGGTGCCAAACACACCTTTATGCCCAGGTAAAGTCCAGTGAGAGGAAAAAGCAGAAGAAATCCCATCACCGTCTGTGCAATAGGCTCCCTTTGATGCAGGCAGAATTCAGGGCAGTTTGGTGCTGGGCACTTGTGCACCCTCACTTTGGGCTTGCCAGGAGTAAAAGGGCACCAAAAATGGTCACATCTAGCCCTGTTCTTGCCCAGTTCCTCCTGCCCCTGCAAGATCAACCTCTTGAGTGTTTTTCTCCCCCAGTGAGGTTCTGTTGGAAGCACCAGGGATCCCTTCAGACAGGGACTGCTGCACAGTGCTGTGACTTTGAGGCAAAGATTCATCCTCTCCTAATTGCATAAAAAACTTGCATCAGTCTAAGCATTGTGTGGGTTCTGGGCTCACAGGCATGGCCGAGCAGAGATGCAGGGGGCATTTTTATCTGCTCCTGGAAGTGGGTTTGCTTTGCTGAGGATGAAAGGTTTGATTTTTGGAGCTGTTGAGCTGGCATGGGTGGGCTGTGGGTTCAAGGGCACTTCCAAATGCCCTCAGCCTCATTGCCAGCCCAGCCACTGCAACCCCCTGCATTTATTTTTCATGTCTGATTTCTTCCAGTGTTTGAAACACGAAATGTGCTGCATTGTAGCATCTGTTTTTGTGGTATTTCCAGCCCAGCTGGAAGCAGGAGGCACTTGAAATTCAGAGATGAAAAAAAAAAAAAAAAAAAGGATCTGGTGAGATTTTGTCTTCCTGCCAAACTCACCAAACCCAGGATGCCAGGAGAGCCCTGCTGTGGGCGCAACATCCCGGGGCCTCAACTCTTCCACCCTTTTCTGGTTGTCTGCTCTTTGCTCATCCCAAACCATCCTCTCATTCCCAAATCACTTTCAGGACGCTGCACAAAGCCTGACCCTGCTGTCGGAGCCGCGGACGGGCGGATAATACAGTCGCTGAATTTATTTCACCTTTTCCTCTGGTTGCGAATTGTCCGGGAGCAGATGGCGATTTTCTCAAGTGTATCCGTTATTCGAAGTCACTCACTGAGACAGCGATGGCTCAAACAAATCCCAGGCCCCCTGCAAAGCCATCATTTGGTCTTTCCATCTGCCCAGCCGCCGCTGTCGGCGTGGGCTCGGCGTCCGCCAGCGCGCCAGAGGGAAGCGGGGAGCCCGGAGAGCCGGTGGATGCGGTCAGCCCCGTTGTCTGCACCTCTCTCCCGCTTCATCTCAATGGAGTGCTAAGCTCTGGAGGGTGGCAGGAGTGGCTGGGATCCACATCCCACCTTTAGAGGGGTTTGGGAGGTTTGGGGCCACGCTGTGTCACTTGCACGGTGCCTTCCTGTGCAGCGACAGGGTGAACTCACTGGGACAGTGCCCGGTTGCAAACTGGGAAGCTGCATCTCAGGAGAAGATGCCAGAGGCTGTTTCTGCTGCACCTCCCTTCCTGGCCCCAGAGGAAATGGTGTTTTTAGGGTGGTGAAACACTGAAACAGCCCCAGGAACCTGAGACCTGATGTGTGTGGTGTCCCTGCAGCACAGGCTGGTGTCACAGCTAGGAATACTGAGGGTTTGTATGTGCAGGGATGTGCCCAGCTTTGGGTGATGGATATGGAGAGGGGATGTGCAAAAGCAGCCTGAGGATGACTGTAGGTGGCCAGAGCCCTCCCTGTGTTGGTGGCACCCTCTTGGTGAAGCCTGGGCAGGGCTGTGAGGGATGGGCTTGAGCTGGTGGCTTCTGCCAACCTCCTGCAGTACCTCCAAGGAGATCTGTGTGCCCGGGGCTCTGCTCTGGGTGTTGGTACATTGGGAAGGGGCCAGGTGCAGGCTTTGATCCATCCGCAGGATAATCCCCACCCCAAAAACCCAACAGTGTAATTGTCAAAATGAAGACAACTGGGGAGAAACACATGAATTCTCAAGCACACTCTCAGCCCAGCAGTCAGTCCCTGGGGCTGGGGCTCCAACTTCCCCACCCAGAGAGGGGCTGAGCCAGAGAAATGCTCCCGCAGCGATCTGCTCCCTCCTCCTGGCTGCATTTCCTTTTTTTTTTTTTTTTTTTTTTTTTTTTTTTTTTTTTTTACTTTCCACATCTTTCTTATTCCCTTCCCAGCAGAGACGCGGAGGTGGCCGGAGGGGACTTGGTGTCCTCTCATAGGGATACCAGGGCCATGCAGAGGGCACTGGGGGGGCTGTGAAGGGTTTTCAAAGGGTGAAACACTTTGAAATGCAGTTTCCTCTCCCCTCTTCACCTCCCCCCGGGCTAAACAAATACCCCCCGGCCGGGAGATGCCTCCCGCATCCCGAAGGCTTTTGTTCCCAGGCTTTTGTCTGGGGCTGGGAAAGGGGCCAGGATCCCTCAGCCTCCCCAGGGACACACATGCAGACAGGGTCTTGCCTGCTTGGGATGTTGAGAGGCAGGCGGGAGGTGAGAGCTGTGCCCGCTGCCACAGGGCTTGGGGACATCCCATGAGCCATCCTGGTGCCTCTTAGTGGCCTCCAGCTGTTGTCCCCGTTGCCTGTCACATCACTGGCACTTTCTGCCTGTCCCTGGGAGCTACTCATGGGACAGGTTCTGGTCCATCCTGTCCCCACTGTGTCCCCTCTTGTCATCCTGCCACCAGCACACGCTGCAGGCTCTGTACATGGCCAGTGCCACAAGCTCATGCCCTCCCTGTGGTCACCCCCAGATGCCAGTTCACAGCCACCACCCATGGCACCTTCCAGGCAGAGGGTCACCGGCTGCGTTCCCATCACAGGGACCCTACAGAAGCCCAAGCAAAAATTTTTTGGGTTTTACAGTGACCTCTGGCCCTCAGGAACCTAAGCAAAAATTTTTTTGGGTTTTACAGTGACCTCTGGCCCTCAGGAACCTATCACCTGGCTTTTCGTTTACATCCCAAAATCACTTTAATTACACCTCGGGGAGGGATCACTTCCGGGAGTTTCTTTTTGGGGCAAAATGTTGATGGGAAAAAATCCTATGAACAGTCAAACAGCCCTGAAGGGACCGAGGAGACTCGAGAGCCAGCCTCAAGCCTGTCCCTGCCAGTGACAAGAAACACCTTGATGAACTCTAAGCAAAGGTGAGACTCCAAACAAACCCTCTGCAACCAAACCCTCTGGAAACCAAACCCCATCTTTGCCCCGGGGCAAAGTGTTTCTCCGGTGACTAAGTCTGGAAGAAAACAGGATTGTTTGAAATGTCCCCTGCTGTCCCTACCTCCCGCCAGGAATTACAAAAAAGAAAATAAATACCTGACTTTTTAATTTTTTAATTTTTTTTACTGAAACTGTGAAAGTTCCCCTGGGAAGAGAAGACTCCGTTTGCCCCAGCCCAGTCCCTTCGTGCCCCTGTCCCTGCGGGACCAGGCAGCCGACGCTGGTCCAGCCTCTCCGGCCAGCTGCAGCCAGAGATGGGCAGAGCCTTTCCAGACAACAAAAGCTCTCTGGCTGCCTGATTTCCCTCTGCCTTATCACCCTCCGCGATAGCCAGGTTATCGGGAAATGGAAAAGGGCTCAGGACAGCCTGACCCCAATCCCTGGGGAACGGGAGATGGTGGCGGGTGGGGGGGGGGGAGAAGCTTTGCGTGGGCGGGGGGCTGTCAGCACTCAGGGGTCCCATCCTTTTTCTCCCACTGACACCTCCTTGCGTGCGGTGGGGTGAGCACAGCCTCTTTGGGGAGCAGCTTTGGAGCAGGGTGAGCACTGAGAGCTCCGGTCCCCTCCCGGACACCCAGGCAGGGGCAGCCGCGGGGGGCTGAGCCCCGGCGGGGTGGGCGGAGGAGCTGCGGGGCTGGACGGTGGGAGAGCAGCCCCAGCACAGCGCTTGTCACCCAGACAAGAGATCAATAACTAATTTCACTGCAGCAGCAGCGCCGGGTTTTTTCCAATAATTGTGAGCCGGCGGTGGGGAATGAGGCTCTCAGCACCGCTCCACACCAGCCTGCACCCGATCAATCGCCACACCGCTGGGGCAGGAGGAAAACTCATTTTTCTCCTTTTCTTCCCTCTCCTCCCTTCTCTCCTTCCTTATCCCGCTCCATTCCCTCCTCCTCCTGCTGTGGCGCTGCCTGAGCTGAGGGCTGTGTCCCCACGCTGGGTGGGATGTGAGCTTGGGCTTTCCTGAGCTGGCCCCATGGTGCTGGGGACAAGGGCTGAGCCTCCTGTGCTGCCTCAACAGCCCGGAGCACTTTGGTCCCTGCCACCCACGGGCTGGACCTGGCTCCTTGTACAGTGCACTGGTCCCAACAGCTTGGGTGAAGGTGGCAGAGGTGAGATTTCTCCTCTCCTTGTGGGACAAGGGGCTCCCAGGGATGCCTTGGCTACTATGTTGTGACTTTTGGTGGCCTGTTGGTGCCTTTGTGTGGTCCAAATGTGACTCTTACTTTTTATGGCCTTTTTTTCCCCCTGGGTTTTCATTCCCTGAGTGATTGGTCTGCTCCAAGTCAAGGATCCTACTGAGCTTCTCCTGTAACTATCCTTTATCCCTTCTGCTTCTGCAACTCTGCAGTGCCTCAGTTTCCCTCAATATTTATAATAGAGGGGGCTGAGAACATCCCTTCATGCTCCTTCCCATGCTGTTATGAGTCACCATGAGCTCCATGTCCAAGGCAGAAGGTGTTGCTGGTTCCCAGCTCACAGGGTACTGCTTGATTTTGGGGTCGCCATGGAGTCCCACAATCCCTGTACCTGTGAGGTGGCAGAGAGGGGTGCTGCATGCTCAGTATCTCCCTGGGATTGAGATGCTCCAAGGTGGAGTCTGGAGGCACCTCTGGATTTCTCCAGCGCCTTCAATGGGCTGTGTATGAGGGCAGGGCAGGGAGGAAGGCTCAGCTGTGCGTTTGTCACTGCAGCAACTTCCAAGCCCATCCAAGCCTTGTACACCCCATGAAGGTGGCAGCAGTGCAGCCCCTTGTTCTCTTCCTTTATTTAAGAGCCCTCTCACTGGTTCCCCAGGAGCATCCCCATGAATTAAAGACTGCCTTTGCTGTGGAGCAGCACTGAGAGCTGCTTGCATAATTTCAAAGTTTTATGACTTGCCTTGAAGGCTCCTATTGATTGGGGTCTTCTCTGGCTGATGGAGCTTTTAGTATGGCCTGGACTGGGCAAGCAAGGCTGGAACCTCAGCCTGTCCAGATTAGCTAAATCACAGCTTAAAACCTCTGTGGCATGAGCACCAGGACACTGCTGCTCCTTTGAGAATCTCCATGTGCCCATCCACACCAGAGCTATTTGCACTTTGAGGTGCCTTTTGGCTTCTCAGTCTCAGCCCAAGAGCTGACACTCCCCATGGGGCCATGCCACATCCCATATGGGGTTTAACCTGGAGAATTATTTTCCTGGGTGGTTTTGGTGGGGCCTTAGGAGTTGGAGTGAGGGCCTTTTGAGGCGTTTCTGTCCTGCTGAGGCTCAGACACTGCTCACTGGGGCAGAGGGATGCTCATGGGGTTTGGAGTTTCTGTGCAGCACCCAGTGCTGGGTGCAAGCAGCAGCTTCCCCACGGGTCTCACTGCGCTGGCACAGACACACACGTGGGCCAGCAGGAAACAGGAGCCCCTCTCCACAGCTGCCCTCTGCCCTGTGGCTTGGCTTTGGAGAGGAGCTGGCATCACCTTCACTTTCAAGCTCTCTTTGCTACAGCTGGAGCCTGTGGGGCTTCAAAGGCCATGGCACAGCCAGGGAGGGCCATGGACCCTTCTTCGTGCTGAGAGGTGGGTGCACCCCCCCAGCCCAAGCACCCCCACACCTGCCATGCCACCACTTTCTCTGGGGATCGTGAGCAACTTTGCCTCTTCCACCCCGTGCACAGACTGGTGGCCAGAAACCCCCTTCCCAGTGGCTGTTTGACCTCAGAGAATGCGCAGGAGTTGGTGGTGAGTGTGGCCAACCTATGACTCTACGGCCACAGAACTGGATAGTTCCACCCTCTCCCAATTTTTTTGTCCTTGGGGGGGCCCTGCTCTCACTCCCCATTCCCCCCAACCCCAGGGGGTCCAGTGCATAGCTGGGCTGGAGTTTGGGACAGCAGGAAGGAGGTGGTGGGAGACCCCATGGCTCCTTTAAGAAACCCACAAGCGGCTCCAGAAACCAGCTCAAGGTCACAGCAGGAACCTGCGGACTTGGCAGCAGCCAGCAAGGGAGGAGGGATGAAGGGAGGGAGGGAAGCAGCCCGAGATCAAAATGAAATCACAGCCAGGGAGAGGGGCTGGCTGGCAGCACAGTGCAGGCAGGAGGGAAGGTGGGGAGCAGCTGAGCAGGACGTGCAGGGGAGTCCCACCCATGGGTGTCCCCCCAGGACGGCTGCAGCCCCAACCCCAGCACAGAGCTTTGAAGCTTCCCTGTGCCCCCAGCTCGGAGCCCTGTGCCCTCTGCAGCTCCAGCCAATGTGCCTATGGTGATTCAAGCCAAGGAAAGTCCCTTTGTACCTCTGGAGGCACCCTGGGAATGCTGGAGTCACTTCCTTCCCACGGGACTTCCCGGGCTCCACAGGAGATTTTCCAGTTCCAAGAGGAGCACAGCAGGAGGAAGCTGCTGGCTGGGAGGGTTGTATCCTGCAGCTCATGGCATGGTCCACTCCCAAACTTTTGCCTTATTTTCTTTTAAAGCAGCAGTTCCCCAAGTTCTGTGATCACTGCTGAGTCTCTGTCTTCTTTTTGGGCCAGGAGGATCTTTGGATCCACCCTCACCAGAGATCACAGTGGACAAAACCAAGTCTTTTAAGGCTCAAGGTAGTTAATACAAATTAATTAAAGGCTCACAACATTTCATTAAAAAAAAAAATTTGCTATTGAAATGAACCTCACAATTCTGGGTACTCACCCTCTGGGCAAGTAAAGCTGGGTGAAGTGAAGGCACCAGGGATGAAGATAAACACTGTTGAAGAGGGGGATGCTCACAGCAAGGTTAGCACATCCCTTCACAGCCTTGGGATCTGATCCTGTCCCAAGGCCACCCAGGGAGTCCCTGGCTGAACCCATTGTGGGGTCTGGGGGCACTGGCAGGGGCTCAGGTAGACCCGACCCAGGCTGAGGTTGAGCTGTGGCTCCAAAGCTGCTCATTTTGGGGTTAGTTCAGCAATGCCCAATTTTAATTTTCATCAGCTGGATTAATCTGTGGAGTTATTTTCCCTTCCTCCCCCTCCCCTTCCTCTCCTACCCGCTTTATTCCAAGAATTTGATCATTTCTCCCAGGAGCTCGGCACCATTAACATTCACTCCCAATGCGTGTGAGCTGTGCTGCATCCCCAAGTGCTGCTCCTGCTGCCAGCCCTGGTACCAGCCAGGCTCAGAGGAAACCTGGCCATCAGCTTCTCCTTCCCACAGCCTGGGCTGGGAGAGCCCCTCCACCCCCTAAATCCACTCCTGGTATCCCCCAAATCCACACCTGGCTGTCACAGCACAGCAAAGGAGGATGGCAGCCTGAACTCCAGCTTTGCTCTGCTGGAGCCTGGGCTTCTCCAGAAGATTAAAGCCAAGGGGGTCTGGGAAGGACACCCAAGGCAGAGGAATGACCAAGAGTTACAGGGTTTGGTGATTTAAGTCAAGCAGATTGGTGACCTGGGGCTTTCCTGGAGTCACATAAATTTGCAGGCTTGCTTTTCATTAATAGCTGTTAACAAACAAATTACCATTGTTATTATTACTATTACTGCTGTTATTATCATTAGTGTTATTAAATATTGCAGGCCAGGCTGCCTTCCCTGTGTTTGGCACAGCCTCATCCATCCAGCACCGTGCCTTGGCTCCGAGTGATCCACAGGTCTGTGTGCTGTAGATCTATTGGAATGTATAGAATCTATATGGGAAGGTGTTTGAGCTGAGAGTTTGCTTTCTTTGCTCAGATGAGCTCTGAAAGGGGCCCAAGAGCTTGGAAAATTGGGAACAGAGGAAACATGGAGCCTGGTAGGTTTAATGGCTGGCTGGATTGTGGTAGGGAGTATCATGATCTGTGTCCAAATCCAGCTGGGTTTCACCCCTGGGGTTCCCCAAAAGCTTTTCTGACCCCCATTTCAGGCCCTTTTTTCCTCCACAGGTGCTCCAGCATCAGCACTAACCCCCATGTGCAGCCGCTTGCTTTGCATCCAAAGGGATGCTGACGGGCAGGACCAGTCCCAGGCAGGAAAAAGGGACTTCTGCATCATCTGCTGCCTGCTGGATGCTGTTGAAGGCAGCAGTGGCAGCACCTGCCTGTGTGCAGGCACTGAGCTCACCTGTGCCCACCATGATGAACCATTTCCTTCCTGAACACGAGCCCTCCTGGGATGTCCTGCCTGGGAAATGAAATCAGCTCTGAATGGGAAGTGCAACCAAGCTGGCCCAGCCCAGGAAGAAAAAGGGCAGCAAAAGAAAAACAAATTCAGAAACTGGAATGGAAAAAAAAAAAAAAAAAAAAAAAAAAGTTAAATGCTGCGTGTGCTGCTGTCCCTGTCACTCCCCCCACGCCCATAGCCATGGTCGGGAAGGCTGGCTTGTCCCACCAAGGTGGTGCAGAAAGGGGTGATTTTTCCTTTAGCAGGATTCCTGCTTCAACACAGTCCTTTTCTCCAGTTCTGGCTCTGGAGAAGGGAGCAGCTGGGTGCTGAGCCTGCCACAGCCCAGCCGTGCTGCCGGGCGAGGGCAAAGAGGCGTTAGCTGAGACAGGGAGCCGAGCGCTTTATTTTTAGTCTTGGTTTAACAAGTATTAATTAATAAGAGTGCAAATGCTAATGCCGAGATGACACAAACTGCGTTGCCTGAAATGAATGTTTGGGGCTTGTCTGTGCCAGGATTTACAGCCGGGTGGGTTCACAGGGGCGAAATCATTGCTCAAACTGCAAGGATAAGCTGAGCCGGCTTCTTCCCACCGAGAGCGGCATCGGCCGTGCCGCAATGGGATGTGCCGGGGGCTCCGGGGCCGCGCCGGGGGCTCGGGGCTGGGCTTGGGGATGGGCTCCGGGCTGGGCTCGGGGCTGGCTCCGCAGCAGCGCCTTGTGGTGCCACACCAGCTCATCCCTGCCTGCCGAAATCTCCCAGGAAGTTTTGCAAAGTGTGGATCATTTTAGTCTCTGCCCATCGGAGGTGCAGGGTCATGCCTTGCAGAAGGATTCTTTCACCTTGTGAAACTTCGATCTTTGGAGAAAAAAAAATCTCATTCCCCCGGTCAAATCCCTCTGACCTGCTCATTTCCTGCCTGCATCTTCTTGCCCTGAGAACTGGGCTTGGCTGGAGGGTTGGCAGGAGGCTCAGGAGAATGAGGCGGTGAAGAAATAGCCCATGGCAGTAAGACTTGAAGAGTTTTTCCTATCAGAACCAGCATTCTGTCTGGTTTTGCTGGCATCACAGAAATTATGAAGCTCCATCACTGCTGAGGATGGTTTTAGGATGTTTTTAGGTTTCCAGTGAAGTGCTGTGACAGTGATGGTGGTTTGGGGTCCTGTGGGTTGTCCAGCAACTTAAACCTCTCCAGTGGGGTTCTTGAATCAGAGAGGGAAGAGCTCAGTCAGGCCAGATCCAGGCCAGGTTTTCCTCTCTTTCTCCTCTCAGCTGCAGGCAGGAGGGAGCTGCTACCTGCCTGACACAGCTGCTGCTGCTTTCGAAGCCCAGCCGCCTCCAGCAAGCCCTGCTCAGCCGGGATGGCATGGCAGAGAGCTGGAGGCCCAGGAGCGTGGCCAGTGCAAGCCAGGCATGTGCCATGCACTGGGAGCCAGGGACACTGCTCGGTGTCCACACTGCATCCTCCCTCTGCATCCTCCTGCTGCATCCTCCCAGGGCACACCTCATCCTCCCCAGAGTGCTCGCTGCATCCCCCAGCCCCTGAGCTGGGGCAGAGATAGGAGCTGGGAGGACTCCCATAGGGACTGGATCCCTCAGCCTTCCCATGCCGGGGGTCTCCCTGTCACCTGAGGGGGCTCAGCTGCCATTTTGGGAAAGCCAAGAGGGGCTGAGTTGTTTTTTTTCCAATGGGCTGGAAGGATACAGCACTGAGAGTGGGCAGGGAGGTGACACTCACCAGGGTGATGTGGTGGTTCAGGGTGAGGGGGCACAGGGTGGGACTCTGGGGTGCTGCACTGGGGCTCAGCAGTGCCAGAAAACCCCTGGTCTGTGGTTCGGGTGGTAGACTGGAGCCACTGAGTCACTGGAGCAAGTTTATTGGATGCAATGGTTAGTTCTTAGCAACTAACCATTGCAATGAAAGCAATTTAGCTCTGCTTCATCCAAGCCAGCAAACGGCCCCACACCAGGGCTGGGGCTGAGTATGCTCTGGAATGGCCCCTCACAGCCCCTCACCACCCCACAGGGCCCCAACCACGGCACTGGGGACCGCACAAGAAATCCCCACCCATGGCCTGACCAAGCTCACCCATCTCCCTTGGGCTGGATGATGCCGTGGCTGGGTTTTCCAGGGAGGGATGCACGGGCAGGATTGCGTGGCCGTGGCCCAGGGCTGGCTCCCCAGACAGCGCTGCCACGCTGCTCTTCAGCGGCTCTGTTCTATCATCGAATTTTAATTTAGTTAGTTGAGTTCTTTAAACAGTGTGAACTTGCTAAGTGCTTTGCATATTTTATACTCATGAGTAACATTTATCAAACAGAAAGTACAATTAATCAAAGAGGGGAGCGTTTGTAACTTGGAGCGGTTTGTATTCTCTCTCTTTTCCTCGCTGCTGTACCTTTCCTCCGTGTCTCCCTCCTCTTCCTCTTCACTGCCCTGCACTGGCCAGGGAGCCAGGACATACATACTCCCTCTCTCTCCCTCCTTCCCCTCACCAAAACCTGTACACCATACAAACACATTAAAATGTTTTTTATATAATGTATGTATGTATGTATGTCTATACATCTATAAATCTATATCTGTGTACCTGTATATATGCATATACCTATATATATATGCTTATCTGGTATACAAATATATGTGTATATATGAATAGTGTACATGGGATGCTGTATATATAATATGTGTAGGAATAAATGGTCCATTTACACTATATATGTATATATATACACATATGTACACAATTATATTCACAATATTATGCACACATTGTGTATATATATATATGGTCTTTATATACATAGTATTTATATATATTCACTATACACATTATCTATTAGCTGCAGTTTATAGTCTATCACATCTATTATACTACATATATTAAATATGGGGTTTATATTTTGGGCTGCTGGGGGCGTCAGCAGTGTTGGTGTAGTGCTGCAGCCTCCTGACAAGAGCCAGCAGCCAAGGGAGTGAGGTGGGATGGACAGTCCCAGCCCTGAGCTGTGCTGGGTGGACACCTGGCCAGCAGAAGTGCCTGACCAGCTCCAGACTGTTTGGGGACAGCGACCAGTGGCTGGTGACAGGGACATGGGAAGCCCTGACAAGGGCAAGAGTGTGGCTGCAGCCCCCCAGCCCCTGTCCCCTCTCTTCACTAGGCACTTGGAATGAGGTCAAGACCAGGACTGCTTCTGGAACAAACAGTAAAGGGACAATGACCTCTGTCCCCAAGGCATCTGTGTTTAAGGGCAGAATCACCCAAACCGTGTCAGCTTTTGGCTACAAAGGCCCTTGGGCAACCCGGGTGAAGCCCCTGCTGGTACCTGGAGAAGACTGGCACCAGTGCTGGAAGATGAGAGGTGACAAAGGGACCCATGTCTCTGCTGTGTTTCTGAGCGCCTTGGTGGCTCTTGGCAGAGCATGGAGAAGCCCTGACCTAATTTATTCTGACTTCCCAAGCCTTGGCCATGGCACAGCAGAGCTGGCTGAAGGAGCTGAGCAAATGTGGACACGGGGGCAGGTTTGGCCAGGGTTGAACCCTGCTGCCGAGGCAGAGCAGAGGAGATGGGAACATCCCCCGTGGTTCCCAAGAAAGTACCTCAGGGCTCTTCCCATGGCCTTGGAGATTTCAGTGCTCTATTAATTGCCATTAATGGCAGCAAACGGGGCAGGAGGTGCCCACCTGGACCTGGGTTAAACAACACCGAGGGAAGGGCAGTGCCAGCACTGCAGGACCTGCCTTGCAAATCACCTGCAACAACATGTGCTGTCCTGGTCACCTCTTCTCAAAAATGATAGTGCAAAATTAATTAGAATTAATTAATCAGAAAAGGGTAATAAGGGTGATTAGGCACCTGGGGAAAAGAAAAAAAAAATATTCCTGAAGAGCAATCGCAGCACCATGATTGCCTTGGAAGGTGGCGAGTCAGTGGGAGCAGGAGGGAGGGCGTGCAGGGAAACAAATGGGCTGGAGAGAGGGGTCTGGGGGTGTTTTCTGTCTCCTCACACAAGGAATTACTGAGTGACAAGATTGAAACCCGTCAGAGGAAAAGCATTTCCCAGCAGCAGTGACCACGGGGAGGCAGCTGAGCCCAGGAAGGCATGGGCAGCTCTGCGGCGGCGTGGCTGGAGCTGTGGCTGCTGCTGCCACTCTTTTTTGCAGATTTGGCTTTGCACAAACTGGCCCCACGGCTGGACCTGTCTCCAGCAGAGAGTGGGACTCAACAGGGAGTCCTCAGTGCTGGGACCCTCATCCCCAGCTGGGCTTAGAAACATGGCACGTTCAGGGACACTCAGTTTAGTTTTTCCTTTTAATTTTCAGCCACATTCTGTTACCTTAACGAAATTAATAACAATAATAATATAAAAGCAAAGGAAACATTTGCAAACAAGATCTGCCCCTCAGCTAAGGCAAGTTTCATTGTAACCTGAGGGGCCAAAGCAGAGCCCCAGCCCCTGGAGGGGATGGCAGCACCATTCCCTTCCTGCCATCATGAAGGATTTTGGCAATAGAGAAGGATGGAGGAGGTGGCTGGGGCTTAATGGAAAGAGTCGTCAGGAGCCCCAGTGCAGCTCAGTGAAATAAAGGAGAAAAGTGCCTTTTCTTGGGGAAGCAGAGGCAGCAAATACTGCAGGCACCATGGAAAACATGTGGCATGGATGGGATGCAGGTGCCCATTGCCTGCTTGAAAACACAAGTGACAACTGGAGCAATGCAATGGCTGCTGGCAGCTTCAGTGAGGGGAAAACTGGTGGGTTTGGGGCATTCAGGTGCCTGTGCATGGGGACAGTCACCCCCATGCACCTCCCAAACACCCCTCCTGCCTGTGAGCAGCGAGGTGCCACCACCCTGTGCTCAGTGTCCCCTCCCTGGTGACAAAGAGCCTTGTTTCTTTAAAACATGAAAAACAAACTGCAAAAAGCAGTGCTTTTTGTGCACAGAGATGCTCTTACTGTGTCCCCTGCTCTGCAGTTGACTAAACACACGCTCCTGGTGTCAGCACTGGTGTGACCAGCTCAGGTCACTGCTGTCCCCAGCACACTCAGACCCTTTCACAGGGACTCAGGGAGGCCCAAAACCTGTCCCAGGCTGATGTTTGTTTGCCAAGATGTGGGGACTCCATCTCTGCATATGTCCCATGGCAAGGGGCTCTATCCCTGAGGCCACATCTAGGTTGTGCCATGGATTTCTGGATGGCCATGGGCTGAGCAGCTGTTTTGGGGACAGCAAGACCTTGTTTGGGCCATGAGGACATTTTGGGAGAGGTAGGTGCTGGGAATGGGCCCTGCTCCCCCTGTGCCCATGCAACATTGCTCCTCTGGCCACTGCCCTCTGACAGCTTTGGGTGAATTCCAGCAGATTTTGTCCCTACAGGTTTTGTGCAACTCTGTTTCTGGGGAGGATGAGGGAAGGACTCAGGTTGTAGACAGCAGAGAATCCACACCAGCCGCCATTCCCCACAGACACAACTGTAGCCAACCCAGCGTTGTCACTGTCACTGTCCCCACAGCAATCCTCTTCCAAAGGCCTTGGGCACCCCCAGGTCCCGTTAACCCTGTCCTGCTGGGGTGGGGGTGCGGAGGGGTAGTGTGAGACCCCAAAAGGGGATGGTGTGAGCTGCACTGCGGAGGGGACACAGCTGCGCCGAGCCCTCAGGCCTCAACTCCCCACGGGCCCGGCGGGAGCAGGCAGAGAGGGCACGGAGAGCTGGGGGCGCTCGGAGCAGCGGGATCAGTGCCCGCACTGGGCACAGGGTGGGCACAGGTACGTGAAGGGGCATGTGAGGGGCCAGGGCTGGAGGTGTCAGTCGGTACCGGGGAGTGTCGGTGCTGGGTTCTGTGGGTGCCGGGCTCTGTCAGTACCGGGTGTGTGGGTGCCGGGGTGTCAGTCGGTGCCGGGTGTGTCGGTACCGGGTGTGTGGGTGCCGGGGTGTCAGTCGGTGCCGGCTGTGCGGGTACCGGCTGTTCGGTGCCGGGGCACAAGCGGGTCCCGCTCCCCTCAGGACGCACCGAAGTTCCCGCGGCGCAACGGCGGGACAACAGCGCCCCCTGGCGACCGGGACGGGACCGGGACAAGGACAACGGCGGGACAGGAGCGGCAGGAGCAGGAGCCGGGACGGGGACACGCGGGCAGCCCGGCCAGGATACCCCCGTGGCTTCTTGTTCTAGGGACCCCGGTCCCGTCACCCCGGTGCCTGCCGGCCGGGCTCCCTTGGTAGCCTGTCCCTCAAGAACCGCGCGGTACCCGCGGGCTCTCCTTGGGCTGCCCGGTCTGCCCCAGTCCTCCCCCGTCTGTTCCAGATCTTCCCAGTCCGTCCCAGTCCGTCCCAGGCCATCCCACCACTGACCGCCCCCGGCCCCCGGCCCGGAGCGCCCCCGCGCGGGCAGCAGTGGGAGAGCAGGGCAGTGCCCGCCGGTGGCGTCACGGTGACGTCACGGCCACGCCGCCGCCTGGTTGGTCCCCGCGGCCGCCCGTCCCGTGGGGGGGCAGCGCGCGGCCGCCGCCGGAGGTAACGGGGGGGCCCGGGGGTCGCAGCCGCGGCCCGAGGGAGCGGCGGCACCGGGCACCCCCCGGCACCGCCCGGCACGCCTCTCCACGGGCCGCGGCCGCGAGGGGGGCCGGGAGGGGCCGGCGGAGCTGCCCGGGCCGGATCCGGGATAGGGCTGCACCCGGCGGCCCGCGGGGTCCGCAGCGCCGCGGGCCCGGAGCGCGGGGGGGCTCAGCCCCGGTGAGCGGGAGGCGAAGGGGCCGGGTCGGGCCTTGCAGCGGGGACCGCCCCCTCGTACCGCATAGGGCTGCTGTGACAGCCCCGGGCCCGGGACGGGACCCCCGGGCCCCCAGGGCGGCACAGCCACAGCCCCTCGGCTTGGGGACCCCCGTCCCCTGCCGCTCCCCGGGCTGCCAGCGGCCCCGGGGCTCGGGCCAAGGGCCGCACACTGAGGTGACCCCTCCACGCCGTGTGACCTTCTCCCCACGGCTGCGGCGTCCATGGGGCGAGTCCTGGCCTTCGGCTGCCCGCGCTTCCGCGGGCCCCCGCCGCGTTCCAGGGGCCCCTGGGGCGGCAGGAAGGGTTCGGGTTCAGGTTTAGGGTCGGGTTAGAGGGGCTGGGTGCTCTCTGCCTCTGCTGGTAGCCTGTGACACCCTGAGAAATGAGTCACCAGGGACTCACCAAGCCAAACCCGGGCCAAGGAATGGGGTCACTGCCGGGAGGGTGAGCCTGAGTCCCACCCTGTGAGACCAGACAGGAGCACTGCTCAAACTGGAGCGCAGACAGGAGCACAGAAAGAGAACCCTCCATGCGCTGGCTGTACTCGTGGCTCAGCCTCTGATCTAAGGGGCAGCAGCAGCTCCTGTCCCCCAGCCTCCCTGGGAGTGTGCCTGTGGGGCCAGGTGTCTCTTACCTGTGCTTTCCTGGGGCCATGGTCACACTTAGAGGACTAGAGGGGTGATTTGGCACTTAAATCCCATCTTCTCTGCTCCTAGATCACAGCGTAGACCAGCTCCTGAGCCAAACTGGATTTCCACCAGTGACCTGTAAGTTGAGATGCCATGTCCCCCTTTCCTGTCCCTAGGCTGTTCGAGGCCACGTGGGGCCACCAAGCCTGTCTAAGCTGCCATAGAAAAGGTTTTGTGTCTAATGGGGTATTTGCCAGCAAATTCAAGCCATGAACTCTATATATTTCTTTATTTGTAAAGGTGTTTGAAGTCCTTGAATTTACCCTTTGGCCACCTTAAATCTAGTTTCTAATCCCCAGCACAGTTAATCAAATCCACAGTGGTTTGAATTATGAGATGCCTGGGGGGGATTTATAGCTTGTATTGCTGATTATACCTTGACTTTATTATATTGCAAATATCTAACTTATGGTCATGGCTGAGATTTACAATCCTCAGGTAGGTGCTCAGGATAACTTTTAGCAACTCGAGATGTAATTGGAGGTGACTGATGGGGTTGTCGCCACACATAAACATGGAATCTGTAAAATGTTAAGACAGGGAAAGGAGAGGCAGAATAGGTGAAAAGGGTGGGTCAGCCTTAAAATATAATTGTATAATCGCGTGTATTGCTGAGCAAGGCTTTGCCATGCCTGTTCTGGCTGAGGCATCTGCCCAGGGAGGGGTTTTGGGCTTGTTGATCTCCAGAAAATACCAGGATTTAGATATTTGTTCCTTCTTGCTCTCAACTGCAGGTTTTTGTAGTTTGCAGTAGCCCTGGGGAGGGGGAAGGGGTGATAAACAGGTGTGGGGTGCTGGCAGAGCTGACTCATTCCTCGCTGGTTTGGGCTTCTGCCACCCCAGGGGAGCAGTGAGTCCCGTGCGGGCGCGTGCCCTCGGCCAGCATGACCAGCGAGGTGGTGGAGAACGAGTTTGAGTTTTACTCCAAGGCAGAGAAGTACTGGAAGGATGTGCCCCCCACGGTGGATGGCATGTTGGGGGGCTACGGCCACATCTCCAGCATCGACATCAACAGCTCCAGGAAGTTCCTGCAGAGGTTTCTGCGGGTAGGTGGCAGAGTTTGTCATGCTCCTAAAACCCCACCCTTCTCCCAGCGTGGAGCTGGGCTCTTCCCTCTGAATTGTTCCATGGGATGCTCTGTGTGGTTGTCCCGTTTCTCCTCTGTGGGTGCCTCGCAGTGGGACTCACCCCTCACGGTGGTTGTTGCAGGATGGCCCCAACCGGACGGGGACAACCCGTGCTCTGGACTGCGGGGCTGGCATTGGCCGGATCACCAAGCGGCTGCTGCTGCCCCTCTTCAAGACAGTGGACATGGTGGATGTGACAGAAGACTTCCTCACCAAGGCCAAGAGCTACCTGGGCGAGGAGGGCAGGCGGGTGCGCAACTACTTCTGCTGCGGCCTCCAGGACTTCAGCCCTGAGCCAAACTCCTATGATGTCATCTGGATCCAGTGGGTCATCGGTGAGGGTCACTGCTTGTGGGGTCTTTCCAGCCTGTCCCATTCCCTTGAGGGACAGGTGCCCTATGCACCTTCATGCAGCTTTAGGTCTGCATGAAGGATGAGCATCACAGCATGGGTGGGGGCCTGGGGTGGGCAGCTGTCCCCCAGCCCATGGAGGGGCCCTGTACTTTTTCCCCGAGCCCTCAGAGGCCAGAGCAGAGGTGTGGGTTGGACGGAGTTGGGTAGTGAGACACAAGTTGGACACCCCCAAGCTAAAGCTTTCCCTGCAGATGTCTCAAGTGTTTGGTTCCAGAGGGATCCCAAATGCAGCTTCTGTGTTTCCTCCCCTTGGTCACCCTCTTCCCTCTAACCCCTGCTCTGCCCCTCCAGGACATCTCACTGACAACCACCTCTCCGACTTCCTGAAGCGCTGCCGTGCCGGCCTGCGGCCCAACGGCATCGTGGTCATCAAGGACAACATGGCCCAGGAGGGTGTGATCATGGACGATGTGGACAGCAGCGTCTGCCGGGACCTGGACGTGGTCCATAAGATCATCCGCAGAGCTGGGCTGCACCTCCTGGCTGAGGAGCGCCAGGAGAACTTTCCTGATGAGATCTACCACGTCTACACCTTTGCCATGAGATGAGGGCAGCGGGAGAAGGTCTCTCCCGTGTCGTGACTCCCCTTCCAGGGGCTGGTGACAAGGACGGGACTTTGTCTTCCAAGTTGCTGCTGTTTGTGAAAAGAGGTGTTTGCCAAATACATTTTCCTGCTGTTGCACTTCTGCACGTGAGGTTTGTCGGGTGCATGTTGGCTCTGTGCCACCTTCAGGGGCTCTGGACAGGAGCAGGAGGGTCTCCCATGCACGAGGTGATCCATGGGCAGCTGCAGGTTGCTGGCTGCAGAGCACAGGGCTCCTGCTCCTGAACAGGAGCGTGGGGCACCTTTGGCATGGACTGGGCTCCATTCCTTGCTTGGGTGTTTGACCCCTTCCTGCTGCTCAGCAATGAGCTGGGTGAGACAAAAGGGAGAAGCCTCAGCTGTTTCCCTGTGGTGGTGTGGGGAGGCAACACTGGGTTCTGGGGCTTTGAGGGGGCCTCACCTCTAAACCCCTGAGCAGGTCTCGTGCAAGGGCAGCAAAAAGGGAGGAGTGTGTGACCCTGAGTTACACATCCTCCTGCAGGGATAGGGGTATCCCAGACAAAGCCTTGCAACCCTGGGAGTGCACTGGTGTGGTCTGAGCTGCTCCCAGACCCCTCCAGCCTGTCACCTCCAGCTCCATGGCTGTGACACTGCTCCCCCAGCACCCCACACCATCACCTGGCATCTCCTCTTTGGCCATATTCTCTTCATTTACCCAAGTCTGGCCACTGACCTGGCACAGCAGCGTGCCAGGGGTGAGCCCAGGTGCAGAGTCAGCTGCAGCTCGACCCTCCAGCCATCCCCCCATTCCTGTCCTTCACCCCACCTCTCCTAAGGAAAAACAAGCCCCTGTTGTTTTTATAGAAGGCCTCGTTTAATAGTTCAGTTCCCATTCCAGACACCAGGGCAGAATTTGATCACATTACTGGGGTTTTTTAAGCACCAGTTCATCAGGACACATAGTTCCAGTTCCAAATGCCAGTGAATCCCAGATACAGACACATCCACCTGATACAGACTCTCTTTAACCAGAACAGATTTTTCCTCTTCATCTACTCCATCCATCCCCCATGAAAAACAGTACAAACAAACAAATCTGTGTGGGGCTCAGCTCTGTGGCCAGCCTTTGGCACGTCATGAGGAAGCAAGTGCCTAGAAAGGGGAGCCAGGCAGCTGTGGCAAGGCTGGAACACGAGCCCTCCAGGTGCAGCAATTCCTTCTGGGAAGGAGGCACTGGAGAGTAAGACTCTGGGAGTGGTCACCAAGGGAAGAAGCCAAGGAATGGGGAAGGAGGCACAAGGCACTCAGCTGCTGACTGCCCATTCCTCACCCTTGCACAGGGAAGACACCATGATGTTAGGAAACATCCCTTTGTGTGTTTTGGAGCCCAGTAACTCTGAGATGTCCTTGGTGGATGTTCCTCTATGCCAGGATGGGGAGAAGAAACTCAGAGGGCGTGGAGCAGTCAGCCCCATTTCACTCCCATCCCCAGTGTCAGAAACCCACACTGAGCATGGAAGGCATCCACACCCACAGGACAATGCCAGACCTGCTTCCACCACCAGGACCAGAGGCAGGAAAGCCAGAACACCTCTTCCTTCTCCCAGCACCCTGAGGCATCTCTCAACTCCACTGGACACCTAAGGCACTGCATCACCCATGCATGGCAGGGCTGGGAGAGGGGACAGTCTGCCTGTCCACGCACAGCCCCCAAGCCTTTGCTTAATCTCCCTCCAAACCAGCCCCAGTATCCAGCTTCCCCATGCCCTGGAGCTCTGCCTGCCTCCCCATGACATGCCCCAGAGCAACGAGACCTTCACAAACACAATGATGTTGTGCCCAAGAAAACACCCCCAGAATGCCACAGAGAGGGACTCCATGGGCAGCACCTCCTGCTGCAGAGAAAACTGTCTCAGAGCAGAGATACGGTGGCTGTAGGCACAGCAGGGCTGTGGAGGGAGCACACAGAGGCACTGCCAGGCTCACAGGTCCTCGTGCCCAGCAGCAGTGTGGTCGATGAGGAGGTACCACTTCAGCCTGTCTGGGAGAGGCAGAGCCTTGATTTTGTCACCCACTGGCCACGGTTTCAGGCGCTGCCGGATGAACACCCTGCAGAGGTGTTTCAGTGCCTGTGGCGAGCGCTCCAGCTGCTTCAGAGAGCAGAACAGAGTCTGGACCTTCTCCCCATGGAACCTACAGCTGCTGGTGTTGACCTCAAAATTGCTGGGCAGCTGGATGGCTTGTGAACTGGCCATCATGAGCTCCAGCAGAGTCTGACCCTTCTGGATGAGGTCTGAGGAATAGGTTTCATCGTCGAAGCGACTGAGGTGCCAGCAGAGGTGCTCAAAGGCGATGTGGAAGCCGGACCAGCACGAGGGACCATGGAGGGAGCAGTTGTAGGCAGCACCTGACTCCAGCAAGAACCGCAGCAGTGGGAAGTAGTCGCTGAAGCTTTTTAAGCAGAAGTGTGTGAGGGACTCTGAGGCTGGGCACTCGCTGGGGTTGGCACCGTGGGCCAGCAGCAGCTGTGTGACACGGAAGCAGAAGCGCTCGATGTCCTCGGCCTCCTCCTCAGTGTAGCTGTATGCCATCTCTCCCAGCAGGTAGATGACATAGGTGAAGACAGTGTCACCGTCTTTGGTGGCAGCCCTGACATCTGCGCCTGCAGGAAGGGACAGAGAACATAACTGACACTGCAGAGCGTGAGGCCAGGCCAGCACCAACTCCAGCACGCCTGGGCTTTACTCTGACTCCATAAAGGAGTCAGGAAGGCAGTGCCTGGTGCTGCACAAAGATTCAGCCAGCCCAGAAAGGGGAGAATTTTCTTTACCTCCTTCCAGCAGGAGACGGATGCTGTCGGTGTTGTGGATCTGGCCACTGTCACTGCTGGCCAGGGCATGCAGCAGTGCTGTCTTCCCTGCAATGGAGCAATCAGTCAGTCACAGGACAACAGGATGACACCCCAAAAGCCAGGAAGGAAAACAATCCACCCCACCCACCAGACAGCCAAACACAGGGAGTGACAACCCTTCTTCTGGCAGAGGCTTCCACTGTCCCCGTGATGGTGGCCAGATGTGGGGACAGTCACAGGCCACATGTGCAGGGCTAGTGGTGGTCTCAGTGGGTATATGTGCCATGGCAGAGTGAGTTTTAGAGCAAGTGGGCACCACCGGACAACAGAGGCACAGCCCCACCCCACCTCCCCTGGACTGCACTGAGCTAGGTTCAGCCCTTTCACACAGCCAGCACAGCAGGAGAAAATACCGAGTGCAGGGAGGTTCCACCAGCTTCTCCCAACTCCCAAACCCGTCTGTGAGCAGGGAGCAGGTGCAGCAGCAAATGGCCCCAGCCCTGTGCCCTGCCCCAGCCCACCCTCAGCTGGGGGAGCCGGGCAGGGCGCACAGACCGTTCTTGTCAGCGGCGTTGACGTCGGCCCCCAGCTGCAGCAGCCGCCGCAGGCACGGCAACCGCTCGGGCTCCTCGCTGGCCAGGTCCAGGGGACTGCTCTCGTGGATCTGCAGAACAGTTAAAAACAGTCAAAAAACACTGCTAGATATTGTAGACTGTGTCTGCAGGGAGTGCTGCTGGGGTTTTATCTTGGCCACAGCAAGAGTGTCTCTCCAGCCTCCTCCCACACTGCTCCAAGGCAGGGGCTCAGCCAAAGAACCGTGACCTTCTGCCACAGCAGCAGAGCACGGACAGCGGGCACAGGGATGTGCCAAGGGGAAGCAGCACGGCAGGAGGGGAGCAGGAGGGCTGTCCCCTCACAGCAGACCAGCTCAGGCCTGTGGCTCAGCCTGGCCGTGCCAGGAGCAAGGCCGTACCCGGTCTCGGCGGTTGATGTCGGCGCCGTGGTGCACCAGCAGCTCCACCACGTCCGGCTGGTTGCGCAGCACCGCCATGTGCAGGGGGGTGTAGTAGGTGACGGGGTCTGGGGATAGAAACAGTCAGAGAGAACAAAGGGCTTCCCCAAAATGGCCCCAGCGCCTGCCAAGAGTGGAAGGGGACAGCTGGGGAGGGCCCTGGGAGCACAGTGAAAACAGGGCTGTCACAGGCACCCCGGGTCCTGCTGCTCCAATGGCTCCATCCTGCCAAAAGCCCCCGAGTCCCTGGTGTCCCTCAGTCCATCCTTGTGGCTGGGTCTCCACAAGGCACATCCACACTACTCCAGCAAGGAGCAGGAGTGTCTGAGCTGGTAGCACCCCCTCTTTCTGCCCCAGCTATCCCCCCCTCCCTGGGCAGCTTCTCATCTGCTGGCTCCTCCTGGCCCAGCCCCTTTCCCACCAGCCTCACCTTCAAAGCTGAGATCAGCACCAAATTCCAGGAGGATTTCTGCAGCTGGGACGAGCCCCAGCTCAGTGACCTTCAGCAGGGCATAGCTCACACCTTCCTGATAAAATGGGGAGTGGGTCTCCCTCTCCAGGACTCTTCTCACAGCTGAGAGCTGGCTCCTGTCACTGTCCAGGCAGGCAGGGCTTGAGACACACAAAAACCCAGCAGTTACTCAGTGAACATAGCTCAGGTGTGCAAGGGTCAAAGTGGAACCAAGGAAGAAGGAAAATCCCTGGTCTTCCCTCTGCTCCTGTATCCAGTGGGTCTCTGACCCACTGGTTGTGGGGTTACGCAGCAGCCTCAGGGCCTCAGCTGAGCCCCAGATCAGGCTTTGTTGCCTGGGGTCAGGCAGAAAGGGCTGTTCCTGGGGAGCCCCCACATCTCCTGTGTTTGCCTTGCTCCACCTCCACATTCCCAAAGAATGGTCTGTGGGATGAGCTGCTCCCCAGGACTGGGGGCTGTCCAACCCTGGCCACCTCCCTGAGCTCCAACCATCCCCCAAAAACACCCCGGGGTGTTTATCCCCCTGCTCTCACCTCTCCAGGGAGCTCTGCCCTTCCGTGTCAGGCGTGGCCAGCAGCCCCAGGAGCTCATCCACCAGGGGCTGGTACTCCAGGACGATCCTGCGGAAGCCGTGCAGGAAAGGCATGGTGCTCTGGCCCTGCACCCTGCCCGGGGGCTGCAGAACGGCCCCCTCTCCGAGGGGCTCCTCCCTCCCTTCAAAACAAACACGGCTTTCAGCAGGTTTGAATGCAGAAGCAAACACAGCCTCCCCCTCCTTATGTAAAGGCAGCCCAGCCCAGCGCAGGGATCTCCTCCCACACACCGATCTGGTGTCTCTGAATTATCTCCTGCACGCAGAGCTGCACCCTGCAGTTATCTGGGCACGGGAGGGGAACGCCCCGGGCGCAGCCAGGACGGGGACAAAGCCCCTGTGCCAGGAGCCCCCCAGGCTGGGGGTGCTCCCAGTGCTCTGGGGGGTCTGTCACCAGCAAAGCCCTGCCTGGCTTTTATGGGAGAAGAGGCTGGAGCCACCCCAGGGAGCACCGAGCCCACCAGATCCCTCCTGGAAGCCCCAAAATCTCCCTGCAGCCCACGGGGAGGAAAGGGCAGCAGCCCCCAGACCCAGCGGGAGCAATAACGAGACCTGCCTGAAGATCTGTAACACAGCCACCTTCACTTCCTCATCAATCTTTACTCAAGTTAAATAGTCCAATTAAGATAAGCTAATAAAGAGAGAACGAATTTGTTTTTCTGTTCGTTTTACAATGCTTTAAAGTCGGGATATTTTTGTTATTATCGGCATGTAGGTGTAAATAAATAAAGAAGAGTATGCACCACTCCTGACAGGTTGAGTGGGCTGCATCCATGTATTTTTATATGCCTTAAACGCACTCATCACACCTTTCTCTGAGGGGGCAGATCAGGCTGTAACGGAGGGGAAAAAACCCCAAACGAGCCCATAAACCTCGATTCATTTTCACACATCATCACTCACAAATCCCAACGCAACCCCCGCCGGCGGCCCCGAGCTCCCGGAGCAGCACGGGGACGGCAGGGAGGCCGCGGCACCGCCCTCCCCTCACGGCCCAGCCCCGGCCCCGCCGCCCCTCACCTGCCTGGGCACCGCAACCGGAACCGGAACGGGAACCGGAACCGCCGGGGGCGGGGCCTCGCCGAGGGCGTGGTCTCGATAGGGGGTGTGGTACAACGGGGGCGGGGCCTAACAGGAGGGCGTGGCCTCGCTGGAAGGCGCGGCCTCATGAAGCGGCATGACCGTATGGGCGTGGCTTAAATGGGACATGGCCTCAGTGGGGCGTGGCCTCAGTGGGGCGTGGCCGTGTGGGCGCGGCCAGCAGGGGGCAGCACGCGGCCGCGCGAGGGAGGGGGGAACACCGCCCCTCCCCGGTGACCCCCCCGGTGTCCCGAGGTGTCCCCAATGACCCTGGCAGTGTCCCCAAGGTGTCCCCAATGACCCCAGTGTCCCTGAGGATGTCCCCAATGTCCCCCCCGGTGTCCCCTCTCTCACGGGTGTCACGCCCTGAGTATTCCCTTCCCCGGTGTCCTCCCCCCTCCCTGCCCGAATGTCTCCCCCGCCATGTGTTCCCCTCCCCACGTGTCCCCCATCCCTGGGTGTCCCCTCCCCCGAGTGTCCCCCCTTTTCCCCCGATGTCCCCCTTCCCTCTGCAGGACCCAGCCAGGCTGGCTTTGCTGGGAGGTGGCACCCAGTGGCTGTCGCCTCCCCGGGGCTCGGGGTGACCCTCCCCTGCTGCAAGAGCTACCAGGGGGAACATTAGCCCAGGATTTATTGGTGCTATTATCATAATCATCATTATTATTTTTATTATTATTCTGGCGGAATCTGCCAGCGCGGGGAGCTCTGCAGAGCGGCAATAACTGAAGCCGCCTTGGGTTTCCTATTTACGTATTTATTTTATTCCGGTGGAGCGCTTCCAGATTCCAGCAGGCAGCCGTGGCCCCGGGGCAGAGGGGGCGAGGAGGCCGCGCCGGCTGGGCATTTTTCTGACATGCTGTCACGGTCCCCCCTGTCTCCCACCCTTCCCTTCCCCACACAAATTGGGGTGCCAGGGCGGGGGACCCCAGTGCTTGCAGCCCTTGGACCCCGAGCCCACCTTCAGGGCAGGGCAGGGCTCTTTGCAGGGTGGCCCCGGTGCCACCGGGACTTGGTGCTGTGCGGTGGCACTCGATGGGCAGCTGGCCTGAACCCCCCGTGCAGCCCAGCAGCCCCCCGGGTGGGGTTTGGGGGTGTCATCCCCGTGTTTGCCTGAGTAGGGGTGGAAATGACCCCATCCAACCCTGGGCAGGGAGCAGAGAGGGAGAGCAGCAAGGAAGAGTGAGGGACAGTGGGGATTTGTCCCTCTGCAAAGGGGGCTCAGCTGGCTTCAAACCACAGCAGCCACTCAGCAGTGGGGCTGCAGGGACCCCACTTTGGGTGGGCTGGGCGGCAGAGATTCCCATTCCAGTCCCAGGTAAAGCCCAAACCCTGATAGTCCAAGAAAACCCTGGACTCCCCACAATTCCAGTGGCAGCACCAGACACAAACCCCATCCCTGTCTGTGTGCCACTGGTGGGGACCGTGCAGGTCCAGCCCTCCACAGACACCATTTTGGGGAGAAATCACTGCTGCTTTCTGCTGTTGGCTGGGAAAGGGGGGCTGCCAAGGCAGGGTCACCCCAGTGCCACCTCTGACCCCAGCCACGCTGTCCCTGAGGATGAGAGGGGACACCGGGCTGCCCCAAAGGGCCGTGCCAGCCCAAATGTGCCTTTCCAGGCCACGGAGGCTTTGCCCCCAGCCTGGGAACCCCCAGCTTGAAAGGAGGCTTTGGGGACACGGTGTGGGACCAAACCTGGCTCCAGAGCAGCCCTGGGAGGTGACAAAGCAGGAGAGCCACGGGCTGAGCCCTTCCCTCGCCACCACGCACGTGGGAGTCCCCCGGTGCCACGAGCACACCGCAAAACCCCGGGGGAGGGGGGCGTCCCCAGCCCCACATTTCCTGGGAGCAGAGATTTTGGGAGCAGGGCCATTGCTGGCCCCGTGTTTGGGTGCCTGGCTGGGATAACAGCGCCGGGCTCTGCCCCTGCCTCCCCACGGCCCTGGCGGGGCGGACTCGGAAGAATGCGAGTTGGCCATCCATCAGGGAGACACAGCAACAGCCAGCCGAAGAAAGAGGGGCATTTTAGGAGGAAAGCCAGGGAAATTTGATCATTAAGAAATCCTCCTGGCTGTCTGGGGGAATTTAATTAAATTGCTGGAAAGGGCTGTAAGCACATCTGGATCCAATATGTGCCGCTTTGATTTTTTCTTTCTTTCTTTCTCTTTTTTTTTTTTTTTTTTTTTTTTTTTTTTTCAGTTCACTCTTTTCCCATCTCGCTGTTGGGGGGGGGGAATAAAAGGGAAATAGCAGAGCCACGGAGTATTGGTTCATCTGGGACTGACTGGGATTCCTGGCAGGGAAAGAAAGAGAGGGAGAGAAAGAAAGAGCAGAAGAGAGGCAGAAAAAGAGGGAATGAGAAAGCTGGGAGAAAAATCTTCACCAAGGGGCTGGCTGGTGTGTTTTATAACCACCGACCACAGAGACAGGGAGCTAGGAGGCACTGGGGGGAGTTGTGAGGGCTGCAGGGGAGAGCAGGAGGAGAGGAGCCAGGCAGGGCATGCTGTACTTTTGGGGTCTGGCAGGGATGGAGGAGAAAGAGGAGCTGCTCAGTAAATCCAGAAACACCATTCCTGCTGGGAAGGGCAGGGCTGGGCACGGGGGACTCCTGCAGCACAGGGGACTCCTCCTGGCTGTCGCCCGTGGGTGGCACTGCCCTGGCCCCTGCCCGATGCCCTGGGGGTGGAGGGGGTGCTCTGATCCCCAGCCTGGGCAGGACACGGGGCTGGGCACCCTCCCACCCCCAGAGCCGGGTTCTGGTCCTGCCAAGCCCCCACCACCCCCACACTCCACTCTGAGCATCCTCCAGTGCAGCTGAGGTGCAGCACAGTCAGAAAATCCTTTAGCAGTGCATGAGCCAGCCCAGCTCTCTGCACCAGAACATCCACAGGGCAACATTTTGGGAACGTTAGCATGGAACACCTGGGTAGCACAAGGAGCAGCACCATCCCAGGTGGTGCTCCAAGGAGGCTGCACTGCCCCAGCCCACGGTTTTGGGGTGAGGAGGGGCTGGGGCTGGCAGAGCACATCCAGATCCATGCCATGCTGAGCACTATGGAAGCACAAGGTGTTGGCACAGCACGAGAGAAATATCAAGAAAACATCAAATAAGATTACCAAAAAATAGAATATTTTAAACCTTTTCTTTTGTGAGGAAGATGAAGGGCTGGCAAACAGAAACACGTCCATCCCAAGGGCTGCAAACCTGGCAGGCTGTGGCCAGGCAGATCCTCACCCTGAGGAGCCCAGCTCAGCCCTGCCAATTCCGTGCCTCTGCTTCATCAGCCCGGCAGTTCTGGCCCAGCAAAGCCGGACTCAGAGCTCACACCCAGCTCAGCAAAACCCAGGCGCTGCTGTCAGGTAAAGCAAACCTGCTCAGCTTTGTCCCTGCACCACCCAAGTTGTGCCCAAAGCCAAGAGTCACCTTGCCAGCTTCGAAGTCCATTTTAAAACACAATTTTTACAAAAAAAAAATAAAGGAGAAGAGCTTGCTCAAGCGGGTTAGGAAGCGCCAGGAGTGTGTGTTTCAATCGGGTCTTGCTTGGGATGCCTCGTGTGGCTGGTGGCGTTAAAAAAACGATGCTGAGGAAAAAAAGGGGCAAATCCTACAGCTAAAAAGGAAATTGCATTAATACAGATTGTTTTATTTAAAAAAGGCAAACCCTGACCTCTACTTCAAAAAAGTCATTAGGCATTCTCCTTCTGAAAGGCCGACAGGGGATATTACTGAAAGGCCAGTTAATTTCTCAATGACTTACTGTTCTTGCTCTGCTCATGGAAATGTGTAAAGAGTTGGAGGGTAATTTAAGGCACCCTGCAGAAAGGTGTGTAAATCTTTGCATGTCTAAAGAAACTTTACCAGACCGCTAGGACTGGGAAAAAAAGAAAATGCTTGCCCTCCTTTTTTTTTTTCCTTTTTTTTTTTTTTTTTTTAACTTTCCTTTGGAACTCTGATCCCCTTTGATCATAAAAAAGGTCATATTTCAACCAAAAAAATATCAGCAATCACAGGGCCCGAGGAAGTGCGAACCCAAGGGGGTTTCACCGACGATTATTCCCTCCATTTAATTATTTAATGCCACGGACTGAGGGAAAGCCGTCTCCCCTGGAAAAGCCAGACAGTTCAAGAATAAGGTCTGGCCCTAAACAAGGAGGAGGAAGAGGGTTATAAACGGGGATGGGGCTGCTCCATCCCCCCCTGCTGCCCTCGCCCTTCCATGGGCCAGGACCAGTCACCCCTAAATAATCACAGCAAGATGTTCCCAGCCTGGAGCCAAAAGCGGGGTGCCAGGCACCCCAAGGATGGGGGTCCCCACTGCCCTGGGGACAACCAGTGCCCACTGCTGAAGGGTCACTGCCAGGGCTGATCCTGGAGCAGTTTTTCCTGGACGTGGGGTCATCCCCATCCTGGGGAAGGTCTGTCCCCGCAGCCAGGGTGGGGAAAAGCAGGATGGAGCGAGGGAAGGGTGGAACGAGGCTGTGCTGGGCCCCCCAGAGCCCGGTGGTCGCAGGGGGGATGCTGCCATCCCCTCCCAGCAGCCAGGAGGGCTGCTGGCATTTTATTTGTATAAAATAAAATAAAATAAAATAAAATAAAATAAAATAAAATAAAATAAAATAAAATAAAATAAATAATAAAATAAATACCCACGGAGTGCATAAGTGTGGCGGGCACGGGGGGATGGGGACGTGTCCAGCTGGGTGCTGGGCAGAGCCAAAACTCCCATCTTTGGGAGATCCCGGGGGGAAGCAGGAGCAGGGCCAGTGTGACAGCAGCCCGAGATTTACACCCCGAGGGGACACCACCAGACAGCGGAGCTGGCTCCCGAAGCGCCCCGAGGACCGACAGAACCCATAAACGGACACCCCCCCCAAAAAAAAGGAGGGGGAAGGGAGGTTGGGCTGGCTTGTTTGCACACTGGAGGAGCCCCCCGCAGAGCTGGAGAGAGCCAAAATCTGCCTTCAGCTGCACCCCTTCCAAGCTGGAGAGCTCTGGGAAGCCGCTTCCCCGTCAGGAAGATCAGATTTGGCAGCGCTGGCTGCCTTAAAAATCCGCACGCCTCGGCTGGAGGGGAAGGGAGCGCAAGAAAAGCTTTCGACAAATGTTAAAATAACTCAGCCAGGGGTTTGCCTCCCTCGGCCGTGCTGGAGCTGGGATGTTTACGAGCTCAGAGCCGGCCGATCTCGCTCGGAGGTTCCGCGTGGAACCCAGCGCAGCCCTGTCCGAATGTCCCCGCAGCGGCGGGGCAGGAGAGCGGCTGGAATCGGGGGGAAGGAAAAATTGTTTAACCTCTTCGATTTGTGCTCATCGCCCCGAGCCCAGCGCTCTCCGGACACCAGCAGGCAGCCCCGGGGTCTGCCCCTCTCCCTCCCTCCCTCCCTCCCCTCCTACTGCCTCCTCCCTGCATATCTGTGTGCATGTATATGTATATATATATATATATAAATATATAGATTTTTAAAGAGGAAAAACTCCTTTTTCCCGGTGGCTGGTTTTCATTAGGGAGGTTTCTTTCTAACCCCAAGGGAAGCAGCCTATGAGTTTTTAACTGTGGTGCAGGACGTAATTATCTCATTAAGGCGAGAGAGCCAGGCTTTTCCCAGGAGAGGTGACCTTGCTGCGGGGTTGATGGGGACCGGAGGAGGGGGGTGCTTGGAGGTGGAGGGGGGCCGTGTCCCCCGCTAACCTGCGGGTCACCTCTCCCCCCAGCCCCTCTCCCAGCCCACCCCATCCCTCCCCACGGAGCGCAGCCACTTACACTTGTTGATAGAAGCACTTAAAGCAGGGCTGGGGGGGTGATGCGGATGGGATAAGGGGGGGAGAGAAGGAGGGGGGGAAGCGGCTCTGCCCCCCTCTCTGCCCCGCTCTCTGCCCCCCTTTCCGCGGCTTGGCTGCCGGCGGGGCTCGGTCCCTGGCAGGGGGGCAGGTCGCAGGGCCGGGGGGGCGATGGGCCGCCCCGCTCGGCTCAGAGCAGGGGCGTTTGTTTGAACAGCTCCAGAGCAAAGAGCAGGGGAAGAAAGTTTGGGCTGGGAGCGTGGTTTTTTCCCCAGACGTCAGCACAAGGCGGAACAGGGGCTGGGGAGGGAGCCGGACTCAGGGCAGCCGTGATTTTTTCCCCCCCTTATTTAAAAAAAAAAAAAATTATAATTATTTTAATTTTTTCTCTTTTGGTGGGGAAGGGGGCCGGGGAGCGGCCCGGCACCTCGGGCTGGGCTGCGGGCTGGGGGTGGGAGCCATGGACTCGGCGCCAGCCTTTGCCATGGACAAGCCGTTCGCCCCCGGCGCCGTGCGCGGCCCGGAGCCGCCCGAAAACGCTCAAAGCCGGAAAAACTTCAGCGTCAGCCACCTCCTCGACCTGGAGGAGGTGGCGGCCGGTATGAACGGGACCCCCGCGGCCGGTCCCCCGCCCGCCGGTGGCGGCAAGGCCATCCCGGAGCCGTCGGGAGGCAGCAGCGGCAGCGAGGCAGCGCCCCAGGACGGTGAGTCCCGCCGGGCGGGATGGGCTCCCGGGGATGGGGCAGCTTTGGGGATGGGGTGTCCCCGCCGTGTCCCCCTGCCCTGCCGCGGAGCGGGCACCCCGGACAAAGGGGGTCGGTGTCCCCCCGCGGCGGGGTGGGGAGAACTGGGGGAGCGGGGGGAGGCGAGCTGCGAGGTGCCGACTCCCCGACGGCTGGGGCAGAGGGACCCCGCACCGTGAGGAAGGGACCCCGCAACGGGACAGGGGGCACAGGGACCCCTCACCGGCCGCCTCCTCGCCGCCACCGGAGGTGTCGGGTCCGGGACGCTCCCGGGAAGTCGGTCCGTGCCGGGGCTGCGCGGCCTGCGGGGTCCCCATGTCCCCCGGGGCTCCCGGTCTCGGTTTCCGGGCGCGGGGAGCGGGGGCGACCCGGCGGGGCCGTGGGGACCGGGACACAGCGGGGCTCGTCCCGGCGGGGCCGTGGGGACCGGGACACAGCGGGGCTCGTCCCGGCGGCCGCAGCTGCGCCTCTCCGGCATCAGTGGGGACAGAGCCGGGGCCGCGAGAGGAGAGCGGGACCGACCCGGGCTCGGCTTCATGGCGCTCGGTCCGGGCCGGAGGCGCGTTTTGAACGGGACAATCCCGCTCGCATCTCTCCCTCCGCGCCGCTCCGCCGGTCCCGCGCATCCCCGCTCCGGTCCTGGGGCGGGGGTGAGGAGGGATCGCCCCGTTCTTGGAGCAAGGCCACAGTGCCGGGGCAGCCGACGGTCCCCGGAGCCCCCCGGAGCCCGGTGTCCCCTCGGGACGCTGAGGTGACAGAGGGAGGCAGAGCCCTGCCATGCCCAGAGCCCGGGCCAGGTGCCCTCCCGGCCTGGTGCCATTCCCCAGAGCTGTCTCCCGGCTGGGCTGTGCTGCCCCAGGTTTGTTTTCTACAGCCCTGGGTGCTGACAGCCCTGCCGAGGTGCACAGCCCGCCCGGGAATCTGTGCTGCTGAAGGGGCTCAGTCCCTTCAGTCCCCCCGGTGCTCTCTCTGCCCCCTCCCGTGGCTCCTGCCCAGCGTGCAGGTCTGAAGCATCTTTCTCCGACCCACAACTCATTCTCTGCACAACCTCTTCCCTTCATGGACAGCCCCACTGAGCCCCCAGCCTGCCTCTGCTCGCGCTGCTGAGGGCTGGGCGCTGCTGTTTGGGATGGTATCTGGTATTTTCAGTGGTGTTTTCCACCCTCCCTCCCTTTCCCTTGGGTTTTGTTTGTAGTTTTGGCAGTGGCTGTGGGGCTGTGGGGAGGGTTTCTCCTGCCTGTGGGTCTGTAGGGGGACAGTATTCCATGTGGGATCAGCACAGCTTTGGGAAACCCAGTCTGCAGGAGTTTCACAGGGCTGTTTGCAAAACAGCAGAGAAACAACAGCCCTGAACCTGCGCTCCTAATGCACCCAGAGAACTCAGCGTGGACCCAGCGTGGTGCAAAAAAACAGAGCAAGGCTGCATGATCACCACAAACCTGTTCTTCACCCTAAAAACCCATTCCCCCCAGGCAGGGGCCCTGGGGTTTGGTCTGCAGATCCCAGCAGTGCTGGCCCTTGTGAGATCTTTCCCATTAGCACCTGTTCTGGCAAGCTTGCATGGATGGAGACACCATCAGCATCTGGAATGCTCTGACTGGCTGACCAGCAGCTGAAGCATTTCTGGTGTTGAAAAATACCTGGGAGTTGAGAGCAGTGGGCAAGAAGAGAACAAGGAAACAGAGACAAGAACCTGTGTGCATGCAAAGCTGGACCTCTGAGACCCTCACCTGCTGCCACTGCCCAAACTGGGATGCAATTGCCTAAATTGAGATGGGAAGACTTGAAACACCAGTCCTGCCTTTGTGAGCATCAGCCTTTTGCTCCAGATCTGCGATGACAGCAAAGGAACTTTTACTGGTAACCTTATCTTTTACTGGCATCCTGAAATAAAACAGCCTCTCAGCATTTTCTCTCATCTTCCTCTTCACCATCCTGGGGATTTTCTGCCAGAGGCAGCTTTGGAGCCCCGCAGCTGGTGGCAGTGTTTTTTTTATGAGCACAAGTGGCCAAGGTGCCCCTGCATCTCTGCAGGATGTGGCTCTGAGCTCCAGGCAGGAGCCCTCGGGGGCTTTGTGCTGCTGGGTTGGAGGAAGAGCAGCCCTGAACCTGCTGTGGAGCTGTGGGACCCTGCAGCAGGCAGGGCTCACCGGGGCTGCGCTGGCAGAGCTGGCACAAGGATCTTTAGGCAGCCCCAAGCTGTGCCAGCAGGCTCCAACCCCAAAAAAACCCCCTCCCCTTCCCCAGGGAAGCTGCAGGGAGAGGTTTCCATTCCCGAGGCTGGCACAGCCAGAGAAGCTCAGGGATTTATTCTCTGCAGAAGGGGATTCAGCCCCTCCTGACCTCACCCCCCCACAGCCCTGCCTGCTGGGGAGGGTGGCTGGAGGCAGCCCCGTGTCCAAGGTCCTTGGCACACCTCCTCTCCAGGAGCCCCTTGCAGGGCTGGCTCATCCCTTTCTGCTGGCACCTGGGAGGCTTTTGAGGACCAAAGCCATGCCCAGCTCCCTCTCCAGCCCCTGCTCAGCCCCTGCCTTGGCCACAGCCCCAAACTGGCCCTGAGTGCACCCATCCTCCTAGGACGGTGAATACAAATATCTGTGTAACACATTGCTCTCATGACACCCAAAAATCAGAAATCCCACAAGCCAGGCAAGAGCAAGGAAAAGTCAACAGGGTGGTGAGTGCTCATTCACACCCTCATCTTCATCTTCATTCTCCCCTGGAGTGGTGCAACAGCCTCCCATGGAAAACCTTCGGCACAACTTCTGAGGTCTTGAAAGCTTGTTCACCTCCTTTCATTAGACTAACAAATAATGTGTAACGCGAAACATCTGTTAACAACAGCCCTTAATGTTCTCAAGATGATAAAGCAGGAGGGTAATTTTAGCCAGCAAGCCTTGACTGATGGCTTTTCAAACAATGAACTTACTTTTGGTGCCGCCTGGGGATGGGAGAGGGAGTCGTGCACTGGCTCCGGCACTGCTTTGGGGCTGAAAACTCAGAAAGAGTCACTTTTGTCACAGCTGAGCTGTGGCCCCTCCAGGGGGATTTTTTGGCATGGGGCAGGCATGCATTGATCATTTATTTGGCTACAGGCACTGGGACCTGGCAGTGGGATGGGGAGGTGTGGTGGCCCCTGGACATCCCATTTTAGAACAGTGCCTGAGCCCCTTCCTCATCCCCTGGGACCCTCTGACCTGTTCTGGGGCTGTGAGGATGCTGAGCAGAGCAGTGGTGAGGAGAAGAGAGGAGAAGCAGCACCCAAAGGGGCAGAGGGCATTAAGATGTTGTTACAACAAATTTGCTTTAATTATGTAAACCAGAGCAGCTGAAAAGGGAGAGGAGAGGCAGGGACAGGGACCTGGTATCAGAGAGGAAAGGGGACTTGGTCCTGGGGTTAAAGTGGTGGCTGATTGCCCCAGGTAGCCCCAAACTCCTCCCAGGGCTTGAGTACCTTCCTTGAGCAGAGCCATCGCAGGTGATGTCCCTGTGGTGTCCCCATCCAGGGACTGTGGTGGCCCTGGCTCACAAGACAAGGTTTGGCTATGCTGCTCTGCCTTCCCAAATGCCACTTGTCCCCATCAGCCAAGGGCACAGCTTGGGGACACCTTGGCCTCTGTGGCTGTGCTGGCAGGAGGCAGCTCTGTAACACCACGGCCAGGATGTGCCTTTGGGGACGTGCCTTTGGGGACATTGTGCACAGAGATGGCTCAGCCACGGTTAAACTCAGTGTCATTAACTCCTGGCTGATCTCCTGTGCCTGGCTCAGTGAGGTTGGGCCATGGGCACAGGGACACAGCTGAGACACCCCTGCCCTGTAACCCCAGACCCACCAGACCTCTCTCTCCAGCACCCATCTGCTTTCCACAGCCCCAAAACTGCTGGGCACCCTCCAGGCTGAGAGGCTTTCCCTGGTTTCTGGATGCCTGACCAGGGACAGGCAGTGTGTAGAGACCCCACACAGCCCCTGTGGAGAGGAGGAAGGCTTTGGGAATTGTCTGATGGATGTGGCTCAGCTCTCCAAGGAGAGGTCCCTGCTGCTCGGGGTGGCACAATGGTGCTTGCCACGGCACGTGGGATGGGGATGGGATACACTGGAGAGGGGCAGTAGGGCTGGGTGCAGGATTTACAGCACCCATCATCCCCCAGTGCTCCCCAAAACAGCCCCAGCTGGGGGCTGGCTGCCCTCCCAGACTGGCAGATCTGCAGGGCCCTTGCTGGGGACAGTCCCTGCTGGCAGAGCTGGGAATGGTGACAGCTGAAACAGAGGGGGAGGTGAATCCTCTCTGTCCTTGTAAGGCCAGCCCAGCCTGGGGGTGGCACCAGGACAGGAGCCGTCCTTGCTCTCAGTGACACATCACCCTGTCCCCAGCCCCTACCTGAGGACATCCCCTGCCTGGGACATCCCTGCCTGGGACATCCCCTGCCTGGAGGGCTCTGAGGGCTGCACCCTCAGGACAGGGGGTTTTTCAGCAGTGCCCTTGGGGCTGCTGAAGCAGGATGGCCCCAGGGGAGGGGACAGTGCTTGTCCAGTGTGTGTGCTGGCAGGTGCCCAGTGCAGCATCCAGCAGCAATTAGTCAGTAAACACCAATCAATCCCTGTGGGAGCTCCCACCCTGGCCACCTCCCAGCCCTCCACATTTGTTTTTGCTTCCTGCGAGGATGGATGGATGGATGGATGGATGGATGGATGGATGGATGGATGATGGATGGATGGATGGATGGATGGATGGATGGATGGATGGATGGAGGGCCTGACAGGTCCCAGCTCCCCCAGAGGTTTCCAGCCACTGACAGGGAGCCCAGCATATCCCAGTCAGGATAAGGGGGCTGTGAGGAGGGATCCATGCTGTACACCCCAGGCTGATGGACAGGGGACAGCCCCAGCCTGCAGTGTTCTGCAGCCAGGCTTCCCCTCCCTAACTGGGACACCCTCACTGTGGTTCTTGTCCTGTGTCTCTGCCACAGGACCACTGTCCTGCACATGGTGCCCTGCCCTGGACAAGAGGAAGTTGATTCCTCAGGTCTCATCTGCCCAGAAACTGCTGTGGGGTGGGAGTGCTGCTTTGCCGTGGCACGAGCAGGATAAAGGGCTGAATGCAGCACCCTGCAGAAGCAGCCAGAGCAGCACAAATCACTGCCAGGCACAGGCAGGGCTGGGGTCACAGCTGGAAGAGACCCCAGGTCTCGTGGAGCTCCTGGCCTGGGGTTCACCCTGGTACCACCTCTCTGTGCTTCCCTGTGCCCCCCAGCCCTGAAGGGTGACACACACTCACCATCCCACTCCTCCCCCAGTGACATCCAGGCACCCTCCTGATCCTCCCGTGGTGACGTGTCTCTGCCACAGGACCACTGTCCTGCACATGGTGCCCTGCCCTGGACAAGAGGAAGGTCTCATCTGCCCAGAAAGTGCTGTGGGGTGGGAGTGCTGCTTTGCCGTGGCACGAGCAGGATAAAGGGCTGAATGCAGCACCCTGCAGAAGCAGCCAGAGCAGCACAAATCACTGCCAGGCACAGGCAGGGCTGGGGTCACAGCTGGAAGAGACCCCAGGTCTCGTGGAGCTCCTGGCCTGGGGTTCACCCTGGTACCACCTCTCTGTGCTTCCCTGTGCCCCCCAGCCCTGAAGGGTGACACACACTCACCATCCCACTCCTCCCCCAGTGACATCCAGGCACCCTCCTGCTCCTCCCGTGGTGACACTGGGTCACCATCCTGCTCTTCCCTGTTCCCTGAGCTGATGTCAGGCTCTTACTGACACCAGGGCTCTGATTTGGGGAAAATTTGCCCTGAGATGAGCTGAACACTCCCACCTGGGCTCCAGGCTCCCTGCCCTGGGGCTCTGGGCTAGAGAGGGGCCCCAGAAAGTTGCCCTGCCCACGCTGAGCCCTCCCCAGGGCACGGGGAAACACATACCAGCACGTTCCTGCAGGGCTCTGCAGGGTCCCCACACGTGCTCACTTCTGTGCTGGGAGAGCTGCTGCCAGAGGGTAAAGAGAAAAAAACCCCAACTCAGGACCTGGGGAGATGGGAACCCTCTGGCTGGGGGAGCCAGAGCTGCAGCAGCCTTGGCTGGGCCAGGAAAATCGCTTTTCTCCCCTTCTCATTGCTGGGATTTTTCTCTGCTCAGCACCCCCAGTGAGCTGGGTTTTGGCAGGCGTTGCTGTGGGGGATGCTCCTTCTGAAACACTTTCCAGCAGGGAGAATCATGGCGTGACAGTGTCCAGAGGGGGCACTGGAGTGGTCCTGCATGTTGTGGGGACACAAGGTTTTGTTCCACTTCCCTGGGAGCCCTGGCAGCACCCACTGATGTGCTTTAGTCCCCAGCAGCAGCTCAGACTCCCCTGGCACAGCCATGCCCAGCCCAGGAGGGTGCTGGGGTGCAGGGACACCTTGCCTGTCCCCCCCTGGGCTGTTGTGTCTCACTCGACCAGGAACAGCTCAGTGCGAGACTATTTCCCCTCTCTTTTGGGCTGTTATTTCAGGGAATGGGGCTGATTCACAGGAAAAATATGAAATTTCGACTCTGTGCAGCCAAGATGGGTGAATTTCAACGAATCAGCATTTTAAGAGAGCCTGGGCGTGTGTCTGTAGCTGGGAGGCTGATGAAATGATTTGGGGCTTTGAGGCTGTGTGTTAGAAACCCTCCTCTGTCCCAGGGAGTGGAGCTGATCACCCCTGCACCCAAGGCTGATTTCCTCCAGCCAGGGGGGAATTCTTTCCCCAGAGCAGTGAAATCACTGAGCTGAAGGGATGAGTTTGAAGCAGGATGGGACAGGGGTGCTTTGGGATTGCCAGAGGCTTGGTGTCCCCACACTGGCATCTCATTCCCTCCCTGCAGCACCAGCAGAAGCTGGAGGGAGTTATCGTTCCAGGATGGAATCCCTGAGCCAGGGAACTGGGTCAGGGCATCCTTTAAAATGCTGGGGCAGTGGGTTATGGCTGGGCTGAGCGAGCATTTAGACCAGGGTTAATGCTGATCAGGTTTTTCCTGCCTGGAAACAGCGACTGGGAACAGAGTGGAAGTGTGGTGGCAGAGGCAGCCACCCCCTGCCTGGTCTTGGTGATGCCCAGAAGGGTCAGGGAGGATGGGAACAGCAAAGTTTTGGGGAGAAAGGCCTGACTTGAGCTTTCAAGGCGGTTTTCCGATGCCTGTTGAGCAGGACTGCCCCAAAACTACCAAACTACTTGTTTTTCACAGCACAACCCTAAATTTCCGAGAACTAACACAAAAAATTTCCTCCCCTCGCCCTTGAGGCATTCCCGATGTTTGCCTTTGCCCGAGGGACGCATGACCGCGGGCGATGTTTTCCAGCCTTCCCACGGCTGACGAAACGCGCTGTCCGTGCTCAGCATCCCTCAGCAGAGCCTCCCTGCCCGGTGCTGCCCCGGGAGAGCCCCGGCACCGGCACCGGCACCGGGACCGGCACCGGGACCAGCTGGGCATCGCTGGCACCGGGGCGCTGTGCCCGCCGCCGGCAGCTCCGCACTCCCGGGCAGCCCCGGCCGGCAGCTCCCGGTCCTCACTCGGGGAATTCGGGATAAATGGGATGCTGATGTTGCAGGAATTGGGGGATTGCTCCAGCTCGTGGGGGAGTGGAACCATCTCGGGGATATCGGGGGACAGGCGGGGTCCCCTTTGCCACCTCGTCCCCCTTGTCCCCTCGTCCCCCTTGTCCCCTCGTCCCCTGCACCGTGCACGGTGCGGCTGCAAGCGGCAGCTTGGAGGGTGTTAACTGAGCAGGAGAGATAATGAGGCTGCGGTGCTGCTCTTTCCTGCGGGTTTGGGGGGCAAACAGCCCCCGGGAGGCTGGGCAGGGCTGGGGGGACAGTTCAGGTCCCGGGGGATGCCGGGCGGGCTGGGAGCCTTCAGCGAGCGGCAGCGCCAGCCGCCGGCCCCCTCCCCTTCCCTCCGCATCCCCCTTTGAGTGCATATAATAAAGCAGCTTTTCAGCTGCGGCTGCAGTGATAGATCAGGAAGAATTGTATGAGTCTATTAAAGTCTGTGTGTCTCTGAATGGAGACTGTGGCTAAGCCAGGCGCCAGGCTCGCGCATTGAACCAGATGTGGAGAGGCGCCATCCTTTCCAGCCACTGAATCCGAGAGGCTGCAGGCTTCACACGCAAGGAAACTGGAGTGCACATGGCAGGGGAGCCGGGGGAGCGGCGGGGAGCACATGGCAGCGGGGCGTGGGGAGGGGGCACAGCCCGCAGCTCCCCGCGGGCGCCGCAGCCCCGCCGGGCAGCGCTGGCACCGGGGCTTCGGCTGCCGGAGCCGGGCTGGGCACGGCCCCCCGAGCTGGGCTGGGCATCGGGGGGAGCTGTGCTGAGCACCCCAAGCTGTTCAGGGCATCGCAGTGTGGGTTTGGAGGGGCTGCTTTGCACCCCAAGGTGGGCAGGGGTTGGCATTGTGCCAGGGCATGCGGGGCATGGCTGGGGTGGGGTGGGGATTGTTCTGCACCCCAAACGTACAGGGCCATGCCAGGTGTGTGTGCTGGGGTTCCACAGCACCCCAAAATGTACAGGGCACTGCCAGGTGTGTGTGCTGGGGTTACACAGCACCCCAAATTGTGCAAGGCACTGCTAGGTTTGTGTGCTGGGGTTACACAGCACCCCAAAATGTAGAGGGCACTGCCAGGTGTGTGTGCTGGGGTTACACAGCCCCCCAAACCGTACAGGGCACTGCCAGGTGTGTGTGTTGGGATTACACAGCACCCCAAAATGTACAGGGCCATGCCAGGTGTGTGTGCTGGGGTTCCACAGCACCCCAAGCTGTCCAGGCCGTTGCAGGGGGTGGCATGTGGCACTGAGCCATTCAGGGGAATCAGGCTGTACCCCAGGTCCTGCAGGCTGTTGTCAAGTGGGGGGGTTGTGTTGCACCCCAGGATGCACACAGGACACTGCCAGGGGTGACTTTGGGGTGGCAGTAGCACTGAGGGTGCAGGGGAGTACTTAGGGGACCCCAGGCACAGAATGGGGTGCAAAGGGCTTGGTCCTGCAGCAGCTGAGGAGGGCACAGGATGGGTCATGGGCAGCTCCTGTCCCCAGACCCACTGTGCTCCAGAGAGAAGACAAAAAGGACAGAAGGAAGGCAGGAAAGACAGACAGATGCCATCCTGCTGGGGACAGCTGTGGCTGGCAGCTCATGGGGCTGGGGAACCCATGGATCCCCTGTCCCCACAAAGGTGTGAAGCAGAGTCTGTGCAGGGGACACAGGTGACATGGGGACGGCCACTACAGGGCTGGGCTGGGCTTGGGCTGGGGCAGCTGCCACGCTCCTTCCTCACCAATTTCACTTTTTCATCTGGGCTGGCCACATGGCTGTAATTTGGGGGTTGTAAATACCTCAGGGGAATTTTTAAATTTAAAAAAAACTGTTTTCGTTTAAATTAAACGACACTCAAGCATTTCTATTAGTATTAGAGGTTTATAAAACTTAAAACAAATGTTGAAACTAAACTACCAGGCAACGTCCACTTCTGGAAGCGCTCTGCATGTTTGACATGACCCAGCTACCCCTTGGGCAGTGAGTTTTAATTCTGTGTGAGAGTGTCAGGGTGCCCAGTGTGGCAGGAGGGTGCTTGGTCTCCCTGGGGACCTGCAGGGGATGAAGGCTTGGAGGGATGAGGGTGAGTTCTCAGCTCTGCTGACCTTTGTAGGAGCAGGACCTGGTGTTCCTGTCTCCATCCTGTCCTCCCAATGGCTGCCCCCAGTGACCTGACTGTGATCCTGTCCCCACTGCCCCTGCCATGCCCGCCGTGCAAGGTTCTGCTGTAACCTGGAAACAGTTAACCAGGCTGGGTTAAAAAAAAAAAAAAAAAAAAAAAAAAAAAAAAAAAAAAAAAAAGATACGAGCCACTTATTAAAATGAATGTTTTACAATAAATTTGGCGAGAGGCCACCGACCTCAAATGAAAAGCAGACTGGAGGACAGGGATGCTGCTGGCAGGGGCTTCAGGGACGTCTGAGCGTGCAGGGCCCACGAGGGACCCCTGGAGCGGGGCTGGGGTGGGCTCCCAGGGGCTGGGATGGGCTCCCAGGGGGCTCACACCCATCCCACACCCCGGCCAGACGTGCTGGTGTCCACAGCTGGTGGTTGTGGAAGGGGCTCTCAGCAGGTGCTGGTGCTCACTGATCAAATGGGTGCTCAGGGATTTGCTGGCCTGGTGTGAAAAACACCCCTTTTGGCCTCACAAAAGAAAAGGGGCTTGGGGCTGTGGGCAGCAGGAGGGGACATGATGGAAATTGTCATCATTCCCCCTTGTCCCTGCCCGCCTCCTTCCCCCCTTGGCAATGACCCCGAAGCAATGGGGTCTCTGCTTTAACCTCGTGGGGCTGGTGTTGGGTTTCAGTGCCAGATGCCACTGGGGCTGGCTTGTTTGGGCTTTTGCCTATTAAATTTCAAAAAACCACTTTTTGGGGGGGCTGGGGAGGAGAGGAAGGCTGGGATTGCCATGCCAGGGGTCCCTGGCTGGGAGCCAGCCCTCCACACAACGTTCCTGCTATGCAGCCCCGGCTGATTTAGTTTTATTTTTCAAACTCTGAGCAAAAGTCCCAGTGAGCTCTCAACACCGTGATGGCCTGAGGCACTCCCCATCCCCTCCCCAGCCCCCAGGAAAACTCACTTTGCAGTCAAATCCAGGATTTTGGTGGTGCTCTGCAAGACAAGCGAGTGCTACTCCTGGGCCAGCGCTTGCACAAGTCTCATTCGTGTTAATTAATTACACATCTGTGCCCTGTTGGGAAGCCAGGTAACCTGTTATATCACATGTGAGCGATGTTGGCACCTCTGTGGCTGCACCTTGGGTGCACCAAATGGTGCCTGAAAGGTCTGCAGGACGGGAAGGGAAGCAGCATCTGCCATGCCCAGCCCTGGTGAAGGGCAGCAGGGTCCAGATCTGTCCCACCATCCCAGTGGCTGTGGGGTCACTGTGGCTGTCCCCTCTGCCCAGAGCCCTGCTGTGGTGCCTGGGGCTGACCCAAATCCCAGCATTTTGGCCACAGGGTCTGTGCTGGCTGTTTCCCTGAGGCTCGTTCACACATCTGTGGGCCACCACCCTGCTGCCACTGGGCTCTTTTAAGGAGCTGGCCAAGTGGGGAGGCTGTACCCCCAAGGGGCAGCGTCCCCAGGAGCACCCCAGGGTGCTGCAGTGCTGGGAGGGGCAGGAGAGCACAAGCACTGCTCTCATCCCACCCCAGGAAGGTCTCCTGGCTGGGAGATGAAAGCAGGCTCTGCAGTGAATGTCTCCTTGCTGGGAAGGCTCCTGGCTGGTGCTGGCTGGGGGAGAGCCAGAGCCTTTTGTTGGTCCCTGGGCCTCCACCGTGGGGGTTGGCAAATCCACAGGAGAACAAAATGAAAATTCCTGCTCCCCCGTTGGTCGGGGATGCTCGGAACTTGGCTTGGATCAGTCAAACCCACCACGCTGTCTTTTCCTGAGGCACTTGGCTGTGCTGGGAGGGCTTTGGCTCCTGCCACCCCCAGCCCTGCAGCCACAATCATCCGCCTGAGGAGCCTTTGGTCTGACAGCCTCACGGAGCATCCCTGAGTGAAGCCAGGAGCACCCGTCTCCAAACCTGTCCTGCCTCCCCCTCTCCCTCTCTGGCATTTGCAGGGGACATCCAGACTGGCACCACTGTGATGATGTTTTTGGAGGCTCTGTGTGACCCCAGCCCCAACCAAGAAAATAGGGACCCCAGAGGGGTGCAAACCCCTTTGAGTTGCACCATGAGCAGGGAAGATGCCAGACCCTGCCAGATCCTCACCTCCCAAAGCCACCGTACCCAGCAAATCCGAGCAGACACTGGACTTTCCAGGAGCCTTTCCTCCTCAGCATGCCATTCCTTGAGGGGCAGTTTGGGTACTCGTCGTGGAGCAGCAGCCCAGCTTTGCCCCAGCTCCGCTCCTCCGCAGCTCCGTCCCCTTGGAGCGCTGACACAATGGAGGCAGCGGTGGCTCTGGAGCCGGGACAGCCCATTGTGTCGGGCTCCTGTGAACCCACAGGATGCTCCTGGCAGCTCCTGAAAGCCCTGAGCCAGCCTGGGGTCACCCCACGCTGGCACAGCCCTGTGAGGGAACATTTCTCTTCCAGAGCACCGAGCCCAAGGGGTGAGCTCGGCGCTTGGGTCCGGGCTGGCTGCCCTGGGCTGGTGCCACCTCCGGGGCACTGCCAGGCAGTCTGAGCCCCACAATGGCCCCACAACGGCCCCACAATGGCCCCACAGTGGCTCTGGCTCCGGCTCCCGAGGTGCAGGAGCCAGGAGGGTGGGGAAGCACAGCCAGAGGCTGGGCCAGTCCATGCTGGGCACTGGCACTGCCAGGCTCTCGGGGCTGTGTCTGGGGCACTCGGGGGTGCTGGCACTGCCAGGCTCTGTGGGCTGCACTGGGGATGGGGCCAGGAGGCTGGAGTGCATCCTGAGCCAGTGAGCCTGGCAGCAGGATGTGTCCCTGTCACCTTCCCCAAAGGTCTGTCCCAGGCAGTTCCCAGCCCAGGTGAAAGGTGGGCGGTGGCACCGTCTATCCCAAATCCCTGGGAGAAAGGACAGGAATTTCTTGTGCTGCTCAGCCTACTCCCCTTACTCCCACCAGAGCTTTGTGGCCAAAGATGTTCCCCAGCCCCTTCCCGAGGCTTGACAGCATCCCACCAACCCTGCCTCCTCCTTCAGGGAATGTGGCTGCAATTAATTCATTAAATGCTTCCGCTGACGCAGGAGCTGGCTGTGCCAAAACACCATTCCTGGGGCCTGGCCTCAGCTGGGTGAGCGCTGTGCTGGGCTGTGCAGGAGCCTCTGGCTGGGGTAGCAGCCTCTGGCATGGTGGGAAGTGCTGGGAATGTTCAGGGACTCCAGAGCACGTCAGAGCCTCAGGGCTTTGCCTGCAGCCCTGTGGGTTTCAGCAGCTTTCAACTTCCAGGGCATCCTCTGTAAATCACAGCACAAGATTGGGCTGGCTGGTTCCTCACCTGGCATCTCCAGCATCTGCTTCCCTTCCTCATTCTTTTCTTTATCTTCCTTCTTCCTCACTGTGACTTCCTGATCTTCTCCCTCCTGTGCACCTGGGTTTTGCAGCACAGCTGCCCTTGCTCCAGAGCCATGGAGAGCCAGCTCTGAACCCACTCACAGCTCTCAGCAGTGACTTTGGTGGCTCATTCTGGGCTGGAACCTTCCCTAAGGGAAGCAGTGTCTCATGACATTGGGATCTTCCTTTTCACAATCTTTCTTTTCCCAGTACCCGTCTAATCATCATGTTCCCATTGCATTTGCTGCACTAATAATGAGCTGAAAAAAGGCTTCAGTGCCACCACTGGGTTACCAGCACGGGCTGGACACATCTCCACGGGGATGCAGGGATGCTGCTGGCCCAGCCTGACCTTCCTGGTTTGTTCTGGCTTTAGCTGGATGTGCTGTGATGGTGCTCAGACACCACACACCATTCAGGGGTGCAAGGGGAAACCTCCCGGGCTCTGGGGGTGCAGGCTGTGCACGGAGCATCCCTGGCGCTGCAGCACTGCTGGGCAGGATCTTCCCAAAAACTGTGAGTCTGTGTGGCTGGGGGTAGCAGGCTGTGGTGCTGGGTGGTTTCTGGCTGGTGCAGAGGCAGCTCTATAACCATAAAACAGGCTGCTGCTGCCTGTCAGTGAGCACAGGCTAAGGCCCCCCCGGGACAGCCTTGGCCTCTTTCTTGGTCCAGGCTTTTGCTGCTCCTTTTTAACAGAGACACTTTTCCCCCAGCAAAACTGGCAGCCTGTAAAAACGTGTCAGCGTTTCAGTTTTTTCACAATTAATGAGGTGAAACATCCTCGGAAACATTTTGCTGTAATGTTTCTCCAGTAGCTGGGACTTGCCCCTCTCTTAAATTTTTCATGTACGCCACTTGAGCCGGGAAAGTTTCCTTCGGACTCAGCACATTTGGACCCCCCCAGCTCCAACCTCTCCCCAGAGCCTTCAGCATTCCCGGGGTCTTTGTGAGGGTGGGGCTGGGCTGGAGGGGGACAGGGAGGGGCAGTGGGTGAGGATGAGGAGGTGGGAGCCTGGGGAGGGGCTGACAGCCCTTGTTCCCCAGGGACACCCTGTCCCCCACATCCGTGGCTGTTCCCAGGGTGGGTTTGGACCTCGCAGCATCATGCCAAGTAAAGCTGGGGCTGGCATCCTGAGGGCAGGGCTTGGTGGCCCCAAAAGCTTCTCCCCTGGGTACTGGGGTGAAGCAGTGCAGAAAATGGGGTGAAACTATGCAGAAAATGGGAGTTTCACCGATGTGGTTTTGCCTCCAGGCTGGCGCTGTGCTGCTCCTGTGCACCCAGGCTGGGCTCAGGGGTGGGTGCAGGAAAGGCACAGTACCTGGGTGACTCAGCTGTGCAGGGGCAGCTTCCTGGCTGCTCCTCAGCCCCCCAGGCTTCCCAAGGTGATTTGAGGAGATTAAAGACCTGTTGTGGTGTAGGCATCTCCCACCATCCCTTCTGCAGCAAACCCTGCCCTTCCTGTGCCCACGAACAGGGACAAGTGCCCAGCTTCTCTTTGGCCCCTGGATCATCCCTCCTGCTCTCCCTCCTCCCTGCAAAGCCCTGGTAAAACCCTCCCAGGCTGTTCCCAACTTCATCCCAAGGCAGGGCAGTGTTGGAAGTGGCTGCTGGAAAGAGGGGTCCCCTACACATGGCACCCCCAAGTCACGCCTTGGCTGGGTGTCTCAGCTGAAGGCTGTGGAACAGAACGGAGCTGGAGTGGGCACACACCACACAGGGGCAATTCCCAAAGCCCAGAGCTTTGCTCCAGCTCGCTGCAGTCCGAGGGGAAACGCTCCCTGGCCATGGCATGATTTAGAGGAGCGAGTTAAACAATTGCACATGAAGCTCTGGCAGACGTCATCGCCGGAGCTCTCCTCGCTCCCCCGAGTGTGGAAGGGATGAAGGGAGTGCACATGTTTACCGAGAGAGACCATGGGAGAAACGAAAGACATTGTTTTTCCAAAGGATTTCTTGGCTGTAAAAGACCTCCACCACCCTGTGGCTTCCCTGATGAAGGCCCAGCGTTAATTTGTTAAATCCACATCAAGTGCCCAGAGAACCCGTTGTTTATTTTTGCTAATTCAGCCGGCCGAGATCAAATTGGGGTTTTATTTGTTAAGGATAAACCTTAATTAATAAAAGCTATTTATTTGGCTAGAGCTGGCCGCAGCCTGAGGGTCAGATATGCCACGATCATTATTTCAAGTAAAACAAACCCAAAATGTCTCTCAACAGTTTGAAAAACGTAGAAACTTAGAGGGCTGAATTTATTTGTCTTAGGAAGAATTTACAGCTAATTCCCTCCAGGCTATTTCAACCCTTAAATTATACCCGAGAAGAAAAAAGGAGGAAAAAAATGCCATTCCAGGCGTAGTAGGGAAGTAAATGGTACAGCAGATTTGACCATTTTGGCTGGGGGGGTGTGAAAAATTTAAAGCTTAAAGGGTCTTTGGCAAACTGCTAGCAAATAAATGAAACGTGTGAAATAATTTAATGACAGAAAACGTTTTGGGGCCGTGGGGGCTGCGGTGCAGTGGAAAATGAAACACGTTGGAGGAGATGCAGCCTGGGCTTTTTGCGTGAGAAGGTTGAACTTGCTGCCTTCTGGCCTGAAAAACGGGGGCATTTGCACCCCAAAGCCAAGTGGTAGAGTTGGAGTCAGTAAACTGTCCCAGGATGGGGTGGTGCTGATGGGGAGTGGGTTTGCAGCATCCCCTGGGGAAGAGTCAGGCTGGCACTGGCTGGAGTGAGCACTGGGGTAGCAGGGTGGTGCTGGGCACACACCACGCTCTGGATGAGTAATTTGCAAATAAACCCCCCAAACTGGGTGTCCAGAGGGGAGGCTGAGCGTGGCTGGCAGTACAGCCCATCCCCAAAAGGCTTCCCCAGGGAGGATCCCTGCCTTGTTTCTGGGGCCAGGCAGGTGAGCTGCTGGGGTTGTGGGTGCTGCTGGATCTGGATCACAGCTGAGGCCATTTACTGTGCACTAATGGAGCTCCTGAGTCAAACCCAAAGCCTTGGTGGAAGTCGAGTGAAAATTGCCTCTTTAGAGTGCTCAACAGCAGCTGTGGGAGGCTGGGGGCCCTGCCAGTGTAAGGGCAAGCCCAGCACAAAGGCTGAGACCCACCGAGTCCTTCCTGTGGAAAACTGATGGAAGCACAGAGGGAAAAGGCAGCAGTGGAGAAGGGGGCTTGGTTGGTGCCCAGCTGAACCAGCACAGCTCTGACCTGGGGGTAGTGTTGCTTTTGCTCCCAAGTTCTCCCTGTGGCACAGTCCAGGCTTGCCAGCGCTGGTGCTCCCACAGGGAGAAGGGTTTGGGGGTGACTCCCAGCACCCCATGGCATCTGTAGGGCACGGAGCTGTCCCCAGGCTCTCTGCAGCTTTTGAGCAGCACTGCCCGAGGCAGGACAGCCCAGAGAGGAGGCTGGAGGTTACCCAGGCCACATCCAGCACCCCAAAACTCATCCACATCATGGGTGAAAAGTCTCCTGTCTTTCCTAACAGTCTGGGGCAATTTAAGGCTTTTTTGTGATGCGCACTGGGCCCATCCTGCTCTGTGCAAAGCCCCTGAGCCTCCCTCTCCCCATCCTCCCCCGCATGTCATCTTTCGTTACTCAGTAATGTTATCCCCCCTGTTTTCCCCCTTTCCCTGCATTTCTTTTCCTTTCAGCGGAAATTGTAATCAGTGGAAGATAAATACAGGGAAGGTGGCTGGGGGGAAGGCTCAGGAGCCCCTCTGACCTCAGGGCTGGCCAACCAAACTGGTCCCTTCAGCCCAAATGAACCCCCAAATTATACCTGACAAAGGCAAGGGTTTGGCTTTCTCCATAGCCTCCCCAAGCACTGCTCTGGGACAGAACAATGATGGTGGGGAGCTGGTTTTAACTTTGTGCAATTACAAACTCTTATTCCTGGGAGCCCATCGGGCTGGGGAACTGGTTTCCAATTCCTCCATCAAGGTGTCAGCAGGTCTGGTTAAAGTCCTGCTGTTGGCAGTGAGAGCACAGGGTGTCTTCAGGGGACCCAACTCATCCCCCTTCCCATTCCTTCTCTGATGCCACAGAGGACTTAGCCATGCTCATTTTTGGGAAGCTGATTTGGGGTTATTAAAGCATCTCTGATAGAGGAGATCCAGCCTGCCTGTGCACTGTAAACCTGTCAGACACTCACCACCAGCAATTAGGGTGGCATCTGTCTGGTCCCACAAGCCTGCAGTGCCTGAGCTAATGAGGAAAAGCTGTTGGTGCATTACCAGGGCTCATCCCTAGGCAGAGCAGAGGATCCAGGCAGGCACTCCGTGTGTGGAGCTGCCTCCCTGCCACAGAGAGATGCCCTGGAAAAGGTGTGCAAGGTCCCTCCTTTAAAAGCAGCAATAGGGGCTGAACAAAATGCCCCAGAGCTGGCATGGCCCAGGGTTTGCAGGTCTCCAAAATCCCGGGAACTGCTGCTGCTCAGACAAATCCTGATCCAACTCCAGTCTTAAACCTCGACCCCAGCCCCCTATGGGAAGCACTCAGCAGCACTTGTCTCCTGTGGCTGTTTAGCTCTTCCTTCTGTGGGTTTGAAGAGATAAAGACCAGCCAGAAATGTGGCCAGATCCTACAGAACTAGATTGAGAGTTTATTTCAAAAAACTTTCCTCCTCCTCCTTTCTCTCAGCCAAATTAGAGTGGGCAAGGGAGATCGTGACTATGGAAAAGTCCTGTAGCCAGGTTTAAATTGAGGATGAAGCCAGAGGGGGTTTATAAATTTTATTTATACATTTCCCAGGGTTCTGTTGAAACCATTGCCATTTTGGTGAGGGGCAGTGGGTGCCCTTGTGACTAGACTTTTTGAACCAAACCCTGATCTACCACTTCCCCAGAAGCCCTGTGGCATGGTCATAAACCCACAAGGAAACCTCTCACCCTGTTACATCCTGTAGCTCTTTCCCAGCCTGATGGTTCCCATTTCAGTCCCAAGCTCCCAGAAAACTCAGGGACAACCATGGCTGGACTTCATGTATTTTAATCCAGCAGCTCGTTAGCTCGCTGAAGGAAAACAGGACCAAAAAAGGAGTTCAACTAAAAGGGGCAACTGGAAAGCAGAGACTGGCAGAACATTTGAAGCTGCAGGAGGAAGTGCTGGAGGGAATTCTGAGAATTTTATTTGTGAGCCTTTAGACACGATTGGTGGCAAAGGGCAGCCCGTGGCTTCCTGGCTGGGGAAAGGGTCTCAATCCCACACATATTTCAGGCACTGTCCATTATGTCTTCACCCAACCAAGAAGGCCATGTCCAAAATACAAGATCAAAGATTGCTGATGGTCAAACAAGGCCAAGTTGCACCTACAGCACAATTACAGACCCAGAGAAATGCCAGTGGCTGCAGAGAGGCCTTGGGAGAAGGGTGTAGTTGGGCACATAGGGATCCTAGGGACTAGGATCCTGTGTGCCCAATGAAAAACTTATTGTTGGATGTTTCATGGCTTGAATTATTCAGAGTTAAGGTGCAAGAAGGTTTTTCTGGCCTTAAAGATCGTGGAAGTTTCCTCCTGCTCAACAGCTTGATGGTGTCTTGAAACAGCAGAGTTAATACCCTTTCCAGTAGATTTTGTTTGTTGCTCAAGCATTATCTGAAAATGCTAGACTTATTAAATAAGCATCACGATTAATATTATTAGCAAGTATTTAATTTGTGAGAATACTCCAGGGGTGGTGAGTTCTGCCACCCTGGCCACTGCACTGATATAGAGCAGAAAGCCCCAACATACCCCTGCCATGAATCAGAATGTCATAAAATTATTAACATTTCAAATAATTCCAGAACGCTTTCCCACCAGTAGGTACAGATTGGATCCAGATGCTTTATTAACAGAAAGAACCATTAAGCAGTACCTCCACAAGGGAGAACGACAGCGAGTCGTGCTCCCCACGAAGCCTTTGCAGGCAGCTGACTGACTGGGTGTCTCGGAAAAAGGCTTCACAAAATTGCCCAAACCTTATGATATTAGTGACAAAGAGGAGATTAATCTCAGCCTGGCTGACAGCCCAAGATCAATACTGAGAAACCAGACTACACCCTCAGCTTCATGTTTCCATGAGCCAGCAAAGCCAGAAATAAACACTGCGGAGGCTGAGCCCTGCGAGACGCGGTGCCGCTCGTTCTGAGCTCTGAAGAGCAGGGTTGGAAGAGCAGATGCTTGGCTGCAGTCCTGTGTCACCTTGGGGACATGCCACAGCTGGGGCCTCAGGGGGTGCTGGAGGTGGGAGCTGAGACTCACATCTTGGGGGTGTTTTGGTGCTGAATTTTCATCACCATTCCTGAAAGCCTGACTTAAAGTCTCAGCGAGAGCTGAGCTCCAGTTTGGATCGAGTGCGGCCCCAGCATACTGAGACAGGTATTCAAAATCAGTTCAGCATGCTTTCAGCCAGATGTGAAACCGCCACAGGCTTTGGTGAATTTTGGGGTTAACCCTAAGCTCCAGCAGGTCCCAAAACAGGTTTTGATTCTCATGGGCATCACAGGGTCGCACGTACCCCCACAGAGCCCCAGGTGCCTGGAGGGAGCACGGCTGGCACAGAGCAGGACATGCAGACCCCCAGGGGGGCTTGGCTGGGTCGTGGGGTCTCACACGGGTCTGGCTCTCATGTGGCTTCTGTTCCTTCCCCACAGGAGAGAGCCTGAGCCCCAGCTGCGGGGCAGCCAAGAGGAAGAAGAAGCAGAGGAGGAACCGCACCACCTTCAACAGCAGCCAGCTGCAGGCTCTGGAGAGGGTCTTTGAGAGGACACACTACCCCGACGCCTTTGTGCGGGAGGAGCTGGCCAGAAGGGTCAACCTCAGCGAGGCCAGAGTCCAGGTGAGCACAGGTTTGTGTGGGACAAAACAACACCTCTGCCTTGCCCAGGCAGCAGCAGGGACTGTCCCCTCCCTTGTTTCATCCTGCGCATCACCATGACCCACAGGACAGAGGCCTGGGACATCCCTGTGCGCACTGGGTCCCTGCTGACCACCTTTCCACCTTTCTCCCCACCTTTCCCCCGTCACAGGTGTGGTTCCAGAACCGGAGGGCCAAGTTCCGCCGTAACGAGAGGGCGATGCTGGCCAACAGATCGGCGTCGCTGCTCAAATCCTACAGCCAAGAAGCAGCCATTGAGCAGCCCATGGCTCCACGACCCACTGCACTGACCCCTGAGTATCTCTCGTGGACCAGCACCTCCCCGTACAGGTAGGTGGAGGCTCTGGAGGAGCTGGGGAAGAGGTGGCCACGGGGCAGGGCTGCCTAGAGACCGCTCCACTGCTGCAGGAATGCAGCCCTGTGCCCCTGCTGGGGATTTGGGGAGTTTTATGAGGCCGAAAGGAGCTCGCCTGACTTGGCTTTGGGAACCATTGCAACTCTGTCTGAGCATCTGCTGTCCAACACTGAGCAGGCTTCCCTGTCTCCTTGCATTTCGGGGCTGGAGCAGGCACCCTGGTCCTCGCAAGGGATTTGCTTGGCCTCGTGCTGACCCTTCCCACATCTCGGCACAGGAGATGGCATGGGTCCCTTCTGGTTCCCAGCTGTTCATGTTCAGCCATCACATCCAAAAGCACAAAGCAGGGCTTCCTGGTGCATAGTTTGAGGGGTTCCCACATCCATCCAAGCCCATAAAAATGCTGAAGTCTTGGCTGTTCTTGTGAGAGATCTCCAACAGGGAACAGCCAGCCTGGCCTGGGAAGCCAGCAGGACCACAAAGGGCGTGGGGTCTTCTCCGTGGGCCATTGCCTCATTGCTCCCTGCTCCCTCCCCGCAGCACTGTGCCCTCCTACAGCTCCAGCGGGACCGCAACGCCCACCCAAGGGGTGAACATGGCCAACAGCATCGCCAGCCTGCGCCTCAAAGCCAAAGAGTTCAGCCTCCATCAGAACCAGGTGCCGACGGTGAACTGAGCAGGGCAAACCCTATCCCATGGCCTCCTCCGGGATACAGCGTGGAGCTCCAGGACAAATCCACTGCCTGCCCAACACACATGCCACTCATCCAATGTCTCAGCATCTTCTCTCCTCTTCCCTTCCCTTCTGAAGGTAGAGTCAGTCCCAGGCCGAAGTGGCACATAATTATAGCCACATATGGAGCGAACTTGGTGAGAAACTTGCTTTTCCGCACACCCTTATAATAACGGCTATATATACACACATACCCCCCACGCGCTCTTTGAGGACAAACAGACTTGCCAAGGGAACAAGAATTTGCTTCCAAACATGGAAGGATCTTGGACTATTGGATTTGACCAATTTGGGTATCTTGCCCAGAGAGCCAAAGAGTTATTGGGTCTTCTCCTCCCGCAGGGACAGTGTGGGAGGGTCACGGGCCCCCCTTTCCACCAGGCTGTGACTTGTGGCGCTCAACTGTGTGTGCCAAAGCTGATCCATGTGTTCGTTTCTTTGTGCGACCCCAGCCACAGTGTGGGGTTTGGGACTTCCCAAAGTTTGGGACTTTGGGAAGCCGATGGCTCACCCATGCCATGGCCAGTCTCGGCCAGCCCTCTGCACTGTGCTTCCTGCATTTAGGAGCTGCCTATACTGATGGCATCGGGCTTTGTCCCTTGCCAGAGGGGCAAGCAGAGCTGCAGCACCTCAACAGACCCTCCCGGAGCCTGTGAGCTCCCCCGTGAGCTGGGGATGCGTCGCCAATCCCCAGGCAGGCACCGCTGCCCTGCCTCGGTGGATTTGCCAGCGATTCTGCAGAGCCCCAGGTCATTGAGCAGGCCCAGGGAATGAGAAAATTGGAAAAAGCTGTTGGGTTTCAGCTGAGTAGGCGGCTCCCAGCGCTTCGTGCCAACGAAGGCTTCGCCTTCCGGAGGCACAGCCTCCCCGTCGGCAGCTCCGCAGATGTGCTCGGGGGTCTGGGGCCGGCAGCTCCATGGGGGGAGGCTTTTTTGGTTTTGCAGAAAGGAAATGGTTTCCCCCTCATCCCACCCTGCTGCGCAGCCTAACGAGGTTCCAAGGTGGGAGGTGCAGGGGATGGACACGGGGTGGGCAGCCTGGTCCTAATCCATGGGACTGAGCTGTGGAGAGACGCAGCCTCCACCTTCCCCTGCCCGTTCCACAGCCAGAGTGCTGAGGTGTGGTGTTCCTGTGGTCAAAGCCCACTGGAAACCAGATCACCCTTTCCTCACCCACTGGAAAGAGCCACCAGCCAAGCATGGGGACACCACCAGCTCAGAGGGGTGGCCTGGACAGAGAAGACACAGCCCTACTTCCCTGGAAGGGGTTGGTTTGGGGGCTGCAGCAATAGATCTGAGGACAAATAGAGCAATTGCTGAGGTGCCTGCTCCAGGTAAACATCCTCTGGTTGGTGACACCGAGGCTGAAAGTGCCACAGCTACAAAGTGCCCACCTGAGTCCCCAGAGCTCCCTGGGACATCCTCTCCCATTCCCACTGGGGCTGTCACTGCATCTGCATGTGGGACCCAGTGGCTGTGACACCAGGGCCATCAGCTGCACCCCTGGCAATGCCAGCATGAGGGGACTCAGCCAGCACCCAGAGTTGGAGACCTGATGGGATATCCATCTCCTCTTCCTGGGCATTAACCAGCCCATCCATCCTGCCTCCAGCCTTCTCTGCTCTACAGTGCAGCCCCCAGCTGGGAACAGCTACGTTCTCCCCCTCAAACCTGGCAGGCAGGGAGAGGGCACAGCCTGAGTGACACTGCACCTCCTCCAGGGAGCAGTGTCACCCCACATACCCACCCTCTGCCCCCATCTGTATTTCCAGGCTTGGTATCCCTCCCATCTGTCATGCCAGCTCCCCACACTGCACAGAGACCTGCCAGGCCAGGGGGAAGAGGGATCCACTGTGGATCAAGTCATCCACGCTGAGAAACACCACTTGGGGCAGGAGGAGGGGGCCAGGGGGTCCTATTCCCATGGAAAGCACAGGGCTCTTTTTTCGGTTATACAAGATGAAACCACAGGGATATAAATGTCACTGCCTCTTTGAGAACATTAATGAAAATAAACCCATTTAATAGTTTGCAGATGCTGTTTCTGTAAACCTAAAAAAAGCAGGGAATAAATATTTCTTCACTAAATATCTATATGTATATATATATTTGAAAACATTTGCTCCTAATCTTAGGGCCCCTCCTTTGCTGTGCTTTTGGCAGCTTATCACAGCTTGTCAGTCAATGCTGAACTCACCAAGAAGAGATACAAATTGCACCCATGGAGGGGTAGCAGGACTGAGGGATTATTGTAATCTAAGCTCTCTCTCGCCCTTTCTATTTGTACATTTCAATTACTTGTAACAAGATCCATGGTGGATTTTTTTTTTCTTCTGCATGTCTGTGTTTTGGAAATTTTTGTAAGGTTTTTGTAAAAACAACTCTTGTGAAATAATGGAGGAATAAATATTTTACTGAGTAGAGACGTGTCAGTGCATGTGATAGGGACCTGAGTCTTCCCTCACCAGCCACTGTGGTTTCCCCACCTGCCCTGGACAAGCAGCCTGGGCAGAAATTGAATTAAGAGGCAGCAAGGAGGGTCAGATTCTGTACAGAAATCGAGCTGAAAGAACCCAAAGAGTGGAAATAAACCATCAGAATGCAGAGCACTTTCCAGGGAGTGAAGGCCCACAGGTGCAGAGCAGGCACTGAGCACCCAAAACAAGAGGAATCAATGGTCAGGCAAAGGTGATACCAAGTAGTTGAGGCAGCAAAGTTAAAAAGCAAAGTTAAACAGGGCTCCAGAAGCTCACAGTGCTGAGCTATCCAGCAGCAGATTTAATGCAATGTGGAGAGGTGTCAAGATGTGCCCAGGGGAAACTGTCCCCAGCACATGCTCAGACTGAGGCAGCGAGTCAAGTGGCAGGAATTGCTAGGAACGGATCAGAGAGCAAGGCAGAAAGTGTCCTCACTGCACAAATAAAGCTTGAAATCCATTGTGCCAAGATATTGTGGAGATCAATGCTATGGTGCATTCAGAGAGGGTGAGAAAGTTAATGGTGGGTGGGTGTGGGTGCAACACAAGGGATTGAGCAGGGATTGGCAGGTATTCAGCTGCCTGTGCAGAAATCTGCTGCCCTGCCGACTTCCAGGAGAGCTGGGAGGAGAAGGGACACCTGGGTTTCCCATGTTTCTTTTACTTGCCTTCACCTGCTGACTTGCAGCAGCCTCCTGTCAGGCCAGCTCACATGGTGTCACTTACAGGATGGCTCTGTCACCTCCTCCTCCCCCCCAGGCCATCCTTAATCCCCCACACAGCCAGGGGACCACCACGCTATCCCATGGACCCAGAGAGGCTCAGCTCCATGGGAGCCCAGGATCAGCTCCCTCCCAGCAGCAGACTTTGTCCCTCCCATCACCAGTGGCTGCTGGGACATGTGGATCCAAGGTTGAGGAAGGAAGGACCCCTAAACAATGCATTCCAGCTGTCCCTGCAGGGGAACAAGGCTCATCCCACACCATCCCTGCAGCACCCAGCAGGAGCAATTCCCCATACTGGACATCACCCCAGGCCCACCATGGTCCCACACACTTGACCATCCCTGCCAAACTCCTCTGCTGCTAATTATTTATTCATTCAGTAAGTGGCTTGTAGATTATTAAGGCAAATTGTCCAACCTCCTGCACAAAGAATATCACCCAAGCAGCATCCTCGTGTCCTCAGCACGTGGCCAGTGCAGAGCATCCCTTTGGAAAGCATCCAGCCCTGAGTCAAGAGACCCTTGGAAGTGATGAACTTACAGATCCCAGGGCAGATTCCTCCAGTGACTCATCACTGTTGGCTGCTGGAAATATGTCACTTATTTCCTGCCTGAACTGTCCCAACTTCAGTTCATCTTCCACTAGAGCAGAAGGTCTCAACCCATGGTCAGTCAGCTCCCAGGAGCTGGTGGACATCTGAGGGATCTCAAACCAGGGGACAGACAAGTGTGGAGAGCTGCAGCTCACCTGGCAGGGTCTGCACTCCACGGGGGAGGGAGATACTGGGGGCATTTTTCCTCGCTGGAAGGGCACATCCATCACCAGTACTAATTTCAGCAGGACAGCTGGTCTCCATCCATGCACTACGACTTTGGGAGTGTGGGAAGATTGCAAAGACATTTGCAAACTGTTTCCTTCCTCAAAGCAGTTGGTTTTCAACCAGGTGAATCCAAAAGGGCGGGTCTCAGGTGATGGGAGGATCTTTCTGGACCCCCTTCCTTGTTTCTGACCCCACAGCCTGACACTTATGTGTGACTTGCTGACTGATGAAAAGTTGAAGTTTGCCCCTAGAATATTTTAATGAGAACAGTTTTGTGTTGTCATCAGCATAGGCTGCTACAGCAGCAAGACAAAACAGAGCTCACATTTTCCAGCTCACGGGGACACCCGCCTGGTTATCCCGGTCCAGAATGAATTACAGACAAATCGTGGTGACAGTATCCTCCTTTTCCTTTATCCTTGTGCTGCTGAGCCCTTCTCCCTCTGGTGGCAACGGGAAGATCTGAAGACCCTCTGAATCCTGCTGGCAGCATGCACAAACTGCAGGAACACGTTCCTATGACAGCACCGTGTCACCTCCCAGCAGCAGAGCTCCTCCTGCCCTTTGGAGCAGTGCTCCTGTCCTGGGGGTCGTGATGCTCACCCCAAACTCCACATTCCATATGGAAGGAGCATCTCCTCCCTGCAGCAGATATTTTGCTCGCTGCTGCTTCTTTCCAACCCCACAGGGAAGCAACCTAAGGCAGCAGAGAAGCTGGAGGGTAGCTATGCACAGGGGTGTAATGCTTTATAGTTACTTGGGAAGAAGGGAGGAAGCAAAGGTCCCTTTTGCAGCTGGTGTCACAAAGCCCAGGAGGAGTTATCACGAGTAAGGAAGAACTCTTGCATGGAGATGCACAGCATTGCAGCCATACACCACAACTTCAGAAGCGGGGGAAGTTTGCAAGGATATTTACAAACTGTTTCCTTCCTCAAACCACTCTGTTTTCAACCAGGTGACTCCCAAAGAGCAAGTCTGCAGTGATGCCAGGATCTCCCCGGAACACACATCGCACCTTGCCTGCTTTGGAGAGGCTGATGGACGCTGGAGCAGACACCATCCTCCTCCTCCTCAACCCGTTCCCCAAGGAATGGCACCTTCCCTGCGCCCCGAACACTCCATGCGCACCCCCAGCTCCAGGATGCGCGGGTGCGGTGTCCGGGCAGGGTCCCCGTGTCCCCGCAGGTCCCGCAGCCACACGAGGGTGCTGCAGCCCCGCTCAGCGCAGCCCGGGGCCGATCCCCCGGCCCACGGCTCAAGCCGGGGATGTCTCACAGCTCAGCCCCACATCGGGCTAGAAAACCCCCGCTGGAAAAAGTTTTCCCGGTGCCAACTTCATCCTGGTGTGCCAGAGAGCAGCAGGGAAGCGCCGTTGTCTTCTCCACTTCGGAATGCCCATGGCTGTAGAGCCGGCTCCGTCTGCAAGTCACAGGAATCTCAATTCCTCAAGGGGAATTTTGTATCAAAGTCCCATCTGCTACAGGAATGGGGATGTTGGGAGAGCAGCAAAGGAAGAGCGGTCTGTGTTAAAGGTAAGCTGCCCAAGAAGGAATCTTGGTCCAGATCCCAGCAGGGAACGCTCTGGATGAAGAGACCCGGGGAGCGGGGCAGGCAGGTAAGGAAGAGGCGTGAGCACAAGAGGTGTGTCCGTGAGCAGGGCTGGGTGGATCCTGGGGCTTGAAGCACCCGAAAGAGTGTGGGAGGGAAAGCGCCTTGTGCCGGGGCTCCACTTGCTTTTCTCCCAACACCGTGAGGGAAGACACGTACTGGTGATGTGAGTCACATTCACACATTTAACCACAGAACGGGGCGGAATGGACCTTAAAGGTCACCTACTCGCATCCCACCCTGCCGTAGGCAGGGACAGCTTGAATTAGACCAAAGTTGCTCAAACAACCTGGCTTTGAACTCTGCCAGGGCTGCGGCATCCACAGCCTCCGTGGGCAGCCTGTACCAGTGTCCCACCACCCTCACAGGAAAAGAATTCTTCCTAAAGTCTAACTGAAATTTGTACCCACTTAAGCACCAGATCGTTGTTCTGCAGTCCCAGGTGGGTTTCACAGCGTTGCTGTCTCCTGTTTGAGCCAGGTGTGAAGAACAAGTGGTTGGACATACAAGGCACACACCAAACCCCAGAGACTGGTGGGTGCAACCACTGTCCTTGCTCTCCTGGAGCAGCAGGAGACACTGGGCACGTCCTTTGCCTACATTGATGCCAGAGCAGGAATTTGGCAGCTCTGGGCTATAGATATCAATTGGGAAAAGGCAGGAATGCCTCTCACATGCAGCAACCACTGGCAGTGTCCAGGGAAGAGCCAGTGGCTCTGATCACCTGGTCCCAGGAGAGCCCTGATGGGACTGGTGCTGCCCAAGCAACTGAGCCCAGCTTAGTTTTGCTTCCCCCAAACTTCCACAACACTTCAAAATAAGTGCAATGCCTGGGCCTCTCTTAAGTTTGCCTTGCAGGCTTTTTGTGTTTGTTTTTTTTGAGCCAGGAGAGTTCACATTCCCAAGCTTTTCCCTGCAGCCAGTAAGCAGAGTTTATTTTTTTTTTTTTAATAAAAAAGGAGAAAGCAGAACTTTGCATGTAACCTCAGCTTTCCTGAGCAGGGCATCAGCCTCAGGCACTGGACAGGCAGCTGAGAAGAGATTGAAGCAGCTGGCAGATCTGGGGGTTGGAAGGGGCTTCTGGAGCCTCCCTTCTTCCTTCCTATGCCAAAATCTCCATCCCAGCCACATCTCCAACCTCAGCAACATGTACTGGAGAGAGTCCATTTTATAAAACCACTGCCTTTCTCATTTGAAAACAAACAGGGAAAGAAAACAACCAAGTGGAGCCATTTTCTGAAACTAACACAGACAGGGCAGCACCTCCCAACCACCAACAACTTAAGAAAATAGGGGAAAACCAGAGAAATGAAGCATTTGTTTCCCAGCAACCTAGTGAAAAAAAAAAAAAAGGGGGGGGGTGGTTTACTTATCTTGGAAAACACAAGCAGCTCCTTTATGAGTCCTAAGAACAGAAAGAAGAGCAACTAGCTCTTACCTGAGTTTCTCCAACCCTCCAGGATTTTTGGGTGAACACCAAGCTTTGTAACAACTTGCTACTCAGTGAAGGGAAAGTGAGCAGAGCTGCTTATAATTCCCAGCTCTGCTGGATTTAAAGGATCAGCACAAATAATGCACACCTGGAAAAGAGGTTCCTCTGCAGGGCAGGTGAGTGCAGGGGAAAGGGATGTCTCTTTAGTAGTCCCAGGACACTCCAGGCTCTACAGTGGGGTTTAACATCCTGCTGAGGATCCATCCTGCTGGGGCTGGGCCCAGCTGCTGCCCAGCTGCATCTGCTGCTCCCAAAGGAAGGATATATCAGAGCACAATGATTTGTTTTTATTGGGAATATTTGCTTCCTGCCACCAGGATGCATGTGCAGCAGCAGAGAAACATACAGGAGTGCAAGACCTTGTGCACCATGTGAGGCAGAAAAGATTTTTTAAGAGGAGTCTGTGTTACCCAGACATCTGTGGGAAGTGGCCAAGAGTGAAGTGCTGAACCTGCAATCCTGCCCACCTTCCTCGCAGTGGGAGAGCAAAGAATTCCACTCCAAACTCCACCACACGGCTCAGCCTGAGGCCACAACTGCACTGGGATGGAGTTACTGGCACAGAAACTTCTACCTGAGTTCAGAAAAGGCTGGACATCAGCCTGAGCAGGTGTGTCCCCAGTGCTCAGTGGGGGCTCAGCAAGAGCATCCCTGAGGAGAGCAGGGTCAAGGGAGCAGCCTTAGTGCACAGGACAGGTGGAAGGGGAATTTATTTTCTGCTCATTCTGGCTTGCCCCTGTGCTGCTATTCAAATTCTGTGCTGCCCTCAGAGGGAGGAGGCACTGAAGAGCAGAGGTTTCTCCTGCCTTCTCCTCCAGAGGATGCTCCACTGCTGCTGCTGCTGGGAGCAGCCCTGGCACTGGGGACAGCTGTGTGGCAGAGCAGCTGATGGGCCCTTGTCACCAGGCAGTACCCTGCCCCAGCTCTTCCCAGCTCTCCTCCCCTTTTGGGTGACACTGCAGAGCAGCAGTGCTCCCTTCAAAGCCCCTCTGCTCATTTCCAGAGCTTTCTGCAAACACCAGCTGGTCCGGGCTGTGAATGGCGTGGCAGCAGTGGACAGCAGGAAACAGCTGAAAGAAAACTTCCCTAAGGCAATCACAGCACATTTCCCAAATAGCAACGGGCCAGAGAAAGGCTACAAACAGGGGGAGAAACTCAGTCTGATGCCCTGGGGGCATTTTCAGGTATTAATGGCATGTGGACTAGACTACCCTTTGGGAGAAAACCCTGCCTGCAAACCCCATTTTGTGCCAGCATTTCAGACATTCCAGAAGTCCCAGAACTTTGTGTCCGGCAAATGCGTTCAGGCTGCGTGTCCAGGGTAAAGGATTCCTGCTGGCTTCTCCAGGCATGTCACTCTGCATCTTGCTGTGGTGAGGCTGAGATGGAAAAGCCTCAGCTGCTGCTGGCTGGGAGCTGCCAGGAGCTCCAGGGTCCTGCTGCAGGGAGCTGTGTGCTGTGGTGTGAGACGAGGTGGCACGGGGAGCACTGAATGGCTTCGCCCCTGAGATTTGGACGCCCCTGTCAGGCTGCCTGGAAGGCACCTGCCTCCCGTCCTCCTTGGTGGAGCAGGAACCTAAGGGACTAAATCCGAAGGGACTCACATTCCCAGAGATGCACATGGCTGGGCAGGAGCTGGGTGGCTGCTTTATAACCTCTGCTACCAACCACATCTGCTAAGAGACTTTGTGGGACCCTCGTGATTTTCCCTGCCTGATTCATGGGATATTCATGACCAGGAGGAAAAGGTCTCAGTCACAGTTCCAAACACAGAAAACCTTTCCCTCAATGACCCCTTCTTCGAGGGGTAGTCCATGTGCTTTCCACTTCTCACCATCAGCAGGAGAGAGAGAAACCTGCCTCCACATCCCCTTCCTGCACGTCCCTTCTCTCTGGTGATTCCTCTGACAAATTCCGATGGCGGTGGAATTTCATCAAGGCTGCACTGAACATCCTCAGGGTGCAGGTGACCTCCCTGGTGATATCTCACACACACACACACACACACACACTCCCTCTCAGGGGGCCCAGCAGAGTCAGGATGAGGGGTTTGGGTGGTGGGTCTCTCTGGCTGTTACCAGTAGGGGCTGGTGGCCAGCAGGATCTGCAGGGCCATGGAGAAGCAGGGCAGCTGGGCCACGCTGTAGGCCACGGAGCGTGTGGGTGCCCTCAGCTGCAGGAGGTAGGCAATGGTGTGGATGATCCGTCCCACGCAGAAGATGAGGAAGTGGATCCTGGCCACTGTGGGACTGGGATCCAGCAGGGAGTAGATGGCTCCGAGGAAGAGGAAGGGAAAGATGTTCTCCATGTCATTGCGGTGGGCCCTGAAAAGCAAGATAAGGTTGTTCCTTCCTACCAGAATTCCCTGTTTTCTCTCATTCCTTCTAGCCAGAGTACCCATCCCTAGGTGCTGCTGGGCCTCTTCCCCACTGGATGAGGCAGACAGAGCCCCCAAAAGAGTCAGTTCTCCCTTACACACAGAGGCAGGAGAATTTCACACCCTGTGTCTCTCCCTTGGGATGCTGAGCTCCTGAAACTTTCTCTCCATGACTGGGACGCCTTTGCCACAGCAGATGACAGCTCCAGGGCTGGAGCTTTCAAATAAACAGAGCAAAACACAGACCCTGTGAAGCTGCAAAAAGCTCAAAACTGGTGTGGTGCCAGCTTTTGTTGCTACACAACAAAAGCAGTTCCAGACTACAGCTCCTCCAGTGGAGAAACTCACAGGATGAGAGGGGTTGTGGTTTCACCTCTCTCCATAAATGCATCCAAAGGGGATTGGGGAGGAGTGGCCCAGCGACTCCCACACTGTGGCTGGAGGGGATGCTGTGGCCGTGTGGGGACACATCAGCCCTGCTGGAGCCAAGCCCTGTGCCCCAGCTGAATGCACCTGCCTGGGTGTCACAGCGCCACTGCCACCACCCCAGCACTAATGAAACAGGACCTGCTCGGGCCATGAGTGTGGGTTGTGCCCCTCCTCCCCCAGGCACCCTCCTCTGAACAAGGAATTGGGGGTCCAGCAGGGCTGGAAGGACAAATGGAAGAGGAAGGAGGAGAAAGGAGAGAGCTGCGAGGCAGCCAGGGGCCTCTTTAGGAGGAACAGGGTAAATGTCCTGCCCTGCCCCTGCCCTGCCCAGACCCCTGGCTCTGCTCCCCTCCAGATACAGTCTGAGATGAGAAGCTGACATTGCCCTTGCTCTGGGGAAACACTTTGGATTGAATGTGTCTTCTCCAGGGCTGCAAATACATCAGCAAGGACGGACTCTGAAGCTGCCCAAGTCAGATCCCAGGCTGCCCCAGGTTTTTGCTGCAGCTCCAGTTATTTATTTTTATGGAAGTTTGTTTATCCTGAATAATCAAAAGAAGATTATGATTATTATTTCTGCTATTATTTTATTTTTGCTAGGAAGGAAAAGGCTCATTTTCCATCCTCCTCCTCCCCCTGGCAGCCTGGCAATTAGGTGGCACTGGATGTTTTCTAAAGCAAATGCTGGAGGCAGTGGGACATGAACAGTGAGGTCCCCATGGGCTCAAGGACAGCAGGGCACAGCTCCAATCCCTTTCAGCAATCCAGCCTAGCATTTGGGGCACCTCCTTTGGTAAGGGGGACAGCAAATCAAGCCCAGGGCTGAATAACCCCATGTTTTACCTCTGAGAAACTGTGATTCTCACAGAAGAGGGCTAACATTCAGAGTGTGCCCAATCAGGGAGGCAAAAGTTATTGTAATCCTGTTCAGCCTTTTCCCAAATCCCCAAAAAGGGCAGCTGCCTACAGCACTGGGACCAGTCACTCTGTTGCCTGTCCAAGCTATGCGGGGATCTGGAGTCCTGTCAGAGCAGGACACAAAGAGCCTTTCAGTGTGGGTATGGGATGAGACACTGGGAATCTGTGGGACTCTGAGCACCTAGAAAAGAGCTAGTCAGAGTTGGATGTAGAATGCAAACCCAGATCCTTTTCTTGCCCTTGCTCCAGTGCACACCATGGTAAAGATTAAACTGCTCTCGTGCTCAGGGTCCCACAGCAGAGCTCGAGGCAGTCTGACCATCTAGAATATTACTCCATTAGCGAGTCCTTTAACTTCCCATTTCTTGTTTGCCAGCAGCTGGTGCAGAGGGAATGGTGGCACCAGGAATGCTGGCACCAGAGGGAATGGTGGCACCAGGAGTGGTGACACCAGGAGCAATGGTGACAGCAGAGGGAATGGTGGCACCAGAGGGAATGGTGGAACTGGGAATGCTGGCACCAGGAATGCTGGCACCGGAGGGAATGGTGGCACCAGGAGGAGTGGTGGCACCAGAGGGAATGCTGGCACCAGGAATGGTGGCACCAGAGGGAATGGTGGCACCAGAGGGAATGCTGACACCAGAGGGAATGGTGGCACCAGAGGGAATGCTGACACCAGAGGGAATGCTGGCACCAGGAATGCTGGCACCAGAGGGAATGGTGGCACCAGGAGGAGTGGTGGCACCAGAGGGAATGCTGGCAGCAGGAATGGTGGCACCAGAGGGAATGGTGGCACCAGGGGGAACGCCGGCCCCGCTCACCTGCGGCACCGCTCCACGTCAGGGTCCTCGCGGCAGAACTGCAGCCCTCCGTTGCGCAGGGCGTCCTCTGGGTTTGCAAATGCCTGTAAGACACAGTCCCCACCTGCTTACAGCCTTCAGGAACCTCACAGGTAGAAGCTTTGCCCCTAATCTTGAAGTTCTGTGGGGATTTTACCTGCCCAAATTTGTTACCACTCTATAAAAACAAGGGTCACCGCACTTCCATGCACACTGTCCTGCACCTCCCCAGGAGTTTTCCCTGTCCTCCAAAAAACCCAGTGCTGCCTGCTGGGCAGGTTCCAAATGAGGGTTTCAAGGGAGCTCTCACCTCACTCCCATCCACTTCTTCCCGTGAAACCCATTTAGAGGAGACTTTCCAGGCAGAGACATCGCTGCTGGCAGAGAGCTTGCAGACAGAATGCAGCCTCCAAAAGATAACCAGGACTGACAGATTACAGAATATTCCCTGGCTGGATTTTTTGGCAGTGGCACTGTGTGGCTTTCCCACAGGGAAATGGGATCCTACACTAATAAAGTTAAAAATGAAAATGATTTTTGTAAGCTCCTCACCTATGCTCAGAAGCTGTTCCTCAGGGACCTGGCTACATCTGACAGCTTCATTTTGCAGCCTGGAAAGGGCCCTGGTGCTTTCTTTAATTATGTTACAAGCCCGAACTGTCCCAGGGCTGGAGCATCATTTAGAATCACAAGGGGAGAAGACAATTAATCAGTTAAAATGATGCCACAGCACAGGGTATTTGTATTCTATCTGAGACCAGAAATGTCTCCCTCTCTCTCCACTGACACAGTCAGAAACTCCTCAAATACTTTAAAACAGATTTTACAGAAAGCTGGGTTTTATCAGGAGTTGGGGTGAGGGTAGTAAAAGTCCAGTTGGCCCCAACTCCTGACAGCAGCTGGTCCTCCCTGACCAAGAATCATCTCCTCCAGCTATTGTTTTATTGCCCACAACTTGCTGCTCTCCTGGAGCATTCCCTTAGCCAGCCAGACTCCAAAAGCTTTCTGCTACATCACAAGAAAAAAAGATCATTGCAATGATTTCTTCTTAAACTTTTTTTTCTCTTCTTTTTTCTTCCAGACCCTGCAAATCAACTGTAAACAGACTCTTTCTAGAAGCATCTCACCTGCTTGGCATTTTAGATCTGATTATTATTTAGATTAGGTTTCCAAAATTATAAACATCAAGCTACAGATGGTAGAAACAAACAGAAAGGGTCAAAGAGAAGTGAGATATTTATCTGCTGCAGCTATGAAACAAGTTTTGCTTTCAACTGAAGTCAAAGAAAACTCAGCTTGCTTCAGGAAAATTTTGCTGAACTTTTAGAGGAATAAAAGAAGAAAGCAAAATCACAGAAACCCAAGCAAAGAGCCAGAAAGGGAGGAGAAGAAAACGAAACTGGATCTTACCTTCTTTCTGAGTCTCACTTGCCCCGTAATGATGGCAACGACATACATTTTTAAAATCAGAATTGTGCTGTAGAACGTGAATGACAGGAAGACTTTATTCTCCATCATTTTGGGAGAACGTGCTGCTGGGCACCAAAGCCAGGGGAGATCTTGGGCTGCGAGAGAGCCCCCCAGGAGAGAGGCAGGAACAGCTGCGTTTAAACACAACACAAATCACTCATTTTCCAGCCCCTGTGCCGGGACAGCGAGCAAACCCCAGCCAGCAGATGCAGCAGCTTCTGCTCCTCACACCCTGAGCTGCCGAGGCAGGAGGGGTCGGGCACGGAGCTCCGACCCCTCCAAAGCAGCGCGGACCCCCGCCCCAGCCCCGCGGTGCCCGGGGACCGAGCCGCGCACAGCATCCCTCGCCCGGCCGGGCGCTGCTCACCCGGCAGCGAAGCTCTGCCGCCGTGGAAGGAGGAGTTTGGTGGAAGGTAAACCCTGCCCCAGCCCTGGCAGTCCTGCCTGGAGCCCACTCCTCCGTGGCTGCGCTTCCCGTCCCGCCCAGCGATGGCTGAGCGCTCGCTCCCGTGGCCAAGCCTTTCCTGCAGATCCACCTGCGAGGGATGGACAGGGGACACAGCTGTCCCTCGGCACAGCAGCGCCCACCAGCCGGGAGCCTGGGCTGTCCCCGCACCCCCGGATGGGAGGGGAGCCCCGGGAATGACCAGCCTGGAACCCCAGCCAGGAATATCCTGGTCTGCAGAGCCCCAAAACTGCAAGAAGTGAAGAGCTGCCGGTCCAACTCAAAGAAAGCTTGTTCTGAGACGAGGAACCAAGGCAGCCTGATGGAATTTTTGGTTTAGAAAGTGCCATGTGAATTTGGAGCTGGCTTTTCATCAGCCATCAAACATTGTGGAATAAAGAGTGGGATCGGAGCCCCTGCAGGCAGCTGGGCTGCTGTTTAATGCAAGTTTAACTCCTTCTCCCTCACTGCTAGCAGCTGCAAACCTCAGGGAGCCAGAGGTGTGGGGGCTGACAGGAGCTCTCCAAGTTTATTAGAGTGGAAGGGCTGGATTTTGTATTTATTTCCTTAACACAGGAGAAAAACAAAACAAAACACCAAACAAAACCAACAAAAAAACTTATTTTTGAAAAACAGAAAAGTTCTTTGCATTTGCCTCTGAATGTTCCTCGTGGCCTGGTGCTGCAAACCCAAAGACACTCCACTGTTCCATGCAATGCTCTGGCTCAGCCTCATGATATCTGAGTGTGCATCCATGTACACATGGGAGCACAAAGCAGTGAAGAAAAGGCAAAGCTGGATGTGCAATGGGACCTGCAGTGCAAGCACAGGAACTGGTCGTAGCTCCTGTGATTTTTGTTGCCATGGCATGGGGGTGAATGGGGAGTGGAGGCCATATGGTCTAGTTTTTCTACCCGATACCCAGAAAAGTTTTGACAAACCAAAACCTCCTACTAATAAATATTCTGTACAACATGCCCACAAATAACAGAAGTTTTGATCACTATTGGCAGCACTTTGCACTATAGTGGTTAATAAGAGGGGAAAGCTGGACAGTTTAATATCTAGCTGGCAGACAAGAATTTTACTTGAAATTCCAGGAACAGTTTGACAGATTTGTCCTCTCCCACCCCACAAGAGTCATCTTTTGGTAAGTCTTGTGTCCTCAGAGAGTTAACCTGGGAAATTAAGATTGTGATTACCATTGTATTGTTAGCGCTCTATAAAGCCACTCTGCAGTTCAGGCATTTGTCATGGGCAATCCAAAAGAACCATATATGTGACATTTGATAAACTGTGCTATTCCTGAACCCAGCTGGCTCTTCTGAATGTGACCAGGCCTATAGTTCACAGACTAGTGGTGCACCTGGCATGAAGCCTTATAGTTACAGTTTTTTAGCAGTGCAGAAAGCCTTTGAAAACCCCAAACACTTGGTTTTAAGGGGGAGGTACTTGCAGTTGGTCACCACTACCCTGGCACTGGGGAGGCTGCAGGACAAGTCCTGGCACAGCCCAGTGTGGAGCTCTGCAGCCTCTGGCAGGCTGCTTCCCTGGGGGTGGGAGTGGGGACACCGGGACGTGCAGCAGCCATGTGGATTCAGGCTCTGTGCTAAGAGCTGGGGTGTTCACCAGTGAACCACATCCAAACCCACCCACGCATCCCTGGAGCTTGTCAGGGTACTATAAACACCATAATGCCAAGTGTAAATAGGCAGTGGCAAAGCCACATCCCAAACACTGCTCCCTCCCATCCCTCCTCTCCACAGCTGATAGGGATCAACCCACAGCAGAGAAGACCTCCGTGCCCAAGGACTGGGGTTATGCAGGGCCAGACCAGCCCCACAGCATGGATGAGACATTCTCCAGCAGCACCTTCTCCCAGGAGCCTGGGAGAGGGCAGGCAGCCAGACCCTTCACCAACACATCACACCCTCCATGCAGCAGCTCCAGTTTTTACCAGCTGATGATCCAGTCCACGGGGTCTTCAGCAGTGGGACCTTTTTCCTTCATGCACCTTCTTCCCCTCCCAAGGCAGCCAACACCTCGCTGAGCAGCAGGAATATGCACCTGCAGACAAGCCAGGACTCCTCCTGCCAGCCAGCCAGCCTTCTCCTCCTTGGCACGGTTCAAACACTGGCAAGGAGCCCTGGACAATTTGCACCAGCAACTGGCACAAATTTACATTGAACAGAGAGATCAGGAAGCACACCTTGTTTAGGGATAAACCCTCAGGGCAAACTCAGGTGTGGATGTGTTAATTTTAAAAAGTTTTTTTTCTGTGTGTTTATGCATTTCAAACCCATTCCAGTGTTACACAGAGTGGAACCCCAGAGGGGAGGGTTATGGATGGGGATGAGGAGCAGAAGATGACTGCAAAGGCAGGTGTAATCTCCTGGGATCCCAGCTCCTTTTCAGTTTACCAGGTTCAGGGCTCTCATGCTGGGTAGAACACATCCACACTTGCACCTTCCTGGCTTTTGAGACCCAGCAGCTGCTGGAAGCATGTTCAACCATCCCATTAATCCATGCGGAAGCAGGCTGTTAATATTAATGGTTTGATCCTCCTCCACAGATCACATCCTGCCAGGACAGAGCCCTTGCCTCAAGAAGGCCAGGTCCTAACACCAGTATGTCTTTAAACTACAAGTCATGCCTTAAAACCTTGAGCATGAGAGGTCTCAACCCAGGACAAGATCTACGTAAACCCAACACTGTTAGCCAAAAACACTGCATTTTTTTTTCTGAGAAATTATTAATAAAATCCATGAGAGGCTTTGAAAGATTAAGTCGTCGTTAGACTGACCCCAGAAGATGTAGGGAAATAATGCAGCATTTTGCTGGAGGAGGAAGTGAACTGTAGGAAGCAGAAGGAATGAAAAATTAATGGGAAATGCTTGGGAAAAATACTTAAAAATAGAAGCCTGTAAAAGCGATTCTGCTTTGGCAAGATTATGGAATAAAAATCACTCTTGATTCCCACATAGGTTATTTATTTGACCAACTGAATTGCACTACAGTATTGTGACTACATTTTTCCACTCTTGCTCCTCTGGGGAATTTCCCGGTGGCAGCAAAAGGAGGGAGGTGGTTCAGTGGAGCACTGGCACGTCCGCTGGGGTGGCACAGCCTGGACTCCACCCTGATCCCAAAGGGAAGCCGACACTTTGAGCAATTACAGCTCAGATTCCCCAAAATTTTCCCTAAGGAGCAATTACATCCCACAGCTGGAGCTAAGCAAAGAGCCCGAGGGGACTGCTCCAGGCTGGAGAAGATGGGCAGGTGGGTGGCACTTCTCCAGCATGCTTCCACATGCTGGTGGAGAAGGTGCAGAGCCCAGCTGGGATTTTGCTTGCCCTGGGCACACAGCTCAGCCCAGGAGCTGAGCTACGTTCCCAGCTTGCTCCAATGCTACTGTGTACACTGGTGCCCTCCTGCCCTGCCATTTCTTCCTGCTGCTCCCAGCACAAAGCCTTGGAGCCTGCACACTCCAGTGATCACCTGCACCCATCCTGGGAAACCCAGCTGCCAAGGGAGGCTGTGCTGTGCTGGCTCATCAAACACGATGACTTTTCAAGTAAAGGCATGAGCGTTTCAGCTGTTTATTAGCGAGAAGGGTGCTCCACCTGCCTTCCCTCCTCAGTCTGCACGAAAGCTCCCACCACCATGACGCACCTTCCATGGACCTGTGAAATGCTCTTGCTTCACCTGCAGCTCCCTATCCCCAGACTCCTGGGCTCCTCATGCTTGTTTCAGCAAGCAGGACACAGAAGATACTGCAAAGTCAGTAAGCAGTGGAACCACCAGCACCTCTGGCCCCCAGCATTAGCATCTGTTGTGGTTTGACACTGGCCAAACTCCAGGCACCCATGAAAGTCACTCACTTGCCCTCCCCTGCCACAGCTGGGCAGAAAGAGAAAATTAACAAAGGGTTCATGAGTTGAAATAAAGACTGGGAGAAAAACTTCAAGGGCAAAATAGGCTCGGCTTAGAGGTACAAAGTGAATTTATTCCTAACAAAATCAGAGGAGGATAATGAGAAGTGAAATAAGCCCTTAAAAACATCTTTTCTTCCTCCAACTCCTTCCTTCTTCCCACTCACAGTGCAAGGAGACAGGGCATAGGAGCTTTGGTTATTTCATCACTGAGATTTTCTTCCACTGCTCAGGGAGAGAAGTTGTTCCCCTGGGAGACTGTGGGGTCCCTCCCACAGGAGACAGTTCCCCGTGATCTTCTCCAGTGGGTCCACTCTCATGAGCAGCATTCCTTCCCAAACTGCTGCAATGTGAGTCCTCCCAAAACTGCTGTGGCATGGGTCACTTTTCCATAGGATGCAGTCCTCCAAGGAGAGCCTGCTCCAGCCTGGAAGCAGGGCCCTCTCTCCACTGGATCTCCCATCTTCTCCAGTGGGTCCACTCACATGAGCAGCATTCCTTCCCAAACTGCAATGTGAGTCCCTCCCTGGGCACACAGTCCTCCCAAAACTGCTGTGGCATGGGTCACTTTTCCACAAGGTGCAGTCCTCCAAGGAGAGCCTGCTCCAGGCCTGGAAGCAGGGCCCTGCCTCCACTGGATCTCCCACTGGGTCACAGCCTCCTCCAGGTGCCCACCCGCTGTGGTGTGGGCACCTCTGCCATGGGCTGTGGGTGGATCTCTGCAACTCCAGTGTGGGCACCTCTGCCACAGGTTGTGGGTGGATCTCTGCATACCCCCTGGATCCCCACAGGCTGTGGGTGGATCTCTGCATTCCCCGTTTCCACAAGGTGCAGTCCTCCAAGGAGAGCCTGCTCCAGGCCTGGAAGCAGGGCCCTGCCTCCACTGGATCTCCCACTGGGTCACAGCCTCCTCCAGGTGCCCACCCGCTGTGGTGTGGGCACCTCTGCCATGGGCTGTGGGTGGATCTCTGCATCCCCCATGGATCCCCACAGGTTGTGGGTAGATCTCTGCACCCCTGTGGATCCCTGCAGGCTGTGGGTGGATCTCTACACCCCCACGGATCCCCACGGGCTGTGGGTGGATGTCTGCATCCCCCGTGGATCCCCACGGGCTGTGGGTGGATCTCTGCATCCCCCATGGATCCCCACAGGCCGTGGGTGGATCTCTGCATTCTGATGGACCCATGAGCTGCAGGAGCACAGCTGCCTCACCACGGTGATCACCACGGCCTGCAGAGGAATCTCAGCTCTGGCACCTGGAACATCTCCTCCCCCTCCTTTTCCACTGACCTTGGTGTCTCCATGTTGTTTCCCTCACATGTTCTCACCTCCTCCTCTTCATTGGCTAGAAAAAGCTGTGTTCCCCACTTTGCTTTGATTCTCTTCTCAAATATGTTATCAGAGAGGCATTACCATCATCCCTAATTGGCCCAGCCTTGGCCAGCAGCGTGGCCATCTTCAGAGCCATTAGGAATTGGGTCAGAGCCATCAGGGGAAGCTTCTACCACCTTCTCACAGAAGCCACCTCTGTGACCCCCCTGCTACCAAAAACCAGGCAGGGGAAACCCAACATCTCAGGAAACAACTGGGATGTTTCAGCCTTCAGCAAAGTCAGGCAGATTTTGCCTGGTTTGCATTTTAAAGTGAGAGTACTGGCTGCAGCTATCTGAGAGGCCTCAGGCATGAGGAATGTACATCAGACTCTCCCAAATTGTCCTTCACACTCAGAAGAGCAGATGCCTGCAGCAGGAGAAAGCCATCAGGAGAGGCCCAGGGAAGGGGCAGGAGTGTGGTGGCTCTGAGTCTCAGGCAGAGCAGAGGAAGCTGCTGTTCCTCAGTCAGGCCCAGGGCCAAGTCAGAGGCAGTGGCATGTCCTCCTGCCTTTTTCCTCCAGCTCCATCCTTTCCTGCCTGCTCCTGGGCTGCTCCCAACCACTCTCCTGCCCCAAACTGTCACACCCACCCTGGAGTCACTGTCCCCTCTGCTGCTGCGACACTGGAGATGCCAGAAGAGAGGCCATCAGGCTGTGGGTGTGTGGAAATAGATTATTTTCTCTTGCTCTGAGCCTCACATGGATTCATGCCTGGGCTTTCTCTTAGGGGAAAGAATTCCTTGGCTATGCTGCTCTGTGCCTTCAGGGATGAAACCCTGCTGGGAGAGGGGCTGAGGGAAGTTATTTCTCCTCTTTCCTTCTCTCTCCCTCTGTCCCAGCTGGTTTAGGTGCTGGCTCTAGGCAGAGCTGTACCTGCCACTGCTGAGACCAGGTAAAGGTGGGAGATGGGGCTCAGGGCTTGGGTGTGGGGAAGCTGGGTCTCTCTCTCACTCAGCCACACCTCAGCATCTCGTGATGTGTTTTGCTTCCCAAGAACCAGATCCCATCAGCTGTAAACAACAGGCAAAAAACACTTGTGTTACTGCCCAAAAATAGGGAGTTTCCCTGCCAGACTGGGAGAGTAGAGGAACAAATTACTGCCAAAAAATTTCAGAATTTGGGAACATTTCCTAGACTTCAAGCATTTGCAAAACTACAATGTAGATGCAGATTCCCTGGTGGGGTGCTCTGAAACAAGAGCAAAGGTAAAGGAAGCTGCATGGTCCAGCCTCCACATGCTGTGTTATGGAGAGATGGGAATCAGGGCATGGCAATCACAGCATTAAGAGCCCTGGCTCACTAACAGGGCTGGGAGAGAAGCAACTGTGGTCCATGATTCCAGCCTTATTTCAGACCTGACATTCAACAGCAATGAGCAGCTTCAAGGTGAAAAGCAGAAAACAAACGTTTTATTTCCCAGGCTGTTAACCCTGCCTTGCAACCCAGGAAGAACAGCTTGCTTAGCTGAGCTTGCTAATTTTAAAGTCTTTTAAGCCCTGTTTTCACCAGATAGGCATTTTCAAGTTCTCACAGGACAAGAGGGAATGGAAAGGTCAGCACATCATTGCCTGTCCCTGACCCAAGCTGAGTGGCTATCCTGGTGAAACCAGCTCCAAGGAGAACCTTCATTCTTGGCTTTGCTATAGAGCTGCACCCACCACAAAGATTTCCAAAACACAGAGCTTATTTTTAAACTCTTGAGTTCTCTGGGTCCCCTTCATCACCCCCAAATTAAAGAGCAGCATTTCCTCCCACTCTCCTGTGTAGGTCATGTTGTCTAGATCTCTTTAATACACATGCCAATCCTGTAAGTGACACTTTGCAATGTCCTGGAGGGCAACTGAGCTTCCTAGAGCAGATCAGGATCTCCTTCCCACAAGACCTGACTCAGGCAGAAGTCAGAGCTGCTCAGTAATTTGAGGTTTTATGAGTCAAGTCATTGTGTCATTGGTTCAGACACATCCTAAAACTTTCCCTTTCTCCTGCACTGAGTCATGAACAACATATCTTTTGTTCATGATATGAACAACAAATCTTTTTGGCTTTTAAGCCGAAAGGTGGTCTGGGATTCAAATCCTGATGTTGTTAATAAACACCCTTCATTAGCCATGCTAAAAACACCCTCCCCACAATCAGCCTGGAAAGCAAGGAACAATTTAGCTGTGTTATTTACAGTCCCCTTGCCTGGAAGCTTTTTACTGTGCTGTTGTCTCAGCTGGCCTCTTGTTCACAGCAGTGGCAGCACTGACACAACATGACCCTGACTTTATCCAGAGCAGAATTTGGGTGGAATGATGCAAAGAAGTAGAAAAACCTCTTCACTCTACTCTGCAGGCAGTGATGCTTAGGCTAACCATCCTAAGTTTTCTTCTCTGCCTGAATGATCCATTGGCAGGACTCTGAGAGCCTGCCCAGGTCCCATGTGCTGATTACTCCCCTGATTTACAACCCACATCCTCATGTCTACGATGTTCCCAGAAATCTGCCCCACCCTGTGTTTATGCAACCCTGAAGCCCTCCGTGGGGGAATACGTGCTTTTTGCAATTTTTTACAAAGCTGCAGAATGCATCTCTCTAGCACAACACATTTCTGTTAATAGCACCACCTACTCAGGCAAGAATGAACAAGAAGTTCCCCCATTAGCAGGAGAGAAGATGGATCCCAGCTGTGGAAAGGCTGTAGGGACAGCAGGCTGTGGGATGTGCATTAGTGGGGCTAGAGCTGTCCCACAAGGAGAGGTGGACATCAGGAAGGGGCAAGGAGCTGTGCTGCACTGTTATTTCAGTGGGGGAAGTTGTGTGAATGTCCAGTGGTGGAAGGAGCTGCTGCTCTTCACCACGAGTGAGGCCCTTGCAGGCTGTTTCAGCCGTGGGACTCGCCGTGGTTTCAAGCTGGGATGTGCCCCTGTGGGGGACAGCAGTGGATTGAGGCTCTCTGGTCCCGTTCACCCTGATTCATCCAATCTTCAGAAGGAAGAGATTAACTTAAGCTCTGAATCACAAGGTTTAATTCTCTTTCTTGTAAATTTGTTGTTGTACATGAAATTAATGTTTGATAATTACATGCGTCAAGTCACCATTCAAACTGTTAAAATTCTTGAGACAATGAAGTTCCATAATGAAACACAATTTAAACAATAAGTTCCATAATGAAACACAACTTAAATTAAGATGATGATGATAATAAAAATAATAATAATTTTTTAATGGGATCTCCTTCCCCTCTTGTTCATGTCACAGGCAGACACACAGGGGAATTAAGAAGAACAGCAGTTCTTGCTCAGCTTTGCCCAGCACTCTCCTCCTTTGAAACATGTCTGTGAAAGCACCTCTTACTCAGCTTTACTTCAATCCCATTTGCTTTCATCTCTCTTCAAAGGAGATTTCTCCATGCTTTTGATTACCCCAGTCATACTTTCATATTTCCCTCTGTGCTGAAGCAAGCAGATGACCAGCACATGACTGCCAACTCCTTTACCCCCTGCACTTCAAATGTCCTTCAACCTCCTAAAAACTCATTTTTCTTTTAAATGCCACAAGTCCTCACTGAGGGGTCTAGGATGACTCCACACCAAGTTATTTAGTACTCTAGAGGGGCTACTCCCAAACTGTAGGAATTCCAGCAATGTTATATAGAAGACAGCCTGGGACACTTCAGAGCTATCAAGCATTAGATCTGGCTGCTCATCCCTGTTCCTTGGGGCCTCTCTGTATCCTACAGCCAATCTCCTGTTTTTCTGTGCTGTTAGTGTGGACCTAACATTGTTCTTTGCAGAGCACATCCTTCTCCTCTTTTCAACTCATTCCAGCTCCCTGTTGGCCACAGGGTTCCCAGCTCTCAACCACACATTTTAACAATAGCTGGAAATTGGAGTCCTGCAGGGAACATTTTATTTTAGCAGAGTACATTTTTCTTCCTGTTAGATAAAATATCTCCTGGAAAAAGAACCTAACAGTTTCAGATTCAACCTTTATTTAGCATTGAGGAATTATGGAAATTCTATTTTACAGGTCATTCACAGTAAGATTTGAGGCATAAATTACAGGTCCTCAGGCTTCCCTGCAATGACATTCTGAGCCCAAACCACAGAGAAGGACAGACCTGGTGGAATTTCCAGGAAGTCTCCACAGAAATCACCAAATCCCTTCTTGCTCAGGAGACCTTGCTCCATAACCTCCCCAGCACTTCAAGCAGCCCAGACCCAGCCTCTCTGAACAAATGGAGAAGTTATTACAGCAACAAATAGTCACTTTCTCCTGATGAACCTACTTGGTCTTCAGTGTCAACTGCTAATTGAGCTGATTAAAGCCAGGCAGAGGTCTTTACTTGAGCATGAGCTGAAGACAGAGCAGAGGTGCCAGTCAGATCAGATCCCTTGCAAGACTAATTTTGGTGACCTGCGTTTGGCTCTTCCACAGGAGATGGGTGTAAGAGCAGGGTGTTAGTTTTGCTAAACCCCAAGCCAAACACAGCCTCTGATTCTGGTCCAACCCAAAACATTTTAACTCCTCTTTCACCTAAGGGTCCAAAACCATTGGATGGGGCTGTCTGCTTAATAACACCACCACCTTTGTGCTTTGGATGAGATACAAGCCACTCACCACATCAGAGCCCATGACTGGAGTGAGGGAACAGCACTACTCATGCCCTACTCTTCCTGAGGAATCCTCCCACACCATATGAACTTAGTGTTTTCTCATTTCATGCAGCTGAAGTTTCACCTCTTTCACGCCGGTTTTATCCCTAAATCATTATTTACAACAGAATTCTATTTAAAATAGAATATGGGCTAAAGTTTCCCTATTATTTCTTGTTCTCTCAGTGAGAACTATTGCTATACAGGCAGACAGGCTCACACGAGACCCACTCTGCTCCAAGCCAGCCCAGAGAACAAAACCAGAAATTCCTGGAGCCAAGCCAAACAGGAACACTCTCCAATTTCAAATTCTGGGCTCAATTTGAAAAACAAGGTTAAAATCCAAAGGCAGGATCAGGGCAGGTGAAGTTTAACTCTCACAGTGTCCCCATTTTAGCAGTGAACACCTACAGCACAAGGTTTAATTCTCTTTCTTGTGGATGTGTTGTCATAAATAATGGGAATGTTCGATATTTACATGCCAAGTTCACTGTGCACACCACTCAAACTAAACCACATCCTTGGACAATAAGTTCCAAAATGAAACAAAATCTGAACTGAGATGGTGATGATGGTGATGATAATGATGATTATCATCATAATCATCTTTTTATGGGATCTCCTCCCCCTCCTGTTCATGTCATGGGGAGACAAGCAGAGCATTAGGAACAGATGATGTGGCTAAGCCAGTGCTGCTGGAGCCGGGTGAGAGCACCTTGACTTGACCCCAAATGCAGTTCCCAGATCTAATCACTAAACCACAGAGGATGTATACGCCAGGAATGTTTAGTTTACAAGTCAAAACAGAGCCTAACTGCCAGCATCGATAGCCCATCCACTGGGTCTATCTTTACCATTTCATACATTATTCATCTGGACCTTGCACGACACAGCCCTTGAAATCAGAGCCCAGAGGCCAGAAGGGGTGAAAAGGCAAGGCTGCTAAATGGCAAAGCACTTCCACACCCTGCTTTGCTTTCCTGAGTTCCTGCCCCGAGGGTGCCTCCCTCAGCTGCCAGCCCAGGTGGATTTGCATGGTCCAGTGGAGACTGCTGCTTTCTGCACCTGGCTTTGGGTGGTGCCTTTATCGTGGAATCATAGAACCATTCCATTTGGAAAAAAACCTCTAGGATCATCAAATCCAGCCTGTGTTCACCACTAAACCACTTCCCTAAGTGCTACATCCACATGACTTTTCCAGGGAGGGTGAACCAGGCCCTGAGCTGCTGGGTCCTCTCACCCTGCAACAGCAGAGACCCAAAGCAGCCCATAAAACACCCACCTGAGCCCCAGAGTCCCACAGCTCTGGTAGTTAACAGTAGTTAACCAGTAGTTTAACTCTTAACAGCAATTTTCTCCAAGCTATTCCTTAACTTCATTATTCCTAGCACCAAAATATGAGACTGGAGTGTGTCCATGACATAAAAGTCCATGTGAGAAGTGGACACTTGTTAAGATCGTTCAAGTACAGATTTAAAAACTCTTCAAAGCCCATGGCAGTCCTGGCAACTCCTGTTCATGTGAACATAAACCTCTGATTCTGTCCAAGGCCAAATAGCTGCCTCCCTCCATCCCTTCTGCCCCTGGAACACACAGTGGCCTGTGGGGGAACAGAGCTATTTTGGCTGCCAGGCACCTTAATAATTCCTTGTGCTTGTTCTGAGAAAGACCATCTCCATCCATCACTGCTTGGTGGAGTTGATATGTGTGAAAGATCAAGCAGGTTCCAGCACTGGGACTCACTCCATAAAGAGCAGTGTCCTGCCAGCATTGTCACCTTGTGTTTATCTATAAAACATTCAACTTCCAGCAAGTTCCCACGGTAGGCAAGAAACATGAGACTTCCCTCACCCACAATCGAGCACAGCTTAAACACGTTCCCTCCCCTCCTCTCACTCCCATCCCTCCCAGGTAACACGACCTGTGTAGCTCCACCTGCTGCAAACCACTCGGGATCAGATTAAAAATCCCATTTTTCTCCTCTGCAGAGCTGTCAGCGTTCACCACGGCCACGGGGCACCGGCAGCACTGACAAGCCCTGCTCCTGCTCTGGGGAGGAGCTGTGCCGGTGCAGACCAGGGACAGCTCTGGCCTGAAGCACCTCAGCATCCCAGCTCTGGTTGTTCACCCTGCTGGGACAGAACAGCGACACTCTGCTCTCTGACTGCAGCCTGGGCTAGGGAAAAGGGCTTTGAGATTGGGCATCCAGACAGGAAACATTTTTTTCTTGTTGTAGGCAAGAGCCTCTCAATGGAATTTTTTCAGAGACAACAACCAGAATAAAATCCAACCCTCCTGGTACCTCAGAATTTCACAATGGTTCAGATGTGATCAAATGAATTATTTCTCAAGGGCAGATTTACTGCACAAGTACATAAAGTTCTATTTTGCTCAGATGCCAAACTCATCCACATCTTTCCCTGGACTGTCCCTCTTCACACAGCACAGCACCACACACTGACCCAAGGGACTCTGATTTTGTACCCCAGATAAGGATTTTGAAGCCTGTCCAAGTTTAATCACGGCTCAAGCTCTTGAATAAATATTTCAGTGACAAACCAGAATTGTTAAACCCTTTGCTATAAACTGCCATGTTGAAAAAAAATTTCCATCATCCACAAACCTCAATTTTCCTACCTGCAAGAGAAGAATGACAGGCTCTTGACTCCCTGGGTGTTTCTAGGATTAGACAGTGTCTGCTCAACGTTAATGTAGATGTTGGTATTTTGTGTTATTGCTCCTGTCACATTACAGAAAGGTCAGGGAACATATTCCATGAGTCAGAGCCTTTCCACAGCATTAGTGTAGTCCTCAGAGCTTAGCCAGGCTCTGTATTTGGATAAAGCCCACCACAACCCCACTCTTTAAAGATCCCAATGTACGTCAGAGTGGCAGCCCTTTCCTGTCACTGCCTCATCTCTGTGTTTAGGATAAGCAGCACTTGGAAGATGATACTGAAATTAAAGCAGGGAAAGAAAACAAAGAAAAACCACACATACAGGGCGTACAGGGGGTGGGGGGGGGGGGGGGGGGGGTGTGGTAGAAAAAGGGTAAAAATAAAGGAAAATCCTCTCAGAAAAACTGAGGCTGTTAGAGAGCATGTAGCCAGAGCCAGAAGGCAGGGAGAGATTATGTAAAAATGAATGTAGGGGGAAATGACTCTCCCAGCTCTCCTTCTCCAGTTAGAATCCTTCTGCAGGAACCTCTTGCCAGCCCAGCAACTCATGTAAAACAACACATTTCCAAACCTCTTTCACAAACAAAGCATTTGGAAATATTGAGGATATTACACATCCTCCAACAAAAATACACACTTTTTCTGGGAAAAGCATTGATTCATTGTTCTTGAAATTCTTACCTGGAAAACTCTTGCACTCCATGAACTGAAGATGGGGCTGTAGCCCTGATTCCTAGCACCCTGTCCCCTGGCTGGAGACATTTTCCTTGGCTCACCAGCCAGCTGGGAGGTCTGCTGCCTTGTGATGCTGCCTTGAGAGCCCTGCTAACCAGCCAGATCCCAGATTCTCTGAGCTCTCTGCCACAGAGCTCAAAGTGAGCCAGCCCAAAGTCCTGAAAATGCTGACTTTAAACCAATCAAACTGCAGGTGGCAGGAAATTCCAACACACCGGAAGCAGGGTCAGGCCAGGCAAAAATCTCATCTGAAACTTTTCTCTCTCTTCACCCTTGGCCTTGAGTACTCCATCTCTGCACCCTTATCTCTCGCTTTGCAACACAGACACCCCATCTCCATTGCCTCCTCTACCACAACAGCTTTAGCACCCCAAATTACCTACTGCAAACACCCTGTATCCTCCAGATCATACCACTGATCCCCAGATTCCTACCATTCTTCTTCCTGTACTCTCTGCAACATCCTTCCCTTTTCCACACCCTCTCCTTTTCACCACACCACTTTCACTGCTGATCAACATCCCAAATCACAGACACCCTAAATCACAGACACCCCAAGCCTATTGCACACTGAGCACCTATCTAAAGTTCTTCTCTGTAGATTTTCAGTACTTTCAGCTTGTGGCAGCTGGTTCAAGATCTATTGCACACTGAGCACCTATCTATCTAAAGTTCTTCTCTGCTGTAGATTTTCAGTACTTTCAGCTTGTGGCAGCTGGTTCAAGATGACCCACTGCTGGCCAACCACACCACCCCTGTGCTGGTCAGGAGGGCAACATCAAGGCATGCCAGGATGCCAGTTCTGTGCCTAGGGCACAGGAGGGTTTGAGGAACAATGTGTTCAGCACAACAGCCACAAAACATTGCACTGTGGTCTGTGTGTTGCAGGGTCTGTGCTCCACTTGGAGCTTCCAGACTGCTGTTCAAGGAAATTGCCATCAATGTCAGCCTCACCACCACTATTAGACATCTCGTCCATGTCCAGGCCCAGCTTGAACCCATTTAACTTGTAACGGATAATGAGATAACAGCATGACATGCAGCAGCTGAAGATTATTTAAACACCCATCTGGTACCTGTTATGCAGCATACGTCCTATGGTTGTATAGGAAATATATGCCACCTCCCTCCCACATGGAAAGGAGAAGATCTATAGATGTATCTCATCCCTTCTTTTTGCAGATGAGGTAATTCTCCTTCTCTGTGCTGTTTCTGGCATATCACTTTGCATTTCCCGTCTGTGTTTTGGGAGATGCAGTCCCTTCCAAGCTGTTGAGACCTTGTGAAAACACACAAAAGCATCATAAAAAATTTGCTCAGGACATCTCACCCTCTTCATACATCAGTCAGAAAAGACTCTGCTATGAAACTGATTCACCCTTTGCAAGACACAACATGGCACTACCCTTTATCCCAGAGAGATTCAGGGGTGACAGTCCACGTCTGTGTTTGTTGGACCACGCTGATTCTGCAGGGGAATGGTGAAATACCTGCTGAAGCCCGAGAGGTGAGCAAGGCAACCAGCTCACATTGTAATGAAATAAATAAAAGGCAACACTTCCACTGTAATCAGATGGACAGACGAGAATCTGCAGATCCCAGCTGAACAGCCTGATTTCTTTATCCAAACCCTCCACCTTCCTTTGTAGGATGACTTTTGCTGTTTTGCTGGAACGGCCCACAGCTCTGGCTCTCTGTGATCCCTCAGCAGCCGCGGGCTGGGTTACTGTGTATCCCAAGAAATCACGTTTCACAACACCAGTTGTCAGTTCTGCAGATGGGCGTCCACACTTCTCTGTTTTTCTCAAACATGACTCAGTTCTCTGCAGAAGCTGTTCTGGCATGGACCAAACCCTGTGTCTGACGCCCCATCTAGTGTTCAGCACGGACAGATGCACAGGAAGGAGGTGACTGGAGAATTCCCAGCTTTTTCAGCGATATTAAACCACCTTTATAAAATTTGTTTGTCTCCAAGAGAGCTCGAGGCGAGCCCAGGCGACACTGAATCCTGCATATCCCACTGCCAGTTCCCTGCCTCTGGACTCTCTGGGTGTCCAAGTGGAGATAGCAGCAGGAAAGCCCTGGAAAGCCCAGCTCCTTCTTTTTTTGGCAGCACACCCAAGGGCTTGGAGGACACCTGGGCAAACCCAGGAATGAAACCCCATTTCAGCCTTGGAACGGGGAACCGAGGGTCTGAGCTGTGCCCCCGCAGAGCTCGGCGGCAGCTGACAGCCTGGATTCTCCAGCAGGGAGCAAGGGCGCTTCCCGTGCTCGGCAGTCGGCAGCACTGGGCTCCCTTGCCAAGGCAGTCGCCGAATCTTGAGCAGGTGTTTTGAATGCCAAATAACGCTGCTCAGCGTTTCTCCAACGAGATTTTAAAAAAATAAAATGGGAATTGCTGAAAAGTGCGTTTCACAACTTTATTTAATGAAAAAAAGGTGTCTGCTGAGAAAACAAACCCTTTTCTGCTGTCTGTTCTTGTTTGCAAACACGGGGTGGGGGGGATTGTTTTGTTTTGGATTTTTTGTGGGTTTTTTGTTTGTTTGTTTGTTTTGTTTGTTTTCTGGGGATTTTTTTTTTGGTGGTGGGGAGATAGTGAAGTTGTCAAGACAAATAAAAAAAAAAATCTGCTCTGAGGACTTGGTTTTATACAGCAGCTTTCTGACACGTTCAGTGCTGCGAATTGCAGAGCCCTAAGCACTGCTACAGTAATCCTCGGGCTGTGTAACGTTGTGTGCACAACCACTCGCAATTAAGCCCAAAACAAGCATCTCTGTGTTCTCCGTTAATCACCAGCCCAAATAGCACCTTGGTTAAGAAGCTGAGAGGTTCCAGTCCTCCTCCCATCAGAGCTGGGGTTGTTCTGGTGAAACTCTCACTGTGCCTATGCAGTGCTCTGTTCACAACACTCTCAGTTCTCCTGGAGCAGCGTGATAAGTCTGTTAACTCATTAACACCTCCAGCTTACAGGAGACTTGGCTTCCAGCCCCTTCAGCAGCTCCGAGCTCCAGGAAGTTTTTCTGCACTTTCTGTTTTGGTTTCTTTTCCTGCTGAGCCAGGCTGGCTGGCAGCTCCCACCATGAAGCTCCTGAAGGCTGCAGTAATCTTTGCTCTTGTGCCCACTCTGACGCCGGCTTTTGACCCTCTCAGCGTTTCAGTGGTTGCGGGGAGCGCTGTCATGGCTTGGCATCTCTTGTCCTCCGACTCCTGGCTCAAGTGCCGCTTCCAGGAGTGCTGCAAGAGGAATGTCACTGTGAACTTCAAAGGTAAGGCAGTGGTAAGGGCAAGGGGGACAAGCTGGTGTTCCTTCGCAGGGTGGTGAGAGCTTCCTTTGGTGGGCTTGTGGAAGGTAAGGGTCGCCACCCACAGCGGCTCTGCCAGGCAGAGATCTAATATATCACTATAATTACAAAGCAGATTAACCTTGTTCCTTATCCCACAAGAAGCTGTGTCTCTTGCTTCTCTGAGCAGTACGGGAGCATTTTCCTTGCTGATTTCTCGGTTTGTATTGGCAGAAATGGGCTGTGCGGGTTTATGGCACCATCAGGGTGGCAGATGCCACTGATAGACCTCATCAATGTGTATAAATATCTAAATATCCACGAAGGTGGATCAGGCTCTTCCCGGTGGTGCCAATGACACGAATCAACAGGCAGGGAACACAGCTTGGAAAAATACCGAGACTTTACATTTTGGTAAGCTAACTCTTGATATGCCTCAATGAACAAAGCCTGAGAGAGAAATAGGTATTGTTGAGGGTGATCACCCGAAATGTAGACATTATGGACCACGAGGACATTTTGTAGAAACTATTTTGTAGGAGACTAGCACAGACTCCGTTTCTGCATTGTAAAGTCCCTATCAGAGGAAAAAGATACTAAAAAGACCAAAATTATAGCCTAATTAGCACAAGAAGCGAGAAATCAATAGTCAATAGAAGGTAGAATAGTAACTAATGAAAGAAAATGATGCAATTTAGCACCGATAAGCACTAATTTCCTTGCTTGCTAAAAAGGTATAAATAAGTAAAAAAAACTTTGTGTCTGTGTGGAGGCTGCAACGTGGCCGGCCTGGCCAGACTAAAGTAACGCCTTCCTAACACTAGAAAGGCGGAATTGGAGGTTTAATTTCCCGGCGGAGCCGGCAGCAGGTGACGCGCTGCATCCCCGGGGCTCGGGAGCTCTGCCCGGCACAAAGATGGCGGCGTCCCCTCACGGGGCGGGGGCGCGCGGGCGCGCAGGCGCGGTGGGCGCGGCGCGCGCGCTCGGTGCCGCCATGGCGCGCTCGGTGCCGCTGCTGTGGGTGCTGCTGCCGGGGCTGGCGGCGCTGGAGCCGCTCAGCGTGGGCCTGGCCATCGGCGTGGCCTCGGCGCTCACCGGCTACCTGTCCCACCCCAGGTTCTACTGCAGTTACGTGGAGTGCTGCCCCCGCGCCGGGCAGCGCCTCAACGCCAGCGGTACGGCGGGGGCGGGGGGCTCGGCCGGTCGCTGGGCAGCGCGGCCCGGGGCGTGCGCGGTGACCGGCGGTGCTGAGCTGTGCCTCTCCCCGCAGCGCTGAAGGCGCAGCTGGACAGCAGGCTCTTCGGGCAGCACCTGGCCAAGGACGTGGTGCTGAAGGCGGTGCTGGGCTTCAGCAACAACCCCAGCCCCAAGAAGCCGCTGATGCTGTCGCTGCACGGCTGGGCCGGCACCGGCAAGAATTTCCTCAGCCAGATCCTGGCGGAGCAGGTCCACCCCGCCGGCCTGCGCAGCAAGTTCGTCCATCTCTTCCTGGCCACCCTGCACTTCCCCCACCACGACCAGGTGAAGCTGTACAAGGTGAGGAGGGGCAGGAGGTGGCCCGGTTGCCCCCAGTGGGTGCCGGAACCCCTCACATCTCCCGCAGGTTCCATCTGGGATGAGCTCAGTTCAGCATGATGCTGATAACGCCAAGGTTGTGAGTTCGATCCCCCTATGGGCCGTTCATTTAAAAGTTGGACTCGATGATCCTTGTGGGTCTCTTCTAAGTGAGAATATTCTGATTCATATTCCTGACAGCTGGAGGTGTGCAGCTGGGAATTCTAAAGCTTAGGAGAGACAGAAGGGGAAGTTCATGCATAAAGTAAAAGGCGAGAAATCAAACCCGAGATAGTTTCCATTTCCTAGCGCTACCCTCTCACTGATGCCATCTGCTGATTCCCGTGCTCGCTGCGAGGAGAGTTTCTTGTTCCAGCTGCATTATCCTGGCTGTCCGGGATGGAAGGAATCTTCCTCATAGCCCCCGCGGGGCCTTGTTTTGCATTTATGACTGAAACAGTGTTGATAATATTGAGAACACAGCGGTGTTTTGGCTGTTACAGTACTGCTTGCACAGCTTCAAAGCTTGCTGGTTTTTCCCTCTCATATTGAACTGGCTGGGGTTGGCAAGAGATGGGGAGGGGGCACAGCCTGGACAGCTGACCCCCACTGGCCAAAAGGATATTCCATGCCATATGCTGTCATGCTCAGCCGTAGAAATGGGGGTTGAAGAAGGAAAATATGGGGGAGCATTGGTTTCCAAGGTGGTTGTTGCTCTAACTCTGGCTGGACATTGGTCTGCATGTGTTGGATGATACCATTTTATTGGTTTTTTCCTCTTTCATTCACCAGCCAGTGAGTGTGAGATACTGAAATTTGATAGTGTGTCCCCAGAATCTGTCATATGCGAGAATCTTGCAGTACATCCAGTGAAGACCTTGTTTTTCAGTGGCTTTCAACCTCTTGTTCCAGGAACAGCTGCAGAACTGGATTCGAGGCAATGTCAGTGCCTGTCCCTCCTCTGTCTTCATTTTTGATGAGATGGACAAAATGCATCCAGGTGTCATTGATGCCATCAAGCCCTTCTTAGACTATTATGAGGAGGTTGATGGGGTGTCCTACAGGAAAGCCATCTTCATCTTCCTCAGGTCTGTGGCATCAGTTTCTGTTATTTTTGAGATACTGAATGAAACTGTGCAAAGACAATGTGCCTGTGGCTGTAGTGGAGCAGGTCTGATGCTGTGCATGGCCACTGCAGCGTCCTGAGCTCATGAAGCTGGCCCAGAGCACAGGACATAAGAGAGTTCACATTTTGGGATGGGTGTACCAAGTACTGGACCTTGCTGGCATGGAGTTAAATATCTTCAGAGCAGCTGGTCTGGTGCTGTTTGGGATTTGTGGCTCTGACAGTGTTGATAGCACACCAGTGTTTTGCCCATTTCTGGATGATGTTTGCAAAGCTTTTCCCACACTAGGCTGGGATGGGCAGGAGGATGGGCGGGGACACAGCTGGGACAGCTGACCTGAAGTGCCCAGGAGGATATTTAATACTGTGGCATGCCATGCTCAGTAATAAAAACAGGAGTGGGGAAAAAAGTGGGATTTCATCTTTAAGGTGATGGTTCTTCAGCATTTGCCTGGGTGTTGCTCTGACTGTGGGGGTGGTGAGTGATTTCCTTAGTCCTCCTTGGGTTTTTTTTCTCCTCCTATTAAACTATCTTTATCTTGACCCACAAGTCTTCAGACTTTTGTTCTTCCTATTTTCTCCTTCCATCCCTCTGAGGCAGGAGGGAGTAAGCAAGTGTCTGTGTAAGTGCTTGGCTGCTGGCTGGGGGCAACCCACCACACACTGATGGCTACTTAAAGAACTGGAGATTTTCCCTATATTTTGGCTTACAGGATTCTTTTTGATGATTTGTTTGATATCAAGGAAATTAGCAACTTGTGTAACAGGCTGCAAAAGAAATTCTGGTTCAGTTGTGTCTGTTTTTCACCACTGTACGTTTTTCTTTTATGTTCAGCAATGCAGGTGGTGATTTAATTAACAAAGCAGCTCTTGACTTCTGGACAAGTGGCAAGCGCAGGGAAGATATTCAGCTGAAAGACCTGGAGCCCTTGCTCTCTGTAGGAGTCTTCAACAACAAGAATAGTAAGTCACTTTACCCCAAAAATGGGAAATTCATTCCTCAGTGGCTGAGACAAACTACTCTGTGAATCCAGCCTGGCTTGTGGATCCTGTCATATGCAGGATCAAGTTTAGAAAACCTCCTTATTTTTTTTCCCCTCCCAATTTATCCAGGTGGGCTGTGGCACAGCAGCATCATTGACAGGAACCTTATTGACTACTTTGTCCCTTTCCTGCCCCTGGAGCAAAGGCATGTGAAGATGTGTGTCAGGGCTGAAATGGCAGCCCGTGGCTATGCTGTGGATGAGAAGATTGTTCAGGAAGTGGCTGATGAGATGACCTACTTCCCCAAGGAGCAGAGGATCTACTCTGATAAAGGCTGCAAGACTGTACAGGCCAAGCTGGATATTCACGAAGACCTTGTGATGAGAGATACGAACACCAGGGCTTGATTTCCACTTTGAGTCTCCACAGCACTTCCAGAGCTTTTGGAAACCTGTGTATTTGCACTTACACTTTTTTACTGTTGCAGGGAGTATGGTGAAAATACCAGAGTGAGCTGTATGGGCTTTGTAGCTTGTGTGTTTGGTTGGTTTTTTTTTAACTTAATGTAGAATTGGGACTTAGAGATCATCTTGTGCCATCCTCTGCCATGGGCAGGGACACTTTCCATTGAATCAGGTCACTCATAGTCCCATCCAGCCTGTTCATCTCTGAACTGGCTGGTACCCCAGTGTTGCCCCCTTTAGTTTTCTTTTAGTCTATAGAGAATTTCTAGTGTGACACACAGCACTGGATACAGCCTCTCCTGCTTTAGTCTTCCAAGTGCTGGGATTATAAAGTATTTAATTCCTCTTTCCACATATGCTGGATTGGAACAAAGGAAAACAAGAGGAGTTTTTCCAGATAGTTGTACTCTGTTCCATGTACACGGTCCTGTTCACATTCACAGTGAAATGGAGGGATGTGTGCTTTGTTCTGAACTGTGATCATGTCTGCAAGGGTGAAATCCTTGGTGCATTGCAGTAAGAAGATGACACGGTGGAAATCTTCCTATGCCTCAGCTGGGCACATCCAACATCTCCTAGTACAGTAATATGGGAAGTCATTATGAGCTCCTAGAAATCTTGTAACAAATAATAGAGAGAGGGCAGGGGAAGAGGAAGTAAGAGCTTGCCCCATGTTTCTTTTGGGAAAAATAAATTGTTAAAGTATTCTTTAAAGGGGCTAAGTAAATTTGTGACTCCAGGTCTTTCTAAACTGAGGGACCCATCTGAGAGATCTGTTACAACATAATAGGCCAGTCTTTTGTACTTAAGCAGAAAAAGCAATAATGAGAATTCAACTGTTGTAGTTTGTCAGATTAATCTGTGTGGGCTCCTGGACCTGAAGTCTGTGAGGTCTTTAGTAGTCTCTCCCTGCTGCTCCTACTGGTCAAGGTGTGGATAATGCTATTCTCACCTTGCTTGGAAGACACTTGAATTGAAGAAATTATTTTTAATAGCGTATTTTTATGCTGAAGTGTAAGCAACAGCAACAAGCCTCACTAGTTAGATATGTTTTATAAAAGAATGCCTGTGTGAAAGGGTGAGTGATGAGTTAAGAAGCTGGGAAAGATCAATTTAACCTTCACCCAGTGGGGAGGCTGGGTTTTAAACACTGTTGCAAGCTTTAACTCTTGGTCTCCCAACGCTTGTGTATGGAATGTTGTAATGCAAGACAGAAGTGCCTTTCACTTCGCTGGTTGTACTGTGGTTTTAAATTGGTACAAGGGAGGGGGCTGTTTTTATGCTGCATCGTGTATTCCCTCACTTGCTCTTAAACTTCCTTTAAGAGGTAATGTTAATTATAGGTCTCATTACAATTATGTTAATTCAAATTACAACAGAGAGTTTAGCGCTCATGTTAAACTCTAAATTTAAAGTGTTGATTGCCTTTTACAGCCCCACTGGAGTTTGTCAAACGTTGGCAAACTGTTCACAGTGATGCAATCTCCAGAGCCAAACACTAGCAAGCCATTAACCTTGGGACATTGGACTGTCACTTTTCAGTGTGATGTTTTCCCTACTAACTGATTTATTCGTAGTTGTATATGCTGCATCCAGTTTCACTTACTCCAAAAAGAAAATATTTGTGCTATTTCAAAACACTAAATACTACTGTACTGCAGTTGGAATAAATCCTAAGTTACTTCTTCTCTCTTGGTTAATCATTTTCAGATATAGGAAAGTACTAGAAAGCTGCACTGCACGTTTCTGTTACACTTCCTTTGTAAGTGTGGGGCAGCTGTTGGCAGCAGCTCACACCTCACTGAAGGGTCAGCTGTGACCCAGTGCTGGGCTCTGAGGATGCACCAGGGAATGTCAGGGAGCTGCCTGGGAAGCACAGGCTCTGCTGTTCACTTGGACTTCTGCACTCCTGGGACAGCTCAGCTGCTTGTCCTCCCTGGGCACACCAGGCTCTGGGGCCAGCTGCTCTGGCTGGCAGGACAGCAGCACTTCTATTTCAGTGGATTTAAACCACAGCCTCTGATTTTATCAGCAGTGTGAGATCTCAGAAAACTCCCTGCAGAAAGCTGAACTAAAGCAGCAGCTGCTTGTCCTGGACTCTGGCAAGAACAGAATTCACTCTTGGGACTGCTCAGCTCCTCTCTCCTGGCCAAAGGACTGTTTCTTTGAGCAGCAGGCCTTTCTCTCATGACATTTGCCTTTAAGTTGTCTGATCCAGCTTTAAATGGCCTATTAAATAATGGCCAAAGTTACCCAGACATAGCAAGGAGTGAGGACCTTAGCTCTGAAACCATACAGGGGAGGATAACAACAGGATGAGAAGGATCAAATCTGGGAGTGATTTCAAGCACAGCTGTCTTTTACCCAGATGAAGCTGGGCCAGGTCTGCAGAACAAGAGATTGTTTAAACAGAGGCAGTCTCCACCCTTTCCACATCATTCCTGCTCTCCAGAGGAAGCTTCCATCTACCCTGGGCCATTCAGGGCTGTGAGAAATACTGGCTAGCAATGCACATCAAATACTTGTACTGATGCTGCATTGGCACCCAAAGCAGAACTAAGGTAGTTCTGGAAGAGCCACAAGACAGCTTGGTTGTACTGATTCTCTTGGTACCACACCACAGGACAAGTTTATCATCATTACATCTGCTTTTTCCCATTACCCAGTTATTTGCTATAATCAGGAAGTCAAAGATAAATACCTGAGTTCAAAGCACTCATTTGCTGGCAAATAATAAGATTGATAATTTGCATATCACACGCCTTCAGAGCAAATGGACAGTTGGAGCCTCACTGGCCCTGTTTTTTTTCCTCTTGCAGAGTAAACTCCAAGATGCTGCCACTGAAAATGTGGGTGGCTTCAAACAGAGCCTGCAGTGTTCAGGCAGTGTTACCACAGTGGGAGGAGGAGATAAGCAGCACAGTTTTAAACTGGTCTGTACAAGACAAGTTCATCCTTACTGAGCACACATGCATCCAGGAAGTCTGCCTCTACAAAAACCACATGGCTGTAATTAGTATCAACAGTCCAGAAGTGCAGTTTCCATTCCAAGCTTGATTTGTTTCACCAGATAGCAGAGTCACATCTCCTCCTACCTCTGCCCTTTGAACTGCAGAAGCAGAACCTGTACTCAAGCACAGCTGGAACAGCCAGGAATGCAGTGTGCTCTTCCTCAACATGGAGAAAATTTGTGCAAAATTAATATCAGAGCACTGAAAGCAAAGAACACCAGAAGGTAGCTAAGAAATACATTTCTGATGAGAAAAGTTTATTTTGAACAGCAACTGGAATGTAAAAAGCCTCTGCAGTGCTCACATTCAGAAACAAGTCTGACACCCTTCACAGTAACTTCAGTGGACACACTTTATGGGTTTTTTTTTTCCAAATGCCTTTAGATCTGCCTCCATCCCTGCCTCAAAGGCACACAGTATGGTGAGAAAATGAAAAAGGGAAACCCCTGCAAGCTGACCCCTGAATTCAACATTTAAGTGGAGAAACCTCTTTTCAATCTCCATGGTGTAAAATTTAATCTGTATACATTTCCCATGACGTTGCAGCTTTTCCAAGAAGCTGACTCACCACTCCCAGAGCACAGTTCTCCCTCCTGAGATCACTCCTGGGAGAGCATGCTGTGGGCAACATGAAGACTAACCTAAAACAGGAACTAAGTACACCAGTGTGGCATTTAAGGATTTTAACTCACTTCCTTGTGATATTAAGTCTGCTCTCTGAGCACTATTCACAACAAAGAGTTTTATGTTCTTGGTTTGACACATAGGAGACTAGATTATACATCAGTTTTGAAAAAGACAATGGCACTGTATGCCCAGATTTTTAAATTCCAGAATCCCCCCTTTATCTTTACTGGGCCCAAGCTGTTGAAGGCAAAAAGACACATGTTCTATTTTTAATGCATATTCCCACACAGGACCAATGAAGGCTTTCAGAGACACAGGAACTTTGATTAAAAATTCTCAATATTGTTTAGAGATCATTCACATCAGTGCAAAATCAAATTAAAATTAGGTTATAGTCTCAGTCCTTCTATACCTGTCAAGAATCTGCCAAAGGGTTCCGAAGATCGCCACATGATTCAAGAGTTTTGAGCCTTGCCAGATCCAGGAATTCCCAAAGCAGTTCCTTCTTACCTTCACAGCACAAGGCTGAAGCACTCTGGAGCTGTGATGGTGACAAAAATGCAGAGGCACTGCTGCTTATTTACACACCAGTTAAAAAATAGTGTTCCTTTCTTTAAAAAGTACTTAAAAATGAAATGTCTCAGGTCCCCCACTTTGTGATTAAGTTAAATTTGCTTCTTTGCACGTTGTAGCAATAAAGCATTAGAAGTCATAATAATAATCCAGCTTTGCATCCACAGTTTTACATCCTTTATCTGAATAGATTCTCTCCTCTCTGGGGAAGTAGGTCATCTCATCAGCTATCCTGCTCACAATGTCTTCATCCACAGCATAGCCACGAGACTCAATCTCAACCCTGACACACATTTTCACGTGTTTGTATTCCAGAGGCAGGAAAGGAATGAAGTAGTCAATGAGGTTTCTGTCAATCAAGGTGCTGTGCCAAAATCCACCTGTGAAGGGAAAGAGGTTTGTTAGTATTTCTCCAGTTAAACACTACCACGGGTTGAATGGGAGCAAGGGGCAGATCACAGCTAAGAATTCTCCTAGGATTTTAGGCACCATAATGCACAAGTCAATACAAGCCCCCTCTCAGGTTACTTTGTGCATAAAATTTTGGACAGACACATAAATGTGGTCCTTTAGGCTGAATGAATGAATTTTGACTTGAGCCTTGCTCTCCAGGTGCTGGTCTCATACCTTTCCCTCTCTCACCTAGAGATTTTCTCTCTTATCAGCTCTCCCAGACCAGATTTCTTATTCCTTTTTTTGGAGCTTGTATCTAAACTCTTTAAGAAGTACAGTGAGTTTTCATCCAATGCTAAATTTACCCCTTTTCACCAGAAGTTCTGTGTGAGGAAACCTGTGAAGCACTTCCCCCAAAACATGCAGCAAACAGGCTGGTGGCCAAGGAGCACACTGAGCTCCTGAATCTTCACCCATCCTGGGAGCCAACTGCAGGCTCCAAAACTGCATTTTTGCTCCTCACAAGCCAAAAACTGGAGGCCACATCAAGAAGAAACCATAGCTTGTAAAAATTAAGCTAAATGCAGCCCATCCCTTTTGTGTAACTTTCACCACCTCAAATTCCAGCTTTACTCACTATTTTTGTTGTTGAAGACAGACACGGAGAGTGCATTTTGGATATCTGTGAGCTGGATATCTTCCCTTCTCCTCCCATTTCTCCAGAAATCTAGTGCTACCTCTGTTATCTTTTCAGCTCCTGCATTGCTAAGTAAAGAGAAAACAGAGATTGCAGCTGGGGGTAGTTTTAAAAGTTGAAGTTATGAAGTAAAAGCACGGAGTGTACAGAACAGCAACCCTGAGAAGGCACTGTTTACCTGAGGAAGATGAAGATGGCTTGTCTGTAGGACACCCCATCCAGCAGCTCATAGTAGTCCAGGAAGGGCTTGATTGAGTCAATGAGCCCTGCGTGCATTTTATCCATTTCATCAAAAATGAAGAGTGACCGGGGACAGGCGCTCACATTTCCCCGAATCCACGACTGCAGCTGGTCCTGAGTGCCACAAAAGTGAAAGATGCTGAAAGAGTTTGTGTTGAAAAGACAGAAAAAAAAATAGCACTTTCTGTTTATGGAACCTTGTCCTGAAGGAGTTGTTTCAGTGGTGTCATTTTGATAGCTTTGGCTTCTTGACTAAAATATGGTTACAAGCTATAAATGAAACCTCAACAAAATCTCATGCTGAAAAATTCTAAGACACCAAGAGACAGGATGGGAGAAGCAGAAATACTCCTAGATATTCCTATGAAAAGCAAAAATTAAAGTGCACAGGAGGACAAAAAATGGGTCCCACCAAGGAACAGGCACACAAAGCCAAGCTCTGACAAATCAGATGATGACTTTTGGCAGCACTGTGGTCTAAACAACCTTAATATAAGCAATATTAAATTTGCTACCTGGCAGCAGCAGTGAGAAATTGCACCTGCCATCACTGGCACAAGGAGAAACAAAATTAAACTGTGTTTTAATCAATCAGAAGTTAAATGAAGACAATCACAAGTCTTTCTTACAACACTGTTGTCCAGAAAGGCTAATGCTTTATTGCATTGAAAGAGTCTCTCACTTAAGCATTGCATTTTCACCTTGAGTATTTCATTCAAGATCAATAATGCATTAACTGGGGGAAAGGGGTTGATGTGCTGGTAGATGAATGAGAAATAACTGTTCTGACTATTTTCAGTGATTCATCACTTTTTAATTTATTCTACTCAGTCCCTGAACTGCAGGTGTACTGGGGATAAGCAGCAATAGTTCCTCCTACTGCCTCAGGCAGCAAATTTCCCCAGTGTATTCACCTCACAGCAAATGCAGAAAAACATCATTACATTTCAAAATGGCTCAGTTAAAAGAAGGGGGGAAATAAGTTGTAAAAGAGAAAATGTCTATTTCCTCCATTTGGAAATCAGGTTTGTAGAGCATCCTGTTCCCATTTTTAGCACATACAAACTGACTATCAACATGCAGTACTACAAGACAGTGGTACTCATTCAAACTGAGCAGTGAACAAAGTCAGAACAAAAAAAAGAAAAAACCATAAAACACATCTGAGCTACTGCTTTCTGCTATCTCCCTGCCTACAGAACTGACAATTCCAAATACATTTACCTGTACGTTTCTGACAGCAGAGTATTTTGTGATTTTGCTTTACAGCTTGGAAATGGATTAACAGAAAACTAAATAACCTGCTCAGTGTGCAGTACAATAGTCAGTGATGCCTCAGAGAGCCAGTGTGAGCTTGCCATGGTGCCTGACAAACCTGGGGCTGTTTCCCAGAGTCATGAACTATTTGGTTTTTTTTGCAGTGCCTACCAACACATCACCTAACTAGGAATCGTGTTGATCCTTAAAATCAGTCCCATCTCTAAGCAAAGTGCAGAACGACAATTAAACCATATCACTCTTCCCTAAAGAGAGGCTCAAAACACACACAGAAAACTTCACATTCACGGGAAAGGCAATCCTGATGGATGTTAGGATCTACACAGTTCTGTACAGGAGATCACAAAACTGACACAGCATACATGTTAGTATACAAAATAACATCTAGGTCTGAGGTACTGATCATGCCCTGACTTTTATAACTCATTGCAGCACAGCTCATTCTTACCTTGTAGAGATTGATGCTGTGAGCGTGAGGAAAGTGTAAAGTTGCCACGAACTGATGCACATATTTACTCTGCAGACCTCTTTTATAGATGCTTTCGGCGACGATCTTACTGACAAAGTTTTTGCCCGTTCCAGTCCACCCGTGCAAGGAAAGCGCGAGAGGCTTTTTGGCGTTGGTATTGTTCAAGAAGCCTCTCACGGCTTTTACAACCACCTTGCTCACCAAGTGCTGCCCGAACAGCTTCTTGTCCAAATTCTCCTGCAGAGCTGCATGGAGAGAGCACACCGTCAGCGGCGGGGAGCGGGCCGGGCGCGGGGTCGCGCCGCCCGCGGTGGCGGCCGCCAGCCCCGGGCAGGGGCCAAAGGGCCGGGCTGCAGCGGCGGCCCCCGGGAAGGCCCCGCGGGCTCAGCCCGGCTCCCGGCGCTGCCCCGGCGCCCTCCCGCCACCTCCCCTCAGCCCATCCCGGTCCCGCACCGGCGGCGGCGCGCGGGTCGTGCCGGTGCAGGCAGCACTCCCTGAAGTAGCAGTAGAGCCGCGGGTAGGAGATGAAGCCGGTGAGGGCCGAGGCAGCGGCGCCCGCGATGGCGAGTCCCACGCTGATGGGTTCCACGGCGCCGGCCGGCGTGAGGAGCGGCAGCAGCACCAACGCCAGGGCCGCCCGCAGCGTGCCCCGCCGCAGCTTCATTGCCCGCCCGGCCCAGCCGCCCGGCCGCCGCTTCCGCCCCTCGGCGCCGCTTCCGCCGCCGCCATGGCGGGTGCGGGGGGAGGCGGGGCCGGCGCTGAGGGGCGGCCGCCATGTTTGGGCGGGAAGGGGCGGGGCCGGCGCTGAGGGGCTGCGGTGCCGCCGCCATGTTGGGGCGGGTACCCGCTGCTGCCGGGAGGGGACTGCGGCCTCGCGCAGTGCTGTTATTAAATATTACATTCTGTAGCCGTGTCGCCGGGTGTTAGAATAGAGGAATCAAAGAATCATCATGGTTAGAAAAGACCTTTAATATCATCATGTCCAACCAGTACTGCCACTGTAACCCCATAACCACTAAAAGCCACACCACCCAGTGCCACATCTTGACGCCTCAGGAATGGTGCTCCACCACCTCCCTGCGTAGCCTATTCCAAAGCCTGACCACCAGAACAGTGAAAAATTTTGCTTCTAATATCGAATCCAAACCTAATCTCCCCTGTTTCAGCTTAAGGCTACCTGTTCAAGGGATATTCTGCTAACCTACACAGGGTACGAGCTCAGGGGAAAACTCACCCCTGGCCTGGCATGGAAATTCTTCCCCTTCTCTGAGAAAAAGTCAAATCTGAGGTTGTCCCTTCCTACCCTGGTGCTGTCACTTTTGAGCAATGGGACAATCTGGCCATCAGCACCACCAAAACCCACAAACCAGGAAAAACCCATCAGCATGAATTCCAGAAGAAAAAATGCTACAATAACTTAAAAACCACTTTACTATTTTCAAGTTACAAATTTTCACTACAAGCACCCACACTGCACTTCTGGGGAAGACATGTGGACAAGAAGACAAGCTCTCAAGACCTTTACAAAGCAAACAGCATAGCTGCTTTTAAAGGATCTCTTTTTTTAGTATTAAGATGGTGAAAAGAAAATCTATAAAAGCCACTTTGTTATCTCACTAAAAATTACCAATCATGAAAGCTCATTTTCCATTAAAAAACTTCATTTATAAGAACATATTTATGTACAAAGTTACACCAACCAAAGAGTTCACAATCACCTGCAAACTGATTCACTACAAGATCACACAGGAAGAGCTTCATAGGTAACATCAGCATCTGAAGGTAGTGACTCTTCCCAACATCCATCGCAGGTCATTGACACAAAATCCTTTATTGGTGGAAAATAGGAACAACTCCAGAGGCTTCAGTCCACTTTGATCAGTATCGCCTGTTCATCTTCTTGAACTTCTCATAGTGATAATCATCTGTGGCTTTTTCATTGAGGGGACGTTTGCGATTTGGAGGAGACCCTTCAAAAGAAAGGGAAAACACTTTAATATCCCGGTCCTGTCACAGGGATATATTCAGATTTCCTGACCTCTGCCACCTCCCTTAGACAGTCCCTCACTATGTGAGGTTGTTGCCTTACACCTTTGCTATTCCACCAAACCTTTGTCAGATAGCTTTGGCAACACTTCAGCTGTGACCTTCACCACTCCACCCCTGAGCTGGAGGATGGATGTCCGTGTCTACAGACATCATCCAGAATTTCAGGTGTGATCTAGAGGTGCACCAGCTCTTGGTCTTGGATTGCTCCACTCCCACCACATCAAGGCACTCAGAGAAGAGGAAAGCAGAGCCAGATTGTTGTCTGTACAAGACCCCTGAAGAGTTTCAGTGTCTCCTCACAACCATTCAGGTGTGGAACTTACGCTCAGGCTCTGGCCTCTCCGTGTCCCCCACCCTCAGCGGTCGCGGCTTTGGCTCCTCCTTGTTCCTTCGCACTGGCGCATTCAGCTCCTCGTGATAAACTGCAAGAAACAAAACATCAGGTAAGGAATATTATCTGGAGCACTCTTATCCACGTGGATACATCTCTATGGCCTTTGTTGCAAGTCATCTTTACCAGAAAGAACAGACACTCAGAACCACCCTTCTTGGAATTGCTTTCTATGGTTAATTAGGCAAGATGGGGCAGAGCAAATTTCAACAGGGCTATTTCAAGTGGCCCAAACACTCTTTACTTCCATCAAAACACACCAACCCGATTCCCATCACCCCTGTAAGCATGGAAGGACATGGCCGAAGGCTGCCTTTCCTTTAGAAGTCTGCAGCATCAGAGCATCACACAGAAATTAAATTCCCATCTCCTGTCCAATAAGGTCTGTGTTTGCTTGGCCACCCAGTCTGCTCTGGCAGCCTGCAAACTGGAGTCTCTCCATCACACACCATCATCTCCAGCACACAAGGCACAGCTTAAAGGAAACATCTTGAAATTTATGAGGCAGCGTCAGCTGGGAGTTCAGAAAGCCCAGCCATGAGAAATACATCCCTCTCCTTGCTGATGGGCAGAAGGAAAAAACTAGGCCAGACAGGGTCTATCTGAGCACCCCACAAAAGCAATCCTGACACACTGATACATGGATACATAATTTCTCTGTCCCAGCTGGGTCAGGAGGAACACTCAAGACTTACATCTGTTGTGCTGGACATAATTAACAGCCATGTTGGTTGGAACAAAGGAAGTTTCACTGTCTTTCTTTTTGTTCTGCTGCTCTGCCAGCAGCTTGGCCTTGGCCTCTTCAGTTGAGATGATGTTTTTTATTTTTGCACTAGAAGAAAACATAATACTCATAGTTAGGAAGGGCAGCAGGCCCAGAAGTGCTAAGTGCATGGGATTGGAGGACAGTAACAGCACTGCTGTGGCACCTGGTGCAGTTTTTGAGAGAGCAGGCAGTGCTACAGAAACAGACACTTTGTTTCAAAGGCAAAATGGAAGCTTCTATCTTGGTGCATGGCTTCCGTGCAGGACACAAAGGGATCTTTGAAAGAAAGCCCAGCCAAGAAAGCCCAGCCCAGAAAGCTGCTGGGCTCAGGTCACAGAGGAGCCTTTTCCCAGCAGTCACAGGATGGAGCTGCACCGAGCCCTGGGGCTGTGCAGGACCAATCCAGAACAAGGCTCCATCCCACCCCATCCCAGACTAGGGATGTGCAATCCAGGCACAGTGCTGCTCTGCCAGCCGACAGCTGCTCATGCTGCCAGTGCTGGCCAGCACCCACAGATCTGTGGAACACATACTCAATCCCCAGGTCCACTTCAGGAATGCCGCTCAGCATCTGGTTGGACAACATCTCCTCGGTCTTCTTGGCAGAGGAGACACGGATGTTCTCTGGCAGCTCATACAGGGAGTCCTCAGCATTCTTGAGCTTCACCTTCTGCTCCTCGTTCTCCACAATTCCCTTTCTCTTCTTCAGCTCAGTCTCAATGTACTTCATCCTAAACAGCAGCACACAAGGGACAGTGTCACCATCATATTTTCTGGAAAAATACCTTCGCCAGGATTTCTTCTCCTGGGAAGCCGAAAAGCCTCAGAGAAAACGGAAAACAATATTATCTCATTTGCTTCTCCTGTGTTTTGCTGCTTTGGAATGTGGTTTGGAGATTGTTTATCCAACAGCTGGTTTAATGTGAATTGTTTTTAGTTAATGACCAATCACGGTCAAGTTGTGTCGAGACTCTGGGAGAGTCACGAGTTTTTGATTAGTACCTTTATAGCTTTCTGTAAGTATCCTTTCTGTATTCTTTACTGTAGTTTAGTATAGTTTCAGTTAAGCATTCTTTAATATTATATAAATAATAAAATAATAAATTAGCCTTCTAAGAACATGGGAGTCAGATTCATCATTTCCTTCCTTCATCGGGGTCTCAGAAAATACCTCAGGACAGGGCATTTAATTCTGTTCCTGTACTCTGTTCCAGCACTGCTGGAGCACAGCTGCATCCCTGTCCTGACAGCTGGGAAAGAGGAAGGAATCATCTCTCCAAAAGCACTCAGATAATATTAGTAGCTAGAATTAATTGTCCAAGAAACAATCAGATCCTCCAAGGTCTTTATCAGCCAGCAGGGAAGGCTCCAGTGGGATTTAGTGCCAAGCTGGCTGGTTGGCACCTCCTAGCTTTGTCCATGAAAAAGCTTCTCAACTCCAGGAGGCAGGAAGTGAAAGGGCAAGGGAAACTTTCAGTGAGAACTGGGAAGATGTCCTGGGACTACTCAGAATCCCCAACATAAAAAAAATAACTGTTGAGCTGCCACCCAGGCTGATTTAACACCAGAGACACAACACAGCACGACTCACATGTCAGCATCTTCATCCCGCCTGTTGGTTTCTGCTGAGAAGGAAGTTCCCAAGTTCAGGTCTTCCTCTTCATTAATCCTAAGTGGAAACCACAATGTTTACAGGTTTTGGTAGATTTTTGTTGTTGATTGTTTTGGTTTTTTGGGAGAGCTGTGTGTGATGGGTTTTTTTTTAAAGTAATTTAACAAGTTAGAGCAAAAGTAACTGGTCAGACTGCATTATATGAAACTCTTCAAAGTGACACAACCTCTAGCTAATTAATTGGGGAGAGGTGTGTGGTGTGGGTTTTTTTAAAAGTAATTTAACAAGTTAGAGCAAAAGTAACTGGTCAGACTGCATTATATGAAACTCTTCAAAGTGACACAACCTCTAGCTAATTAATTGCCATTATTGTCATTAAATACTAGTCCAGGGAGAGATTTTCAGAGCTTACATGCACTTACCTGTCCTTGCCTCTTTCTTTCAGCTTCTTCATGTCCACCATTCCCCCAGATTTTATCTTAAATGGGTCATCCTGTAAAACAAGAAATAACAAAAACCCCTGAAGCTTCCCTTTAGTTTAATGCTAGTTTTCAAAATCTGGATAAAACCACAGGAAACATTTAGGAACTGAGCTGTGAACCAGTCCTGCCCCAGGCTGCACTCACACAGTCAGTGTTCTCACACCATCACATCTGAGCCCCGAGGGGATGGAACTGTCCAGCACTTACCACAAGTGTGGCTTCTTCTTGCAGCTTCTCTCCCACCAGCAGAGCTACAGCACTGGTCAGGCAGACAAAGAGAGAAGATAAAATTCAGCAGAAGGAAAAACACTACCAACAATACTGCACTGCTTTATCCCTAAGTGTCCCTGTCTTTTCCATCCTCAGGCCTTAACACAGAAACTCCTCTGTCAGGAACATAATTTTGGCAGTGTCTGACATAACAGTTTGTGCTGGAAAGAGGCACATGACAAGAGAGAAACTGACTGTCACATCCCACCCCTGCACAAAACACCATTTCCCCTCCCAGTGCCACATCCCTTACCTCACCCCATTGGGCCGCTTTCTGAGGCTCTGAACTTCTTTGGCTTCCTCAAGTTTTAACCTAAAGAAGAAAATACATTTGACTTAGTACTTGATGCTTTGGTTTTAATTAGTTCATTTTATTTTCTGCAGTTAGAATTTTCTATTCAACATTGCCCTAAACCTCTGCATATCAGCATGCACTTTTTGGGTTTCAAGTTAAATAGGTATTTTCTATTTATTTAAGCAATCCCACGCATTTGAGCAATCGGAAAAAAAACTAAAAACAAGACACCTGCTGGATTTGTTCCTTACTGATGCCTTCCCTCAGCTGAGGAAGGCAGCACCAAACACTGAAAGGCTTGAAGAAGAAGCCAGTTTAGGAAGGACGAGCCAAAGCATGAGTGACTCAGAAGAAGTTGATGGTGAATTGAAATCTCAAGTGTTTCTCCCTAAACTGAGAGGAATCCCTAACTTGTAAGGCTGTGACGCACACTGTGACGTCACTCCACAACACAGCGCTTCAACACGGCACTGTGACGTGACGTCACCGCCCGCAGCACAGCCGTACGTGACGATGTGACACGACACGATGCCGTGACACCGCGCTGCTGGGCCGCAGCAGGCACGGGTCCCGTCCCGCCCCTCGACCGCCGCAGGGCCGGGCGCCGCTGGGGTTCCCGCTGCGCCCGGCCCGGTTCCCCGCCGACGCCCGACCCACCTGACCTCCTCGGCGAGCTGCTCGTCCTCCTCTTCCTCCTCCTCGTCCTCCCTGCGCCGCCGGAAGGATTTCTGGCCCGGCATCGCTCCGGCTGCCGCGCCACGGCCGCCACACCGCCGCTTCCCTCCCGCTGCTGCGGCGCGCGGCGATGACGCCACAGCCCCGCGACGAGGCCGGGCGACACCGCCCCTGTGCCCGCAGCTCGGCCGGGCAAGAGCCGCGCTCCCGGCGAGCGGGGCCGGCAGCGCTCCGTGCCCTCCCGGACCGGGCCGGCAGCCCTCGTGCCACCCCCCTCACCCCGGGACACGCACTGTCTTTTCTGGGAAGACCTCGTGTAAGTCACGAGGCTCGTTCTATTTCTCGCAATCCCGGCAGCGCAGCCGCCGGTGGCCGGTGCCTGTCAGGGACGCCGTGGGGAGAAGGCGCCGTGCGGAGCGTGGGTCGCACAGCCGGGTTTACAGCCCAGCCCTTGGAGCGGGACGCGGCTCCTTCAGCCCCGCCGACCGAGGCACCGAGCCGCTCTGTCGGGTCCCCGGCCGAGCGAGCCGGGGTTCGCCCCTCACAGCACCGGCCCTGCGGGCTGAGCCCCGACTGCTCGGGGAGCCCTGGGGCCCGACCCCGGGACCCCGCGGGGTCAGCGCCGCCGCCTCCTCCGCTCGGTCCCTCCCCGCCCCGCCCCGCCGGGCCCCGGGCGGGCCGCGCCGGGGATGATGCAGCAGCCGCGGGGGCTCCGGGCCGGTTCCTGCCGTGCCCCGGCCTTGGGGCGGCCCTGCACCCCCAGGGCCTGCTGCGACCCCGGGAGCGGGACCTTGCGGCTGCAGGCTGTTTGTGTTCAGCCCCGCTCGTGCCCGGCAGCTGTAGCGTCTGTCAGGAGGGGACTTGGATTTTGTGGGTCTGCTGCGCTTGGGGAATGACATAGCGGGCAAGGGGGGATTTCCCGCAGGTGGTTTGTGCCTGGAAGCTAAAGCTCTAGGTGAGTCGTTGTGTTGTGACCTCCCATAATAAGGGTTCAGACCTGCTCTCCTTCGCACAGAAACCTCCTGGTTTTCCCGTACCTGATGCAGCTGCGAGCCAGCAGCACCTGCTTTCTGCTTCTGCCTTGTCACTAGGGCAGTTTGGTAAATGTTTCTTTCTTCAGTATCTCAAGTATAAAATGTCTCGGAGCACAACTGCAGATACTTCTTTCTCTTGGTAGGTTATGCAAGACCAGACCTGGTAGTTGTTTTGTAGCTGAACAGTGCAAAGATTTCTTTTATTTGCGCAGTTTCTCCGAACAATGTCAGCCTGCAAGATCTGAAACTCTTGACAGCTGGCTCTAGCTTTGGTACAAAACCACACAGCTGTTTAAAAAAAAAAAAAAATCAACCAACAAAAACCTAGAAATGTGTTCCTGTGGAAGGCAGAGACGCTGGGTTTGGCAGCAGTTGAAGCGACTGAAAGTAGGTTGCAGTTACGGAGGAATTGTTCTGACATGTTCGTGTGCTGTCCTCCCTCAGTGGTGCTTGAGAAAGACAGGCTGAAGGACTTGTTTTAGGGGAACTTCTTTTCCCATCATGCGCAGTACATTTTGACAAGCACAGTTCAGCTCTGTGGCAGTGCTTTTATGAAATTCCTGGTTTCCTGAGCAGAATTAGAGCTGTGTGTGCCAGCTATAGCTCTTAGGCAGAGTCGTGGGAAGGCAGAAGTTGAATATTTCCTTCTGAACAGTCACAAACCTTATTCTGGTGTGTGTGGTCAGGGCTGAGAGGCAAAAATGAGGTTTTCCCTGCACTGTTGAGAAAGGGAAGCACTGTGTGGGAAGATAGCACCCCAGTGCTGGAGAGTCTAAGACATGGTTTGGATTTTGAGGAGAGGGGATCCCATGGAATGCACTGAAACCATCCACATCCAGAAGATTCTACTTAACAAAGTGTGCTTCAAAACCAGTTCCCAGTTAGCTTAAGCTGGTGAAGATATGAGGTCTGCAATTCGTTTTAAACCAGTATTTTGTTCATTAGATTTTCTGCAGACCATCTGGGAGAGAGATAAGAAATCAAGGATGGTGAAATAGCAAATGTAGCATTGATAATTTTTTTTTTTTTTTTTAAGTTGGACCAGCTGATGCATTTGGGGAAAGGGTTCTGTTTTGGTGAAGGAGCCTGAAATGTCCCAGTTTTATGTGTTAGTCAAAGCTCCTGAGCTCTTGTCATTTGTATTTTAAATATGTGTTACACGGTGCTATGTTCCTTCTCTGTGAAGCTGCATGAAATTGCTCTGTTGTTTGTTAAGCTTTTCTTCACAGGTTACTGAGATCCAGGTCAGCACCCCTGTGGTGTTTTCTACCATGCACATATGATTTCTTCTCCCTTTGCTCCTCCCATCAGTTTACTGAGTTCTAAAGAACTGAGAAAACATTATAAAATTAGCTTTGAGGTTTATCTTCTGTCAAGGCAAGGTGCTAGGCAAGCTTTTCCACTCCCAAGATAAGTGTTACTGATATGGCCTACTCATTTATAATTTTCTGTTCTCCCTCCTGTCAGTGATTCAGAGCAGATAACACTGGGAATTGTTTCAAATGTCCTCAAAATGTGAAAAAAACCAGAGTGTAGCAGCCATGTGGCTGCTGGAGTCGTTAACATCGAGTTCATCAGATTTTTCCACTTCTTTATTGCAATGATGTGGGCTATTCACATCTGCTTCATTTCCAGCCAACTGTAATATTTTGGATCCTTGTCTGTGCTATTAATATCACTTATCTTCTTTTCTACTTTTTTAGCAGCCATGAGCAAGGTTATTTAAACTGTGCTAAAGAAGCACAAACTCTTTTCATTTTTTTAAAACTGCATGATACTGAGACATATTTGAAGTCTTTTACATATCCATGGACCACCATAAAAGTGTTTATTGTGTTCATAAGCTATGAAATCATCTGTTCTTGTGGTGCTTGGATGTAGAGCTGTTGTTTTGTACTGACTTCGAGTTATGTGGCTCACACTGTTAAAAATCTGCCCATGAAATGGTAAATTCCTCAGAGACTGAAGCCTGCTTATCAGTGTTACAGTTCATTTAAGTCTATTTCCCTCTTGCCCAGCTTCATTTAGAACTAATCATATTTTTGGTGTTTGATGAAGTGGTGTAACAAGGAAATGTTAGGTTCAGATCAGCACATAGACACCACAGGCTAAGTGCTGGTCATGGGCTGCAGCACCTTTCCCTTTTCATCAGTTTCATGCAAATGAGCTAATTAGATTTGTATCTGTGCAGCTGAAGCTGTGCCTGTGTGCTAGCACCTCCCAGCATTTCTGAAGGCACATTCCATGATATGGATTATTAGCTTTATTTGTTTCTGTCTCCTCCCCATGGCTTTGCTCCTTCCCTGCAACGCAGACACTCAGCAGTGGGGCCAGACTGTGCCAGATTTGTTTCAATCTCTGAACCTTAAAGATAGCTATGGAACTCTAATATGCAAAACGTGCCCAGGTATCTTCTTACAATCTGACTTGTGGTGAAAGGAGCCATCCTTTTTTGTCCTAGGAAACCCTCCTCACATGAGTGTTGGTGAAAATGGGGGATACAAGGGACATCTGTCCCCACCTGGATTCCATAGGAGAGGTGACCAGGGATGATCTGCTGCTCAAATCCAAGGTACAGGGTTGTGGCTCTCAGTTCTTTCTCTTTTAGCTGTTGTGTATGGAATTGCATGTTTGCTTTTTGAAGAAAACGCTGCCTATGTCCAGAGAGAAACTCTCCTTCCCCCACTGAAGTACCCGCATGTCTCATAAAATCACCCTTTGTGACCCCACAAATTTCTCTTAGTCATTTTATCCTGCTTGTGTGTGTCACTTAGCTAAAGTGGTGCAGCTTGGAAGTGTGGTGAAAGGCATGAAATACTATGAGCTGAAGGTTGGCTGTTTTGTAGAGAAATTTCTCACTCTTTAAGGACTTGGTTACTTAAAAACCAAACAACAAACCTTTTTTTATCATCAATATGCAGGGAACTTGCCAGTCTTGTGGAGCTGTGGGACCAAACCTCTGGGCTTGTCTTCAGGTAAAAATGGCTTGTTGGTGTGCATGATGTAGTGGGGCTGAAAAAAGAGTGGGGAGCAAAGGAGGGGATCACAGTAGAACCATACTCTGGTTTTTAAATGGATTCCAAGAAGGAGACTCTCCAGGTGAAAAGGTAACACTGTCACAATGTGACAAGATGTAACAGTTCACTCCCTGTAGGGGATTGTCCTTGCTATTCCCTGTAGGAACTAATAATTCCCCAGTGATGGCTGTTGGCTGGGTGTTGCCTCTGCTGGCGCCTGTGGAAAGGTTGCAGGGTGACACCTTGGAAGTGAGGAGGGAGGGAATCCACGGGACATTGGGGCAGGCAGGGACCGTTTATTTTTACACTGGAATGCCTGGGCTTGGGGCTGCTGATCCCTGTTGGAGCAATGGCCTTGGAACAGAGACTTTGCCTGGGTGCAAAGCTGGTTCCAGGTTTTCTTTCTTAAATCACTTCTAAATTTTCATCAGTTCTAAATTCCCATCTTGTTTTGGGCCCTGAATAAAAAACAGGTTAGAAAATTGGGAAGATAATTCTGAAGTTGCTGCTGCTGCTGGGACTGGAGTTACAGACTGTTTTCTAAAAAGTCTAACATCGTGTGCCCATTGTGCTTTTGCTCTTTCCCCTCTCTAGATTGGTTGTCCTTATGTTGGTTGTGGGGAGTCCTTTGCTGACCACAGCACACTTCATGCACAGGTGAGCTTTTCTCTGTTCCCCACATTTAAATAGAATTGAATTATTTTCCCTGTTCCATGTCCTGCTAGTCCTGTGCTCCAGCCCAGGCCAGCTGCCAGAGGAGATGTGTTGTTCCATGTTCCATTTCCAGGCCAAGAAGCACAACCTGACGGTGAACCTGACCACGTTCCGTGTGTGGTGCTATGCCTGTGAGAGGGAGGTGTTCCTGGAGCAGCGCCTGGCAGCCCAGCCACCCTCAGCCCCCAGCAAGTTCCCTGAGCCGGTGGGTCTGTGGCACGCAGGGCAGGGCTGGGAGCTTGGCAAGCTTTTGTTTGCCTGGTGTAAGATTAGCCATGTGATTCCTGCCGTGGTGTGGTGTTTGCTGTGATGGGGATACCTTCACTGACAGTGGCTGCCTGTAGCCAGGGGACCACTAGCCCTGACTTACAGGGTGTCCCAGCAAAAAGACAAATGACTTAGGGCTGGGAACTAGATGAGCTTTGTGGTCCCTTCCAACCCAAGCCATTTGTGATGCTATGATTCTATGACTTGAATATCCATTCTGACTTTATTTTTAACCTTTCCAGTGGGGTATCTGCATGTGAGAATAACCTGTCACATTTTCATTTCCAATGCATGGCCCATGGAAATTTCAGCTGTCAGACCAGGAACACAATGTACTTGTGACTCTGCTGCTCATTCCTGATGTTTCTTATCGCGTGTGCTGGAAGCAGTAATGGCACTATTTCCACTCCCTGCTGCCTCAGTGAGAAGGGTAGACAGTGCAACCTGTTCTTCCTTCTCCTTCTACTTTTCTTGGAGGCTGGCTTGATTTATATGTAAGATAATATCTCTCTCAGCTCATCTTTCAAAGCAGGCCTGTGACTGATGCTTATTTCTCTGTCTTTAATCTAGGATTCTCCTTTGCCTGCTCACCCCCTGAAAGCTGTTCCGATTGCAGTGGCTGATGAAGGTGAATCTGAATCAGAAGATGATGATTTGAAACCAAGAGGTAACTTTGCATTGAGTTGATGAAAGGGCTGGCAGGGCAACTCTGCAGTCTGTAGGACCTGCACTGAAAGGGTTCCTGGCAGCAGAATGTGGAGACTGCCTAGAAAGGGCTGGATTCCCTCTCCTTGGGGAGGAATATAGAAAGCAGCACATCTTGAAAGTGATTCATCCCTCTCTTGTTTGTGCTTTAGGCCTTACTGGAATGAAAAATCTTGGGAACTCCTGCTACATGAATGCAGCACTTCAGGCTCTCTCAAACTGGTAGGCATTAGGGCTTTCAGTGTTGTTTTAACTGACTTCACTAAATACCAAAAGTGTCACCTCTGATTTGAAACCTTCATGAGTCTTGCAAAGAGAGATTAGCCAGGCTGGGGACAGAAAAAATAGTGGTTTTTTTAGGGCAACAGAAGTGTTACAGCAGGAAATTGAGGGACCAGCCAGCTTGTGGCTATGTACAAGACTCATGTTTGGATGAATGCTTGAAGTAAAACTTCATCATTTCTGTTGCTATAGAAATTATTTATCCCAGAGAAAGCCATGCCACGTCTCCTTATTCTCCCCACTGATATCACTCTAATAATCTATATGCTAAAACTCTCTAGCCATCCTGCTGAAACTCAATTCCAGGATGTTTTCTGTACTGAGAGCAGATTCAGATCAGTCTTTTTCATTTGATCCAAGTGAGGAGTCACATCTGCATCTGGATTCACTTCTTCTCTTGGTTTAAAATCAGTGCCTTAAGCATGCTTTTGATAAGACCTGCATGAAGTTTTGATAAATAAATAGAAGCAGAAGAGAAATTTCTGTGGGCTGAGCTCTTCTCTTTTTCCTTCTCTTGTAGCCCACCTCTCACACAGTTTTTCCTGGAATGTGGTGGACTGGTCCGTACGGATAAGAAACCTGCCCTGTGCAAAAGTTACCAGAAGTTGGTGTCTGAGGTTTGGCACAAGAAACGGTGCGTGGTGACCCCTGACCTACCCTGGCCAGGTTTCAGAGGTGTGTTAGTTCTGAGGTCTGGCATCAGCAGGGAGGAAATCTGATCCTCAGGGAGAAGTGCATTGTCTGAGGCAGTGATTAACCCCCTGTGTGGATGGGGATGTGAGGGTTCCCTGGGATCCAGGAGGTCCCATGTCCTGCTGCTGGTGATGAAATGGGCACAGTGATGTCAGTAAAAAGAATTCATTCTTAATATTACAAGTTTTAAAAGGAAGAGGTTTTTTTTTAAATATTGTTCCCCTGTTGGCAATGAAGAAAAAATGATGGAGTAAGGGAATGCTTGGGGCCATATCCAAGTGTTTTATATGGACTTCAGTGGCCAGCACTTAATTGCACTGCTTTGATTAGCAGAGCAATTGATGATTTGGATGGAAAAAGTGATTCAGAGATTTCTATCGAATAGAGTGGAAAATGCAGGTGACATTTTGGGAATTGTTTGCTATTGATTCAAATTCTGGACCAGTTCAAAGAACAGTGCAAAATTATGTAGCTCTATTTAAATCTGAAGATTTATTGCACTCTGTGCAATAAATTAAACCCCATCAAAACAGGAATTTAAATGGCATTGCATGTTTGCCTCAAGTTCATTATTAACAAGGAATAAGTAAGATATGGAGCAAGGTGAACTGTGTCTTTGTGAAGGAGGAGGCTGCAGGCTTTGAAGCAATATCATGTCATTTTAACATTGATTGAATTTATCTCATCTACTGGGTGGTCAGCCTGCCCAGATTTTGAGACAAACATGGTGCTGGAAAATCAAACAAAGTAACTAATTGCTAAACTCTGCTCAGGAAGGAATCACTTCCCACACTCAAAGTGTGACAGAGCTGTAAGTGAAATGTGTTTTGGGGAAGGGTCTCTCTGGAAAGACAGACTGAAATGACTGCAAGGTGTTTCTGTCTCTTGGTGTGTTTGTCACCCAGCTCATGCAGAAATTTCTGCCCAGGCTTTGCAGGTGCATAATTATCTTTTGGCCTCCTTAACTACACACCACACCCTCTGTTATGGCCTGTTAGGCAAACTGGCTCCAGGCCCAATAAGCAAACTGACTCTTTCTTTTTCTTTTTCCATGTCTAAACAGCCCGAGTTATGTTGTTCCAAGCAGTCTGTCCCATGGAATCAAGCTTGTCAATCCCATGTTCCGAGGCTATGCACAGCAGGTGGGCCTGAAAAAACCCATGCCATTATTCCAAAGACAGGGGGAATTAATTCTTGCAGTGCTGGTGCTTGTGTTTAGAAGGAGGAGCTTGAGCTCAGGGGTCATGGCCTGTCTGTGTGAATATCAGTGATCTGATGGAGCATTTGGGTGGGATTTGGGAGACCTGGGTTCTTTTCCAGGCTTGCCTCTGGCTTGTTGGTACCAAATCAGTTCATTGCCTCATGTCAGCTTGCTCACCTCTGAAACAATGGTGGTCAAATCCTTTATAAACAGCTTTGAGATCTATTGATATCTGCTCTATAGGAATTTGATATTATTTATTCATGTCAGAGCTGAGGAACCTGGATAAGTCTGTACTAAAAATTCAAATATATGAATGTTCTATTTTCTTTTTCTGGGGAATTACAGCAAAACTAAGTCTTATTTAAAGGTAGTATCCTTTTTTTTTCTTTTGAAGTCTTTATCAGCGTAGCTCTTCTGTTTGTTCTTTATGACAAAATGTAAACAACAAACTATGATTAGAAAATTTACTAGAGAAGTGACAGTGCATCAAAACTGTAATAGTGACAAGAAATCAAAACAAAGAATAAAAATAATGATTAATGAAAGAACTTCTGTATTTGTCTTTGATGTGAAATACGTTGGATTGGAAAACTCTGATCTGAAGAGATAAATTTGAAAGGTAGGCAGGGCAGGCTAAAAGCCAAACTTCATAAAACAACTGAAAGGTCGTAATTAACTTTCTGCAGTTGTCAAAATACCAGCTTGCTTTCCAGCAGCTCCTTTGAAGCCAATGTATCAGCTCTTTTACCATGTATTGTGAATGTAGGAGCTTGCAGCTAGACTATACAGCTCTGAGTTTCTGGTTCCTCTCCCTGTTTATTAAAGATTTTAATCTGCCCTCTCTAAGAGGTGGCTTGCCATGAGCAGCAGTCAGTGTTCCTAAGATGTGTTTGTGGGAAGGAGTCTGTTCTCCAGGGCCTGCTGTTTTCATCAAATTTCTCCTTGCTTTTTCCCTGGTATCTGTGGCAAATCCCTGATAGATGCGCTCCTGGTTTGCCTTCTACAGCTGCTCTCTGTCCTTTCAGTCTTTCAGCTGAAGATATCCAGATAAAAAATTGTGCCTTTAATTATGTAGGAGTTAAAGCATTTGTGTAACAGACAGGCCCTTTGGTGCATGGCCCTGCTTCAGCTGGGTCTGTGTGCTGCAGAGCAGGCTCACCTTTGGGGGCACTCTTGGAATCAGCTGTCAGTGGAGCCATCTCCTCTTTTGCCTCTCTCATTTGTGTTTCTGGCTGGGTGCTGACATGGAATCTTGGTTTTCAGGACACGCAGGAGTTCCTGCGATGCCTGATGGATCAGCTGCACGAAGAACTGAAGGAACCCGTGGTTGCAGAGACCAGGGACTTGGACACCAGCGAGCAGGAGGACAAGCGGGAGGGCGACCGAAGCCCTTCAGAGGACGAGTTCCTCTCCTGTGACTCCAGCAGTGACAGGGGTGAAGGAGAGGGCCAGAGTCGGACCTCAGGGAGCATGGGCAGCAGCTCCCTGGCAGAGACAGAGCTGCTGATCCAGGATGAAGCAGGGAGAGGAATCTCAGAGAAGGAGAGGATGAAGGACAGAAAGTTCTCCTACGGCCATCGGCGCAGCAACTCAGAGCAGGTGGATGAGGATGCAGATGTTGATACTACGATGATGCCAGTCGATGGCAGAGCCTCACCTGAGATGCTGCCAGCTCCCTGTCCTGCCAGCCCATGTAGGACTCCAGGTATACTCCTCTTTCTGTTGGGATGTTTCCAGAAGATGTGTTACCATCCTCCACAGGCAATGTGGTCTAGTGCAGTGGCAAACACATAGGGTCTGTGTGCTGCAGAGCAAGCTCACCTGTGAAACACATTGTTCCTTCTCTCTGTTTCAAAAGATTTGGCATCCAAGGTTTTCCTCGGTCCCTGCCTTTGTGCACAATTGCTTCTATAAGGAAGTGTACTTGGTGAGCCAGAGAGGTGCTTAGCTAGGCTGTGAGCTGAGTAAAGGCACAGCAGTGAGAGCTGCCGCTGCCAAGCCTGCACTGTATTGATGCCTTTTAAGAAAAAAGGTTTGGTATGTGTACATGTCTTTATTTGATACACTGGCCTGGGGAAATACTAGCTGTGGAAAAGGCATGGCAGAAGGTATTTGCTAATGTTGGACTGTGGACTTTGGGGAGAGAAAAGGGGAGAGGCACAGTTTGAGCATTTCTGTGTCTCAGGGGAAAGAAAAGAGCAGCAGTGTGGAGTCACCTCAAGCTGAACATATCCGATCTTTCAACGCTTCTTTATGTAAGAGTCTTACTCTGCCAGCTGGCACTGAAGGCAGCAATGCTGTCTGTGTGGTTTAGGGCTACAGGAGCAAGCTGCAAAATCTAATTAGTCATAAGTGTGAAAAAATGGCAGGTTGTTTTCTGGGTTTTTTTAGTATGTAATTATTAGCTGTTAGGTACAGCTCCGTATGCACTGTCTCCTGTGACTGAGGGAGCTGTGTCTGCCAGCCTGTGCAAGAAGGACAGTTAATGGACACTGAACTGTGTCTTTGAGAATGATTCTGTGCTGGAACACAGAGCTAGGCTGACACAGATTGCAGTGGAGTTACCTTTCACAGGTGGGGTTTTCACCAGTGCCCTTTTCCCTCCCCATTTTCCCAAACAGAACCTGACAATGACGCCTATGTGCGCTGCTCGTCGCGCCCTTGCAGTCCAGTCCATCATGAAATGCACTCCAAGCTCTCCAGCAGTCCTCCCCGCTCCAGTCCTGCCAGGCTTGGACCTTCCTACATACTCAAGAAAGGTAGTGCAAAGAGGGATTGCTGGGAGGCACAGGGGGGAGCATGTAGAGGAGGGGGAAGAAGGAATCCATCATGATTCTTGATTAACAGATGTAAGAAGTGCTGGTTCCCCTGGACATCAGTGTGTTCTAAAATAGTATTTGGCAAAGACTGCAGTAAACCTGCAGATAAAGTCAAGCTCCGGGCACGGTGATGTTCTAGTGTGTTCTTATACTGGAGCCTGAAATGATCTATGTCTGCATCTGTGTGCTGTGTTTGCCATTAATAAAATGGCTCTCAAGTCCCAGGCACAAGCTCTGTCCCTTCAGGGGAGTGTGGAAATATATAAACATTTGTCTGCCAGACTTGAATTTCATGGCATGTGGGTAAGATGCTGTTACTGACAGAACTTCCTGCTTCTTGGACATCTTGGGCTGACAGGAATGGAATTAGGGCTGCAGATGTCCCTGCAGTGCTGGGAGCACTGTCAGGCTGCAGAATGGAGCCTGGCTTGTGTTGTTATCAAACTGGTCCCTTCATCCCAGAGCAAATTGCAAATCAAAATCCCTCAGTGCTGCACAGTCTGCAAACACAATGGCTTGTGCTTGTACCACTGTCCCTGCAGCTGCTGCATGAGGACATTCTTTCTTCAGCCCCTTGGCTGAGGTCAGCACAGCTGCAGAGTTCTGGCTGCATGAAGACCACTCTGTCTGCCTGCACGTGTGTGTGAGGATGGGGTTCGTTGTTAAACAAAACTTGCATTTGGCCAGTCCTTGCTGTGGAGAGTCCTCTGCAGTGCAAGACACTTGGGGAACACGTGGTAAATGTCAGAGGGGAAAAAAAACCACAAAGCACAGAGGCAGGTGAGGGGGAGAGGAAATGAAATGCAAAGCTTGGAGCAAAGTGTCACAAGACCTCAGAAAACCAGGGACTGTCTGTGGCAGGGCTGGGCTTCTAAACATGTAAAAGGCTGGAAACAGGAGTTCCAGTACAACAGTTTCTGTCTCCTGAGAGCCAGCTGGTGTTGGCTCAGTTGGCTTCCTCTCCACACACAGCAGCAGAGTGCTCTGTGTCTCTTCACAACTTGCCTCACCATGTCCCTGGGATGGGGTCTGAACATCAGGGCAGTGCTTGTCCTGTGTTCTTATGTGGTTGTGTGACTCTGTGGAGACCCGAGACTGAGAGGGCCATTCCTTGTTTTCCAGCCCAGATGCAGGCTTCTGGGAAAAAGAAGAAAGAGCTCCGTTACCGCAGTGTGATTTCCGACATCTTCGACGGCTCCATCCTCAGCCTGGTGCAGTGCCTCACCTGTGACAGAGTGAGTGTCCTGGGCCCTCCCAGTCACCAGCACGGGCTTTGTGCTTGTAGATCTCTTCCTAGAGAATGGTGCTGCTCTTTCCAAGCCCTATGGGATGCAGCTCATGTGGCCATAGGTGATGGCAGGGGAGGTGTGAGAATCTGCCATGCCAAGGAGATGTGTTTCTGTGTTTGCTGATCAGTGTTACTGAGTTGACCCAGCAGTGTCACATTCACATTAGAAAACTGAGTCCAGTGCTACAAACCCATGACAGAAGTCAGTGCTGACAGCAGGGAAGAATGATTAGCCACAGGGAGTTGCTCCTGCTGCCAGCTCAGGTTTCTAGCCTAGGCTAAATCCAAGCAGTGATAAAAGGTGATGAAGGTCAGGTGCCAGCTCCATTACACACATGGGAAACCCTGAGCTGTTCCTCTTGGATATTTCCAGGTTTCTACAACAGTGGAGACGTTCCAGGACCTGTCACTCCCAATCCCAGGGAAAGAGGACTTGGCCAAGCTGCACTCTGCCATCTACCAAAATGTGCCAGCCAAGACAGGAGCGTGTGGGGACAACTATGCCTCACAAGGCTGGATTGCTTTCATCATGGAGTATATCCGGAGGTGTGTTCCCTTTGCAGCACCTCTGTTCTCTGGGATTTGCCCTGCAGTGCTGGAAGGCAGCTGTCCCTCACCAGTGCTGTAGACACTGGGATGTCAGCTGGAACTTTCCTTAGAGGACAGTGTGTGGTACCTCACAGGGCTTTGAGCCTTTTCGTGGGGACCAGTTGTTAGTGCTCCTCTAGATCTGTCACACACCTTGAGAGCTCTTGTGCAGCTGATCACCCTTCACTGCTGCCTCAGACTTGCCTCCAGAGCAAATTAATTCCTGGTGTAGTTTTCCAAATCATTTCCAGTTTGAGTAGGAACATCAGCTGAGAGCAGCTGTGTTTTCCCTGCTCCTCTGGGATATGGGATGAGCATAGGACCTACAGCTAGAAGGAAATTTATCATCCACTTGGGTTTTGTGTGCCAAAGCATTCAGCTATTTTATTTATATCTCTTAATCCCTTCTCCTCTGCAGATTTGTGGTGTCCTGTATCCCTAGCTGGTTCTGGGGTCCTGTGGTGACACTGGAGGATTGCCTTGCTGCCTTTTTTGCAGCAGATGAGTTGAAGGGTGAGTTTTTTCAGTGGGGTCTGACAGCATGGAGGAACATTCCATATGCATTTTGAAGGCAGATTAAATCTCCTAGAAATCCTGCCTTGGTCAGGATTGCAGCATGATGCAGTGTCATTAGAGACTGGCAGTGCCAAAAGTTGGCAGCTCGGCATCTCTGAGCAGGAGGGAACTTTTCTACCTGCTCAGGGGTGAGAAATCTGGGTGAGAGTGTCCTCAGAGAGGAGCAAGCAGAGCTGTGGGTTGGCTGAGTGCTGTGGCTCCTCAGTTTCATCACTTGCTTGGTTTCTTCACTTTCTCATCCTTCCTGCTAATTGGCTGCATCCCTTTCTTGCCTACACTTATTGAGAGGAGTTGTTTTGATCTCTTCTCATCCCTGGCCTGCCCAAAAGGCTCTTAATCTGCTTTCTCTGCACTGTGGTAAGGTAGCTGTGTCAGCCTTGTATGCTCTGAGCAGCTGCATAATGGCTCTCTTCTCTCTCTGCAGGGGACAACATGTACAGCTGTGAACGGTGTAAGAAGTAAGTTTGCATTATCTGTTTTGTGTTGCATGTCTGGAGTTTTATTTCTGGAATTTCATTTCTCTGTACTGCTGTCACATATTTTGCTGTGACCTCTGCCTGGACAATCTGCTGGAATTCAGGATTTGTCTTGGATCCCGAAGTGAGCAAGACTCAGCTTGGATCCTGAGCAAGACTCAGCTATGCCTTTGCTGTAGAGTCCTCACAGCTCGTTTCTTTTCCTCCCTCAGGCTGCGGAATGGAGTAAAGTACTGCAAAGTCCTCCGGCTGCCAGAGGTGGGTAAAAGCACCTTGTTTCCTAATTCTCTTCTAGCAGCCACTGAGGAGGTCAGGAGGCCAGAGGTAGAATAAAACCAGCAAGTTTTTTGGTGGCAAAAAAATCTAATCTGTATTTAGATCAGAAGAGACTTTCTCAGTCTAAGCTGATGAGCCAGCAGGATTCATGAGAAACAGGCAAAGAACTCCTGCAAAGATCAGACACACAGAAATGTGCTGTGCTCCCAGAGCTCTGATGGCAAAACTGCCCTTTGGTGTCCCCTGTCCTTGGTCTTTTAGATCCTTTGCATCCACTTGAAGCGGTTCAGGCACGAGGTGATGTATTCCTTCAAGATCAACAGCCACGTCTCCTTCCCCTTGGAGGGGCTGGACCTGCGACCCTTCCTGGCCAAGGAGTGTGTGTCCCAGATCACCACCTACGACCTCCTGTCAGTCATCTGTCACCATGGCACAGCTGGCAGTAAGTCCCTCCCTGGAAGAGGAGCAGGATGGGAGGAGTGGGAGTGAGGCAGGAGTGTGGTCAGTAGCAGCCAACACCTCTTCTGGGCTGAAGGGCTGAAGCATGAGACCCCTCTGTTCTCAGCATGAGCAGCCTCTGCCCTTTGGAAAGTGAACTGAGCAGCTTCTGACAGATCTCCTGCAGCTCCTTCAGCCTCCCCACGGGCTTGGCTCAAACCCTTTCCCACTGTTCAGTCTTGCTGAGAGGCTCTTCCAAGGAAGGCAAATCAGGGTGACAGTGCCAGGCTCTGCTGCTCCAGCAAAGCTTGCCTGAACAGGAATTATCCCTTTTTCGTCTCTCTCTCTCTGTTCTGTGCCAGCAGCTAATCCTGTTTGTGCTGCTGACATTATCCCAGGCCTGCCTTCTGTCTGCACTGCAGATCCCAGCAGTGCTGTGCTTTCTGTTCCAGGTGGCCACTACATTGCCTACTGCCAGAACGTGATCAATGGCCAGTGGTACGAGTTCGATGACCAGTACGTCACCGAGGTCCACGAGACCGTGGTGCAGAATGCAGAGGCCTATGTGCTGTTCTACAGGTGAGCTGTGCCCTCAGCCCCTTCCTGGGTACAGAACACCTGCAAATGCATTTCCCAAATGGAATTCTCCTTCCCCTGCTCCAGGAAAAGCAGTGAGGAGGCTGTGAGAGAGCGTCAGAAGGTCGTGTCCCTGGCCAGCATGAAGGAGCACAGTTTGCTCCAGTTCTACATCTCTCGAGAGTGGCTCAATAAATTCAACACCTTTGCTGAGCCTGGGCCCATCACCAACCACACCTTTCTGTGCTCCCATGGAGGTAAGGCTGCTGGACATGGGAGCAGCACCTCTGCTGCTTCTTGGGGCATTAACAAATACAGGAAAAAGCTCCAGCTGCCATCCTGATACGGGAAAGCTGCAGTGGGATCCTCTTTGGCAGAAACTCCAGCCTGCTCAGGGAGGCATGAGACAATTACCCATTGTGCTGCTGGTTGGAGGCCTGGGGGGATGTTTAGTGCTGGGAAACAACAGTTTTCAGTTCTCTGTGTTTAAAAACAAACCTGTAGAAAGCAGATAGGGCAGGGTTTATCTGTGTTACCCTGTCAGCAGGGCTGGCCCTCGGGATTTGTTTGGAGAAGGGAGCTGATTGCACATCTGACTCTGCTGCTGTTTCATCAGCCATGCTGGGGAGCACTCAGTGTTTGTAAATCTCTCTTCTAAATTGGAAATGAAGCACTTGATTAGAAATTAGGGCTGTGGATTGAGATACCTCCACAGTTAATGAACTTCTGACTGTCTTCCATTAGCAAAGGATGCAGATTTTGGAATCAGAGTTCTCGGAAAGGAAAATCTGCCTTCTTATCTGTGTCTGTTGTACACAGCAGTAATGAGATCCCTGATTAACTCTTCCACTTGTCTTTCCTCCACAGGGATCCCTCCTAATAAATACCATTACATTGATGACCTCGTCGTGATTCTGCCCCAAAACGTGTGGGAATATCTCTACAACAGGTGAATGTGGCCATTCCATTCTTTCTCCCAGTATTTGTAGAGTGTCCTGATCTAAGCCAGGATGAGCTGTATCAGTGCTTGTCCCAAAAGGACAGCAAGAGATAAGCCAGAAGAGCAAAAGTGTGGCTGAGTGAAGGCAGCTCTGTGCCCTCAGCTGCAGATGCACCTCCCTCACCAGTGTCTGGAGCAGTATAAAAATCCCTGTCTGTAGGATGCAGGGCTGGGAAGAGTTTCCACTCTGCTGCAGTTCTCCAATGCCCTCCCTCTCCCTGTGGCAGGTTTGGGGGTGGCCCTGCTGTGAACCATCTGTACGTGTGCTCCATTTGCCAAGTGGAGATCGAAGCCCTCGCCAAGCGCAGGAGGATCGAAATCGACACCTTCATCAAGGTTGGCATGGGAGCAAGGCAAAGGAGCAAGGCAAAGGGCAGGGGTGGAAAGGCAGAGCTGGAAAACTGCCTGTTTTCCAGAGTGTGATCTACAGCACAGCCAGGAGATGGGCCTGGGGGTTCCTCAGTGCAGAGGGGCAGCTGGGGCATGGCAATGCTGTGCAGACAGAAAGTGTGAGACCATCCTGTGTCTGGTGGGCAGGAACAGGGCGTGAGGAAGGAATTCCATGGGGTTCTTCTGGAGAATGGCAAAGCTGCCTTACAGTTAATGGAAGGGCTCTCCAAGATCTCAGGAGTGGCTGAGTCCTTTCTGTTTCTCTGTTGCTGCTCTCCCAGCTGAACAAGGCTTTCCAGGCAGAGGAGTCTCCAAGTGTCATCTACTGTATCAGCATGCAGTGGTTCCGGGAGTGGGAGGCCTTTGTCAAGGGCAAGGATAATGGTAAGGATCAGACACTGGGGCTCTCTCAGGGGGACAGGGGAAATGGCAACGAGTCCATCTGCTGGGCCTTGGCTGAGCACTGCCCCTGGCTGGGGTGACAAAGCTGGCCAGGGCTCAGGCACCAGCCACTGGGGCTGCCTGCAGGTCCCCAGGGCAGGGCAAAAATGACCAAGAGAAGTTAGGAAAGCATCTGAATCTGGAGGCAGCAAGGAAATGGGATGTTTTTTGACACGTTTGTTCTCCTACAGAGCCCCCTGGGCCAATTGACAACACCAAGATTGCCCTCACGAAACCAGGTGGCCACGTGCAAGTCAAGCAGGGTAAGGCTGGTGCTCACTGCCTGTGGTGCTCCTGAAAGGTAAAGGAGACTGTTCCACTGGATCTGGCTGTGCATAATGAAGGCACAGAGCAAGATGGTGTTGCAGAGGATGACAGTTCTCTACCCCAGCCCCTGCCCTGAGTGAGCCAGTTCTCCAGTGGCAGCTCCTGTGTGACCAGATTGCTGCTGTGACTGGTTCTGCAGACCCCCAGCTGCTGCCTTGTGCTCCCCAGGCCCCTTCCACCATTCCCCTTTGTGCTGGAGCTTTGATCTTGTGTTGCTTTTGATGTGGTCTTCACTCAGCATCTGTTGTGGTCCAGTTCCCAAAGTTAAAACAGCCTCAGGTTGTGCCTGGCAAGGTTTAGATTGGATATTAGGAAGAATTTCTATATGGAAAAGGCTGTCAGGGTTTGGAAGAGGCCACCTCTGGAGGGATTTAAAAGATGTGTAGATGTGGTGCTTGTGGACATGGATTAATGGAGAACACACTGGTGCTTCCAGCAGGAGGTGGCACTGCAGGGGCTTTGTGGAGGGACCACGGGTGTCTCCTCCTCCTGGGATGGGCTTTGGGGGGAGGTGTTTGAGGGGAAATCCTGGCTGTGGTGCCCTGACCTTTCCCTTGTGCTGCATCCGGTGAGTGCTGTTTCCCTTCCAGGTGCTGACTACGGGCAGATCTCCGAGGAGACCTGGGTTTATTTAAGCACCCTGTACGGAGGGGGCCCCGAGATTGCCATCAGGCAGAACGTGGCCCAGGTGCAGGAACTGGAAAACCTCCACGGGGAGCAGAAGATTGAAGCAGAGACACGAGCAGTGTGATCTGAGCAGATGGGGCAGGGCAGGGACGGCACAGGTACCTCTGTGGGGGACGGGAGGCTGGGAGTCCTGAGGGGTCCAAACCCTCCCTTGTCTGGGGCTCAAGGTGTGTGCAGCTCCCCCACCACTCCCGGGGCAGGCAGGCTTCCTCCTCCTCCTCCTCCTCCTCCTCCTCCTTTCATGCGGCTCTGAGCACGGGGTGCTGCTGGGAGAGACTGGCACAAAGCTCTGCACCTCACCTCTGGCTGAAGCCGTGGTCAGAGGCTGCAGCCACAGCCACAGGCTTGTTCTGACCTGAGCCCTCTCCTTTGCTTACACCAAACCAGCACTCCCAGCTTGTCCCCAGTGCACTGAGCTCTGCTCCTTTGCAGGTTTTGCTTTTGGCACTTCTCTTTTTAATTCAAACGTGTAAAGATAATAAGATATTATTTATGTTTCCAGCAGGCAGTGTTGGAACCAGAGAAACCTGGTTTTGAGTCTGAGTAAAGCCACGAGGTCTCCTGTGGTTTTGTGCTGGTGGTGCTGTCACAACTTCCTAGTTTTGCTCTTTGTCGAATTCTTGCAAATTCAGTTGCAGTCAACTAAGAAGGTTGGAAAGAAACTATTCCCTTCTCCTTTCACTTCCAAACCCACACCTCCATGGTCCTGCAGAATTTTATTTTCTCCTTGTGTCTGATCTCCTACGTTCAGCACGTTTTTGGACAGCAAAGCTGGAAGGCTCCTCCTTCCCAAAGCCTTCCTCAGGCTGACCCTGCCATGAGCCTGTGTCTGTCTCCCCTGAGCTGGTGAGGGGCTGAGGGGCTGAAGCTCAGGAGGGGCCCCTTTGTTCACACAGAGACCCTCCAGAGGGGTCACCCAGGGCTGGGAGGGGCCTGGCTGAGCAGGGCCCAGGCTGGTGAAGCAGCTTTTTAGGAAGGAGCTCTTTGTGCAAACCAGCCCCCACCTGTGTGCTGAGGTCATTCCAGATGTCCTTTGTGTGTACAGTGGCTCATGGAATCAATTTGCTCCCAGATCTGCTGCCACCAATGCAGCGGAGACAGGAATGAGAGCAAAAAAGGCCAAACTCCACTTTTCTCAGCAGGGCTATTCTTAAAATGCTTTTTGTTCATCTTGCAGCAAGGCAGAGTTTAATCTTTGCAAGCCCTTGAGTGCAGTTTAAGGGAGGCAGAGCTGCCTCCCAGGGCCTGAGGAGCCCAACTCTGTTCATGCTGAGGCCACAGCACCAAGTCTGGCTGAGTGGTGCCAGACACTGCAGGGAGCTGGGACCTCCTGAGCTCCTCACAAAAAATGGGAAGGGGGAGGGAGAGAAAGGCTGCTTCTCTACTTAGAGATAGAAGGGGGTAGGACAGGAGAATTTGAGAAAAACAGTGGCCTTCATTTTTTTTTTTTTATTTCTTTTTCTTTTTTTGATCAAGTCAATTGTCTATAATTGATTCAGCATGTTAATTTTACAATTCCATTCTTGGGATGCTTGTTTAGACCCAGCCAGAGCCTAGGGGAGGTCAGAGAATGAGCCACTGTTGAGATTCTCATTGTTCCAAGCTGTCTTTATTCCCCAGTGCAGCAGCCCTGGGATCTGCTGCAGAGCTGCAGGGCTGCATGTCTGTGTTGTCTGTGTTCCAGAGGGTGCTGTACAGACTGTAGTGACACTCCTGTGCTTCAGTGTTAGACCTTGTGCTGAAAGTGGTACAATAAATACATGTGCATTCAACAAGGCCTGCCTTGCCTGGTGAGAGGGGCTGACAGCTCCAGGGAGCAGGGTGGGGAAGGAAGAAAAAAAAAATTCCACGTAAAATAAAATCCAAACTTCCTGCTGACCAGAGGCTGTGTGGGGACAGATCCTTCTGGGCAGCAGCAAGAGGAGTCTGAGGCCACCAAACCATCCTGTGCCCATTCAGGGGCGGTCAGACCTCCCTTCACCTTCCATTAACCCCACTGCACCTGGGAGTGCCTCAGAAAGCCTGGGGGCCTGGATGTGCTACTCACTGACAGTGTTATTATCCTGGAAGTAACTTGCAAGGGAAGGAGTTGAAGTTTCATTGAGCTGTTCCAGGATTCTACAAGAGTTTCCTGTCACTGTTTTGTGGCCAAATATCCCTGCTGGTCCATTCCACTCCCTTGGTAACAGTCAGCAGCCTGTTCCCCAGGGAGCACCAGGCTCTGGCACTGGGAATTAACAGTTCCTGAAGCAGCCCCAGGGGCTGGAGCAGCAGGAATTCCCTGCCCAAGTGAGTGATGCAGCCTCAGCTGGAGCCTGAAATGTTTGAAGAAGCAGAGCTGGAGCTGGGTAATAAGAACATGCAGTTTGTTCTTGAGCAGCTTGGAGTCAGCTGTCCAAACTTGGATCTTCCAAACAAATCTCTCACCTGAGCAACTGAAGAGCTTCACACCTTCCCAGAGCCACCAAGAACTGCCCTCAGGGACTGCTCAGGGTCCACACACAGCTGCAGGGCTGCTCTGGCAAAGCCCTGACTCTGCTCTGGGTTACCCCTGCCTGGTCAAGCACTCGAGGGTTCGTTCTGCATCCTGATTTCACCTGAGATCCAACTGCAGCCTTGCTTTCCTCCAGCTGCACTGGAGGCAGCCGTGGCATTTCTGAGCACACCTCACACAGCTCTGGGAGCCAGTCAAAAAAGGGGAGCAGAAAGAGCTGTTCATGCAGTGGGACTGATGGAGCAAAGCTCAATGTGAGATTATCTGCTCCCTGCCCTCAGTTCAGTTCCTGTGTGCTGCTCCTGTTCTGGGAGCAGAGCCATTGCTCTGTTGTAACTGTGACACAAACACTCCATACAAAAACCTTATTTCATTTTCTTCTCCCTTTTTGCTCAGCTCTACGCCCCCAGCTCTCCCTCACCCCTTTGGTTGTGCCTTTTCTATTTCAAGTCAGCAGTGCTGATTCTGTGAAAGATAAATCCAAGTGAGAGCCAGAGGAACACCCCCTCCTATTCATTATTGCCCAAAACCAAAGAGCAGCAGCCTGTCACAAACAGTCCTGATCTGTCCTGAACTGACAGGGGTGTTAATTAGTGCTGGCAAAGAACAACTGAAATCCTGCTGAGGAAATGTAGCAGCTTGACTGTATTAAACAAAAATAATCTCTAGATTATTTGTCAGATGAAAGGACCACCAGGTGTCACCTACTGAGTGGAAAAACTGCAAATCTTGGCTCTTGGATGGGCTCTTTGCAGTGACCTGGCCCAAGGGGTGATGGAGCAGCTGCCAAGAGCTGGGGGCTTTTCTCTCAGCTAGAGACACACACATTGTCCACAACCCTGCACACCAGAGTGGAATTGTACATCTCAGCCAGAGTTCCAGAAATGTGCCTGGTGGTTGGATTGCCTGGTGAAGGGAGGCATTGCTGTGTTGGACACACGTGCACATCCACACATCCCTGCCCAAACCATTCCTTACCAGGCTTGCAACAGCCTGAGTTTTCATATAAAACCAATCAGCATCAAAAACATCTGCCAAGACTTCCAGCTGAACCAGAGCATTCACCACAGGCATTCCATGGTGTAGCTCTCTCTTTAGATGGAATCTTTCCCCCAGGTTTCCAGTTCTCATAGGCTCCCACTGATAAAGCACAAACCACCTGCCCTTCCCAACACCAGCTCCAGCCACAACAGCCCTTTTTTTTTCTCCTCACATGACTAAGTTAAAAAAACACAACACACAAACAACCCAACACTTCATTCTCTCTTCAGTGCCAGCTGGAAAGGTCAAAGTTTGATAAAATCAAATCTGAAAGTGATCTGATGGGATCCAGCTCTGTGGGACAGTCAGAGGTACAGACAGAGCCAAATTATTACTCCTGAAAATTCCAGCAGGAAATAATATAAAATAAAAAACAAAACCAAAGCCAACAGGTACCACAAGTGAAAATGTGTCCTCACTTTTCTGAGGAGAGAACTGGGAACAGCCCCACACTGGAATGTGTTGATCCACTTGTTCCATGTGCATTTCACAGCTGGAAGCAAAACCCAAACCCACCCCACAGTCAGGAAGAATAATGAGGAGTTACAGAGCAGCTCTGGGGAGTTTTAGTCTGAATTTCTCTGTGGCTGAAGCAGCAGCCACAGGCAAATTCAGATTCCCCCTCCCCACTGGACACATCTGTGGGAAGCAGCAGCTCAACAGCCCCAAGAGCCCCAGCAAGGAGGCACCAACTTTTCTGTTGGGAAAAAAAAGCAACAAATCCATTTTTCTTCCTGTCTGGCTGATCAAAAGGCTCCAGTGAAACTGTATTTCTGGAATTAAATGTTTATTTAAATATGCAGATGACTTTGTTTCATTGCTACAAGGTCAATATTCGCTTTCAAATGGAAGCACTTTATTTGATTGAATTCTGTCTCCAGAAATGAATGGGCAACACCAGAACCTTTTACATTGGCAATGAAATCACAACACTGAGATGCCACCGAGGTCTCGAGATCAGTGCTCAAACACACAAACACACACATATACAAATAAAAAAGTGCTCGACATCATCATGTTAAAATAGAATTTGGCTTCTTTTAGGTCTTCTGACATTTCAGGCAGGAAAACAAAAAAACCAAAGAACAATATGCATCAAATTAAATGAACTTCTGAAAAATACTCAGCATTAAACACAACTTTGAGTATCAGTAAATATGTTTCTTCTCTATTTACAGGTGTTAAGAAAGGGCATTAGAGACTTTTGCTGGGGATTGTGAAATTTCATAGGATGTACAGTCCACGCTGCTGGGCAAGATTAGTAAATCCAAGCAGAGTTTTTATAAACCAGTCACACATTTAGTTCTTCAGCGTTTGCCAAAGGTAAATTCTACAAAAATTATTCATTACCCTGAATAACAGCAGCAGAATAAACATGTGCAGATTATGAGATATGACTGTGACTATTTCTTAAATAAGTTTTAAGATCCAGGCTTTTGGGAACTACTTGCCAAGTTTATAAAAACTCCATACATGGTCTTTTATTAAAACTTCAGGAATCAATCAGTCAGCTAAAGCTAATGCTCCTTCTACAGCACAATTTCAAAACACAGACATTGCAATTGTTCCAATGTTCCACAGAGGCTGACAATAATATACTGTCCACCCAGATTAAATATAGAAAAGCAAACTTTGATCTAATTTTTACATAGATGGCACAACAATAGGTGAAAATGAATTCTTAGCTGCTGATTCAATAGTGCATTGGACACGAGAATAAAAATACTGCAGCTAAAAATACTTTAATGATATTTTTGCACACCTGTTAATTGTTCAACCCTTTAGATCCCCTGGCAGGTGGAGACCACAAAGCCTTTGCACAAAGCCACAGGTGCCAACCAGGGGATCCCGTTCTGCTCTTGATCAGAACAGCTCAGTGACCACAGCAGCAGCCCTGATGAGGCAGTGATTTGTGGGTTCTGACCCTCCAGTGCTGCAGCAGAACAGCCCCAGCATTGGTGCTGCCTGTGCTCAGCACATTTGGGTCGGGTTTAATTCACAAACCTTCTGCTGGTTCATGCTGGCAGCTCTTAAGCACCATCACACAACAGCTACAGGACAACTGTAGCACCAAGGGACTTTGTAAAAACAAAAGTTGGCATCTTCAATGGAGAGAAAGGGACAGAACTATGAACACCACACATAACCCAGCTCAAAAATCACTTCATCCCTCGTGGGGACAGCCCAGGCCATTCCCAGCATGGAGAGTCTGAGATTCTGGGATGTGTTTTGATGTGCTGACCCTGCAGGACAGCCCAGCAGGCAGCAGAACAGCACTCACCTGCCTGCAAACAAACCCTGAGAGGTTTCATTTTGGGGTCACTGCCCATAGTGGCTTCCATGTAACATTTCTCCACTTGTGGGGATTGTACAGAATATGCTGGAGGTGGACAAGAGCCAGTTGATTCCCCCAACAAGGTGTGGATCCATGAATTTATTTGGCCCTCAGGAGCTATTTAGTGGCAACTGATTCTTGCAAGCCTCAAATATGTCCATGACTGCAAAACCCAAGCAATGGTAACAATTCAGGGGAAACCAAGATAGAATATAGAAGTTTGTAGAAGTCTAGAGAGGAAATTAACCCTTTGTTAGGCAGTTGAAGTCCAGATTGTGTGATTTTTGGAGATATTGTAGCTTTCTTACCACTGCATGACATGATAAAGTGCAGAATCACTTATCCTGCTTCTGCTTCAAACCAAACCATGTGAGAACAGGGTGGTCACAATTCCTGTCTGGCTGCTGGGTCCAGGTCCAGTCCATGACAAGATGGGAGAAGGAAACAGTGCAGTTTCTTTTTTTTTTTTTTTTCTTTCCTCTTTTATTTATCTAAAAAACCTCTGTTATTCCAACATGAAGTGATGAAAACGCACAGGAGGTCATGCAAAAAGAGAAGGCAGGTCTGAAATGCTGAAAAACAACCAACCAAAAGAAAACTGCAGAGAGATTAAACCACGAGCCACAAAATAACGTGACCCTGAGGAAGGTGGGCGCAGGCAAGGCAACAGGGCGAGCATGCAGGCTGAAACCAGAGCCAAACGGGGCCTGTGAGCAGCAGCAAGGGCTGCCAACCAAAATGTCACTGCCTGTGTGTGTCTGTGTGTGTGTGAGGAACAGCAGGGACACAGGAGGGGCAGACAGAACAAGCAGGAAAACAAGTACATACGTGAGCTTGAAGGGTTTCAGGAAACAGCAGGGTCAGAGGGGTTTAATACCTGGAATGAGCATCAGCCTGGATTTGGAAAAAGAGAAATAAAGGCTGACAAGTATTAGTGACCTTTTGGGGAAGGCAGAATGTCGAATGATGCATGTGGATCAGATTTAATAGTGACAGACTGAGAGCCCAGTCCAGCTGCTGTAACACTGTCCCAGGGGAGGTTTTCCACCTCCTTCCCACGCTCTGGTGAGTGAACCTCCCCTGCAGGTTCAGCACTGAAGGCACCGTGTGAAATGCTGATGGACCAGTGTGCACATCCAGATGGACTGAGGGACAAGGGACAGAAGACAGACCAGAACATGCTTGGGACTCTCTGGCTATGCAAGGGCAGCCAGCAGATCTCTGACAGAGGTTGGGAGGGACTGGGCTGGGAGAAGTGTGTGTTATGTTTGACAGAGGGGCTGTGCCAGGCTGGCAGAAGAGTGGGAGAGGCTGATAAGGAAATCCGAGCCACAAGTAGCATGCCGTGGAAAAGAGCAAGCATCTGAATGGTACTGGGATGGAATTTAGGTCTGAATTTTTCAAGTGGGAACTCCAGACAAGAGTGGGAGTCTGGCTTTCCATGGGTGTGTTTTAATTGCCTGCAGGGTAAACAGACCATTTTGTTTCTCCTTCTGTGACAAGCTCGCCCCGAGGTTCTTGCACCAGCACAAACACCTTTAGGAATCTAAAACATAAGAAAGACAAAAAGAAAGAGACTGGATTAGAAAGAGGCTGGGGGCAATGGGGTCCCTTTAGAGCAGCTCTGCCTGCAGGAGGTTGAAGGAATAAAGCAATGAAGCATCTGCTGGGTTACAGGGCTTAGGAAGGCTCCTGACTCAGACAGAAACCCTTCACCCTCAGCCCTTCCCTCCAGCCTGGGATGAGCATCACTGGGATTCTGCTGTGCTCTGGGAGGAAAGCACAGGAGCAGGACCCTGCCAGCACCTGCTTCGTGCCACAGAGAAAACAAACAGCTTTTTCATGTTCTGTCAGCAAAGCAGCACTGCATCTGTTCAAGTGACAGCTCCAGAGAGCATCAATGACACTGAACAACAACAGGAAATTCAGTCAAAGAATTTGCAGAGGGATCCAGAGCTTTCCTTCCACCACAGAGGCCTTTCCTTCCCAAGGCAAGCCAGCAACATGCAGGCCAGTGAGCCAGCCCAGGCCTCAAACCCCTCCTCTGGCCATCCCTGCTCCCACAGACTGGGGCTGAGGATAAGTTTTGCCTTTGGCCAAGTGAAGCTGGACAATCCAGGACGTGATTTGGCCCAAACTGCTGTATCCAAGGGAATACTGCATGAGTCCAAACCTCCCTTGCATTTGAGAAACTAAGGGAACCTTCTCACCCCCTCTGCACCCACTTCCATCAAATCCTTCCAAATGACAGCACAAAGAAGTTTTCCAAGAGCCACAATAAAATATTTTTCTTGAGAAGAATCGCATTTGTGCTTAGAGTGAGAAGCAGCCCTGGGCCATTTACTGTTCTTCAGGAAAGTTAAATGCCACTATTTTTGCCACTAATTATTGCCATCTATTAGTTACTGTCATTAAAAAAACTCAAAAACCAAAACCTCACAGGAATGAGAAAATATAATGTTTATTAGAAGAAGACACCATGGTACATCAAGCTATAAAGAGATTCCTGACAGATGATGATTCTTTAAAAAATAAGAATAGAAACAAGACAACCACACTGGCCAGACTGAACAAACCTTAACACACAACAGCAGCTCCTATGCAAGTCCAGGTGCAGGCAGCTGAGTAACCAAAAACACTTATCAACATCAGAGGGACTGAGCAGTTACCAAAACAGCTGGGTTAAGCAGAAGAACAGCCTATAAAACCATTTATATTTATACACATATAAAAGGATAAAAACAATTCAAATTCAAGTAACTTTAGTCTTTAAGTTATGTTATATACATTTTTTTTATAGTGGGAGAACTAAGGGCACGTATTTAACAAAAGGATTTTTAAAAGCCACAGTCCAGTTTATAATTACCAATTCCTAAATAATTTGGCAAGCATTAAATAATCAGATATATCCTAGATAAAAAGTGCATCAGCATGGTTAACTTTTACCTATAGATTTATATAAGTCAAGGCTCTGCATGATGGTTACAGCAAACAGCAGAGCTGCAGCACTGGGAATGCCAGAGCTGTCCATAAGGAATTACTGATATTATCAGAGGTGAAGTGGAACAGGAGCCAAAGTGCTCATCAGCCCACAGCTCTAAAATAGTTTTTATCAAGAAGTTCAACCTCCCAAGGCAGCCTCCATTCCTGCATGTCACCCAAACAAGCATCCAGGCTTTCTGCTGGAAGGGAGCGTGGCCTTTCTGCTGGGTGCAATGCAGGGTTTGTACAGAGCTGGTTGCTCCATGCAGGATTTTTGTGTCACACGATTTCACAACATCCCTCAGTGAAAGACAGTTTTGTTCCCAAGCAGATGATGAGGTACCATGGGCAGTGACACAGGGTGCTCAGTCTCGAGCTGAAAGGCTCAACCAGTTCCTGTGTTTGAGAGTTCTCAGCACCAGACAGGTACAGAAAAGCCCTGCAAGATGCTACACCCAGGTGTGCACAGAACAGCTTCCTGCAGGAATCCCAGGGGAGCAGAGCCTGCAGCTCTCCTTTCTATTCAGGACAGCAGTGCTGTTTGCACTAAATGGACACAGGCAGGGCAGCACCTCCGTCAGCAGTGACATTTCAGAGCCAGCCTGGTACCTAACAAAGTCTCTCAGTGATGGAGATATGACATGTGCATTCATCTCTTCTAAAGAAAACCTTCTCAAACAGAGCTCTTAAAACAACCGTAGCAGCAAATCAGGAGAATAAAGGGTGGACAGGCCTATGCAAACCTACTCAGAGATTTTCTGAAGTGGTTTGTGCACATCTGGAAAAAAAAAAAAAAGGCAAAACAAGATAGGCATTACTGTTCTTTTTGTGACAACACCCTCTGACCAGAGGCACCCCTGTAAATGTCATCAGGAGCCCTCACACAGGGACTGGCAGGGCACAGAGCCAGCTTGGCTCCTCTAAGACCACAATCAGGAGAGCACCTGAGCACACAACTTACCTGTCCTGCTCAGCCCAGTTCTGCAGCAGAGCCCTGACAACACAGGCTGCAGCTGAGTGACAAAGCAGCTTCTCACAGAGCACTGAGCAGTGGCACTGAGCTGCTCGTGGCACAGACACAGCCTGGCCAGGCAGGAAGGGCTGAGCCAGGGCTGGGACAGTCACAGGGGCTGTGGGAGCTCCCTCCTTTCTGCCACCAGCCTTTGGTGGTGCCAGCTGCTCAACCTTCCTTCCAAAAAGAGGAAAGGATTACTAAAGTTTGTGAAGTTTGCTTTAGTATTTACAATGTTATCTTCAGGAATGTCATCGCTTCTATTTCAAGGACTGAATCAAGTCAATTCTACCAATACCTTAAAAATCAATTTGCTGCCTGCAACAAAGTTCACCTTTTAAACACAGCAGCATTTCCTCCAAATCTTTATGCTGCATTCTATGAAGCATTCTCTTTTAGCTTTTCTTTTAAACCAGAGACTTGAGAAATAAAAGAGGTAAATGTTGTTCCTATACATTAGATATTCACAAATCCATTTGATTTTGTTCCTGAAGTCCAGCAAAATTAATGGAAAAACTTGTAATGATCTGAGAAACCTCCATTGTGGCTACAGACATGGCTGGAGCTGTATCAGCCTTCACCCCTGGCACAAGTTTGTGTTTTTACTCTGATGGAAGGTGGCCCTGCCATGGGAGAGGGCTGGAATGAGAGGGTCGCTTCCAACCCAAACCAGTCTGTGACTCTGTATTTCCAATCCTTCAGTCTTGTTCTGGATATAAAGGGGAATGCATAATCCATCTTTCAAAGGTTAATAAAAACCAACAGAGGGGGCTAAACATTTTGTACTCTTCTGCATCTCAACTGACCATGTATTTGCCAACAGGAACATAAAACTGCTGTATTATGGCAAAACAAAACAAGGCCCAGATTTTGACCTGCAGCAGGCAAGGCACTGCACTGATTAACACCCAACCCAGCACTGAACTGCTCAAGTTTCAGTGCTGGTTTATGGGTACAGTCCTAGTCCTCTCTTCCTGCTGCCCATAAACCCCAACGAAGATGGTTCAGTTTGCTTTTGACTTGGATGAGGCTGCTTGTTTCACACCAAGAACTCTCAAGTCTAGGAAACACAATAATCTGAAGGATTAAGTGTCTGAATAAACACAAATTATTTAACACAGTGGAAACCGCACATCCTGATTTGAAACAGGGCTAAAATCCTTTGATTTCTCAGTGTATCCCATTACCAGGTGTTCAGCACTGGCATTTACTCCAGCCAGGTCTGCCCTGCAGCACTGCATCCTTACACAAAACATTTGGGAGGAATTAAAAGCAACAAACAGCAGCTTATGGAGTTCAAACTCTGAATGTCTCCATTGATCTCATGTAAGCAAAAATTAAACCATTAGTTCTGGTCATCTGCAACAGCAAATACATCTGAAATGTAGCAAGGTAAAAAAGAACAGAGGAGCTTTCTCAATGTTTTACCCATTTATCAAGGATCACAGAGTGCTGTGTAGAGGGGTTTTGGTAAGATCTCTCCTTCCCTTTCCACAGAACTAAACTAAATTACCACCAGTTTTCAATCCAAAAGGTCCCCAGAACACAACAGGCTGTGAAAGGCTCCCACACAGACACAAACCAGCAGTCTAAATATTCCCTCCATAAAGTTCCACCGAGTGACTTTGGGACAAACACTTGTGGATGTGTCTGAGATGCCACCTGGGTATCTGAGGAGAGCCTGAACGATCCCAAAGGGCTTTGTGCTTCCTGCACTAAGCTGGGCGTGCAATGGCAGTGACAGTAGAGCAAATGCTGTCCAGGCAAAGCTGCATTTCCCCTCTGCTTTCAGGAGTCCCCCACACTACCCTTCTCTGAGCAAGAAAAGCACATTTTTGCAGTACAACAAGCCATAATTAGTCCACGTATGGAATAATGCACTTGGTGGCATTGTACAGACTCTTAAAAGGCTCTATCTGCAACACAGAGCAGCTTCAGACTTGGATTATCTCTGTGGAAGCAAATAAAACAATAATAATAGCATTAAATATAGGTCATAGCACCTTTGGCATTTTTGTCCAAATAGACTTCAACATAGGACGTGGGGACATAGCCCTCCTCATCTTCGTTCCTTCGGATCCGCGTCCAGCCGTCCCCTTTGTCTTCTTCTATTACATAGAGCATCTCTCCTTCTGCCACAGAGATTGTTCCTTCATTCTGACCTGAAACACACAGCAACAGGGACTTCAGGCTGTGCTGCACAGCAGGAATCAGTAACTCAGCCCACGGGTGGACACAGCTTTCGGTGCACCACTGGCAGCCAGAACAGGAGTTTATGATTCAGGAGGCAGCAGTGTGTACATAAAGAAACAGAAGTGTGACCCTGAACAGCAGAGTTCTGGTTCTTTTTCTTGTAGAGTTCCTGTGCAACAGGAGAAAAATCCCTGTCTTGGTGCCTTTCTACAGAATCACACCAGAGCCTCACTTGCCCTTGGCTATTTAAGGTTTAATGAAGGTTTCCCACTGGCCCTTGGCATATCAACTTTAAAAATCCCAGTCTGTGAAATGAGGGTAAAGTTTGAGTGATACCTTCAAATGTATAGAGAGCTTTACACGTTCCTATGGTGGGTAGTGGTTCTTCATCATCAAACTCATCGTCAAAGTCTGTTGCAGGTACTTTCATCTCAGTCTCCTGGCTTTGCTCTTCTGTGTAACTGCCATCGGGGCTGCTCAAGAGAGGAAAAACACAGCAACTATAGCAACCAACCTCAGCAGCAGAGAACCACTCAGTCACCAGGCTTGGGACAAGGGGAGCAATTCCAGCTGGAGCAGCTCAGTGATTCCAGAGCTTGCTTGGAGCTGGCTGTGACTAGAGATGAGTGAGAACCCTCATTTTTACCGTTAAAAACGGTGAAAAAGCACTGGCTCACGGCAGTGAGCGAGGGGGCTGTCACACAGCTCACCACAGTCAGAAAGCAGCGATTTGAGGGAGGCTGCAGAGCCCTGGGTGTGCCTGCAGAGGCTCTGCTGAGCCCAGCCCGTACAGATACTGTACCTCTCCCGGTCCTGGGCACAGCTGTTCACTCCTGAGGGGTTCTGTGCCTCGTAGACCCCGCTCTGGCGCCGGGGCTGCTCGCTCCGCGCCGGCAGCCGCCCCTCCACCTCTGCCAGCCAGCCCTGCCACAGACAGACAGACAGAGGGACACTCCTGACACCAGGCTACAGAACACAGACTGGTTTGTAAGCATGTTCACATTTTCCTTTGAGTGGCAGTGGTCACTTGTTCAAATTCTGGATTTTCTTGCTGAAAAACACACTTATTGAAAATGTAGCTGTATTTTGGCACCGGGTCCTGGAAACACCCTGACAGACAAGCAGGTAACAGCCAGCAGATGATGCTGCTCTAGACACAACCAAGTAAAATGATGTGTGGCTGCTTAGAGCAGTCTGAGTAACACCAGAAACTCAGCAACTGCTGAATGCACAAGAACAAAAGCCGGGAGGAATGAAAGAGCCACTGATTTCAAACGGGTAGGAAAGCAATGGATAGTAAAACCACATCTGAAATTAATGGGCTGTATCTGTTTATGTTCAAAGCATAATGTAGAAAGTGAAGTCTTTTCTCAACTGTCTAATCCTTCTCATCTAATTATAATGGGCTCCATATATTCCAAACACTCCCCTTCTATTCTGGAGATTTTATATCACTAAGCAGCTTCCTGTTCATGGCAGATTATTCCTTAAAACATATTTCATCTGATGGCTTCTGTCTTGCTGTTAGTCTCTAAATGATGCTTTGCATTTATGTCACTCTGATTTTCCACAGACGTCTGTAACATGATGCTTCAATCTATTTAATTAATTAAATAAGCATCTGAAGCCCTCTGGGCAGTCCAGAGAGCAATACATTTTCTCTTCACCTCCACTAAGTACAATTTGTTTTCTGTGGCAAATTTAACTGTGGGCTGACTGCCACAGGAGATGGTGCATGTTTGTGTTACACAAATCAGCCCAAAGACCCCAGTTAATGCCAGTGCTCACGTAGCCCTTTCCCTCACACACCAAAGTGCATCAATACATCTGGAAAAGCCAGGAAGGCCCTGCTCAGACCTGAGAATTTGCTGACCTGCTTTTAACTGAAATGTCTCTTCTCATACCTCGAATTTCTGAACTTCTAATCGCAGCTTTTCAATGTTCTGCCCAAGCTCTGCCAATCTGTGGTCCACGCTGGCTGCATCTCCCATCTGGGGGTTCTTGATGTACACATCTTTCATCTTTGTTAAGGCATCTCTGAGGGACAAAACAAAAATCAAACACATTTAGTGCAGCTGGGGGTAAATGCCTTTAGTAAACTGCCTCTTCTACACACTGAGGTTCAACCTAAGCTGTTACAAAGGGAACTGAGAACAGCCAGGGATTTTGCCCTGTATAGAACCAGCCATTAAAACAGAACAGTAAAATTATTTGCCAGAAGAGAATTTACACTGTCAGAGATAAAAAAACAGTGAGTTACCTACAATGTGAGAATATACTTGATATTGATTTTTAGCCTGACATGGTTTTTTATGTACTACAACAGTACCTACTTGGTGCCCTGGGGAAAACAGTAATAATAAATCTCACAACCATTGCAATCTATGACAGCTCCAACTTTCTCGACTAATATCTTCCCAGTTTTCAGGGCACAGACAAACAGTTGAATCATTATCATCCATCATGGGCTGACCTCCAGTTGAGAAAGTGGAACAGAGATGTATCAATAACAGAAATGGAGGACAAAAAAGAAATTCTCACCCTGCCTGTTGCAGCTTGTCTTTAGCAACCCAAATAATCTGAACGATATTTATTTGTTTCACACTGCTTAAAAGGAAGCTGGATCCAGATGGTTTGTGTTTGCCACAGCACAGGGACAGACAGACAGACTTGAGGCTACAAAATGTGACCCTGCATCCAGCCAAGTCCCAGGGCAGCTTCTCTCAGCTGCTGATGGACATTTCAGAGCTGAAAATGGAATTGTGGGCTGGTTTCAGGCACAACTATTCAGATTTTCTCTAGGCATTAGCTGGTGGGAGAGAGGTGAATGAGAGTCCCACGGCTCAAGTTAACACTCTTTAGAGTTTCCCACCAAACTCTTGACAATTGCAATCCTGTGCCTTTGCCTTGTGTGTATGGAAACTGGGAAAAAGTGTGGGTGGCAAGGAAGTGGGACTGCTCTGCGCCTGAAGCCTTAAGGGACAATGTTGCAAACATATGAGTCACAATTATTACTGTTTGTTTAACTCTTATTTAACTGCTGGTGCTATTTTCTCCATCACAAACTATCTTCATTTAAACTTCACTCAGCTGCAATTCCATATCTGATTTTAGTGTTGGGTTACCTCAGAATCAATACTGAACAGAAAGAAAAACCTGCACAGAGGCAAACCTAAAAGGTTACCACAGAGGAAAAAAACAAAGCAATGAGAAATCATTAACCACATGCAATTTTCTTTTCTTGTCCATGATATGAAATATAAAGGAAAAATTCTGGGTTAGTAGGCAAAATAAATAGGTTCTTGAAAGCAAGCTGACACAAAATGTAGGCACATGTGTACAAATGCAAAGCAGTATTTAGGAAGAGACCAGTCTTGAAATCCTCCAGGGAAGAAAAGTTCTGTGTCTCACAAACAAAACACACTGAATCTTTAATGCAACTACAGAATGTGAACAAACACAAAGCACAAATACAGGCTGCCAGAATCAATTAAAAGTGTGTAGCTAAAATAGCCTTATTCTCAACCAGAATGATAAATGCAGCCTTGTAGAAAAAGCATTCACAGAAGCACAGGAGTCATTATCTTCCTGCTTCCAGGAAATCTGAGCTACAGATCAGACTTTGGATGATGCCATCATCTCATAACAGCCTCTCCTGTTGGGATCTACCCACATCCATCACACACAGGGGCTCTGCTCAGTGCAATTTCACTTTTCATTGGAGAGGTTTGACTCACCTTGAATCCATCTCTTTCTGAATGTCCCTGTTTAGTTCATCGACCTTTTGCTGAAGCTTCTTCCTTCTTTGCTCAGGTGGGAGATTGCTGAAGTCTTCTGGGCCTGCTCCCTGCACAGAGTGGAATGGAGGGTGGGGGAATAAGGGGATAAAAATTAATAATCAAAATCTGAAAGAATCCTTTGGGATTGCATTTTGAAAGCAGCTCACAAAAACCTGTGCAAAATCACAGTGGTCTGAAGCATTGCTCTCATTTGTAGTGTGTTACCAGTCCCTGAATGGTGAGGAATCTGGATGCTCTCAAAATGATCCCAGGAACATCCTGCTTTCCTAACAGTGGCTAATGGAAGATCAGCTGGAGAATTCCAGAATTTAACAGCTAAGATGAGAAATTATTTTTACTTAAAGCTGTATAATTTTTTTTTTTTAACCAGAATTCCCTTCTCATGGAAAGCTGATCCTGCCTTCTTTCACTCAGCTACAAACAGCATTCCAATAAAAGCAGTTCCTGGCTTTTATTCCCATGTCACAGTTGCATTTCTCCTGTGCACTGCTGACTGACTGCTGGTCCAACACATTTCATTTTTGTCAGGGCTCCCCTGAACACACCAAGCTAACAGAGGCAGTCCCCACTGGACTCTGCAATTTAAAAAAACATGCTGCTTACTTTCCAGGGTCCACATTCCACGCCAAAGTCTCTCAGTTTTCCTCTCTCACTTGTACTCACATAAAAACCAGAAGTTATATCAAAGCCATTGAATCAGTCAGTTTGGAATCATAACCAAAGGGGAAAAAAGAAGTTAAGACCACAGTGGTTACCTTTGTGTGATTCTGCTTGAAAACCCCTTTTCTGCCTTCTGCTATGTCTCCTCTTGATTGCCTCAATTTGATATAGCAGATAGATGACACATAAAATACATCCACACTCTTTTCTTCACAGTTACACCTATTTTTGTCTTGCCAGAAGGCAATGGAGGCAGATTGGGTGGGCTACACTGAACACATATTAATAGTGATTAGTTGCACCATAAGGGAGTGAGGTTCTTGTGCATGAGCTTGAATTTGGGCAGCTTTTGCTCGTGGTGGCTTCTGCTCATTCCCTGTCCCATTTCTAAAGGGGAATATGGGAGATAGGGTAAAAACACAAAGCTGAGTGACCAAATTCAGTGGTCCATCCGTTTACTGAGAGCCTTGAGCAGGGCTGGGCCATCTGTCCTGCTAAAACACCAAATTTCTCCCTGAGGAGAGGTATTTAGAGGAGACACTGCCACGAAGCTTCTCATTGGACCTTGGCTCTGTACTGAATGTGCTGGGACTCTGTGACTTTCTCCTGCAGCTGTTCAAAACCAAACTCTGGGGGTGGCAGAGGGCTGGAGGACAGTCACACACAGGTCACCTCCTCTGGAGTGACCATCCCAAAGTCACAGAGCCTGGGGAAACTGCTGTTGTACTGATTGTCAGCCAAAGATGGCATGTGCTTCCAGTGAAGCTTTGATCATCTCTGCAATAATACACTTAAAATTCCATTTGTGAGACAATGAGAAAGCAAATTTAAGAGAAATTACTAAGAAAGTTATGCTGATTCTGAAACTTTACCCACAGAGTTCTACCAGGGTTACATTACTTGATGTGCCTGGTAGAGGAGAAATCTATTTTCATTTATTCTTTAACATTTAGATTTTGCTTGACAGCAACTCCCACATCACAACAGACATGAGAGTGATTCAATCTATTTTATGGATAATCTATACTAAAACCACACACATCTTTTTAAGGCAAAGCATCTGGAGGCAGCTTTGTAAACAAACAAGCACTTACAGGAAAGTCTAGATAACATATTCTGACATATCCTCATCACTTCTAAGCAGAAGTGAAAGCTGTACACTAGTAGAATGCAACAGATAGAGTGAAATTTGGAAAAGCATCGTTTTGGCATCTCATTTTTGATTCTTCAACTTGATTCAAGAGTTCTAAGCTGGACTAAATCCAGCAGCTTGGCTCACAATGCTTCAGACCAAGGCAGGAGTTGCATGGAGCTGCACACCCAAGGCTGGTAGGTGACCTCACTCCAGCTTTAGGCTGTGCTCAGGAATTTCCTATGAGAAGCTGGAGCCCCTGCTCCAAAAAGGAGAGTCAAAGAGCAGTTTTTGCACATGCTGGGCACATTCCATGCTCTCAAGCACAAACACACCTGGGCTGCCTCTCAAGTCGTGGACATTGCCTATGTTTTTAAAAATGCTGCAGCAGTGAGGTGAGGGGAAAGCTGTGCTATCTCTGATGTGCTGCTCACAAGGTCTCCTTGCAGAAAGAGACTGAGTTAGGATTCAAATTGTCCCAAGATGAAGGAGTGTGAAAACAGAGCCTTGTTAGGACCAGTTTCTGGACTGAAGCTACATGTGAGGAGAGCATCAGCTTTTTCAGCCTTAGTTTTGGCTCTTGCATAGTGAGGATCCCAGAGGAGATTACAAAAAGCTGCTTTTCTCCATCTGAGGTGAAAATGGGTCTCAGCCCTCCCTACCCACCTTTCCAATTTCTGCAAGTCCCAGGGAAAGGCCATGCCAGACATTTTTGGAGGATTTATTCCTACATACAAAGGCTTAACTCAGCTACACAGCACACTAGCACTGTGAGCAAGAAAAGGAGTAGAAATCTGGTATAAATGCAGTGGAGTCCCAGGACAGAGGCTTGGCAACAGCCAAAAGAAGGTTTGCACATATTCCAGGCATTTCCATCATTCCTCAGACTTACCACAGGTCTTCAGTGAGAAGCAACCTTGCTAAAGGAGCCCAAGAAAGTCACTGTGCTGCCAGAGCAGCAGCAGGACCCAAAACTGCCAGAGATGCTCCAGGCCCAGCTCTGGTGGCCCATGATGAGCTGGATGAGCTGCCATGAGCAGAAGAGGCCCACAATGATGTGTCCAAGCACAAGATAAATGTAGAATCCCAGAAGAGTGTGTGTTGGAAGGGATCTTAAAGATTATCTTGTTCCACCCCCTGCCATGGCAGGGACACCTCCCACTATCCCAGGTTGCTCCAAGCCCTGTCCAACCTGGCCTTGGACACTTCCAGGGATCCAGAGGCAGCCACAGCTTCTGTGGGCACCCTGTGCCAGGGCCTCACCACCCTCACAGGGAAGGGAAAGAGCACCCAAAGGCACAAACCGGTGAGCAATAAGAGAACTTGGAAGCTGACACAGCTGAGGTGCCCCTGTGGATCCTCTGAGGTCCCCAAATGCCATCACTGCTGTGGCCCTCGTGTGTTTGCACAAGGTGGGGCAGCACACCAGGCACATTCTCCTGCTGAGGGGCTCTCCAGGGCCAGAGGAACGTGGCCAAGCTGTGGGACATAGCAAGGTGTGGAGTGTCTCAAGCAAAGCAGTACCTTGTGCATGGAGTTCAGCTTGTAATTTGCTTTCCCAGGTCTGTTCACCCCTTCCCATTCCAGATCAGTAACATCTTTATCTTACCATAGTTCAAGTAACCTTCCCAGCTGCATCCAAGATGGAATTTAAGATTCACAAAGACTCATATCTCTCAATTTGCAAAGTCAAATCAGATTGAGTTAACCTTGTTGGTTAAGGTTTACAGAACTTTAATTAATGTCATTATTGGTTATTCTGAAGGACTACATAGGGCTGTAAAATGTAGGTGATAATGATGCAGATTTCCAGTAATACTGGACATGGAAAGCAAACTTTGCAGCTACTTTACACAGAAAGACATGCATGGCTCTCTGGAAAACGTCCAGCAAGCACAGATACCTTTATTTTATCTTTTTCCCCTTCTTTTAATGTTTTAATGTATACTTATACAATAGCAGAATTGCTTGATATTGTTTTTCTACATTTTCATAGCCCTAGATTATAAAAGTGAAAACTAAACTACATATTAGAGTTAATTTTTTAGCAGCTTATTAGAAGACTGAATTCTGATCACCTCTATTAGACTCCAGACCTGTGTATTCAGATTTATCTGATAAATGTCAAAAAAAGCAAACACAAAGAAGAAACAAATTTAACAGTTAATTTCAGTGTCATGTCACATGTGGCACAGTGCACATTAAAACACACACAGGAAATTGTGATTAAAACACAGGACAGGCATGCTGTAAATGTGCTTACCAGCTTGAGAGAAAGCTTCATGTAAAATTGGAGAGATACAGGGTGGGGGGAGAGAGAGAAAAAACAACAATGCATCAGTAGAAGAGGAACTTTTTGAGGCTGATGTTACAATAAAATGACACAATCCCCTTGCTGTTGGAAGGCAAAATGGGTCACACTAACAGATCTGTGCAAAAGTTCACAAGATGGGCTTGGGCAGCTGCCATGACCTGGCCAGAAACAGGAATGGGAATGGTGTGCCAGGGTGGACCTGGGCACAGGTGAGATCAGACCTGGACTGACTGACAGCAGCTACACCAACAACACTGGGAGCTCTCATCACAGCACTGAGGTGGGAAGAACTCACAGCTTGCAAATGCATGGGTGTCACTTTAGATCAAAAATGTGCTGAAATGCATCAGCCACATCATGGAAGGGCTCTGGGGGGGTCAGCCCTGAGCCAAACCTCGGTGGAGAGGAGAGAGCAGCTCCTGCAGCACCCAGCACCATGGACCTCCAGGGAATGCCTGGCTCTTGGCTACAGCCAAAGGACAACACCCCTGGACCGTCCCTGTGGACTGCATAGTGCTGCCCAGGCAGGCACAGAAAGCCATTTCACATTCTTGAACAATTCAGAAACAAATACTCAGACTCAAACGTACTTTGGCCACAGTCGGACAAGGTCAGGCCCAAGGAGGAGGAAAAAAACCCATCTATTCTCTTGACACCAAATTGGTTCTATGACAGCATGGTAAGACATTATTCAACTCCTTAAATGATATACATGATCTAATTCTTCAGGAGTTACCACATTTCCTGGGACAGAGCCCAAATATTATCTTTTAGTTGCTCTGGGACAGCAAGGCTGAAAGCAGTGTGTGCCCATGGAGCAGCACCTGCCCTGCCTCACCTGCACACACAGCTCTGGGCAGGTGCCCCAGAAACTCCCAGGTGAACTACTGTGCCTGGGCACACAACCACCAAAATTCTCAAAGCCTCTTCCAGCATTGCAAAATGACAAACAGCTGCAGTTCAGAAGGATTTCCAAGAGATAGGGGGACTGCCAGTGCTCAGCTCCGTGCCAAGCACAAGTGAGCTGCTGCTCAGGATCTAAAGCCAGATAGAAAAGGAGAATCCAAACTCCACCCAGCCTCCTCCTCCTCCTCCAGCAAGGGGCACTGAGCTGCCCTGCCAGCTTTCAGGGACAGTTGTGAAATGCTCCAACTACCCAACAAGCTTGAGGTGCATAAAAGCACACATGTTAACAACAGCTGGAAGGTAAAAGCTGGAAAATGCCTCTCTCCAGGCAAGGATTTGTGCCAGACTTGGGAACTTCTTTCCATTCAAGTTCTCTGGCACTACCAACAGCTCCTGGCAATGGTGTTTTCAAACAGATGCTCCATTTCTAGCAAAAACACAGTTCATTAGGATGGGATTTAAAATAAAGGCCCCACACCTCTTATGGGCAGCTGATTTAAGAAATACACTTTTTTTTTTCCTCCCCAAAATAACAATTCCCATTAGTTACCAGGATTTTTACAGCAACACATGCCAGCCATTCAAGGAAAATAAATGGTCTTGAAATAACAGTGAAATGCTGCATGTGAACTGATCCTTCAGTGACAAGGCAGCAGTGACACTTCCCTCTGCAGTCCAGTCCATTAGGGAATAAACACATGATAATAATCACAGTGCCATGAAGAAATTCACCCTCTGAGCTAAAGAGGCCATTAAAAAAGTAAAGCAAACAAAACCAATCCATTGGAGAGAGTAATCATAGAAGGAGAAAGAATGGTCTGAAGAAATTCAGCGTAGGCAGCTTGTGTTTGCATCATTGCTTTAGCACTCCTGTGAACTTTAGCATAGACATGATCAGCACAAATTGAGATTCTTGTACATAGATACAGACAAGACTCATGGTGCAGAATAAATATTTACCTATGAAGCACTCTAAAAAGGCACAAATGTATGCTACATGCGCTAGTGGCTAAACACTACTCACTCTAAAGGCACTAAATACTGCGGAGAATCATCTGCATCAAGGCTATTCTTTTGCTGCAAATTCAGCAAATTTGAAAGGGATTACAGACACTGTATGCCCAATTCTTTTGCTGTTAAGTATGACAAAAATAAAGAACTTATTAATAGCATTTCCAAATAGTACATCAGGGATTGTTATAACCAGTATAAATAAAGCAGTTCATAGGCTGGAAACAATGAAATGCTGAAATAAGTCATGTTCACAGTTTTCCATTTCTGAAATTTATTGGTAATTTTACATGACAGTGATTCAGTTTCTATAAACAAATATAAGCAGATTGAAAATAAATCTGCATTAAACACTACATAACTACTTTTGCCCATTCTGTTGGGTTTTCACAGCTAGAAACTTGCTCACAGCTCCTGGGAGAACAAAGGTGTTTTCCCCCCAAATGATCAAATAAGTTACAATTCCTTGAAATGAGCAAATGTGTTTCAAGCTGTCAATTTAAACCAAGCCTAGCTTAGTCTTGCAGGGAAAATAATGAAGAGTCTAAGAGCCACAAGCTTCAATAACACATGAGAGAGCATGAAAGCCAGCAGGTCCATGTGTTATTGGACAGTCACGGCCACTAACCTCACTTACAGAAAACAGGGTTGAAATAAATCACTGAACTTCCAGACATACAACCAAGAGGTAATTTTCTTTTCTTTTTTTTTTTTTTTTTTTTTTAGTGGTCCTGTAACAATCTCCCCATACTCTGCTTTGTCCAAGTAGCAGATTTAGAGGTCACATATCTTGATTCCATGAACTATCATCATTATAGACAGCTCACAGAAGCTTCCAAAGGCTCTAGGGAATGCTTCACAACCAAGGCACAGAATTCCTGTCCATCAGGGCTCGTGATGCTCAAGACTGCATTCATCAAATCATTTAAAATAAATGCACAGAACCTGTTCGCAACACTTTGAATTTCACAGGTCCAGCTACTTTAATTGTGCCAATTTCAGCATTTCCAGGACTAGCAGACATTATCTTTCCTGCACATCACACTGTAAGCTGCCACTTGCCTCCCACCAAATTTTCCTTGGCTCTCTGACAAAGCACATTGCCACAGCACACTCGGGCCGGCGTTGTAAGTGGGGTTAGCGACTGTGTAGCAACAGTATGGGCTGATCACACCATACTCAGACTTACAACATATTCCCTAGCCTCAACGGCACACGTGGGTGTCCCTAAAGTCCTCTTCATGAGTTCTTTGTGAATATACAAAGACTGTGTCTGCTGGTGAGTCAGCAAGAGAAAACACACATTGGTTACACCGGGGACGAGCGCGGCACCTCTGTGTTCACTGCTTCTACAGCGAAAGACAGCTTGGTGTTTAACTACCCTCAAAGTGCAGAGTGGGAGCCTCCCGTGAGCCAGGTGGATATTAAGAGTTCAGCATGCTCAGAGAGATCAGAAAACATGGTATTTTTAAATGCTTGTTTAAATACCAAGGTCAGAAGATATCTCTCTTGGTGCTAGAACAAACCGCGGATTTAATGACCCCACCCACCAAAAAGTCCCAGTCTTGGCACAGAGAGACACACTTTGGAACAACAAGTATTCCCAGGGCAGGGAACAGAGCAGGTTGGAGAAGGGGTGCTTTGCTTGCTCCTCTGCATGCTCACAGAACAACAAAGTACTGATCAGTGGGGCAGATTCAGAGCTGGGTGTCGAGGGACAGGAGTGCAGAGTGAGACGGGGAGGGAGGGACACAGCAACGGGTGCAATGGAAATAAAATCACATTGTAATGAAGTCAACAACTTCCACTAGAAAGGAAACCACAAAATTTCCTCCGTGTGCTTTATGGAACTCGGATACTGGCAGCAATGTCTGCCCCAGCTCCCAGACCATCCTCCCTGCTCAGCCACTTCCCGGGCTCTGGGGAGAGGGAGGAAAGCCAAGTACAGAGCACACGGAGTCATTCAAAGGTGTAAGTTCTACCCCTGGATGTTGTTAGTTTGGAGGATTGCTCTTTTAAAAAAAGGTGCTGATGTTACTGCTGCTACAGCAATAAAACTAAAGAACACAAAATTAGTATCAACCAGCAGAATACCGAGTTTCCTTTGTCCTCAAAATGGAATTAGAAAAAGCAGAGCAAGCATAAATGAAATTATGAGTTATGTAACTGGTTCCTCTTTCTTTGTGCTCTTCTGGCTTTAACTTCCCTAAAGAGATGAGGTTGATTTGAAGTGCTATACTAATTTTATAGTGTCTTTTAAAGCAGCTATTTGAAAAAAACACTCACAAAATTGTATGACAGTTTTTTCCCCTTCTCCTAGCTCTGATCCATAATAAGTGCTCTAACAGTTTCATGGTATTCTCTGTAATGGACATTTCTGCTGCTGGGGTTAGAAGAAAAAAGCTTTAAGGGAAATACAAAAAATGTGATTAGAAAACCATAGACACTGACAAGAGTCAGCACCTAAAGATTTAAATTTTTTTTTAACAGACTAGGATTTCATATTGGCAGTGACCACTGATGCTGGTATTGGTTCCTCCACATTAACCTTGCATCTGTTGTGAATTGTTCAGGCGTCTGTTTCCTTCCATGAAAACAAGATTCACTGGATTTTTGGTTTGGAAGCAAAATTAAAACCAGACTGGGCACAGAACATATCATAGACAATTATATAATTTGTTTTAACAGTCACCAGCAATTTTGCCAAATGCAACATAAGATGCTAAACCAAAATTTTAAAAGAAAATTGCTAAAACACTCTCCCTCTGCAGACACATTCTGATCTCCCAGATTTCATGGAGGAGTTGTAGGGAATCCATTCCCGTGTTGTGTTTCAAGGATCAATTACAATGTGCAACTCCTCCTGCTGGAATTTATCCTGCTACGGTCTCAGGACTTGCTCTTGTCAAACAGTTACTTTTCCTTATTCCTTAAGACAATGCAAAAAAGGAGTGCGATCCCATTTTCTCTGAAGTAATTTTTTTTCTCTGGCTTTGTAGGATTTGATAGCTCAGTTTTATCAAGAAATCCAGGGAGCACCTGCTTGGCAATTGGGCTGAATACTCTAAAATAAGACTTAAAGAACCTTGTGGACACCTTCACTGAAGGCATCTGGAGTGGAATTCTGCCAAGGAACAAACCCAGCAGTGCAGAGACAATTCAGAGCAAATGAAATGATCCAGAGCCCCACTCCTGTTACACTGTGCTGCCCTGCTGGTCCCTGCACGACCTTCCAAAAAGTTGCTTCCCTGATGTACAGATCAAATGTTCTTCTTTTTCACCTAATAAATTTAAAGGATTTGTGGGTGGTTCTTGATTTTCTTTTTCCTGGTTAGAATGATGTTATTTTTGAAGGTCATATGGCACTTTGATGATCTCTTAGTCTGACCATTTGTAAAATACAAATCACCAAGGAGCTCTAAAATGTGAATTTGACAAGTCTCCAAATGAGACAGAGCAAGTTGCCAGAGGTTTTCAGCCTCTCCTCCTCCTCCATATCTCTAAATGATCCAAGGGGCCTGAGTCCATCCCTCTGGGATAAGAGATGATGATCTGAACACTGGACTCCAAATCCTCAGGATGAGTCAGGCAGGAAAAGTATTTACATACAAACATCCTGGTAGCTGACAGGGGAAGGAAATGAAATAGCAAAAGAACACAGTGAAAGGTTTAAATGAAGATTTAGCAATAGCCCTTCCTTGCACATTCTCAACGGATGTGTCAGCAAAAATTTGAGGGATTCCAGAGAAGACTATAGGACATTGTTCTCATTACTTTGCCTTTCACACAAAGGACTTAAAACAATATGGCATGCAGAATTCTTAAGGAGTGCTTGGATTTCTTAGCTATTTAATACATAAAATAATGGCCTTCCTTCAGGAACTGTGAAAAGCAATTAGTTATAATTGCTTATATGGCCAAGCAATCAGTCAGTAGGGATTTGTACATTTGGAATACAAACTGGTGAAGTGCCCATGGAACTACAAACCAGTATTTTTAAGTCAAGTAGGAAATACTCATTTCAACATTCTGTTCTCTGAATGCCACTGTGGAGCATTAGACTGCCACACACCCCCTGACCTGCACAGTGCCTTCACCCCAAAGTGACCCAGCACTGCCCAGGACAAGGAGGGCTCCAGCTGCCACCCCTGGAGTGGTGCCACCACCCAGCACATCCTCAGCTCTGCTGCTGCACAAGCAGAACTGAAACTCTGTTTCTCCCTGGAAAAACCACTGAGAAAAGATGCTCTGAGCCAAACTGCAGCTGAGGTAAGGAGGGACACGTACAGAACCTGCCTTTGAACAGCTTAGAAACTTCCCACTTCCCCAGTGAAACAGGGATGGGAAGAAATGGGATTTTTTGTGTTCTAAGTATCCCATTAAATGGCAATTTCCTAGCAAAGAACTGAAACTGTTTAAAACATCTTTATTTTTAACTGTTCTGTCTGTAACCAGATGAGACAGTGCATTGTTTACAGCGCTGCTCTCAGTTCTTTGTAACCAACCACTGAAGTTCCCCATGGAAATCATCTCTGCTTTTATACAGCTCCAGTCGTCAGACCTAAATGAGCGCCTGGAGCAGAATTTGGGCTTTTTAAAGTAGTCACTTCCTCACTGTTAGTGTCTGCTCTAAAAAACATTTAAAATACTGAACACTTTTGTCTTCTTCCTGTAATTTTTTTACTGGAGAAAATAATTCTAAGGGTTTCACCTATGAGGCAAAGCCACGCTGGGCCAGCAAATTTTCAGTAGACCCCTGCCATGTGTGAGTTTCTGGCAAGATAAAGTCTTATTTTTGTTTGAAAAATGGCAAAAAAAAACATTTAAAATACTGAACACATTTGTCTTCTTCCTGTAATTTTTACTGGAGACAATAATTCTAAGGGTTTCACTGATGAGGCAAAGCCACGCTGTGCCACCAAATTTTGAGTAGACCCATGCCATGTATGAGTTTCTGGCAAGATAAAGTCTTATTTTTGTTTGAAAAATGGCAAATTTTATCTCAGGGACCTTTTTATTTACTGCTTATGAAGACCACCAATGAGAGGATTTAATTCCACACAAACACTTCAGCATTGGTTCATGAATATAACCACAGCTGCTGTCAGCAACAGGAACAGCAGCTGACCTGGAAAACCTCAGGCCACATTTCCTTCTTTATCAACAGCAAAGGAAACAGGGATACTGAGCTTGGAACAGTGGTGATGTGTCACAAAGTGTTGGTCCAGTGTGACCTAAACCCAGGTGAATCCCCAAATCAGCCATGGAGGCTTTCAGCATCTTTCCACCACACAATGCTTAAACCAGCACTGACACTGCACTGCAGCTGCTGGCAGGGGAATCCCAAATCCTGCCCCCTCAGAAGCTCTCCTCTGTCATTTGGAGCTTGCATACTGCACCAAAAAAGCTTCTGCACACAGAATATGATTTTAAACTGTGCATTGTGGTGCTGGGAATTGTGTCCCAGTCTCCCCTGAGCTGGCAGCTCTGGCTTAAAGCACACATGGACCATGGAAAGGCTCTGTTACCACCCAGGATCAGTTCACCTTCCTCCTCTCACCAGTTTCTTTGTCAAGACTCAGAGTTCCTACACAAACTAACACTGCAGCACCTGAACCACGAGCTGAGTGACTGGAACAAAGTTTCCACTGCTCCAGTGACAATGTCACATCATTCCAGACTGAGCTTTTACCAACTGCAATCACACTAATATCTCTTAGAATCCCTCCTAATTTGCTCATCTCCTTCTGACACAGACATTGAGCTGAACCCATCCTGCAGAGAGAAAAACTAAAGACTTTGACTTCTTACATGAGCATTACTCAATGTTCAGCTCCTCTTTCCATATTTTATCCAGCCCCTCCTCCCCCAAGACACCCAGATGGGTCATTTCCATCAGGAACTCTACTTTTTGTGGTTTCATTGTGGGGGTTTTGACTACAAATGGCTTCGTATGTTGGGAACCCTTGATTTGTCTGCATGTTATGATAAAACACAATGGAACCATTCACAAAACAAAAGTTTTTACGTAACAGAACGTGCAATAAAAGCGCAAGAAAGAAAAGAGAGAGAGTAAGAGAGAGAGAGAGGTATCCAGAGGAGAACTTACCCCGCGCTTTAGGCTCCTGAAGCAGTGGATTTTGGGTTTGGAGGTCATGAACTCGTTGAAGCGATGGGAGAGGGGTTCCTTTTGCTGCTTGGGAGACTGGGGGCCGTTGGGAACAGCAGAGGGTGAGGCAGAGGCAGGGGGAGGAGGAGGGGGCTGATGGGGGGATGTTAAAAGGGACATAAGCTACGTATAAGAGATGGAGAAGTGACAGAATAAAAACCAAAATAAAAAGATAAAACACAAAACGAAAATAAGCATCAAAACCAATATTTGAAATCCAGAGAAAAAACCAATTAAATAATTAAATATTAAAGGCCATGGTTTAAAAGAGGGGAGAAAGCAGTAGTTAAGAGTCGTGTTAAATGAAGAGTTGTGATAAATGAAAGTATTAGTAAGTGATGCAACAGAAGAGTAACACAAAGGTATTTTGAAGGAAGCTCATGCAGACTCTTCCATGCAGCACTATCCCCATAAATTGCCCTGTTCTGCTCTGTGGACAGCTGCAATAATGCATATGGATAGAGCTTTCAAATACCTGAATTTAAATGGATCAGATAAGGAAGGTACCTTAGTGCCCAGTAGCGTTTCTATTATCTGGAAAACAACAAACCACATTCCTTCCTGCTTCCAAATCATACCTCAGCAACGTGCATCACACTTCACTTGTACAGATCACTCTATGAATTTGCTCAGGAGTTAGTCCTGCTTGTGTTTTTATTCCGGCTACACTGATGTAAGCACCAGACAGCGAGTCCTCTCCCACACCAGCACTACAGGAATGACCCCTTGAGAACATGGAGATTTTCAAAATTCAAATTTAAGTGGTTTGGTAAAGGGTCAGAGCAAGAGTGAGGTCAAAAAAACAAAGCTATTCTGGGCTTCCATCAGTGTTACTGAAACCTGATTGAGTCCAGTCCCCCTGACACGTCCTGGTAACCCCAGATAAATGCTGCCATGCATTATGGTGTAAAGTATGACAGTGGGATGAAAAAGGTTTAATGGGTACATAAGTTAATATGGTCTTTTAAACAGTCAACTGCTCAGTTAGTTCTGCTCCATTAGTTGTGCTTCAGAGTGAATCCCAGCAATTCCCTGCTCCCAGCCACCCACCTGCTGACCCCAGTGCACAGACTGGAAAGACAACGCAAATGGAAAGCCAAGGAGAGTTGGAGGAGTGTCAAAACAGTAACGCCACACTGAAGCTTCCCACAGGTAACAATGTTAGTTGGCACACATGGCACTAGGTAAGTGGTTTACAACTCCTTCTCCGAGTTAGGAACAGAAATGGACCATGGCAGAGACGTGACAACTTAAGTTAAATTAATTTAAAAACTGCAACATAATTAATGAAATTATACAAGAAAAAAATAATTAAAGTTCTAAAGAAACTTAAGTAAACAAAGACTACAACAAAACACCATATTAAGACATCAGTCATTAACTTTCTGAATCTAAAAGTCTCTTTAAAAAAACCAAACTTGCCAAGATTACTAGACAAGACACAGGTTATTGACAAAACATATACTAGCACCAAGCTCAAGTTTGCAAATCAGTACCTTATTTTTCTTGATGAATGGCCATAACTTGCCCTTGGATTTGCTACCGAACTTGGGCTCTGACTTCCCATCCCCTCTGGAGTTGGAAAGGCTGGATTCAGACACTGTCCTCTTCATGGGCTGTGTGAAATCCTCAAAGTCGACATCTCCCGGGGGCTCAAACCCTGATTTAAAGGCTTCTATTACCATCTGGGAATCCTGGAATGGGACAGACCAACACAAGAGTAAACATCTCAGGTGAGGCTTGGCATCAGATTGGTGGCACTTTCAGGCAGAACAGGAAGGTCTGTCTGTGTGGGACCAACCCTGGGAGTGACCAGGCTCATTCCTGGGAATTAATGCTCTTCCAGAGCCCAGGATCAATGAAAGTCTCTCAACATTCTGCTGAAAGGAGTAAGAGCTTATGAACTTTACTGACTAGAAAAGCAAATCACACTTCAGTAAGTGATTCATAAGGAAGATTTAAGGTACAGATTTGCTGGGAATAGAGCTGTTAGCAAATCAGAGGAAAATCCCAATAAAGACTCCTATAAAGCAGAGCTCTTGTGTGATCACTCTGCCACAAGTCAACAAGTTGGTTGTGAATTTAGTGACAGTAAATGGCTGTAAATGTTTCATGAGCTTTACCCAACATCTGAGCAGTCCAAGGTCACACCAGCAGCCCTGTGCCCTAGTGTGGGAGCCAGTGAAGCCAAATTCCCTTTTGGCACTGCTTGGAGGCATCTAAGTCAGCCACAAACTGGCTGTAGACTGTGTATAATGGCTTTGCTCTTCAGTTTTGGACAGAGGGAAAAGGAAAAAAAAAAAAACCCCACCAAATCAAAGCCAAACCAATCCATAGCATTCTTCCTACTCAAGTCTACAAACAAAATTAATTATGCATAAGATCAAATTCAGACCTCAGCTTGCCAAATGCATTTAAACCTAATGGACTCAGGAAAAAAATATCCTAATAGATTTATCTACTTGTTTCCTTAGGAAGAGAGATTATGTTATACTCTAACAGCTGTATTCCAAGATCACTAGAGATGCTATGCATTGGCACACAAATATATTACTATTCTCTAGAGAAAAGCATCACTGCCCTGTTACATAAAAAGAACTTGTTGCTTTGAAGGCATTTCACAGGTTCTGTGAATGGCTCTAGGTAAAATGCTGTTCAGGAGAAATCTGCTGGGATATAAACATATCCAGAGGCCAGGCTCCATTGAGCAAAACACAGATAACAGGAAAAGCTTTGCAAAAGTCTTCATGGGATGGTGAAGATCAACATGGATTTAAGATCCTCAGTCTATCATGTGGCACCATGAAATTCCTACATGAGTTTTAGGGAGGTAGAAAAGCACTTTCCATTATCCCATCCTTGTCTGACATTAAAACTTCCTGAGATCTAAACTTGAAAATATTTTTAATGATAGACATGAAAGTGATATGAAGAAGCATTAGAGAAGAGGGGGAAAGACTGGGAAAAGCTGAGAGAATTGAGACTGCTCAGCCTGGAAAAGAGAAGGCTTTGGGGTAACTCAGCTGCTGCCTCCCAGTACCTAAGGGGAACCGACAGGAAAGATGGAGAGACTGTTTACAAGAGCCTGGAGTCTGTGGATGCCCCATCCTTGGAAGTGTTCCAGGGTAGGTTGGACAGGCCTTGGAGCAGCCTGTGGTAGTGGAAGTTGCCCCTGCCCATGGCAGAGGGTGGAACTGGATGGGCTTTAAGGTTCCTTCCCACCCAAACCATTTTCTAATTCTAAGAGAATACACTGTTATGTTAAATTCTCCACTGGTATTTTATCCTGTGCATGCAGCTCTTCCCTTTTTCCCCTCTGAATTTTACAGTGTTCCTTCCATTTATTCAAAACATCATTCCACTACAATGGAGCTAAAAATATCCAGCACGCTCCATATATCACAGAGATAATGTCATAACAGGAACTCCAAGCCCATAACAAATTCATTTTATCTGCTGCTAGAGCCCTCTGAATCAGGTTCTGCACAGGTTCACCTGGCAGTCACCACAGCTCACACTTGCCACACGACCTTTGTGTTGGTCAAGTGGTTAAGAAAAGGGAAATGGAAAAAAAAAATCTAAAACTGACTTAGAAACACAGTAACAGCAAACCAGTATTCCCTGCTAAGTCCAGGCAGTTTCTATTGGCATTAACAGGAATTCTCTGCAGTGCAGTGAGGGCATAAAGTAATCCTATTTACACTGTTGCATGTTTAATACCCAATCCAGCACTTTCACTATAATCAACACAGCTAGAAATGACTGCTCCAGAGATGAAAAAATCCTTGTTGATATTTAAGGAGAATGGACTCTTTAGGGACATAACTATTTCCAGACAGGACACACTAAACCCTTCGCAGCTGCTCAGATATAACTATTTTGGTTAAATACATTTTTGTCAGCACAGTGTTTACAGGAGATCCTGGTAAATTCAGTTATCAATGCTCAAAGTCATCGTTTTCCAATGTCACACTTGTGTATGAGCCATCATGGACTTGTTTGTGAGCAAGAGAATATAAAATTCACCCTGACTCCAACACCCAGTTTAATTTCCATGTGTGTTTTGCTAAGAAGACTTGGGCAGAGTGTAGGCTGAGATTTGAATCTCCCCAGCATGATTTCATCATGCAGCACCAAAAGCTGTACCTCAAGTAGAGTGTGCTGTTCTAATACGGGAATTGCTGCCCCAATTCCACATTTTCCCATCCAGATAATAGATTTCAGACCACTGAGTTTCCTATGCTGCTCTCTGTGAGATCACTGCTGAACAGAGAGTAGAGGATTAATTTCAAAACTTCAGCCTCAGGGTTATGCTGCCAGTTCATGGCTCCAGGCACTGAACAGCTCAGAAAAGATTCCAGTGAAAAACATGTGTGGGAAATTCAAACAGGCAGCAAGACACTTGCTGTCAGCATTTGAAGCACTAATGTGATCCATGAGAAAGGCTGGAAGAACAGTGGCTTCATGTAGGAAGGAAGCAGATCACTCTGCAAACAAAACAGAAAACACATTTGGCCTTGTGGTCACTGTACATCAGGAAGCCCAACTGAAATCTTTATCAGCTTTTCTATCAGAGAAGTTTCTTTGCATCCTGTGAAGGAAAATAATGTTCAGACACCAAGATTTGCTCATTTACAGATTGCCAGCAAACCTCAAACCTGCAAAGAAATATTTTACAGAAAGATTTTGTGGTAGTTCCTGTAGGCAATACTTTAAATACTTTCATTATTATAAAGCTAACTGGAATTAAGGCATTTCTGAAACAGACAGTTTTCTGTTTATGAGACACAGAAACCACCTTTATAAGAATTGGTGATTAAGTATCTGAAATTATGTCCAACAACACATGCTGATGCCTACTTTTAAATTGCAATATTTCAAAAAGTAAGTATCCTAATAAAATGAGAGAATACTCCATAATAACAAATAAAAAAATTTAAAAGTATTGCAGGAAAGGCATTTCTGGATGTTAAGTAGATTTGGGCAATAATCTGAGCACATCCTGCCTCAGACAAAGCAGCTTGGGACAAGAAGCTGTTCTTTGGTTTAATTCCGTGACTGCAAAGCTCTTGTGCTGAGCCTGGGCCCAGCATTTCGGTCTCCATGAATTTGAGACCAACACTAAATATGACAACCAACAATGCAACACTTACATTCTTGTGATCCACTGATTCTGCAGCCTTTGTTATCTCATCCAGACACTTGCCAATGATGGGGATCACTTGGCGGTCGACTTCTGCAAAGGTTTTCATGGATTCTCCTATCCTCACGATTCTCCTTTCCTCCATCTCTTGTATTTTCTAAAATATTACATTTCATTCAGGTCAAACATCAAGACTGACTTCACAGTTTCACGCAATTTTCCTCTACAGCTTACATCAACTACTTTAAAACTTAAGGATTAAATATATTTTAAGAACAAACTAGGACAGCTGTTCTCAGGAAGGTACCAAGTGATACTGTTCCCTCACACATCAAAATGTCATTCTTAAAGTAATCTCTTTTACTATTACTGGAAATTTTTCAATTAACTTTTTATGTTAAAAAATGCTGATTTGTCAAACTCCAGCTTTAGACTTTTGTAAGGATGGTTCCTAAGGCTTTTAAAAGAATTTCTGCAACAAATTATTTCATTTTCTGTGCATGTTCAGAACAATCTCATTTTCATTCCACTGTAGAATTCAAGGAAACAAAGATCTTGATGTCACCCCTTCTCTTCCCTAGAAGGTAATTTTTGGTGTTTAGGGAGTCATGTACATCATGTTTTGTTCACAGTACATCATGTATTGATGTGTTCATGCACAATAAAAAAAAAAACCCACGTGCTGTTCACAGCACAGCTCCTCACTGCTCAGTGGATTCAGTTCCAGGATCTCCAGCATCTCTTCCAGGGGCCTCTCCTTTACCACAGAGGGAAACTGAACGTGGCATAATTCCATTATGACAAATTATAGCAGGATACAGAAGGGCATGAACAGGAGCAGCCTGTTTCACTTTGGGCTGCAGGAGCAGTCAAAAATCCCCTTTGCCTTGACTGATCCACAAGCAACATCAATTCTTTACAAAACAACTTATTTCCACACCTAAAAGCAGGCCCTGGAGCTCAGTGGTGCACTGACAGGGAAGAGGGCACATCTGCAGGACTGGACCCTGCCCACCTACAGATCAGAGAGCTCCTCAGCCCCAGCATTTGCTTGATTCCAGGAACAGCTTTTCTCAAGGCATTGGTTTGAAATACCACGAGGGAAAAGAGGAGGTGTCCACTTGGCTCACAAGTTTCAGCAGTGGGTAAGAAGTGTGTGTTTGCCACGCAAATATCAGCTACTGCTCATCTGGTGACAAGCATGTGACATGTCATCCCTTGAAAAGGTTGGATTTTCCACTTCTGATGCTCATGACCCATTACAAGGGAACAGTCATTTAGAAGTTCTGTTCTACTACATTAACCTCAATTCATTCATTCAAGCACAAACTCAGAACTTCACTCAGAATGAATCTGATGGCTTTTTTATTCTTCCTCTGCAGCCTGTCCTTAGGCACCCTAAGACACAATCAGAAGCTTGCTTAAAACCCTTTGGACTCACTGCTGCAGAATTTTTGTGGTTCACATTTAACCATCTGTGCAGCCTGGTTTGAACACAGGTTATAAAGGGCTGCTGGACTTCACAGATGCAACAATGCCCAGCTGCCTCCTGCCCCAACAATGCCAGTGATGCTCTCCCTCATGCCCAGCTGCACAGACACAGGAGCTGAACAGAGGAAGATTGTGAGGATTCCAAAGGCTGTCCTCATCTGTCATGACACTTCAACGTCACCTTCCTGGTGTGTTATTCAGCCCTTTATATCTAGGTTAAGAAAAGGGGATAATTTATCCTACCATCTCTCAGGGTAGCAGATTGCATGTCAAATTTGCTAAGAATGACCAAAAAAATCACCAAAAATTAAAAGTCAGGGTCATAGAATTGAGGTGATGAGTAAGATATTCTTGTCACAGGATTATGGACTACTCTAGAGCCCTTCCAGTGACACTTACCTGGAAGATGTTTGGTATGTGTGTGTAGTAATGCTCATGCTGCTCACTGTTGAACTTCTGTAGGGTGGAAGAATATTCAGCTTTGCTGTCTTCTGCCATTTGATGTCTTAGCTGGGCTTGCTGTCTTGCCTGAGGAAACACCAAAAGAAATTTATGATTTAGACTACATGGAAAGCAATTGCATTTTGGTACTCCTCATCTTACTATCCAGGAAGACTATGAGACTCTGAACACCAGCTTTTGGTTGACTCCTCTTGTGTGAAACATTCAAGCTGCAGTGTGGACTGTGCTGCTGCTCCTTTCTGGGGTTACAGTGTGCTATCTCATGAACCATTTTGCATTCCATGAGCAACCTCTGTTTGAACTGCACATCAAACACCAAAACAAGTTGACCCCTTCACCTGCCCCTGGGACAGCACCTTCCCAGAACATTCATAGAGTCACTTCTTGCTCCCCCTGTGCCCTGATGGGTGTCACCTGATGCTTTCCTCTAATGGGCTGCTTCCCTCTTGGTGAGCAGTGTTTTATGGGGAAAGGGAAGTGGGAAAAAACCCAACATTTGTCTCGTTTTAGCCAACATAATCATGACAAAACCTCTTAACTGTGTGCCCTGCAGAGCCCTTTCTCCACACTCCTCACACAGCCCTGGCATGAAGCACACAAGGAAAGAGGAGCCTGAGCAGCAGCTGAGATGCCTCCCTTCCTATTTTTACCCACACAGATGATTTGCTTTGCTACCCAACATAGCAGAGCACTGGGCAATTAATCTCACTTCTTTCCCTAGAATAATCTGTCCTCAAGTGACCCTTTCATTTTTTCAGATTCCTCCCCTTACAGTTCTGTTCCCAAGGCCTTCTGTTATCTGTTTCACTGCCCAATATTCTTCCCTTATTGCCTCTCCCATCTGTTTGGTTTAGATGCCTTTTCCTTCCTTGCCTTTGGCCTTCACACAGCAGCTCTTCCTTCTCTTCTCTTCCAAAATTCCCTATGCCTTCCCCACTCTGAAGCTCCCCCTCCCTGGCTGGAGCTCTGCTGCTGAATTTCTGAATAATTACTTCAGACAAGGCAGAGAAATGCTGCTTTACAAACCATGTTTCAGGGGACACAACACAACAAAGAATTTTAGCATATTTTAGGTGGGCTCCCATTAAAACCAGCTCAGAACAGGGTTATTCTTTGAACTGTTCCAAGCAGACAATAGTTTCCTGACAAGAAATCCATGGAATACCAAATCATGGAACGTTTTTGTAATCGTAACTGGAAGGCAACAAATTTTGCCAGGAGGTTTCAAATCTCAATTTGTAAAGAAGTAGCCTTCCTCCACATTTGTCAAGTTTGCACATCTCACCTAATAATTTATTTCACCTCAATTCAGATATTGCTTCTGCAGTCGATTGTAGGAATTTCACAGATCCCCTTCACATTCTTTCTACAGAAATAATTCAAGCAGAATGAGGAGATACTGGGCACTAAGTGCATCACAGGAGATGAAACAGTAGCATCAAATGGAGAAGAATGTGACTATAACCAAATAAGTGAATCCAATAAAAGACATATATTCAACTTTGCCTGTTCCCAGGAATTTTAACTGTCCAAAGGATGAGTGCCTAATTCCAGAAAATTCACCTCCTGCAATCAAATTCCAAGAAGCCACATCAATCATTTCCCTGCCCAAGTCCTATAAAGTTTATTAAACTTTACCATCCACACACTCACGTGCAGCTACATTAAATATGAGTGGAAAACAATATATCCTTGTGCCACAAATACAAATTTACCAGGAAAACAAAGTCAGCCATGGAAAGGCAGCAGCTGTAAGAGTGGTTCATGCTCATCTCCAGCCCCTTCCTCACGTCCCAGCTGCTGCAGATCAATATCCATTTGTGAGGCCCATTCTCCTCATCTACCTAAGAGGAACCCATTGTCTGAGCTGACTTTACACCAGCCTCACTCCCACTCATACAGCTGTCTCTCCCTTCCTTTTTTTAAAAATAATTTTAAATAATGCAACTCAGGAATTTGTCCCTTGACTCTATTGTTGAAGGAGAAAAACAAGAAATCCATTATTACACATTTCCAGGCAGATGCAGCAAGCATTAAAGCCATCAGAGTTCATTTTCAAACTCATTGGTTGGATATGACAAAGTAACTCCGAGCTAAATGTATCAAAGAGTAGACACTCAGTTTCCAAAATTATCTTAACTGGCCCCAAATAAGAGGGGGCAGCAGATGAGTAAATAAAATTGGGTGCATTCCAAAACCAGAACTTTTTGTATGAGAGCCCTAGTGATGCTTTGTTTCTCTTGGCCATTTAATGCATTTGGCAAGCTTCAAACTGTTTAAATATCTTTCCAATGAGGTATTTGGATCTGAAAATAAATAGATTTTTTAAAATCTAGAATTTTTTATTACTTCATTTCGGTATGTCACTTCCTCTAACATCATCACTTCCAGCATTAACAAAATTTTACCTTATAGTGAGACTCCTGCACTCTGATGAAGCACAAAGTGATAAAGACCAGTCAATGATGTTAAGTTTCACATTCAGAGTAATGGATGCAGTAGCCCAAAACTGCAGAGAGCCACAGAAGCTATTTCAGGAGTAATTTATAGCTGGGCTTTACAGAAAATGAAGTTTTGCCTCTTTGCTGCTCACTTGTGTATGCAAACAGCTTCAGAGAAGGTTTTTTGGGGGCTTCTTAGAGTTAATGCTAAAAGATTTGCTCTGAACAGTATTTCCAGGAGGAAAGGCTTTGGAATAATTGGGATCTGGAAAACCAGACAATGACTTCAGATACAGAACAATACTGGGATGCAGCTTTCAGTCAACACCTTTTCTCCTTTAACTGGGCAGGGATGAGTGAGCAAGAGCTCAGTTTCCAGCCCCATATGTGAAACACAATCCACCTCTACAGGCTGACAGATTGCTCAGTTGTAAGAGATGTCAGGGCCAGGGACTCTGAATGCAGCAAAAATTGCCCTCTTCAAAGGCAAAAAGAATGAGGTCACTTTTCAGCACTGCAGAAAAACAAAAAGGGTATGTACACCTGAAGGGTTTGTGGGGAGAACAGCGGTGTGCTGCTTCCAAATGCCTGGCACTGCAAAAGATGCACAGATTTCACACATCTCCCACCCCAAGCATACCTTTGTAACAGCTTTTTGCCCCAAAATAAATGTCCACAGTGTATATAGGCATTGCTTCCTCCCCAAAGCCTGGGTTTCTTAAGGCAGCTCTTGTCTGAACTCATGTGGCAGCACCAAAACCAAAAGGTCACACGTGTCAGTGCTGGTCTCATCCAGAAAGTGCTCCCCAAAATGAACCACAGCCCAGGAGCTGCAGCACCTGCAGCCTTGCAGGGAGCACACAGGTGAGCTTTGGGCTGCCCTGCACCTGCAACCAGAGCTGAGCAGCCACACCAGGGGAGTGTTTCACAGCTCTGAGAGAGCACTCGAGGGAAAGGAGTGCAGCTCTGATAGACTGAAACAGGCAACAGCTCACCTGCAGCAGGTGAGGATTATTATAGGTGACTTTCTCTTTCAGAATCTATGCAGAAGTGCCACTAAATAAAATCAAATCCAATATTTTTCCCTTTGTTTAGACAGCCTTGCTGTTTGATGGGCAAGAATGCAGGACAGTAGCTAACTGCAGAGTAGTATTAACTTGCAAAGTGTTGATTTTTGTGGCTGTCTTCAGCCACAGGGAAAAAAAAAAATCAGGCCTCAGCAGCACACCCACCTTAGGTGAAAAACACCAAATTCAATGGCCATATGAGCTGTCAACACACACTGTGGCATCTGTCTCTTAAGGTAGTGGGAAGAGCAAAAACATAGTTCTCTCAAGATGATTTTAACTACATTTCCTGCAGATTTTCTTCTTAACAACTGAGTTGCAGAAACCAGACTCCCAAATAACAATGAGTTAGTTCAGATAAATGACTCTACCAGGAGCTCAGAGATGCCAGGGTAGGACACTGATGCACTGAAATCTGACTTAAGTATTTATGGGGTTATTTATTTCCCTTTTAAAATAAGAAATTAGAAGAAAGTTAACCCTGCAAACCTTTGAAATAACTCATGTTCGAGTTCTGCTTGAAACCACTTGCAGTTCATGAACAAGATGCAACTTCAGCAATCAGTGCACAGCAGAATGAGACCAAAGAATGACAGACAAGGGAACTTAGCCATAATTCTTGCAAACATAGCAGCACTAGTAAAGCTTTATATATTGGTCTGAATTAAATCAGTCCTAATATTTTATGCCTTTGAACAGGAATATTGAACAGAGAAAAGGAATATGGACACTTTATGATGGGCACTGTCAACCCTGAAAGTGTAAGAAAACTTTTGCAAACTGCTACACTTTACATGAAGGCTCTTGGAGAATTAAATACTTTCAATGATATTGCTCCATTTACCTTCTCCACCAAGCCTCCTTTGATAGGAAATGCAACTTGTGATGAAGTGTAGGAGAAATTTTTAAAAACTAAGTATATTTTCTGCCATTTTGGTCTCCAATACAGAAAAGAATGAGGATATTTTGCTGAGAACAATTTTCAGAGACACATTCCAGAAACAGCAGAAGGGTCAATAGACACACTGTCTTCTGGGTTTACACAGACAAAAAATGCAGCTCCTCAGGGCTGTTATGGGGGGAGTGATATGAATAACTGAAAAGGGCAGAAAAAAACTTTGGCTGTTATTCAGCTGGTCCACACTAAGTGGAACAGTTCAACTCCTCAGCAGTTGCTCTTGTCCAGAATGGCAGAGTTTCCAGTCAAAACTTTGGTGTCACTTTGTTTCTTCTTTCTTTTCTCCCATTCTGCACCCCCTCTTTTCTTTCAAACTCAGACAGCATGTGAGATGCATCACTGCCAGGCCACTGCCTGCCAAAACAGATCTGGCTTTGGCAAATCCAAGATCAGACTAAACTGCAAACAAAAAAAAAAAATCACCCCTGCCCCCTCCCCTCGACTACTTAATCCCTTTAAAATAGCTTAATGATAAAGGCAGACTCAGAAACACTTCCCCAATTTCAGGAATGCTTTCTATTGCTCCCAGATTTTTCAGCTCCAGGCTCTGGCCCTCCCTCCACGGCTGCCCTGTGACCACTGAGCACTGGGAGAGCAGCACTGGCAGCGTGGGCAGGGTCATTACTGACAGTGGGCATCCTGCCACAGACTCCAAAGCAGGGCCAAGGCTCCAGCCTTGGATTTACATAGCCTCCAAATCAAGCTCCACTCTACTATTTTACAATAACCAGTTGGGTCTCTCTGAACTGGCAAGAAGAGAAAGGATTTGGAATTTGCTTTCCCAAAAGAAAAAAAAAACAAAGCAGAATGGGGGGTACAAAATAACAGCAGGGAAAGAAACAAAAAGAAAATTCCTTTCTTTTAACATTTGAAGAGGTGGAAGAAAAATCTGAGACTCTGTGGGTCCCTGAAATCCTCTGGCTGAATATAATACACAAATGAGCAAACCACTGACAGAGGATGGAAAATCTTCCTCACCACATCTCAGGAATTGTTATCTAGTGCAGTCTCACTGCACACAACTCTGCCAGAATTCAGAAACTCACACTAACAAAAGATATCCCCAAACAACACAGTCCTGCTGAAGCTCTAACAAGAGAGATGGACTAAATTAATTAAAAAGAGCAGCACAGCAGCCCCTCTCAGCACGCTGCTGCAAGGCCCTGGGGAATAACTGTGCCTCAGACCCAAAAGTTGTCTCCTTGCACTGCCATTCTCATGTCATGAATACTAAATAACCAAACTCTCTGGATGACTGAACTGTGAATCCCTGCAAACACCCAGGAGTTTTCCACACAGCTCAGAGAAATGCAGTTCCATGAAGATATCTGGCAAGTCTAATTCATTATAAAAGAAGGATAATCTCTGTGGATGGAAGGTTATGTGGGTTTGATGGAGGAGGTAACAAGAAAAGATGTATTTGGAACACTGGCCCACAATGTTTAAATGATTTCTGGAGGTCTGTTTAGTTGTACTACATAAGCAATTAAACTCTGCCATGTATAAATCTGGGTATTGAATATAAATAATGGAAATTATTTCTTGAATATAAATAATGGAAATTTCAGGGCTGGGTAATAGATTGCTTAGCTCATACTTGGAATACTGGGCACAGTTCTACTCCTCTCTCTCCAAGAAAGAATTTACAAACACAGCCAACACAGAAGGGACAGTCAGGGTTGAAAAGTTACCAGGGCAAGTTTTGTAGCCTTGAAGATCAATTTTATGGGTAAAATACACAACTTTGTCTCTCAGAGAGGTAAATTAGTCTGAGTGACCAGGGTGATGCTGAGCTGCAGCAACAAGGGCTTTCCCAGCAGAGATAAAGTCACTGTACCCCTCCTCTCAGCATTTGTCAGGCCACACCTGGAATACTGCACCCAGTGGTCCCCACCATACAAAAATGAACACCTGGACAGGCTGGAGAAGGTCCAGAAAGGCCACAGAGATGATCCAGCACAGGGAAGCGTTCATGTGAGGAAAGGTTGAGAGACCTGGGTTAGGTCAGCCTGGAGAATGAAGGCTTAGAGTACCTTGTCACTGTGTCCCAGGGTTTGAAGGGTGGCTGCAGGGAAGATGGAGACTGCCCAAGGAGTCACATGGAAAAGATAAAGGGTAATGGGTACAAGTCACCCCTGGGGAAATCCCAATTGGACACCAGGGGACAATTTTTCCCAGTGAGAAGAATGAGCCATTGGAATAATCTCCCCAGGGAAATGGTGGAACCCCCAACATGGGGCACAGTTCAGCTGAAAAGGGTTCTGGGCCATCTTGTCTAGACTGTGCTTTTGCCAAGGAACCCTGGGCCAGACAATCCTTCCATTCCCTTCCAACCTGGTATTCTATGATTCACTGAAACTGAACAGCTTACAAACGAAATTAGCTAAATTCTGAGGCCTTCTCACGCAGGTGAAAAGATTTATTCCAATGTTTTGACAGAAAAAGAATGACTATAAAGAAGCTTTCCAACTGTACAGCATGAAATAATTGCTTTGCATTAGTTTAGAGCACCAGTTCTATTGCACTGGTGATTCAGACTGCAGTTGTTCAATTCAGAAGATATTCTTAAACCTCCCCTTCACACTCCTTTTCCCTCTCTTCAGCAATCACCTCCCAAAAGAGTTGTATTGTTACAAAACTCAGTCAAATTGCCACGTAGAGCATTGCTGCAGGGGAGCACTGCTAAAAGGAAATATAAGTTCAGTTGGATTTCCTTGCCTTACACTAAAACTGGCTCATGATCTGCTCTTTGATCTCTTATCACCAAGCACAGGGTATGTATAGGGTACATATGGAGATTTATTAAGTTCCCCAGACACTCCTGCTGGAGTCATTAACTCTCTATTGAGTAGAAATCGACCCTCTTAAATTAGTCATGATTCCAAAAGGGAAACAGCTGCTCTGCATGGAGAGGCAGGGATGGCAGGTTGTAAACAAGGCTTACTCTTCCAGAAATGCAAATTGCTCTCCTGAGGGACTCCCTGAGTTCACACACTGCATCATCCTTTAGGAAGGAAGCAGTTCAGGAAGGAGACGGGGGTCTGCATAACGCACAGAAATAACATTAAATCACATTACCCAGCATTTGAATTCATGAGAAATCTGTCACACATCACAATCAAAGACACAGAAATTTAGCCAGTTCCATTTGTGGAGAAAAAAAGAAGCAGCTGCCGTCTCAACATTCAAAAAACTCACCACCACACAGTGAAAATCTGCTGCAGTGTCAAACTCTCCAACAAGAAATGCACAGGCCAGGCCCTCCTGACTAAGCCTGGCACACCTCACCTGCATATTTCACCTTGATGCTGCTGCTGTATCTCTACAAGTTCACAGCAGAGAATGGGAAAAGCAAAGCCTCTGGGACCACTCAGTGCAGTATTAATAACACAAGCACTGTAAGTGTTCTCCACCTTGCAAAACCACCTCTGCATGGCACTGCATTTCCTACAGTGCTGGTACACTCATGGTGCCAGTGGGTGCCTTGATGTGGACAGGAGAGGGAAGGGATACGAGCCCCACCATCACAGAGCAGATGACTTGGCATCTCCTGAAAAATTAGGCCTATTAAGTAGTTACAGTCTGCAGAAGGAGGTACCCACAAGCTGGGATTAGGGTGAAGTTCATTGCTGACAGACTTTGCTGACTAAACCTCAGGGGGATGTGGCAACAGCAGAGCCCTGAGCTGGCGTTCCTCCAGGTTAGTCTGGGGGGTGTCAGTGACTGCATCTGGCTTCACTGTCACCTGACTGCTGAAATACCCACCTGAGATGTCTCCAGAGCCCAAAATAGCTTCTTACACCCCTCATTGTAAGGATGTGTAAGCCCCCAGTGGAGGGGTTTGTGTCCCACAGCATGGCAGTCCAGAGGCTGGAAACGCAGTTCCCACCTGAGAGCATTGCTGAGCACAAGGAAGATCAGCTAATCCCGGGTTCCAATGAGCAGGATTTCTACACCTACATTCTGTCAGACTTTGCTCATGGTTCAGCTACCCCAAGCCATGCTAAGTGTGTCTCCTGTGGGTAAGGAGGGGGACAGACTCTGTGCTTTGTGCAGAAATTCAGCACCCAGGTAATGTGGCATGAGAAAAGAGAAAATGAAACCTCAAACATGAAAGCTCAGTATCTCCCCACAGTTATATTTACAGAGTAGAAAACTACTATCATGGTGACATTCTATTTTAAGGCTTTATGCAAATCTGCAGCTATTCTGGGTCTCCAAAACATCTTGGATATTGCAGACACAATCTGAAAGTTGCAGAGCATAGGGAAAGCTCTGAGAGATTTCAGTAAACTGAAGATCAAGCCTACTTCCCTCAGTTTCTCCACTTTAAAACCAAAGGCAAATACACCTAAAATTCCTATGTATCTCAGATTATTGCCAAAGGTCAACATTTGACCATGTTTCTCTTCAGCCAAGGGACAGATCCTGCCTGACACCAAGTACTTCAAACCACTCTCCTCACCACAAGTGCTGAGCAAATCAAGAGGCAAGCCCTTCCCATGCTTGGCCTCAGCCACTTCCTCTTTAAAATCAGACTCTGAAATACCTACCTGGAAAAGAAACCCTAGAAAAGCCAGCTGATTTTTTAATTTTATTACAAGAAGTCTGCAAAGGCACCACTGGGTACCACATTATCCCATAAAGATGTCAGCTTTTTAGTGATTGCAGCTCTGAAGAGAGGGCAGAAACAATAGAGCTCTGCCTTATATGTACAGTGGCTCCGTGCTGGCGACAGAGACCATTTCCCCAAATGGTCAAAAAATTGAAGCAGCTCCTCTGTGGTTTTTGAAAGAGAAGTGCTTTAAAGCACACAACCCACTGTGATCCAAATGAAATAAAGCTTTCAGTGATACCTACAAGTCTTCCTGGAAGCAGCATCAGCATGTTGCAGCATTTATTTAGTTTATAAGGATATTTTCACAGACTGTGAGCTTCCTGCCCTGACTTTGCTGCACTGCATTTTGTAGTGACACAAACATCTCTGCAAGCTTTGGCTGCTGGGGGCTTAGAGGCTCAGTGCAAACAGGGAAGGGAGCTCAGGTGTCCTGCTCCACTCTCCCTCTTTTCCTGCATGCTGTGATCATTGCAGAGACTGAGCACAGCTTTTGCTCCATGTCCCTACTGCCAAAAAAGGAGCTGAGAGGAAACAAAGCCAAACACTCCTCCCTCCAAGATCAGCTACCAGGCTGCTGCCTGGCAAGGTGGTGGAGCCCTTGCTGGCCACAGAAGGGGCAGAGAAGGGATGTGCCCTCCACATACCTGGTCCTACAGAAGGAATGTGGACCTGGGTACCTGATGTCCAGGCTCCACATCCAGCCCTGCCTTTAGGCCCTTTGCCAAGCAGTCCTGGAGAAATAAGGAGGAAAGTGACTCTTATTCTGCTTCTCTGCCACTTTTCTGGTTACTTAATGCTTCCAAATTGTAGTACTTTGGGCAAAGGATAAGTGCTGGTAGATGGCAGCTCTGGCACAGAATTTCCTGCTGCAGTTGTCAAAGGCTACAAAGACTTGAAAGATAAAGAGACGTGAGCATTTCAGAACCTCACACAGCTTAGCATTAGGAAATTGCAGCTGTATTCTCTTCTGACTGTATATGTCATTGTGATCACTGCAGAATTTTAATTTCATTAGTGCCATCCACTCTATCATGTGTGATGCAAAAAATAGCTCCTGTGTCTGCTCACATTGGCAGCTACAAGCTGAAGCAGGCAAGGTGTCAATCTCAAGCCAAAGGAATGAGGGCAAGCAGCCCCACTGCCTGAGGAGCACCTTGTTCTGCCAAAGAGAAGAGCTCTGACACAGCCAAACTGCCCATTCTCCTGGCCAGGTGGATTTCTGGGAGCTTGTGGGGTAGGAGTGCAGCAGCCAAGCCATAAGGGGCAAGAGAAATCAGACGTGCTGCAGTAGAAGGAGGAGGCTGAAGTCATCCTATTGCTTCATTTGGAGCTGAGCAGGTCCTGCATCCCCCTGGAGCGAGCTGGGGAGAGCAACAGGGCTGGGAACAATATCCCAGCTCCTCTCCTGCATCCTCCTGGAGTGAGTCAGGGAGAGCAAGAGGGCTGGAAACAATATCCCAGCTCCTGCATCCTCCTGGAGCGAGCTGGGGAGAGCAGCAGGGCTGGGAACAATATCCCAGCTCCTGCATCCTCCTGGAGCGAGCTGGGGAGAGCAGCAGGGCTGGGAACAATATCCCATTCTGCACTGGGAGTTATGCAAGAGCCTCCCAGTCACACGGGCAGAAGGGAGCAAAGAAAGGGCATTATTCACAGCCTGACATGGATGAACCCAGTTTAACACATGCACTTGGAAAACACTGTTCTCTCTGTTCAGTAATATTATTTCACATTCCACTCATTTTGATAACCTTTTCCTTCTCCCATCTACTCTGTTGACTGCCTGGAAAGTGGAGTAATGCCTTCTCCTGAGAGCTGCCAACATGCATAACAGATTTTTCTTTCAAGATACCACTGAGCCTCATTTTGCAATAAATAATTTACAAATTCACACAATAAAAAGCTAGAGGAATTTAAAAGGGAAGCCTCTCTGCTTCACTTGACAGGGAAAAAGCACCAGGGTAGGAAATTGCTTCCCAGAATTTACCTAACACTCTTAGATTCATATCACCAATATGCCACCTTTTACTCTGACCAGAAAAGGGCAGCCTTGGAAAGGGATGTAGAAATAAAGAGTTTCAGTCCCCTATTTCAAACAGTAAGTCATGTCTTTGTATCCCTTTGACATGACCTCAGCTTTGGGAAAAAATCTAGGGCAAGCCCTAATTTTATCTATGAAAGAAGTATTCTAAAATCACTTTATACAGATAAAGCAGAGATGATCCCTCTCTGTTAGAAAAACCCACATGTGGTGCTACATCTTTAACAATCTGTACATGCATTCATCTGTCAAGGGCCCTGGCAAATCCAGGAGGCAACAAAGGATCAAATCTACATGGTGAATTTGCAACTAAGAGCCAAGCAAATTACAAGACCACAGAGCTATTTTGTCCTTTGATATGCAATAGCACTTGGGGGAAATTTTCTGAGCTTGTTTATGATTTACTGTCCTCATTTCCAAGAGCCACACAATGTCCTGATGCCACACAATGTCCTGATGCTCAACACACCAGAAACATGAGATCCCACAGATGCAAAGGGAAATTTATATTTCATATCTTCACACGACTGAAGGAACTTAGAATAGAATGAAGCAGACCTCTTGAGAAGCAAAACCTACATTTTACAAGGAGACCTCAGACTAGAAAGATTTCTTACCTATAATTCACTTTCCTTTCCTGTCCCTGAAACAAAACATTTGGCATATTTTAAGCTTCAACTTTTACTTTTTCCTTTCCTTTGGTTGCCTTTTCTTTTTATTTTTTTTCCTTCAAAAAAAAACCGTTCTGGCTATTTTGTGCCTGTCTGACTCAAACTCAAGGAAGACAAAGCTGTCCTTACACATTTTAATGTGGTGTTTCTGATCTACGTTAGTGCATCTTCTGAGCAAATGTGTAACTCCAAAAACAGAAGCTATTTAAAACATTTTCTTCCTCTTCATTGCTTCCTTAAGTTAGAGGTATTGGACTTGGACCAGTACAATCTAAACTTTAAGCATCCTTCCACATATCCAATTTTGAATCAAACTAAAAACAGAAAAGTATTTCCAGACAGATGTGCTGAAACAGAACTGGATGTTTAAAATTAAGCATTAGTTCAAAACCTTCACTGAGTGAGGATCATTGTAAAAAAGCCACAAATGATTCTGCAACCAGCCAGCAAGTGAGAAATGAAAATAAAAGCCTTGTGCCATCTGTGACAAGCATGGATTCCAGGATCCTGCATCACATGGAAAGCTGTCCTGCTCTAAACCTACAACTATGAAAAACAATTCTGGTAATACTTCCTTGCATCCAATGACATTGGGAAGTCTTTGAAGTGCTGCTCCAAGAGCAGGAAGTTTGGTTCTACCTGGATCACAGAGGGAATGAAAATGTGTGGAAACTGCAAGCAGCCCTCAGGGGGCCCTCACAAGCCTGGCTGACACAGAACCTGGGTGTTAGTCAAAACTGAGCTTGCATAAACTCCTTTAGAGCCAGATCAGTTCTGTTAAACTCACATACCACCCACTAAAAAAACCTGACTGTATCTGTGTAGAGTTTTTATATAAATAAAGGTGTCTGCAGAGATCTCCCAGGTTTTAATTAACCAGCAGACTGACTCAAGTAAGACATTAAGCCTCAGAGGGTTTATCCTACCAGGAGGATTGAGAAAATAAACCTATCACATCCATGTTTACAAACAGTCTCCACCCTCCAGCTCACCTTTTCAACATCTGCTTTTGTCACGTTGATGTCAGCATCCATTTTCTCAAAATACTGCTGTGCTCGGTCAGCTTCTTTGCAATCACGTTCAAACCGCCTTTTACTCTGACAAGAAAAACCTTCATTAGGGGAAGCAAAAGATACCAAAATCTGCCTAAAATTCGTGCCTGCCACTAAAACAATCTGTTGTAACAACTGAAGGATTTTAGAGCTCTCTTGTTTACACTGGAATACATTTCCATATTAACGAACTTCAAAAAATGGAGTTACCAGAGGCATTTTTGGTTCCATTATCCAGGCTGCTTACATTTCAGTATTTTTCCTTTTTAGCATCACTTCCACTCTTGTAGATGGAATCATTCTCCTCCAACACTTAACCCCTTCCTTTTTGTAAATGAATGAGGGAGTTAATAAGATTTATAAATTTGAAAGTAGAGCTTCAGGTTATTGATAACCTTTATCTATCCTCTCCTGTACTTACAGCCTCACTTTTCATTCATCACATGAATGACAATTCCAATGTATATTTACTTTTGGGAAGCAGCACCTGACCCAAGAGATGTTTCTGTTCAATTTATTCAGACATTATGAAGCTGTTCAACTTGCAGTGGAATATCTGAACAGGACCCTTAGGGACTCTGCAGTTTCAGCAATGCTTAGCACACTTTTCAAGTCATATCAAATTAAATGCTGCCCGTGATAGACAAAGAGCCCACACAAGCCAAATGTTCTGTTAAAACACACTTTTGCAGGACTGAGTGTATTTAAGACAGCAGAGTTTTAAAAATCCCATTTCTATAACTTTTATCCATATACCTTTCTTTTTCCAAATAAAATACTTGGAACCATCTCTTTGAAAACAATATATAAATTACTTAAATGTCACATCTGAGGAATTTGCCACTTACTGCTTCAAGTTGTTTCCAGCAAGTTTCAATGTGTTGTTGTGCCTTTCTGCCATCATGGAAGTGCTGTTTAGAAAAAGAAAAGAGAAAGAAAACATTTTCAACAACAAAAGAACAAACAGCCAAGTAAGCTCAAGAAAAAGCCCAACCAGAAATCATTCTGACAGCTGTGTTCTGCAAGGCTGGCGAATTGAGCAGGTGTGTGATGACTATCTAATGTCCCAGCAGGCTGCAGATGGATATTTGCATCAATTATAGTGGTTAGTTCGACTAAAGCTAATTAATCCCTTTAGCAATTCTACCTTGTATTGTTCACTGTATCTCATAATTATTGGTTTCCCGTATCATGGGATCTGAAGCACTTTTATCTGATGAGTATTTATTTGGTGACAGACTGAACACTGGCTCTAAATTAAAATTTCTCTCTACATGAATTTACCAAGATGCACTTGATTGGCACATTCTAACAACTGATGTTTGTCCTGATTTTCATTCAGACTCAACAAAAAAACCCTTTTCTTCCTAGTTACTAGCTGTGTGTCAAAGCCAGCTGCTCCTTCCTCTCAAGAGGTTTTTGGTGCCATGGGTCCAGAATCCCTCCTCTCCCAAACACTGGGGGTGAGTGTGTGCTCAGAGAATGAGGTGTAACACAAATTTTAAATTGAGATGTCAGCTAAACAAGGAACTCCTCTGCTGATGTGCTTTTTGGAACAAGAATCTTAATTGCAGTTGGTTTAAGTAACAGTTCTTGGCCTTTACACGGTGTTCTTTATCAAAGAATTTAATCTGTATGAAGAGTTTATCCCTCTGTAGAATCACAGAATGGTTTGGGTGGGAAGGGACCTCAAAGAACACTTTGTTCCTCCCCCTGCCATGGCAGAGACACCTTGCACTGTCCCAAGGGTGCTCCAAGCCCTGTCCAACCTGGCCTTGGGCACTTCCAGGGATGAGGCAGCCACAGCTTCTGTGGGCAAGCTGTTCTTCCATATGCCTGGCTTTCCCTCAAGAGAAGCAATTCATTCCAGATCATTGTATAAGTCAGTGACCCAGCTCTGGACAGGAATGTGAGTGCAGACCCAGCTGACTGCTACAACAGGTTATTCCCCTCCACACACCACCCTGTAAAATAAATAATGAAGCAAACTGAAACAGGAAGAGAGAGGCCTTTCTTTTGTATTATTTAATGGCAACTGGTTTTACTCAAATACAGGAATGGTGTCACAAAGTAAACTTGAAAAATAAAGGCCAGATATTGCCAGATAATCCCACTAGAACTGATGTGCTCTCACACCCAAGTGCATTCAGATTTTAGATAAATCTTAAGGAACAGGATACCTATGGTTTCTTGGGTTAAAAAAAAAGCTCACACTCCAGATCATTAACCTGCTACAAAATGCCACAGTTACATAAATTATGCCTGCAAGCACTTTGCAATTGGCAGCTCCTTGTTTCCCTGCATCTCCCACTACAGCAACAGGTATTTTCCTGTGCCAGGGGAGCAAGGGACATTTCAGAGCTGCCATTCTGGCTCCATCAGACACGACAGCAAAAAGCCCCAAAACTGCAATTCTCTGCCACGCCATGTCCAGTAGGCTCATTTAGCCTTCAAAATCACAGTAATGTTCAGCATGTCTGCAAGAACAGAACAGCACCAGGGCTACCCCGGGCGCTCTGCATGCTACCTGTAGTCCCAAACACTGTCTGCTAGGGAGGGATGCTCACCTAGAACTGAGCACAGGGATATTCTACAGCTGGATGTGTCTGGATGGTGCTTATGTCCACATGAAAATGCTTAAAGCAGACAAGAGAGGCCCAGTGGCAGAAATGTTTTCCATCCTGGCACATGCCATGCTCAGCTCTGGCTCTGCTCCTGCCCTCCGAGGAGGGAGCGCGTGTGGCCACTGGGCCATGGAGGGGGGAGCAGTGACAGCCTGGCACTGCTGGGACAGCAGAGACCTTCTCCAAACACTGCCTCACCACACTGTGACATTAAAAAACCCCTGACATCACTGTAAAACTGCTGGGTGGCAGGGAAAGGCTCCAAGTTGATTTCAGTTCCCTTTGTAGATCCCCGAGTCCTTTCAACTCCGCGTGTGACAGATGCTGCCTCTTCCCTGCCAGGGGCTCCTCGTTTCAGCCTTTTGTCATCAGAGTTTAGGAAAACAGTCCCAAGGAGCAACAAAAACAGTCCCAAGGAACAACTGTAATTTAACACTACATTTTTCAACATTTTGCTAATGAGCATGAAATTCATGGAAGCCTTAGCAGCGAAGCTGGAGGCAAAATGACTGCAATGTCTTCATGTTGCCTTCCTTGCTTCCACCAGCCCCCATCTGTGTGCTCCCCACTTTGCTGGGGTAGGAAGGGAGCTGATTTGGGAGCAGCTGGACTGTGTGAAACCCAATACTGTCAATGACCCATAAACCTCAGGAAAACAACATGCCAGGTTCCTTTAACAGGAAACAATTGCAGAGAGGAGCTGAAGGATGAACTTGGAAACAAAAGCCTATCAGATAACAGGACGTGTATTTTTAAACCTTTGTAGTTGAATAATGTAATTTTAACAAGCCATCCCTGTTACTTCTAAATTTGCCTTCTCTGTAAAACGAGCTGTACAAGCTTCTGGAAGTGCATACAAGAAGCACTGAGCAGTATGACTGCACCCAGTTCAGATTTTGCTGCATTTTGATACTTTTTTTTTTTTTTAGAACCACTTCTGCACAAATGGAACACTGAGATGTAAAATGGACATTGCTGAACATTATTAAATAGTGAACTATTAAATAGTGATAAATACAGGACTGCATCACATCTTGAAGAGTTCAGGGAAATACTGCCTTTTTTTTTTTTTATTTCAACCAATTTCTAAATATACTTATAACCCCTAATTCTTGCTGTGTTGTCCCATATATATCCTTGTTGTGAGCTAAGGCACTTCTGCTTTTGTAAATCTTTTGCCCTCAAATGGTAATTTCTGCCTTCCAAAAGTTCATTTTTAAATACAGCAATGAAGTGGGACCTTCCAACTATCTATATTTCTTCACTGGCCCAATTTTCTGTGTAAGAAAAGTCAAGGCACTGTGGTCAAGTGATCTGCCTAAAGCCATACAGGAAGCCTCCAGTTTCCTCAAACCATGCACTATCTTCAACTTCTGCAAACTCATTTCCTTTACAATCCTCTTAACCAGCAAATGTCCTTTACCTTTACCTCCTCCTCCCTCCAAAACCCCAGCAAAAATAACCCTAAGCTCAGCTATTCCTTGATGAGGTTTCAAGATACAAATTCTAATTTAAATAAATTTCTTGGAACAAATTAAATAATTGGTTGTTCTACCCCTGAACATTTAGCAAATGGAAACATGACAAAAGATTTAGAAAATCCTGTGGCAAACTACCACTCTTACTCACAGCATTTCAGCAGCAATGATGAATTTAGAGTCATTGACACAATATTGCTTTTTCCCCCTCCCAAACTGAATGTCCAAACTAATGCCCTCTATCAGGCTGTTTAAAAAAATCAGAATATGAGCAAGATATTCAATGAATAAACTCCTCAAGTGAGCAAGTGAGACATCAACAGCAGTGTTGGTGGTTCACATGCCATGATTTCCTCCAGACTTTTCACCCATATCCATAGAATTCTAAAAACACATTAGAAACATAGTAAAGTGAAAAGTTTGGTGTTATTAGTGTTCATTAAGTCAACCCCCCTAAATCACCTTGAACTCTATACTTTGCAGTCTTTGGCTGGCAAACACTGTGCCAACTTTAAGATTTCCCTGAACGATATTTTATTGAACTATTAAACCAACTAAATGGCCTAAAACACAGCAGCACTGCCCAAACTCAACCCATACATGAGCACAACTGTCCTTTTCCCTGTGTGAAAGCCCATCGTGTCCCAGGGTGCTCTGAACAATCCACAATGGCCACGTTTTGACTGGACAACTCCATCCATTCCAGCTCACAGGATTAACACAATAATGCAGGTTATAGATGATCTCAGGAGAGTTCAGAGATCAGTTTGGAAAAGATCTCAAAGATTGAGCTCGACTCGTGACCAACCACACCCAAGTGTCACACGCAGTCTTTCCTTCAAAACTCCAAGGATGGTGACTCCACCACCTCCCTGGACAGCCCAATCCAACCCTTTCCATGAAAAAAATTCTTCCTGGAATTCCAAAATTCAGCTGTTAAAACTTGAGATACTTTTAATCAGAGTATTAAGTTGCTCATGTGAGGACTGTGGATTAACTCAACTTTTTAAAAGCTTTTGTTATACTCAAAAAGCTTGCAGCTCAAGGAATGAGCTTTTCCCTTTGTAAATCCAGCCACGGGGATCGGTGTGCTCTCCTCATTAGGATGCTGCCTGTGTGTGGACCAGCTGGGGAGCAATCCTGGCTGCTGTGCAATCAAAGACAAACCTCTCATTGACTTTTGTTGGGCTCAGATTTCACCCGTGTTGATCAAAACGCCGGGAGCAGCGAGCGAGGGTCCCACAATGCAGAGCCTGTTCCTGCCAACGCTGCCACAATTAGGAGCAGCAGGATATTTTTGCAAAACTTCCTTGGTATGCACGAGGGTTTACACAGCCCCAGAGCTCACCCAGCAGACAACAACAGCTTGTTAGAAGATGCATCTTATCTTTTTTTTTTTTTTGACCTTTTGAGAGGAGCAAGAGAAAAGATGTTGCTAAAAGCATCTAATGAAGTACAACACATTCCAGTATTTTTGCTGAGGAGTTCCTGGGCAATTTTAAATTAAATAATTGCCTGAAACATGTAAATTACCAGCATGACAACAGGGCTGCTTAGGCTCTGTATAAACTGATCCTGTGAAACCTTTTTAAAAAAGCTCTAATAAGACAGCCTTGTTTTTCTTAAACAAACAGGAGTTGATTACATGGTTAAACTAAAGACTTGTACATCTATAGCATATCTGTATTAGAAATAATCATAGAAACAGCCTTAATTTATATGCATAGCATATGGTTCATTTGACAACATCAAGAATTCACAAAAAATATATCCAAGGCAAGGGTGCTTCATTCTCTTTTCTATTTACATGTGAGACAATAAAACAGACTGACAAAATAGTTACCTTTGGCTTCTGTAACAAGTACTCCCAGCTCACACAGATAATAAATATAAATACAGTACTTCATCCTCCAATTCAAACTCTTATCTCCATTTTTGTTACAAGTGATTTCTAAAATAATGGCTAGTGATTAAAGCACACCAGAGACGGAAATAAGAGAACACTATTTTTTCCTCGATTTTCACAGCAACATTTGCAAAAAGCCTTGTCAAATGTTTTTCTTTTCCTGGCTGCAAAGACAGGAAACGGTCTCCTCCAAAGAAATCTTTGTTTCCAAAAATAGCAACATGTTCTTGAGGTCTTATCTCTCTCAGTTGTAGTAAGAGGAGCATAAGACAGTCCTGTGAATGTTGACATGAAATTCATTACTATTTTAACACATATTCATCAGCTACTTAATACCGGGGCATAACCCTGTTCTCCTTTGCAATATCCATAGGAACATTATTCTAAACAAGTACTTATCAACTTGGTTAAGCCTGGAACAAGTTATACAAATATCTGTTCAAGGTTGAACTTAATGTGATGGAAGTATCTGCTCCTGAAGTGGTGCATTCCAAAGAAATTCTGTTTAATAAGTACCATGGACCAAAGCTTCCCAGGCTTCAAATTCCAGATCAGCCACACATGACAACCTGAAGTAGCTGCCCCTGTTGTTACTGAGTTGTAACAACAGAATGATGGATGGGGTCTGGAGTATCCTGGACCAGTGGAAGGTGTCCCTGCCCTGGGCAGGGAGTTGGAATGAGATCATCTTTAAGCTCCCTTCCAAACCAAACCATTCTGTGACTCCCTGGTGATTGGCATAAACCTAACAGACACTGTGACAGTAATATTTAAGGTAACTTGCCATTTTCATGCTACATATGACAGACAAAGTCCTTATATTGGGAATTGGAACTGAGAACTTCTTCTCAGGCACAGGGACAATCCTGCAGCTTCCAGCAGAGTTCCATGGCAGCAGAGCTGAGGGATCCTCAGGAGCACTCTGCTGCACTGGCCAGCTCCTGGACAGGTCCTGCTCAACCATCTGCCCTCAGGGCAGCAAGGCCAGCAGGCCCTGGAACCAGTGAGCACACAGGTGTGACAGGCTGTTTGGAGATCATGTACCCTCCTCCAAGCCATCCCTAGGGACTAATCTCGTCCTTATAAAAGCTCACTTGTGCCCAAGTGCACAAAAAAGCAAACCTAGGGCTTTTCAAATGGAGATTCATCATTACTACTAAAACTATGGTGTAAAAAGTCGTTTGTGCTTTTATATCCTTCCATGGAATTAGAGGAACATGTTGCTCTAGCTTTAACCTCTTTTCAGTCCCAGCATTGTCACCAAGCTCTCCTTCCACTGATCCACAGTTAAAAGATGCCATTTCAAATGGTCTGTGGCATTCCTGTGGAAGACTTTCAATACAAAAACTAGAAGATATACAAGTTAATGCCTCAACATGCAAGGAAATACTTTTAGCTGTTTCCATAGACCCTTCATGCACACATTCACCTACATGGAAGTACCAAGACTTGCAACAGAGATATAAAATATTAAATATCAGCAAAAAAGCCAGCTGAATGTGCCACATGTACCACAGGCTTGGATGAACACCATTCTCCACAGTTCACATATGCACTACTCATCTGGCTTTATTGTTGCTCTTTCTTTTCAGGCCAATCTCTGTGGCTCTACAGGCAGAACACAAAGGGAAAAATGCATCCATGGCCATTGCTCAACCCCCTCAGCCTCAGGCATCTCTCAGTCATGCACTGAGCAGGAAATGTTACTGTTCATAGAAGGCATCTCTCATCTTGTCCCTCTAAAGAGCTCTTGCTGTGCAGAGCAGTATCCAGGCTAATTCACAGAAAATGGAACTACATTTGTTAGTAAACATATTTTGTTTTCCCAGTCTGATTCCTTCATGTTGTAAACAGAAGCCAATTTATTTATTTGGGCTATCATTTCATAGTTCAATGTAGCCATTCAAAAACTGGGAAGAACAGGATATGAAGTTCAGTGGTCTCAACTTTGAATCCTGCTAAATCCAAAGGTCACATTATACCTTTCAGTTGGATGGGATATTAGTATTAGTTTCTCACACAAATATGCTTTGGAAACTTCTATAATAAGCACTTGCTTTTTCCCCTCACTGAATAGCCCTTCACAGCACAATTCCATGATAACTCACCAATACTTAACACAGCTTCATTGCATTTATGATCCATAATTTCATGAAAACCAAAAAACACTCCAAACAAACACAGAATTTATTATGATCTTTCCTAAATAATTTTCTGCATTCTTAATTTTTTTAATAATTACCACGTAACACTCTACTGGTACAATTTAATGTAACAGAATACAGCTGAAACATCTCACAAGAAAATGGATGAATATTTAGAATAGGACTGTTGTGCAGTGTATTTATCAAGCACAACAAAGTCCCATAAATACCTTTATATTTAGATTAAAATTAAGACCTTCAATCATAGGGCAATGAGCTAGAAGTGGGTTAGTCACAAAACAAGAGTTGGGGAAAGCTTAGTTTAAATTGCATCAATCTGAAGTTTGGTAAATCACTTCCTTTCACTGTCACTCTTTTCCCTTTCCCACCCCTCACGTGGCCATTGGTTTGTGACTTCTGGAAGGCAGCAATGTCTCTCTCTGCCCCTGCAGCACAAAGCACAGCTGTGCTCCAAACACACACAGACCTTGAGGCACATCCAAAATGCAACATGGAAAAATCCATTGTGCTCCTGACAGGGCCGTGTGCTGCCACCCTGCCTCACGCCTGCTCCACACTGGAGAAATCCTCTGAAAACCACAGGACTATTTGCAGAACAGGGCACTATTCAGAATGAGTGAACGTGACAGAATTCCTCCAATTATTTACTTTTCATCAACACCTGAGGGCCTACAAGAAACAGAAACTCCTCTGAGAGGCACCCCCTGGAAGAATGCACACAAGGAGGGTCCACCAAAAAGAACCAGACCTGTTTTGCCCCCATGGCACCCAATAAGGATTCATTCATTCCCTGTTCCCCTTCTATCCCCACACAAAATGGAATGTATTGACATCAGGTAAATTCTCTCCCAACCACAGAATCCCGGTGCTGCACCAGTTCAGTCTGCAGCAAAGCCCTTGGCTTCTACCTGGTTTTCATGCTTGATTGTATGGAGCCAGACCAACCCCAAGGGGAGGTGGAGGTAGAGGTGAGAGCAGCAGCAGTAATAAGAGGGATAGTTCATGATCCCAAATACATTTTTAGCAAAGCTGCCGTGAGCAGTGGCTACCCAGAGCAGCTGCTGCCAGAGGAGGCCATGAGAGTCAGACCTAGTTTGTGACCAGAGCTATAAATCAGAATGGCCCCAAGAAATAATTCTTTAACTTCCATTCAAATTACAGAATCAGATGGATTCCTCAGCCATAGCTGGATCTGTAAATCAACTAGGTCCTGTGAAGTGTTAAGGCAAAAATATAAGCCAGTAAACATAAATTCTCAATGATTGGCTCAGTACACTTCCAACCTAGAAGTGTATTACATGTCAGTGCTTGTTAAGTGAAGTCCAAACACTCCTCTTGGCGTGACATGATCACCACCTTTTGCCAAAGATGGACAAGATTAAGAGCCAATTTTGTAATACTGCAGGTTACAGAATCATAAGGTTGGAAGAAACCTTCGAGATCATCAAGGTCAAACCTGACATGTTTGAGAGCTACCCCGAAGTAAGGCTTTGGTGACATTGGGGTGACATGAAGCATGACTGCAGAAGCAAGTTCTTTCCCTGAACCACTCAGAGGTGATTCCCACCTCATTTGTGTGACTTGATCACATCTTCCAACAGCAATTCAGTCACAGGCATCTAACCTCAACAACCTCAAGGGGAATATGGATGGGACATGCCCTTCACACAACATGAACTGAAATTTGATCTTTAACCAGCTAACATGGACCTTGAGGATGAGAATTTCTCCTGAGAGCATGGACACAGTAAGATCAAGACAGTACAAGAAGAAGTTCAAGTGAGGAACTGCACTATAAAGAGTTTCACTTCACTGGGCAGCTGGGAAGAACTGAAACAACACAAGGAGTTCTCCCTCTCACTGTGTGAAAAGCAGGCAGGGTGTGTACCTGACTTCAGTGACTATGAGGGCAAAACAACTCATTTGGTACAGTGACAACACTGAGAGCAATCCTATGGAAGAGGAATGTGTAATGTGATAAAGTCATTGATTTACCTTTGCTCCTAAAGATATTTAAGTTTCACACAAGGAGTCTTTGCCTGATTTTTTGTAACTACTTTCTGAAGGTCAAAAGCCATCATGCAACAAAGTACAGGATCTGAAAGAATGCAGAGATAACCCAGAACTCGCCCAAGCTCTGAATCAGATCAGAGGAAAAAGGAGGTATCTCTCTTTTGAACAACAGCACCAAAGCACTGACCTTGCAAATCATCCCACTGTCCAACCTGCACATTTGTCCCGCCTGGTTTTGATCACTCGCTTCTTTCCTTATTTTCACCACTAGCAACCATTTTTTATAGAAAAAACATGACACAGGCAGCCATCAAGCACACCTTTCAGAGAGCCAAACAAACCCAACATATGTACAATTTGCATGCCAAATGAATTTTACCCAGCATAAAACCAATGTAAGGCATGATACAGTATCAGTTCTGCATCACTTACAGGCCAGGGGCTTGCAGTTGTCAAGGAAAACCCAAGAAGTGATTTATTACTGTGTGACCCTGATCATCTGTTGGTGTAATTCCACTTGAATCAATAGAGCTAAATGAGCATGAAAACAGAGCAGAGCAGGCAGGCACCAGCCCCCACGTGTTCAAAGATCACCAGCCACACTCATTGCCCACAACTCCAGCAAACACTCCTGTGCATCAAAGGGGTTTCCTGTGGAAACAGAAGCCGTATTTAGAGATATTTGAAAAAATTCTGCCCTGTGAGGGTGCTGAGGGCCCAGCACAGGTTGCCCAGGGAAGCTGTGGCTGCCCAATGCCTGGAAGTGTTCCAAGGACAGGTTGGCCAGGGTTTGGTGCAGGCTGGTCAAGTTATCCCTGCCCATGGCAGGGTGAGAATAGGATGAGCTCTAAGGTCCCTTCCAACCCCATTCCGATTTGCCTGACCACTTTCTGCTGGACTTGAGTGCATCTTTCACACATTTACAGCTATGACACCTCTGTGTATCATTTCCATCTTCCAGATGGGAAAGTAAAAGCAAAAGAGCAAAAGCGCTTATCTACCACAGCCATGCTGAAATCACAGGAAATTTGTGCCATTTTACAGGTATCTGGACACCTGAATGACTTAATTCAAGACTCAGTGGACAAGAATGTGGGTCTGCCAACTCCTACACAGGGACCCAGCCCCAGGAGTGGCTCATCCAAATGATTCTTTGGACCTGGAGCACAGCAGCTGATGGCAGAAGAAACAGCGAGCACAAGAACTCTGCCAACAAAATTTCTGGAAGTACCAAGTCATTCATTAAGTGATATCATAAAAGGTTTTGCCTAAGCTGCAGCTCTCTGTAATATTTACACAACATCCACCCTCCCCTCCTGCAGATCTCACCAGGATCAATGCTTTTACAGGATGAAGTGAGAGGTTGTGTATGAAAAATGCCTGAGGGCGGGAACAGTTTCCTTTTCAACACCATTTTCTCATGAATAAGAAATCTACAGGAACCAGACAAGGATTCCTAATTCCTATAAGCTTCTATTTGTGTTGCAAGAGCAAAACAACTGTGACTGACAAGTGTTTTCTGTTAAAGGCCAGTAATTATCAGCAACAGCAGGTAAATACACTCAGTTGCCTTTTGCTGTTCCCATGTTCTTATCACTAGGCCAGTATTAAACTCATTTTCCTGTCATTCACCCCTTACTTATATGAGCCATACTTACTAGAAAAGTTTACAAACAAAACAAAAAACCAATAGTTACTCCTCAAATTCTTTACAAGAAATATTGCAAGCCTCTCTTCCATGGTACTTAGAACGTGTAGATATTCCAATCAATTTATATGCCCATGTAATTGAAAAAAAACAGGTAAAAACAAGAGCTGACAGAAAAATGCCACACTGGAATGCTGCTTTTTTTCCCCTTTTTTTCTACTTTTTGCAAAGATCCAAGCCGGATACAAGGTTACAGAGGGGCTGAGAAAACATTCTCATCACAGCAATATGTAAAACATCCTTCCATGCTGTCCCTGAAAGATTACACACCATTTTGCAGATTAAAGCTATGTCTATATATTCTTTTCCTCTGTTGACAGAATTATCATTCAAATGCTATACTTAGAAAAAGGTGGTGATTTCCAGAGCTCTGCTCCCACGCAGCACCTCAACACATGCTTGGTGTTTAGTGGGACTATTTATAAATGTATAAGTTCTGCAGGAGTATTTTTGCACTTTCCAAAATAGACCAACAGCTTGGAAATGAAATATAATGCTCTGATGCTCCCTTTGCACTTTGCTTAGTCATTTTATACCTGTTCTGTGAGTATTTGTAGTGCTTAGAATCCTTCTTCTTTGCTCACACATCCAGAAGATAAAAGGGTTCAAGGCAAAGAAGGAAATCACATCTCAACTATCCCTTTTACAGAGCTGGTGATGTGCAAATTAATCAGCTTTGAACATTCACTCTAGCAGGCACATAGGTCCCTGAAGTACCAGCTGCAATAGAGCACTAACATAAAGCTATTAATTCTACCAGTCTTGAAAGACAACAGGTTGAAACCCACATTCCCCCCCTTCACCAAACAAGACAAACCCCCTATTTCTTATCAAAGTCATTTTTAAAGATTCCCCTTGGCCAGATCTGGCTGAGAAGCACAAAAAATGTGAATCAAAATCCACATAATTCTTCCAATCAGCCTCAGCACTGCAGTTCCTCTGTTTATTTCAGGCTTTACACAGTGCTGCTGGACTTTTCCCCAAGCAAGCTTTTGGCTAACAGAGCCCTAAGCACAGATGGGTCTCTGACCTTATTTAGGAGGGATTCTCCTGCAGGCATTCCTGTCTGATTTTATAACATTTGATTCAAACGGTTCAGCGACTTGGCCAGGGCACATAACCCACTTCTTTAATGCTTGGTTCATTAGCACAACTCATGTTTATTAACTACAAATAAATCTCACTTAACATGGAACTCCACTACCACTAATTAGCTGTCTTCAATAGCAATTCCTGGTGAATAATGAATAAAAAAGGATGGGTTACCGATTTCCTCTCCTGTTTCAGCTCCTGCACGTAGCGGGTTAACTCTGCAGTGATCAGAGAGGTCATGTTCTCTGAGATGACCTCGTGCTGTCCAGCATAGTCATTCATTTCATTTAAAGTGGCTAGGAAGGCTCTAGTTGATGTGTACCTGCAAAGGACAGAAATGCATTTTGGTTTTCAGACAGACACACTGCAAAGGGAGCTGGGATCCTCCTTAAGCACCCAGCATTGCTATGAATTAGCACAGATTCACTGGAAGGAATTTCTCCAAAGGAAGCCTGTCCTACACACTGACAGTTGTCTGATAAGTCTATCTCAATTTAGACAGTTTGACACTGGCTCTTAAAATATCACCACTTTAGAGTGCCAGGTTCTTTATCAGCACAGCTCTGGGGCTTCAGTTTTCTAATCTCTACTCACCAAACATTTCTAGTTATACTCTCTGAAGTCCTACAATTCAGTGCACAGAGTCATTGGTATATCCTACCTGGAAAAATCCTGTCTAAGCAAGCAAAATTTTGGCCAGCATAGCCTAGAAAAGAAAGTTTTTCATAGTGTAAATTTTATTTAAATCAGATATAGCTTATAAAGTTTTCAAATAACTAGAGAGTTTACTAAACAGGTATTCATTGTCAACCCATTTTTTTTCTAGTACCTTCCATCATAAGGTTTATTTTTTCATATCAAATAATCTCCCATACAGCATTCCATGTATTATAGAAAGGAAGAAACATCTGTGCACACAAATTTTGAAGCAGCAGATTATGTCACTGGTATATTCAGCCCAGTGCCAACAGAGCTGCATTTAAATACCCCAGCTGGCTGTGCTGGGCAGCTGGAAGCCAGCAGCAAGACATTACTACATACTAGAAAAACTATTGTTGTTGTTGTTTTTATTATTCTAATTCTAAAATAATAGTGGCCTGCACTGATAACATCACCTAAAGGTGAAAAATCAAAGCAAAGAGGGAGATATTTAGAGGAAATAGAATGGAGTGGTACCAGTAGGGATGAACAAGGCATCAGATGAAAATAAAAACAGGAGAAACTAAAAAATGGACTAAAAGGGACTAAAACCTTTACAAGCAGAAACATTCACAGTCAAGACATGAAATGAGAGAAATCTCCATTGCAAAAAAACCCCAAGGTATAAAAAAGCACAGAACTGGAGACTGACAATTAGCTTGAAAAAGCTGATTTTTAGCCAGGTTGTCTCCAAGCAGCATCTGAGGCACCCAAAGGTCACATGACAAATCCCCAGACATTGTTTGAGACATGAAGTATCTTCACTGAGGTGAACACTGTACTCATAAAGGGCAAAGGATGCACAGGATCTTCTGTGCCACATCACATAGAATCATTCAACTCCAATATCCTTTTTCAGCAACGAAGGATGTGCCAAAACCCATTGTAGTAAATTCAAAATACCCATTTATGGTAGAGCTATCCAAAGGCAGATTTATTCCTAATCCTGGGTAAAGACCAAAACAGCCACTGTGCTGGTAACATAATCTTCCTTGTGTAAATACCAATATCTCAGGAAACAATGACATAAATAACTGATTCCCAAACAATGTTACTAAAAATAAATTAAAAAGCAAGCAAAAAGCCTGTTATCTGTGTTACACAAGCCACTGGAGTAGCTGTATAGAGCAGCTTGGGGGGCTGACCCAAAAAATCTGTATTAATATAATCATCCAACCAGATCCATATCCAAACTCTTTTGAAACATGTCAAATTTCAAGGTCAAGGGTTTGAGGCTGCTGCTGGGCTCTCCAGAGGCAGAGCAGCCTCCTGGAACACCAGGCTGAGGGTCAGCCCCTGCCATGCCTTCCTTCAGAGCTGCATTACAAAACCCTGACGTTGAGAAACTCTGGGGTCACAGTGCTCTAAGGGGAAAGGTTCTCACTCTGATTTAGAGTCTGGTGGGAATCATCTTCTAGAAAATTCTCCTTAAAGAATATATTTATTCTCCCCAAGAGCAGGAGTGTTTTTAGGGTGTCTCACCTCCTGTTGCTCAGAGAAGGAGCTGAGCTCTGCTGCTGCCTGTGAGCACAACACCAATCCCTGCCGTGGGGACAGGTCTGAGCAGGTGAGTCACAAGCAGACAGGTGAGGCTGTGCCACATCCTTCAACAGCAGCAAGCCCCAGGATACTGGAAGTACAAACCTCCACCCTGCTCTGCAGGAACCACTGTGGTGTTAGAACATTACTCCTTTTGTAAATTACTAATCTGTGTTGTCAGCCTGTTTGAGTAATTTAATACTTACACAGAGTGCTTGAGTTTCATGCTAAAATTAACAACTGCTTCTGCTCCTGCTGAAAGCAGATATGAATTTGGTTGTTCACTTCAGAGAAGCAGGATCAGTCTGGCTTGAAGGTTTTAAGGCACATTAAAAAACAAATTAAACCAAAACCCCTACCCAGAAACTGCAACATAAGGGAACTGAGTAGTTACTGGCCAAATCCACTCCTTAGTATCTACCCCACAAGCCTGTTTCTGCATCTGTGAGGTCTATGTTCTTTAACTTGACATTAAAATCTTGGGTTTACAAGCCAAATCCTAGGTGATGACCCAAACTTTGCCATTCCTCCATCAATGTGTGCCCACCCAGCAGGGAATTGTGAACATACCTGTATTCTTCCTCCTCTTTGGAGTTCTTCTTGGGTTGGTATTTCTTTGAAAGGTTCCTAAAATTAAGAATACAGAGATATAAAATAAAATTTTAAAACATCCTTTGAAGTTTACTGATGATCTTTAGCTGCACATGCATTCTGTGAGTCTGGAGTTTTTATCTGCAGTGAGCAGACACCTCTCCTGAAGCATGACTATAATAATCAGGCTTTGATTGTGCTGTAGTAACACTAAGAATGGGCTGCACAGTGCTCCAGCCTGGAACTACAGCAAAGTAGCAGATTCTGAACCCAAGAAATTGCTAAATTGAGGTCATGAAGTCAATACACCTGGGTTGTGGTTCTGCTGATGCACAGATCTCCTTCACCTGATCTAGAGGAGAGGCTCTTTTAGAGCAGGAGTCACACCAGGAAAGGGAGATCTGAAGCAGCAGATGACACTCTTGGCCAGGCAGGTTTGCCTGCCTTTAGCAGGATGATTAGAAGGCAAAAAAAACCTTCACAAAGCTGTGGGAAGCTGCACTGAGATAGCAAAAGGGGGTTCATTTTGTGATTATCAACTAATGCTGGGGGAAGTGTGACATTTGATTATCCTAATTAGCACAGATGATTGTATCTCATTATCCCCCAGCCAACTACTGATTTAATTTTAAAACACCAATATGCTCTTGGAGTGATTGTATCTTAAATAAGAAACCTGAAGCTTGCTGTGAGCACATCTGACAGTAATTGTATGTTTTTCGTTGCCCCACAAGCCTCTCATCAGCAGCAAATCCAGGGATTTGGGAAGGTGTGATGCCCACCTGGCCCTCAGTGCACCTTGCTGGTATTAGCACCAGGATGCACATTGCACTGCAGCACAGCACAGCCTTCAACCAGTGCACAGCACAGAGCTGACCAATTTTAAGGGCTTTTCAGTGCTCCTCTGTCCTAAACTGAGCCTCATTACTCTGTTCTCTCTGGCAGCCTCTCACCCTGCTGTGAAAGAGAAGCCATTTGGTTTAGTTTTACAAGGTTGTTTCAGTGATGAAGAGCAGCACACAGGGAGTATTGATGGATCACTGTCCGAAGGAGGACTGAGTTTTATCAAATTATCCACGCCAAACTCTTTGGAGAACTCCCAGAACACATCAAGTTGTAATGAAACTGCTTTTTCAGAGGTGTAACCCATTCCCTGCTGATGCTGGTTTTACTGCTGACTTGGGGACAACAGGGCCTCTCATCTCACATTTCTTATTCCTTTTGTTCTCCTTGAGGAATTAAGGAGCATCTGCCCCAACAGAGGAGTAGCCAGAAAGCTGGCAGATTTGCACAGACAAACATGTGTTCCTCAAAATTTAAGTATCTTGACTGGAAGAGATCCAAATGAGTATCTCCCTCTCAGTCTGTGCCTTCTCTCCAAGAATATGCTCTGAAAAAATTAACTTCTCTAGTTCTGCAGCTTCCACCAAACACCAGCATGGGAAGGGTTCTGCAAACTGTTCTGCATGATGAAAATAAATTTTACAGCACCCTTTGTATGCCATGGGAATGCCTCCTTCCATGCACCAGCATGAAGGGGAAAGGAAAAACCATAAGAAAAAAAGCAGAGAAGGCTACAGTAATTTTCACACAGTCAAAACTCCATCTCCCTGCACTGTCACGCTGCCCAATTAATTCTGACACACACAGCAACTGGCTTCCTGTGAATCTTTAAAGGTGCAGAAATGCTACAGAGCTGAGGGGGAAAAAAAATCCACAGTCTGCTTTCACAGACAAAAACCACTTAACCAAGGATTAGCATTTGGGTTAAACACTTCATTATCTTTTATGCAATTTACACAACGCACAAATGGAGTCTTTATATTGAAGTTCTCTAATTTTATTTCTGCTGTTTCCTAAAATCAGATGCAGGGGTTTAACCAGGTACACACAAAAACCCCCACAAGTGCTAGTGAATCCAGTAGTGCTGGAGCTCAGCATGTCCTGGTGCAGTGGCACCACCAGCACTGCCCAGGAAGCAGTGACAGTGACACCCTCAGTGCTAACAGTGATTAGAGAGGGAGCTAACACATAATAAAGACCAGCTCTGGAAAGACTCTGTGCCACTCTGAGCACACATCTCTGTGAATATTTCTATTTGCCTTTCACTCTGCATCATTTTTTCTGCCTTTCCAGCTTATTTCTCTGCTCCCATACTTCAGCTTGGGTGACAAATGTGAAAGAAAGATGTCAGACATCAGGGGTTCTGATTCTCAGATTATCCTGACACCTGAAGCATTTTTTCCAACACAGTTTCCTCGAGGCCATCTATCCATCATCACATTAGGCAAGGGTTTTGACACCCTTTGTGATGCTCTGAGTGAATGTGCTGCAAGGGAAGTGACAAGGACACACCACCTCAGCACTGGGAGCACAGCATCCAGCCCAGCAGTGTTCCATGGAAGTTAAAATACCTAAAATAAGCATTCTACCATAGTTCCTACGTCCCTCCCCTCCAGCCTAGTTTAATGATTCAATAAATACAATGCAAAACAAGAAAATAACCAAGTCAGATCTGAAGAGGACTCCCAAACCAGACTAATTTTAAATGCTATGTAAGTCTAACCTAAAATATTAAATATACATCAGCAGAATTATAAAGGAGGAAAGAAATGTTTTTAAACAGAAGAAATATTCACTTCAATAAACGACCAGGCTGAGCTGTAGATACTTAGAGAGGAGAAATAGCTAGTTAGGGAAGCCAGGGATGAAACAGAAAATACAAGTTGTACAGAAGGAAATAAATTCCAGCAGCATTACTTACACTACAAACAAAATGGACTTACATCCACAGGAGTACCTGGAGTTAACCTGTCTCTTTTTAATAACATTTTCTGCATGTTATGACATGCAGTGATGTGATGCAGCCCTTTTACACCAAATGGATGTGGTAGAAAAAAGGTTTGCACCAGGCTTAAGGACACTTATTAAATAAAAGCAGATGCATGATTTATTTTTCTTTTTTAATGTCCAGCACTGTTTTACCTCAACACTTGACAAGTCTACATTTTATTGTTTTTTTTCTTTTGTACTTCTAACTTCTTAGATGCTTGCAAGCAGCCCTGTGTTTAAAAGCTCCTTGGGGGCAGATGTATTTGTCCTCAAACCATAAAAATACAGAGAGGCAAGAAACAAATAGACCATGGTTTTCTGGGAAGTCTAGGACAGAATAAGAAATAAAGAAATACATAGTTTCTACATGGTCACAGGTAAAACCAACTTTCACTTTTTTTTACATGTTGTTTGGGTGTTTATTTTAATAATTAAGCTCTTTACACCTGGAATTTGTCATCCTGAACACTCCAGTGAGTCTAGTGCAGGATTGTTCCTAAGACAGGCCAGCTCACCCAGATACTCTGCTGGGCTTTCCCAGTCCAGTCACACTCTCTTTGTTCCAGCTCATTTTGCCTCTGTAATTCAACCTCTGCTCCTCTCCATAGGATGTGAGCAATTTGTTCCTGCACGAGTCATTTTCTATTTCCTGCTTGTCTGTAGCAGAAACCCTGGGGAATCCTCCTGGCATTCCCCTGGGAGAGCACACAACCATAAAGGCAGGGATTTATCTATTACCAGCTCCTCATAAATTACAAGCCATTGTGCATCTCCAATCCACTCAAACACAAGCAAGTTCTGGGTGATTTTTTTTTTTTTTTAAATAATCACTGTGTTAGATACACAGATCAACTGAAACCTCAGACCCCACCTCTTTAAAAGCCAAGAAGATGGAAAGAGTTCTCAAGATTTATTATCACCATGAAAATAAAAGGTGAGTTTACTGGAGGGGTTAGGAATACCCCTTCTCTCCCCCTCCCAGTTAACACCAGCACTTCCAGTTTAGCACTGGTCACTAGTGGCTGCCAACAAATGTTGTTCAGTAGGACCCCCTGTGTGCTTTACTCCCTTCTCACCCCTGATCAATTCCCAGTTTTTTCTACCTCACTGGGAAAAGCAAGGTGATATCTACTCCTGTGGGAGGGTTCTTAGCACCTCTTCCTCAGGACCTGATCTCAAGGGAGATTTTTTTCTGTGTCTGGTTCACACATACTCGTCTCTGTTTACAATCAAACCAGACATGGACATAGCAGTTATTTGAGATTAATTCACAAATATCTCTGCTCTGATCAGAAGACACCAAAAAAGATTGTAAAACTGTAGTTTAAATCTCAGGCTGTAACCTTCTTAACTACATAGGAAAAATTACCAAGGGCTGGGGCTGACTTTCTGACCTGTAATTCCTCCCCATGCACATTCAAAAAGGGCCTGTCTTAGTAAAAGAAAACCTAAACTTTTCCTAACAAATGATCATTATTCCATTGAATTCTTAAACCCTTCAGCATTTTTGCACAGCAGTCCCAATTTCATGGAAAACATTACAGTGCTGAGCCATTAATCATGCATAAACTGTGAGTAAGCCCTAGTGTGTTGCTCAGCCACCTCAATAACTTCTCTTTTTGCAAAACATATGATTACTAGCAGATATAATACAACAGGATCTCAAATTAACTTTTACTTTCCAATCTTGAAATTAAAGCTATTTCCTAAAAGCCATTATTATAAACAAAATCACCACTGACACAGCAAACTTTGAGTTGATTACAGGCTCTGAAGAGATGCAAGTCAAAGTCCAGAATTTTACATACTTACCTAAGCTGCTTTGCATAGCTGAGTTCAATCTCTGTTCTTTCTTTTACAAACTTGATGTACTTTTCCAGAACATCAATACCCCACTGCGTGTGTTTTTCTAAGTTGTCAAACTGGTCCTGCAATTAATTTAAAAAAAAAAAAGTTTAGTCTCATTGAACACAGAGACAACTAAAATTAATTTACAAAGGGAGTATCACCATACAGAAAGTGTTGTTAATATTTTCCACTACCAGTGAGATACTTTTACAGTGAGACAGGTTTTTAATCAACAGAAATCTGTATTTCAACAGAAGTAAAATTCAGCAACACTCTTCATTACTCATTTCTGAATCAATTTCATTCCAGAAATACTGGCAATTCTATCAAATACCATCTTCTAATAGAAAAACATACTTCAACATAGGATAAGAAATAGATACTCATGGCAGTATTTTGTTTTACTCTGAAGAACTAATAGAAGTTCCATGAATTTGGGATCTGCTCCTAATTAATTATTCTGATTTTCATATGAAAATCGTAGATTTAAACTCCAGCTTTGCCAGTGCTATGAATTTAAAATGTTATTTAGAATAGTTAATCTTTTTACAGAGCAGACTTCAATTGCTTTGTAGCCTGTTTGTTCTAAAACAGACGACACGATGCCCCCCAAAATGACATAAGCTATGTTTTCTGAAAGTTTTCTTGTCCACCTCCATTTAGAAACAGATACTGCTTTGTTCTTCAAATATTGTTGCCCTCAAAAACAGTCACACATGTTTTCAATGAAATCAAGAACATTCCACAAGTCAGTCTGGGATTTGCAAATGCCAAGAGAAATTAAGCAACTCTAAATCCAAATTAATTATCCAAGCCAGTTTATTACTATCTGAAGATTTCAATTATAATCACCTTATTTTTCAAAATTTGGTTACTTCAACAGCACTCAAATTCCACACAGTTTTGCAAAAGGTACTGTTTCTACAATACTTGAAATCTAATTTTTAAACTGTAATACTTTGAATACTTATTCTGACAGACATACACTGTAAAATAAACAAGGGCTTTAATATCAGTCTAACTTATTTGGCATCAGGTTCCACTATGGTTTACAAGGAAAATAGAGAGCAAGTTTGTACAATCTACAAATTAGATTGACCATGTTCTCCAAAAAACTACACACAGCACTAGATTTGGGCAGGATGCTGAGCTGCCACTACCAAAGATTGACACAAGTGATGCTTCTCTGCAAAAGATTTGGCCCTGTGGCTCAGTTTGCAGAGATATCACTGAGGTACAAAAGCCAGACAAGCCCACTCCCTTTAGACACAGAGCAGAAAAATGACTGAAAGCTACAACAAAGCCTGGTTTGTGAATATGTTGCTTTTATCAAGTAACACTTTCTGCTCTGTAGCACATCTGGCTGTGACACTGAACAGTTACACTGGTGGCAGGAGGGACTCTGCCAGCCTTGAACAGCCATGTACACAGGAGCTAATAAAGAAAATAAACCTGCTAATAAAGCTGCCTAACTGTAATATGAAAGGGAGAAATAGGAACCATGTTAAAAAGACAAAATCTGCAAAACACCATGAAGAAGGAGTTAAATCAGCAGGTAAGACTCGTGGAATGGGACACACAGGGTTTGTGCATTGTGTGTTTGCTCTGCTTTAGCATCAGGTACTATTTCAAACCAAGTCAGCCCAACCAGACTAGGTGTCAACTTATGTCAGTTTTAGTTGATTAAAGAGGCACTGGAGGCAGAACAGCAAAAAGGTAATAATATAAAGTTACAAAAATAGTAAAGAACCTCTAAGTGCTCCAGGACTAAGTGCTCCAGAAACGACAAGGAAGTGTTTAAGGGCAACTGGAGTAAAAAACCCTCAAACTACACAAAATCCTTACTTCCAGCAATACAAATCACTCTTGAACCAGTGTAGCATCAGTCACTCAGAAAGAGGATGTGTGCATTCTGCAGAAAGGGAATATACAGACTAAAAATGTACATGTTTGCCTATATACAAATCTTGATTTCAGCCAGCTTCACAGCTGGGGAGAAGCAAAACCAGGGGTAACAATGATCCTCCTCCTGCCAGAGGGCTCAGCTCAGCCTGGAGTCTGATGCCAGCACAGAGAAGCACCTTCTGCTCTGCTTCAAATATACAACCTCTCCATCTCTGGGATTGTGCTGGAATCGGGAGAGTAATGCAAACATGGCCTTTTTAAAGTTTCTGATAAAGAGGTCTTCTAGCTCTCCCACACCCTACTCTTCCATAATTTACATTATTTAACATAAACACATGCATATGAAATAAATACCCCTTGGGGAAGTCCATTAGTCACAAGTTTACATGGATTCACACACTCCTGATTTAGAGAAGGGAAATCTCAGGCAGGGAAATTCACTCTGCAATCCCTGTAAGCAAATTTAACCACCTTTCTTGGTAAAAATATGATCTGATAAACTAGCTTATTATCCTATTGTGACCCCATCCAGAGAGGAAAGGTCAAGGTTTCCCAGATGAAAGAAAGCCTTTCAAGGAGATCCTGTCCTTCAAGGTAATCCAGATTTCAAGACAGAGCAGGTTCACCCTGAAAAGGCAATCCTGGTGGTGGCTTGTCCAAACCTCCCACCATCATCCCACCCTGAATCAATTCCCAGAGCATCATTTAGATCAGAGTTTGAATAAAAGCCCAGAAATGGCTCTAGGTAGCTGCCTCAGTGTGGGCTGGCACCCCACAGAGGGACCTGCTGGACTGTTTCTGAGGCCTCACTAGGCCAAGTTTGGTGAAATAAAACTCCCTGAGGAGCAGTGTAAGAGGAGCACACGGTGGTGCAGCTGTCAGACGGATCAACCAGGGGAAGATGCTGAATTTCTATTTATAAAGTCAGATGAGGCACTTGCCCTGTGCCAAGCTCTAGGCAGAACCACCTCAAAAGTACAAGCACTGACCTCCACTATCAAGAGAGACAAGGGGAAGTTTAACTCTCTGCAGATTTGCTAAAGAGAAGAGTTTCTGTTCTTTTCTGGGCATGGAACAGTGCTGGCCCAAGTGCCATTTCACTCAGCAGCCAACGCCCCACAGCAGTGTGTTGCACTGGGGTCACGCATTCCATTGTCCCTTCCCTTTGCTGAGTGCCTTGAGGATGAAAAAAAGTCGGTAAAATTGGCAACACCATCACTGGATTCCAAAGGAAGGGCAGTGCAGCCAGAGGGACGTGACACAGATTGTCCTCCTCGTTCCATGCTTCTGGAAGGACACTGAAGGTAGACAAAGGCTCTGAGTTAATGAATCAGGGGATGACAGAGGACACAAAATATGTTGATGGTACAGCATAACCTTCAATTCATGGAATCCCAGAGTCCAGGGATACATGTGATCAATGCAAAACAGGACTTCTGAAGAAGAGAATTTTTGAGAGCAGTTAACAACAATAACATGCCTTCAAGTAATGAATACTGAAAACACTTTTTGAAAATTGGTTTACTTTTCTCAAAGTTCATTACAAAAATGCATTTTCAATAGGAATCTAGAGTTTAAAAACCTCCATCAATTATTCTGGAGTCTAATGAGAACAACACATGTTTTCAGCACAAAGTGCACGAGCCCTGGCAGAGATGGTTTAGCAGGTGAACTGTGCCACTGCAGCTCTGCAGGTTCAGTCATCAGCTGCAAAAGGGCTCAGCCCCATGAGCTGCTGTTTCAGCTTTCAGTTTTAATACACAGACTCTCCTCTGTTCATTTTTGCAGCATCCTCACCCTTCCAGTCAGGGAGAACATTAGGAAACAATAAACTCCACAGGGCTTTAGCATTCAAGAAAACAGGGCAGAAATATGATGCAATGTTCAGTAAGAATGCTCCCACTTGGCCACAGTGAGGGAGAAACAAAAGGTCAGACCGCACCTGTTTTCCCAGAAAAAGAACCACCAAAACATTTTCTAGAAGAATTCACTACTTTCCTCTGGCTCAGAGACTGGTTCACACCTAAGAATGTTCTTTGAGCAGAAATACTGCACTGACAGTCAGCTGTCTGTCACAGTAGGCTCCCACCACAGCCTTCGTGTTACTGTGTCCTTCCAACCTGCCAAATCTCATCTTCTCCCAGTTTCCAGTGCCTGTGTTCATTGTGGTATCAGCTTACTAAAAGGAATAGACTTCCAATTGCCCGTCACAATATGCATGTAATTAAACAACTTGTGGAACTGTAACTTACCCCCCTTCATCAGATTCCACCTGCTTCTCAAAGCCAGCAACATGTGCCACTAAAAACACTTTCCCAGGTGATGGAGGAGCTGGAATACAGGAGCTGACCCACCTGACCCAGGTGGGAAAGCAGAGCCCCTGCTGCTTAAAAAACCTGTTCAGTGCTTAACATTTTCTTGAGCACGCACACAAAAATCGAAGCTCAAAAGAGGGAAATAGAACTTTAGTTATTAACTTGAACAGGAATTTGACATCCAAGTACCCAGAATGCTTTGAATATTTTAACCCTAAGGCAAAGTGTGTTTCTAAATTTATTTTCTAACTTCATTTCTGTTTCCATTAATTCTCTCCCGGTGCTTTTACTGCTGCCCAAATAATCTCCCATCCATGCATTCTTTCTGAAATTCGGTTGCATGCTTGTTACCCTGACAATGCTTAAAATGGAAATAGTGCTGCCCATTTGCTTTGCTTCATTTGAATGGTTACTTTAAGCTGTCAAATCCCCTTCACTTCTCAATTGCCCTCCTGAAGTCACATTCTCCAGCTATGCAAAGTATTTTGGGAAGAGGAAAGTTAGCCAATAAGGAGGAAAAAAAAAACCAAAACACAACAACAACAACAAAAGAAAAACCTTCTTCCCATTTCTCGGCCATATAACATGGAGTACAACCAATTATTGAGCAATAAAGTGTTATTCATGAGGTCTTTGAAGATCAGCTCAGTGAGATATTCCTTCCTCTTTCTAGAGGACTTCTATCTATTGCAAAATAGTTCAAGACACAGCATTCAGATCCCAAGATGGACCTTCAGTTGCCACCAAGGGGCTTCTTCAGCCTTAACACTGACTGAAATAAAGGGGATGCAGCCTCAGTCTCTTGAGCTGCAGCCTCAGTCACTCTGCAGCCAGACAGACTCACCCTGCCCATTTCCAATACACAGCCAGGCCAGAAGGACTGGGGTTTCTACTTGGGTTTCAACTGTGAACAAAACTTTAGATTCTAGGAGAATTCACCAATTAATTCTGCAATTTAAATCTTCCTGTCAAACCTGCCCAGAGTAGACCGAGCTGGCAGCATTTACTGTACCAGTATCCAGGCTAAACTGCCACTGTCACCCTTTCTGCTGCTGTCAGGGGTGACAGTGCAGAAGCGTGAAATTAAGAATGTTAACATGGAGACAAATAATGAAGAAAGACTGTGCTGAAAATTCAGATGATAATAGCAAATGAAAAGTCTTTATTTTTAGCAGATGCCTCCTGTAATTCTCATGCAGCAATACAATAAAACACTCAGGACTCTTGAATATCCTGAATATTTGAAGACTTCCTACTATCTCATTCCCCAGTGAGTTTGATTCTGTTTCCTCACAAGATTATTTGTTTACTTTCATTAATAACTAAAATAGTAATAGGGGAATTAAGAGCTAATTTTTACCTCTGATCATACCTTCTCCTCCCATATCTTTTTTTTTTAAATGCTCTCATTCACTTTCATAGGCAAAAAGGAATTAAAACGAAGATCAAGATTACATTACAGTGCTCAATTTCTAAATTACTTTTTTAGATTCCATGGTTTAACAACTTCAAATTATAAAAATAATTAACGAGAGGATGAGCCCCTCACAGGCTCGGCTGAGTCCCATATGGCACTGGAGTGCTGGCAGAATACACGGGAATTCAGATCACAGATCCTCAGAGACCTACAATAAAGCTATATGCAAATGTTAACAGTCTCCAGGCAAATTAATAATGAAATAAAATGCATAAAATACAGGCTACCACTGCAAGAGCCTTCCAGAAAACAGAGATGAGTAGAAAATACCAAAGCAATTCAGCATCTGTTGACTCAGCCACTACTGATGAGAATCAACTTCCCACACAAAACTTGTCAGCAAGTCAGTGAAACCCTCAGTCAATGACACTGAACAAATATCCCTGAATGTATATGGAACACAGGACACCAACCTTTCCCTTCCTGCAGCAGAGACAAGCAGCACTCACAGCACCATGGAGCACAGAGGGATGGGGCAGGGACAGCATCCCTGCAGGTTCACACTCACACAATGCTGTGGCTTCACTGTTTTCTGAGTGAACCTTCCATTCCCCCACACATCCGCTTCTTGTTAACAAAGCTATTTATGGTCACATGTGTTTGTCATGCAGATCACCTCTTCAGCCACACATGCTTAATTTCATTTTACCTTTCAAGTATTAAATAAATTCCTCCCAACCTTTTCACCAGGATGCCTAAACAGGCATGATTTCTGATTGAGCTGAACAATAAATAGCCCAGAGAAAAAAAGCCATCTTACTTGCCCATCTCCATCTTCCTTTCTTTGCCATTCCCTGAACACATTTCCCATACAGCCCTCAAGGTTAACTATGTTATCTCTTCCATTCACCTGATAACTTGATCTAGCTAGGAGATCACAAAAAGAAATATAAGATTCTTTGCTGCATCATTAGGAAACTGAACGTATTTCAAACCTGTGTGAAGGGGAATTGACAGAAAGCAAGAGTGAAGACAAATTATGTTTTAGGTTGAAATATCTTTTATGTTGCTAGATAAACTCACCTCTACTGTTCTGCCTCTTTCAATAGACATTATGAAGAAAGCAGTTTCTGGGCCATATTTCAGCCTTTAAATGCTTAACCTCCTTCAGCATTTTGCTGAAGCTGGAAAGTAAACTAAGTTCTAATACTTATGCCAGCTTTAATTTGGGTAGAAAATAACATTGCCCCAGTATAATAGCAAGGCCCTTTGCACAGCCTTGTAATTGCTTCTAGACCAACCACACTCATCCCCTTCCACAAACTCAAGAGTGACCCCTCCTGCTAATTAATCCAGGATGCTGTCCCACGGCAGGTTTTGGCCATACCTTAACCCTACCTGGATAAAAACCTGACTTAATTGAAACAAGAACCACTTCTGAGAAAAACCATGAGCAGCTGGCACAAAGGCCAGCACCTGGAGAGCACCATGAATATTCCAGCTGCTCTGAGGCATGGCCAGTCCTGGGAGCACAACCAGATCATCAGGGCTGACAGGGAACCAGTTTGATTGCAACATCTCCTAAGAGATCCACCTACAGCAGAGCTGCACAGCAACATCCCCACTAATGAAAGGGGTGAGCTTTGAACCGGTGAAGGTTCAACCTCCTTGTAGAGAAGATGACCAGCACTAGAGTAGAACACAGCAATGAGTTACAGAGCGCACAGCAGTGAACTGCAGCAAAGCCAACATCAAGCTCCCAAAGCAGGGCTGGGAGGGAGAGTGGCTCCCTGAGCAGCAACAGGTCAGCAAGAGGCCACCTCTGCTGCTGGAGAGGTCACTGGGAGTACAGCCACGCTCCCGCCGTGGTGACCCACTTTAACAAACACCTATTATGGAAGCCTTGCAAAACCCAGCACGTGGTTCCCGGGGAGAAGCTTCCCGGGGTGAGTACAACTGATCATCCACTGCCAAGGCATTCACACACACACTCTCAGTGTCTCCTTCTCTCTGCTGACAGCTTAAACTGTGAAGTGAAAACTGCTCCTTTTGCAGCAGCCAGAAGGTTCTGAGTCAGAGGCCACAGAAGCAATGGAGCTCCAGGAGCAGGTGATCCTGCAAGAAACCTCCTGGTCTTGTCCCCAAGGACTGTTCTTACCACTGTAGCAAAAAGAGCCTTCCTCACCAGAGCCCAAACCAAATGAAGCCCCAAACCCTCCACCACCCTCCCCCATGCTGGGGTCAAACCAAGCCTCCTCCTCCCCCTACGCCTTCGTATCCTGCAAAGGATGTGGTAAGGCAGAACTTGTAGTCCCTCCATAGCAACAGGGCAAGTAGCTATGCTAACACAGCAGCCAGGAAGGAAGGTGAGAGAGGGGATGGACCATCTGAGAGAGGATGTGGTTGCTGGTACCGCAGCTCAGAAAAGATGCTGGAAGAGGTGAGATAACAGAGGGGCGTGATTAATGCTGGGGAGTGGGAAGGCAGGAGGATATGATCAGCTCAGCTGCAGCAGGACAGAGCTGATGAGCAACAGGTGATGAAGAGAAACAGCAACTGAGCCAAATAGTGGATAGTGAGGGACAATAAGACTATCCTTTGTTTTCTTGGAACAAAGGAGTTTTTGACGGTAAATGATGTAGGTTACATGTTCTAGACTGCATGGACAGAAGTACATCCATCATGGAGCACTAGGTGCTATTTTAGTTTTATTCAAACAGGTACCTGAAAAGGCCATACTGAGGCATCACGTGCTGTTGTCAGTGGGAGATCCTTCTAAAGATAATGTTGAAAAAGGAAATGTGCTTCTTAGAGGTGTCACAGTTTCATGCTCTTGAAAATGAATTTTATAGCTCTCTTTGAATAAGGAAAAGGCAAGGCTCAAAAAACACCATTTTAATGTCCAAGGACACTTTTCATAGATGGCCATGATACAGCAGCAATTCATTTCCTTCAAATAAATTTATACACTTTGAGGTTTGAGGCACTGCACGACTTTGCCACAATGAGAACCATCTGTCACAAGCCACCCATTCAGAAAGTAACAGTTCTTTTCAAACCTACAATTCTGCTTATAAAACACACTCAAGAAACCCCAGAACAAGACACAGTTTTGTTTCAAAATACATTATAATGTGCAAATTACAACCCAGGATGTAAAAAAGCTCTTAAAGAACAAGATAATAAGAGGGAAACTTCAACTAATGCCAGATGTTAAGTTGGACTATTTTTTATTGAAGGACTGAGTGCATTTCAACCTTTTCATGCACTTGTTCATTTATTTAAATTGGAAACAAACACGCACATGCTACTTCTTTTGGTGATTCTAGTGCACTTCAACTGATTTAAGTGAACTTATTTGTGCTAGGTATGAGAATAAACAGCAAAACATAGACTTTAAAATCCAGGCTCATTAGCTAAGCAAAGGCTCACAACTACTAAAATCTACTGGGACCACAGAGATGATGCATCTCTACCATTAGAATTAATTATACCCACAAATCTCATTAAAAAAAAAAAAAAAGAAACAAAAAAAACAAAGAAACAAAACAAAGCAATGCTATCCTTCTCCTTCTGCTCATCCTGGGGGAACAGGAATGGGATAAAGATTTGGTTTTTGCTGACAGTATCCAGAGCAGCAGCCTGAAAGCTGCAAGGACCCACAGGGATTCACTGTTCCGTGCATTATAAACAAGAACTTTGAAAATGAGCAGATCCTCCTGGTTTGTGGGGCTCTGCTGCTAGCAGGGTATAAATCATGAGCTGCAGCAGAGCTCCAGATCCACGCTGCCTCCCCCAGGAGTTGCAGCATGGTAACAATGCTAAATATACGCTGCTGTTCTTCCAGGAAGGTTTTTCAGTTGACAAATGTTGCAACTTTTCACTGTTCCCCAGCACCACCCCACTTCCCCCATTTAATACACACCCATTCGTTTCTTCTGGAATTATTTGAACAAATGCAATTTTAGAACTAATTCCCAGTAAATCTTTTGCTGTCTGGCCACATCTTGGATTAACTGTTGACTGATTTTCATCCTCTTTTTTTCTCCCAGTCTGTGAAGCTCTCCCTTAATAATACCAGCTGTTAAAACAAAGATCAACAAGAGCTCTTGCCCACGGTTTCCCCTTTGGGCAGCTGTGTACTGATTATTAAAAATGAGCCATAGAGTGTTCCTGCTCATTGCATGGTGTGGATAACTACAATGGAAAGCCAAACAAGCCTGCTGATCCATTTAAAAGAACATACACAAAAAAGACAATTCTGCCCTCTTATCCAAAACCATACTGAATCACAACAGCAGAATCTTGTCCACAAGAACAATACTTCTAACTGTAGCAGTCTGTGGGAATGGTTTTTTTTGGGAAATTAGCTTTTTGCCCAACTTCACTACAAACCAATGCCACACTGGTTTCACCATGTAGGATACTCAAGTTGTTTTATGCATCCTCAAAGTCAAAATTTCTTCATTGGTATCAAACCTTTTTGAATATGATTCAGCTCTGAGCACACAGCTGGAGTTTAGGAAAGGGGTTTTGGGGGGATTAATTTGATTTTTTTTTAATATCACCACTTAAAAACAATCAGTGACATTGTTACACCTTGCAAATAAGAGTCCTTGGTCTCCCTCTATCAAAATTAGCCAAAATGGTAACAGTTAAAAAAACTAGCAAAGGTCTTGTCAGGTATGCCTGGTATTCTCAACAGCAAAACTTCTAATCTCCACTAAATAAATCCCCTGGTGGGTGTAGAACTGAGCACGTGTGCCAAGCTCTTTTCTACCCACGTTAATGCAAAGATGTATTTATTCACTAAACACAACAGCCTTTACTCCTGATACTCCTTTTCACCTCCTCCCGTGGCTGTGAAGCCAGAACTGACCAAACCCCAGTGCAGGCACCGTGTCCTTCCTGGATGTTTATGCAGACACTCAGAAAAGAAAAATGCTGTAAAAATCCCTAATTCTGCTTAGCTTGAGGCTGAGTCCTGGAACCACTGGTGCAATGGCAATAACTAGGGTTAAAAAAATAAGCTCTCCCACTTCAGAGTGTTCCAAACCCTTCCCTAAAGTTCAAAAGAAGAATGAAGATGTGAACTGACTGTTCCCTCCCCTCATTTCAAAATAAAATGGAACAAACTGCTGAAAAACTTCTTTGTAGATGGGGTTCAGAAAGCATTTCATACCTTAAATACCATGACATGACAAATACAATCCTAGATTTTTCAAGAGCCACTTCACACTCAAGACCAAATAAGATTACTGCTATGCCTGAAGTATTTCTATCTGCCATTGCATTCCATTTTTAACCCAGAAATTAGATTAGGTGCTTCCACTCTGATCCAAGAAACAGTGAAGTTTCCAGAACAGGAAGATTATCAGAGATATATGCAACTCAGAAATCAAATGCAACGGATAGAACAACAATGTCAGAGTGTATAACATTTAAAATGTTTGCAAACAACAAAGCTGGTCGCTTCAAAATATGCTAACAAACATATTCTGTTCAAAGTGCATTTCATAATTCAGAATTATCTATTCATACACTCCACTCTGTGGAGTGGAGTCAAGCTACACTGGCAAAAAAAGGATAAATTCTGGAACTAGGCCAGAAATATAAGCAAAGAGCCAAAAGAAAGCTGCAGAGATTCTATGCCTTAAACCCATCTACCAGGGTTTCTCGCACAGTTTTATTACAATAAAATCTGGCCCTTCCTGTAGCTGTAAAAATGGCAACCAAGACAGTCCTCTAACATCCTATCCCATATTTTTCTTTTACCCAATACCTTTCTCCTCTCAAGTTTTTCACTGATCAACATTCAGGGAAGAGCTTAACCCCAGCTGCACTCTGCAATGTCCTAGAGTCAGGCCATTTATATCAATTTTGACAAAAACATTGTTTCAGTCTGATCCCACTTGCATAAAATATTCAAACTTTATGCTGACTCTTGTCATGCTTCTCCTCCTCTACAAAAGACATCACCTGTACAGCCATAGAATTACCAAGCTAAAATAAGGTCAGACCAAAACTGATGTAGCAACTCTCTGCTGACACATCTTGCTAAGATCAGAAACATCCACCTGTGCATCAAAGCATGAATTGCTATTGATAATAATTCTTCAATTACTTCAGTCTCCTATTCTTTGGAGGAAGAGAGCATACCTTCCTATTCTCACTGCTCACTTCTGTGACATTTCTATGAAGTTTATCCTCGGGTAACAACTCCCATTAACGATAGTGTGAGCTTGTGTTACATCAAAGTTTAAATCTGAGGAAAAGTAATCGCATTTCCCTTATCCAAATAATCACTGCACAAAGCCTCTCAAAGTCCACTGGCTCCCCCTCTTCTTCCAACAGAAGCTTCTCTCAGCTCTCAGTACTAAGACTACAGAAAAACTACATGAATGCATCAAAGTAGGTGGAATTAGAAGGGGAAACATTGTGCAAAATGCTGACCCACCAGAAGCATACAAAGCATTTGTTCAGTGGTGACAATGAATAATTTAATCTGAGGCAAATTACCAAACAAACATCAATTAAATTACATGCTAGACTACAAGAGAAAGTTCTCCCACACACATTTCAGGTTTGCGGAGTCAATAGAGCAGCACAATGCACCCAGGATTGTGACAGAGTCATTCTGGCTGCTCACTCAGGGATGCTTGACATTCTCCACAGTACATATGACAATTGCAAGAATCTAAAGAGAAAAAGGTAAATTTAACTCCATCACACTAAACAAACATTCACACAACAAGAATAAAGAGACCACGTGTCACCCAGCCTTGTAAAAGGCAGGAAATCAGAGTTCCCTACCCCATAAACGTGCAGAACTAGAGTTTCTAGCACAATTGTCTCCACCACCCGTCCATTTCAAGTGCCCGAGACCAGAGAGCATTTAAAGCAAGCTGCAGCAGCAGCAAAGACTCCCCGGTCTAACAGCAGGCTCGTTGTGCCGAGTGCTGCCTTCACTCCAAGAGCTCCGGAGCTGTGCCCAGCCCTCGGAAACCGGAGCCACGCGGGAAGCACAGCTCGCTTTGCTGCCTGTGCCACAAGGATCTGCAGCACAGCCGCACTCCCAGCCCCAGCAGACAAAGCTCAAGTTCACTCTGCTGACCATGCTGTGCCAGCCAACACAACCTAAAATGACAGTTTCTAGAAAGTAGGGCAGCTAGAGACTGTCCAAACCTTTCGGTCTGGCTCCCTAGACAGCCTCCGGCCTCTCAAAGAAAAACAGTCCGAATATTTTATGGAAATAAATCAACAATTACAGTTTCTTTTGACCAATATGGCTTGGAAACCTAAGCATTAGGCATAAATGACATTTTGCCATCCTGAGCTAGAAGAGCAACATCCTTTGATCCTTTAAGTAAGGACTGCTTCCCTCAGCAAGGAGATTCTGCTCCTAAGCTGGATAGGCAAGTCTAGCTGAGCACAAGGGGTAATCCAGTTTTCTTGTGACAACAATCTCATTTCCTTAGGTTCCAAAAACACATGTGAATATTTTATAACTCATGCTGTAACAATGATGATATCATGATACAGATTTCAAACTTTCACTGCACTTGAAGAAATAATTCTCTTTACAATACTAATGGAAATTACATAAGTAAACAGCCTCCTATGAATATAGTTTTCAGACAAAGTTGTGAAGAGAATCACTACCCAATTTAGAGCAGTGCTTATTGGAGCCATGATTAAAAACCACACTTGGCTCACACCAGTCTGACCACTTGCCTCTGCTCACCCCATCTTCTAGAATTACATATTTGCCTAAATCCAGGAACAGTGAAACAAGGGACAGCATGGAACACTGGATTTTTTAGCTTTCACTAAAATATTTGGTTCATCCTCTAAATAAAATTATCTACTTCAAGACCTTGAAAATTGACTTCTAAAGTTTTAAACTTTTAGTAGTTGTTGACAGCAATTCATATCCCTCTCCAGCTGCCAGGCAGAATATTGGTTTTGAGGAGGAGTGTGTTGCCTCACCAGACAGAGACAAAAAAAAGGAAAAAAAGGTTTAATGTCATATCAGTTCTACTCTGGCATTTAAATAGTAACTTAAAATACACATAAAATCAGGTTAAGGCTGCATCCAGCCTCATTGAAACCACATTATGTTACAAGCACCATAAAGTCACTCCAGGACATTTACCTAACTGCAAAAGCAAATATTTTTGCAACATAAATCCTGTGCATAAAACCATGCAATAAACATATCCAATAGCATCTAGATAAAGGCACTAATAGGAGGTTCATATAATCAGCTATACAGTAAAACCCAGAGCACAATCAAGCTCCAAGACAATTAATACTACCAGGAAAAGCTCTTACTAACTTTCCCAAGGCCAGGATGCACAACCTTTCTGAAGTACAGATCTCCAAATTCTTTATAAAGCTGGTAAGGCTACGGCAAGCAGACAAGAATTTAAAACTCTCTTTTAAGGAGTTTAGAGCCAACAAAGCTCCTGGTATTTTAGTGCCATTGCAGGCTCTTGTAACACTGCAGGCATTTAGAAGCACCAGCAAATTAATATGCTGCACCAACTCATTTGGTGAACAATCTTATTCACATCTTAAGCTGCTTGTCCGGGGCTCTGAATGTGTGAGCAGGCTGAAGAAATCTGAGGCGCCGCAGATATTTCCTGAAAGGGTGCTACAGTTTTTCAAGAGTAAAGCTGCTTGCTGTACTTTGGACTGGTTACTGGGACAGCAGTAAAAAGCATTCTTGTGTCTTGAGGGCAAACAAAACCAAGACCACCACACCACATACATCATGATGTGTTTAGTCAAAGGACTAACACAAACCGTAGTTAAATGTTATTAAAATCTTTGTCATGGAGAGCTGCTGGTTAAGTTTGGGTCAGTGTGACAGCACAGTGTGTGTTATAGGAATATTTCTTAATTAATTGGCTTATTAGGACTCTGCAATAGCAAAGTATGCTGCTCACAGAGCGCATGGGGTGAAACTTTGTGAGTAAAACTACAGATATGTCATCCTGATTTCTACTCTTCTCACATTCCTGGAAGACCAAGTGGAAGGCTATCACAACACCACCAGCAAATAAACACAGGGAATGCTTACATTACAACCTGCTCCTTGTGTTTTCCTATCACAGCAATAACAAACCATGAAGCATTAAAAGAGGATGGCAAGCACAGTGCTGCTCTTTTCTGACACTATTGTGGGAGGAAGTCTAACAAATGCTTATCATTTCCACAAAATAATGGATTCCCCAACTCTGGCATAAACAGTACCCACAAATTGTACTCAAATCTGTCACAAATTCACTTCTTCACAAGAAGAATGATTCTCTATTTAACATCAGCAGCTGATCACACAGCACTAACATCAAACACAGGCAGCTCACAGATAAAAGTGCTGCAAACAGCTTAAGAGCAGACTGACATCTCGCAAGAGAACCAGAAATTTAGGTCAGCTCATTGCTGTGCTGTTCATCAGAGGAACATGCAACAGTGTGATGTGCACAGTAAGATGCTGATCACTTGGGCTCACTGTTTCCTGCTGCAAGAGAAGAACTGCAGTTCACTTTCAGTGCAACTTCTGAAAACTTGCTGCAACTGGACAAGCCTGCAAGTGGAGACCAGGTCATTCCTTTCAGGAAACAGAATGTCCTTTTCTGGTAACAGCCACAGGATGCAGTGCAACAAAGACACATGGAGCTGATTCCTACATTATTTTTGCACAGGGTCATGTAGGGCACCTCAATCACATTTTTAAGGAGTAATTCATTCCTCAAATGAAAAGAAAACACACACATTCTATCCTCCCTTTATCAGGGATGTGTGAATATCACCCCCACACAACTTCAGAAGCCTAGATTGGGAGGGTTGCAAGCAGATGCCATTAAATATTGATGTTGTATTTCATTTTTTGCATGACTATTTATTTGAAGAGAATTAATTAGTAGATGGAAAAAACTCTTTGAAATGTGGCTGTCAGACATACATACTTTTCATAACATCCAGGGAACACTGCAATACCTAAATTGTACTATCAGCTTGCTATATCAATATCCATCTTTTCAATATCAAAAGATACAACAAAATAGATACAGTCTATTTACTTTTGGATTTATCCCAGACTACAGTAACTATTCAGTAGTTACAATTTCACAATACAGAACTTCCATAACAAACATGGGCACAAGAGAAATTGCCATATTTTACCCAAGACCAGAAGAGTCAGGAGATGGGAGAGCCTGAGGATTTCCAGATCCTTGAGTGTCTTGTGCTCCATCCTCCAATCTTTCTTGTCTTTAATTCATGTCATAATTTGCAAGACAGGGACCATCAGTGCCTGGATTGCACAATGCCTACCCAGCACAAGGGGGTGGGATCTTTAGCAAAAAATATTACCAACAAATCCAAGTTCATTAAACAAACAAATATTTAAATGGAAAAAAAAAAATGAAAACAAAACAAGGGACTTTTGGAACAGTACAATACTTTAAGCACTGCACTTCCTAAATAAAAGCAGAAACCCAAGCATTACAAGGACTGACATCTTAAAAATGACACTGAGGCGAAACAAACAAATATTTAAATGGGGAAAAAAAAAAACAATGAAAAAAACCAAAAGAAAACAAGGGACTTTTGGAACAGTACAATACTTTAAGCACTGCACTTCCTAAATAAAAGCAGAAACCCAAGCATTACAAGGACTGACATCTTAAAAATGACACTGAGGCATTCCTCAAAAGTCTTGCTAGATGGACTTCCAAGTAATTTATTACTGAAATGAGATGGTACTAACCATTTACTCAAAAGTGGAAGACGTTAAAAGGCAAGTCCGTATTTTTGTGGAAGAGACACCTAGCTTTGGATATTACAGTTCACCAGAGCAAATGAAACCTCATCACCACAAAACACTTTTAAATATTTTTAAATATCTTGCTGTTTTATTATGTTGCCAAGTCACTATCAGCAAGTCCCTCTCCAGTGCTCTGGGTCTCCCAGAATAAGTTTTTTGCTACTTGTTGTATTCAGCTGACCTATAGGACCCTTGCTAAATGTGACACTTGTGACATGGCACTCTATCTGTGAGAGGTTATCACACTGCTCTTTAGGCAGCATCTTTGGAAACAAATGTTGCAAATTCTAAAGTACACGGTGATAAGATAAATCTTATGAGTAATGCAAGAAAAGCAAAACAAACTGGTTCTGAGAATAAATAATCTACTCATGGGAAGTAAGATGCATGGGGGGGCATGGGAAAATAATGGGATATTGAAAAAAAAGAACCTGCCCTGCTGCAGAGAATTAGAAAAGTAAAGTTTCTCCTTGGCAGACGTCAAGACTAAGGTGTAAGGCATCTGCACAACATGTCAGCCTTCCTCTTCTTCCCCTTTCCCTCTTCCTCATATCTATGCTTTGTTTACTTCAGAGCTCATCCATTATAAGGCTGCAGCTCTGCCTGTTGGATTAAAGAGCTCAAACACACAAGAAATGCTTTTGTGAGAAGAACAAACAGGAACCTCCTGTCCAGCCTTTGACTTCCATGGGCCTGAGCTACTGATCTCCACACAGCAACTGCAGCTTCTGGGCTCAGTTCCCTGAACATCCCATGACTCCCCAACCATTTTATAACACAGGGATAGAGCAGTTGCTTGATGAGCAGTTGAATCATTTAAAAAATATGAAAGAGGATACTGACTTGAATCTAAGAGATGCTTTATCTGCCAAGCAGGGAAAGCAAGTTTGGCCTCTGAACCAGACTGATTCAGAGAGGAAGAGGAAAACAAATGTGTGTTTACCTACCTACAAAGAAGGCAGGGAAAGAAAGACAATTTCTCACAAATTGACAAGAACATCCCCTCCCACAGTGAGGACAACGAGGTCACTCAGTGCTCTGCAGTTGTTCCAATGACAATACCTTCCACTTAAAATAGATTTGGGAAGCTACAGCTCTGGTCCAAAGGCTGAGTCAAAAATGCTTCCAGCCAAGGAAGGGAAAATAAAGGGTTTGTTTTTCGCAAACCCTGAAGTTCAAATCCACCTCTCCCAATTTTTGGCTGCTAATTCATGACCCAAACTGGTGGGCCAAGAACCACTAGAACCAGTGAAGTTTAAGATATGGGAGAAGACTTGGGCAGAGCATGTCTGAAGCCAGAGGCTCAAGATGACAGCACCTGCCAGTTTCCACCAGGGACATGCAGAATTCACAGACAAATTCTCTAACAAAGAGCCACTAAAACACTCCAGCTCTCATCAAGTCCTCAGGCCTTATGGATATACTTGTAAGGGATTCCAACATTCTGGAAAAATAAAATTACTGCTTACCTGGCTTGGTCTGCAGAGTGAGAGGGACCAAGACAAAGTGAGAACTAAGAGCAAGACAGAGCAGCTGTCATGTGGGCTCCTCACTTTTATTTTTTGAGTACTTTTGTACATGAATGACATCCATAATGATCAGTAAGCACATCTAACAAGGTTACTGGCACTTTTTAGATAGTTCTTGTTTGTGAGCACTTACTATACCAACTAAAGCTCAGAAATCATGTTTCATTGCTCCTCCAAGTCAAAGAAAAGTAAAATTCCAAATAAAGCTGAATGCAGCCATGACATTTTTCTCCTTATGAAATTCATGCAGATTATGGACTCTGCAAAGGCACACAAGCAAACACAATCTTAACATTTTGTAAAATAAAGATATAACACAATATTCATAAGATGCCACATTTCCTCTGTAGTGATTGTTAGTTTAAAAATGGTGTATTTCCTGGCTTTAAGATGCCTAATTCTACTAATTTGGTATTTGTAACCATATCTATTTTTGGAACACATATACAAAGAGGAGAAAACAAGTTCCAAATGCAGTGCCATTAATAGAACTGTATAGTTCATGCATCTTTTCTTCCCTAAGAGAATCTGAGCATTAAGCATTGCACCACACAAAGAAAATGTATTATGGTCCCCTTTTTAAGGGCAGTTTGTGCCTGTAGCTTTTTTCTGTTACTTTTGGGTTCATCTTCTGATTGTTTTCAAAATTCTCCTGTCCACAAAAGCCTCTTGAAGTGCATTAGGGCTTACACACTAGTCCCAGACTGTTTAATTCAGCCCTAATACCTTGAGGAAGCTTCAGGATGGATTGTTGCTGTTCTGATTAAAGAATCAATCCCACCCCCTGCCAGGAAGGTTGGATGGATGCCTTGCCCCCACAGGGAAATCCATAGTGCCCCACTGACCAGCACCACCCAAACACCCCATGTGTCAATATATCATGAATAAAATCCCCAAACACTTCATTCTTACATTATAACTGCAAAAAGGGGGTCTGAATTCCCATTATTTTGATTTTTTTCACTTGTTCAACTCTCCTAGTGTGGATTCTGGCTTTTGATTCTTCTGTCACTATTCCATTTATTTCTGTTCCCAGAGATTAACCCACAAGCAAACCACAGAAGACTACACCAAGCCAACAGCAGACTCAAGTCAATACAAATGTCCATAACTGTGTGCATGAAACCCATAAATATCATGTAGAATGTCTTCTGACCTCTGTGTGAATGGGGCACTCCATTCTGTCATGCTGTTCCCAACCATCCAGTACTTCAACTCAGCTGCTAATAGCCAAGTGAAATGTTTATATTTGTATTGTTTAGCTCAGCAAAGGCTAGTGGAACAATTCAACACACTCTCTCAACCATTAAATGTTGGCACTGTGATACCTCTCTGTTCAAGACTAAGTATTTTCCAAGAGTGACAACTATGCAGACCCAGTCTCCAATGATGCCTAAATTAGGTGCATGTGTTTCAAAACAGCACATTTTCTAGCTAAAATTATAGTTTTCCAACAATTACAGCTTTCCTATTTCAAGACTATTTCGTGTCAATCATGCTGAACCTCTGGAAAAGGAGCTTTTAGCAATTTTATACTTAATACAGGTATAAAGATGATGCAGACAAGAATCAGAATAAGAACCACAATGCAAAAATAAAACCAGCCCAACAGTTATCCAGAGGAGGTGGTGGGGAGATGCTCACACATACCAGGAATGGATGCAAGCTCCTATCCCCCTTCCAGGGTGGTCTCCTGGGCTACTCCAATGCATCTCAGAGAGACACATGCAGCCACACAGCCAGAGACACCTGATTTTATCTTTAAATAGAGCTGGAACCTAGCTAGCCCCCCCCTTCCAAAAATAAGGCTGTAAATCCCCAGGGCACTGATTTAGACAGGCAGAGTCACACAAGTCATGTGAGATGCACTCACTACCTAAAGGGCTGGCTGGTGCAGTTCTGGGTTTCAGGTAAAACATGCAGCCATAATCTGTGATGGTGCCTTGAGCCTGGGGCTCAGGCTGGCACTGCTTTGGGAGGATGGAGCCTCTCAGATCAGCTGATGATGGTGTCCTTGAGCAAAGCAGCAAAGGAACCCCTAACCAATAATTCCATCACTGAAACATTTGCTTAGGAGTTGTTTTGCACACCAAAACCTGAAGCAGAGCTGTGCAGTTTTTCAGCTTTTGAATGTTAACTTACAACCACGTGCCAAAAGTGTCCTGTGCGAAACCCAGATGTTTCACAGCTCCAAAGACTTGTAAGGAAATAAAGGCTCTTGACCAGCACAGAACCCTTTCCTCTCACCCTTTATTTTTAGGCTCTTCCAGTGACTACACATGAGCAAAAGGATCTCAGACTGTTATACTTGGGAGACACAGCCCCACAGGATGGGTGAAAATATGTTTATGTAGTGCTCTATCACAGCTCTCCCTGTTCATCCACTGCCAGTTCTTCTTTTACTACAGCAAAACCTGAGTTACACACTCTTAATGAAAGCCACTCCTGTAAGACCCACATTTGACAGATCAACAGCCCTCAAGAGGGCAAGAAATATTTCTCTTCCCCGTTTAACTTTTGTTTGAGAAAACACACTTTCATTCACTCCCTGCTCCACGCCAATCATTTTGTTCTTTTTGTAAATACAAAAGTGCTAAAGCATTTCTCTCTGCCTCGGAGAGTATAATGCAAAGTGAAAAATATTATCTAAACACATTTTGAACTTATTTGCTAAAAAATTCCTTCAGGCTTTCTGCACAGAATGAGTGAATGTAAAACAGTAGTGCACACAATTCTAGATAAAGCTTTTATTTAGAGACGTTGTCAAATATTCTTCCACACTGAGTAAAGATGCAAAATGCAGCCACAGAAATCAACGTATACACAACAAACCAGTACATCAACTCCACTTAAGCATGACATGGAAAAAGCCACATAAAATAGCAATACTACAAAGCCAGAAGAGGACTGCTAGGTCTCTGCACTACTTTTCTGCTTTACTTCTTATCTAATCTTCATCCTTTGCTCCTTGCTTATTCCTTCCCCTCGTGCACCCACTATACTTTCTCCTGATCCCATCAAACTCTTGATTTGCCATTCCTAATGCACTAATCCCATCGCCCATCCTGACAGCAAGTCACAATCCCACCCATCCAGCCCAGAGCCCAGCCCTGCTCTGTGTGCTTTTATCCAAGCTGTTTCCTTGTTACTGACTGGTTCCTTGTTTTCTTTGTTTAAATTAATTTTCTCCTCCTGAGCTCATTTCTGCTGTTTCCTTCATTCTACTAGTCCTTCTTCACTCACTGTCAGAACTGCCAGTTTGAATTATCTCTCCTCAAATGACCCTCTCCATCATCCCTGGCCCTTCCATCACAGCAACAGCTCCTAGACAAGCTGACCCAACTGTCTGTAACTAGATCCTGGCATGATCTCCAGTCCTCCTTCTCCAAATTCAGTCTCCTGAACCAGGAGGTTTCCTCTCTGACCACACACCTCACTCACCCTCAGTGAGTGTAACAAGAACCAGTCCATGAGGACAGAAGAACCGGTTTGCTGCTATTAACAGAGAATAAGAGTGGTCAGAGGGACCTTTACCCTGACTTGGTGCCGCCATGCTTTCCATCCCCCTCTGCCCTGCTCACTGACCCACGCTGCTCTCCCCTAACACAGCCCTGCTCCCTCCCTGCAGAGCTGTCCTCCAGCTTCTCCCTCTGTGCCACTGGGCACCGACAAAGGAGCCTGGGAGCAGCTGCCCAGCTCCACCCTGGCCTTCAGCAGCCATGGCATGGGAAGTCTGGCTGCTCTCCTGCAAGGCCCAGACTGAGCCTTCTTCAATTATTCTGTGGGTGAGCTCATCTCGCCCCACGAAAATCCCTCCAAGGCCAAAACGTAGCCAGCACCCAGGAAGATTTGGTCAATAACAACTTCACTGAGTACAGGCAATGTGGTATTTTTCCAAGGACTTACAGGTTTGCCTAATTGAGGAATATTTTCTCAACAACAGCAGCAGACGTATCCCTGTTCAACAGCTTCTGTCTGCCAAATTTCAGAACCTTGCTGCAATGAATGGGAACACTACAGCTCTCCAAAACCAAAGAGGCATCGTGTTCAGCATGTGCAATACACACTGGCCCTGGGAACAACGCAATGATCCCAACTGCTCTGAAACCCAAAAAGCAAGAGGAAGGCACAGAAAGAGGAAAACTGCAGCCTGAGCACTCTAACAGGGAAAGAAATTAAAGCAGCAGAAAACAGAGGATTTGAGAAAAAAAACTGTTAAATACATTCTCAGTAAGATCACTGCCAGCTCAGTCTAGAATAGAGTCTGAGACAGAGAAAATTGTCCAAGGAACCAAACAAGCAATTTCTTGGTGTTAATTGGAGAAAAATCTTCAGTAGTGCAGCTAGGAATAAGGAATATGCTCAGAATCCTTGCAAAACAATCCTTCTCCTGTCACATAGGTAGCACTCCTTTATCTGCACATCCACAGACTCAGAGCATTGAAATTAATTTTTGAACTATGAAATGAATAATTTATGAGAGAAATTGTACCTGCTATTCCCAGAGGAGTAAATCTAAACACCACAAACTACCCTTCCCCTTCAGGGAATTCATGGTACCAGCAGCACTTAGACCAGCCCCACTGCAAGGGTGGAACTGAAGGTTTTACTTTATAAAAACACTTCAGGTACCAAACAGAAGCACTTGGAAAACACTGAACAAGAGACGGCCAAGTGACACATTTAATGGAAGAAATCTATATTATTTCAGCTACAACAAGAAGAAATATCCACTCTGGGATTTTCTCAGGATTAAGGACTATCTGGGTGATTTGGTAGCTCATTTGGGGCCATCCTTCTAAACCAGACATTAATTCCCAAGTGACTCCTTTTCAAGTTTTATTGCTTTACAGGGTTTCTGAGGGCATCTGGGAGATTGCTATCGTTCTTTTGATTGTTTTGCCAATTAGGCTGACTCTTACTCAAATAAATTAAGGACAACATTTAACAGAACTGCTTCTTTACATGGTTTACAACATGACCTGCTTCAGTGATCAGCAATGAACACCAGGCAAACAATATTTCATTCTTGCACTTGACTTACAGAAGAGTTAATCTAGAAGCCCTTCTACAGTTTTTTTCTATTTTTAGATGCAAGAAGAAACATTTTATTTAATTAAGCCAACAAGCCATTCTTAATAAACTGAGCCAAAAGAAATTATTGACCAGGTTAATAAGTTTGTCTCCAGACAAACAGAGTGATCATGTTAAATTCCAAAGGGATCCAAACCACCCCAACACACCTGCTTGAGAAGAAACACTAAATGCACCATATCCTGTACATACATACAATATATATATATATATATATACCACTTTTCCACTGTTTTGTATTTTAGAGCCAAAGCCATAGACTGAAGAGAATGGCAAAGATGCCAAGAGACAACAGCGTTTTACCAATTTAACCAGCTTACTGTTTTCAGAAAAAAAAAAAAAATACAAAAGCAGCGTTTCTAGGGGAGAAAGGAAGAAGAGAAGTTTCATCTGAAGCACACAATCATACTGAAGGGGGAAGTTATTTTAAAATATTTACATGAACACTAAGGAAACTCAACAAACCATTGGATTTTGACAGCTGGACTGGATTCAATGTATAACCAATCTCAGCAGCAGTATTTCAAACAGGATGAAAGTGAATTTCCAAAAATTCATTAGCAGGTTACCTGTCCAGCAATCAAAGGCAATAATGTAAAGCAGGTTATTAAGTTAAGGTGTCACAGTGCAACAGTGGCTCCTACTCTTTATGAGGAACTCGGCTTTTGAAATTCAGCTTTAAAAGAGTGTTTTACAGCTTTTGAAATTGTGCCGTAAAAGAATGTTTCACAACATGAGTAACACTAATGAGCTGCAAAGAGACCAGAAAAACATCGGCTCATGTTTGACTGCCTTCCCCATATGGTTCAAGGAAGCGGGGGATCCTGAGCAGCCACAATACGGCTGCGAGGGAAAACACTGAATTCTGCAAGTCTTGACTCACGCTGAAAGAGCGTAAATCCCCCACTCCTTAATGAATAGGTAGGAAATACGAGAATAGGTGGTTTGACAATATTGTAAAAATCCTCTTTCTTAAAGCAAGTCAGAATTGGAAACGAAATTACTCAGACGTTCAACCATTAAAGTTCCAGCAGCTCTTGTGGTACCCAAAGGGAATCTTTCCACTCCTGCAGGTACCAAGGGGTGCAGCAGGGACTTCTCACATAACCCCATTCTCCTCCCAACCTGCGAGCAGGGCAGCCCCCACACAACACATCATCCTAAAGTTTAAAAATTTCTCTTTTTAAGCTACAGAAAGGACTCGCATGAACCAGTTTTACAATGCCCGAGCACCGAGGCTGCAGCAGCCCCAAATCCCACCCCGAGCTGGGCACGCACACAAAGGTGTGAGCTGCAGAATGCAGATACTCTGTCATGACTCAGCTTCTATAAACTATTTCTCACTCACTAATCTGCATATACAGGCTGACCACTTAAAACACTGAGGGAAATAAGAGGGTATTAATGTCAGACAATTTTGCTACCTCAAAACTGTCCACGTAACTATGCAGAACGCTAAATTAATATTACTTAACTAATAAAAAGTGTGTTTTGCTTTGAAATGCCCACCTCCAGCACTCTGTGTACAACTTTTACTAAGAGCTTTAGAATAAACAAGGAAAAATTATAAATATTATGCGTTTGTTACTGACCTCAGCCTTTCACTGTATCTGCTCTTAGGGTGCTTTTATAGAATATTTTTGTGGGTGAAATTCCAGACTCGTTGAAATAAACAAAAGTTTTAACATGTTACTAAACAGGAACCAAGTTTCTATGAAACTGACACACACAAAAAAAAAAAGGGTCAGGGATACCCAGCTCTGCCTCTGGGAGTTGTCTGAACGTCATCAATTAAGTTTCACAGCAAATTTAGAATAAAATAGACGTTTCAGAAGAGCATTTGCCATCACCACAGGAGAAGTTGCCAATGATTCACCCACCCACCTGTGAAGGTTAGGCCCATGATGGAAACTCTCAGCTCATCAGAGTTAACCCATGACTAATCATGCAAGACTAATTACTTGTGTCCTTCTCCCATCAGACACCATCTCCTTTTCTTTTAAGTCTTGGAAAACAACACTTAAGACCCAACCCCAAAGAGTTTGGGGGGTGAGGGCTGTAGGAAGTGTGAGAATGGGATGGGTGGGATGACACACAATTTCTATTGTCTGCAATCAGCTACAGGGCTGCATACAATCAAACTGGATGTTGGCTCAAGGATCAATACAACAAACCTAGATCCAGCTCTGCAGATGCTCTTACGAGCAGAAGAAAACTGGGTTTTCAACCGAGATCACATTTGACTGCTGTGCCCATTACAGGCACTGTGCAACGCCACCAAGGTCAAAATCACCCAGGTACTCCAGATGGTTTCCAAATGTGAGTCACCACCACATGCAACACCCATCCATTGCAAATATTATTGAAGAACAATGCTGCATTCAAGCAAATTGCAGAAATGCAAGATTACAGCTGTTTAAACACAAATTCTGCTGATGAAATAGAGGCACGAGTACTGAAAGAGGAAACGCTATACCAGTTCCAAATAGCAAGGGGGCCTTCAAGTTCTCAGAGTTGCACCTATGTGGAATGAACTTTAAAAGACAAAAAAAAACCCATATCCACAAACCATGTGTTTTCGTAGTAAAGCATCCTGGAACACCCTATAAACAAAAGGTGTGGTCCCCAAAGTATCGCTTCCGTCAGGAGTTGGCCAACAGAGCCCCTCACATTCTGGCAGCTAATTAAGACCCGTGCAAATACTGAATATCCACCTTCTCACAGGCTGAAAGCACAGTGACAGCTGTTAGCAGCCACCCAGCTTTCACAAAGGTCAAGGAAAAACTTGATTAAATCACCTCCCTCCCCAGGCTTTTTTTTTTTTTTTCATTTTACACTGAATGTGGAAAAAAAACCCCACAGCAATAAACTCACAGTGTCTGCACCTCTGAAACATTCATAACAAAAAGATAAAACTTTCCACATTCAATCACTTGGCCACCTGAACCTGACGTGCTGTGACAGCGTTCTGAAAAGGCACAATTTCTCCTGGACTACCCAACCACAAATTTACACGAAACTCCCCCAAACTACATCCTGTACCAAATGTCCTACTCAAGAAAGTTCATTCCATTCAATACACCAGCCACAGCTTTTTCTACCCTGAAGACAAGCACGAAGTGCTGAGGTCGGTTTCAGCTCAGTCTGCAATGTAATCCCACTTGTTTTAAGAGCTTCATACCACACAAAAGGACACTGGTGGGAAGTGTGACACACACTTATGATTTTACTCACTCAAGTACCCTTCAGAAGACCTGCGGGTGCCATGCTCCATGTTCTTTCCCATTAGCCAAGAGAGGAAAAAGGTGAAGGAGATCTCAGTGTGCTTTTACAGCCCGTTGTCCCCAAAGAGCAGCACTGAAGGTAAAAGTCGGGTCTGTGCACCCCTGCATAACCTTTACTTATCACTTCCACTTGTTAAGTATTTAGAAAACACTGCCAGTTTCAAGAATCAGACACGAAATAAATATGCACTGCACCCTCCTACCTGTCAGCCCTTAATGCACCCTTAACTCAGGTGAAAAATAAAATGTTTTGGTGCTGTGCCTGCACTTTGGCCTTAACCCGCTGCCTCCTCCTCAGCTCCTGAACATTTGGAATATAACAGGCAGGAAGGAATTCTGCAGGGCTTGGGTGGACAGAAGCTGCAAGCAGGGTTATGTGAGACCTCCAGGTTTTGTTCTGCAACACCGGATTGCTGGGAGGCCCCAGACGATCTCATTATCCCCAGCATTCCCCCCATGCAGGACAGAAATGCTGCATTAGGACATCTGAGAACTCTGCTGGTTATGAGCCCTTTTACACTCACAGGAACAATCTTGAGATGTTGCTCAAAGTCCAGAATCAAGCGAAATATCAGAAGGAACTTAACAATAGGATTTGCAAGCCAAAGGCACAGGATGCACTCACATCACAGCACAAGGCTAAAAGCCTGTTTTGGGAATAACTCACACATTGCCAAAGGGACTTTATTGCTTCTGAAGTAGGAGGCTTTCTGCAACCAGCCTTTTTCTCCCCCAAGGAACGAGCAGAAATTCTACATAACTTCAAGCACATTAACATTCTATGAGCTCTAAAAAGCAAGCTGATTTTACTTCTTTGCTAAATTTAAAGGGTGAATCATGAACACCCATGCAGCCTGGTGGATCAGAGATACGGGGTGCAAGTCAAGCCTGATCAAACATTGCTGATTTTTCTAGCAAATTTCTGAACTACAGTTAAAAACACTTGCTTTTGCCTCAACTTTCAGCCCTTCAAACCACATGAGTCACATGTAAAACAGGTATTTGTTGCTTACCACACCTGCTCCTGAAAACCCATTAAAAAAAGAAAAAAAAAAAAAAAGACAACTGAGTCCTAAAGTAAATGTAAATTTAATTTTGTTTAAAAAAGAAGTGCCATGATCAACAAAAGAAAGAGGCATATATTAAATACAGGTTGTTTGTGTGGTTTCCTTTCCAGCAGAAGGGAAAACACAGTGAGAAATCAGTTTTGGCCTAAATATCCAGAGCACTGGAAACCGACGTGTTTTCAGAGCTCTGCCCAAATTAAAATGGAACAACTCCTGCCAAATTTCTATCTAGAATCATTCATTCTCTTGATCCAACCCTTTTCCTCAGTTACCTACTACATTTCTCAGAGTGCTACACTGAGGACTTGAAAAAGTGATACTTTGATGCTGCTGAAGACAATTTCAGAAACAAAATGATCAGATTAAAAACTGGCACAAAAGCAAATTGTAACTGTTGCAGAAGACGTACATGGCAGCACACACCCCTACAAATATTATGTAAAAAGAAGAACTATTTATAGGCACTACTCTATACTACCATTCTGGTTCAGGAACACCTCAGTATTGCTTGCAGTTTTAGGAGTGAGAAAAAAGAAAAAAGTTTCATTTTTTGAGAATTCAGAGTTTATTTTCCAGTGTAAAAATTGTCAAATTATGCTGCCTTTTACTTTAATTCCATGCTAACTATTCAGTCTCCTCCCAAAGCATCCTAGATGCAGAAAAAGGAGGCAACTGCAGGTCCTCCCAGAAACATTCCCATGCAGCAGAGCTGTTTATATACTGATGAATCAATATAGCATCACTACACTATTTCACCAGCATTTATCACCTTTCTTTCTATGGCATATAAAACCACACCAAAATAACCTCTCCCAGTCAGCAAGTGCTCCCTAATTTACTGCATAGGTCTAACCAGATCTGCCTAAAACATGACTCCAGTGTCACAGCACAACGGGATGCTGAGCTGCCTGCCAGAGCGGGCCAGGAATGCACCCAGAAAGGACAGCAATTAGCACATCTAAAATAACCATTTCTGCAAGAGGCAGCTCAAAAGCTCAGATGTATTTTCATCCCAACTCGCGCCGGTTACCAGCCACAAACACATGACTACAGGAGAGAATCCTGCAGTGCTTTACAATCCAGATGACCCCTTGCCACTTATTCTTAACTTCTTCATTCAAACAGCGGGTCCGTCTCCCTCTTCTCCCTCCTCCCTCGGAGCACAGATTTGTCCCAAGATGTTCCTTGTCCCACCCTCAGGGCAGAGCCGCTCCGGAGCCGGCTGTCCGCGGGTACCAGCCCTCCCAGACCCAGCAGGTTTGCTCCATGCTCCACCATCAAACATGGCTGCACCATGTCCTCTTTGTGATTGAATATGTGGAACAGCTCTTCTGCCTTCCCAGAGCTCTTCCATCTCCCTTCCCTTATTTCTTCTCACTAGCAAGGGACCCTCTCACATCGCTATTGCCCACTTCTCTTTCCTTTTAACAGTCCGGTATTTTCCATTAACGTTCCACCGTAAACCAAATGCATTTATACTTTCCAGGCTCTCCTCAAAAGCATCAGGAGCTTCGTACATTGAAACCCTCTGCACCATTAAAACCTGCTTTATTTACACACAACACAAAACTCTGCTCGTAAAAACCTCCGTCCTTCAGAGCCAGCGTGGAGAGAAGCCCCTTAACAGCAGCGACGGGAAAATTTATCATCTGGCTTTTCTTCCCTGCAGCTCCCTCTCCTGAAACCGGACCCCCTGTCCATAGATCCACCTCGGAGCCTCCCGCAGCAGCCACACACAAAACCCACCCCACGCTCCGCGGCGAGCCTCCCTCCGCTCCCCAGCCGCCGCCGCTTTCCTTGTGCTACAGAGCTTTTTTAAAAAATTTTAATTCCTTCGGCAAAATTAAATCAAACTCCTGAACCTCCGCTGGGATTTCCCTGCAGAGGCTGCACATGAAACTTTCCGGAGCGGGGGGACCCCCGGGCAGAGCAGCGCCGAGGTGCCGGCGCGGAGCGCACCCGGCTCCCCTCAGCGGCCCCGGCACGGACCGTTATGCCCCGGTGCGGCTCCCGCAGCCCCGCTCCCCCCGCGCCCGCACTCACCCACAGCTCCGTGCCCCAGCTCATGGCTCCGCCGGCGCTGAGGGGCGGGCGGGGGGCGCTGGGGGTGTCGCTGTCCCCTGGCTGTGCCTGCTCGCCCTCGGGAGGGCCGTGCCCGGCGGTGCGAGCGGAGCGGGCGGGACGGGCGCTGCTCACCGCCGCTCCCGCCTCATCGCGCCGCAAAATGGCCCGGGCGGCGCGGGGCGGGGGGGCACTGACAGCTCCGGGCTGCGCAGGCGCGGAGCCGCCGCGGCTGGCGCGGGGGGGCGGCCCCGCCGGAGGAGCGCAGGCGCGGCCCGGCCGCGAGGGGAGCGGGGCCGTGGGGAAAGGGGATCCGTGGATCAACAGGGAAAGGGGGTCAGTGGGGAGCAAGAATCAACGGGGAAAGGGGATCAAAAGGGAAAGGGAATCAGTGGAGAACGAGAATCAACGGGGAAAGGGGGATCAGTGCGGGACAGGAATCAGCGGGAAAAGGGGATCAGCGACGAGCGGGGCCATGGAGAAAAGGGGATCAGTGGGGAGCAGCAGTCAGTGGGGAACGACGGCAGCTGCGGGAGCGGGGATCGCTGGGGAGCAGGGATCAATGGGGGGCGGCAGTGGCTGGGGAACGGGATCAGTGGAGTAGCGGGGTCAGTGGGGAACAGGCGTCAATGAGCTAGCGGGGATCAATGAGGAACGCGGGTTTCTGGGGAATGGCCATCAATGGAGGATGGGTCAATGGGCAGTGGATGCATGAGGAATGTGAGTCCCTGGGGAATGGCCATCAATGGGCAGTGGATGCATAAGGAATGCGGGTCTCCAGGGAATGGCCATCAGTGGAGGAGCACGGGGGGCGGGGGGGGGGAAAGAAGGGGTCGCTAAGCAGTGGGTGCCACACGCAGGGAGGAGGCTCTCCCTGTTCTGCTCACAGAATTACCAGCAGTGGTACAGATTGCCCAGAGAAGTGGTGGATGCTCATCCTTGGAAACGTTTGTAGCCAGGTTGGACAGGGCTCAGCAATTTGGCATGGTTGAAGAGGTCCCTTCTCACTGCAGGGGTTGGACTGGATGGCCTTTAGAGGTCCCTTCCAACCCTAACTATGGTACTGTTCTGTGCTTTCTAAAACTTACATGAGTTTTAGAAGTCCCTTCACTGGATACACTCCAGGACCTCAATGTCCTTTTTCAAGTGAGGGAACCAAAATTGCATGCAGTGTTTGAGGTGCCTCACCTGTGCCAAGTACACAGGTGGTGATTCCAGCCCCACCCACCCTCAGGTGCTCTTCTCTGCCTCTTACCACCCTCCCCCCGAGCCAGGTGAGGCTGGTTTTGAAACAAATGTTCCTGTTCTGGTCATGTGTAAAAGAAGAGAGGGCCCTAGAAAGGAAGAATCCCACAGCCTTAGAACCCTTGAAGCTGCGTCGTGTGGTTCAGGTTGGACATCAGGAGGAATTTCTTCATAGAAAGGGTGATTAAATATTGTCATGGGCTGCCCAGAGAGCTGGTGGAGTCACCATCCCTGGAGGTGTTCAAGGAAAAACTGGGTGTGGCACTCAGTGCCATGGTCGGGCTGGCAGGGTGGGGATTGGTCACAGGTTGGACTCAATGACCTCACAGGTCTTTTCCAACTGAATTAATTCTGTGAGCTCACTGCAAGGCCTGACTTCTAACTCAGCTAAGCAGTATATACAACCCTCACCCCCAAAATAACCCAAATCCAAGAATATTAAATCCACCATCTGTCACCAAAATGCTCAGCAAGCAAGCAGGAAAATAACCAAATTATCTGCCTTTGCATAAATGTGGGTTATTGTAGCAATTACACAGGCCTTCCAGAAAATGGCTCATTTCCTTGCCAGAAAAACATTTATTTTGTGATCCTCTGTCACTTAGTCTTACTTTGCATTTCTGCTTTTCAGCTACAACAAACGTTAAAAGAGCTTTAGACCAATATATTTATTGTATCTATTCATGAGAGATTTTTGTGGGGGAAATAAAAAAGGGAAGCACATTAATTCACCTGAGGTAAAAGGCTTCTGCTCAAAAAGGGTGGGGATGCTTTTGATGTGAGAAGATAGAAATTGACCAGCTGCTACAACAAGCATTATCTCCCCTGGATTAATGCACTTCTTCCACTGATGCTTGGCTCTTACCCTACATGAGGAAGAAAAACACATTAAGCAATTCCAACATTTTGAACAACAATGAAGACAAATGTTAATAACAGAATTGCATTTATTTTTATCCGAGTTCCATTGATTTGAAGATGAGAGGAGAGTGCAGCTCCTCACACAGCTGTCTTTGAAGAGACACAACAGGCTGTGCTTTTGTTCATCATTAAAAGTTATTACTTTAAAGGGCTGGCTTCATAACAACTAAGAGACACCCTGTTCAGCTCATTTTAGAATAGTTCTTCCTTCTACTGCCAACATATTTGAATATCCAAGCCTGCCCTGCTGCCTGAAGCACAACCACAGTCTTCCAAGGGCCTGTACTTCCACAGGCTCCCAGACCACCATCTTTAGCCCTACATCCACCCAGGACACACTGCAAAAGCAGACAGCGCTCTTCCATCACCACTTTTTGAGATCTTAACCTATAAATACTCGCAGAAAAAGAATGTACAGGAACAGAAAGCAGCACTGGTATCATCTGAGCTAAGTTTGTGTGGAATTTCCTTTTGCACAAAGAGCTGGGAGGGGAACAGGGCAAACCTGTTACACCAGCATGGGCAGGGAAACCAGTCCACACCGAGAGATAGAAATGCTCCACCAGTTCCAGGGAGATAAAGGCCAGAAATACAAGTTTTGTATTTTGATGGTACATTAGAATAAACCATACCAAAAATTATTACAAGTTATCAAAATTTCTGTGGACAGAGGCTCAAGTCAAAAACTAAAAAAACTTAGTTCTAGATGTTGCAAGAACAGGATTTTCCCCTATTTTTGACTGCTTTTATTGTTTAGCCTCAGACTCTCCAAGGCAGGGACTGCCACTTACATTATTACTTTCAGTTGTGCAGAGCCCAAAACAACAGGGCCTGCAGCTTGGCTGGTCCCTAATTAATAATGTAATTAGCAATGACAGGAGCATTAAGAGCCTTTTATGCCAAAGTTGATGCTGGAAAGCTCAGTGGGTTCCAGTCTCAAAAAATAACTGAAAATTACACTTAGAATTGAGATTATCTAGCACTTCTCCACTGAGTTTGCACAATCCATATCTGAGCAAGAGAAGCTGGGTAGGAATTTTCCCTCAGTCAGGCTGAGAACAAGACCATGCAGATCTGCTATCCAGATATGGGCCTATTCCTGTAAATTCTCTGTTTATCTCCCCTGTTGTTATGATTCAGAACACTCCCAGATTCAGCTCCAAAACCCAGCTAGAAGCAATTCCATTTTTAGAAAGCCAGAAGTTTGTTTAGGAAACCCCAATCCCCCTTGAAAACAGCCAGGTTCACTGCTAAATGATTGAGAAACCATGTAAAGTAGATAAAATAAATCCCTAAACTGCAGTTCAACCTAAAACTCTGTGTTTGTTTACTTATGCAAAGGAAGAAAAATCACAACTCTCAGAGCGTGGACAAGCACTTCCAGCTTCCAGGAAACAGCAGGAAGAGGATGTACCTTTCCCCCCAGAGTTACCACCCTTACAGCTGCTTCCCTTTGATTTTACAATTCTACCCGAATTATCCATGTCCAAGATAAGGAACATGGATGTTGCTTGTAACCTCTCATACACTGGGACCGAAACAGCACCAGGAAAGGAAGGGGACACACCTTTCCTAGAGGCCATCATCATCATCATCACAGCTGTTTCCTCTCTGCTGTTACAACATTACTCCGATCACTCAGACACACAACAGGGGACCCGCGGTGCTCTTTAATGCCCCATCAGGGCTCAGAGAGGCCTGAGCAAAACCTGATAAACACCTGATAAACGCTAATGGCCCTGGCCAGCCTCACCTGGGGCCTCTGCCGGCCGATCCAGGGGCTGCATTTAAGCTCTGGCTGAAAGCTCAGTGGCTTTGTCCTGTGTTTTAAGGGGGGGTCCTAGTTCCAGCTCAGGCTGTGCCTGGCTGTATATCCTCTTGCTATGGAGCCTAGCTCACATCTGACCTCACCTTAGACTGCCTTGTTCCTGTGGGCCATCATCAGACCATGACTGACCTCGGTTACCAGCACCCAAACTGTAGATGGACTTCCCAACTCAGCCTTCCTCCTGTCTCATTGCTGTGAACTCAGCAGATCGCCTCGATTTTGGCTGCCTCCAGCTCTGACCCCTGGGCCTGCTCTGCCTGCTCTTCCCTCTTTCCCCAGGGACTGTGGGACTGGATCCTGAGCGGCTCCTGCCCTGGGTCTGTGTTATCCTGCTCATCTCCCCACCTCACACCTGTGCCCTGGCTCACAAAAGATGTTATAAATGTACCATGAAATGGCAATCTGACTCATTCTGTGCTGAGCTGTACCTGCAGGCTGTTCCTCCATCGTGATTTCCTGACACTGCTGATACCTTCCATCCAACGTCAATAATTCTCCATAATACACTTAAAAAAAAACCCCCACACATTCTGTGATGAGTTCTAATTATTTGATTAATTACAATTAAGGAGTAAAGAAAAAAGATACCTAGGCTAAGAATAACAGCATGTACTGGGAAGAGCAGACTTGGAGCAAAGGGATCTTGTGTGGAAGGTACAATGAAACAAATCGACGTCACAATGAAAATTATTGTTACAACTCATTAATGACAGTCAGAAGCTGCTTTCTGTTTTGATAGAGATGTAAATTTAAATACAGACATCTTTTAACATACAAATTCTTAGAAAAATGCATAGCCAAAGAAAGTAAACATGTTATAAATCCTATTTTTGGTTCATTTTGTATAGGTAATTGGGGAACTTACAGGTACTACAATATCCTAATAGTTGGTGAAGAAACATTGGAAAAAAAGGATCTTCAGAAAATTTCCTTTCTGTTGCATACAAATCCCTGATTGCTAGGAATCATCCTCAGGCTAAAGATGATTTTTCTTCTGAAGGAAGGTTCTGAAGGGAGCTCCCAAAGGAACCATTCTCAGCCTAAAAAAGGCTCTGCAGGTGAACCAAATCTCAGAATTAGAAGAGAATTTCTTGACCACTCAAGCAGTCAAAGTGCTCCTGATATTTGTTATCGGCACGAGAAGCTGTGCTGCAGCTGTGGTTGCAAGCAGCTGTTTCTCAGGAGTCAAAATTCCCCAGATTTCCGAGGCGATCCATGCACAGGGATTATAATAATTACAATATTAAAACAAAGCAAACAAACAAACAAACAAAAAAAAACCCCAAAAAACAAACAAACAAACAAACCCCCCCCGCAACTCCCCCACCCAAATTCCAAGAAAATGTCTAACCGGAGTTTTTTAGAATAAATCATCCGATGTTTGCAGGTCCGTGCGGTGCAAGGGCTGATGCTGCCAGGACATCTAGTGGCACACATACGAACTGCCCAGAGAAAGAACATTACTAGAAAAACAGATTTTTTTTTTTTTTCATGCTTCCAGATATTTCCTGGTATGAGTCCAGGTTTCTTTGGCTGTTGGTGAGATTTCTCTGTTTGTTTTTTCACCTAAGAATATACAAGGAGGAAATGAAATTGTGGGAAAAAATGTAGAGGGACATCTGAATCATCTCTCTAAATAAAGATGGGATATACTACAGAATCTTGATAAAATAAAAGGTCAAGGCCATTGATTTTTCTCTCCCTTTTCACCCTCACTTGCCAGCCCAGTTGTTTATCTGTCTCTAGACAACAGAACTTGTACAGCTGTTACTCCACACACTGAAAGGGAAAATCAGAATGTCTGAGTTTTGGGGAGCTGAAAACATAAGGCTCCTCACTGAATAATTAGATTTATTGACATTGATGGCTTCCCATTGCATAGTCTTTCAATTTTTATATTTTTTAAGCAATGTGTCAGCCAAAAAGCCATTTTAATTGCCCTTATTCATGTTCACTTTTCTTCTTATGTTACTCTAATTTTGAGCAACAAGTGATGGAAACCAGGCCCAATCTGCTTTTTGTTTTATTTGTAAATGTGACTACAACTACTAGTTTAAATAGGTACAAAATAGTTTAAATAGGTGCAAAACAAATACCTGTAAAGCAGCAGAAATCCCTTTGTTTGTTACATATTTTTCTGGCTATATTCAAAATCAATACTTTAACCCTGGCTTTAAATAGAAAGGCAATTTTCCTGTTGTTTGGACTACCTGATGTTCAGACGTCTGCTGTTGCCATAGCTCCCAGGAAGAAGCTGGAACTTGCTGGTAGATCCACGGCTGAGCTGGAAACAGCCACTTCACCCCTCCCTGTAAACAACCATCCCACATCTCCCTGTGGACGATGCTGCAGGGCTGAGGTAGGAAGAGCTTCAATCTTTTTTGGGGTTTTTTTTCCTTTTGGTGTCACCCCACAGAGGCTGGTCCGAGGGAGGCTCAGGGGGGTTTTTTTGGCCCCCTCTGAGCCCCATGGCCACGGGGGGACCCAGCACCCACGGGGGGACCCCTCAGCCAAGGGGGTGCCGGGGCTGAGGAGGGACCCAGCGCGGCCTGGCTGCTGCCATGGCCCTCACGGAGGGGCTGATCCGGCCTGGGGGGCACCGTGGGGAGCAGCCCGTGGGCAGGGGCAGCCCAGCAGAGCCCGGCAGGACCTCAGGGGGAGAGAAAAGGGCGGGAAGTGTTTTCCCCGTGGGGAAAGGCTGAGGGAGATGGGGGTGCTCAGCCTGGAGAAGGATGTGTGGAGACCTCACAGCATCTGCCAGGAGCTGAAGGGGCTAAAGAAGCCGGAGAGGGACTGTTCGGCAGGAACTGTAGCGACAGGAGAAAGGGGAGTGGGTTCACGCTGAAAAAGGGAAAATTCGGGGCTGAATATTGGGAGGAAATTCTTCCTTGGGAGGGTGGTGATGCTCTGGCACAGATCGCTCAGAGAAGGTGAGGCTGCTCCCCGGGAAGCGTTCACGGCCGGGTTGGACGGGTTTTGGGGGCACCCTGGCGCAGCGGGAGGTGTCCCTGCCCGGGCAGGGGGTGGCGCTGGCTGAGCCCTGAGCGCCCCCCATCCCCAACCCCTCCATGACTCCCTGACAGGAGCCGGCCCCGCCCACCGCGGTCACGTGACGCGCCCCGCCCGACACGTGACTCGCCTGACCCGGAAGTGGCGCGCGGGGGACGCTGACGCTGGAACAAAGATGGCGGCCCGCGGCGCTGGGGCCGTGCTGGGGCTGCTGCTGCTGCTGCTGCTCCGCGCGGGCCCGGCCCGCGCCCGCGTCCATCACCTCACCCTCAAAGTAAGGTCTGCGCCGCCCCCGGCCCCGCTGGCTCGGCCCCCGGGTGCCCTGAGGGGAGCGGTGAGGCCGGCCCGGCCCCGCGCACCTCCCGCGGGCCGGGATTGCTCTCCCCACGTCTCTCTCTTCGTTCTGCTGCGTGCCCCGAACCTTCTTTCTATTCGCTTCTCTCTGAGCTCTCCCCCTGCGCCTCAGCCCGCCCGGGCCCCGCCTTGTTCTGCTTTTGCCGTTCTCCTCCCGCTCCCTCTGCCCGCATCCCCGAAGTCCCGTCCCGCTTTTTTGGCCGCCTGTTTCTCAGTCGCGGGTGAAGCGTGAGGAGGGGTCTCGGAATTGCAGCAGCGTGAAGGTGCAGCTGCTTCACGTTCCGTTAAAAGCGATGTGATAAGAGAGGGCCGAACGTGGATTTTGGTTGAGATTCCTTTTCTGCAGTGTCCTGGTGGCTCCGAAGGGTGTTGGGCTGCAGCTGCTGTGCCCTAACCGAGCAGTTAGCAGAGGCTGAGGAAACATGCTGGCAGCTTTCTGCTTTGGTTCTAGAGACTGCCGGCTGTGCTTTGGAGGAGTGATGTGCTAGGCTGTGACTGGATTTGGGAGGAACTCGTTGTTCGGGGCTGTTGACGGGAGTGCTGGAGGTCAGGTCGAGCTGTGCTGTGCCTGAGCTGCTGCACAGCTGTGGGACAGAGGGGCTCTGCTCTGCGGTGGTGCCTCGTAACGCTTCTGCAGAGCTCGTGGAAAGCTCTTCAGGATTGGAATTTTGTTTTGGTTGTCAACAGCATGCAATATTCTGCCAGTAGGAGCACTGGAAGGGGTAATAAAGTGGTAAATGGCTGGGTCCTGCACTGCTGTGCTGTTGTAGGAGCTTGGGGAGAATCCAGGGCTTTGCAGCCTTTGGGGTACAGTGACTGCTGGAGCTGTTCATGTTCTTACTTGTAGGAAATTCTCCAGCCTGTGCAGTTGTTTGAAGTGCGACCACACGAATATTGTTGTACTGCAGGAGGAGTAAACTTTTTCCTGAAGCAGTCAGTTAGGAGGCTGTGCTGGTTACATCGTTGTTGTGAGGAGTTTGTGACAAACAGTTGAGCACTGAAGGATTTCTCCTGAGGGGATTCTTTACCCTTTAGAAGAAAGCTTTCCAATAAACCTCAAGCAAATGTTCTCAGCAGCAAACATCGTGGCCTTTAGTCCCTATGAGGGACTGCCTGGATCAATTACTGAATCCTGTTTGGTTTTTATTCCTGTCAGAGTGGGGTATGGGTTTGGTTTTGCAGGTGTTTTGTGCAACTTTCAGCGCAAACTTGCTGTGAGAAGTATCAGTGAGTTAATGCCTCTGCCCACCTGCTTTATAAACAGCTTCATTGTTAGAGCAGTTGAGCTTTATTGTTGGAGCAGTTTCTCCCTTCCTCCTTCATCCCCTGCTTTACAGCCTCTCTGTAAACATCAGGCTCCAACAACTGAGTCCTTTCACAATGAGAGCTCCTGTCTGGTGTTCTTGCCAGTGGCTCCTGCTTTGCTTGCAAGTGTGCATTGACACTGAGCCAAGCTAAAGGCCACAGTTTTGTGGGAGTGTTTGATATTAGATTTCCTCAAACAAGCTGTTATTCCTTAATTCAGAATAGCTTCATTCTTGTATCTTTGTAATTACTGTGCCAGTGTGAAGCTTTTTTGTTGTCAGAAGAACAAGCCGCAGTTCCCAGTTCTAAAAATAACATTTTATCTTTATAAAAATGTACAAAACAGTTGGGGTTTTTTGCAGTAATTATTTGCATGAATTTTGCTGTTAGACTGCCCTTGCCAGAGAAACTCCTCCTTAGTAGCAATTTATCAGCTTCATTAGTTTAATGAGATATGTAAAAAAACCCAAAACACCTCAACTAACAAAACGTACCTCCTACACAAAAAAAAAAAAAAAAAAAAAAAAAAAAAAAACCTACAAAAATTGGAAGTTATAGAAAACCAACAGAAACAATTTTCAGAGGATTCCAGAAGTAGCTGCAGTTGAAATGTTTCTCTTGACCAAAAAGGAGGACTGTCAGATATGGAATTACAGAGAAGATGCTGGTTTTCAGTGGTTGCTTGTAAATACCTGTGGCTTTTCAATGTTGATAGGTTTCAGACTTCAATAGCTCAGGTTGAACAAACCTTTCACAGTAATTCACTCAGTCTTACACAAATTATAAGCCTTCCTGTTGGTCTCAAACAAATAAGAAGATTCTTTCCAGGTAAGGGTCAACACTCTCTAGTGGAACTTTCACTGCACTGACAGTGTGATTCCAATTGGCTTTAGGGTAAAATGGTAGAGAATATTTTTCTGCATGTTCTGCTTCCCTGTAACCTTATTCAAATATTGCAGGAGCACTTTTTATCCTGCAGGAGTGGAAGAACTGGGGAGGATTTTTCTGGAAACAAGCTTGAGAACTCTGGGCATTGGTTTGACTGTAGGCTGTTAGTGATGAATCCCAGATCATCTCTTCTCAGTAGGGCAGGCTTAACTTTAAATGCATCCTATGTAAATTAAATTAATGTGTGTATTAACAACTCGGATGCTAAAGTACTCACTTGTATGGGTTCACACCTTTATTGAAAACTTAAATATTTCTGAAGTCAGTAGTTGAGTGATTATAAATAAAAGCTGGGTTCTTTCAACCCTATTAGTAAGCCAGTGTCTTTAGGCTGTCAGTACGTGGAGCAATTGATGCTCTTGCTGTTGCTTGGTGGCAACTGGTGACAGTGTGTGTGTGTGGGATCATGTAAAGCTGAAGGATTTGTGAACTAAATCTGTAAACTCTAAGCACTCAAAGCTGAGATAAAGCCAGGGAGGAAAGTGGTGTGTGTTGTATATTAATTATCTGCTGGTGGTGGGGAGCATATGGGTAAATTAGCAGAGTAAATCACTTCAGCTGGGCTGAGGAGCTCTTGCAGGTGCTGTGAATTGAGCAGCTGCCTCTGGGCACATTTGCAAGGTACAAAACCTTGTGTCTGCATGGCACCATGTCCCCCTCAGACTCACCCAAATTCTTCTCTGTGCAGAAGGAGTTAAATACATCTGATGTGCCCTGTAAAGAGCCAGTTTGAATTTTCTGCACTGGCTGGGAGGTTACATGGAGGGCAGTGTTAGGGGCACCAGGTGGGCTCCTGGTTCAAGCATGTCCCATGACCTAGAACCCACAGACAGCAGGGCTGTAATACTCTCTTAAACACAGCATCTGCTGCATGCCCTGTGGCACTTAGCTTTTTTTCCCCTCTTCTGAGCATCAGTGGAACCATCTGGTTATTTGCCAGGTTAACTTGATTCTATTAGGGTGATCTTATTACAGCTGGATTGCAGGTTAGCAGTGCCAGGATTAGTGTCCTGCTGTTGCAGTGAGGGATGTTTATGAGTCAGGAACGTTTTGTGCAGAGGCGTCAAAATCAATACTGGGGTAGAGGGAGAGGGAACTTTTTGTACTTGTACAGTTCATAGCTCAGTCTTCCAGGACTGTCTCCAGAACAGTGTGCCTCTGGCAGCTGACTTCTCTTTTCAGAGAATTCTGCAATCTGATTATCTTTTCCTAGAAGAAGCAGGAGGAAGAAACATCTATTCAATTTTTTTTAATTGCCAACTTACAAAACGAAATTCCATTTTAAATTTGCTTTATTTCTGTTGCTTTGTTTCTGCTTTTCTTCCAATTACCAATGACCCAGTAGGTGTGAGGGACCAGCTGCAGGTGTTGGATGTGACCCTTTGTCATCTGATGTGGCAGCTGTGTGTGACGTCAGCTACTTTTCGTGTGAGGTCCTTCATGGCCTCCTTATTTAAAAAAAAGGTTCAAGCTCACTGTACTTGAACCTTTCTCAGCTGAGCAGGGCATGAGAAGAGATCAGTTGCTGTGGTTTCCTTGCCAGACTTGAGAGGAAGGAAATTATTCTGCAGCTAAACCGGGAGTAGAGGAAGGAATTAGATTTTTCCTGCTAGAGAAACTAACCCAAGTAATTCTGGTTTTGGTATTTATTCTCTTCTTATTTTTTAATTATTTTATGCGAAAAATCATTTGGAGGTGTGGGGCTATATATAAAACTTTGTTTTCACACATAGTTTTCCAATGTATTAATGTTTTCCTGTCCAAACATTGACTGTGCCTAATGATGATGATCTGAGGTGTTGACAATGCACTTGCTAAACACTTGGCCAGACCCCAGCTCTCGGTTAGGTAACATCCCCAAGGTCTGTTTCCTCTTCAGTCTGTGGCAATGACAGTAACCACCACTCAAGCAATAGCTGTCTTGGTGTGTCTGCAGTCACTTGGGGGAACTTTGCTGTATGCTGTTTAATCAGTGATGCCAGATGTTTAAATTCTTCCAGAATTTTTCTTGCATATTTCCCAGTAGCATAGACAGTCAGTTAGCAGAAATGCGTCTCTTTAAAGTTCTTGCTGTTCAGGTTATTGGAAAAGTTGGTCCATTCCAGTTAAATAGTTGGTTACGTCTGAAGGTATCCTAAAGAAATTTGCTATTTGCCTAATTAAATATTTTGCATGAATATTCAAGTGTCAATCACTCACCCTGCTTCCCCTTTGCTGCAGCAGATGATCTGCATGTGTTTGTAAACTTGCTTTCCTTTCTAACAGGATGATGTGAGGCAGAAAGTGCACCTGAATACCTTTGGCTTCTTCAAGGATGGTTTCATGAGAGTGAATGTCAGCAGCCTTTCCTTGAAGCCAGAACCAAGCCCTGATGACATGGACAGTTTATCAGTGAGTTCCTTCCTATGAAGCCTCCTGTGAAATTGCCCTTCACTTGTCTGAGGTGTCAAATCCAAACTTGTGATGCTGTTGGCTTTGCTTCCCAGCATGAGCCAGTTACGAGGATCTGTGTATTGAGATTTATCCCTGAGCACTCTCCATTCTGCTGTAAGGATGAACCTTTAACTTGTTGGATCCTCTGCTGAACTCAATGCACACATCTATAACTTATATTGAACATCAATTTCCTAACAGTCCTCTGACAAGTTTTTTCACGCTGTGTCGTGTTACTTTGCAATTCAGCTTGTGATCATTATGTCAGTAGGTTTCCAGAACAGCGACAGTCCTATTTTTAACAGAACTCTAATGTTATGTGTTATATAGCACATTATATTAGGGGTTTTAGTAGAGATTAGATAACAGATCTGAGTTCTTCCTTTGCTGCACAGTTTCACTTCGTCATTGTTATAAAAATATTCCACAAGCAAAAGCATGTGGAATAGTACTGAAATAAGTTAAAATGTTCAGAGACAGAAGATACTCCAGATTTAGTTTAGGTTTGAATCATGATATCTTTTTTTCTTGGTGGATATGGATGAGTTTGCTACATTTGAATGTATTTTTCTGCCTAATTTGATGAGAAAATAACTGAATTCCACCTTAAATGTAGGTTAACTTGTTTAGAAAGCAGTATCTTTGACTCTTTCATAGTGGTCTGGCTTCAATTTGACAGATTGTTCTCAATTGTCTCATAGGTGGGGTTCAGCTTGGATCGAACAAGGAATGATGGTTTCTCCACTTACCTGGTAAGAGTAAGGGAAGTGAGCTTGCTTTTCTAAGGTGGGACATCTCATAGTCTACCTGACTCTGGGGATGGCTGGAAGAAAAAAAAAAAAAGATGGGGGGACTTTAGACATGGGCAGGATGGACTTAAAACTTGCTGGACTAAGAATGGTAACCTCTGTCTGGAGTGGAACATGTCCAGAGGGCACTTAAGAGGTGTTTTGTTCATGTTACCAGGATGAAGAAGTGGATTACTGTATCCTGAAGAAAACTCCAGAGCCAGATGTCTCTGTTGTAATCTTACTTCTGGACATCCGAAATGAAGTGTGAGTAAAGAGTGTGCAAGACATTTTAAAGTTGCTTCCTCAGTTGAAGATAATGTCACACTTGAGATTTTTTTTGGGGGGGCTTGGAAAGCTTCTGTGCATGTAGGTTGGGTTTTTTTTAAGAGGTTACATGCCAGTTGAGAGGAGGTGAGTGTAAAACATCTGCAGTATAAAATGGTCCAAGAATTCTTCCTGCATATTGGAGGGATAAAGGGACAGCAGGCAGAAACAACCTGCCTTAATTGTGCTGAATGAGCTTAATGAGCTTTGATGTCTTGAGTCACTTTTGTGCTCAATATGCAATTTTATTGTTTGTCTTGAAATATCTTTTATTATGGAAGTACCTTCAAATCTGCATTGCTTTCTTTTGCAAGAGTTCATGTGTGGTAACATAGTTTCTAGTGAGACTCTGCTTACCAAAGCTGAAGAAACTTAGTTTTCTTCATCTGTTCTTGCATTTCATGTAGAGGTAGAGTGTGACTTTTCCCACACTGATCAATTCTGCTGTGAGTCATGATCTGGTTCTTGCCTGTTCTGTATGGTACAGAAAACAAGTCAAGACAAGTTGATTTTCCTTTATTGGGTATATGGCTGTGACAGATAGCCTCTTTAAAAATGTTGGTTTACTTTCATTTTGTAATAAAACCTCTTTGTTTCTTTAGTGTGAAAGTACGGTTCTCTTCAGAAGCTGCTTCTTTGTTACCTAAAATTTTATTTGTATCTGAGGAAAATGGTACTGCCTTAAATACCAAGCTGCTAAAAACTTCTGAACTGAGCAGTGATTCTGATAAAAATCCTCCAAAGACCAATGAAAATCCAGATGACAAAGGTAAGCCAGCTAAACCTGACCTGTTTGTGCTCTCACTGCTGATTCCTCATTGCTGTGCATCCAGCACTGAGTTGTGGTCACATTCTGAAGTCCCCTGGGTGAAGAACTTAATGTACCTCCTGTTCAGAGCTGTGGGGCTGGAGTCTCCTGCTCAGTGATTTGTGTTCACCAGCCCTGTTGATCCATCAGAGAGACATTGAGAGTTGGAGACCTTCAGTGCATCTGAGGAGGGGTTAACAACTTGGTTGGTTTTTGTCTGGCAAAAAGAAGGTGCAAGGGGGAATTTTATGGCCACCAACAACTAGTTGAAGAAAGGTTAGGAGGCCAGTGGTTTCAAGCAATTTTTAGTACTGGCACACAATGTCACTTTCCCTTTATTAAGTCTTGGATGTCTCAGATGGGATGTTAGGACAGAAAATAAGTAAAATAAATAAGATAGCTTTCTTAAATAAGTATTCCAATATTGTAGCTAATCATTTGTGCAATCCAGTCTCCGTATTTTGTGGTTTTAAATGCTTGACAAAGTAAAACCAGGGCCAGCATGATATGGTTGACATCAGGTGTGCTTTGAGTCAGAAGTTGGATTTGTCTTCACAAGTCCTTTCCAGCCAACATTTGTATGAGTCTGTCTGTCTAAAGAGTTGAACTCCTATCACTTAGAAACTATGGGGAAGAAAGAGTAATTGTACCAGTAATCTTTCTAGGAGGCACAAGCCTTTGTCTGGCTTCCAGACCAGCAGACAAAATAATTTTATAATCTCAACTCTAATGGGATTAGCTCATGTTATCCCTTCCTGGCAGAGTTTAGACCCCAGATCAGTCTGCTGAGCAGTCTGATCTGGAGTAGTCTGAGTCTGTCTTGGCCTGTCACATTCACAAGGTGTGATACAGCTTGGACAGCTGTTGTAACGAGTCAAGAACCAAGGGTGGATGGCACTGGAGAGAATGCATCTGATGGCTGTAGTTTTGCTTTCTCTGGTGTAAAAAGTGTAGCATGATTGTGGTCAGTGCACTGAGGTGTGGGAGCCAAAAGCAAAGCTCAAGTCTTGAACTTTTGCTCCCTCCTAGAAAGGGATGACCTAATGTTTGAAAAGCTTCTTATAGGAGTGCAGTCAAACTGTGAACTTGACATGCTGCTCTACTGAAGGTTCCTGTCACCTCAAATTCAGAGAGAATGCTGACCTGGCAGGTCACCTGTGCTTTTGTGTTTTGTTGTTTGTACTTTTACTGGGAGCTTAGTGGAAAGCTGTGAATTTATTCTTTCCTCATGGTTAATTAGGGTTTCCATATGTTTGTCAGGCCATGTATCAATGCTCAGATTGAGATTTGTCAGTGAGATTAATAATACTCAGTCATAACATAAAAAGTCAGAACTGTAGCTTGCATCTGTTTAGGTCACCTGCCTCTGGTCACTCTGACCAGAGAGGTTGGAAAGATTTCTGGGGTAGACTTCTGTAGGAGGTGTAAGACTAGAGAGTCATATCCTGGCATTTGAGGATGCATTCAGAATGAATGCTGGCTGTGGGCAGAGTCCTCTGAGAGTAAGAGACTGGGAAAGCTTCTCTGTCAATGATTAGCTGGGAAACTGCCACGCAGACAAGTGTAGGAAGATGTGAGTAAGGTATTGACAACGTGGTGGTTTCTGAGGATGTCTAAATGCAAACACTAAATGTACTGTTAATACTTTTATCTCCAGATAAGAAGTCCAAACGAAGTACAACATCCTCCCAGGTAAGAAAGTATTTTAGTTCTCTTTCACAAAGAACCTGGGGGGATATTCCAGTATAATCATAGCAGAAAAGTGGAGAGTATTTGCTGTTGCTCTCAGCTTCCACTGTAAATATACAGAATGCAAATTTGATTGTCTGCTTGATGTAGCCAAATGTTTTAGTTACCTGCTTAAGGAAATCTAAAGGTCTCTTTCCCTTTTCCCAGAGCATGGTAGAACAAGAACATCCTGTACGCCGTGTCAAAAAAACTTTTTCATTTCAGGGCCAGTGTCTAAACTCAGTTTCTTCACTGTCCTACTTTGGAAAAGTGAAAGTCTAGGATATAGATGTCTCTCTCATAGCAGGAGTTTGCCTGAAAATTTACTGAGCTAAGCATCAGTGATAGAAATCTTTCTTTGTAAGTTGTGGGAGCTGCTTTTAAGTTGGCTTTGTTGTGATGCTGTTCTGAATATCATAGTTTATGAGCCTCAGCATATTAAATTTTACTGTGATAGTAGTGCAGATTGCTGATAACAAATAGCTGTGACCTGACTGATGACTCAAGGGGAAGATCCTCTGTATGAAGCCAGATTAATGCTTTGTTTGAACACCCTGGTTCACTTGTGATGGTTGGTTACTACAAATACATTTGAAATTCTTTTATCTGACACAGATCTCATTTCCAGAGCTATCACAATTTGCATAGTTGGGGGAGGAACTGAAAAGCTGCAGGGCAGGTATAATAAAAACTTTATGCTTTGCCATGCCAAATATATGATACTTGTGGTTATCTTTTCTCTGTGGTGAGCTGAGTTAAGCACTGACACTTAACAGGCTTGGATTACCAGAGTGCATAATCCTGGATAGGTGCAATGATTTTGCATCTGGAGTTCTGTTGAAACTTCCACATGTGCTGCTATCCTCAGAACAGTCTGCTGAAGGGAACCAACTGACCTCAAATGACTGACTTTTCATGCTTCAGTAGAGATGACTTCCTACCAGGGCAACCCTGTTGTGAATGAGAAGAATGCTGACTTCTCTATTCCTTATTTTCAGTTCTTTTTTAACATCAGCTCGGATAAACAAGAAGGTCTCTACAGCCTGTATTTCCATAAGTGTGTTGGCAAGAAAGGGCCAGCTAATGATCAGCTGCTGTTTAGTCTTGATGTGAGTATGGCTTCTAAAGGATGATTAACTTGTTAGCTTAGACTGCAACATCCAGCTTCCAGCTCCAACTTGTAACCAAGCACACGCTGCACATGAGTGCACATATGGGGTGGGAAGTGATTCACAGTTGTGTGCCAGTCTTTGCAGTGGCATTTCTGAAAGAAGTGACTACTGTAAAAATAATTAAAATACTGTTTTTGCAGAAATGCCTGAAAATCTGAAGGCTGAATGTGGGCTGGATTCAGTCTACACAGTTGTGACCTGATGCTGTAATGAGATGGGAGCTACAACAGCTGCTTGTGTTTTGCTACACTCAAAAGTCATTTTTCTCTTTACATGATTGCAGATATTAAGGCTGTTGCTGCAATGTAAATTGTTGGTATTTGAATTCAGTGTTTTTGCTTTTTCTGGCCTAATTAAAGATGTGTTTTTATGGTGTTAGGTACACATCCTAAAGGCAATATGTTCTAGCAAATGCCTCGTCTCTTTTGATGTACAAGGGTTTGGTCCTATGTGGTTTTGGTTGTTATCAGAGCTTGGGTTTTCCCTTTTTTTCCTTTCCTGTGCTCATGCTGGTGTACAATGAGCTGGTCTGGTATGAATCCTCTCACTGGCTGAGGTACCTCAGCCACATCAATCCCTAAAGTGCTTTTTACATGTTTGTGTTAATGCTATTGCAAGGGAGCACGGAGGTGATTAAAACTTAGCAGCCCTAACTTGACTCAGACTACTTCAGAGCTGCTTCTGAAGTTACAGGTTTAGAAGACCAGCTTTCCTGAATTGCTGTGTGGGTCACTTTGACCCACTGAAGAAATTGGAAAGAGAACAAAATGTGCATGATTGATCTGCTGGGGTGTACTTAGAGACGCAGGACAGCTTCAGTACTTCAGACTCAATGCTTTATTTTATTGAAGTCCTAGCACATATGACTAAGCCACTTAGGGGTATAAATAGAATGCTAAATAATGCTTCTGCTTTCTCAGTCACAGGAAAATAGGGTGGCAGCCCATTGTAGATGTTGTTTCTGAATCAAAGGTGGGCAAATTATGACGTTTGCTGGAGAGAACAACTATTCTTTGGGAAAATTACCTTTCTGAATTATGTTGCATAACTGAAGCATTGTTTTCCAAGGGGATTATTCTGGTGGGAATAGTTTTGCAAAATGTTTTGAGAATCTTGAGGATGAAGAGTAGGTTTTGCTTTTTTTCTTTGAGACTCATAAGTCACCCCTTCAGAAAAGCTCATGTTAAATGAGTGGATTTGATTGCGAAATGTAATTGTTAACTCAGTGCTTTGACAAAATGATTTTTTTTTCCAACTGTGCATGTAACACACCTTTAATATTCAGATAGATATTACGGAAAAGAATCCTGAAAGCTACCTCTCAGCAGGTGAAATCCCTCTGCCAAAACTTTACATTTCCATGGCTCTCTTCTTTTTCCTGTCTGGGACTGTATGGATCCACATCCTTCGTAAACGCAGGTAAGTTCAGTGTCTGTGACAAGTAGGGGGCTACCTTGGTTTTTATTTTTCATTCCTCCTCTTGTAATGCCCAATTCACGGTCAGATTTGATCACCTCAAACTCCAAATCTGGCTCAGATTTGTGTGCTTAATACACATAGTTTATATTTGAAAACTGTTTCAGTCAGTATTGTTGTTGCAGACTGTCATTCTAAAATTCCCAAATCTCATGTTGAAAGTTCTTCAGGTAGTGTACATACTGTGGCAAAACATAGATAGGAAGTTCCTGTAGTTGATGTCAAAAAGAGATGCCTTTGAAAATAAATAATGAAAAAAAATTCATCATTCATTTGGGAAACTGCAACTTACAGCAGTAGAGAGCCATAAATATCTTGGTTGTGGTTAGCAAATTTTCTAACAGTTAAGAGATAAATATTTATATATATATGTGGGATGTTCTTATTAGTTAATAATTTCAATTATCCCAAGCAGTAAAAATCAGGGGTTTAGAAACATGAAGTTGAAATATTGCTCAGGATGTGGAAGCAACTTGGACTGCAACATTAAGGGGAATCTTTACACTGATGGTCAGCTCAGCCTGGAGGCAACTGCTTGACACTTACAGGTTTTGAAGAAATATCCTTGGAAACGGAAATTTTTACTGCTGGCTTCTAAGTAATGCTCTTTCTTCTTGTTTTTTTCTTGCCAGAAATGATGTCTTTAAGATCCACTGGCTCATGGCAGCCCTTCCTTTCACCAAATCCTTGTCTTTAGTCTTCCATGCGGTGCGTACAACATCTCTGCCTGAAGTTGTTCAGCTAGAAAGTGGAAACGTGGAATCTAGGACATGCTGTTAGGGAAATCTGCTTTGGAAGGAGCACAGTGGGAGGGAGAACTGGTCTTAATACTGAAGCATTAGAATTGAACTGCAGCTCTTTGGTGGAAGTGTTTGTTTTCATCAGCAAGTTCTGACTTTAAATACAATTGAGATCATGGCCTGAAGTGTTGAAGCAGCAAGGGTTGAGGGTTGAATGAATTCCACAAATTTCAATGTTTTGGCCATCTGCAGTGGGCCTGAAAGCTTGAGCTGTGCTGCTGCTTCAGCTCCAGGACTGGCAGTAAATATTAATAAATGAAAACCTTGTTTGTAAAATTCAAAGGCAAGGAGGTGTTATGGTGTATGGCAGCAGACCTCACCTTATCAGCTCTGAGACTTTCCATAGATAATGTCTCTGAATTGTATTGACTTTCCACTGCAAATATCTCATGAACAAAGGTAATGGCAAGCATTTAATCTTTCAGTGTTTGTGCCAGCCATGATCTTCACCTTCATGCCCATGGTATTATACCTGCTACAAATATTTTTGGAGTCTAATGAAGTGAATCTGGCTTCCAATGAAAATGAAATTAGCAAAAAGCAACAGAACCTGGAAAATGAATGAAAAAATAGGTTCCAACTGCAGTTGTTTCACTGTAGTTAAGCAGGGGAGTTGTGTGGGAAGGATGTAGATTGTACAAGATACATCCACTAGCACTTAGGAAATAGAGCAAATGGAAATGATCTCATTGTTGCTAAACAAAAGTAGAATGTGTTGGGAGGAAGTGCTCCCTGAATGTGACAGGGCTGGGTTTGTACACACTGACTGGAAAGTGAAACTGGCAGTGGATGTGGAGCAGACCTGTTTTTAGAGGGTGGGGTGTCAAAAGCAGCTTGTAATGTGCTGTATTTTCTGCTTCCAGATCGACTATCACTACATCTCTTCTCAGGGATTCCCCATTGAAGGCTGGGCTGTTGTTTATTACATCACTCACCTGTAAGTAATGAAGAAGATTGATGTGATGTGATAGATTCAAATTGCCACTGGGGCTGTCTCCCTCCTGTACAGAGTGGGAAATCTTGGTACTGTGGTCTGCATGAGAACAAAGGACTCAGCAATCAGCCCTGTGTGAAGGGGAAAGCTCCACTTACAGAGGGCAGCTGCAGAGAATTGGCACTTCTGTGGGTGGAGGAGTAAAAGGATAACAAATGCTTTACTTTTCTTTGTTCACACTAATATTCAAGTATCTAATTTGCTCCTGGTGTGAATGGTAAGTGGATACAGCTGTCAGTGTTTGCTGCTGTTCACAATGGTGAATGGATGACTCCCCCAGGAAAAGATTGCATATATTGTGAATGAAGCCTAATACTGCTCTGTGATACAGAGTTGTAGTGAGTACATCTGCTTCACTATTGTGGGATGGATAAGTGCTTGCCAAAATTATGGGTAGGGAAGCATTTGTTTGGGTTTGTGGCTTTATTGGCAGTGGGAGAAACCTGGGCAGAAGAGGAAGTGTGATAAAATAAAATAGTCTCTCACTGCAGTGTCTGTTTCTCTTCCAGACTGAAGGGAGCTCTTCTGTTCATCACTATTGCCCTCATTGGCACAGGCTGGGCTTTCATTAAACACATCCTGTCAGATAAAGACAAAAAAATTTTCATGATTGTCATCCCACTTCAGGTGAGGACTGAGCTGTGCTCATACTTCCTGTCTTGTGGGAGAGCTGCTTGTGCAAACTGGAAAAGGCTGTGCAAGCTTCACACAGTACCATGTAGTTCTTGCTTATATGAGCCTATTGGCTATTTCCTAGTACAGAAGCTACTGTAGTTCTCCCAATTTTTCTCCCATATTGAGCATGAGATAATAGTGATCAAGCAGTTTCAGCAAATAAAAACTGGCTATAAGGAGTGGGGCAAAACTTGGGCTGGAAATTCAGTGCTGAATAAGTAGAGGAAATGAATTAAAGTTGTCACTGCTGAAATGCTTGCTTGAATGTCTTAATTAAATAAAAAATGGGAAAAACAAGACTTGTAGGTCTGTTGGGTCTCAGGGAAATATTCCCAGTGGTTCAGAGTGCTCAATGCTGGTCTCCTACTTGAGGAGCTGAAGTACATAAGAGAACAGCACTTTTGTTTGTTGTTTTCTGTAGAAGAGATTTTCTGCCTTTCCAGATGCAAGCCCTTAGCAGAAATATTTATAATAATTAGTGTTTGAGGCTCTTACAGAGCTCAGGTGTGGAGTACAAAAGATGGTAAATGGCCAGTCTGAATTACTGGCTTAATTTAGAATTACATACTTTCTCTGTTGGCTGTATGTGCCACACAGTCCTGTGTCTATGTTTCAATAAGTAAATTTTGCCTTTTTTTTTTCTCAATTGATGCAGTAGATTAAGCACAGTATATAGCTAAATAACTACTTTCTGAATGTCAGCAGGAATAAGTTCCCATCAGTTTTATTTCTGTAAATCTAATGAAGATGCTGCTGAACATGTGACTTCTGGATGTAGAGCTGCAGGAAAATTACTGATGTTACTGGCTGGCTTTTTCTGAATTGGCAGCCCACCTGTAGTGGCTCCTTGGGCAGTCTCTAAACCAGACCCATGTCTTGTTGTGTAGGTACTGGCAAACGTGGCCTACATTATCATAGAGTCAACAGAGGAGGGGACAACTGAGTATGGACTGTGGAAAGAAATCCTTTTCCTGGTGGACTTGCTGTGCTGTGGAGCCATCCTGTTCCCAGTGGTATGGTGAGTTGCTGGATGTGAAAATATGTGAATGAAAGGACCTTGACAGCTCTGCCAAAGGAAAAGAGCTTTGTGGTCCTGTGGAGTCAAGCATTCTGTTAACTTTTATATCAGCCTTAACATTTCAGTCTAGTGCTGTGGAATGTGCTCCTTTTGGGGATGTTAGAGTGGGGATAAGGGAAGGTGGGTGGCAGCTTAAATGTTCTGACACTGTGCAGACTGTAGGTGCTTTTGAGACTTGGAATTTTGCACAAGTGTTGACTCTAAGTTGAAAAATGGGATTTGACTTCACTGACTGAGATGAGATACTTGACTGCTAAATTTCAAAACAGTACTGCTGTCTAAGATCAGGGCTGCCTTTAAGCAGAGTAGCTGCATGTTTATTTGACTGTTTATAAGAAATAATCCCACAGGGAGCATTTCCCCGCCCTTCCTTCCACTCTACTTGGCAGGGAATAATGTTGGTTATATAAAACTCAACCAAAACACAGATAATTCAGATAAACACTATTGTTGCTGCTTGCCAGTTTGCCAGAACATTTATCTTCTAAATGCATTTTGTCTTAATTGGATAAACAGCTGGGTTTAAAGGAGGATATCAAGGAGCTTCTGGCTCCTTGCTTAGTAAACACAGAATATTCCTCTTTTTCTCCAGCATCTCCATTATTTTTTTTCTGAAATGCAGATTATATAAATGTCTGGTAGCATGTCATTGCTCTAGAGTGTAACTCTTGAGTTTTTCAGAGGTGTGGCTCAGTAGATGGAAATAAGCTTCAGCTTGACTTGTGAAGGTGGGTTTCAGCTAGCCTTCTTTTCCCCTACACACTCGTGGTGGCCTTCTGCCAAGGCTGGGAGATCTCTTCCAAGAAATTTGCACTACCCACTTGTCCTTCCCCTTGCTCCAGTCAAAATGCTTCAGCTCTGAGGTTGAGGAGCATTTGGCAATGGTGAATAAAAGCTGAGGGATAATAACTTCAATTGCAGAGGGACTCAATCTCTCATTATGATAAAGGTGGCTTCTGCAGTCACAGTTCTTGCTACCTGATGCTGGGATCTGTATGCCCAGCCTAGTGAGGTGTTGCTTCAAAACTTATTTCCATAAAGGAATTGTATCTGAAGAAAAAATGTGAGCTGTCTTGTGACTGTTTATGGTTTGCAACCAGTGTTCCTGCATTGCCATGGTGCCAACATAAACTGGCAGTGAAGCCCCTGACACAAAATCCTGCCTCTTTTTCCTCTGGATAGTGTCACTGCAGCTGGTGGGATGACTCATGTGAGCAAGGTGACTAAGACTTGGCCCCTGAATTTACATTCCTGCAGGGTAGTTTCTGTTACATAAGTTGCCTATGTAGATATGTAAGCTGTAATCAACTATTTAATGAAAAGACCTTAAAAGAGCAGTAAGATGCCAAACGCTTGGCAGCACTCTGAAGAGTAGCTCAGCTTAATTGTACAAGTGGAAAGCATTATGCTGGAAAATGCCCCAGTTTCTCACTCTGCTCCCTCCCTCCCACAAAGCCTTCTGTAGGCTGAAGTAGGATTTAGCAATCTGCTTTCTTAATCCCAAGGAAAGAGAGGTACTTGAGCTGACTGCCTGAGCTGGGGGCATGAGGGTGAAGTGTGTGCAGTGCTAAGCACAGTTAATTATGAGCATACTCCAGCCATAAAAAGCCAACAAAACTTGTCAGTGGTCTAGAGGACTGCTGTGAAAAGGGAGTGTAAAACCTGTCATTAACCTATTCTTTATTTTTCAGGTCAATAAGACATTTGCAAGAGGCTTCAGCAACAGATGGGAAAGGCAAGTAATCTGTAGTCTTTTTCCTCTTTTGTGCTACATGTTATAATGCCAGAATTTCAAACATCTGATGCTGATGTAAAAACCAAACTAAGGCTATACATCTACACTGTATTAGTGCCCCTCTGCTTTTCTCAGTGGGCTCATGGGAGTAACTCTTGGAAAATGACCTTTTTCTTGTATTGCTTTAATTATCAGAACTGCAGTGTATAACCTGTTCTCTGCTCCTTGCACAGCACTCAGTGCTCAAGCTAGACATGACATCTAGAGCAAATCATCTTGACAGATTTGCCATTTTTTCTTCACTTGAGTGTTCAGAAACAGAACTAGAAATGAATTCCAGAATTGCCAACTATTAACCCAAATAGACCCACTTATTTCAATTTCTGCAGAAATGTATTCCTGACAGAATAGAGGGAAATAAACCTCATTATGAAACAAAACATAACTTGGCATTCAGTGTAGCACAGTTCCTGACTTGTCCATGTTTGTGCAGCAGCTCCAAGGCTGCCTGTGGAAAGTGGAGTTATGTTTATTGTAGCACTGAAAAGGAGCTGATGGATGGAAAGGCCAAACATGGCTGCTGTAGAGTGTGCTTTTCCTGCCTTATCTGCTCATTTCTTCTGGATTAGTTCCTTGGATACAAGCTGTGGAGCACAGCACTGGCTTCCTTGGAAGCAGGCAGCCTTTTCCATCTTCTGTCATTCAGTGGTTTACTCTTCAAAGCTTCATTTGTAGAAGGTCATTTGTTGGCAACAGCCTTTTAACTTCAGTCCCATCCTTCAACTCTTGGCTCTCCTTTCTGGAATTCTGTAGCCAGGTCTGGATACTTCTTCCAGCTTTTCCTTGGCTTTCACAGGCATTTCTGCACTTCACTGCTGATTGTAGGTGAAATGTAAGGCTGGGTACTGAACTTAGCTCTGTGCAGACCATAGATTAGTTCATTTTTTGCCATCTGTTAAATTTAAACAATATTTATGATGAGTCAAGCATGCTATCTCGATGTTCCAAGCTGTTAAAAAAGCCACCAAACAACAACCCTACAAGTTACTTACCCCAAACCTAATGGTGGAAAATGACTAATTTCTGACAGAAACAAATGTTAAAAAGGGTAGTTATCAAAGTGTAGTATAAATGTTATTGGAAGCTTTCTTATCAGTGTATTCAGTTGGGTTCAGTGACATTTACTGATGGATTTTTTACCTTGTCCACTGAACATATATTCTGGAGTATTTATGCTCTTACCTTTAAAAAGTCCTGATAAGTTCAGATTTCCTTGAAGCAGTCTTTCTTCTGAGCCAAGGACTTCACACATGTCAGGCCTGGTTCTTAGCTGGGTGGCCATGGATCTGTCTGTCCTGGTGGTGAGCATACAGCAATTTAATGTGCATAATTAAGACAGAAACCCTTCAGATCTGTGTGGCTCCATGTGATCCCCCTGTACCTACTTTGGTTGTTATCACAAGATGGTGCTGTGGAGTTTGATAAACCTCAGACATGCTGAGAAGTGGTGAGGTGGCCATAGCAGGGATGTTCAGATAGGCTCAGCCTGACCACTGTCCCTCATATCAGGTGAAATCCAGATCTGAGTAAATCTAGGCAGTTCTATAGGATGCCCTGTGTAAAAAATGTGGAAGGAAAAAAATGGTAATTTGAGAGGAACTGGCTGTGTCTTTACAGCTAGTCAGTGCTATGCACAGCAGCACTTAAGGTCTGGTTTAGTCCTGTGTTTTGTGCTCTTCTCCATGGATGATGATGCTCTTTATCCTGAATGTTGCTTGTGAATCACCTACTGCTGCTGCCAGCTTTACCTGCTGGTGTTGCCATCTGGTTGTGCAGATCCTGCAAGTTCAGTAACTGTGTATTCAGGGGGACTTAGCAACTATGTTATGCTGCACTGATAACAAAAGAATAACTAAGGAATAGATTTTCAGGGAAAACATTGCACAGGCTGAGAGCAGATTGTGGCTGCAGTGCTGGAACTCACTTGTGAAACACAATCTGGTTGGACTATTTAGAGGCTGTTGATAGGAGCCCACGGGGAGCAAGTGAATGGCAGTGTGATGCCAGAAGCAGAATTCTACCCAGTGCTGTCATGCTGCTTGTGTGTCTGGCTGAGAAAACCAAAACTGATTTGGTTGCACTGTAAAAAAGTGAAATCATTCATGTTAAGCTTATCAATGAATTCTCTTCACTGGAACCACATGCTCTGTAAGCTTCCTTTGGAGGCCTTGTTCTTCTGAGGGGCTGCTCGATGTCTCAGCTTCTCATGGGAATAAAAAGTAAAACCATTGCTTACTATTAAATCATGAGCATTTTTTCCCCTGCAGTTAAAGGCAGTTTTCTCATGAAGTGGTAAAAATTACTGGATTTCCTCATTATGCAGATGAAGTGTCAGCTCATGGTTAGAGCTGGCTGGATTGTGTGCAGATACTGCTAGCTGGGCTGCTTCTGGCCTGCTGGGATTTATTGTCTAGTCAGGGGCTGCTTTCCTTCTTCTCTCACACAGACTTCATTAACTTATAGGATGTTTTGGGGAATTACATACTAGACATTCAATAGCTGTTTTTCCTGGCACTGAGTCTTCTGGTGATGTCCTTGCTGGTGACAAAGACCTAAGGAAAATTATTTTTTCTTCCTTGCATCTGTTAGGACTAACAACTCCAGGATTTTATGGCTCAGTATCCTGGTGTTGTTTCCTGACTGTTTCTCATGCTCTCTTCCAGGCACTTCTCAACCTGTTTATTACGTAGCATTCTCCTGGGTCAGATGGCAGCCATGACTGGAGTGTGACTGGATTAGGAACAAAGCAGATTTGGATTTACCAGGCCTTTAGCCTGGGCTTGTCATAGGCCTTTGTTTTAACAACATACAATTAATAAAAAAGCCTGTTACAAGTGGCACTGATTTGGAGTCATTAGCTAATAGTCATTTAAACTAGATTAGATATTTTAAAAGGAAAGCAAAGTGGGAAAGCTGGAGAAATGGGTCTAAAGCCATAATTATCCAGGGAGACCTTACATACCCAGATGCTGTGGATCACTAGTGAAGAGTAGGCAGGGCACAGTGCTACAGCTGAGTTTGAGCTGCCTGGTTGTTTGCTTTTTTCCCTTGAAGGTGATCTTTAAAGCAGTATATCTGACCTACACAGGCTTCTTATCTTGCACAGCAGTGGGCGTAAACATCCCATTTTTAGAATCTTTTTTCCTCCCCTTTTAAAATCGCCACCTTCAGATTTAAGCAAGTGCTTAGCTACACCTTTGATCTGTCACTGTATCTTCCTTCAGGTGGGAGCCTTTGCTCTCTGTCCATTTGTAGATTTGCATTGCAAATGTCCTGTAGATTTAAGGAAATCAGCCTTGCAAACTGACCTAGAATTGTTCAGCCTGCAAAGCTGCTCAACTGCTACCACCTTTTTTACAGGCATCTCGAGAAAGGAGAGGGAGTATATATATATTACTTGTACAACATTTTTGTTTGAAACTCCGAGTTTTTGGTCACCAGACTCTCAAGTCTCATAGCACACCCTTGTGATCACATCCCCTGTTGATTGAGGGAGGAATGGGGATGGAAAGCAGTTTGTTCTGCTGGTACCTGTGTGTTTGTGATGACAGATGTGACATGGCACAGTCGGATCAGGGGTTGCTGTTTTCCTGGAGCACTGCATTTAGAGTTGGCAGCAGAATTAGGGGAAGTACATGGCAGCCTGTTGCTCCCAGGCATCATTCATTCCCTGTGCTCTGTGCAGTGGGCAAATGATGATTAATGCTTTTGTGCTTGCCCTCGTGTCAGCAAAAACCATTTGCAGTATTCAGTGTCTTCCTGCTGCTGTGCCATGAAAATGCTGTGAGCAAAGGGCCTGGTCCTGTGTGGTGCAGAGCAGCCTGTGCTTGGCTGGGCTCAGCACCCCTTCCAGGTGCCCCTGAGAGCTGTCCAGGGTTGATGTGGCACCTCTGTGCTGGAGATACAGTGCTTATCCTGTACTTTGGACTTTCATCTGACCCTGGTGAAGCACTTCTGTGCCAAATGGCTGATGTGGTTCAGGACATTCAAGATTAATGAGTCTGTGCCACCTTCTTCTTGGTGACATTGAGCCTTGCTCTGCCTGTCTGACCTCTTCTTTCTAGTACAGGAATGCTTTTAAGCAGAGAGCTCCTGCTGTAGAGCCACACTTCTCAGAGTTGCTTTTTTGAGGGTTAGATCTACATGTGCTGCATCACTGGGAGAGAGCAGAAAGCTTCCATTTACAGTTTGATAATGGCAGAAATCACATCTCAAATGCATCAGCGTGAGCAGGGCAAGCCAAGCATTGAAGAAATACTCTCAGCTGTACCTTGAGCACGTTCACAGGCTGCATTATGGTTTTTCTTTATGGATTGTATTGTCTGGGCTCAAGCTTCCTGCACCCTCAGCTGCAATCCTGTGATTGTTATTACATACATATGCTGAAAAGGTTGGATTTATTCATCAAAAGGCTATTGTGTGGTGTGCAAGTGGATGGTCCAGCTTCTTTTTCCATCTTATAGACAGCCTCAACATTGGAAATTAGCATGGGGGCAATCTCAAAAAGAGACTGCTTATCAAAACACTGGGGCCTGCTCTGTTTTGATTGAGGCAGATCAGGCTATTGCAGGCACAAGCTGTTAAAGTAAATGGTGATAGAGAGGGAAAACTGAGGGAAGCAAGGTATAGATGTTATAAATCTTCCGTGGAGGATGGCTTTTATCTTTCTAATTACTGTTTGAAAGAGCATGAATTAATTTCTAAAACCTTTGGTGGAAGGTCTCTTTTTAATTTTTTTTTTCCTTTCTCTGCAGTTAAGTACTGTCCTTTGCAGAATGGTTATCATACTCGAAATACAAATTTACCCAACCTTTACTGCATGCTGTGATTGCTGCTGTGTTATCACAGCCTTACAGGTTTGGGTTGCAAGTGATTCAAGTTGTAAGTGACAGCTGCTGGCTGAGCCTTGCTCCTTGTAAATGCTGCTGTCACTGTCTGGGCTGCCAGGCTGAGGTGAACAGAAATCTTGGAGTGTCCATGATAGCAAGATTCAAATAATACTGCTTGGAGCACATTCAGCCTGTGAAGAAGCAATTCACAAGCTGCTGATGCCAAGCAATGATGATTTTAGATTTTTCTCCAGAACAGTGTGTCCTGTAACTTTGAGTTGTTTAAAAAAAAAACTGGCAGAATTTTGTAGACGTGCATTAATGCTGACTTACATATCTGATAGTGGAGAGAAATATTGCTGCAGTTGAGGAGAGCAAGTCAGCTTCCACAGGTGCCTCCTCAGCCTTTCTCCTTGGTGGTGGCTGTCTTTTTTTCCTCTCCTTGCCCTTCCTTCCCATGCTCAGACATTCTGGATATGTGAATGTATCAATTTATGACTCTTTGCTATTGATTATCATGATGAACAGCTGAGATGTTGAGCTGTGCTCCATCTCTAACTGGGAGAGGTGGAATTACGACACTTCATTTGGCAGTCAGATCTTTGGCTCTGCTGTCCTTTCATCCTGTGCAGTGCATGAATCCAGCAGAAATGACTCCCCAGCTCACTGGTGTTGACTGTAAAGCGCTGATAGACCGGCAGTTTGAATCACAGCTGTTGAGTTGGTGTTCCTTCAGCTGCAAAGCCTGGTAATTCTCCTGGCCTGTCAGTGCACCAACTGGTGGCAGTTCTTGAAGTTGGACGTGTTGAGTTCAAAATAGATCCTTCTGTGTGCAAGCCGGTGTGTGGGAAATCACAAGATCTTCATGGTCACACTTAATGCAGCTCTTCTTTAAATAGGACAATATTGCTTTCCTGTTTCACAATTCACTGCACTTATGCATATTTACATGCTTTCATCTTTCACCAACTCTATTAGGAAAACCTTTTAACTTCAGATCATCAGTCAGTTCATGCCTTGTGTTGGTCAGGTTGCTGCTCTTAGTGTGTCTGCCGGAGGAGGGTTTGTATCTGGCTGAGGTGTCTGCAGCTTTCAGTAGTACCCCAGGAACACTAAAGGTAAACTGGAAAGGGACATTTGATCTTCAGATTATAAAAGTAGTTTAATAACAGAATGCTGTCTGTCTTCACTGTAGTTTCTGTAGTGGGAACCTACAGGAATTTATTTGCAGTGGTGCATTTGACACTTCCTTTGCATAAGAAAAGCTGCTTTGTTGTCAGAGGAGGTGAAGCATTTCTTTGGGAGCTATTAGCTCTCCTTTCCCTCATCTGAAATACTGTATTTTGCTGTCTTGTGAACCTGGAAGACCTTACATGCAAATATATGCAGCCTTTTATAAATCATTGCAGTGGGTGAGTTCTGTGAGGGGGTGCAGGTGAACTTCAGCTCGATGTATTGCACTTCCACATCTGATAAATCCATTATGAGGACTTGGAGGGAATACCAGTAAATATGTGGCAGCTCATGTTCATTGGCTCTGAACTGCATCTCTGTATGCTGTCAACAGATCTTGGACTCTTTGCCTCTCATGTTGTCACAAAAGCATCAGTGGCCTGTGTTTGTAATCCTGCTGCACATCTAAAAGCTGACTCTGACCAGAGCTGACAGCTGCTCCATCTGTTGTTGACCTCAGCTGGTTCACACGAGTGCTCTGTGCTCTCCAGCTGATGTGATGTGTGCAATAAGAGCAGGTTTGCCCCAGGCCTGGGCTGGCACATTTGGGGAGCTGCTGGGGATGATTTCCTGCCTCACTTGTGAGTTGTGCCTGAGCCATGATAGAGGTCCTTGCTTAGGTTTTCAAGTGCTTGGGCTGCTGTCCAGCAAGGTGCAGTGGTTCCCAGAGCTGTGATTACCTGCAAGTTGTTCAGCTCGGCTGTAGGCATGGAGCAGGTCAGGGAGGGCTCTAGAAAAGACAGGAATTTTCTAGGAGGCAGTGTCAGGTGGAATGGCCCTTCTGGCAGGAGAGAGTGACAGAATGTAGTTGACTGTACACAGGTAGAGGAAGGTTCTGTAATGTGGAGTGTGTGCATATAAAATTTAGAGACTGCAAAAACAGTCTCAGTTCCCTTTTTGAGAGTGAATTCACTCCAGCCTGGGAGTTATCCTGTATGAGCACATGCCAGGCTGGCACTCCTGACAGAAATCCTTCTAGCCTGGGATTACCTGAGTCTGGTTTTGACCACTTGCCTACCCTGCAGACAGGCATCAAAAGAAATTGTCTCATGTTAACCATTTTCTGATGGACTTTTGTGTTCTCTTGATAGCTGCCATTAACCTAGCAAAGCTGAAGCTCTTCAGACATTACTATGTCATGGTAAGTAAAACACCTGCACACATGCATGTGGGGAACTTGGAAGCTTTTCAAAGCTTTTGATGGAATACTTATTGGAAACTACTGCAGCTGATGAATGTGGTAGAGGCTCTTGGCACTGCTGTGCTTTGGCATCTTGGTCAACTGGCTTACAATCCTAAAAGCAACTTCCTTTTTTCTCCTAATGGTTATATCCTTCTGTCTCTCTTTAAATTCCAGCTATTTGTAATGCTTCCTGATTTCCTCTGGAGACAGCTTGAGCTGCCAGTTGAATTGATGGGCTTGAATAACATACTGTAAACTTGCTAAAAATTAAACTTGGGACCAAATGGTGCCTGGAGATGCATGTGTGCAGTTCCTGATTAAGTCAGTGGGAGCCATGAGTACGTTTCCCAGGAGAACACAGGCTTCTTAATGATTTCCAACGGCCTCATTTCAAGCTCTCCTAAGTGGCAAGAGTAATAAATTACACTTGTGATTCTTGAAATTCTATGAAATTGTAATACTTAAAGCATTTCCTGCTGTAACTTGAGTATGTTACCAATAGTTTGAGTTATTGGATGTTCAACAAGCAGTAGAGTCCTCAGCCTAGATCTTCCATGTTTAAGGAGCATAATAAGGCTAGTCTGCCATAATGAGTTGTCTGGGAATTGCTTGAGTTATTTCTCTGGGGTAAGAAGGTTCTATAAGGATGGTGCTATTGTTCTCATGCTTTCTCCTTTTCCTTCCCAGATTGTGTGTTACATTTACTTCACACGGATCATTGCAATTCTCATAAAGATTGCTGTTCCATTCCAGTGGAAATGGCTGTACCAGGTATTTGCCAGCAAAGGAAAATACATCAATTTCTTGATGTTTTTCTCTATTATTCTTTAGATATAACTACACAACAAAATACCATGAAATGTTCCTCATGTTGTACTAAAACATGTCAAAGCACAGTGCAGTACCCTGCCTCCTCTTGATTTTATCACTGATGTGCTTAAGGTGAAAGAATATATTCTTAGTTTTATGTTTGTCCAGCAAGGCTGCTGGATTATACATGAGATGTCTGAAAGTAATTGCATTATTGATTTTCAGTCTTTCAATTTAAAAATGTCTGAAGGAAATTAATCAAGAAGATACAAAGGAGAAAAAATTACTCAGGTTTGCTCTATGTAATTGAAGCCCGAGGGAGCCAGGGAAATAGGCTTTTGCTCTTCCATCCACAGGCTTCTTTTGCCAATGGACTTCTAAATACTTGGTTTCTTAACACATAATCCAAGTAACTGTGCTGGGAGTCCTTGGAATACATTAACTGTTGAAAAAACTAAGCAAGGTAAGGATGATTCCTTCCCCCACCATTTAAAAGCCAAGTCTTGCCATAGTTCTTTGAAAGCTCTGGAGAGATGGATAGAGCTGTAACTCTATTTAAAGTGGCAGGAAAAACTGAAAGAACAAAGGATTTGACAGCCTTTAGCCTGGGATTAATGACAACCAGACAGGAATTGTTTTATTTCTGCTGTGGCCCAGGCCTCTTGGCCATTAAACCTTGAACCTTGTGAATGAGGAGCAATGTTTGGTGACCACAGAGCATAGCAGGACTGAACTTCAATCTCGTGTTTTCACTTGCAGCTGCTGGATGAAATGGCCACGCTGGTGTTCTTTGTCCTCACTGGGTACAAGTTCCGTCCAGCATCAGACAACCCTTACCTACAGCTCTCTCAAGATGATGAGGATGACTTGGAGATGGAAGCTGTGTAAGAACCCCTCTCCCCTTTATTTACCTCTTCACTTGATTTGAGAAAAGTACTGTTTAAAACCATTTACTTTAATCTCTCCAAATCCTTCTGTGACAAAGATGAGGATCTGCCCACGTTTAAAGGGGAGGTGTCTGGGTTGGTGTGTGTAAAGAGATTGGTGGTGTGCCCAGGAGCCTCTGACCTGGATATTGCAGTAGTGTGGAAAAAGCTGGTAAAGCTTTTCATGGGGCAAAAAGATGCCTGTGAAAATGTGAACTAAGAAAGCTTTTAATTTTAATTTAGATCATGGAACATGAATGAGTTTTACAGTTCTTCATTAATGCTTCATATTTAAAATAACTCAAGTGAACAACAAAAATGACCCGCCAATCTGCGGAACGTAAATAATAATAAATGTGTAAAAATAATAATAAATAGATGAACAGGGTGCAAAGTGCCTTCTGCCTTGGTGTTCAGCATATAGCTTTGCAAAAATTTATTTTAAGCAACATGGAGCCAAGGAGATGGATTTTTATCAATATCTTCCCTGGTTTATTCCCTGCTGTGAAACCACGAGGCACCACAAATGCTTCAGGACCTGAGCTAGTCTGGAAAAATTATACAGCAGGGCTCAGGCTAAGTCTCTGTCATTTTCTTTGCAGTGGTTTTCTGAGGACTTTAAAAAAATTGAGTGGCATTTTTGAATGTGTGATTAAAAATGCCCTAAGAAATTCAGCCTGCCAGGGGTGTTGGATACAGCTTTATGTGCCCCAGAGTCTGCAGGAGCAGAGCTGACCTAATCCTTTGGTAGTCACAGGTTTGTTGCATAATTGCAGTTCATGTACAGGCTCAGAAGCCTGTTCCTAAGAGTTTTTCCAGTTTGGCAAATCTCCTTTACCTGGGTGAAATAAATCAACACTGTTTTTATTACAGAGGCAAAAAAAGTCCAAATGTGTTTGCTGTCATAGGTAGCTCAAAAAGAAATTAATCTTATTCGAAAACTGCTACAAGGAGGTTTGAATCATAGAATCCTGGCTGAAATGTCATGTAAGGAGTTTAACTTCTCACAAATATGGCTAGTAACAAAGATCTTTTTAAATGCTTAGCTATTTTTGCTTCGGGTCTAGGAAATCTGTCATTTTTGCAAGTGGAATCCAACTAGTGGGTAGTGACCTTAAAATCACTATCACTTACATGTGTTGAAATGGTTTATGTAAGAAACTGGTCTCAGTTTGGAAGCTGTTTCATAAAAAAGCATTCACATCAGGAAGTCACTGTCTGAACTGGCAGGATTTGTGATTGTACCAAAACAAGCTCTTTCTCTTTTTGCCTGTTAGAGCGAATTTCAATTTTGTATTACGTGCTTAATGAATTTTTACTTGTGGGGGTTTTGCTAGGACTAATAATAGGACACCTTTCAAATACAGTGATTTTAGTCAATTGAGAAGTTGCTAAATTTAGAAGAATGTGCCAGAAATGAGCTGGAGAAAGTTTAATGAAGTAATTCAGTGATTTACATCTCATCATGAGATAGACGTTGCTAAAAACTCAAGGGTTAGAATTCCTTGTAAGCCTTTTCCTAGTAAGGCATTTTGCTCTTTGCTTTGGGAGTTTCCATTGTTGCACCTTGTGGGTTGTTCCCCTAGCCTTGCTTGAATTTTCTGATCTGATTCACCAGAAGTTTTTTTCCATTTGGGCACTTGGCAGGGTATAACCTGTGTCTGGTTCTCCCTTCCCCAGCTCCATCAGGAAGGTTACTTTTGTAGATATTTGAAAAATAGAGTTTATACACATTCTGAGACAGGTGAAGCAGTGCTATGGATGTGTATTAAATTTCTCATTGATTTGGTCTTGCTGGTCCTGTTTTTGTCTTCATAAATATTAAATGTTGTTTCTGTGGGGGGGAAAAGATACCTGGGTTTATTTGAGCAGGTGACTAAGCATCTGTCAGTGTCCTGACTAACCACTGCATGACTGTTTTGTCTTTCATGTGATAAATTCCACTTGTCTTTACAGGCTATGGCAGAAACAAAAAACCTGCGAACTTCATGGTGTTCTGCTATGTCATTTTTATTGTTATTTTCCTCTTCCAGAGGGTTTTTGTTTAAAATCAGGCTCTCTAAAACAGAAGCATTCAGTTCCTTTAGATTCTACATTTCTGTGAGCCAACAGAGGGGAAAACTGTGAGGTTATTCAAACCTCTTTTCCAAGCTTGTTTGTCTTCCATTAAAAAAAATTAGGACATTTTAAGTGCAGCTCTCTAGTTTGGGTCTGTTTTCATGCATTGCAAATGATACAAATCTCGGTCTGGCAGTAAATGCAAATATTGTTAAGGACATTGGAAATCTGGAAAGTTTCAAGAAAAATCTGCAAATTAGGTGTCTGCACAGAAGCAACACAAGGCACAAATCCTCTCTTTGTAAGTCCTTGTAGCTCTCAGGAATACAATACAAATCAAGAATAGCAAAGGTAACTCTGGCTTGGGGAAAGGATCCACAGACTTTGCTGGAATCTCTTCAGTTGTTCCAGGCTCCACAGAAGTTGCCCTGGCAGGGAGGAGAGTGTGACTAAAGCTGAGCTAAGGACCTGTCTGTCCTTTTTCAAGCAGGTTCAATAGCCATTCATCATCAGCAAAGTGGCTTTCTGTGTATTCTGTGCTGGGCAGCCTCTTGAGTTCTGTCAGTACGTGGGCTCGTCGCTGACAGTTTGTTAGATTAAAGTTCCCTGCTTGAAAAGGTGCAGCCACACTTGGCAGAAAGAGCTGTCAGGCTTCCAGTCCTAATGCCATTTCTGGGGCATGAACACAAAAATATGAACAGTACAGTGGGTGAGGTGAGGGTGAGGAAGGGGAAAGGAAGAATTTTTTGTTGTTTTGGTTTTTTTTTTTTTTTTTAATTTCATTATCTTGGTGAGCTGGATATCAAAATTCTCTTTAGCAGGTCTTGGTTGACAATGATGTTCATGCATGCAGGGGAGGTTAAGATATTTCCACTGGAGGAGGGATTGCAAGTTGGTAAATCCATCTTACTCAGTGTGTGGAGACTTTGCTTCTCCTTAACACCCAAAACAGCCTCAACACAGGGAACTGTTGTGGTAACACTGATCTTTGCTTATGCCTTGGGATCTGGAGTTTCTCTCTGTGTCATGAGGCAGCTTATTCTGTGCTGAGATTTGATGAGCTGCTTGGTTGTTTTTCTCTGCTTTCTCTCAGGTTGTGCTTCATGGCAGACTGAGTCATGGTGCTCTCCATTAGCAGTGATTTTCTTCACCTAGCACATGCTTTGCTTGCAGAGATCAGCTTTTTTGCTCTATGGCTGATCAGTTTTCACTCCAGTTTGCAATAACTTGGCAGGGGCTGGCTGCTGCCAGTATTGCAATGTTTCTTCTTGGACTATAAAACAAATAAATAGGAGAGAAGACATTGAAATCCACCACTGTGGAGAGCTGGAGATACTTCTGAATGTTTAGCCATTCCTTGATACCTTGGATACAATGCAGGAGAAAAATAAACCCCATGAAATCTCTGCAGCACATACCACTGTGTGATGGAGTGCTTGGGGAACTCCTTCTCTGCCTCATTTGTGACAGATATCCCTCTGGCAGGCACAGAAATGCTCTCTGGAGAGGGATGGTTCAGTGAGAAGGATTTGTTGCGTTTTAACTGCTGCTGATTTGTGGGCTGGAAATGCAGTTCAGCAGACTGCAGGTGAGGAACGTTTCCCTGCTGTATTGCAGGTCAGAGCTGAAGTGCTGAGATTGTTCTGAGGATGATGAGGATTTCAGTGTGCTTGGTCTTAGTGCTGCTACCCTTATTCTATGGGGCACTAAAATGTGATGACTGGACTGATTTTGAGAGCCTGTTGTACCTGAACAATCTGAGCAAAGGAGGGAAATGAGAGCTACTTCATGCACTTGTCACGAGACAAGAACGGTCTCTTCGGTCTTCAGATAGGATTTAACCTTCACTCTTGGAGAATCCACACAGAAATCTCTCCCAGATATTTGCTGTTACTGAGGGGGGACACAGTAAATGGCCTTTCTGGTAGCAAAGGCTGTGATTTGATCTGCCTGCACTTTCAGTGTGTAACTGTGCCACAAACATGGGAAGTGGATCTTGCCTTACTTCTGTCACCACCTTGGTGTGCAGGGGCTCCCTGATGGCATTAGAGTGCAGTGCTGGAATCTAGGCTGTGTGCCAGGTGGGATCTTCCCAGCTGTGAGTCAAGTGTTGGGACTGCTTTGGTGTCATGCATGTGTGAAACAGCTCTTTATATATCCCAGTGTCTCTGCTGCTGCATTGCTGTGTGAGATGCTCATTTCTGCTTTGTAGTTCATGGCAATCTCCAGCTCCTCCCTGAGGAATGGATACTTAGCTCCTCATTCTGTAATTATGAAGTTGATTATTTCTGAAGAGTAAACTTGGTAGCTGTCTTGCTGCATCCTCCTGTACTTTTCAGGCTATTACTTCAATTTGCCAGAATCTTTCTGCATTCTAGTCTTGTTCTCCAGTATGTAACTCTTAGTGTCTTGTGCAGATTTAATAAGCAAGTTCTCTATTCCATTACCCAGGCAATTACTGAAAATACTGAGTAGAAGTGAACCCAGGACAGGCCTCTCTGGAACCACACTCAATGTTCTTACATTTTTGACAGGAAACCATTAAGTAAATCTTGATGCATACTTTTCCAATTAGTTATCCATCTACTTTGGTTTTGTCTAGCTTATGTTTCTCCAGATTTTTTCCTATCTGACTGTGGGAAACCTTTGGCAACAGGGAGAACTTAAAAGATCTGCCTGCCTCTGTACTGATTAGTTTGATCTCTTCAAGGAAATGTTTATTGTTTAATAATTCCATTTTTCTCCATTAAGCAACCTGCTTACTTATCTCTGTACTTGCCTTTTTTTAATTTAGTTGGGAAAAAAAGTTATTTGATCTGTACTCTTGTGACCTTTTCCTATTAACCCAAGCTCATCTAGGCCCACTCTAAAGTGAGAACCAGTGATGATCCCAGTATGGCCACTGCTGGAATGTCACTGAACACAGCAGGCTGAGCAAATTATTTTTACAGTACATGAACAGAAGCTGGGATCTAACGTGGAACTAAGGGAAAAGAGGAGTGTTATCTGAAGATGACTTCTCCTCTTGGGGTGATGCTGAGGAGATGTTGTTAGCAGCTCTGATCAAATAAAGTACTCTGACGTGGTAAACAGCAGGTGAAAGTGCTCACAGAGCAACAGGGGCAGCTTTGAACAGGACAGGTCTGCGTGTGCTTCCAGGCATCCCTTGGGCATGCACTGAGCTGTTGGCACTCTTACCTTCAGCATCCAAAACAACCTTTGTGGCATGTTTGTGGGGAAAAAAATACCTGTATGGAATAAGAATCACACTGTGCAAAAGAATAAAGGAAATGTGTTGTGCATCCAGATTGCCTGTTTGGTGTAGCAGCAGAGAAAAGCTGCTGGGCTGAAGAGCTGTTGGAGAGCCAAGGCAGTTCCAAGAGGAATGGTGCTGTTCTGCCTGGATAAACAGTTCAGTCTGCCTCATATTGAATGGTATTGTGAGGCTTTGTACTTCAATGGTCAGATTGCCATGACAAATCCAGACTTGGATGGTATACAAGGATGACTTCTTTCTTTTTTGTTGCTGCTCATTTTGCTATTAAGAGGAGCTGGTGTGCATTAAGCTAATAAGGTTCATCTGGGGCACTGTCCACTGTGTATTTGTGTAATGTGCTGTACCTATTAAAATGCAGAAGAAAGTCACAGAAGTAAGGGTGGTCAGCTGCATAGTAAATGGGGTTTTTAAAGTGAACTGCTCAAATTTAGCAAATAAACACCTGGTTTAACTGTTTTACCACCCCTGTTACCTTTTTTGAAGTATGAACCAATATTACTTGCTGCTTTAGTTTAGTGATAGATGGGAAGGGCCTTGAGGTGTTCAAGGACAGTGGCTGTGCTTCCAACTCCCATCTGTGCTGTGTCAGGGTGGTACAAGAGATCAGACATGGACTGCTCAGTGTGGGTCAAGAGATGTGAGAAGTGTTGTTTGATGGGTGTGAGCTGTTGCTGAAAAGGATTTTACAGTTCAAGGCCTGATGTCTGATGCTTCTCCCTTCTCTTCTAGGGTGACAACTTCAGGAGTAATGGAGGGCATGAAGAAAGTCAAGAAAGTGGTGAATGGTTCAGCAGAGCCTCAGGGCGAATGGGAAAGCACAGCGTGATGGACTGGACTAAGGCAGCACTTTCAGAGAAACTTTTTTAATTTATTAATATTACTCTCAGTGGAAAGGGAGCAACTTGCACTCCCCACCACTGAAACTGCAGAGTGGGGTGTGTCTAGGGAGAGCAAAGCAGTGCAGAAATATAACTATTCCTTTGATCATAAGAAAATGGGATCTCCTGGTACCTGCAAGGAGCGTGAAGCTTTCCTAGGGATTTTGGGTAGCTTTTTTTCCCCCCTTTTCTGGATTGGTTCTTTATTCTGAATTGTTGTGTTCCTCAGAATGTGTAATACTAATGTGAAGAGGGATCTTCAGTGTGTATGTAAAGAATATATTTTATATAATGCTCATATATATATACACACACACACACACTTGCTTTGTAACATGAATGCTGGGACTTGGAAAGCCTGTCAGAAGGTGGGAAAAGAAGATAAAGACATGTAAGTATTTTTTTTTCCTTTTTATAAACTCTCCTTTTGGCTTGGATGGAACATTGCAAAACAAATGGATAGGAACAACTGCAGTTATTTGAGAGACTGAACGGGTATTGGATCAGATGACTTCTGCCACTGCTCATGCAAGTGTGAAAGGTGATAAGTATCTTCTTGTCTTATCCCTGCAGGTGTCCACCTGAATGTGTCAGGTTTTCAGATGTGTTGCTATACAGGAAATGAGTGACTATTCTCCATTAAAGCACTAAGCCCATAGTGCAATAAGTATTTATGTACGTTGTCCACTGTCCCTGGAGTTGCTCTTGACTCACCCCTACCTGACAAGAAGTACACAAGAGGTGTAAGACTGATGCTTGCTTTTTAGGGGTCTGCCTAAATGTTTACTTTCAAGCTGTGACCCAGAGCACATTGGTTTGCTTCATAAAATATTTTCAAGGTATTTCAAAAGTCACTCCTTTCTGGCACAGTATAAACAGTACCAGACTCTCCAGTGCAAATCTGTCTAGGCATTTTACTGCAGCATAAATCTCTGGTTCACAGTTACCCTGAGTTACTGGGCCTCTCTGGCTGTGTAGGATTAATAACACTGCTGTTTGAGGTGAGCTGAACTGGTCAAAGTAGTATTGCCACCAAAAACAGTAACTCCCAGTCCTTTTTTTTTTTTTTTTTTTTTTTTTTTTTTTCTTTTTTTTTTTTTTTTTTTTTGTCAGGAGAGGAGAAGATTATGACCAGAACCTTGATGCAGGGGAATATGCAATCTTTGACTGTTAGCTGCAGATTTGCAGTGGAGTCTTTACAGACACATTCCAAAATGTCACATGTGTTTTCTCTGTAGTCCCTGGGGCTGTCAGTAGGGCAGTTGTTGTCCAAAGCTGTAGTAGTGAAAATGGGTGCTCATCTGGGGGAGGATGGAAGTGGCTCAGTGGTGGAATGAGGATTAGCTTTAACAAAAATAAATAATCTGTAAGTCACTGACCCACTGAAGCCTTAATATTCATGCAGAGACATTGACATTGGTGCTGTGGAGCCAAGTGCTTCTGCCAGGGTGTCAGGGAGAGCCTTCATCAGAGCTCTGGATGTGCCAGCATTGCTTACAGACTCGTTCAGGAATTGGGTTTATTTTATTCTTCAAGCTGAGAAGGAGGATTTCCTCCAGAATCTTGAACCACTTCCTCACTCCTGAGCAGGGATTGTGGAGCTCTTGGTGAGCTGTCTGTACCAAGCCTTGCTGTTTGAGGAGCAGCATCCCTTTCCCCCATTGCCACTTCTTTTCCCAGGTGTTGGTTCTATGCACCATGGAGGTGGTAGAAACAAATCTACCTGCTTTGATACCTGGAACTGCTTTCTCTTCAGATAAAGCACAAGAAGAAGAGCATTTGTCTCTGGCTGCAGAATCCTCTTCTGTTTTCCTCCTCAGCTGTAACTTCACAGTACTCACAGCAGTGATGGTTTGACCTTGCTGTCATTGCCTTGCATTGCCTCACAGTTTTAGTGAGAAGAGATCCTGTACCACTGGAAAGGCTGTTTGGTGACCTATGAGCCTTTAGGCCTTCTGGAGGAAGAAATCTACATATTTAGCCTGAAGTGTGAGAAATTGGACCATAAACAAACACTGGCAGTCTCAGCTCTTACATTTAAATGCAATACCTGGAAAATTCATCCTCTGCAGTTGCTCTGTCCCTTGTTACTCCCTGCATCCAAAGGGCTCCTCAAACAGGCTGTAAAGTTTCTTCAGAGAAGCCCACTGAAGACTTGAAGTGTGTTGGCACTGAGGTATGTAAGGGATAAGGATGTGCTGTCAGGAACAGATTGCATCTGGACAATGCTATTCTAGAGCCTGTAAATCCTTTTGTGAATCAGATGTGAAATTGTCATAGATGTGGCCTTTCACCCAGAACCACGAGGGCTGTGCTGTGATCCCAGGGAATGCTGAGCTGCTTCCAAACAGCTGCCTATTCCATACCTCAGCATCAGTGGAGCTGACAATTTGGCAAGTGCTGTTACCTTAGTCTCAGGTTTCTTTTTTTTTTTTATACGCAGTTTTTTTCTAAAGTTGCATATGGTGTAGGTTTATCTGCCAAGTCCCTGCCTCACCAGTCAAAGGCCAAAAAAATGGGTCATTTCTTTTTGTCTTGGCATGAAAGGCCACAGCAGTATTCTGAAAGTCCATTTTTTTACAAGAGCTTTTTTCCAAGTTCAGCACTGAGCTTCAGCAGTCAGCTCCACAACCAGCTTCTGCTGGTGTTTTACACAGGATGCCAAGCAGCAGGAAATGGTCAGACCTGAGCCGTTTTTAGGAAGGAAAATCAGTCATGGACAAGTCAAAACCCAAAAGATTCTTATTGTGGCCATTTCCAAAATGAATTTTCTCTGGTGCAATTCCTTGGATCAGGACAGAAAAGTCTGGCTTGATGGATGGGATGGCAGCTGGGAAGTTGGAGGGTGGAGGGGATGGCTGCAGTTGTGCTTCTCTCCAGCACATCAAGTGCTGCACTGCGAAGCATCAAAGACAGGACTGCTCCCTCCCCTCCTTCCCAGGCAAAGCCACAGCTGCCTGACTGGCATTGCATGACTCCAGGGCTGGTGGAGTGCAGCAGCTCGGAGCTCCCCGGGCAGGATAATCAGTGCTTGCCTTTCACGTGCTGATGGCTGCTGATCTGGTAGGAAGCTCTGCCTCTCACAGGGAGGGAAGAGAGGAGCTGTTGTGGATTACAGATCGTTTAGGAATGTGCAGCTTTGCTTCCCTGTCGCTGCTTTCACTGAAGTGGGGAGCTGAAGCAATGGCCAGCAGTACCCAGCAGCAGAGTGACAGGAGTCCTGGAACAGCAGCTCTGCTGCAATAGCAATAAATGCTTTGAATGCTTTCCCATATGCTGCTGCAGCCGAGCACTCAGTCCCCTCTGCAGACAAAAATGAGATTGGTTCAGGCTTCACTTGTAATGCAGGTTATGCCCCAATAAATCCCTGGGGATGCTGACATGCACATGGCACTGCTGCACTCCTTCCTGCCGGGGCTGCTCAGCAGGCTGTCTTCCAGAGGAAGCCTCCTTGCAGTGCAACTGCCAGACTCTTGCATTCTTCGGGCTGGAAAATGTTTTCCTTGATGGTTCATCAAGAGACATACTAAAAGAAAGCAAGACATAATGGGGTCATGTGGAACAGTGCTGCTGCCTGCTCAGAGTGGAGCAGTTGGAGTTGAAGAAGCCACATGCTGTCCTATTAAGATGCTCTTTCATGCTGTCGTCTCACTGGGCGTGCTGTGATGTGTGCAGTGCATTGTTCAGTGTTTCCCTCCAGCTCAGTGCCCTGTTCCTGGATTTCCATGCTGGCATGCCCTGGGAGAGCTTGTTGTAAAAATTTGCTGCATTGCAGCATTTTGTCTGGAGCTTGTAGTGTGGAAGATGTGTTTTTTCTAAGCTGAGTGGACTCTTCTCTGGCATGAGTGTGCATCCACCATGTATCCTTGAGCACTGTAGCATTCCTTGTGGCAGTGAAAGGCCATGCCCTCCTCATTCCAGTGTGCACATCTGGTGCAAGTCCTCTAGAAGATTTTTTGTGTTGTCTTTTTTCCTTACTGTGTGTTCCTCTTAGAGAAAAGCAGTTGAGCCACTGACAATCAAATTGATGAGAAGGGAGGGGATTTTGTTGTTTGTTTGAAAACTGCCCAATTTGAAGGAAATACTGGGTATTGTAAGCTCTTTTGAGCTCTGAGAATTGAAGTTCTTTAGCTATTAAGGAGAGGGAAGGAAATCTTTCTTCCTTTAGCCTATTTGGTTTGTCTCCTTCAATTTGACCTGTCATGCTAGCTAACAGATTGCTGTCACTTTAAAGAAGATGTTTTATAGCCCCTGTGTTATGATCTCTGCTTCACTCATAGAGCACATCCCCATTTTTCACCCGTGTACAGAGTGAGGAGCTGTGGTCTGCTGGAGTGGGAGGTGCAGTGAGGTTTGAATATAGTGGGACTCACTGAAACTGTGACCTTGTGTGGAGTGTCAGTAGCCTCAATGTTTCATGAAAGCTGAGGTGGTGCTGCCCAGAGACACTTGACCAATGTTTCTTTGTGTTCCCTGGGGCTGATATGCTGTAAAACGTTCTAAATTGAATTAATTTGGCTTCTTTTTTGTAGCTGCTGGATACCATACCTTTGGGCTGATTAATCACTTTTCCTTGGCAATATTGGGAAGCTGTGCATTTTCCCTTTGTAGTGTCTTGCCTGGATATAGCAGTGATCCAGTGAGAACTGCACATGATCTCTGCTCCCAAGTGGCTGGAACAGGATGTAGGAAAATATCAATACTCAGGTGTTGAGTGGTGTAGGAAGAAAGTGGCTGAGAAAAGAGTCACTCCTTTCAGGCTGACTGGCTCGAGAACCCATTTGTGTTTTGACTGCAGCAATCCTCTAGAAAGGACAATTCTAAATAAATATTTCCCTGTGGGATTTCACTCAGTGTTCTGCTCTCTGTGTATTAAAGTAGAGTCCAACCTCCACATCATCACAAGCATTCATCCTGTAGCCAGTGGAGCTGGTACCTGCTCTTAAAACAGAGTATGGGTCTAAATAGCTTCCCTTGCCCTTTAGGAACTATTAATAATTAATTCTAGATCCTCTTGTGTCATTAAGCAGCTTTAGGGCACCTTGTACAATGTAGCTTTGAATTCATTTAGTAAATGACCTCCAGAAGAACTAAAAAATACTTTTCTGTGTACAGCAAGGTCCAATTCTTGGGGTTTTAGTGACCTGTAAATATCCTATTCCTCAGTTCCTGTTCAGATGTAAAAATGGATTTTTTTTCAGTATTTTTTTAAACTTTATTAAAAGAAAAGCAAACAGTATTTGAAGAGAAGCAAGGTAGAGACAAGTCAGGACAGTCTATGTAACTTGGTTTCCCTGCTGTGGTGCAAATGTGTAAAATAAAGATTGACCAGAAAGAAGTTTTTAATGCATCTCATTTTCTCCTCCTGAACTGCCAGCAGCCAAGCTGACCCATTGTTCCCAAAGTCTGCATTTCCCTCTGCTCAGCTTCTGTTTCCAGCCATCAACATCTGCATCATGGATTCAGGGCCAAATCACAAAAGTTGTGTGCAAAACTTCTTTTGAAGGAAAAAGTTTTCCTGTCAGTGACCCAGTGAGGTTCACTGAGGTGCCTTTTGTTGAGCTCCAGCTACTGGAGCTGTGCTTGTGTGTGCCCAGCTGCTCTTTTAGTTTTGCAAGCTGAACTTGGGCAGTGTTTGTGGACTGAGTCTTGAACAGAAGTGTTTCTCCCAGCCCTGTGTCTCCTGCAGTCTCAGGCAGGCAGGATTTCAGGAGCATCCAGGCTTGTTGCTGCTCCCCAGCCCTGTGGTCTGTGTGTTCTCTGAACCTTGGTGTCCAGATACAAATTAGGGATATAAGGTTACTTTTAAAGTAATATCTCTGGTGGATCTGGCCACACTATCTCAGAGGGGCAAGTCCTTGATCTATTTTAAGTTAGACTGGTGGTGATTTGGGATGTCTGTAGTTGTGTTCTTCCTGAGGTGTTGGGATCTAACCTTGCATTTAATTCTGCAGACTGGTTGGGTTGACAGGGATGAGGAGGGCACAGCATTCCTGTGAAGTGTTCTTCTTGATCATCCCCATCCTGCAAAAACATATGTCCTTCAGCACAAAATTCCAGTCTTCAAGATGTTTCTTACAGTTCAGCCTGTGGTTCTCATCCTGCCACCGAGGGGTAATGCCAGAAACAGCCTCTCTTCTCTACTCTGCACCTCCCAAGCAGCCAGTTCTCAAGCCTCTGGGTGGGTGGTGTTTTACCAGGGAGCTAAATTATAAAAAGTACTTGGAATTTGGATTTCCTAATACCTCACTGTAGGTTAGAACTAACTTTCCTGATGCAAGTGGTCGCTGGTTGTTGCTCTGGAGTGGCCTAAATCTCTTTAATGCAGGTTTCTCCAAACTGAACATCCTCTGCATATTCTGTCTGTTGTGTATTTGGCCTTAAAACATTCCTCCTTGGCATTCCCTGACAGCAGCTGAGACTCATCCCCAGAGTTGCCTGCACTGAGCCAAACATCCCTCAGCCATAGGGAAAGGTGAAATGTTAAGGGTGGAGTGTGTAAGGTGGGACTGAATTGTGGGAACACTCACTTGAGAAGGAGACCAAATGAAATTATCAGTGGAAAAATTGATTCCTGACCATTTTCTCCAAGGAGACACAAAGAAGAGCTCCCAGTATTTGAAGTCTATTGCAAGCAAAGGTCATCTGGCAGAATTACACAGGGAGCAGAAGAAACAAAACCACAGCTAACAAAACTTTCCTCAGTGTTCTGTGTTTGGATGTAATTTTGTAGGTATTTTCCTGCCCAGGGGACTAAATTGTTCTACCTGCACTAAGGTTTTTCTTCCAGTGTCTGAAATTCCCAGCTGTCTGACCATTTGCAGCTCCTCATTGCAGTCCTGGCTGCCTGCTGTCAATGCTTTTGCTCCAGCAAGGTTATCTTCATGACTGCAAAGAGTTGCCTTCTCCTTAAATCTGCTTTTGCCTTCCTTTGCTTTCTGACTGACAGGCTCTAATGAGGGGAGAGTGTTGTAGTGCCCTGTATAGTGAGTGGTCAATAAAAACCAAATTGCTTTGTACAGCAGAGGTAATAACACAGCTTGTTATTGGCACAGCTGATCCTGATATTGGGGCCCTTGGTAAGGACACAAGGGCTTTCTCCTGTCTTAAGTAGTAAAAAGTGAATGTCATCCATTCCTTTTCTCCCCTCTCATCCATGGAGAAGGGTAATTGGGGGTGACACTGCTTTGTTGTGGCTCTTCTCCCCTGTGGGATATTTTCTGTGGGGTGGCTGAGACACAATACATGAGATGGCTCTTGTAGTCCTGAAAAAAAAAATAAATAGGCATGTGAGGTGAAGTTGTTACAGGAGTGGCAGATGGAATAGGTGAGGATTGAAATGGAAGAGGCAGTGTGAAATTCCTTTTACTGCTCCCTCTTGAGATGATTGTGCTGAGCTTGGCAAGAGCATCCTTGATGAAAGGAGCAGTTCAAACATGGGTTACCTGTAAATGTAGTAATGAGTTTGTGGGGTTTTAGTCCCTGAGGACATTGCTCTGGGGTGCAGATCTTCTGTATGCCTTCAGTCCTGAGTCATTTGGGTAAGGTGTCACAATATCCCCTGATATCCCATCACTAGCTTCTCCCTGAGATTGCACCCACTGCTTACCTGCAGGTGTGGAAGAGTCCCTGTCAGTGCTCCAGCTGCTTCTTCCCTGAACTGCTCAGGATCTTTGTTCTGCAGGAGCTCTGTGAAGCTGGAAGGAATCCTCCACCCAGCGCAGCTGTGAAGGTATTGATCTGCCTCTCCTGGGAGAAGCCAAACTTGTTCATTTGGGCTAGATCTCATACCAGGAGGCAGTAGCCAAATTGGAGGGGATACAAAGAACAGCTGCAGTGACTGAGAGAGGAATTGGGTAATGGCAGAAGATGACAGGAATGAAATCTGTAAGCCTGACTAAGTGATGATTAAAGAAAGCCAAGAAGATGTAGCTCAGTACAAAATGGCTGCACAGGGGTAACCCACAGAAATGGGTTTGGAATTAGTGTGGCTGAAGGCTGAGCTGTGGAGGAAAACTAGATGTTAGGAGAAACCTTTTGCCAATGAGTTTGGCTGCAAACAATCCCCCTGGAGAAATGGAGGCAGTTCTGTGTTGTTTTAGATAATCAACACTAGGCTGGACAAATCATTGCTAAATACACTGCAGGGAATGACCCCTTGTCAGCTGTGAGCTGGATGAAATGCCTGGCTCAGCCAATTTCCATTTGCTTATCTCAGTGGGAAATATATTGCGTGCATAATTCCTGGTTTGGGGGGTCATTTTAGTTTTACTGTTAAACCTCACAGATGCCTTGAGTGAGCCTGGCTGCTCCATAGGAGGAACACGTTGAAATGAAGCTGGTTGGTGTGTGCCCTAATCTGTATTCTGAGTCAGTCAGGGTTTTAACTGTTGCTGCAAAATCTGAGTGGAAATATCTGCTGGGATTTACCAAGCACACAATGCCTGAGTGTTGCCATGAATCAGAGCAGCCTTATGGGAGGCAACAATTCAAACTCTTAAACAGCAACAGAATTTGAAGAATAGGTACAGGTCAATCAGGTTGATTTTTTGTATGTTTGAATGTTTTTGAGGATTGCTGTGGTTTTGTTTGGTTTTGTTTTTACGATTGCAGGGTAGGATTTGGGTGGGCAGACATCACTGCTGACTGCACAGTTTGCTTACAAAGCTTGCTCAAGAGACTTGTGTCTTGTCTTCAAACCAGAGCAGGTCAGCACCAGCTGCCCCAGCTTCCACGTGGGCTCAGCAGACAGACCCTGGGCACTGAGAGGCTGATGAGCCAATGGAGTAATCAAGAGGCTGATTTCTGGCTGGTTTGTGGTGTGAAGCCCACCACCCCACCATTCCCTGTGCCCTCTGCAGGCTCAGAGCTCAGCACGGAGCAGACACCGAGCTGCCTTCAGAGCAAACATCTGGGCAGGATCACAGAAGAGCTGGAAGCCACGTGACTTCCCTTTATTTTGAAGGTTCTTATAAATATGTATATTTTCTAAAAGCTCTGTTCTGCTCCAAACCTCTTTCAGATTTAAGGACGCTTCTGTCACAGATGTGGGGTTTGTTATTAAAACCCCCTGCTGAAGCGTGGCAGCAGAGCTGGTGAGCAGTGCTCAAGTCACCTGCAGCGGGTGGAGAGCAGTGTGGAGAACAGCTCCTCCAACCCCTTTTCCAGCCCTGGAGGTGCTGCTGGATGCTGCCGGGAGATTTTGCTGCAAAATGCTACTGCTGCCTCTGTGACTGTGATCTTATCTCACCCAGACAAAGTGCACAGCACTCCTCGCTTGTCCTTACAAGGAGCCTTTTCTTTTCTGTCTGTCTGGAATCGAGCCTTGGCTCAAGGTGGCTGGGCTGAGCTCTGCAGGACGAGGACGGCAGGAGCAGAACAAGTGTGATTTCCCACTTGCCAGCCGGGATTTGTGATGTGCCACGAAGGAAGATCGAAGGAAGATCCACAAAACCTCCTCCTGCTTGGCTTTGTCTCAGCCCAGGGCTGCCTGCAAACTGCAGGCAACGGGAGAACAGCTGATGAGTTCACCACAGCCACCCTTCCCGGCTACCTACATTAGCATAACAATTGCAGCCCCAGAGGCTGTAAAGAGAATACAGGCTTTAAAAAATAAACTAGAATTTAACAGAGAAATTAATAGCGTAGCAAGTTGTAACGCTGAGTGTGCCGGCTGCGTGTCAGTCTCGAGCGCCAGCTGTACGTGCAGCCCTGGCACAGTTTGATTTCCAGACCTTCCGCTGCATTTGGCCATCATTTCAATATCTACACTTCCATTTCCTGGGGAAAGAGCCTGCAGGGCACCATTCCTGCTGCCACTTTCCCCAAAAACCCGGAGTGTTTTGTGTCTGTTGCGTTTCTCTGCAGCCCTGTGATGTATTGGCATTAAAATGCTGGGCGATGGAAATTAATTTATGGCAGTGATAGCCATTAGAGCTGCTGTAGTCCCAGTCTTTGAGTGTTTTGGGTTATAAATCTTGATTTTTGAGGGCTTTCTTATTTAGTCATATATAGCTCAGCTATCAAAGCAGTTGGTAAATGCCAGCACTGGGTGCTTGCTGTGACCTGCAGTGATACCAGGGGCAAAACAAGAGCAGCTCACTCGCATTTTGTCAAGCACAAAACAGCTTCAGGGACACCCTGGTTGGTGAGCTGGAAGCTGTGGAGTCCCGTGGAACGCTGCTCACAGCCTTGAGGTCATCCGGATGTAAAATGGTTGTAATCCGAGATGCGGGTGATGCCTGGGAAGCCGAGGGTGTCCCCAGGACGAGCTGATGCATTCCTGTGCTCGTGGTTGTTGCACCAGGATGTTGAACTCACTCTAATGGCATTTTTTTGTTCAAACCCTCTGGAAAAGCAGCTATTTTGGTGGCTCTCTGTGCCAGCGGTGACCATGGCTTGTCTGGGGGAGCAGCCAGCACTGATGCCAATAATTCCTTTGGCTCTTTTTCTGACTGAGTCAGATCACTCAAGCATTAACCTTAAAATAGCAACTATTTTTTGTAGTTGATATAATTAATCTCCTCTGTGTGTATGTTCCTTCCCTATTCCAGGCTCTGATGCTTCACCACTCCCCTGCTGACCCACTCCTGCTTTGGCACAAGAAAACTCTGAGCAAAACTTGGCTTTTCCACAAAAAAAAAAAAAAAAAAAAAAAAAAAAAAAAAAAAAGCACGAACTACAGGCTGTGTGTGCTCTGCTCCGTGAGTTCACTGCCAAGCTGGTGCCTCCAGTCACAGATTCCTCGCTCATGTGGTCTGTTGGTTTTGGAGCATCTCCTCGATCTGTTTTTGGGTGGGTGGATGTGGAAGGGGGATGTTCACAAGCTGCCAGGACTGGGGGTGACACTGGCCACAAAGACAACTGTGATGGATGGGTGGGTGGATGTGTGGGTTTCGTGATGCAGAAGGAAAAAGCGGTTTGGAGAAGCCTGAGCGGACCCCGTGTGCTGCCTCGTCCAGCCCTGGGAAGGGGAGGAGCGAGGAAGGGGATGGGATGGGCTAACCAGAGTCCATCCCCTGCCTCTCTTCTCCCTTTCCTGGGGCAGCTCCTGCGTCAAAGCACATCTAAGGGTGCAAGTGTGCCATACTGGACACTGCCCCTTCCCCAGCTTCCCACCCCACGAACAGCTCCAGCCGTGCCAAGGTGGGATTCAGTGGGTGCTGTGCTTGGGCTGTGTGACACCAATGATTTTTTAGGTCTGAGCACATCAGCGAGGAGGATGAAGGGGGAAAGAAAAAACCATCTGTGATGAAGCACAGAGTGAGCACATGAGATCAGGACAGTCTGCACCTCGCTGCTTGCATGCAGTGCTATTCCCACGAGGCAGCTGCAATCCTGGCAATTAAATCAGGAAGGATGCGTTGGGGAAAGCCCCCGTGATGGCGTCTGAGGATGCTGATTAAATGTGCACAGCCTGGTGAGCCCACGTGGAACAAATGGCTGCGTGGCTGAGCCTGACAGACTTGCTGTGTCCTGGGCAAAAAGAACTCCGGGGTTTTATTAAACACTTTCAAGTAGATACCCGAGGAAGGAAAAGCTTTCTGCAGACGCACGCTCGGCTGTGCAGCCCACACAGCTCCCAGCTTTTACAGTCAGAACGTGCAGCATGGGATCCATCCCAACCTCCAGCGCTGGCGTGGCAGGAGGAGAAACAGCTTCCCTTGGAGCAGGAACCCGCTCTGACCAGGCAGCAACAGCAAATATTGCCCAGGGAACGCTCATTTCCATGGCTGCACTGTGTGGATCAGACAGCGGAAGCCCTGCAAGCACACGCTGCTTAATCAAAAAGCCAGCCCGGGTCACGCCTGGGCTGGCTCTGAGCTTGTCCTGCAGTTGCTGGTGGTGTGAGATGTGAGCAATGCCCAAGGTCTGTCTTGGAAGAGAAAGCCAGGGGGATTTATAAAGCAAAACTGCTCTAAAGGACTGGTCTGCAGTGGATTTTCCTCTGAGCAAACAACCCAGCTCCTTCCCGGGCACACTGACCACATTCCGCTGGGCACGATTGTTTTGTGTCCCAGTGGCTGTTCCGATTTCAATCCTGTCGGCCCCAGGAGTTTTTCCAGGCTTGGGCTGTGTTTCTCTGCCTGTAGAAATGTCACTTCATTCTAGAAAAATGTCACTAGGGTTGTTATTTAAACAGTAATAGGGTTAAAGCTAATAATTGGTTAGTGAAAGTGACTGGCTTGCATAGTTTCCAATTACTTTTCTCCTCGCGTCTGTGTGATTTGAGTTCTCTCCTCAGCGTTTCGCGTGATGGAGGCAGGGTAGAGTTTTAAATAGAATTAAATCCTTTCAACATCAATTTTGCAGCAGCAGAGCCTATGCTAGAATGCCTGTGCTGTTCAGGGAAGGTTTGGGACCTCGCTGGACCCCCAGCTGGGTACTGACAGGTCATGCTCTGCACACAAAAGGACACCCCTGCTGCGATGTGGCTACAGCCCAGGGAGCACAGATGAAGAGAAATACTGCAAAAATTGGAGTTTTGCTGATGGGCAGCAAAGAAGGGGCTACACGGGATGTTTTTGCAGCACATTTGGGGGCTAGACTGGAGTCTGCTGAGGCCTGTTGGAGTCGCAGGGAGGCCTTTGACCCTAAAAGCCATGCAAATGCTGGAAGCAGCTGGGAGGGATGCTGGAGGGGAGACACGGCCTCACAGAGCTCTGCCTGCCACGTGCTGCCAGTCCCCTGTGCTCAGTGCCACCCCTCCAGCTCATCCCCAGACTGTGCTGCTGCTGGGACGTGGTGACGGTGTTTTTATCCTCTTCTGCCTTAATGAGCTCGTTTGTGTGAGGCTGGGTAATGGAGGACGAGGCATTTTAGAAACATGCACTTGGGGAATGTATCCCTGGAGAAGTGAGTGTCAGGCAATGTTTGGCTGGTTAAAAACAATAAAGGTGCAAAGAGCAGTGCTGTGTCAGCTGTGCTCCTCTGTGTCCTCTGCAAACACCCCGTGTGTGTTGTGTTGGGCTCTCCACAGCCCCACAGACAGTTGTGCTGTATCCAGGCACAGATTTTCCCCCTCTTTGGTTGCTACCACGGGAGTCCAGGCATGCCCAGGCAGCTCCAGCAGGGCCCTCATTGCAACACAGGCAGGAAGAAAAGTGTATTTATCGTGTGCATCAGTACAGCTAATGACTGCACACAGACACCGAGCTGTGGAGGCACAAAGCCCTGCATGGCTTTGAGGTGGGGAAAAGCCGGGTGCTGCTGCTTTTAACACTTGCATGGTTTCCTGGCTGCACCACAAACCTGCTGTAGGTTGAATCTGTGGGGCTTTTGAAGTGATTGAACTCCTCCCCTCTGTGTACACATTGCAGAGAGTGTGTGAAGGCTCAGTGGAGCCCTGGTGTGAGAGAATGGTAGAATCACAGAAGGGTTTGGGTTAGAAGGGACCTTAACGATCATTTAGTCTAACCCTCTTTCTAGGCAGGGAGACCTTTCACTAAACCAGATTGCTCAGAGCCCCCTCCATCTTGGCCTTGAACACTTCCAGGGATGGGGCAGCCACAGTTTCTTTGGGAAACCTGTGCGAGGGCCTCACCACCCTCAGAGAGAAGAATTTCTTCCTGATACCTAATCTAAATCCTGCCCCCTGTCAGTGTGAAGCCATTCCCCGTTCCTCCAGCCCCTTCATGACCTTGTCCAAAGTCCCTCTGCAGCTCTCCTGGAGCCCCTTTAGGCACTGCAAGAGGCTGTAAGGTATTCATAGAGCCTTCTCTTCCCGGGCTGAACAAACCCAGCTCTCAGCCTGAACATCCTCAGTTGAAAGGGATCCACATGGATCTGACTCCTCCACGTGGGGAATAAACCCCTCTTCATCTGGGGAACCCAGGGGTTGGAAAATGCTTCTACAACTGGAGGTGTTGATGACCAAGGTCACCCCCGGACTCCGAGCTCAGCCTTGCTCCAGGCTCTGTGTTTCCACCGCCAGCCCCCCTTCTCCTCATCCCCCCGCTGCCATCAGCCCCCCCAAGCAGGATCCCGATTCCCGACATTTCCCTCCGAGTGTTTCCACCGATCCCTGCGGGGCGGCTCGGGGGGGTCCCGGCGGCGGGGCCGCTTTGGAATCCCCCGTCCCTCGGGGTCCTCCCGCCATTGGGAGCGGCGGGGCCGTGCCGGAGCCCCCTCCCCATCCCCATCCATATCCATCCCCATCCATCCCCATCCCCACCGCGCTCCCGCAGCGCGGGGCGGGGCGCGCCGCGGCGGCGGAGGGCGGGGAGGGCGCGTGGAGCCGCGGACACGCACACGGACACGCACACGGACACGGACACGGACACGCACAGGGACACGCACACGGACACGCACACGCAGCGCGGCCCCGCAGCGCGGCTCTGCGGCCAAACCCCGCCAACAAAGACCCCTCCGCCCCCCTCGCCGCCGCCCCCCGCGGGATGTAGCCGGGCCGGGAGCCCCAGCGAGGCAGCGGCCCCGCCGCTCCGTGCCCCGCAGCGAGGCCGGGAGGCGGCGGGCTCAGAGGCGCTGCCGCCACCATGGGCAAATCCAACAGCAAGTTGAAGCCTGAAGTTGTGGAAGAGCTGACCAGGAAAACGTACTGTGAGTGCCAGGGGGGCTGCCGGGGGGATGCCGGGGGTGTGATGGGATCCGCGCTGCCGCCCGGCCCCGCCGCTCCCCCGGGTCGGTGCCGCGGCGAGCGGCGGCTCCTGCGGGGCCGCTCCCGGGGAGGGCGCAGGCTCGGCCGGGCTTTGTTGGAAGAATTCAGGGATTGGCCTGGGAGGAGGAAAAAACCCATAAGGCAGCAGAGACACGGAGAGGGGCAGCGAGCCAGGGGAACGCGCTGTTTTTTTACAAAAACCGTCCTCCGTGGCCTATTTCTGAGCCTCCGGGAACGGCGGGGCCAGGGCCGCATCCTGCCCGCCCGCGGCGCCCAGCGGAGCATCGCGCCCTCCCTCGCCGCCCCCCGCCCCGAGCATCCTTCCCCCGGGTGCCCCGTACCCAGCGCCCGCCGCGGGGATTATGGTCCCCGCGCTGCCTCCCCGGAGCCCGGCAGCAGCTCCCGGAGCAGGGTGCCGAGCCTCTGGGTGGCTTCCAAAGTTTGGGTGCGTTAGTTGGAGGGGTTCCCTTTGTTATTGCGCTCTGAAGTGGAGAGAAGAGCCCGACACCGGCGAGTTCGATATTTATTGGAGTATCTCAGTATCGGTTTAATAACCTGATTTTCTGAACGAGTGGCTTTCCCGTCTGGACCTCCACCGTAATCTAATTAACGTGGCTGGTGCCTCAGCCATCCAGTTTTAGCAAAATCATTTTTTTCCCCTGAAGGATGCACAAAGGAAACAAAGGCTTTGGTGGCTCAAGTTTGCCTCCCCTCTCGCAGGTCGCAGATATTCCCCAAACGTGCAGCAGACCTGCGAGCTCTCCCCCCTGTCACTGCTGCAGTCCCACGGCAGCGCTTACCCAAAAAGGCAATAGATTAGGATGCAGCAAGTTCTCCCATATGGAGAAGAGGCAATACTGGTGCATTGCACAACCCTACACGCGGGGTTGCTCTCTGCCGTGGCACAGCCGGCAGCAGGCGGGAGGGCAGGTGCTGGGGGGCATGTCCGCATAGCCAAGCTGGCTGTGATGGTGGCAGAGGCTGGGGTACCCCGGCTGGGCTTCCTCAAAGTGCTCGGGGGGAGGAAGCCGTGAGAAGGTGGCAGTGCCAGGTGGGCACAGCCCCCGCTGGAGCTGAGCTGGGTTTCGGTGTCCTCACTGCAGCTGTCGCCCACGGCGAGTGCAGCCGCGCCGGGCCGGTGCTGGCGGTGCTGTGCTGCAATCCCCGCTCGGTTTGCAGCCACTGTGCCGACCTGATCTGCGATGGAGAGGAATCTGGGAACTGCCAGCCCCAGCACAGCCCTGTGTGCTGGTGATCTCCTGTGTGCTGGGCTTTCTGCGCACCTGGGGTGGCTCCTCTGCCCAGGAAGGTGCCGACACCAGTGGGGCTGACACGGGGCACGCAGGCAGTGGTGCCCCATGTCTCACTTGCAGCCAAAGCCAGCCAAACACAGCGCTGGTGAAACCAACATCTTTGGGCACAGGGATGTCTCTTAGCTAGATAAGGCCAGCAGGTCATTGCTTTTTTGAATCACTTCATTCCCAACTTTCTGCTCCTCTTTTGGGTGCCCTTCCCTTTCTACTGCATCCTTTCCAAGAAACCCTCAATGAGTTTCCAATCTATCTGGAGTTTTGCCTGCCTGCTCTGGACCTCTCACTGCCTCTTTTTAAAGATTCCTGTACCTGTGCAGGTGAGGCACCACCACCCAGCAGCACGTGGCCTTTTGCGTGGCTGGAGTCTGGTGCAGCATCCCAACGTGCCCCAGCAGCATGTGGCTGGTGTGTGGTGCCTGTCAGGGAGAGCTGTCACTAATTCCAGGGTCTGTTTGTTGAGCTCTGCTCATTCCACCTCTCATCTCTGGAATTAATTACTTTTGCTGTGTGCCTCTGCCCCTTTTCTGCAGCTGTCAAGGCGAGCATGCATTCCCTTGTCTGGTGAAGACTTTACAGGGCCCTCCCAGGCATGGCTGAGAGCCTCTGGTTTATCTTCAGACCATGGGAGATTGGAAAGATCCCAATTTCCTTCTGTGTTTTGGGGAAACCAGGCAGAGAGGCAGGAAGGAGGGCAGGGCTGTGCTGGGTGCAGTGGGAGGAACTGATCCAGACCCCTGTGCTGTGGCTGGTGGAACAGCTGGAGCAGGGACAGTCTTACACACAAATCCATGGCCTGCTCAAGAATTTCTGGGGGCCTGCTTCGAAAAGGTTGTTTGTTTTTTTTTTCACAGCATGTTGATATTTTGGCACGTTTCTGGCAGACAGGAGAGCATCCCTAGCCTGTGCTGCCCGTCCCATGTCCTGCCACATTGCTGAGCAGGTGCTGCCCCTGCCTTGTGTGTGCTGTTGCTGCTGTTGCTACAGCACATCTGGGCAGATGTCTCCAGCAGCCCAAGCTGATGGGAGCCTGCATTTGTCCCCGGGAGGTTCCTGTGGCAGCGTGAGCCGTGGCTGTGGTACGTGAGGGGCTTCTCCCACGCTGGGATTTCCTTCTATTGCATCATTTTCTGCTGGTGTGAATTTCCACACAGAACAAAGCAAATACCAAAAAGGCCCCTCTCACTTCTGCAGGATCAGAGGGAAATGTCACCCCCTCTCCCTGCCCCACATGGCTTTTCTGCTAATTTATCTCATCCACGGGACACAGGATATCTGCTTCCCCTCAGTGCTCTCCTGCCTGACAGCTTCTTGTGTCCCTTGTCCACTCTGAGCTCTCCATCTCCTATTTGTGGTGTTTCTCTGGCCTTGCCTCAGCTGCAGCAATCCTGGAAAAAGCAGGAGATGGAAGCAGCCAGGAGAGGAGTAGGGGAAGGCTCAGGTGCCAGGGCAGCTGTGGACAGGGAGGTTGAGCTGAGGATGCTGCAGGGCAGCCGTCAATGGCCTCCGTGAGCGGCGAGAAATATTTTCCTGTGTGCATTCAGAGCAGGTTGTCCCAGGCCCTGCTGGGAACTGGACATGGAAAGGCAGGAGCCTGGAAACCTCATCCCTTGGCTCCCCTCCCCACTCTGCTCCTGACTTCCAGTGCTGGGGGCCAGATTTTAATGGCACTTGGACACCTAAAGGCGCAGAAGGGCTTCTCTGAAGTGCCGGCTGCCCAAGTCCTGTTGGTTTGGACCCATCTCTGTGTGCCTTTCTGTGTCTCTGGGCACCTGAGTGCCCAGGAATACCTGGCAATGCCAAGCTCCACCGTCTGCCAGGTGCTGGAATAGTGCTGGGGGGGACAGCCAGGCTGCAGGGCTGTTTAACCCTCCTTGGAGACCAGGCTGGTGCCACACAGGAGCGTGCAGGAGAAGTCAATGTTGAGTGATAACAATACTGAATAATAAATTATGTAATTCTTTGTGCTTTCATAGATCCTGTCATTGAAAAGTGTTTAATAATAATAAATTTATTAATCCTTCTGACACCTCGTTGGGGTAGCTCAGAGATGCAGTTTGCTGGTGTGTCCTAGGAGGTGGTAATTCCCAAGACTGGAAGGAACCACCGTCCTCCCTGGATCACATCCTCTCCCATGGGGATTTAAACCTGAGCTTAACTTGGGCCAGGTGCTCACGGCTTAGGGCCACAATAGGATTTGGGATTGTGTTTAAGAACCTTGTGGAGCCGCAGTCAGCGGGCTCTGCTCAGCTGGAGGTTTGTGAAGGTGCTGAGGTGTGACTGCAGCCTGAATGAAGTGTGTGACGTGCACGTGTGCAGTTGTGGGTGCACAAAACATGCCCTGGGTGGAGAGGACTTGGTTTGGGGAGAGAAACTGGGAGAGAAGCACAGTTCTGAATGTCCCTACTCACAGCAACACTCCCAGGCCAGGAACCCTTAAAATCATGAAGCAGTTTTAAAAATGTGCACTTTTTTTCAGAAGAGCACCTTTCAGCTCTTTTTTCCCAGTCATTTTGGGGAAGGTTGGCTTTCAGGGTTCCCTTTGCACAGGTGTTGCCCATGTCCAGAAGTGGCTCTGTGTTATTTTTGAGGCTGCAATAGCTGAGCAATCAGGCATGCTCAGAGCTCTGCCGGTGCAGCAGCATGGCTCTGGGGCCAGGCTGGGGTCGGCATGCTTGGGGATGGTGGTCCTGGTGCTCCTGAGCCCACAGTGGGGCTCAGGTGAAGGTGTGGGAGCCACGGTGAGGGTGCCAAAATGACAGCCAGGCTGCAGAGTGGGTGCGAGGAAGATGCTCTTTTCCCAAGAACCGCATCCCACCCACTGTGATCTATTTTGTGGATTTTAAACTCGCTCCAGCATCATCATTTTCTGCTCTTTCACAATAAGCCACAAAATTGGCTCCATTGCTCGACAGTAATGCAGGGAATTAAAGGGCATTAGTTTAAGAGCAAACTATAAACATATTGATTTGTAGTTACGGGGGTATGTGGTGGCGGGTGGAATTCTCTGGGAAAGGAAAGGAAATTCTACGATTGCAGCAGTTTTCAGCCAGGAAAATGGGTTGGTTCCTTGCTGGCTGAGCCAGGCTGGGGCTTTTCTCCATCATGCCACCCCGGTGCTGAGGAAATGTGCTGGCTAGGGCAGTGGGCAGGAGCAGAGGAGGGACCTTGGTCGCTCCCCCGCTGCTGCTGGTTTATTTTTAGCCTCAGAAGTGTTTGGCCCCAGGCACTGGGTATCTCTGCCAGGTTGGTTTGTGTTGAAATCCCTCCTGTTGCTCATCCAGCAGAAAGCAGGCTGAGCTGGCCAGGTGGCTACGGACCCGTTATCCCTCAGTGGCAAAGGCTGGGTGAAATTGTCACTGTGGGTGACTTTTAGCAGGGCTTGGAGTGACAGGGCAGGCAGGAATGGCTTCTAACTGGCAGAGAGCAGGGTTAGATGGGATATCAGAAAGAAATTCTTCCCTGTGAGGGTAGTGAGGCCCTGGCACAGGTTGCCCAGAGCAGCTGCTCCGTCCCTGGAAGTGTCCAAGCCTGGGTTGGTTTGGGGCACTGGGGCAGGACGATGGGCAGGAGGTGCCAGAGGGATGCCCAGGGGCTGGAGTTTGTTTGGGGCCTGGTTTTGTTGCAGCCACGTGTAAGCCAGAGCTGTGAAGGGGTTTGCTGTGGTGCAGGTTCACTGCAAGGTCAATGTGGACCTGCTGTGCTGCCTCTGGAGGACTGTGGTGCTCTGGAGGCATCTCCAGCTCCTTCTCCAAGGCGACCCCAACCTGCTCCCAGTGAATCCAGCCCAGGGCACCCCACACGCACGTGGGCCTGGGGCTCCATAGGTAGATGCAAGCAAAATAAGTTTTGGGGTTTCAAAAGCAAGTTTTGAGGAATCCCTGCAGTCTCTGGGAGATTCTTGCAGTGCCAGGGTGGGAAGGGGGAGACATGACCGACACCCTGAGGGTTTCCTCTGCGGCAGAGCGGAGCAAACGTCCCTGCCGGCCACGCTCGCTGCTGCTGCTCCAGCATCACAAGAATCACATTTCATTTATCCCCTGACATGTTAATGGATCTGCTTAACCACTCTCCTGACCTTTGCTGCTGCCGCTATAATTAAGGTTGTGAAACAAGAAGCTCTGAAGGCATCAAAGGAAGCGGCTGCTTCAGGGAGGAGCCCATGGGCACGCTCACTCTGTTATCAGGGTGACATTTGTGGGGTCACTTTGTTCCTCATTCCCCTCCTTGTTCTCCTGGATCTTCTAGGGAGCTGGATGTCAAGGGAAGCCAGGGTTCATGCCCTGGGCAGGGGTGGCTATGGGGGCTCAGCCCCAGGGCATGCTCTGTGTCACTTCCATCACCATCACTGCCTTGAGTTCCCAGCCCGGTGCTGCCAGCACAAGGCTCCCTCCCCACACCTCCTGCTGGGAGGAGAGCTGCCTGTGCTTCATCCACCTGTTTCTCCAGCATCTTCTGGTCAATGGCTGGACCTGGTGGAGCTGCTCTGGGTTTCTGTGTCACCCCTCAGTGCACAGTGACCCCTGCAAGAGAGACCAGGAGGGCAGCAGAGGTGGCCCTGCTGTCAGCAAGGCTTTGCCTTGAGCATCCTCCTGACCTTCCCATGGCTCCAAAGAGTGATGGCTGAGACAGAGGCATTTCCTTCCTACTTCCCACACTGGTCTAGAGGGGAGTTTTCTCCTCTGCCCAGGACAGGAATTGTTCCTTGGGTTGGAGATGGTGCCTTGCAGTGCCCCATCACCCTGTGGCCAAGGGATGGATTTAAGCAGGTGGCAGGACACAGCTGCCCTTGGATGGCTGGGCAGGGGCGCTGCTCCATCCCTGCTCCCAGCAGCACTGGGAATCCTGTGCCTCTCCAGGCATTGCTGCGTTGGCTCGTGGGGAAGCTGGGATTCAATCCTGGGACTGATCTGCCACAGCCACCAGCTCCTGCTGTGGGGGTGCTTCAGCCTGATTAATTCCAAATGAAGGCACTGTCTTTGCCCTTCCTCTCCTGCCTTTGCTTCAAAGAACAACTTACTGCTTTTTCCCTAAACCCAATTTCCAAAGCCTAATGTCGGGCCCTTAAATATTTAATAAACTCTAAAAAGGATTTCAGCTGCATATTGGCTTTCCTGTTGGTACCAGCCCCAGGGGAGATGAGAGCTGCTCATCCCTGTTTATCCAGTCTGGGAGCAAGGCAGACCACTAATGGCAACGGCTGGTGAGGAGGGTGCCAAACACCCCAGAGCTGCTGCGAGCATTGCTCCATGTGCCAGAGTAACAAATGACACCAAGAACTCTGTCGGGCTGGAGCTCAAACATCTCAGAGGCTCCCAGACCTGCTGAGGTGCTGGTGGTGTCTGTGACTGATGGGGAGAGAAGCCAGCCTGGGAAAGCTGGGATGGGGAAGTCCTGCTGTGACAGGCAGGCAGCCCTGGCTGTGTTGGTGCCCCCGCAGTTCGGGCTGCCCCCAAATCCCTTGGAGATGTGGCAGGGATGGGCTCCCACACAGGGACACCCTGGTGTGTGGGTGATGTGGCCAGGAGCAGGGATGGGCACAGGGGTGAGCTGGGGGAACAGTGGTTGGGGCAAGCTGGGAGCAGAAGAAAATGCCATCAGTCATATTCCAGAAACAGCTGTTGGCATGGGGCTGACCCTGGTGCCACAGTGTGTTTTACTGCCTCTGCCCCAGAGCTGTCCCTGTGTCCCTGGGAGCAGCAGCAAAGCCCAGCCAGGGGTGGTGTAGTGGCCCCAGAGCTGGCAGAGAGCACAGGACTAGGACATTATTAAGGATTTCACCTGAATTTTAATGACACCACACCATCAGAATCAAACTACCCAAATTTCCAAAGTGCTGATGTGTGGTGTATCCTAAAAGTTACTGTCATCAAACGGGACCTGAGTGAGCTCTGAGTGTCCCAGGATGGCTGATGGACAGTCCTAGGGAAGGACTGAGCCCATGGCAGCCTGCAAGAGTTCACCCCATCCCTCCACCACCGTGCAGCTCCCGTGGGCGCTGGGCTCTGTGCTGGAACTGGGGCAGTGCACTGGGAAGAGCCTCGTGCTGATGCTCCAGCTGTCCCTGAGTGCTTCCCCCTGACTGCCCCAAATTGCACAAAGCCACCTGACAGCCCAGGCTGCCAGAGGTGACCCCAGCCAGCCCTGGCACACAGGGCCCCTTTCTTGCTCTCTCTGCAGGGAGGTGCCCATTCTGCACCAGACAAGTTTTGGGCTGGATGAACTCCCACGCCTACTGCACTCACCTGCAACAGCTGCTCTTGGCTGAATGCTGTGTAGGGACAAGGCCTGGAACTGGGAATGGCCCGAGGCTGGGATGTGTTTAGCCCAGGCACCTCACTCTGCAGAGCCAGGGGCTGGCGCTGGGTCCCCCTGTGCGAACGGGCGGGACCTCGCTGTGTCCGTGTTTGCAGGTGTGGAGCTGCACCTGCTGTACCGAGCTGTGGTCACTCTGAAGGACCTGAGGCGAGTTCTGCAGGGGCTCTTCAGACCGTGATGCTGACGCTGTGGTCCAGGGGCTGGAGGGCAGCCGGACGAGCAGGCACACGCTGCCGAGCCGGGCGGGAGGGAGAGGGGCGCTCCGAACCGGTCAATATTAACATCGTGGTGATGTTGAGAGAGCAGTTTGTATCAGATTTACGTTCAGAAAATTCTTAAATACGTATTTCGCCGGGACGAGGGGCGGAGTGTGTTTGGCATAAAGTGCAGGGTGTGCGGGGCTCACCCGCAGCTCCCGGATGTTTTGGCATGAGCACCCCGGGCTCGTCCGCATCGCCCCAGTCAGTTCACGCATGAGCACCCAATTAACACACACATGAGCGCACAATTAATTTGCATATGAGCGCCCAGCTGCATTTATGCATGGCTGCCCAGCGAATTCCCGCTGGATCGCACACTGCTGCATGAGCGCCCTGGCTGTTGATGCATGAGTGCCCAATTAATTGGCGCACGTGGCTGCAATTAGCTCATGCCTGAGTGTCCAATTAATTCATGCATGAGCACCTGATGCATTCACACCTGAGTGCCCAATTAGTACGTGCACAAGTGTGTTATCTCCTAATTACACTAATTTACACATGAGTGCCCAATTAGCTCACGCCGGAGTGCCCAGCGAATGGACGTGTGACTGCTAAATTAATCCGTGCATGAGCGCCCCGTGAGTTCATGAATGCCCAAAAAAATGGATGCATGAGCCCGCAGCTGGTTCGTGCATGAGCGGCCCTTTCACTCTCGCCGCAGCACCTGGGCAGTTCATGCATGAGCACCCAATTAGTTCACCTAGAAGCACCCACATAATTTATGCACGAGTGCCCAATTAGTCCACGCATGATCTCCCGCTGTGATTTTGCATGAGTGCCCCTCTGGCTCAGGCATGGGTGCCCACTTAGTTCGTGCATAAATGCCCCATTCCTTCACGCCTGAGCACCCATTGTGGGTGTTTCATTTCCCCCGGCCTGGGCACTGCTCTGAGCACCCAGAGCCGGTTTAGGCAGCCCCAAAACCCGATGGGAGCCCCATCTTGGGGTGGTGTGCGGGCTCCCCCAGACTGGGATGCCCGGGGACCCTGTGAAGGAGCCACAGCAGATCCCTGGGGGAATAAATGCCACAGGACGTCCCTGGCATGACCCAGTGTGTGGTGCTGGAGCGGTTGCCCGTGGGTTGGCACGGCCCGTGAGCTGGCATGGTTGCAGTGCCCTGTGGCGGTGAGGGAAGCCACTTTGTGCCTGGAAATAATTAACTGGTTTCCCTGATAAGGCTGCTGTGCCCACGGCCCCACGGGACCAGGGTGCTGTTCTAGCAGCTGAGACAAGGGGGGACTCTGGGGAGACTCCTCCTGCTTGCTGAGCCCTCGGGAGCCCAAACCTGCACAAGGACGGAGCCGTGCCCTTGGTTTTGGCTCACAGCGCTGAGCCGAGCTCAGTCCTGCTCAGAGTGCAGCCCTGCGGCCGTGGCCAGACCCTTGCGCACAGCGGAAGGGATGTCAGCACAAAACAAGCCTCTGGGGGGCTGAAGCATCGCGTCACCTCATGCATCCCACCGTGACCGGGGGTCCCTGAACCATTTGAATCCTGCTTTCTCCTGCCCTCCTTCCTCCCGCCCCGTCCCCTCCAGCGAGCTCCCTGCGGCCGGGCGACGGGTGGGGATTTGCAGTCCCGGGTCCCTCCTCTCCTCTCTGCCTGGAAAACACAAATTAACAGGCTTGAGCACTGATTAACCAGAGCTGATTCTTGCTGCAGTGGCAGCTGGGTGGTGGGAGGAGAGGGGGCACGCGAAGGGCGGGTGGTGACGGAGCTGTCAGTCCTCGCCTGTGCCGCTGGGATTGATGGAGAGGTGGGGGGAGAGGGCTGGGGGGAGAGCTGGGTACCGGCAGCTGCTCGGAGGGGGCTGGGGGCTGCTCGGAGGCTCTGCCCCTCTGCGCCGTGTGAGACGAGACGCCGAAACCTTCCTCCCCGAGGTGGAAAGGGACCGACCAGCCAAGAGAGAGGGCCCTTGGATGGGGTTTGGCCGTGTGGGGCAGCTCCTGAGCTGCTCTGGGTGCCTGTCCCTGTCCCCGCTGCCTGCGCTGAGAGCCCCGCGCTCTCCGTTCTGTGCGCGGGGCTGAGCGCTCGGGCCGGGCCACGCCGGGGCTCCCTGCTCGGCGATGCCTCTTCCAGCCTTGCGGTTCGTAACAAACGACAACACTGCCTTTATTTAGCGCCTTTCGTCCCCGAGGAGCCCGGGGCACGCTGCTGCTAACAAGCTGCTACGTGCGCTATTTACAGCCCTGCCCGGCGGGCCCCGGAGCGCGGCACGGCTCTGCTCGGCTGGGACCCGGCCCTGCTCGGCTGGGACCCGGCTCTGCTCGGCTGGGACCCGGCCCTGCTCGGCTGGGACCCGGCCCTGCTCGGCTGGGCTGCTCTGGGGGTGCTGCTCTGGGTCATCCCCTTGTTTTGAGGCGTCCGGGGGCTCGCCTGGCCGAGGTTCGTATCGCTGCGAATTGATGTGTGCCGGCTCGGCGCCGCGCCGCAGTCCATGCCGCGGGAGGGAAATGCAGCAGCAGCCGCTGCACAGGAGCTGCCGTGAGCCCGGCTGGGCTCAGCCTGCGGCAATGCAGGGCACAGGGACAGCCCCGGCCCCGCCGGCTGTCCTCTGTCCCCAGCCTCGGCACAGGTGGCTCAGCCACGCACGCAGTAGCGTGTCCCCAAGGCTTCTGTGGCTGCAAGTCGGGCATCAGCGTTCCTAATTGGTGCCACTCGGAGTGTCAACACCCAGCAGGGCCGGAGCGGCTGGGAAGTGGCAGCCGGGAAGTCTTCATCTGTCCCGGCTCTGTATCAGCAGGTACAGGAGGCAGGTGCTGCTCAGTCCCACACTGGATCGGGGCTGGGGTAGTTCCCTGCCCTGGGAGCAGACGGGAGATTTGGTGGAGAACCCAGAGTGGGGTGGTTTTCCAAAGGCTGGGAGATGAGGCCGTGCTCCCACCTCAGGACAAACCCCACAGATTCCCCAGCTCCCAAGGCTGGAGGACAGGCACCGGTGCCAGCGTGCTGGAGGAGGGCTGGGGCTCCGTGTGGCTCCGTGCCAGGCTGCACATTAACAAATCCCTCCTCGGGAGCCCTGTGCTGATTTCCAGCCTGGCACCTGAACAGTTTCCTCCGTCGGAAAAGCCTCTCCTGGGAGCATCACACATCTCTCCTGCGGCACGAGGGGAGCTGGCTCCGTCCCTCCCTCCCGCCTCAGCCCGAGCTGTCATTACCAGCATTTCTCCCGAACTAAAAAAAGCACAAATTTCTTAATTGTTTCCTGCTGGAGTTGAAAGGCAGCTCCCGGGCCCAAAATAGCACGTTGGGGGAAAAGCAGTCGAACAAGAGAGAGCAGAAGGCGATTTGCCTGGAGGGGCTGAGCCGAGCTCTGAGTGCAGCCCCGGCTGCTGCTGCGGTTTTGCCTGCCCCGAGGGCTCACCCTCATCCTCCTCCTTCCACCTTGGTGCCCTCCTTGGTGCTCCTGGGTGCTTGGGCCTGCAGAGCCGGTGCCTGGGGCATCCCCCGGGCATCCTCAGGGTGGAGGTCACGCCTGGTGTCTCAGTGCAGGTGTGTGCAGGTTCCTGCTGGAGATGTCACTCAGCTTCTCTCTTTTGGAAGGATGCTTCTGTGCAAACCCCTTTTTTTTTTTTTTTTTGGGGAAATCCCTTGGAACTGCTATGACTGGTGTTTTAGCCCACTCCAGCTCGGCTGCTGGATGCAGTGTGTCCTTCCTGCCTCCCTCTTGCCAAGAGACCGCTGTGTGCCCAAAACAAACAACCCTCCAAATCCCTCCCGTGGCACTGCCAAAGCTCTCTGTGTTCTTCATCCCAGATGCTGAGCATCCCTGTGCCTGTGTCCCCTCTCCTGGGGAGCTGCTGTCCAACACCCCGTGGTGCTACAGTGGGTGCTGCTTTTGCTGAACCCCAGGGAAAAATGGGGAATCGAAAGCTGTGTCCCTCCAGCGACCCCTGTGCTGGGATGGAGGGACCCTCCAAAGCATGGGGACAGCCTTGGGCACAGAAATTCCTGCTAACAGGGATGCTGGAGCCAGAATCCCGCTGGTGATGAGGTGGGAGCCGTTGTGTGACCTCCCGGCCACTCCAGCCCTCACCTCTGAGCTCTGTGCCTTCTACCAGGCACGTTACAAATCTTCCTGATGGAAAATGGCTTTCTTTATTTTTCTTGCCACCCAAGGTAATTGGCATCTGTTGGTGTGCCTTCGGTCTCTATTTTTATCAGCCGTTTGCACATTGACATCTCCACTCGCCTCATTATCCCCGCGCCTTTCAGACCTGCGGCTCTTTTATTATTATTTAGATGCACGACGCAAAGGAAATGACAGAAGAGGCCGTTCCCCCCTGTGCCCACCTGCTGGCACCTGGCTCCCCGCTGTGGGGAGGCACAGGCACAGCTCCTGCAGTGGGACACGCAGTGACAAGTGCCAGCCCCTGCCCAGCGCCCCGCGTCCCTCAGAGCCTTTCCTCTGCTGAGGACATCGTCCATCTCAGCAGCTGTCCCTTGGCTGGGGACACCTAGGGTTGCCAGTGCTGTCTGTTTGCTAGTTTTGGTTGTATTTTGGGGTTTTTCCAGAGCCTGGTGAGGCTCCCCAGTGTGCTGGGATGGGTTGGATGTTTCTCCAGAGACTGCTGGTACCTGGAGGGATGCCAGCCCTGGGGCTGTGCCTGTGCCCACCTCCAGTGTGTCAGGGCCAGGCAAGGCCCTTCCCTGAGCTGCCTCCAGGCAGATGTTTTGGCAGATGTTTTCAGGGATGCTTTGGCTCTGGGAAGAGGAGGCAGCAGGGCCAGATCCTCCCCAGGATGGTCAGCTTGTCCCTTTCATGGTCCGTCATAGTTCTGCATTCCCTGAACACAACACAAAACGTCTTGGGAATCTCCCGGGTTTTGGGGACCTCCAGCACCTGCAGCCCTGGCTCCATGGACCACCTGGGCTGGTCCAGGCTGTGCTCCAAAAGCAGTTTCTGCCACATGGGGAAAACTTGGCAGCTCATGGAGCAAGTGAACCCTGGGGCATCCCCCAAGGAATTAATTGTTGGGAGTCCCAGAGCATTCCCCAGGAAATTCACTGATGGGCAGTGCAGAGGAACAGCTGTCACTGCAAAAGCACTAAATTTCTGTCTCTTTTTTTTCTCTTTTCTCCTGTTTTCTCTTGCAGTCACAGAGAAGGAGGTGCAGCAGTGGTGAGTGCCCGCCGTGGTGGTGAGCTGGCTGGGGCATGGGGCTGTGGGCAGGGGACAGGAGCTGGTGGCACTGGTCAGGCAGAGAGGGACACGCAGGAGGTGTGGGCAGGTGCACCTGTATTGGGGTGCAGGTGCTGTCTCATAGAGGGGAGACCAGAAAATAGAGGGTCTATAGATAGAGGGTGCCCTTACACCCTGTGCAAGGACTGGGTTCTAGTGGCTCTTCCCTCCCCACATGAGCAGCCAGAGAGCGTGGGGACATGGGGACTGTCCAGCTGGTGCTGTCCCAGCAGGTTCCCTTTGGCAGCAGGGCCTGCAGAGGCTGTCAGGGGTGGGATCCACGCTCTCACTCCATCCCCTCCACCCCACCGAACACAGCGCCCTAGAAAAGCCACTGCTTCCCTTTCATCTCGCTATCCCACCAGTCAAGGTTTGCCTTCTTTATCTCTTTCTCTCATCCTTCCCCCCCACCCGATGAGTCATAGCTGCAGCAGCGTGAAAAAGATGTCACCGGCACTTCGGTTTCCCACCTCGCCACCCCCTTCCCCTCCTCCTCCAGCCCTTGTCCCGCTGCAGCGGGCGCCTGACAGATCTGGGCGATGTGTTGCATAATATTCACGTACCCCACGTGATGCCCCTGTGGTCCCACATGCTCCCTTCGTGCTCCCTGCGTGGTGCCCACACCCAGGGAGCCGCTGAGCCCCTTCCCCGCGCCCTCCGGCTCAGCTGCACTTAGGTCCACCCTGGAGCTGGGTCTGAGGGCTTTTTGGGGTGTTAAAGCGTTGGTGGGTTTTGGAAGTGACCTGGGCTGTGCCACCTGAGGACACCGGAACCCTGCTGTGCCCCCCAGCTCCTCTGAGCAGCTTTCATTTGGGGTCGTGCAAAAATTATCACAGAATATCCTGAGTTGGGAGGGACTCAAGCATCAGAATAAATCCAGCTCCTGGTGCTGCTCATCCCAAGAACCCCATATGCCTGCAACTGTTGTCCAAACACTTCTTGACCTCTGGCAGGCTTGGTGCCATCACCGCTTTCCTGGGGAGCCTGTTCCTGTGCCCAGACACCCTCACAGAACTCAGTGGTCCCTGTGCCATTGTTTTTTGCCAGGGCTCGGCTGCAGCGTGGCATTGCTGTCAGTCTTGGCTGGGGAGTGGGTCCCTGTCACCTCCCATGTCCCAGACAATGCTCAGCACAAGCCTGGCTGTGGCCCTTGTGGGCTGGCAGCAGCTTGGAGCAGTGCAGTGGGCATCACTCGGTGTCACTGGTGCCACTTTCTGCTTGTCCCCACTGCCACCCTTGGGATGCTGTGGGTGGGTGATGGGAGTGACACAGGGAGCACCTGGGGACCTTCCCAGCTCCAGCCCACTGGGGAGAGCCTCCCATGTCAGTGGGGAGCCCTCCTGCGCCATGCTGTGCCCTCCATCCACAGGTACAAGGGCTTTATCAAGGACTGTCCCAGCGGGCAGCTCGATGCCGCCGGCTTCCAGAAGATCTATAAGCAGTTCTTCCCCTTCGGTGACCCAACCAAATTTGCCACCTTTGTTTTCAATGTCTTCGATGAGAACAAAGTAAGTCTGGCATCCAGAGGCTCGGTCCAGGGTGGTCATGGCTGGGCCTGTGGCGATGGTGGGATGGGTTTGGAATTTTGCACTGGAGGAGCAAAATATTCCAGCGCTTCCTGGGGCGTGAAACTGCAGCGGCGCAGCTGGAGCGAGCCCCTGTGCTTATTTTTGGGGAGAGTCACGTGGGGAAGGGTGATGAAGTGGCAAAGCAGGAAAGGAGAAGTGGTGTTTTGGTGCCCCAGAAGCCCATTCCTGTGGTGCCCCCTGCATTCCAGGACTGCTCCTGCCGGGATGTTCTCCAGTGGGCTGGGCACCGGCAGCTGGTCACAGTGCTGGGGATAAATGTGCATCACTCCTCCCTCCCTGCTGCCTTCCAGATGTGCCCCCCAGAGGGGATACATGGGCAGGGAGGGCTTTGCTGGGCAGCGGTGGCAGCAGCAGCCTGACCCCTCCTTTCCTCCCCCAGGATGGGAGGATCGAGTTTTCGGAGTTCATCCAGGCGCTGTCGGTCACCTCCCGGGGGACGCTGGACGAGAAGCTGAGGTGTAAGTGCTCCCCATGGGATGCTGGTGGGCTCAGCCCCACGGGGGTCCAGGCTGGGGGCCACAGTCCCAGCCCCTTGGGGCTGCTCTGTCTCGCAGGGGCGTTTAAGCTGTACGACTTGGACAACGACGGATACATCACGAGGAACGAGATGCTGGACATTGTGGATGCCATTTATCAGATGGTGGTAAGGGGGCAGGGGGGGCACGGGGCAAGCAGTCCCTGCTGGGCTGGAGCTCAGCTCTGTGGGAATGCTGAAACACCCCCAATTCCTTCTCTGGCCTTTTTTGGTGGGGGATTGTGGCCGTCATGGCCAGGGCAGTGTCTGGATCTGGTTGCTGAGAGTGGTTCTGGTGCCAGTGTTGTCCCCTTGCACCCTGTCCTGATGTGTGTTGAGACACGATCCTCGCCTGGGGACACCCCCCAGGCAGGGCACAGATGGGTGTGTGACCCAGTCCTGTGCTGCTGCTGCTGCAGGGGAACACAGTGGAGCTTCCTGAGGAGGAGAACACACCAGAGAAGAGGGTGGATCGGATTTTTGCCATGATGGACAAGGTGAGGATGCTTGATGGTTTTTTCCCTGTGGCCAAGGGATTTAGGAGGTGCTGCCTTTGCTGCATCTTGGCTCCTGCAGGTGCCTCTTTGCCCCACCAACACCAGACCTCAGCTGCTGACAGGATCACTGTGGGATACCCACATCCCTCTGGGATCCCTGTATGCATTTCAGGGTCTCCAGGGTGGCATTGTCCCCTCCATGGGTGGCTCAGTGGGGAAACTGAGGCAGCGCAGTGGGCAGGGTGTGTGGGCTGGTGTGGGTGTGCCGGGCTGTCGGGTGCTCAGCTGGGTGGAGCAGTGCAGTCACAGGAGTGTTTTGCAGAATGCAGACGGGAAGCTGACGCTGCAGGAGTTCCAGGAGGGCTCCAAGGCCGACCCCTCCATCGTGCAGGCGCTCTCCCTCTACGATGGGCTCGTATAGTCCCGGGGCCGAGCGGCGGTGAGTGCAGTGCCAGCGGCTCTGGGGGCCCCATCTCCCACCTGCCTCATGCCAGTCCCACCTCTCCCAGGCACAGGCAGCTGATTCCCTCTGCTGAAGCACCAGAACATGGATATCCACCCCCAAATCCAGCCAGGGGAAATGTTGCCCCCATTCTGATAGGTTTTCCCAGTCCTCCCCGTATCACAGAGCCCCTCAGACCTCATCCCATGGGGATGGAAAGGTTTGCCTGTGGCACAGCTCGTGCTCTCACCAGCAGATGTGGCTGCAGAGGAGGCAGGGGGGCAGCTGGTGTGCTGGGGGCACGGGGACGCTCCAGAGACAGATTATATTAAATGTTTTATTTATCTTAGATCTTATTATATTATGCCCTGGAGCTGGTTTGGCACAGCTGTGTCAGGGACACTGGTTCACAGCATCATACAGGTGCTGGGCTGAGCATCCCCTGGTCCTTGCTGTGCCCTGTGGAGCTGTGCAGAGTCCCTTGGAGTGTTTTTGGTCATCACAGTCCAGGCAGTGTCCTGGGGATGGGGTGTTTTTAACCCCACTGGAGTTTTGAGATTTTCACTATCTATTCTGTTTCCAGCTGCGCTGAGATGGCCGCAGGGATTTCTGGCCATCCTTCTCACCCTGTTTCCCTTTCTCCCTTCTCCCACCCTCTCCTGCAGATGCCTGGGGGAAGATGCTCTCCGTGCCATCCGACCACCGCCGTGCGAAGCTTGCCTGTCCCTCCCGGCCTTCCTTTCTGCCCTGCGAGCAAGGAGTGCCCTCAAAGCGCGAGCTCACTCCCCTCTCTGCACTCTGAACCAGCCGCTGCCATTCGCCAAATTCCGCTTTTTCCAAACAATCCCCGCGCCAGACCCCGGTCTGAGCGGCAGCGAACGTCCAAGACCTCAGGGCCGGGGGACGGGCGGAGCATGGCCGCAGGCAGAGCCCCCTTCGGCCTCCTGGCCCCCTTGGCTCCCTTTTTCCTACATTTCCGGATGGGACTGCGGATGCGCCGGCGGGGTCCTCTCGGGAGCGGCCGGAGAGGAGCCCAAAGGTAGCGGGGCTGCAGCCCCGGGGTGTGCCCGTGCCCGGGGAGCCGAGGCACCGACGGCGATTGGGAACAGAGTCCTGGCGTCACCCACGATGCCGCTGGCAGCCTGGCTCGGCTCACTAGGGATATATATATTATTTTTTTTTTTTTTTCTGGTGAGACAGTATTGTGCTTTTTGGTTTGGTTTTGTTTTGTTGGTTTTTATTTTTTTTAATTTTTCCCTTCGGTGGAAAAAAGTGAGGCTTTTTTTTTTATATGCCTATCTCGACGATCGATATCCTTATTTATTTGTTGTAAATGTTGCTGCTGTGTTTTGTCTCTCGTGTGTGTGTCCACCCACCCAGGTGAGGATTTGTAAGGTTTACATGCTCGTACACTATTGCGGGGACCCGGGAGCCTGCAATAACAATGAAGCCAAAAATCTGCCTTCCCCCCTCTCCTCCCACCCCTCGTATCCCAAGCTCCGTGGGCTGGCTGCTGTTTGGAGGGGATGCTGTAGCTTCTTTTCCTCTCCCTGTTCCCGTGTTCCCTGCATTTTTCTGTTCACTCTTCCCTCTGGGAGCTCAGTGAGGGTTCACTCAGCCCAGACTCTGAGCAGACCAAGCTCCATCCCTCCATCGGGCAGGGTGAGCAAACTGCTGGGCACCAGAACATCCCTATTTCCTTCCTTTTATTCATTTTCTCACTGCATGACAAAGTATTAATGGAGCCCAGAGTCGGGTTCTGCTTTCAAGCAGATTCCTTTGCTATGTTCAGCTTTGCGAGCGGTGGGAAGGGTTTGGTGGTGGCTGTGAACCATCCTGTGTGCTGCAGGGGCAGAGGGGCAGCCTTGCTCCATCCCCCCATCCCAGCTGGGACAAGGTGCCAGGGGAGTGCCAGGCTGGGCTGAGCCCAGCTCAGGGTGTCTCCTTACCCCAGCACTCCCACAGAACGTGGGAGGTTTTGCTGTGGCTCCAAGCAGAGCCGCTTGCACCCACCTTGGAGGAGGCAAAGGGCTGGGAATTTACACCTGGGGACACTGAGCTGCGGCCCCCCCATCGTGAGCAGGGCCTGCATGGCCTCTCCAAACTCCATCAGCACCCAGCACCCCTCTGGGATGTGCCCCCAGCTCAGCCCCACCGTGGGACACAGTTGGCATCTCTGCTGGAGAATGAGCATTGCTTGGGTGATGCCTCAGCTGCTCTGGGAAAGGAGAGATGTGCATTCCCTCAGGAGCAGAGTGCAAGAAGCCTTTGGGATCCCTAAAGCCACCCTGGGGCCTCTCCTTTCCATCTCTGGCCCAGCTGATGGTAGCAGCATCTCTACACCCAGCTGTCCCCCAGCTCCTGTGGCTGAGGCCAGACAGAGGACTGTCCCCGTGGCAGGGAGACAAGGTGGTGCCTCAGCATTCCCTGAATCTTCCTGGCATGCCAGGGACACATGCCCCAGCCAAGGGATGCTGGTTCTTCACCGTGCAACCCCACTCCCCAGTTTTGGGATTTTGTGCTTGTGGTACTTCTTGATGCCCATAAAAAACACCTTTCCCCCTCCCCAAGGAGACTGACCTCACATCCATGTGCAATATTCCTGCCTCTTCTGCAGTTCCTGCCCCTGAGGATGCCCAGTTTCATTTGGGGGTGCTTCTGGAGGGTGTCCCTCACTCACTCCCATGGAAACCCTTTTCCTTGTTGCTCTGTGGCCAAAATGCAACTCTCTGGGGTAGGTTTTTTGCAGTGCCTGCAACTTGTTGAATGCTCATGTGCCAGACTGGTCCCCTCCTGGTGCCAATCAATGTTCCCAATGAATGTGACACTGCTGTAATCACCTCTGCTGATGAATGATGGCCCCTGCCATGTTTGACATAGTTCCCAGGCAAAGGCAAACCTCATTTACTCTGACACTGTTCCCCTGGAAAGCTGTTAATATTTGGAGGACCTGTCGTGGGTTGAGCTCCATCAGTGCTCACAGATGTCTTCCCAGGGAGTCAGCCCTGCCAGGGCTCTTGGCACGCTGGGTGTCCCTGAGCAAAGCTGTTTTGGCCCCATTGTTCCCCACTGGCTGTGGATTTGGGACCCTGGCTGGGATGCTTCCAGTCCCACTTTTGGGGAGCACTAAGGGACCCTGATTCCTCCTGACCACCACCACGACCTGCAGCATCTTGGCATCACTGAGAATAAGGCTTGGAGCATCTTGTGCTTGGAAATGTCGGCCTTAACCTCCTCGTGCCTCAGTTTCCCCATCAGTGGAGTGGCTGGGGTGAGCCATCCCCCTCTGGAAAGCAGTTTGGTGTCTGTACCCACGAGTGCTGGTACAGCTCAGGACTGCAGGCACAGGGCTTGGCAGGACCCACCGGGCATCAGGCACGTGCAGAACACCAGGAACAGTGTGTGGAATGCTGGGTTTGTCAGGGAGTCTTTAATTCCAGCCTCTGTTTTACACCTGCTCATGATGAAACAGGCAGCAAGCCCTGCTTTGTCTCTGTTTGTACTTGGGTTCCTGGTGCCTGTCCAAAACAGAGCCCTGGCTGTGGGAAGGGGGCCCAAAGCACAGCCAGGCAGAGGTGAGGGTCCAGCCCTGGGGCTGTGGCATGTGCCCCCCTCTCATTTGTCCCTGTCACTGTTGCCCCATTAAATGCCATGTCTGTACTTTCCTTTCTTTTCACTTTTCTGTCTGTGTGCTGATTGTTGCTGCTTTGTGTCTGTCTTTCCTTGAGCTCTGGGGCTGGGCTGAGCTGAGCTGTTTCCCCCAGGAGCAAGAACGTGGGAGAAGGCTCTGGGGGCAGATTCCCCCCTGCCCTCTCCTCACAGCACAAACCAGGACCCAGGAGAGAGAGAAGTGAAGGGTTTTTCCTCTGGAGCAGGCTGTTAATTAATGCAATTTATAACGAGACCAGGCTTGTCCCAGGAGCGCTCTCCGCTGGGTTGGTGGAGGGGGGTGTTTGCTTATGGGGGACCCCAGACCCTGTTTGTGCCAGGTACCAGCTGCATCTCACCCTCCTTCAAAGGAATAGATGCCTGTTGCCTCTTCCCTGCCATCAGGACACATTCCTGTTGGATGGGAGCCTGAGGTCACTGCTCCTCAGTGGGCAGGGATGCAGCTGCCCAGAGCGTGGAATGGTCTTGGAGTCTCAGGATCTGGGTTTGAGCCCCACTTGGAGCAGGGCTGGCTGTGAAGCAGGGCCAAGCATGGCATGGGGGAAGCTGAAATCACTGGCAGAGCTGCCCCCTTGCCATGTATTTAGGGTTGGGGGGGGGTCATTTGGGATGGGTGAGTGACCTGCAGCCAGCTCACTGTCCCCCATCCAAGGAGGAGATTTGGGGCATTTAGTGAGAGCATCTGTCACCTGTCCTTCCCGAGGGCATTGGAGGGGAGGGTCTGGCTGGGACAGAAGTGAGGGCTGAGGGCAAAGCAGGGAGCTGCTGGCCCCAGTGTCAGTGCACAGTTTGGGGTGCAGCAGTTTTGGGGTCTCAGTTACACGTGTCAGCCCTGCCTATTCCGGCAGCGCTGCAGCAAAGTCATCCTTCCCTTCTCTCTCTGCTCCCGTGGCCACCAGCCCTGGGCTGGGTGCCCTGTGCCACAGGTGTGACCCCTGCCCAGGGGGTGGCCGAGCCCTGGGCTGGGAAGCAGCAGCTCCAGCAAAGAGCCTTGTTTGTGAAGATGAAGCCTGTGTGTGCGTCCGTGCCGGTGTCTCGGCTTGCATGCCCCGCTGCCTTGTCTTGAGATGAATTCAAGAGCAAACCAAGCAAATGAAACAGTTTAATAACAGAACAAAACAAAACCCAGGAACTTTGTGACAGTGGAAATAAAAGCTTAATGACAGTAATGAAGTGGCAGTGGTCTGTGATGTCTTGGGGGGGTTCTCAGGGGCCCAAAGCTGCCCTGGCACCTGGCAGGGCTGGGAGCTGAGCTGGGGTGCTGCTCTCCCGTGCCCCAAGCACAGGGCACTGATGGCACCAGCACCAGTATAGATAGGGATGCCCTGAGCTCTGTGGGCAGGCACTGTGCCCACACCTGTGATGAGCTGCCAGGTCTCAGCTCCAGGCATCCCCTTCACCCCCATAACACTGCTCTTCCCACCTCCTTTTACTCAGACACAGCTTTCCCTCTACTGGATCCCATCCTGACACAGTGCCTGCATCCCTTTTTCTATTTGCAATGGAGACACAGCTGTGTGCCCATGGGCACTGCCCCTATGCCCCATTTGCAGTGGAGATGAGCTGTGTGCCCATGGGCAGTGTCCCTGTGCCCCATCACAGCTGTGTGCCCATGGGCAGTGTCCCTGTCTCCCATTTGCAATGCAGACACAGCTGTGTGCCCATGGGCACTGCCCCTATGTCCCATTTGCAATGGAGATGAGCTGTGTGCCCGTGGGCAGTGTCCCTGTCCCCCATCACAGCTGTGTGCCCACGGGCAGTGTCCCTGTCCCCTCTGAGCCCCCTGGATGCAGCGGGCTGGGAGCCACTGGGTCACTTTTGGCACGCAGTGGCTGCAGAGGAATCTTGATACGAATATTCCATAATTGTGCCCCTTGGCAGCCCCCCTGCTCCTGGCAGGGCTCACAGGGGGCTCACAGCCTGGACTGGGTTTTCACGTGCAGCGTTGGCCATTCTGCTCTGCCAGCTCTTCCGGAAACGAGCCCTGCGAGGCCTCCCTGGCAGCTCATGTCCCTTGTGTTTGCTCTCCTAACGAGGCTGACTCATTATTTTCGGGAGGCCAGAGGAGATGCCCTAATGGTCCGAACAAGGAGGCTGTGTTTGTGCAGGGGGTTTTGTCCAGGGGTGCTTTGTGCCAGCACATGGTGGGAGCTCCCAGGGATTCCTCCCCTGTGCCATGGAATGGGCAAGGACAGGCACAGGCTCCAAACCACGGTGGTTACCCAGAGGCTGTGCCTGAACCCCCAGCAGGGAAGGGGTTAAAGCCCAGCTAGCATAGGTGTTCCAGGGACTGGGAGCACTGGTGAGTGTGGGAAAGGCTGGCTGGGATTAATTTGGTGATGAGGAGAAGTCGTTGGGGTTTTTTGTGCCAGCCGTGCTGGTGCTCCCTGCCAGGGTGCAGGATGGAGCTGGCATGCAGGCTGGTGGCTGGGGATGCTCCAAGGTAGGTTTTGTGGCACTGTGGGGTGGGGGACTCCCCTCAGCTCTGTGGGACTGGGAGTGCAAAGCCTGGGGGAGTGCAAGCCCTGGCCGTGGGACAGGAGGAGAACAGGCCACTGGCACAGCCCCAGGGGCAGAAGTGCCATTGCCCTGCTGTGGAGGGGATGTCCTTGCCTGCTCTGAGGTTGAGCTAGGCTGAGCCCACGCTTGCAGGGATAGGAAAGGCACAGGGCGGTGCCACTGTCCTGTGTGTGGGTTATGAGATGGCTGATCCCCAAGGTCCCCCAGCTCCTGTGTCTGGGAGGAGCAGGGCTGCTGCAGGGGGTGCAGGAGATGCACAGCTTCACCTGGAGCCGCTTTTGGCCGTGGCTGCACCCTGGGTCCGGCTGTGGGGGAGTTGAGCAAGAGCAGAGCATCCCAGCGGAGCAGCCATGAGCTCAGCCCTCAGCTCCCCGCCAAGCGGTGCCTGTCCCGGCCAAGCGCTGCCTGTCCCAGCCCTGTCCTGGCTCCGGCTCTGGCTGTGCTCTGCGTGGCTCTTTGCTCCCTGTTCGTGGGGTGGCTGCCTGGCTGAGCCCCCCACAGAGCCCCCTGACCTCCAAGCCCCGTTGCAGACCCCCATTCCAGGGCCCTTTGCCCAGCAAGGGGGGTTTGAGTCCTTGGGCTCCTTTCACAGCTGTGTCTCCCCCGCTGGGCTTTGGCAGGGTTTCCTCACAGGTGCTCGGCTGTGACCCCCGTGTCCTCCCCTAACCCCCCAGCAGAGCAGGGTCTCTCTGAGCCAGGGGGTCGGCGCTGGGGAGGGGTCCCGGGCAGCGTTTCTGACAACCCCGTGGGCTGCAGGATCCGCTTCCCAATCCCTGTATCTCCATCCCGATTTCCTCCAACTCCCACCCACCTCCCTGCCGCGTCGCTGGCTCCAAAAGTCCGCTTTTTCCTCCCGCCCTCCCTGCTCCCTCCCAGAAGTTGAGCGCTGGAGGAGCAGGTCCGCAGCTGCGGAGGGCTGGCTGGGCGTTCCCTGCCCGGGGTCCCTTCTGTGTCCCCGCCGCGTGTGGCCCCTCGCCCCCCGTGTCCCTCCCTGCTGCGGGGACGCTCCCAGCGCCTCTGCGGGAAGGACAAGGACGCGAGGGGTGCTGCTGACACCCGAGCGCGTCCCCCACGATGCCGCCCCACGGAGGGGTGTTTGTGGGTCTCTGGGTGCTGCTGGCCCTCAGTGTGGCCGAGACCCCACCAGGGTGGGCCACTCTGGCCTTTGTCTTCGATGTCACCGGCTCCATGTACGACGACCTGGTGCAGGTGATGGACGGGGCCTCGCGCATCCTGGAGAGGACGCGCAGCAGGAGCACGAAGCCCATCAGCAACTACGCCCTGGTGCCCTTCCATGACCCAGGTAGGTCCGGGACAGGGGGAGGGTGTGTCCTGCCAGGGATGGGGCCGTGGGGAGCTGGGCTGTGGCTCTGGCTGGGTCTGTGTTTGAAACGTGCACTTCACAAGGGCTGGCGCTGCCCCTTCTACCTGTTTTTAATGCCCTGGTGACTGCTGTGGTGGGGATGGCACCTCTACAGCTGGCAGCTGGGATGGGGCTCCTGTCCCTAAGCCACCCTGTGGGCACAGGCTGGGCTGTTTCCACTGTATTAATCCCAGGGGTGCTGACACTTCGTGGTGGGTGGCTTTTCCCTTTCCATCCTGCTCTAATCTCCCTGGAGTAATCATGGGGGTATTTCTGTCCAAGTCCACAACGTGCTTCCAGGTCACCTCAATAAAAATACCACTTGCTAAGAGGCTTTGGTAACTTGCTGTGATACCAGAATAATTTCTTTCTGCCCCTACCTTTTGTCTTCTTTTTGTGCACACCCACAAAAGGGCAGCTGCTCCCCAAAAGAGCCCTGGCCTCCCACAAGGAGAGAGGGACCCAAGTTTTATTTTCAGCAGAAACACTGAGCTTAGTGAAAACCATTGGAGCCAGACAGGGAAGGAGGCAGAGGCAGTGAATTGATTCCTGCATTGCTTTGCTGGGAGCTTCCCCCAGTAGAAAAGGGCACTGGGTTTGCAGCTCACCCTGGCTGGGACCACCCAGCGTGTCGGGAGGAATTCCTGGGCATAGGAATTGTTTGCCAAAGTGGTCACAGTATGGGCACAGGGCCTGGTCTGCCCAAACCCACTTCTCTGCTGGTGCCAAGCCAGGGCAGATGCTGGACCCAGAGACTCACAGGTGCCAGGAGCACTGGCAGGGTGGGTGGTGTTGGAAGGAGCTGGTGCTGGGCTCAGGGGACTGAGGGGGTGGCGTCCATGTGCTCACAGAGGTGGGACCTGTCACCCTCACCACGGATCCCCAGCTCTTCCAGCAGCGCCTGCGGGAGCTCCATGTCCAGGTAGGCACCCTGAGCCCCACGCTGCTCTGCCAGGCCTTGGCACTGCATGCTGGTGGGGTCTGGGGGCAATCCCTGCATCCCCCACAAGTGTGATGGGGGCTCGGGCTGAGCCAGACTGGCTGGGGGCTGCACACAGGGCTGGGAGTGGAGAGGATGGGTGATGCTGCTGCTGTGTCCCAGAGTCCTGCAACAGGGCAGAGAATTCCCAGTCCACAGCTCTTGTCCCCAGTGAAGATGCTGATCCCAGGAGAGTTTGCACAGACTCTCCATGGAACCAAAAATCTCCTCTTCTACAACCACAGCCTGATAATTGAGTTTTTAATATCTGGCTTTTTAACTGTATTTTTAAATTACTTTGTCTGTTTTCTGCCAGCTGAAATGTTCCCTGGGAGCTTAATCCTGCTTTATCCATCCCCACTCTTGCCCTGCCTCCCGTGAATTGCTAAATCCCTGTGGTGTTTCCCTTCGGATGCAGCTGTTTTGGCAGGAGGTGTAAGGCTGAGGCTGCAAATGCTTTCCCAGCCCTTGGGGGTGCCAAGCCCTGGGAAAGTGGGAGCTGGTCCTCTCTGTGCCAGGAGGCTTCCCTGGGGCGGCTGGCAAAAATGTGCCCACTAAAGGTACCTGTGGGAAGCCAGGGGTTTCTGTGAGCACGGATTCCCCAAATGGGTGCTTTAATTATCCTGTTAGCGAGACAGCGCCGGGTCCGTGTGATCCTGAGTGTCCCTGCAGTTCCATCCTGAAACACGGGGTCGTTCCTCCCCGTGAGCATCCCCCGGGAGGGATCCTGCCGGGAGCTGAGCCCTGCGTGGCTCGGTGCCCGCTCCACGTCCCCTCCTGTGTCCCCCAGGGCGGGGGGGACTGCCCGGAGATGAGCGTGGGGGCCATCAGGGTGGCCGTGGAGATCTCGCATCCCGGTTCTTTCATTTACGTCTTCTCGGATGCTCGGGCCAAGGACTACGAGCAGCAGGAGGAGCTGCTGCGGCTGCTGCAGCACAAGCAGAGCCAGGTGAGCGACCCTGCGGCAGCGGCATCGCATCAGTGACACACATCCATAAAACCCCTGACTGGGGGAATTTTGCACCCCCCGGCCGATTCCGTGTCCTGGGATGCTGGTGGATGCCAGCTGCGTCCCCTGCCGTGGGTGGCTGGGATGTCACGGGGCCGTTGCTGTGGCAGGTGGTGTTTGTGCTGACGGGGGACTGCGGGGACAGGAGCCACCCCGGGTACCGCGTGTACGAGCGCATCGCTGCCACCAGCTCTGGGCAGATCTTCCACCTGGACAAGCAGCAGGTGACAGAGGTGAGTGGGGACACCTGGCCCCTTGTGCTGAAGTGAGGCTGTGCCTACTGGGGAGGGGAGATCCAGGTTTAATCCTCCCCTGACTGTCTCCAGGTGCTGAAGTGGGTGGAAGAGGCCATCCAGGCTTCCAAGGTCCACCTGCTGTCCACGGACCACGAGGATGGTGGGGAGAACACGTGGCAGGTCCCCTTTGACCCCAGCCTGAAGGAGGTCACCATCTCTCTGAGTGGCCCTGCCCCAGGGATCAGGGTCCAGGATCCTGCAGGTAGGAGCCCAGGGCAGAGGGACAGCAAGGGGAGGGTGGGGCTTTGGCCCCCAGAAAGACCTCAGGTGAGGACAAGCTGGAAGGGGTTCACCAAACCCTGCCCTAAAACTCAAATGAAAATGTGATGAGCTACAAAGCCCTCAGCAAACACCAGCACATCTCCCTGCTCCCCTCCCAGACTGGCTTTGCCTCTGTCTTTGAGGGTTTGCCCTGGCTGTGGGCTCTGATGGGCTCTGCACTACCCTGAGCCCTGAGGGAGGCAATTCCTGGCTGCTGTAGGAGCCAGGGGATAGACCTCGGTTGCCCACCTGGGACATTCATTTCCCGTTATAGGAAAGGTCCTGGAGAAGGGCCGAGGTCTGAAGGAGCTGCTCAGCATCCCCAACTCAGCCCTGGTGGTGGCTGTGGAGCCCTACGAGCCAGGGATGTGGCTGGTGACGGTAGGTGCTGGCAGACCTGCACATCCTCTTTCCCTGATGGATATTTTGCTTGCCAGGCTTTTCCAGGTGTGGGCTTTCCTCATCCATCTCCAGCCAGGCAGAGGATGTGTGAGCAGGCTGAAAGGGGCCGGCTGCAGCCTTTCCTTCCCATCTCCTCTCCCTTCCCATCTCCTCTCCCTTCCCTGCCCCCTCAGCACTTGACTCTCAATCTGCTTCCAGACCCGGAGTAGTGGCCGCCACTCGCTGAGGATCACGGGCATCAGCAATGTTAATTTTCAAGCCAGCTTCTCCACCCAGCCGGAATTTGACACCAGCCAGCCCGGAGAGCGGCCGGTGCAGGGTGAGGGTGATGCTGCCCTGGGGGCTGGATGCCGCAGCTGGGCGTTTTCAGCCGGGAATGTGGTTGGTGGTTTTTTTTCCCTCCCCGCTTTCCAGGTCTGCCCATCTCCGTGCTGGTGAACTGCACCGGCCTGAGGCCACCTGGGCGCCTGCAGGAGATCGAGCTCTTCAACACCTCGGGCCACGTCCTCGTCTCGCTGCCAGCGCGGCCCCTCCTCAACTCCTCCGGCCCCCCCGCTCAGCTCTGGGTGGGCTCGCCGCTCCGGGTCCCCCCGGGTGACTTTCTGCTGAAGGTGAAGGGTGAGGATGGCCAGGGCCACCCCCTGCACCGCCTCTCAGGGGTCACATACACCAGCGTGGTCCCCGGTGAGTGGAACCCGTGGGTGCTGAGCAGGGACCAGAGGTTCCAGCGCTGCCTCTGCTTTGGTTTCTCTCTCCCTGGTCATCCTGCTTCCCAGTGCAGCTCCCAGCCAGCTTCCAAGGGTGTTGTACATCTGCACATCCCCAACCCCTTCCAGGTCTGCCTAAAGTGAATATCTCCAGCAATATCCAGGCCTACAACCGTGAGCCACAGCTCATCTCCTGCTCTGCACGGAGTGAGATCCCTTTCCACCTGCAGCTCAGCCGTGGCAGGATGAAGCTTGGGGAAGAGCAGCTCTTCAGGTGAGCCTCTGGTATGGCCCAGTGAGCCCCAGGAGGGTCCCATGTGGGTCCCTGAGCTGTGCCAGCTGAGGGGGTGCTTTGTGCTGGGTGAGTGCCTTCAGGTTCTGAGCATGCCAAGAGGAAAATTCCAAGGGACAGGTCTGCAGCAACTGGGGATGCACCTCTGCCTGACTCAGATGAAAAAACGTCCCAGGGAGCAGGACTAGGATGGTGGCATGGCAGTCCCAAGGTGGGAGTGATCCATATTTTCATCTCTCCCTTTTTGCAGGATTTCAGGGAACATCAGCTGGCTGATCCCTGCAGTGTCTGAGAGTGACGAAGGCTTTTACGAGTGCACGGCCACGAGCAAGGTCGGAGTGACCCGGGCCCGTGCCTATGTCTCTGTCTCAGGTGGGGGCTGCTTGTGCCAAGCCTTAGAGCCCTTCCCATGTCTGTGGCTGGCCAGGGGCTCCTTTCACCCAGGCATCCCATGTTTGTAGAGCCACCACCGCGTCTCATTGCCCCGGGCAACATCACGGCTTCACCGGGCCAGGACGTGGTCATGTCCTGCGTGGTCCTGGGGGATGTGCCCTACAACCTGACCTGGAGCTGGGATGGCAAGGTGGCACAGCCAGGGCGTGGCAGGACCCGGCTGCTGCAGAACAGCTCTCTGGAGATCAGCCAGGTGCAGCCAGGGGACGGGGGCCTGTACGAGTGTGTGGCACAGAGCGCCCGTGGCACCGCCACTGCCTCCCTGTGGCTCTTCATCCAGGGTAGGCTTTGCCCCTGCGTGGCACCCTGGCCTGGGGGGGTATTTTGCTGCCCTGTGGGAGGGTGGTGAAAGGCACCTGGGGGCTGAGCCTTGCTCCAACCCCGTGCAGAGGCGCCGTGGGTGAGGGTGGACCGCAGTCCCCGGCGTTTCAGCAGGGGCCAGGAGCTGCGGCTGAACTGCACGGCCGGGGGCCACCCCCAGCCCCACAGCAGCTGGAGGCGCTGGGGCTGGCCCCTGCAGCAGGATGAGAGGTAACCCCCGGGGAGCCAGGAGCCTGCATCCTGCCTGTGCCACAGGGGTGGTGCTCCCCTTGCAGGGATGTACGAGGGGAGGGAGGGAGGCTTGGGGCTGCTGTGGCTCTGGAAAGAGGGAGGCATTGCAGTGTCCCAGCCCATGCTCCTGAGAGGCTTGGCATGCTGCTGGCTTTAATTTCCTATATTTATTTTTAATCTGTCCTGCCTTATCCAGGTCACCATCCCCACTTTGCACACCTGGTGTGAGCTCAAGTCTCAAAATACTCCTTGTACTTCCTCTTAATTTCTTCTGCTTTTTGCCTTTCAACTCCTGCCCGTGTCAGGCTGTGAGTGCAGGAGTTGACTTTGGATTAGGCTTTTGGAATTTTGAGATGAAAAAGCCCAATTCTCAGTGCTTTTCCCTGGTTCAAAGCAAAGTCCTTCCCTGCAGCAGCTGGCTCTAAGTGCTGACCCACATCCACCACATGCCCAGCATGGCCTGAAACCTGCTCATTTGTATGAACACATTTTCCATCATCCCTGTTCCACAGGGCTCGTTTCTCCCTTTCTCTCCCATTTGCTGCAGGGTTTTCAGGGATGCTGAGGGTACCCTGCACATCAGGTCTGCTGTCCCAGAGGATGCAGGGAATTACAGCTGCTATGCCAGCAGCACACTGGGCTGGGATGAGCAAGTGATCACCCTGGAGTTCACTGGTACCTGCTCGCTGGCAGCACACTGGGAACAGGGCTGTGTGTGATGGAGGGTTTTGGGGACAGCACACTGGGAATGGGGCTGTGTGTGATGGAGAGTGTTGGGATCAGCACACTGGGATTGGGGCTGTGTGTGATGGAGGACACTGGGATCAACACACTGGGAATGGGGCTGTGTGTGATGGAAGACACTGGGATCAGCACACTGGTATTGGGGCTGTGTGTGATGGAGGGCACTGGGATCAGCACACTGGGAATGGGGCTGTGTGTGATGGAGGACACTGGGATCAACACACACTGGGATTGGGGCTGTGTGAGATGGAGGGTGTGGGGGGACAGCTCCCAGGGCTCTGGGGTCCCCTCGGGCTGGATGGCATCACACCCAGCGCAGCAGAGTGACCAAAGACACCTCTCCCCACGGCACAGAACCTCCTGCCATCCTGGCAGTGACGCCCAGCCTGAAGGTGCTGGTGGGAGAGGACGTGACCCTGGAGTGCTGGGTGTCGGGGGCACCCCCACCCCACATCGTGTGGTACAAAGGTGAGACCGGCAGCCGCCCTGCGGGTGTGACATGCCCCCAGAGGCCTGTGGGCGCTGACCCGGGGCTCTGGCAGGGGAGCAGGCCGTGGCGGCGTTCCCGGCGGGCAGCCAGCGCGCGCTGCTGCGGCTGCAGGCCGTGCGCCAGGAGGACGCGGGGCTCTACGGCTGCCAGGCCCTGGGCGAGGCGGGCGTCGCCTTGGACAGCACCGTGCTGCACGTGGGCTGTAAGTCCTGCTGCGTCCTACCCAGGGGTCAAGCCTCTTCCACAGCTCTCCCTCCTGGCTCAGCGCCCCTTTGCTGCTTTCTGAGGTTTCCCAGCGGGGAGGTGTTGGTGCTTGGTGCAAACAGGGGGAAGCCTGGCAGGAGTTCCGAGCTTCGGGAAGATGCGGGAGGCTCAGCAAGTTGGGGAAAGACAAGGCAGTTGTTTTTGCAGGGAGACACGGGGGCTTGGGAATCAGCCAGGATTCAAAGTGCATTCAGTGGGATTAGGCAGAGGTGGGGGCTGATTTTGTGTGTCTGAAAATCCAGGTGAAAACCTTTTCCTGGAGGCAGAAGGGATGAAAGAGCATGAGGAGGAGTAGGGAAGGCTGTGTGTTGAGGGCAGCAAGGTTTAAAGCAGTTAAAGATGGAAAAGTGCAAGTTATTTTGCTGAGCCAGGGGTTGATGAGTGTAACTGGAAGAGGTGGAAACTGCAATGGCTCTGACAGCTTTGGAAAAGCACCAAATGCTTTAAGTCAGTCTCATAACCTATCAGGGCGCCTGGCTCATTGGTTTTGCAGCCCCATCCCTTCTCCAGGCTCAGCTGTGGGGAAGCTGGGATGCTGGACCTGCCTGAGCCCTTTCTCTGCTGCTCTCTCCTCCAGCTGCCCCTCACTTTCCTGAGCCCCTGGGCGACATGGAGGTCAAGGCTGGGGAGAGAGTGAGCCTGCTGTGCCCTGTGGAGGGATCTCCCCCGCCACAGGTCACCTGGTCCCGGCAGGACGGGAAGCCCGTGGTGAGCTGGCAGGGACCACAGGATGTTTCCAGCCAGCTGGAGGCTGCCCAGCTCCTCATTGACAGTAAGAGCTGAGTGTGCATGCATTTATTTGTATTTTTAACTTGTGCAAGCTGAGGTGTGCAGTAACAGCCTGCAAGCCTCCAGCTCTGAGGGGTGTGTCCCCGCTGGAGATGGTGATAGGGCAGGGGAGGATGGTCCCCATCCTGGAGCTTGCTCAGGGCTCACCAGCCCCACCAGGCTGAGGCTTCTCCCCACTGTGCTCCAGGTGCCTCGCTGGATGACCAAGCCATCTACATCTGTGAAGCCCAGAACGAGTTTGGGAAAATCCACGCAGAGGTCAAGCTCACAGTCACTGGACAGGGTTTGTTTTTCCGTGCTTTGGTCGGTGAATCCATCCCAGTGTGCTGGCAGGGGGTGAGTGCCAGAGACCAGAGCAGCTGTTTCTGGTGCTGAGCTGGCCACAGTGAATGCTCAGCCACCCCAGGGCAGGGTTTGGGCAATGCCCTTCCAAGCCCTCTTTGGCTTCATGTGCTGACATGGACCCACACTGCAGCGAATATCCCCAAATTCCTGGGGAGTGGAATCAGAGCTGGCTTATGCTGAGCCAGGATCCAGACCTTGGAAGAAAGGTGATCTACATCCATTGCCCTGAGCATTCCTGGCCAGTTTATCACTGATTAATCCTGGTTCCCTTTCCCCTCTTTCAAGCAGCCCCAGAGATAGCCCTTGCCTCCCCTGTGGTGCGTGTGCTCCCAGGCCAGCCTGTGTCCCTGCCCTGTGTGATCCTGGCTGGGAGCCCATTCCCAGCCCGCCGCTGGCTGAAGGATGGGCAGATGGTGAGACTCCCGTGCCTGCTGGGATGGTGGGTGGCTGGATGGACACCTACCCCCTGGGGGGGCTTCGCTGCAGGATGAGTCCCCCAACATTTGGGGCGAAAGCTGCTGGTGAAAGAATTTGTGTTGGGAAGGAAATGTGGGTTTATCTCCACATCAGGGTGTTGTTCAAGGATTCATTTCTGGATGTGCCCCAAAGATGCAGGGATGTGTTGGTGTTTGACCCTGCCATGTGCCCTGCTTTCTGCTCTCTGCCCATGTCCAGGTAGCCGCAGGTGACCGCTATTCCATCCGGGCTGATGGGAGCCTGCACGTGGAGCAGGCATCCCGGGGGGATGCAGGAACCTTCACCTGTGAGGTGACCAACGCCCTGGGCTCGCACAGGCAGGACGTGTCCCTGGTCATCCACGGTGAGTGACAGCGAGCCGGGTGTCCCCGCCCGGCAGTGACACGGGGCAGGTGCTCTCTGTGCTCTGCTCCCTGTGCTGCACGTGGCCCTGCCATGCAGGATGAGGGGCTTCTCTTCCTTCCCAGTTCCTCCCAGCATCGAGCCTGGCCCTGTTCTCCTCACTGCCACCGAGGGAGCGGCTGTCACCCTGCGGTGCAATGCCACTGGCGTGCCCCCCCCTGCTGTCACCTGGGCAAAGGTAGGGGACAGGGACAGGCGGGCTGTGTGCCTCTGAGCCCGGCCAGGTTCAGGGAAAGGTGTTTGAAGGGGTGTAGGTGTCCAGCATGGCTGTGGCTGCCTAGGGAGGTGGCACCAAGCACCGTGGGAAGCTGGGATCAGGACATGGCCTGCTCTGGTGTGTCCAGAGCTCTCTTCTTGCCCTTGGGATGCTGAGCTCCTTGGAGAATCTCTGCCTTCCTCCCTTCCCTTTCCTCTGCAGGGCACGGAGCCCATTTCACTGAGCCCACACTACCAGCTTGACCCCGATGGGACCCTCCTGATCCCTTCATCGTCCCCTGGGGATGCTGGCACCTACTTCTGCACAGCCACCAATGCAGCAGGATTCTCCAGCCGGGAGATGCAGCTCTCCATCAGCAGTGAGTGCCCAGGACAGCTCCAGAGGGGACAGGCAGGGAGGGAATGACCTGGGAACACTCCTGGCTTCCTTGGAGCACCAATCCAGCTGCCAAGATGGGTTTGGAGGATGGGAAGAGAAGTGATGAGAGCTGTGGGGCACTGAAGTGTCCCTGCACCAGCTGTGCTCCCTCTCCATGCAGCAAAGCCCAGGATCAGCGGGAATGGATCGCAGACATCAGACCCTGTCCCCATCCTGGCTGTGCTGGGGCAGGAGACCACCCTGCCCTGCGAGGCCCAAGGACATCCCCCGCCCCTGGTGGTGTGGAGCCGGGAGCCCCAGCCCCTGCCCCTCGCCACCTCGAGGTAAGGAGGGTTGTGGCTGCTGGGAGACACCGTCTGGGATTTTGTGTCTCTTCAGAGGGATGTCAGGTCCGTGAAGAGTCCCAGCTGCTTGGCAGGAGGATGTGAAGGGCACCCCTGGCACCCTGTGGGCAATGCAGGAGCTGAGGCAGCCGAGCAGCACTGCATTAACTCTGCTCTCCTTGGAGAGCACCAGGCTTTTCTTCCATCTTCCAAACATCTGGGACCAAGCAGCTGCTTCCAATCACTCATGTGCCTACCCTGGACACGGGACTGGGGTTGGGAAGGAAAGGAAACTCCAGTGCAGCTCCTCACCCTGCTGTCTGTCTGCTTTTGTGCACATTCCTGCCTTGTGCTGTCACAGGGTCAGGGATGTGCCTGGGGATGGTGGATCCCTGTGGGAAGTGTTGGACCAGAGCCTGATGCTGCTTGGGACAAGGTTTGGCACAAACACAGTTTTTTTGCCCAGCAGTGGCTTTGTCTGCCCTGGGATGTGGAGTTTTAGGCCAGTTTTGTTCCAGTGAGTGACTTCTGGAGGGACAGATCAATTTGTTGATGGTATTGAAGATGATGACAGCCATGAGACAGTCAGTTAATGTGATTTGATGGGCGAGGATAAACTCATATCCAACCATTCTCCAGGTTATATGGTGTCTTGGTCTTCCAATGTTTTCCCCATATGTTAGCACCATGTTGGAAGGGACCCCCTAAAGCCATGGGCCCTGGTCGTGGTGTTAAACACTTCTTGTGTGTACCTGAGGATTGCTGTGGCCTGGGGAAGCTGGAAGGCATCTTGGTTTTGCTCTTCTTGGGTGTTGCCTTGTTGTTCATGTCTGATTTGCCATGGCTGTTCCTGGCTGACCTGTGCTGCTCCCCACATCTCAGCTGGCTTGTCCATGCCGGGTGATTTATGGGAGCACATGAGGAGGCATCTGCAGCCGTGGGCCGAGATGATGTTATGTCTGTGGAGCACAGATGGGGCTGGAATGAGAGCTTGGCCAGCTCCAGCTGCAGGGACTGTGCTCTGGGGGGATCCTTGTCCTTCATCCCCCTCAGCTCATGTGCTGCCTCTTGCTGAGCTCGTGCAGGGGCTGAGCAAAGGGGATTTGCCCCCATGGGCAGCTGTGCCACCCTCTTTGAATGGGAGGTGGCCATGGTGACCTTCTCTTGGCTGTCCCGAGGTGACGGTGAGCTCTGAGCCCTCAGCTCCTGCTCAGGGTTGGCTGATGGATGACACGGCTCTTTCTCCCATCCAGCTTTTCTGCTCCTTCTCCCCCCAGGTTCCGTGTCCTCCCTTCAGGATCTCTCCACCTGGCTGAGCCCCAGGTGACAGACAATGGCCTCTACACCTGCACGGCCACCAACGCCGCGGGGAACGCCTCGCTCAGCTACAGCCTGCACGTGCAAGGTTCAGAGCCCTGCCCATGTGCCACTGGGCTCCAAACCCTCCAATCCTTGGCTGTCCCTGTGCCAGGGTCTGAGGGTGGTCACAGCCTGAGGTCCCCTCTCCCCCAGCTCCCCCCCAGCTGTGGATTGGTGATGGGGAAAGCCACCTGGCAGCCGTGGCCAACACCTCCCTGAGGATTCACTGTCACAGCGTGGGCAGCCCCCCAGCCCAGATCCAGTGAGTGCTGCAGTGGTGGGTGCTCCCTGTGCTCCCAGGATGGCTGGGAGGGGCCTCTGGCTTGGGGTGTCCCTAAGGGTGGAGGCACCCATTCCTTCTTGTCCCTGGTGTCCTCTGCTCAGCAATCCTCTGCTGGCATGCCTGCCCCATTCCAGAGGATAAGGGGACAGTCCTTGCTGCCAACACCCCACTACTCATCCTGTTGGAGTGCAGAGACAGGGCATGGGTGGTGGCAGGGCAGAGCCAGGACGTGCTGCCTGTCCCCTTGCTCACAGGTGGCTGAAGGACGGGCACCCTCTGGACGGGCAGGATGGTGTGGTGGTGTCCGAGGACGGTGGCACTCTGCTGGTCACTCGAGTGGGGCTTGGTCACCAAGGGCTCTACATCTGCCAGGGCAGCAACCGGGCAGGGCTGGCCCAGGCAGAAGTGCAGGTTTCAGTGCATGGTGAGCACAGTGTCTGGGGTGAGGTGTTCTATCCATCCCGTGTGTTGGGAGGAAGGTGGCTGCCCAAAGGGGTGGGTGTTCTTGGCCCAGTTTTTGGTAGGTGCAGGGTCACTGGCTTGATTCCTTGGGACCTTGTCCTTTGTCAATGAAGCAGAGAGGTGATGGCACTGGCACCACAGTAAATCCTTGACTGGTTTTTCCTGCTGGAGGTCCTCCCCCAGCCCCATTTCCCCTCCACCAGCAGGATGTGACTCTGAAGGTGCCAGGTGAGAAACCAGGCCGGGAACAGAGATCTCTACCTGGGAAGAATGAATGCCTCACTGGGGCAGGGACCAAACCTCTGGCTGGTCTGGGGAGCTGTGGTGTCACCATGGGGTGGTGTGGTCCCCTCCCAAAGCAGGGACGGAGCTGTGGCCCCCGGCTGCTGCTCTGCCAGGACTTGGTGTGTGCCAAGAGCCATCGGTGAGCCTGGCTGTGCCCAGGGCCCTGCCCTGTGGTGGCTGTGACAGCCCGGCTCACACAGAGCCGCTGACAGCAGTGCTGGGTTGCAGTGCCTCCAACCATCGAGCCCAGCGCGGTGGATCTGGCCATCCCGGAGCACAGCTCAGCATCCCTGGAATGCCTGGCCTCGGGGCTGCCCGCTCCCGGTGAGGCAATCCCGTCCCTCAGCTGCCCCCGGGCTTTTCCCTGGCTGAGGGGGGCAGCAGCATCGTTCCTCACTGCTCAACTCTCTGCACCCCTGCAGACATCACCTGGTACAAGGGGCTCGAGCAGCTCCCGGCCGGAGCAGGACTGACCCCGTCCGGGGATGGGAAGCGCCTGGAGATCCCCCGTGCCCGACCCTCCGATGCCGGCAGCTATCGCTGCGTGGCCTCCAACGCGGCCGGTGTGGCTGAGCTCTGGTACAGCCTGCAGGTCACCGGTGAGTGCAGCTGTGGCTTCCTGAGAGGTGGGGCTTCCCTCCCTGGAATACCTTGGGTGAGTGTGGGATCAGTGGGGTTGTCCCAGCCCTCAGGATACATCCCTAGGAGATGGCTCATTTCCATTTCCAGTCATGCAATTCCCTGTGTCCATCCCAGATGGTATCCTGGAAAGCCATGGCCCCATGGGTGGGTGTTGCCAGGTCCCCATTACCGGGTCACCTACCCACCCTGTCCCTTTCGCACCCTGTGTGCCTGGTGACATATCTGTCCCCCCAGACTCAGTGGTGGCTCCTGGGCTGCTGCCAAGTCAGGCACTGCTCACTTTTTCTCACTTGATCCAAGCATCCCTGCAGCTTCCCAGACCACTCAGCATGTCCACAGCTCCGGGGGCTGAGCCAGGCCCTGGCTTTTCTCAGGGATGCTCCAGTTGGTGGAAGTCCTGCAGGCAGGTGTCCAGGGCGTGGAGAAGATCCAGTTCTCCTGCTCTGGGCTCGTTCCTGCAATCTCTTCCCAGGGAAATGTTTGCACGTCTGCCGTCCTGGCTCGGGTGCCTTGTTTGGGTTCTGCTGTTTTTGTTTTTCAAGGGTTTCTGGGTGTTGAGGCTTTTCTTCTCCAAACTGATATCCCCCATGGGAAGGAGTTACCATTTCCCAGCCAGCTGTATTTATGAGCAGCTGAGAACATCATCCGATAATGGAAAGAGTTGGGTAACCTTCTCAGTGAGCAGGGCTGCCTAATAAGGCTGTGTCTGGCCAACCTGACCTTGGCCTGCTTGTGGGATGCTTGGTCATCCTCTGCTGTTGGCCATGTGCAATTAAAAGCATCCCTCGCTTGGCTGGAGAGACAAGATTATTGTTTCCACATGAAGCCAGGGCAGGGGAATGTCACTGGGGTTTTTGTGGCACCCAGCAGGGCTGCAGGGGGTGTGTGTCCAGCAGGATGGAGCTCCAGTAAGGAGCTGCCCTTCTCCTCTTGTCCAGTGCCATCAGTGAGCTGCTCCTCTCATCCCTGCAGTGCCTCCATCCTTCTCCTCGCCAGAGCCCGAGGCCATGTCCGTGCTAGAGGGACAATCTGTCCAGCTGCCCTGCGAGTGCCATGGGATCCCCCTGCCCACCCTGAGCTGGTGGAAGGACGGTAGGGGTCTGTTCCTCAGCCTCATCTCTCCCCACATGGGCTGTCCCAGCTGTTTGTCTCTTTGGAGCTCTTTGTTGAGCAGAATCCAGCTTTTGGGTGGGAATTTCTCCTGCTGGGAGCCTGAGGGGAAGCTGCTGTCCCCTTCCCTGGGCAGGTGAGCCCCTCTCCACCCAGCCAGGGAGCCCAAAGCTGGTGTCCCCAGGAGGGAACGTGGTGTACATGGAGAAGGTACAGCTGCTGGACCAGGGGACATACACCTGCGAGTGCAGGAATGCTGCCGGCAGCAGCAGCAAGGAGCATCACCTGGAGGTGCACGGTGAGCATGGGGCACCAGAGACCTGTGTGGGCAGGTGGAGGTGCTGGGGCTTCTCTCAATGCAAGGTCCAGCTGGAGCCTAAAGCCATGGCCTGGTGCCTTGGATATTTTGGAAGGGATGCTGCTCTACCTGGGTCAGCTTTGCCCCTCCACTTGTGCACGGCTGAGGGAGCTGCACATCCCCTCCACCCCGTGTCCCTCTGCCCACAGCACTGCCAAGGAGCAGCAGCAGCACCCTCAGGAAGGTTTCTGTCATCGAGGGTGGCGAGACAGTTCTGGAGTGCGAGGCCACGGGGACAGCACCACCGTGGGTGAAGTGGGTGAAGGACGGGCAGCCCGTGGCTGCTGGGGACGGGCTCCTGCTTACGGAGCAAGGGAGGCGGCTGCACATCCCCAGGGCAGAGGTGGCCCATGCAGGACACTACACTTGCCTGGCTGCCAGCACAGAGGGGCAGGAGCAGAGGGAGTTTGATGTTGTGGTGCACGGTAAGGACGTGGGATGGGGTGGGGTGGATGCAGGCAGGACGAGGAGGGTGGTGGTGTGGAGTAACTTGATGTGCAGCAGGTGTTGGGCAATCCAGCATGCAGCAGGTCCCAGGGTCAGCAGGGTTATGCTTCAGGAATAGCTGTAGAACTGTGTCTGTCAGGCAGGAGTTCCATTCCAGAGCCATCACAGCAGATCATCTCATATAAAGTCCTCTGCTACCTCATGGGTCAAGGTCACTAGAGCTATAAAAGGTCTGAGGTGGCTCAGGCTGTGTGGCCATCCCAGTGTGAACCTGTAAGCCTGGGCTCAGCTGTGCAGGTAAGTGGCACATCTGTGCTGTGGGTCACCTGTCCCAAAACACCTTTAAAGTCACCATCTCCAGGTGATGCTAATGGTCCTTCTGGGTTCATGCCCTAAAGCTGTACAAAGCAAGAAGGTGGGAAAAACCAGGTTCACCCAGTTCTCCCCTCCTTGCTTTGCTCCTCTGATGCTCTGGCTGCTTTGCAAATGGATGTCCATCTTCTTCTGCATCCCCAGTTCCTCCTGAGTTCATTGCAGGATCAGGACTGACAACCAACGTCAGCGTTCCCCTGCAAGGATCCCTGACGCTGACCTGTGAGGCCACTGGCATTCCCCAGCCCAGCGTCACCTGGTTCTGGGATGGCTCTCCTGTCACCCCCAGCCAGCACACACAAGTGCTTTCAGGTCAGAGGTCTGGGTGCTGTGAGAGATGAGTGCTTTGGGAATGTGTTTTGCCCCAACACTGATGAGTTCAAACTCATGGTGGAGCTGCAGCCCCACAGGAGCACAGTTCAAACACCCCTCCCATCCAGTTGGGATGTGCTTTACCTGGATCAGAGCCCTGAGACCCCTCTGCTCTGTGCTTCCAGGGGGCTGGCTGCTCAGGCTCACCCATGCACGAGCCCAGGATGGTGGTCACTATTCCTGCCTGGCCAGCAACGTAGCTGGGGAGGCCAGGAGGCATTTCTACGTGGAGGTCCTAGGTAAGGAGGGGTCTTCTGTCTGCTGCAGGATTCCTGCTGGGGTTTCAGAGCTCCACCCTTGCAGGAAGAGACATGAGTTAAGACTGGACATGCTGGGTGTGCTGTGAGGTCAGAGGCCGAGCTGGCCAGCTGCTGAAGTCCCTGGGGGCTTGTGTTCTTAGTTCCTCCCCACATTGAGAACGTGGATGAAGAGAACACCTTCAAGGTGCCCGAGGGCCACCCTGTCACCTGGTCCTGCCTGGCTTCAGGTGAGCATCAAGTGGGGAAGGGAGGTGGCATGAGCAAGGGGGAGATGGGGCTCAGGGGCAGAGCAGAGTCTCATTTTGGGGTGTGGAACAGATGGATGGCTCCAGTCAGAGACATGAAAACAGCTGAAATCGGCTGCAGAGCTCTTTTGGGATGGCTCCTGGCTCTGGAGCTGTGCTGTCCGGGAAGCGCTGGGGAGGGGACGCCCACATGGGGAGCCTGTTCCACAATGTGAGATCCAATCTTTCCCAAATGGAGCTAAAACTTCTCTAATCTCATTTCTCCTTTAGTGATGGGAATAATTAATCACCTCCCACTCAGGACAGTTCACTTTCTTCTTGCTGGCTCATCCAGCAGCTTCTAAAATCCTGATCCAGATCATGATAATTCTGATTTGGGATGATGTCTCTGCTTTCCAGAAAAGCTCTGACAGTGACCCCAGCCAGGCTGTGCTCACACATGGAAAAACTTCACACAATGGCCAAAATCTCATTTTCCATCCCTCACAGGCAGCCCACAACCCAAGATCACCTGGATGAAAGACAACCACCCTCTCCCTGGCACCTTCTCCATCTCCCCTGATGGCTCCTTGTTCCACATCCCCCAAGCCTCCCTGGCCCATGCTGGTCGCTATTCCTGTGTGGCCTCCAACTCTGTGGCAAATCAGACCAAGCACTACCTGCTGGACGTTTTGGGTATGAGATGCCTTTGGATGGAGGCAGGGTCTCAGGTGTGAGCAGACTTAGTGGGTTTTAATGGCCTGCCCTAGGTAGGTGGGGAAGATCTCTTAGTCCTGCAGCCAAAGCGTGGCATGGACCTGTCCCAAAGCCCTTGTGAGACCTCTTGGAGGAGCAGAAAGCACCTGCTTAGTGCAGGATCCAGCTGTGATGGAAGGGGGGATGTGTCTTCTGTATCTCTGTGGTTTTGGAGGGCAGCAGGACAGGGCAGAGTCTGAAGTTGGCACAGGCTGTGCCAATTCCAACTCCCTGAACTTGGATCATGCTCTCTGGTGGGGGGATGAAGCACTGGGAAGCCAAAGCTAGTGCTGATCTAACACACAGCCACGTCTCTGCAGCCAGTCCCACCTTTGCTGGAGATGATGCCGCTGCAGAAGAAGTGACAGTGATCATCAACAACCCCATCTCCCTGCTCTGCGAGGCCCCACCGTACCCATCTCCCAACATCACCTGGCTCAAGGACCAGGTTCCTCTCAAAGCATCTAGAAATGTCCTCCTGCTCCCTGGTACCGTGCTGATGTCCCCTGGCTTTGCATGACTGTGGTGGCCCCTTGCTGTGCATGCCTTGGGGAGTGGGAGTGGGGGCTTTTCTCAGTCTGGCAGGGGTCCAGCACAGTGGGATGGTGAGAGGTCATCATCCTGCAGGACCTGAGGGCTCAGGGATCAGCTGGATGCTGCTTTTCCAAGTGTTGCATCCTCTGATCATAATGAGCCTCCTCAGTGCTGGTTTTTATAAGCCTGGGACTGGGCTCTAGAAGAGCATTAGGCCCCCTCCAGCCAGGCCTGCAGGTGCTCAGCAGGTCCCTTGAGATGCCTTCATGGGGAGAGAGAGCTGTGGCTGTGAGCAGCAACCCTCTCAGGAGACCCCCTTTGCCCAGGTGGCCACGGGCTGCAGATCCTGAATGCCCAGGAGGAGGACACGGGCACCTACAGCTGCATCGTGGCCAGCGAAGACGGGGAGGCTGTGAAGAACTACGCTGTGAAGGTCCTGGGTGAGGGAGCTCCCCACGTCCTTCCTAATTCCTGCAGTGGCCCCACCACTGTAATGGGGCCAGTGCTGCTTCCCTTTGCTTCCCTCTGCTTCCCTCTGTCTTTCCCCACTAGTTCCTCCTTGGATTGCCAGAGAGGATCCTTTGGGGGAATTTGCCATGAAAGAGGTGAAAACCAGGGTGAACAGCACAGTGGTGCTGGAGTGTGAGACCTGGGCTGTGCCTGAGCCCACCATCCGCTGGTACAAGGACAAGCAGGTGAGGTCCCAGCTGTGACCAGGGAGGAGCTGCTGGGCTTGGGGACTGTCCCAGCTGGATGGAGTGGGAAGATACCCTTTACCCACCTGGCTGGGCTCTGCTCCACTCCTGGGTGTGTAATCCTGCTCCTGCCCTTCTCTTTCTTCCCTTCAGCTTCTGGAAAGCTCTGAACACATCCAGATCCTCAGTGAGGGGCAGGTCCTGCAGATCCAAGCAGCTGGAATCTCAGATTCGGGGCACTACACCTGTGTGGCCACCAATGCTGTGGGAGAGGATGACAGGGACTTCATCGTGCACGTCCAAGGTGAGCCCTGGGCAGAGAGCCAGCACCCAGAGCAGAGGGTGTCTCAGCAAGAGCAGGGGTCCTCAGGGTCACTTGTGGGAGCAGAGAAGGGTGGGCAGGAAAAAAAGTTTAATCCTGCTGGAAAACAGCAAACATCTCCTCAGCTCCAGTGAGGGCAGATGCTGTGGGTGCACCTGGGGGCCAATGTCCCTGTTCCCCACAGCTGACCACAGCCTGTCCCCGCAGTGCCCCCCATCTTCCAGCAGCAAACAGGCCCCAAAGAAGCCCTTGAGATCTTCTATCGGGAGGAAGACCAGGATGGGGAGGTGACAGAGCACCGAAAGGCTGTCCTTGGCCAGCCCACTGCCCTCTACTGTGACACCAGTGCCATCCCACCCCCCCAGCTCACCTGGTACAAGGATGGGGAGCCCCTCTCCCCGGGCCTGGGGGTGCTGATGCTGCAAGGTAATGGGTATGGGTGTGCACCCCCCTGTGGGGCCTGGGGGTGGTCCTGCAGCAGCCTTGTGGGGTGAGAGCATCCCTAGCACAGAGGAGGATGGATCCTGTCCCCTTCCTCCTGCCACCACACGCAGCCCCCGCGGGACCTCTGAGTCACTGGGGCTGTGCAGGGCTCTGTGCAGGGCAGGGCTGGGAAATATCCCACTGACCCTTCCCTGTGGCCTGCCCCAAGCCTGTCCCGTGTCACAGGGGGCCGGGTGCTGCAGCTGCAGGCGGTGCAGGAGGAGGACAGGGGCAGGTACACCTGCGAGGCGGCCAACGCTGCGGGGCGCGACCGCCTGCACTACGAGCTGGAGGTGCTGAGTGAGTACAGGGACAGGGGACATTGGGCTGGGGCATGTGGCAGCCCCATAACCACCTGCTTCCAGCTGCTCCTGCCATCCGTGGTGGCACAGAGGACCTGGTGGAGGAGGTGACGGCCACCATCAATGGCACTGTGCGCTTTGAGTGTGAAGCTACTGGGCACCCAGAGCCCACGGTGTCCTGGCTCTGGAATGATCTCCCCATAGAGGCTGGCCCACGCCACCAGCTCCTGGAGGGTGGCACAGTCCTGCAGGTTGGTGTGCCCCTAAGCAGGCGGCCGTGTTGGGGACAGACACAGGAGAGAGCAGATGGAGGGGATGGGGCATTCTTTCCTCCCAAAGGTGGCTGCCCTGGTCCCACCAAGGTCCCCATGGGAGTCCCAGCATCTCCCCAGCTCGGGGCAGCCCTCAGTGGTGCTCTGCTGCCCCTCTCCAGGTGGCAGTGGTGGAGGCAGGTGACACTGGGAGTTACACGTGCATGGCTGAGAACCTGGCCGGGTCAGCTGAGAAGCACTTTGCCCTCGCTGTGCAGGGTAAGGCATCTCCCCTTCACTGGGTCACTGATTTACTGTCCTCCTCCTCTTTCTCCACCAACTGGAGTTCCCTTTGGCTCTGGAGCTGCATGGCTGCCTCTGTCCCTTGTGCTGGTCACACCCGCCCTGTGTGAGGAGGTTGAGCAGGCGAGGGGCTCGGTGCGTGTTTCCTCCTGGGATGCATCGACCCCCACAGTGATGGCTCCCCTTTGGCACTGTCTTTTGGGTGCACTGGAGCAGAAGCTCCCTGGAGTGTGGGAACAGACCCCGAGAAGGTCGATGGCGTTGTCAATGGCAGCATCTCCCTGGTGTGTGACATCCAGACCCACCCGGCTGCAGAGATCTCCTGGTACAAGGATGGCCACGTCCTGCGGCTCGCAGAGGAGGTGACTGTCACCCGAGGTATGTTGGGATGAGCCAGAATCATTGCCTGTGCCCCAGCGAGCTCTAGGTCCCCTAATCCCCCTTTTTTGGATGCCACGTGTGGGTCCCCAGCTCAGCCTTTGGGTTTATGACACACTAATGACACACTGCTGAGTGATCCCCTCTGCAGAGGACCAAGGGCTGCATCCTGCAGAACTCCACCCTGCTGCTCCTGGGACACAGCAAGGCTTTGGACCTCAAATATGGGAATTCCATGGCCAGACTCCTTTTGCATGGGATCACTCAGCTTGCTGGCATAATGGCCCAGACCTGGTTCTGCTCCAGGCTGTCCTGATTCTCTGCTCTCCACTTCTTCCAGGCTCTCGGGTGCTGCATCTCCCTCACCTACAGCTCTCCAGCTCAGGCACATACACGTGCATGGCCCTGAACGTGGCCAGCCAGGATCAGAAGAGCTTCATCCTCACCATCCATGGTAAATGGTGCAGGCTCAGCCAGGAGCTGTCCCCTGAGCACGCACTGAGGAGCCGACAGTGAGCCCTGGTCTGTGTCACACCCCCGTCCCTGTTCATCCTCCTCAGAACCCCCAGGCATCCAGGACCCACAGCAGGAGACGCTGGAAGCTGACATGGGGACACCCCTCGTCCTGAGCTGCCACGTCCCCGGTGTGGCCAGTGCTGTCACCTGGCTGAAGGACGGGCACCCGCTGGGTGTGTGTGCAGGGAGCGCTGTGCCAGGCTGCCACCCCCAGCCTCGCTGCTGCTCCCTTCCAAGCAGTCCTGCCTCAGTTTCCCAACTGCTAACCCTGCTGCAAGAGACCCTCAGGGCTGCACAGGGAGGGGACAGAGTGTGAAAGGTCTGGCCTTTTCCCTGCATGCTCTCAAGAGAGCTCAGGTTCATTCCTGAGGATCGAAGCCATGGCATGTGGGCACAAGATGTGATGGAGGGATATGCAGGGGGTGAGCTCTCTGGGTACCAGCCCTTGGGGTGCTTGGGGGGACAGGGGTTTGTCCCCAAGCCAGTGGCTCTTTTCTCCTGTAAAGCTCCAGCAGTGAACTCTGCAAAAACCCTGCTTTGCTTTAACAGTGTCCCCAAACCTGGGTCTGGGGGGGAAGGGGGAAGCACAACAGTGACCCTGGAGAGGGCTGAGTGGAGGAGCACTGCTCAGCTGCCTCACCCTGCCTCCTTGCAGAGATGAGCCCAGAGCAGGGTTTGGTGTCTGGGGGTGCCCAGCTCCTGCTCAGCCCCCTCCAGCCCTTCCACCAGGGCCGATACACCTGCCTGGCACAGGGCCCGGGGGCCGAGACACGCAAGGACTTCACGGTGCTGGTGCGAGGTACGGCTTCCCCAGGCAGCCCACTCCCTGCGGGCTCTGCCTCAGAGGTGAGCCTTCCTCCCCCTCCTCTTTCTCAGCCTCCCTCTCTCCTCGGTGCAGTGCCCCCCCGGATCAGCAGTGCAGGGGACCCCAGTGAGCACAGCGTGCTGGAGGGCAGCAGGGTGAGGCTGGAGTGCCGGGCAGAGGGGCAGCCCACCCCCCACATCTCCTGGCTGAAGGATGGGCAGCCGCTGGGGCTGCAGCCCCCCTCACACGCCCGGTGAGTCTGGGGGTACACCCCAGGGGCTCAGTGTCCCCACGTGCAAAATTGCTTGGCAAGGCAAGTTGAGCTGTGCTGTTTCTTCCTGTTGCTTGGTCTGGGGTGCACTCATCCCGGCTCTTTGCTGAGAGAATGTCATCTTGGGGTAAATCTGGGAGTCTGGGATGGTCACTGTCACCCTGCAGGGTCCCAGGTGATGCCCTAACCTTGCAGTGTGCCCAGAATCCTCATCCTGGGCTGCAAACTGAGCACAGAGCACTTCCATGCCATGGGCACGTTGGGGATGAGCACACAGGTCACCGTCCCACCCTCCCCACGCAGGGTGTCCCCGGATGGCAGCGCCCTGCTCCTCGAGGGACTGCGAGCTGCCGACTCCGGAGCTTACACGTGCCTGGCCCGGAACAGCCTGGGCGAGGACACGCGGCTGCACACGCTGAACGTGCTGGGTGAGCAGGGCTGGGAGCTGCGGGGCAGCGCCGGGGCCACCCCCACCCGACAGCCCCAGCAGCCCCCGTGTCCCCTCGCCCAGTCCCTCCCACCATCGAGAGGGGTGCCGCTGACTCGGAGGTGGTCCGTGGAGTCCTGTCCGCCGCGGTGACACTGCAGTGCTGGCCACGGGGGTCCCCTCCGCTGCACGTCAGCTGGATGAAGGACGGGCTGCCCCTGCGCCTGTCCCCCCGTGTCACCCTGCTCTCGGCTGGGCACATCCTCCGGTGAGAAGTGACCCTGCAGCAATGGCCAGCCACGGGCTTTGGGGCTGGTAGCCGGGTTTGCATGAGGGCACTGCTGCACCCTGAAGTGTCACCTTGGGGAGCAGGGGGTCACATGGAGCTGATGTCTCCTCCCCATCCCCGTGTCCCATCCCACGGGTTAGGATCTCCCAGGCTCAGCTCTCTGATGCTGGACTCTACACCTGCATTGTCTCCAGCCGGGCAGGAGTGGCCGATCGCAGCTTCGTCCTGCAGATCCAGGGTACAGGGCAGGGCTGGGGAGGGCACCTGGACACTGCTTTTGTCAGCAGAGCACACACTGTGCACTGCACCCATTCCCAAGCGGTCCTGAGCCATTCCTCCACTGCTGGGGTGGGCTCAGACCATCCTTTGTTCCATCCTGGAGCAAAGCAAGACCAGCCTTAGAGCAGTCCCAGAGCCTCCCGCAGGAGGGCTGAGCCACCTCTGGCTGCTCGCAGGACACCAGGGAGTGGCCAAAGCCAGCCCCAGTGTCTGGGGACCTGACTTTTCTCCCCAGTGCCCCCAGTCCTGGAGAGCCCCGAGAGCAGTGAGGAGCAGCTGGTGGCCGAGGGCTCCGATGTCACTTTCACCTGCAAAGCCACCGGGTCCCCAGCACCGTCAGTGACCTGGCTGAAGGATGGAGAGCCCCTGAGGCAGCAGGGTGCCCGGGTGCCTGGTGGCCCACAGCTGAGCCTGGTGGCTGTGGCACCAGCTGATGCAGGCATCTATTCGTGCCTGGTGGTAAATGAAGTGGGAGAGGTCAGCAAAGCCTTCCACCTCGTGGTGATGGGTGCGTGTCATCCCTCTGGGATTTGGGAAGGGCAGCTGAGCCAATTTTTTGGGAGCAATGAGGGATGAGCCCTCCTCCCTTGCTGTGTGCCTTGCAGAGCCACCCCGTGTCGAGGCTGGGTCCCATCCCACTGAGATATCCATCGCTGTGGGCACCCCTCTAGGGCTGAGGTGTGTGGTGACAGGTGTCCCCATGCCCAGTGTCACCTGGGAGAAGGATGGACAGCTGCTGGCAGGGCCCTCACTCGTGTCAGGGAATGAGAGCACCCTCCACATTGACAGCACTGAGGTAGGAGTTCCACTTTTTTATCCCTGCCTGGGTTTTGGTTTTGTGCCTCAATTTTTCCCTCTCCTGGCTGTGCAGGTGGCTGATGCTGGCTTGTACACCTGCCTGGCCACTAGCCCTGCAGGGGAGGACAGCAGGAGCTTCCATGTCAGCATCCAAGGTAGTGTGATCCCAGCAGTGCAGCGAGGAGAGGGCTAGCAGGGGGGGCTACAGGATGGTCCAAGCCTTGGGGGACCAAAGAGACAGAACCTCCTTTTTTGGGATTGGTGTGGGCTCCAAAAGAGGGATCTGGAGCACAGTGCTGGTCCTGCATAGGGGGCCTATGCATGACTTATGGGTACAGGGATGGGGGTGTCCAGCACACCCTGACCCCCCTGGCCCTTGTCTCACAGCACCCCCCAGCAGTGCCAGTGCCAGGGAGATCCCCGTCATCACGGCTGTGCCAGGGGGACAGCTCCTCCTGGAGTGCCCAGAGGGTGCTGAGCCCCACCCCAGCATCGAGTGGCACCGGGAGGGCTCCCAGCTGCAGGTACCTGTGACGGGACCAGGGACGGTCACGGTCAGGGCCTGGGGGTGATGCTGGGTGGCTGCTGACGGGGCTCCCGGGGTTTTAGGAGGATGCCCGCAGGCAGGTGCTGGCCCAGGGCCGTTTCCTGCAGGTCCTGGCGGTGGCTGCGGAGGACGGTGGCGAGTACAGCTGCAGGGCCACCAGCGCCCCCGGGGACACCGGGGACATCGGCCCGCGCGTCCGGGTGCGGGTTCATGGTGAGTGCTGCCCTGCCCTGCTCGAGTGCCGGCTCCTTCCCGCTCAAATCCAGAATGTGAGGTGTTCTAGGGTGTCTTATGGTCGGGTGATGGGATGGCAGGGCTGGAGTACACCCAGCCCCCAGTGCTGCTCTGGGCTGGCGCCCTCCCTCCCCGACCCTCATCCCACACCCTCGGTGCTGTCTCTGGGTGCTGCTGCAGTGGCCCCGGAGATCCAGGCGGGCCCCCAGGAGGTGAAGGTGCTGCTGAACACCTCGGCCGTGCTGCCGTGCCGGGCACAGGGGTGGCCCGTGCCCCGGGTGACGTGGCGCAAGGACGGCCAGCTCCTGCCCCTGCCCGGGAGTGACAGGTAGGAGGCTCTGCGGGTTGGTGGCACCAAGAGCTGCACTCGGATCGTGCCACCCTGCACAGCAATAGGTGATTAGTGTGCCAGTCACCCTGTGAATTGCTGTACTCTGTCCCCACAGCAGCTTAGGGAAGGAGCTGCATGTGGCTGCCATGGCACTGTCACCTTCCCAACCCCTGCTTCCTGTGTGATGCAGCCTGGCCACGCAGAGCCCCCACAGGGTTTACTTGCTCTCCCTCCTCAGGCTGCAGCTCCTGCCAGGTGGCTCCCTGCAAATTGACCCTGTCCAGGCCCAGGATTTGGGCCATTACCTCTGCATGGCATCCAGCCCTGCTGGCTCTGACCGGCGAGGCCTGGACCTCCACGTCCTGGGTAAGCAGGAGAGTCAGATGAATCCCTCCTGGGCTCACCCTCCTGCAACCCAGCGCTGCTGGGCTGCCCTCACCAGTGCAATGCTGTGCTGCTGTCCTCTGCTCATGGCTGCCATGCCCTCCCACAGTCCCTCCTGCCATCACACCTGGGCCCTCCAACCTCACCCTGCTGGCTCAGCAGCCAGCCACGCTGGGCTGTGACACCTGGGGGTCCCCCGAGCCCCACATCAGGTGGGAGAAAGATGGCCGTCCCCTGAACCTGCACCTCCCACCTGGCACCTACAGGTACCTGTACACCAAAGGGTTCCCCTGAAGGGTGGGGTTTGCCCCTCCTGCTGCTCCCTGGGGCACAGGGGTGATCCTGATGTGTGCTCTGCCCACACAGTTTGCAGTCCTTGGGGTCACTGCTCATCTCCAGCCCTGCTCCCCGGGACGAGGGGAGGTTTGAGTGCATTGCCACCAACGCTGCTGGAGAGGCACGAAAGGCCTTCCTGGTGTCTGTCCATGGTGAGTTTCTGGGGCTGGGGGTCTTGCTGAGAGTGACTTTCCCAGGGTCTGTCACCACCTCGGCTGTGACGTGGGTGTGCTCCAGCCCCACACAGGGTTGGGTGCCCACTCAAGAGCTGGACTTGGGGGTGGACAAGAGGGGAAGAGAAATACTCATGCCCATATGAGCAGGGACAGAATCCTCTTCAACATTTACCATACAGCCCTGCTCACCTCCCTCCCTCCTTTCCCCAGTGCCCCCCACCATCGCTGATGGCCTCACGGATGTGGTTGTCACCCGGCTGTCCCCTGCAGTCCTCACCTGCTACGCCTCGGGCGTGCCCCCCCCCATGGTGTCCTGGAGCAAGGGGGGGGCTCAGCTGGGCAGCAGAGGAGGGGGCTACCGCGTCCTGCCCAGAGGTACAGCACAGCCCCGCGGGGACAGGGGTCCCTGCCAGCCCTGCCGCCACCTCCCCTCTGCCTGCTGTTTTGCAGGAGCCCTGGAGATCCGGCAGGCGCTGCCTGCACACTCCGGCCGCTACACCTGCACGGCTCGGAGCGCCGCGGGCACGGCCCGCAAGCACCTCTGGCTCACAGTGCAGGGTAAAAACAGCTCCGGGGTCCTGCTGCTGCGGCTCCTGCGCCCTCTTCCCAGGGTAGCACTTCCCTGCTTTCACAGAGCCTCCTGCCTTGAAGCCCCTGCCTGGCATGGTGATGGTGATGGTGAACAGCAGCGTGGTGCTGTCCTGTGAGGCCACAGGCGTCCCCCGGCCGGAGGTCACCTGGCAAAAGGATGGTGTTGGCATCGCTGGAGGTGAGCAGGAGTGAGCTGGGGGCTGGCAGAGCCCACATCACCTGCCAGCCTTTGCCTAGGGGGAGATTTATGTGCCAGGGGTTTGTAGGCACCCCAGCAGGGTGTGGGGTGTCACTGTGCATGGATCCTGCTGGCTGCTGGCTGCTGTCCTAGGTGGGTGTGGTGGCCGCTGGAGCCATTCCATGGAGACTCCTTGGGAAGAGGCACCTCTGTGGGGGAAGCAGTCCCTGCACATCATCCATCTGTGCCTTGGCTCAGCTGTGCTGCCCCATCCTGTCCTTCGTTTCTGCCAGGCTCTGGGCTGAAGGTGCTCCCCAGTGGGCAGCTCCGCCTCCTCCGAGCAGCCCCGGAGGACGCAGGCACCTACCTGTGCATGGCCCGCAACCCCTCGGGCACCGCTGCGGGGAGGACCAGGCTCGTTGTGCAAGGTACAGCAGCGATCAGAGTCCCGGTGCTCCCCCCTCTGCTCAGCCCCTCCCCAGCGCCTCTCAGCAAAACGTGGCTGCCGAGCTGTGAGCAAGCCCCTGCCCTTCTGCCCCACCCAGTGCCCCCCATCATTGCTGCCGGCCCGCTGGAGCTGGTGGTCCCGGAGGGGCTGGAGGTGCTGCTGCCCTGTGCCGCCCGCGGTGTGCCCGAGCCCCGCGTGTCCTGGAGCCGGGAGGGAGCGCTGCTGCCGGGCGGGAAGGCCACGGTCCTGCCCTCCGGGGAGCTGCTGCTCCGGGATGTCCAGGTGAGCACCGTCCCCTAGGGCCGCTGAGAGGTTGGAGTGATGAGGAACAAGCGTCTGCTGCTGCTGCTGAAGGGCTTTTGGCTGATTGTGGGTCCATCTGGCAGAGGGAGAGCCCGGTGCAGTCCGGTGTCTCAGGCTAGAGGGTTGGGGCAGTGTGAGGATGCTAATGTGGGCTGGGAAAAGCGGCTCTGTCCAAACCGTGACTTTTTAGGTGCACAGGAACCAGCAGAGCTGTAGCTCAGCGAGCCAGGGCTGCAGCTGGAGCCCGGACTCAAGATGACTCCCTCTCATCCTCATACAGGAAGGGGATGCTGGGAGCTACTCCTGCACCGCGGTGAACTCCGCCGGGAGGGCCGTTCGCCGGCTCTCCCTCTCCATCCACACCCTGCCCACCTTCACCCAGCTGCCCACAGACATCACCCTGAGCCGGGGCGAGAGGCTGGAGCTGCTGTGTGCCGCAGTGGGCAGCCCCCAGCCCCGCGTCTCCTGGATGGCCAACGGGCAGCTCATCACCGGTACCTGGGCAGGGCCAGAGGATGCTGAACTGGGGGACAATGCCATCCTGCTGCCACCCTTGTCCCACCTTTCAGGGTCCCCGGGGTGCCAGCAGGTCTGGCCGTGCCGGGTTGTAGCCAGCTGATGCCAACCACCCTTTTTGGGGGTTTGCACCCCGCAGATGGCGCGGCGGGGCACGGCGGGCGGAGCATCCTGCGGCGGGAGGCAGCCACCGCCACGGACAGCGGCACCTACGTGTGCCACGCCGAGAACAGCGCCGGGGCCATCAGGGCCACTGTCCTCGTCTCTGTCAGAGGTAGGTGCTGGCAGGCAAACTGGGGTGCCCGGCCGGCCCCCCTCCTCTGCCACCCTTTTCCCTTTCGCAGAGGCACCCGTCATACAGGGGGACGCCAGCACCTACCAGGTGGAGCACTCCGGAGGGGATGCCCTCCTCGACTGCCACGCCCAGGGTCACCCTGAGCCCCTCATCCGCTGGAGCAAGGACGGGGAGCCGGTGGTGGTCCATGGGCGCCTGCAGCAGCTGCAGAATGGCTCCCTGGCCATCCGTGCTGTGGGGGTGAGCAGGGCCTGGGGGCTGCTGGCTCATTTCAGGGTGCTTTCCTGGCAAAGCAAAACTCTGTGCTGATGCTGTTGTCCTGTTAGAGCACCGATGCGGGGCAGTACCGCTGCGTGGCGGAGAATGACGCGGGCACAGCAGCAAAAGTTGTCACCCTCGTTCTGCAGAGTGAGTGCTGGCCCCTCCGCACCCTTCTTTTAAGGGACTGCAAACCATGTCACCTCTTAGCCCCTCCAACTCTCCCTGATCCGTGCTGCATCACTACCTGCATCCCTTTCCCTGCCCAGGTGCCCCTGTGGTGACAGTGACACCAGCAGAGATGAGGGTCCATGCTGGACAGCAGGTGCTGTTGCACTGTGTGGTGTCAGGAGAGCCCACCCCCTCCGTGGAGTGGCAGCGGGACGGGGAGCCACTGCCCGAGGGTCCCCACACTCGTGTCCTGCCCAATGCCACCCTGTTCCTGCCCTCTGTCACCCACCGTGACGCCGGCAGCTACTCCTGCCTCGCCCGCAATGCCCTGGGCTCTGCTGCTGCCCACAGCTCCCTGCATGTCCAAGGTGGGTGTCTGCCCTGGCACACAGCTCCCTGCACGGCCAAGGTGGGTGTCTGCCCTGGCACACAGCTCCCTGTGTGTCCAAGGTGGGTGTCTGCCCTGCCCACAGCTCCCTGCGTGTCCAAGGTGGGTGTCTGCCCTGGCACACAGCTCCCTGCATGGCCAAGGTGGGTGTCTGCCCTGGCACACAGCTCCCTGCGTGTCCAAGGTGGGTGTCTGCCCTGGCCCCGGGGGCTGGGGCTGCCTGCAGGGCTGTTTCACCCAGGGTGAGACCTCCAGCGTGGTAGTGTGGAGTGACATTGCCTTGCTTGTTCTACCCCCTGTGGTTCATACTCTGCTTTGTCCTCTCCTCTCCTGCCCTGCTCAGCTGGAGGCCTGAGCCCAAGCAGGCCCTGTCCCAGCCCTCACTTGCCTCTCCTCAGCCTTCCTGCCTTAGTTGCCTGTGATTAAATTCCCCTCTCCCAGGGGCTCTGCTGAATGCACAGACACATCCTTTCCTGCTGCCCCTGGGGAGCAGAGAGCCAGGCAGGAGGAAGTGCCAGGTGCCCTTTGTGCCCTTGTGTGGCTGGTGGCATTTTGCTGCCAGGCACGCTGGAGAAGCAAATAAAAGCTTGGGGCTATGCCAGGACCTTGAGGCTGATACAGAGCAGGGTTTGAGGGTGTCAGTGCCTGTTGGTGTGACGAGGCACAGGGCCACACTCACAACATCCTTCATCAACATGGCCTGGAGCCATGGGATCCCTGGGGACTTCTGCAGCCAGGCAGGGACACTGCCCGCCTTGCTCTGGCTGCTTTCACCTCCAGAAAACAAGATTTTTTTTGACATGCAAATCAGCGAGAGGGGAGTCAGGCAAGTGAGTGCAGTCCCAGTGTTGCTGCCTGACCCCATCCCGTTTGCCCCAGGGGAGCTGCACCAGGTGCGGGGCAGCCTGGTCGGTGTCATCAATGGCCACGAGCTCGGTGTCTCCAGCCTCGATGCCAGCGTGCTGGGTGACTCCCAGTCCAGCACCGCCGCCCTCCGGAGCAGCATTGGGAGCATTCCACCTGCCATAGGTGCGTGGACATTTCTACCCTCACCCCTGTGAGAGTTTTGAACTTTGTCAGATGTAAATCTTGAGGGAAAGGTTTTTAATTGTTTTTTCCCCAAAAAGCAAACCTTTTTTCCCCCAGACCTTCCACTGTGGGCGAGGAGGGATGGGACAGCCTGGGTGCCCCACAGGAGGGTGCTGGCTTCATGGTGACACCTTTTCTCCCCTATTCCAGGGCCGCTGATGCGGGTGCTGGTGACCATCATCGCCCCCATTTACTGGTCCTTGGCACACGCCAGCGGGGCAGCCCAGAACGGCTTCCTGCTCACGCAGGGAACCTTCCAGCACGAGTCACTGCTGCGCTTTGCCACGGGTGAGGGGTCCCTGCCAGCCTGGGCAGCTCAGCCTCCGCCTCCCCCATGCACCACCCCTCACCCAGGAGTGCAGCTGTGTGTGGGGGTGCCGTGGGGTGCTGATCACCGTTCCCTCTGACAGGGGAGCTCCTGCGGGTCACGCACCTCGCCCGGGGCGCGGGTGGCGCTGGCGCTCTGCGGCTGGACAGCGTCATCAGCGGCTCCGTGCCGGAGGGCTTTGGCGATGCCGTGCTGCTGCTGCAGGTGCTGGCACTGCCCGCTATCCCCGTGGGAACCACGGCTCCCATGCTGGTCCATGGCCTGACCCCCCTCCCTGCCTCTCCCCAGGACTTCAGCGAGCGCTACGTGCGCACGGGCGCGGGGCGGCTCTCCGGGGGCTCGGTGCAGAGCTTCCTGCGGGACGGGCACCTCGTCCGTGCCCGCTGCAATCACACCATCGTGTTCGACCCCCCCGTGGGGCCACAGCCCCCCCGGGTGCAGCAGCTCCGGGCCAGAGACATCACAGGCTCCTATGACCCAGCCAAACAGGAGCTCCGCTTCCAGCTCCGTGCCTCGCTTGATGCAGGTAACCAGGGGAGTCCCCAGCGTGAGGATGGAGGTCTGTTGTCGGTTCTGGGTGTCTGTGAGGGTGCAAAGGCCATGTCCCTGCAGTGACATGTCACATTCTCTCTGCTCAATTCACAGGGGCTGACAGAGACCAGTGCCCACTGGGATTCATCCCAGACCCTGGGCAGCTGTACTGCATGGGTACGGACCCTTCCTGAGGGGGCATGAGGATGGCAAGGGGCACCTGGTGCAAATTCCTTGTCCCCCCAACGCTGTGCTCTCTCCCCAGATGTTGATGAATGCACCGAGGGCTCCCATGCCTGCCGCTACAACCAGATCTGCCAGAACTCCGCCGGCTCCTACAGCTGCTCCTGCCCTCCCGGCTACCGCACGCTGGGCACGGGCTGGCCATGCCTGGGTACGAGCTGGGCTCTCAGGGCCCATGGTGACACCCATGGTCACCCCCCTGCCCTGTTCCAGCCTCAGTTCCCCCATCCAGCTGCAGCTCCCCATCTCTTTCCTCCCCCAGATGTCAACGAGTGCCTGAATTTTCCCCCACCGTGTGCCTTCGAGTGCCGCAACCTGCGGGGCTCCTATGAGTGCCTGTGCCCTGCTGGCAAGACCGTGCTGCCGGGCGGACGGTGTGGCACAGCGGGGATGGAGGGAGGGGACACAGCGAGCGGCGTGCCCCGGGACACTCCCCTGCGCCGGCAGGGGCCGAGCAGCCGCCCCCGGGGACGATCCTTCTACACGCAGCTCGCCCTGCGCCGAGTGGCCAAGGATGCAGGGAGGGGTGCCCGGGGCCCCCCCTGCCCCACGGGCTACATCAGGAGGAATGGCACCTGCACTGGTGAGCGTGCTTGGGGAAGGGTGTTGAAGGGAATTCAGAAACTACTTTGTCCCCAAAAGGTACCTCGTGTCCTTCTTGCTGCCCTGTCCACCACTTTGTCTGAGCCCTGTGGTCTTTGCTGTGCTGAGAAGGGGAGGTGAGAGCCAGGCTGGCCCAAGGCAGTGGCACCAGAGGGGACTGATCCTCCCCTCTTGCCTTCACCCCTCTCATCCCACAGATCTTGATGAGTGTCAGACCCTGAACCAGTGCCAGCACGAGTGCAGGAACAGCCCAGGCAGCTATCACTGCCTCTGTCCCACTGGCTACCGGCTGCTGTCCAATGGGAAAACCTGCCACGGTCAGTGCAGGGTGCCAGGGGGGTACCCCGTCCCCATGGTGCCCTGGGTGTCATCTTTTTGGGGCTGCAAGTCTTTCTCCTTTCTCAGGATGGTTGTTCCCAGCCTCAGCTCTCCACAGTCTGAGTGCTCGTGTCTCACTGCCTCAGTGTCCAGGCAGATGTGGGAGGGTGGGGAAGCCAGGGATTGAACCCCCATCTCAGCCACTCCAGCACCTCAGACCTGTCCCCTCCATCCCTGCAGATGTGGACGAGTGCACGGAGGGCACAATCCAATGTGGCTCCAGCCAGATGTGCTTCAACACGCGTGGAGGTGCCCGGTGCCTGGACGTGCCGTGCCCAGCTGGGTACCGCAGGGGCTCCAGCCCGGGGTGAGTCGTGCTGCGGGGCTGGCAGTGCCCATCCCGCTGTCCCCATCTCACCACGACCCCGCGTGTCCTGTCCACTCTGCGGCACCCACCACACCCCCACTCTGCCCATCTCTCACGCAGGCTGTGCGTGGGTCGCTGCCCCCCGTTCTGCAGCCCGGCCGGCCCCCCCACGCTGCAGTACCAGCTGCTCCCCCTGCCCCTCGGCATCGCTGCCCGCCGGGACGTGGTGCACCTCACCCCGGCCACCTCCCTGCGCCACCGGCCCGTCTTCAGGCTGCTGGAGCAGGACCCCGACGGCCCCTTCGCCCTCCGCAGCGAGCAGGGCCAGGGCATCATCTCCACCCTGCGGCCGCTGCGGGAGCCCGGCACTCACCGGCTCAAGGTGCAGGCGCTGGTCCCAGACGGGCAGCGAGCACCCAGCATCTTCCTCCTCCTCATCTCTGTCTCGCCCTACCCTTACTGACACAGCCCAGGGACAGGAGGGGACGCAGGGTCATTTCTCCTCCTGTCCCTCCCCACCCCATCGGTGGGGCACGTGGCTCAGGGAACGCTGAGTTTGTACCTCTTGTGTCCCTCCCAGACACCCCTTCTCCTCTCAGCTGTGTTCCTTTCACCCAGGGCCGGGCCCTGACTCAGCAGGAGAGTCAGGATCCCGAGGGGGATAAGATGTCCCAGCAATCTCCTGCAATCAGGTCCCAAATCCCAGAACAAACACAGCTTTGGATGGCCTTGGCCGCTATCAGTCCCCAGATGTGGGGGTGGGAAGATGAACTGGGTGACAGTGGCCAGCAAGGGTCCCACCAGGGTGCAGGGAGGGATTTCCTGGGCTGGGGAGGGTGTGGGGCACCCCAGCATTAACCATTATTAAATTGAAATAGTCTTTTTGTTTGATTGTTTGTTTTTTAATCCACTTGGTCTCTGTGCACTCTTACTGATTTATGAAGGTGTTTTGTGGCTAAATATTAGCTGTGCCTGAAGAAGGCAGCTTCCTTCAGTGTGTGGGAGAATGCCCAGGGCTTGGACACCTCCCTGCCTGGCCTTGGACCATAGAAGGGAGGATGTCTGGATGTAGCAATGCCAGAAGGGCAATGTCCAGCCCCTGAAGGTCCAATCCTGCCCCAGGGCTGAGCCCCTCAAGCAGCAAGAGCAGGACGTAACCTCCCTGCACATGGTGAAGATGGAGGCTGTTCCCAAAACACTGTGTCAGTCCTAGCTGATGGTGTGGGATGTGGGCTGCTGGCCCCAGGAGACACAAGCCCACAGCCACCAGGGCTGGCCCACAGAGGCTGATGGTGGCCGTGCACCTTGCATGGTCAGATCCTGTCACTGGAGCTGGCATTTGCTGCACCTGTCTGAGATTCCCCTAAAAATCTCTGTCCTTTGGGCTGGAGCTTTCCTGTGCTCCAGAACCAGGGGTGCTCTGGGTATGTGCAAGGGGGAAAGGTGAGTTTGGCCCCTGCCCTGTCCCCCCGCTGCCCACCCTGGCTCCTGCATTGCCTCCTGATGGAAGTTCAAATAAATCCAACCTTCCCCCTCCTTGCTGGTCCGGGGAGGAAAGCCAGCTGCTGCACCAGCACCATCTCTCCTCTGCTCCCATTTTCCCACTCCTCGGGGGCAGGTGGCTCCGTGGAGTCCCCCAGGGGGGATGACACCTCTGTGGAGGTTGCTGAGGAGGTCAGGAGCGGGGGAAGAGCTATGGCAGCACCCAGAGCAGCCATGCAGGGCTTGGGGCTGGGCACTGGTTCCCTCCCGGCCCGGGGGCAGCTTCTCCCCGTGTTCTGCGGGGCAGGAGGAGCGCAGGGCTCTCCCGGGGACGGTGCCCGAGGGGGGACTGTCCTGCGGCGGCTCCGCCTGCCTGCGCCCGGTATAAAGGAGCAGCAGGAGGGGGAGGATGCTCCAGGCACCGGACCAGAGCACCGAGGGCAGCCGGACACCGGGAGTGCGTGAGTGTGGGCACAGTGTAGAGGGAGAGGGGAAAGGGGGGTCTTTGCCTTGGGGGATGTCCCCTCATCCTGTCTGTCCCATTTCCACCCACCCAAGGGTGTCTCCCACCCCTGGGTGCTGGGGCAGGGCAGGGGGTGCCAGCTCCTTCCCAGCGCGGTGCAGACTGCAGTCAAGACCTTCCCAGCTCAGTTTGGGATGGGCGGGGAGTTCCCAAGTGAGTCCCACTTCCCCGAGGGTCCCCTTGGCCACCTCAGGGAGGGGAACTGAGACCTCAGCCGGTACCTCCTTGTGCCCTCTCTGCTCTGGGGGTTTTGGGGGGCAAGATGGGGCCTCCACGGGGTGGAGGGGTGATGCTGAAGAAAACCCCAGCAGCACTGAGCACATGCCTCTGCTGCTGGAAAGGCTGTTCCTGTCCCTCCTTCCTGTCTTTGCCCCTGTCCTTGCCCCTCCTGCCTGTCCCTGCCTCTCCTGCCTGCTCCATCCCAGCCCTCAAGCAGCAGCCCGGCTGGTGAAAACAGTTCCTCTCTTCACCAAAGTTTCAGGCTTTTTATTCTCCTCCCTCTCTTTATTTATTTCTTGGTTTTAAAACCGAAAGCACGGCGTTCCTTTGGCGCAGGGCAGCCCCAGCCTCTCCAGCAAAACTCTCCCTGCCCCAACTCACACGGAAATCGCTACGGAATAATAATAATAAGGGCTGAGAAAGCCCCGTCGCGTTCCCCTTCACCGAGCTTTGTTTGCTCTGATTTATTGCCACGGAGCGCTGAAACTTCGGGGCTCTCCCTTCCTGGGCAGGCAGATTTGGCAGGAGCCGTGTTCCCAGAGCTGGGAACGCTGCTGCTCCCACCCCCTTTCTGGGATGCAGGATGCGTCTCCAGGACAAAGTGCCCGCGGGCCCCTTGAGCATTGCGACATTGGGACGCGTCTGAACAGGCAGAAGTTGGAGAGGTTTCCTTATCGCCCTGCTGGGCCACTTGTAGAGCCAGTGTGCCTGCTCTCGGAGGTGCTTACTCAGGCTGGCAACCACAACAGCGATGCTGGTGGCCACAGGGGGGATGAGCTGGGTTGGGCTGGGCCGTTTTGGGAACTGCGAGCGCCTTCCTGTAAATGCCCCGGTGAGGAAGGGACGGCTGGACCTCGCTGGGTCGGGACCCAGCTTGGCACAGCCACGGGCAACGAGCAGGGAAATGCTGCTTGCACAAGCCTGGGCACCGGCTGCTGCCTGCGTGGCAGCCCGACGGGCACGGGCAGGCTCGGGGAGCCGGAGGGAAGGGAATGGGGCTGCCAGACCCCTTTGTTCCTCAGCACGAACCCGGCAGAGGCAGGGCAGAGCTGCCTGTGGCTGGCTCCAAGCCTCACCCCGTGGGATGCTGGCTCTGCAGCACCGGGGAGCGCAGCCCGGCATTACCGCATCCCGCCGGGAGAGCGGCTGGGTGGGCCAGCCCGGAGCGGCGGGCACGGCGCCCTCCCGGCCTGCAGGAGCAGGATTGTGCTGACTTGGCAGCAGCAGTGTGGAAGCTGCTCAGGACAGGGCTTGGCCGGCTCCCCATCCGCCTCTCCCGGCCAAGGGTCAGCTGGCATCGCCTCTTCGTGGGGCCCTGGGATTCACAGCCTGGCCTGGGGACTGCAGGGACAGACTGGAGGAGCCCCTTCCTGCCCGGGACTCCCAATCCTCCCCTGAGATCCAGGCTGCTGCGCCCTTCACTGTTTCCTGTTGTTGGCTGAATTCCTCGATCTCCCTGGCTGGAGGGTGAGGGGTGCTGAATCCCCATGTAGGTGTTTGGTGCTGGCAGAAAACACTGCAGCACAATTAGAACAAATGCCCTGTGAGCATTAATTAGACTTGGGGCTGGGCTGGATTCTGGGGGATGCTGCCAAGCCCCCTCAGCCCTGCAGCCATTGCTGTCCTGATGGGCACAGGGGGCTGAGACTGTGGCAGCTCTGCAGAGGGCAGGACGTGCTGGGCTGTGCCAGAGCAAGGCACTGAGCTGTGCCTCTACCACAGCACCTGAGCCCTGACTCCTCAGCACTGCAGGATACGTGCAGAGCGTGGGGCAGGCTGTTCTGGGGCTGCCATCATGGAGAAAAGGTAAGAGCAAAACCACCCTTGTGGCTGCCCTGGCCTCCTCTGTTGTCCAGCCACCTCAGGGTGCACAGGCAGGGTGTCCTCACTGGCTGACGGCCACAACCTGGCCATGGCCACAGTGCTGTGTCTTTTCCTCTTGCCCCCAGCCCTGCCCTGGCTCCCTGCAGCCTGGGGGGCTCTTTCTTCAGCTGACCCTTCCTGATGCCGTGGCTGATGGCTGCAGTAAGGGCAGGGGCTTCATGACCCCCTTTTCCTTTGCTTTGGCAGCACCATGGCTCAGTCCAAGGGCACAGTGGTCCTGGCCTACAGCGGGGGGCTTGACACATCCTGCATCCTGGTGTGGCTGAAGGAGCAGGGCTACGATGTTGTTGCCTACCTGGTGAGCTCGGGGCTGTCCCCAGGGGCTGGGGGTGCAGGGGGTGCTGGGCCATTGGTCTGGGGGGGCTGGAGTGAGCAATGGGGGTCCAGGCACTGACCTGTGCCTCTACCACAGCACCTGAGCCCTGACTCCTCAGCACTGCAGGATACGTGCAGAGCGTGGGGCAGGCTGTTCTGGGGCTGCCATCATGGAGAAAAGGTAAGAGCAAAACCATGCTTGTAGCTGCCCTGGCCTCCTCTGTTGTCCAGCCACCTCAGGGTGCACAGGCAGGGTGTCCTCACTGGCTGACAGCCACAACCTGGCCATGCCCACAGTGCTGTGGCTTTTCCTCTTGCCCCCAGCCCTACCCTGGCTCCCTGCAGCCTGGGGGGGCTCTTTCTTCAGCTGACCCTTCCTGATGCCGTGGCTGATGGCTGCAGTAAGGGCAGGGGCTTCATGACCCCCTTTTCCTTTGCTTTGGCAGCACCATGGCTCAGTCCAAGGGCACAGTGGTCCTGGCCTACAGCGGGGGGCTTGACACATCCTGCATCCTGGTGTGGCTGAAGGAGCAGGGCTACGATGTTGTTGCCTACCTGGTGAGCTCGGGGCTGTCCCCAGGGGCTGGGGGTGCAGGGGGTGCTGGGCCATTGGTCTGGGGGGGCTGGAGTGAGCAATGGGGGTCCTGCAGGGTGTGTGTGTGCTGTGGTGGTGACCCTGCTCGCACTGGTTAACCATGGCCCAGCTCTCTGCTGCTCTGCTGATCTGCCAGCCCTGAGTGGCACAGCCTGTCCCTGCCAGCTAATGACCCTCTGCTAATGAAGGCAGGGAATCAGGGCAGAGCCAAGGGGCTTGGCAGAGGGGGGCATGGCACTGAAATATCCACCTCAGGGGGTGGAACTCCCCTCCTGCCCTTCCTGGGTGTCCTCAAGCCCAGGCACCACGGACTCTGTCACGCCATGCATGACAACCTGTGCCAAGCTGGGCTTGCTCTGAGTTTTGTGATCTTGTTTCACACCGAGTCTCTTTTTTTACTGCTTTCCAGGCCAACATTGGGCAGAAGGAAGATTTTGAGGCAGCACGAAAGAAAGCACTGGCACTGGGAGCCAAGAAGGTAACGGTGTCCCTCCCCTTGCTCCCCACCTTGGGGGTGAACCCTGGGCTCTCACTCACCCCAGAGAGGGGATTGTGCCAACGAGAAATCCCTTCTCCAGAGGATTTGCCCCAAAGCCTTTTAGCAGGTTTAGAAAAAGTGAGGCAAAAATATTTTCGCTGTGCTGTTCCTAGAACTGCAGGGTGGGTTTCCCCTGCAGCAGCCCTTCCATCAGGGTCCCTCTGCTGGCAGGTTTACATCGAGGACGTCAGCAGGGAGTTCGTGGAGAGGTTCATCTGGCCGGCAGTGCAGGCCAACGCGCTCTACGAGGATCGGTACCTGCTGGGCACGGCCCTGGCACGGCCCTGCATCGCCCGCGGGCTCGTGGGCATCGCCCAGCAAGAGCGAGCCCAGTACATCGCCCACGGGGCCACGGGCAAGGTGAGGGGGGACACGGGCACCGGGCAGGGATGGCTCGAGGTGCTTGGATGGGGGGGCTGCTCAGCCTGCAGGGCGAGCTCTGGGTGCCAGGAGGGGTGCACAGGGTGTTTTGTGGGGTCTGTGCAAAACTCAGCCGTGTTTCAACACTTCCTCCTCGCTTCTGGGATTTCTGTGCCCAATTTCGGTTCCGTCTCGCTGTTGGGAAGGTTGGAGTCGCACTGAACGCTCTGTGTCTGGCAAGAATTTCAAAATGCTGAGGCTTCCCGGGCCAGAAGCTGGCTGGGACTGAGCCAGCACAACCCGGCATGGTCCGGGGCGTCCTGCAAGAGCTGCGGCTGTCCCAGACTCTGTCCCCATTCCTGTCCCCGGTTCTGGCTCTCCCGGTCCCTGTTCCCATTCCTGTCCCTGTCCCGGCTCTCCCGGTCCCTCTCCCGGCTGTGCCGGTCCCTGTCCCCGTCCCCCCTGTCCCCGCTGGCCGCAGGGAGGACACTTTGCCGCTAGAGGCAGCCAGAGACCGTGGAAAAGGGATGCTCGGGGCCAGCCCGTTCCTGGAGAGGGGAAATCCCCCTCGGGGAGCATGGTGGGGGCGTGGGACCTGAGAGAGGTGACCGTGGGTCACCCCCGGCACCTCCAGCCGCTGCCCAGTCCGGGCGGGCACACCGGGGCCAGGTGAGGGGTCAGCGGGCGACCCAGGACCTGCCGGGTGCCTCCTCCTCCTCTCCCTCTCCCCACAGCCCGCGCCTTGGGCTAAGGCCAGGTGTCTCCCCGGGGGGATCGCAATGGGTTTGGGGGTCCCCACGGTGGGGACTCTGCTAGAAAGGGGATGTTAAATGCAGCCAGGAGCTGCCGAGGGACTTGCCAGCAGCCAGGAGATGGGGCAGAGGGGCGGCTGGGGGCACACAGGACCACAATTACTCTCTCTCCTGCTGCAGTCGGGTCCCTGCACGCCTTTCTGTCCATCCTATCCATCCCCAGCAAGCTTTTCTTGAGAAAGGTGCCCTGGAGCAGCACACCCCCGACGCCACGGTGTCCCCTCTGCTCCCGGGTGCCACCAGCCATCCCTGCTGGCAGGGGCACCCTCGGTGCCTGCACTCCCCAAGCCATTAAGCCGCGGGCACGGGCAGGGACTGGCTGCCGGTAACTCGACCCGGCTGCGGAGCTTTAAATGGGACCATCTGGGGTGTCCCCGCTGCCGAGCAGATGGACGAGCCCCGGGCCCGTGGGGGAAATGAGTGCTCGGCTGGATGTACTTGCTGTGTGTAATAGTCCTCTGGGAATGCCCAGCCCGGTGTAAATGTATCCCCCAGGCCCACGGCGGGGAAGTGGGGGTCCCTACGCCCCTTGGTGAGGGTGGAAAATAGGTTTTAGTGAGTGCTATTCCCTTGGAAGTGCTCGTAATTCCCAGCCTTGCTACTGCTCCTTGCCTCTTCCCAGATACCTGGGCTCATTAGTGGGATCTAATCAGCAAGGGACAATTAAGGTAAAGAGAAGTTTGGAGCTGTTTAATTACGAGTTTCTGCATCCCTCTGCTCACTGTGGTCTTACCCCCACCTTGCCCTCTTCCTTCTTTGTCCTTTGATGTCCTTGGGGGAAAAAATACCCAGATCTGGTTTGAGCACACAGCAATCAGGAGCTGCAAGAAAGGTGGCTTGGGGCTCCAACCAGCCATGGAAATGGAGCAGGAATGATGCCATGGATCCCAAGAGAATCCTTGCCCTCTGTGCCCAGGGTTTCCAACACCACCAGGGGAGCTGTGGCTGAAACCAAGCAGCTCCTCAGAGGCTGAGAGAGTGTGTGTGTGTGTGTTGTCACACCCTGGGCTGGGGTGACCCCTCAGCACCTCCCTTTCCTGTTTCAGGGCAATGACCAGGTTCGGTTTGAGCTCAGCTGCTATGCCCTGTGTCCCGAGATCAAGGTAAGGCACCCAAAAGCATCCCCTGCCTCCCCGCTGCCGAGCTCCTGGCCCCTCTGCAGCTGCTGGGAATTCTGTTTTAACACCGATGCAAACGGCCCTGCCTCACTTTAACAAGCCACCAGCTGCACGCAGCGACGTTTTGGCATTTCAGGGGGCTGTAATGATCCTTAATTGACCTATTTTTACCCCAAACACCACGAGGCCACAGAGGAGACAGTACCAAGGCAGCTGCTGGATAATCGATGCTGCCTGTTTCCCTTTGCATCCAGTGCCTGGTTAGGGCAGGGGTTTGGTTTACTCCCACCTTGTGCTGGGAGATTAAATTTCAGCTGGGGGAGCAACACCCTGTGGGTCTTGGCTCCCAGGGGCAGAGGGGGTTCTCATCTCATGCTCCTGCCCTCCTGCCAGGTTGTTGCACCGTGGAGGCTGCCCGAGTTTTACCAGCGCTTTCCTGGACGCCGTGAGCTGATGGATTATGCCAAGGTAGGAGCTGGTGTGGGGCAGCCACAAGATGCCCAGGGCAGCAAAAGGTGTGCACAGTGGCTATGGAAGCTCAGGGTACCCGTGGGGTTCTTGGAGTGACCATGGGATGCTCAGGGTCACCACAGGATGGTTGCCATGACCTGGCAGGTGACAGCAGCACACCCTGCACAACACCCCTGCAGAACCACTTAGGAGCCTCCTGGTCAGAGTTTCCCCCACCCCCCTTTCATCTATTTCTTTTTCTCCTTCCTTTCTAAAAGCCCCATAATTACCTGGCTATTAATTGTAACCCTCTTTCCAAGGAAACGGGTCTCAGCTCCCTGACTTGTGTAACAGACAAAGCAAATACATTCACCTTTGTTGTCCCTTCCTTTTTGAAGTACAAGTTACAATAAAACATATTAGAAGTTTTGCATCAGGTTTTTATGTGCCCACCAGGGTACCTTTCTTTTTTAGCGACTTCATGGAAATGCTTGACAACTCAGCTCAATCAATCAAGAGGGAAAAGTCAGCTCTGTGCATAAACCAGAAAATTGCTTCAGTTTTTAAATAGCTGCCACCAAAGCTGCCTGGGTAATCTGAGGGAAGGCGAGGTGTGGAGCTGGAGGGATGTGGCGTGGGGTGAGGAGCCCTCGGAGCCCATTAGGGCTGCCCGGAGAGCGCGGCGTGTTGAGGATTGTGTTTGCCATCTGCCGCTGTATTATGAAGGGGAGAGTTTACGAGAGCTTTCCATATGTTGCCAAACAAATTGTCAAATAGGGGAGTTATTAAGAGCGCCACGGTTTTATTATATGGAAAATGGAACATGTGTTTTTGGGTTGGGGGTTTTGTTTGGTTGTGGGGATTGTTTTGTTTGTTTGGGAAGCAGGGGAAAGGGAAATGAAATGGATTGGGGCCCCATTCCAACAGCAAAAGGTTGTGGGGTGAGGGTTTAAGTACTTTTCAGTCTTTGGTTATCTGTTACAAAAAAAAAGGTGGTTTCCCTTCTTTTTCTTTCTGAGGAGAGGGAGATGCATGGCCAGGTCCTTGGAGCACATGCATGTGCTCACCTTGGTGCTGGGGGAATTGGAAAAGGATGCTGTTTGGGGCTCCATTGATGCCAGGAAAAGTGAGGCTCTGTTTCACTGTGGCACAGCTCTTTCCATGGATTTGCTGCCCAGGGGCTGAAGCCAGCCTTGCTCTGGCAGCAAATCTGTGCCAGTGGCTGCTTCATTCTCACACACCTTAATGAGAAACAGCCAAACTCTCCTGGGTGCTGCTCCAGGATTAGCCTGGCCACAGACAGAGCCAGGTGAAGCTGAGAACAAAATCCCTCTTTGGTCCTGGCACCTCTGGCTCCAGCAAAGGCTGCCTAGGCTCCATAGATATTGGGTCTGGACTTGAAATGGGGTGAGGATGGGTTGGGGAGCACTGACTTCCCCAGCTGCCAGGAGGAGGCAGAGGCAGGAGAGGGCTGGCTGAGGGCATAAGCCAGCTCAGGTCTGGAAGATGGATTTGTACACCCCAAGTGAGATGGGTGTGCCAGTGGTGGGTCTCTTCTCACAAACACAAGATAGGGCAAGAGGAAATGGCCTTAAGTTGTGCCAGAGAAGATCTAGATTGGATAATGGGGGATCTCAGCAGGCACTATGCTGGAGTTATGGTGGGGAGCCAGCAAATCAGAACCCAGGAGCCTGAGGCCGTGTCCCTCCAGAAGCAGGGCTGAGTCAGTCCCTCTACAGCATTAGGAGATCTCAGAACCTTGTTCCCACCTCAGCTGATGGTTTGAGGGCTGTGGTGCAACGACCATGAGCATTTCCTTCCCTTGTTCCTGGCAAACAAGAAATGTTCACTCAGCCCTTGCTCCTCTGTCCCCAGCTGAGCCCTTCACTGAGTCCCTGCTGTGGTGACACTGAAATGCCAGAGCTGCCCAGCAGTGCTCGGGCTGTACAGACACACCAAGGCTCAGTGGGAGCTGCTGTCCCCATCCCTGTCTTGCCATGGCCATCCCACAGCCAGCACACTGTGACTCAGTGTCCTGGCAGGGTGGGTGACGTCCCCAGTGCTCCAGTTTCAGCCTGCTGCCGTCACCTCTCCCACTAATTCCCCCACGTATTCACCTCGTTTTCACAGGCAATTTCCCCCATTGAAATGTCAGTGGATAAATGGCACGCTGGTGACCTCGTTAGGGAGCCAGGCTCGGTGCTGCAGTCGTGCTGGCCAGGCAGCTGCTGTGGGGCCACACGTCCCTGAGCACGGCGTGCTCGAGGTGCCCGGGCTCAGAGGGACACTGAGCCTGCCTGGGGTGTGTCTGCTTCCCCATGTGTTTGCACGAGGCTGTGAGGATGTGCTGCTGTCCCCTCACGACAGGGCATTTGTCCTCTTTAGGCTCTAGAGCATCCTGTGGGTTTGGGGACTCGGATCCCGGTGTCACCTCCCCTTGCTGAGAAGCCTGGCTGGGGGAATCATAGAATCATGGAACACCTTGAGTTGCAAGGGACCCACAGGGTGACCAAGTTCAGCTCCTGGCCCTGCAAAGAGCACCCCAACAATCCCACCACATACCTGAGAGCATTGCACTATCCTCCCCTGGAGCTAGGAAAAGCAGACATTATCTGTGCTGGTGTCCCATCTCTGGGGTTCACGGGGTGCTCTGGGGCCTCTTCTGAGCCTGTGGCAGGGCTGGGATGGCCATTCTCCCCCCACCGACACACTGTGTCCCTGATGTCCCTGTTGAGGTGGCCCTTGTGGTGGCAGCTGATGTTGGTCAGGGTCATGGGAGTGCACCTTGCTCTGTGCTGCCCTGCTTGTGCCATGGGTTGTGCTTTTGGGGCTGACCCTGCTGGGAACCAGCATCAATGAGGGCTGGCTTTCCCTGCAGGCTGGCTTACCCCCACTCTCTCTTGACAGAAACATGGGATCCCAGTTCCTGTGACACCTCAGACACCCTGGAGCATGGATGAGAACCTAATGCACATCAGGTGAGCAGCTGGGCAGGTGGGGAGCTCCTGTGAGGTGAACACCTGGGATCTGGAGTCCCAGTCCCCTCCAGCCTACGTGTCCAGCACAGCCCCTTGCACATCCATTGTCCCAGGCTGCCCCACCAAATCCTTCATCCTCCCTTTCTTTCCAGTTGTCCACATTCCAAGTGGCAGCATTCACCTCCTGGAATCTCCTAAGCCTGGCTCTCCTTTCAGAGCTGCTGCTAAAACGCTCTGGCAATCCATAACGTGCACTTATGTCCATCCCCATGGGGTGGGTGGGAGCGGGGGTCTCATCCTGGTGAGTTTTGGGGTTGCAAGTTGCAGGTGCTGCAGTGACTTCTCTCTCCTTCCCTGCCTGCTGCAGCTACGAAGCCGGGATCCTGGAGAACCCCAAGGTAATCGATCACGGCAGCCACGGCGCCGGGGGCGTCTCGTGTATTCGCAGCCTAATTGGAAATTTCACGGCGGGGCCGTCCGTGTGTGCGGGGAGGCTCCGCCGCCGCCCCCGGCACGTTAATTGTCGTGTTAATTGAATAGCGGAAGGGACCGTCTCGGGGTGACACCGGAGGGGACAGTGTCGCGGGCAGCGTTAAAGGAGCAATGAGGCAGACGCGGTGCTGGTGACAGAGCTGGTGGCGGGTGGCAGAGGTTCAGGGGTCCCCTGCAGCTCGCCCAGCCCTCCTTGCTTTGCCAGCCCGCTCTCCATGGGGGTGTGGGGTAAAACCTCCCGTTGGATGGGTGGAGACCCTGTGGGCACCCATGGGGCCGCCAGCTCTGGCTGCCAACAGGGACCTGGGGCAGAGCGCTGCCGGTGACAGTGCCACATCTCCGGCCACTGCGAGCCGTGCCCGTGGTCCTGGGGCGCTGCCTGCGCCGTTCACGCTCCAGCGGGTCACCGGCCCGGCCGCTATTTAAACTATCTATTTAAACTATCTATTTAAACTATCCATCAGGCCTAATTAGACAGCCCGGCGAGAGGGGGGGAAGGCAGGCAGAGCGAGCGGAGCCGCTGGCGCTCCGTGCCCGCAGCCGGCTCCGCAGCGGGGCTGACGCGTGCCTGCGGCGGGGAAGGGAGGAAGAGGAAGGTGAAGGCGGAGAGGGGGTCCCGCTCCTCCCGCTCCTCCTCTGCTGCCCTCCAGAGGGGTGTCTGTGGGTCAGGCTCTGCAGAGCCGGGTTCCTGTGGGGTCTCTTCCTCGCGGGGAGTGGTTGGCACAGGGACGGGGCTCACGGCTGTGGCTGAAGGTGGCACGGGCCTGACCCGCGCCCATCCCGAGCCAGCCTGCCGCAGCCAGCGCCTCTCCGCTCCTCCCGCACCCCCCAGGCTCTGCCAAGCCCGTTCCCTTCCCAAACCCCGCTTGGAAAACGGGGCTGAGCAGTGCCCTGACCCCATTCCCGAGCATCCCCTGCTCGGGCACCTCACCCCATGACAGTGCTGGACGTGGCTTCCTGGAGCGCGGTGTCACCGCTGTCACTGTCACCGCTGTCACTGTCACCGTTGTCCCCTTCCCGGCCCGGGAAACGCTGCTGGGCACAAGGTGGCCCTGGCAAGATCCGGGGTGCCGGGCACGGTGGGCTCCCCTCCCCAAACCCCCGGGACCTGCCAAACGCAGGGATTTGAAAGCAGATGGTTGAGCTATTTTCTGCCTCTGTGAGGCCCGATTGAAGGGCAATGAGGCAGCTAATGTGGAGAAAGATAGAAATTTACTTGCTTTAACTTCATATGGCACTCTGAAAGAGTTCATTCAGTCCCGGGCACAACAATATCAGCCGGATGAATAAACCATTTGCGGCATCGATAGCTCTGCATCATGGTTTACTTCATGGACCATTTGCTTCCAATTTCTTCTCTTCTTGCCCCGTTTTCCTTGCTTCTTTCTTCCCCCCTCCCTCTCTCACTTTCAACACACTCTTCCTTTTTTTTCCCCCCTTTTTTCCCCCCCTTTTTTTTCCTCTCTTCCCTTTAAAGATGACATTGCAGGACTAGCCCCCCTGCGGGGAGGGATAAATAGAAGGCATTGATACACTGCAACAAACTATTTGTCATTTGAACTGTGCTTTTAGGAGAGAGAATAAAAAGAGGACAGACTCACACCGTAATGATGGAATGCAAGCCAAATGTCACTTTTATTTCTATTTAGTTATTTTATTTAATAGGGGTTTTCATAGTTGGCTCGGAAAATTGGAAACTACCTGACTTTGACTTCCAATGTTTAGTAAAGAGTTTTTAATACTTTCCGGTATTTTTTCTCCCACCCCCCTCCACCTTTTCCTTTTGAACTCAAAGTTTTTCATCATCTCTCACAGGTTCATCTAGTTAATAAGTGTGATCAGGGCTAGGAAAGGGCAGACGATGTAAAATTGAAATCCACAGCCCGTGAAATCTGTGCGTGGGGGCACGAGGGAGATGCGCCTGCCTGCCAGCGCCTGTCCCTTAGAACGAGGGAAAGGGACAAAAATGACATTAAATGGGAACTGAGGAGGGGTTTGCTGCAGTGAGTGCTTGGGTAGCTCTGTCTGTATTCCCAGGATTTGGCTGGGGTTGCTGTTGGGATGTGCACCCCAAGGTTTGGGGTGAGGCGAGGGGTCCCCCGCACTCTGGAGGGTGGGATGGGGTTCCCTTGCAGCTGTGTGGGGTTCCCTCAGGTGCTGGCAGTGGTTCAGCAAATATAATTACATTTGGACCAAAATAAATGGAAGTTTTCACTAAAATTCTTGTTGCCTGTCTGGAAAAAATTTAGATTAAAACTTCTGCTGTAGAGAAATTACTTTTCAATTTTAAAAGCTTATTTTTTTTTTCAAAGCAATCACTTGGTTGTATTACTATGGGGCTTTTTTCCCTAACTTGCTTTATACCTTATCATTTTTTAACTTACTGGAATGCAAGAGAAGGGAGGAAAAGGAACGTTTAAAGGCCCTTTCCATCCCAAACTATTCTATAATTTGATTAAGTGAGCAGAAGAACTGTGCTTGAAAAAGGAAAAGAGGAACAGGGTGAGCATGGGCCAGGCATTGGATGGGTGGGTGGGTGCAGGCAGGGCCCCCTTAGCCAGAGACACACAGAGCTCCAGCTCTGTCCAGCTGGGTTTAGTGGGGATACCAGTTTGCCACCTTAAAAAAAAAAAAAAAGCGCTTGACTCTCCATGGTACTGCAGTGCCCTGGGTGCTCTGTGCCTCCATTCCCCCTCCACCTCCTGGAGCTGTGGCTTGGTGGGGAGTCCCTCTGGAGGCAGGAGTTTACAAACACAGATCTGAAAGTATTTTGGGGTCAGCCTGTGCAGTCGCATCATGGGTGAGTGCTGAGGGGCCATGTGAAATTGCAAAGCATTTGTTCTCCGGGACGGAAAGCTTTTTTATATTACATTTCCCGCCCCCCCACTCCCCACCCCCCCGCTTCTTCTGGCACGCACTTCAATTGCAGCAATTCACCATCGGCACCCGGGCCTCTGCTGGCCTGGCTCTGATGGAGATAAGATGCCTCTTCCCTATAAATCTCAGAAAAAAAAATATACATAAAGGTTGATGTGCTCTGAAATGGGTTTTTGCTTTGCTGCTCTATTTTCCCCCGTGTGTATTAACCCCGGGGACACCATGAAAGAGCCGGTGTGCCGGGAGCACCTGCTGGGGTCAGGCCTCCTCATCAGTTTTTTCGGTCAGTGCCGAATAAGCCCGGCCGCGGTGCGGGGACGTGCGGGCGCCGCTCGCCGCCAGCATCCTGCTTTTCCCTGCCTGACTTGCTTCTCCTCAGCCATCCCGCCTCCAGCTGTGGGGGCGTTGGAGGAAAAGATGAGATCAAGTTGAGGGGAAAAATTGGCTGATTCTGCCAACCCCTTTGTTCCCGGGGCCTCCGGTAAGCGCCGGCGCTGTGCTGGTCCTGAGCTTTGGGATGGGGGATGCACCCCTGGAATGGGGGATGTGCTTTGGGATGGGGAATGTGTTTTGGGATGGGGGATGCACCCCTGGGAGGGGGAATTGCTTTGGGATAGGGGATGCCCTCCTGAGAGTGGAATGTGCTTTGGGATGGGGAATGTGTTTTGGGATGGGGGATGCACCCCTGAGAGTGGAATGTGCTTTGGGATGGGGGATGCCCCCCTGAGAGTGGAATGTGCTTTGGGATGGGGTATGCACTCTGGGTTGGGGCTGCCAGCAGTGTTGGCCATGGCAATGCCACTGACTGTCCCTCTTCTCTCCCTCTCCCTGCAGAACCAGGCTCCTCCCGGGCTCTACACCAAGACCTGTGATCCGGTCAATGCTCCCGACACCCCAGATGTGCTGGAGATCAAGTTTGAGAGGGGTAAGAGCCTCTGTGCTCCCAGGCCCTCGTCCCTGGGTCCCCAAGCCCCACTTCCCAGCTGGGACTGGGCTTCTCTGGCAGCTGGGAGCACCCCCAGGCTGGGGGCAGATGGGTGGCCCTGACTCGTGACACTGGGGCTGAGGATGGTGCCTGCAGCACACCAGGGCTCCTTCAGGTGTGCAGAGGGTCTGCTCAGATCTCAGGGGCTTTCTGGGACCCCCCCGAGAGTGGGAAGGGGTCTGAGCCCCCTCACCTGCCACCAGGTCACAGTGGGCACAAAGTCCCCTCCCTTGCAGGTGGCTCTGAGGGCATGCAGGTGACACTGGCCAGGTAACAACTGGGGAGCTGCTCAGCAGGGTTTGGCTGGTGATGCTGTCATGAAGGACGCAGGGATGCTCCATTGCATCCCTGGGGACACTGCAGGGCCCAGCCCCGAGCCAGCATGAGCAGAGGACACTGAGCAGCATCTCCACCTCTGCCAGCCACGGCCATCCTCGTGCCACCATCCATCCTGGCAGCAGTGGTGAGCCCAGCACAGGCTGTGGGGAGACCCTGCTGGGAGGGGACACCCCCTCCCCACCGCCAGCCTCCCTGCTCCTTTATAACGATCCCCCTGCAAGGAGCAGCCCCCCTCCCGGCAGCCCATTCAGCCCCTAGTTAATTTATTTGAAGTTTTAATCTAATTATTAACTATTTCAAAGGCTAAGCAGCTTTCAGCAACAACAGCCCCGACAACGTCGGCTCTTCGCCGAGCGGACCCCGGCCAATATCCCGGTGGAGGATGAGGAGAGAAAGAGCCGGGGCGAGGGGAGGGCGCGGGGTGGGGGGGCCCACGCCGAGAAGCAGCTTAAGGTTCATTATTGCCGCGAGTTTACATTTAATAGCAATTTACAACTGAGTTTATAAACCCCTGGAAAATAGGGGGTTTAAGGGGGGGGCAGTGGGGGGGAGCTGACAGCCCCCATCACTAGGCAGGGCTCTTGCGGGCGCCTATATAATAAAGACTAGAAAGGGAGGCATTGAGGCTGATTGGCAACTGATAGTGCGTTAAATGGTAATGAGGAGGGCAGATGGAGGGGGGATTAGCCTCCAACTCCGCACCGCTTTTCTTTGTGGGCTCCGCAGCCCCCTTGTCAGCTTCCTAATACATTTATTGCTCATTTCACACCGCTGAAGAAAAATGCCTCTTTCTATTCAGCATCCCCCCCAACCACCACCACCACCCCGCTCTGCTTTGCTCCTGCCCGGTGCCCTTAAAAAAAGGGGAAAAAACCCCAAAAAAATTAAGGGGGGGAAAGAAAGAAAAGGTGCAATAATTAATTCATGGCGGGGAGCACCCCGCCGCGGGGTGCGTGTGCGTGCGTGTGCGAGCAGCCGTGCCCCGGTGTGGGGGTCCCCCCCAGACACCCCCCGTGCTGGTGAGGGGAGGAGGGGGGGGCACACATTTGTCACTCTGTCCCCCCTCCCCAGCAAGGGCTGGTGGGACAGAAGGTGCTGCGCTGTAAGACAATTGCGGAGCGTGAAATTCAATTAGTTAAGGGCCTGGTTGCAATTTCACAGGCCCTAAAAAAAAAGAGAGGGAGGAGAGAGAGGAAAAGAGGGGGGTGACGTTTTTATGGCCTTTTTTATTTATTTATTTCGCTACTCTCCCGAGGTGGGTCCCCCTCCCCTCGCCTCCCCCTCGCACCAGCTTGGATATGCCTTTTTAAGAAGTTATTTAGAGTTCATATCTGTCACATCTATTTAACGCCCACGGGATGATGTTCCGGGGGGATCCTGACACTGCCTGATCCTGCCCATCCTCTCTCCCCGCCTCTGCAGGTGTCCCAGTGAAGGTCACCAACACTGGGGACGGAGCCACTCGTTCCTCGGCCCTGGAGCTCTTTGTGTACCTGAACGACATCGCGTGAGTGCCACCCTGTCCGGCCAGCAGAGGGGACAAGGACCGCGTCCCCAGGGCACCCAGCTAGGGGTGGGGGCAGGATGCTCACAGCAGACACGTCCTGATGAGCCCAGGGATGGTGGCCAGTGGGTCCCAGTTGTGCCATAAATGCCAGCAAGCAGAGCTGGGCACCAAGGCCAGCAGCACGAGGGTATAAATACCTCAGGGCTTTGCTCACTGGGCACGAGGAGGATTAAAAAGTCCTCTGAGCATTCTCTGGGCTGCCCGTGTGCCCCAGCTGCCCTGCCCACTGCAGAGCACCCTGTACTTCTTGTCCCAGCTCAGTCCTGGACCCCCTCTTCTCACATCTTGCATTGCCCCTTCTCCCGGAGAGGGCTCAGTGTTCTTTTTGTGTGGAGACTTGACTTTTTTGGGGAATGGAGACCTGCTGGCCAGGTTCATTGCCCTTTTCTATTCCTGTCTCCACAGCAGCAGCTCCTTTGGGGTTTTCTTTCCATGTGCCACCCCATGCCCAATTTCTGCTGCTGCTGGCACAGAACCATCCTCAGGAGTTTGCCCAAAAATACAGCAGCACCCATGAGGGCACCCACCCCTCCTAAGTGCCACCTAGTCCCTGGCCATCTTCCTCTGTGCCTTTATCCTCCTGGTGGTGAATGGCAATGAACTTCTCCACTTTGTTCACTTTTTAAATGGTTAATAAGTGGTTTTACAACTACTTTGGGAATGCAGCTGTGCCATGTCCTGTCTCCTTGTCCAGTTTATTTCCCAGTGGCCAAAGTGCCACGGCTGCCAGTGGCCCCACTGACAAGTGAGAGACGGGTGGAGAGAAAAATCCATTTCCTTGTCACCTGCTTTGTCCTTGTCCCTGCTGTTGGTCAGCAGTGCTGCCCAGAGGCTGGCCTGCTGTCATTTGGGGTTTTTCCCCATTGTCCATCCCTCTGACCCACCTGTGTCCCACAGTGGGGCTGGGACTGCTGCAACCTCCCTTCTGCTCACAGGGGCAAGCACGGGGTTGGGCGCATCGACATCGTGGAGAACCGCTTCGTTGGGATGAAGTCCAGAGGTGAGCCTGCCCTGCCCTGGAAAGACAAAAAAATGGGAAAACCATGGTGGGTGCTCAGTAATCCTGGGTGCTCTGGTTCAGGTCACACCAGCAGCGCTCAGCCTTTCCCTCCCCATCAGATTTTGGCAGAGATTTCCCCAAGACAGGGGCTCCTTGTTGCTCTCTAATGGCAGCAGCTGCCACTGCTGGCACTGTCCCAGTGCCCCCAGGTGAGACCTGTCCCCACAGCAAACACACCAGGCTCTGGGCTTGTGTGGGGATATGCCCATGGAAGGTCCTGGATGGTGCCAGACTCTCCAATGCCTGTGCAAATCACAGGAAGCTGATGCAAATGACTTTTGATTTTTTTTTTTTTTAAAAGCAAATATTTGATTTATCCACACATTTTTTGAGTCCATGTCTCCTAATATTGATCTTCCATTGGGATCAATTTCATTGGAAACCTCTGGAGGCAGCAAGCTGCCCAGTGCAAAACTAAATAAGGAGGTGGCTCAGCATAATTTCCCAACTCCTTACTCCAACTCCTTTGTGTTAAATCTCATTAATACTTTATTAGATGCTTCCTTTCTTTAAACTTGCCCTCTGTGCAGGACAACAGCAAATATTTTGGTAAGACTAAGCCTGCAGTGTTCCTCCCCACCACAGAGCAAGAAACAAAACCCCAAATCATTTGATCTGAATTTGAATAATCAAATTAAAACCAAAAGAAGGAAGAAAAAACCACAACCCGCACACACCAGCCTGTGCATTTGCATTCAGGATGCTGAGTAATTTGTCAAAATCTACTTTATTTTTATAAGAGCCACTGACACGCTCTAGTGACCCTTCCAGCATTTAATAATTTCTCTAAACCCCATTTAACTGTCACGTCTGTCTCCCGTGTGACATTGCTGAGCGATCACTGCCGCGTTCCTGCGCTGGGGGACCGGGGGGTCTGCGGCAGCTCTGCAGGGATGAGACCCTGGGGTGGCTCCCCGTGGGGGTGAGGCCTTGGGGTAGCCTCCCCCCTTGCTTTGAGCAGGATCCTGCCCCTGGCTGGCTTTTTGGGATTAAGAGAAACCTCCCAAAATCTGCTCTGCCGGAGAGGGAGAGTGGGATGGGAGCAGGCCAGAACAGGAGGGGGCTGAGGACACCTGTTCTCTTCCAGGGTTTTGGAACTCAGGGTGACCCCAAATGGTTTTAGGATCAATGGTGCAGGAGATGGGAGCTGGGCTTGGAGGAGACAATCCTTAAAACCCCAGCAGTGTGGAGCTGCCCCGCAGATTTGGGGTTCCGCAGGGGAAACTGAGGCACAGGCAGCAGCATGGCCAGAGCCTTCTCTGTGGTGGAGGTGGCAGCGAAGGTGCTTCCTTTTCCTCATCTCCCAGCAAAGGTGCCTCCTTTTCCTCATCTCCCAGTCCCAGCAAGCCAGAGAAGAGGAAAAACTAATTTGCATTGATTTTTACTAAGCTCCTAATTGGACTTCGTTAAGGCCTAGTGGGCGAGGGGCGCAGGGAACTCACCCCAGCCTTTCCAGCCCTGTGAACTCGGAACTCACCCCAGCCTTTCCAGCCCTGTGAACTCAGAACTCACCCCAGCCTTTCCAGCCCTGTTAACTCGGGTGTGCCCTGTTTGTTTTAGTGGCAGGAGGGTGGCTAATTACGGGGTGCCAGGGTCGGGGGGCACGGCTCGGCCGGGGGCTGCGGCTGCACGGCGCTGCCTCTGCCTCCCGCTCGCGTCCTCATTATCAAATTATCTTTTTAACTCCGAAGGGGGGCTAGTTAAGTGAAGTAAATGAAATCAGTGGGGAGGAAGAGGGAAGGAGGGGGATGGCCGCTGCCAAAAGCCGAGCGCTGCTGGCTGCTGGGGCTTTTCCTCCCCTTGGCTCCCTCCTTTTTCCTCCTCTGGATGTGCTGAGCTGATGGAGGAGGAGAATGGAAAACCCCTTCCCTGCAACAAGCACATACCAGGCCAAACTCGGCCTCATGGCTCAGCCTCGTCTCTGGACCAGGGGTAGAAATTTGGGCAGCATTTTCCCGTGGGCACAGCATCACCCTGCCCTTCCCCTCGGGAAGGCACCACATCCCTTCCTGTCCCAGGGATGACGTCGGGAGTGACAGCCTGCACTCAGCACAGCAGAATTGCTCGGATGGAGGTGAAGTGACAGCCGAGGTTACAAATTAGAAAATTTTAAGTAGCGGCAGCTGTCTCCTTCACTGCCTCCCTCCCTGTCCCCCCTGCTCTATGTCCCCCCTTCCTTAGCAGTAATTATGGGGTGATTGAAGCATCGTTGGGCTGCAGTGCTGACACCTCTGTCTTTTTCCTGTAAACATGGGGAGAGGAAAATAGACACTTGGAGATGGTGCGAGTGTCACTTTGAAGGTGTCTCTTGTCTCCTCGGCAGTGGCAAGGCTGGAGAGTGGCTGTCAGCTGCCCTCCCCTCTGTCCCAGCTGATGCTCTGGTCCTGTCTCCCAGCACCCCCAGATGGGTAGGATGTGGGGGTCAAGGCATGTACCCAAACCTTCAGCCCAAACCGGCTTTAACAGCCTCTAAGGGAAAGAAGAGGGAATATTAATTGTAATTGTATTGTGTGTTTTAGTGGTGGGCTCAGCTCCACAGTCAGGGCTGGAGGGGACAATGAGTAGCTCCCTGTGCCCCTGTCACTGCTGTGCCCGTGGAGACAGCTGGGGTTTGGTGTAAATTTGGCTGTCTGCTCCCACATCCTGAGGGAATGGATGTTTGGTGAACACCTAGCTGCCCCAGGGGCTGCACTGCACCATCACTGAGGTGACTGGAGAGGAGGGGTTGGCTCTCCTTTGAGACATCAGACTGTGGTCTGTGCCTGTAGGATGCTGAAATCATGGGCACTGCTTGGGATGAGGTCTGATGGAAGAGCCTTGGGCTGCTGTCCTTGTGGCTCCTGTTGTGTCTGTGGGACTGTGGCCACGCTGACACAGGACATGCTGAGCCTGTGCCACTCTCCAGGGCACTGAGTGAAGTTCTGAGCCCTGTGGGCTCCCCTCAGCCTCTCTTGGGGCTGGTTTGGGATCACATCCCCTTCAGTGGGGACTTTGTGCCCTTTGCCATTCCCATGACTGCACCACAGCAGATGCCCAGCGTTGGGAAGGGACCATCCCTGTAGGCAGGGGACAGGGACATGCTGGTGGAGCAGCCCTGGCTGTGGACAGCTCAACAGCCTTTCCCATCACATATCCACTGCCAAACCAGCTCAGCATTTCCCCACGATATTTCCTGACGATATTTCCCCCTGCATCCACCACGGACAGGAGAACCGCATGACCACACTCTTATTTAAACACCAAATAACCACACCATGCACAAAACAAGCCTTGAACGGCTAGAACAAAGGAGCAGCTCGCCAAAATAATTCAACATCCTCCATCCCCAGGCCTTGTGCAATGGGGGGGCAGCAGGAAGGGACTGGGGGGGCTCTGCCAGCCCCAGAGGAGGTTGCCCTGGCAGCCCCCAGGTAGCCTCGCTGCCTCGCAGGGAGAGGAGGGCTCTGCGGGCCCTGCGCTCCCCATGCCTGTGCCCCGCTCGTTCTGCTAATTACAGGTTTTCAGCTGCAGACCGTTGGGCACGGATGGGTGGGGGGATCGGTTCCCAAACCCTGTCATTTAGCCTCGTCAGAGTGCCTCTTCAAAGAGGGGAATCTAGAAATTTTCTCCGCAAGGTGCGGAGTGGACTGTCTCGGCCCCAGCATGAATATAATGACAGATGCATTTTACAGCGAGCTGAGACTGAATGCGCTCGACCACGGCTCCTTCTGTCAGCCAAGTCATTATTTTTTGTCATTTGCTGACAGTTTTGGTCTCATTCGTTTCTCTCTCTTTTTCTGCTTTTCCCCCTGCCTGGAAAAATGGCTAGGTATCTATGAGACCCCAGCAGGAACGATCCTATACCACGCGCATTTAGATATCGAGGCCTTCACCATGGACCGGGAAGTGAGGAAAATCAAGCAGGGGCTCTCCTTGAAATTCTCAGAGCTGGTGTACAACGGTAGGTGCAGTCCAGTCCTGCCACAGCAGCATCTTCCCAGCCTTCCTCCCCATCCTCCCTCCTTGCTGCTGAAGCTTACAGGTCACATTGGTTGTGAAATTGAGGTGTGGGTTTTGAGGCTGCTCCTGGGGAGAAATGTGGGTTTGGGCTGAGCAAAACCCCACACTGTGCCTGCTTTCCTGCCCAGGAAGCTCCGTGCCTGCCTTTGGGAGGCCATGCCATATTCCACGAGGGCTTGCTCATGGCATCTCTCCCAGCCCAGTGCCACCACTTCATCCCAACCAGCACATTTGGATGTAATTCACCATCCTTTTGCCCCCTCTTGTGTCACCTTTCCCCAGCTCTCACCTCCAACCCCTTCCACCTCTGCCTTAGCCTCATGCACACTGTGATAGCGGGCACCCAAACTCTAAACTTCAAACCCTGCCACGGCATTTGGAGCTGGAGAGCTGTCCCTGTGCCCTGGCAGTGTGGCACAGGGGACTCTGGGGGGATGGAGGGTCCTGGCTGTGCTATGTGGTGCACAGCCCACACAGGGGCACTGCGGGTTGGGGCTCTGCTCTGGGACAGGCCAGCTCTGCCTGGAGAGGGCTGGGAGCCATGAGGAATGAGCGATAGTGGCTCACCCTGGCAGTGAAGCAAAGCACTGAAGCCCTGTGTCCTTCCTCCTGTGCAGCATCCACAGCCCCAGACCGTGAGTTGAGTTTGAGGGGTCTCAGCTCAGCGTTTCCCCTGTGCCACAGGAACAGCTCCCTGGCCTGGCACCCTGGGGGGAGAACCAGCACTGCCCTGGGGGCTGCTCCACAGATCCACCCCGACCCAGGCTCTGAAGGAAGTAGGATTAGCCCAAAATGCCCTAAGCAGGCTCAAAGCCTCACTGGCCACACCTGGGTGCTCGGCTCAGTGGCCCCACACCAGGAGATTCCTGCCCCATGGCCAAACATTTGTCATTCACAGGCCTTGATTTCTCAGCCTCCCAGCATCTCCTCCCATCACTTTTCAGGTGTCTCTAACCACAAAGGCTGGGATGATTCCTGTGGGGTCTTCCATGGGGAGATACCATGAAATAACCTGGTTCTGGGAGCTCAGGCTTTGGGCAGCAGCAGATCAGTAGGACTGGGTCAGGCTTTTCTCCCCTGCAGTTTCTGGTGCCAGTGCTTGTCACCTTCCCCTCCAAGGACATTCCCTCTTGAATCTTCCTCAGCAACTGGCATTTAATGCCTGAGCCCCTTTGCTGCTTAAATCACATTTTAGGGCCCTGTCAGGGGCTAGGGGAGCCTTTGTCACCTTCCTCTTGGATCACAGCCCGTGCCCTCATTCATTCTGTAGTGCCACTCTTGCCTCTGGCCATTTTTATTAGATTTTGATCTGGCCTGCCTTTCCTTTGACTATTTTTTTTTTTTTTGGTAGTTCAGGCATAAACCTGTTTGTCAGTTTATTCCTAACCACTGGCTTGTTGTGCAGCCGCCAGGTTAAAAAGCCACTCAGGGAATCATGGTTTCAATTCTCCCTCCCCACATCTGCCAGGCAGAGGCTGCTGTTTCCTTGACTCCACGTGTTGAATCCCCAGGGATTCCCAGCTTGGTCCTAGACTTCCCAGCCAGCCAATCCTGAATCCCAGGAACAACCCCAGCAGGGTGCAATGAGCACCCGTGGGTCCCCGTGCCGGAGGCCAGGCTTTCAAGCTCACCTTCCTTTAACACCTCGTTATCGCAGCTAGTCCCGTTTTTAGGAGAATTAGTGTTTATCTTCCCCCTGTTCCTATTGATCCCATTGTGGAGGGGTGGCTTTGAAGCCAGTTCCCGTCCTTTCCAGGTGCGGAAATGCCATTGTCCCCCTGCCTGCGCCGTGATTAGGGCAGGATGGTGGGAAGGTCATTAAGGGGGATCGCTTCCAGTGTCTGCAGTGGGGGGTCGGGAGGGGGGGATGCTTCTTCCCACCTGGAGCTGTCAGAGTCAGGATTTAAGCAGCTGGTTATTATTTTAGTGTGTCTGGGGTTTATTTTTACAGGGATTTTTACATCAATGCTGCTATTTGAAGAGTTGTACTTGGAGGGTGGGTACCAAAAAAAGGAGTGTATTTGCCTGGAGCCGGGGTTCCTACTGGCATGGCAGTGCTGATTTTAGGGAAGGGGTCCCTAAGCCCTCCGGCCATGCCTGGGTGGAGCAGCTGAGGGGGGTCAGTTCGGGGTTTGGTGGTGAGGGGCTGCAGGACCATGGTGCTGTGCCTTGGGCAGGGCCACACAGACCCCGGGGACAAGGCTGCAGGATAGGGCCCTGCTCAGGGACTGCTGAGGCCAAACAACAAAAGAAATTATTTGTTTCTTTAATGGCTTCGGCCCCGGAGCCCAGCTGGGAAGGGAAAGGTGAGAGGGCACCGGTGAGAGATGGGAGAGATAAAGCCGGGGCATGACTGGAGGGCGGTGAATGGGCTCTTTCTTTCTCCACCTCTATCTCCTTCTACATCTCCCAGGCTTTATTCCGGGTCTCCCAGGACTCCCTGGCTAATAACCCTGCTTAGGGACAGGAGGGGCGTGGGGGTGGCAGGCAGGGCCACGGCCCCTCCATGCACCTGCAGTGCCACCAGCCGCTCCCCCAGGATGTGTTTTGGGGGCTGGGGTGTGACTGCACATCACACCAACACCCAGCCTGGGCTTCAGCTCAGGGCATTTGGGCTGCCAGGGGCTGCTGTTCCCACTGGAGCCAGGGCAGGAGGAGGCTGGTTGGGGTTGGATGGCGTTTTCTGGGGTGCCAGCACTGTGTCCCTCCTGTGTCCCTCCTGGAGCTGTGACAAGAGTGGGGACAAGTCAGACCTCCCCACAAGAGGCAGCAGGGACAAACCTCGCTGACCTTGGGGGGCTGGGAAGGTGGAGAGCCCACCTGGGGCTGCTGAGAGTCCTGTGCCTCAAAGCACAGCCCAGGCTGTGTGAGCTGGAGGGAACACTCTGCTCTGCGTCCCTCTGGGATGGGGAATGGGAACTGCTGGGATGACTGCCCCACTGGAACCCAGATTGCTGAGGGGCTTTCCCTTCCCAGAGCTGATGGGGTGAAGTATTCCTGAGGGGCTGCGTCCCCCTGAGCATAGTCCACAGGCTGGGGTTGGCTCTTTGGCCAGACCCCTGCTCTGTTCCTCCCAGGGGAGAATGGCTCATCCCCTTCTTGGGGGATGGGAGCTGATCCCCCCATAGTTTCTGTGTCCATCTGTCTGTCTCCACCTGGCCTTCCCAAGTAGGTGGTGTTTGAGTGGCAATTTCATACCTACTTAACAAATCTTTTCATTTGCATGATCACCCCTGTCCAGCAGAGCTGGAACAAGGATGGTTCCATGGCCTATTTCTAGTTTGTTCCATCCTCTTCTCCCATCCTGAGGGCCACCAAGGAGAAGGGTAACACCTGAGCTCTCCATCCCTCATGGCTCAGCCTGTGTGTCCCAGCACCTCATTTCCTCACCCAGTCCTGCAGTTGCATCCCTTCCCTTGGAAATTACCCAGGCTGTGCCTTGTAAGGCTTAGCCTGGGGACCACCCTAGGCTGCTCTGAGGTACCACCAGGGGTCCCAGGTCCCTCTAGCCATCCCCAAGCCCCTTGCTGATCCCGTCTCCTGTCCTCAGGCTTCTGGCACAGCCCTGAGTGTGAGTTCCTGCGGGAGTGCATCGGGCGCTCGCAGGAGCCCGTGCTGGGCACCGTGCGCCTCTCTGTCTTCAAGGGCCAGGTCTACATCCTGGGCAGGGAGTCCCCACGGTCCCTCTACAACGAGGAGCTGGTCAGGTGAGTGGGGCTGGGGAGGGCAAGGTGGTGACAGTGAGCATCCCATCCCATCCCATCCTCATCTGCATCTCTATCCCCATCCCACCCCACCTCATCCTCATCTGCATCTCTATCCCCATCCCCATCCCATCCCACCCTCATCTGCATCTCTATCCCCATCCCATCCCACTCCTAGTGGCACAGGTGACACCATGGGCCCAGCCCAGCATCCGGCCAAAGCATGAGCCATGTTTCAAGTCAATATTGGATTTTTCCCCCCTCTGGCTTTTCCCTTTTTCTTCGTGTTGTTTTCTCGCTTGCTCTCTCCCCCCTTCAGCCCTCCCTCAACTCCTTTCAATCTCTCTAAACACTTTATAAGCCATAAATACACCCGAATGAGTTTAGATCAGTCGGAGTCAAATTATCTTCTCTTTCTCTTCTCCGGCTTTTTTTTCCCCTCTTCCCTCCCCCTCAAAATCAACAGCTCCTAATAATCCGTCCCAACCCTTCATTATGCTTTGCACTCTCACTTGGAGAGATTAAATGAATAAAGTATTAAAAAAAAAAAAAAGAAAAAAAAAAAGAGGGAAGAAAAAAAAGGAGGATGGAGGGGGGTGGGACGGAGGAAAAAGAGAGAGGGAGAGAAAAGCAGGGGCACTTATTCTCCCTGCGTCTCCAACCATTTTCCTTTTCTTTTTGATTTCTACATCGCTGGTTTGAAAGCCTTTGAGTGACGGCGTCACAGGAACCCGAGAGAAAGCTGTGAGAGGCAGAGCTGTGTGGAAATGCCTCTGCACAGTAGGTAGAAAGTAACGTAATTATAGAGCAGGTCAGAACCACTCGAATGAGCAAAAATAAAAGCACAGAGGTTTTTCTGTAGCCCGTCAGGGGAGGTAAAATCGTTGTAAACTCTTTTTTTTTTATTATATTTTCTTCTTTATTTCCCTCCACTTCCTCCTTTAAGGTTTGTGGTTTCTGGGAAATGAGCCGTGTGTTTTGGGGATGTAGGAAACTGTTGGAGCTGGGATTCAGTGGGTGGCTGCTGCCTTGGGGAAGGGGATGTGCTCAGTGTTGCACCGAGGAATTGGCTGCCAGGTCCAAAAACCCCCACACCAGAGTGGGGCTGTCCCTGCCTGGAGTCTGTCCGGGCCTGGGGCAGTGTCTCCTGCCAGGATCCCGTCCCTTTTCTAGAGCCACACCTGTAGGATTACTCTGGGAGAGGGTGAACCTCCCTGGGCACTACCAGGTGATGATGCAGGTGAGGGACCAAGGAGGGAATTTTGGGGCTGTGTCTCTGGCAGGGCCTGTGGAACCTGGGCATGTCCCCCTTCCCCAGGGGCTGGCAGGGACCCTGACCTGAGCCCCCTGCAGCCCCCAGAGGATGAGGAGGCAGCAGTAGCGGAGAGCAGCCAGGTCTGGGGTCCCCCACATCTTCTCCCTTCCCAAAGGGCAGCCCTGATTCCCCTGGGAATCCCGTGGCAGTGACAGTGCCTTTCTCCCTGCAGCATGAACGTGCAAGGGGACTACGAGCCCGCCGACGCCACCGGTTTCATCAACATCAACTCCCTCAGGTCTGTGGGGTCCAGTGGGACCCTCCCCCAGCACCCCGGGGCTCCCCCCTCTCCTCACTCAGGCTCTGAGGGTGAACCAAGCAAGCTCTCCCTGAACAGTGGGGTGCCACCAGCCCCGCCAGTACCAGCCCTGCTTAATTGCAGCCTTCCCCAGCACAGCCAGCCTCGTTATTTTACTTATTTCTCTGACCCCTCCCAACTCCAGGGCTGTAAAACACGCCACATTTACATAATGGGTTCTTAATTTTTCCTTTGCCTGTTAACTGCTTTGTTCTTCCCGATCCTCCGTGTCCCCCCGACTCCTCGAAGATTAATTACATTATCTCGTGGGGGAAAAAAAAAAAATAATTAAACTGTACAGGCCTTAACAAACGCCTGCTCTTCACGCCCCCTCATTCTGCTTAAATTAATTGAAAGGAAATGTGTGTTCTTACTGTTAATTTACAATTAATTTTTTTTTTTCAAATCCCGGGTTCCAGGCTGAAGGAATATCATCGTCTCCAGAGCAAGGTCACCGTAAAGCAGGATGAATAGCAATCAATCGCACGCGAGCCTCCCGCTCCCCTTTCTAATTTCTCCAAGAAGTAGCGCTAATTGTGGTGGCAATTTGTAATTGTAACTCGTCTCCCTGGAGCGGAGCGGCTGCGGAGGTGACGGCTTTGTTACGGGGCTGCAAGTGAAATGCAATCGGGGGTGGGGGGAAAAAAAAGAGGTTTGTCCATCGGAGGAGAAGTGGGGAAAGAAATAAACCCCAGCCAGGCGCGGGGTCCGGCATTGAGAGCCGGGTTTTATTCCTGCCTCGTTTGTGTGCTCCTGTGGCCCAGCGCTTCCCCCAGCCCAGCTTTGTGGAGTTGGGCATGGATTAAGTGGCTGAGAAGGATGAAGGATGTGGGGGGGTTGGTGGTACCTTGTGGGGAAGGTGGGGAGCAGGAAATACCTCTCAGGGAGGTATTTTAGGGGCTGCAGGGGTGAGCTGGGTGCTTGAGGATCAACAGGGCTTGATCCTTTCTGCAGCATTTTGGTGAGTTTTTAAAGAGCAGACTCGGGAAAGACAAAAATGCAGGGAATATCCTCTGGTGGTGCTGCAGGAGGTGAGGAGGAAAGGAGTGCTTGGTCCATGCTGGGCAGTGTGTCCCTCTCCCAGAGTGTCTGGAGGGCTGCATGTCCCTGTGATCCCGATGCTCACACCTGGCTGGGAGGCAGGGATGGCTCAGCGAGGGAAACCTGGAGCTGTGATGGAAGCAGAGGGAAAGGAAAGAGGAAAGGACTGGATTTCCTAGCCATGCAAACACTCAGTGCTGGCACTCAGCACTGCTGGGACTGGGGAAGGACATGGGTTGGGATGTCCCCACATTGGGTGTCCCCAGGACAGGAGCAGAGGTGCTCCCTGGAACTGGGGTGCTCCAACCACAGCCAGCAGGGAGCTGGGCAGCCCCAGCCCAGCAGCAGGAATGTGCTGCTTCCCAACGTGTTCGGGGAGCAAAAGCAGAGCTGCCACCAAAAAGGGGCACATTTTAGTAGCCCCTACAGAACAGTCAGGCCAAGTGGCCATTTGGGGATGTCCAGGCGTGCCCTGCCCACTCTGCTGCCAAGCCAGCAAGTGTGACAAGCTCTGACATCACAGCTGGGAAAATAACATGTTATTTTCCCAGCTTGGATGTGAATTTCCCTGCTATTACTGGCAGCGACCATCTTGGGAGGAGAAAGCAGCAGAGGGCTGTCAGGAGAGGGGAGAGAAAAGGTTTTCTGGGCTGGTGGAGTCTGTCCAACCCTGTGGGCTATGGGGAGGCGGGGATGCTCTGCAGGGCCACCCCATTCCCTTAATCCCACTGCTTTCAGCAGCAAGTCCGTGCTGCAAGAGCAGCTGCACGTGGGGTCCTGCATGAGCCCCAGTGGGGCTGGTGGCCAGCAGGTTGTGCTGAGCAGCCACCCTGGCTGGGTGCCCAGTGTGCAGCCCTTTTCACCCCACAGCAGCCCATTCTCAGGTGTGGGAAGGGTTTGGAACCCCATCAGGAGCCTTCTCCTGAGGAATCATCCACAAAACCATGGGAACAGAGCTGCTTCCCTTCCACACACCAGGGATGGATGTGGTGGCCCATGGGACAGCGAGTAGCCCTGGAAGCTGTGAGAGTTCTCTCCCATGCCTGTCCTTGACTGTGGTAGAGCACCCCATTGGAAAAGTGGAGTTTGAAACAACTTGGTGCAATGAGGAGCTGATATCTATTTTTTGGAGGGAAAACCCAGCAAAACAAAGTGTCTCAGCAGAAGCTTCTTGTGCCCCAAAGCTTGAGAAATGCTGGAAAAGCTCTGTGAGAGCTCATTGGGCCTGCTGGGTGCTTAAATCATCACCTGGAAAAAGCCATTTAACTCCCAGTCCTGGAATATCCTCCAGCACTCACACCAGAGCCCAGATCTGGGGGGACCCTGTCTCTCTGCACCACTGGAGTGTCCAGTGAGGTTTTTGGCTCAGGGCAGAGGATGCTCTACCATGGCAGCTCCAGCTCCTCAGGAAGCACAGGGATGCTCTTAGAGGCAGTGATGGACATGACACCTCAGCCTTGGAGGAGTATCACGTGTCAGCTTCCAGCTGCTGCTTCCAACTGGGCTGCAAGAGGATTGTGCTGGTAAGGCAGAGCTCAGTGCATTCAAAAAGCCAAGTCAAACGCAGTGTGAGTCTTGGAGAAGGGAAAAAAACTCTCAGAAATCATCATTTCAATGCATAGAGGACACCCACCAAAGTGCCTGTGCTTCCTGTTGGGGCTGCAGTGATAGGATGCTGCGAGACAGACACCACATTTAATTACCTTGCTGCCTTAGTTGCCATCAGCCTTTCCACTTCCCAAGATTTGGTGGTTTCTCAGTGTCCTTCCACCCCTTTGTGTCTCAGGGATGTGTTTCAGGGACTGGGACTGCCAGGAGGGAAAAGCAGTGGGCGAGGAGCACTTTGTGAGCACCTCCTGAACCACCTCGAACTCCCCAGCAGAGAGGTTTTTGGGGGAATATTTTGGCCTTTAAGGTGACAAAACTGTTTCTGCAGCACCCACCTGGCTCTGAGGGCAGTGAAGCTGGGCTGGGGGCTCCCCATTCCCAGGACAGAGCTGCACTGGAAAGAGCCCTGAGAAAGGACCTGGGTCCCTGCTGGTCTTTGAAGCTCTTCTGTGCATCCCCCACAGCATCACCCATCACTCCAGCTCCGAGGCAGCCCCTTGCCACCCCTGAGGATGCCTTTGGGAAAGTGCAGCCCCTCTTTGCCCCCCGGGTTCTGCCATGGGGCTGCTCTGCTGCCCTCCCAGGCTCTGGTGAGGGGCTTGGCCGGGGTCACTGCAATCGATATCTCATCTGCAGGCTCTCCTAGCGGAAGTGATGGTATATTGGAACATGGTAATGGGTCTTGTCTAGTGGAAAAGGCTAATCTTCCCCAGCTGTACAGGATCTCTGCAGGTGTCCTCTGGCTCTCCCTGCTGCCACCAGCCCTGCCAAGGAGCAGACACACTTCTTTAAAGCTGTAGCACTCCAATTTACTGCTGTCCTGGGGAGGGAGAGCTGCCTCCAGCCTGGCTCCATGGGGCACAGGGCTGTGGCTGGGGCTTCCCAGTGAAGAGCTGGCACCCCCAGTGTCACCACACAGCTTCTCACATATGCTGTGCCAAAGAAGAGAAGGTGATGTGTTCTCCAGAGGTGGCAGCTCCCCAGGGAGAAGAGGAGAAGGATGTGGGGATGATGCCAGGAGAGATGTGGACCCCCAAAGTGCCACCTGCACACATGGGAGGGAGGCAGGGAAGAACAAGCATAGCAGCTTCTTGCTGTTAATTTGGCTTCTTTGGCATCACACTTGCTGCTTGGTGGGACTCCCCACCTGGAACTTGTCCTGTTTTGCCCATCCTTCAGGATTGCTGTAGAGCCAGGTCTTCCATTCCCCTTGTGCATCACACCCAGATGGGCTCTGGGCCTGGGGGTTCTGTTTTTTGAAGCTGACCAGCTATCCCTGGCTATCACATCCTGCTGGATACCAGTGGCATAATCCATTTTCCCATTTCCCTGAAGGCAGAGGTAATTACCAGGTGTGAGGTTTAATATGCATGTGGATTTGAGCATGAACTGCCAAGAACAGCTCAGAACAATGCACAGGTGTGTGCAGCACATCCAGGGGCTCAGACATGGCCAAGGTGTGTGGAGCCCCCAGATGTGGGCTGTAAAATGAGGAGCCCAAGGGCTTGGTGGGGGCCCATCAGAGGCTGAGTGACCATCAGAGCCCACAAAAGTCATGCCAAAGGTTGTGGTAGCCTTGTTGGGGCAGGGATTTTTTTCTGCAAAAGACAGTAAGGATAGATGGATTTTAAGAGAAAATGCCTGGAGAGATAGAGCCGCTGTGGGGCTGCTGGGTTTTTGCTTAAAATTTATTTTGTTGGGCAAAGAAATGCATCACTGGGTCCATTGCAAGGGGAAAAAAAACATGATATTTTGCAGGAGGGAAGCAGTGTGTGGTTGTGCCCTGTGGGACTGTGTCCATATCACATCCCTTCCTGGGGCTCCATCTCCCATCTGTGGGGTGTGTAGGAGGGGACCCTGGACCACCTCTCCCAAAGGAGAGACAGAAAACCCTCTCGTGCTGCCCAGTATCACAGCATTTTGTGCAGATGGATGACGTCCCCTCAAGCAGGGACGCTGGTAGCGACGGAGCACTCTTGGGAAAACCACAGGATTCCCCACAATGAGTGGTTGGTTCCCATTTTCCTGTGGAGATGTGGCTTCCAGTGGTTCATGGGAGCGCAGAAGGCGCCCTGGGCTCCGCGCACGGGTCACAGGGCTGCAGCACAGCACGGCTGTTAAGTGTTCCCATCCTTCCAGGGCAAAGCCATCCCCCCGGTGAGGTTGGGAGTCACTAGTCCTGAGCTTCCCAGGCAAGGGGGAGATGGTTGCCTTTGTAAAGCCCATAACAAGGTGGCTTTGTCTCCCCGTTTAACAAGAAGCTCCCTCGCTCCTTCCCCGGGAGTTTCCCAACGCCGGGTCCCTGAAAGCCAGCTTTATGCTCCGGCTGGGACACGCTGCTGTGGGGCCGGATCAGAGGGACACAGGGGCCCTTCTGCACGCCCCTGACAAAGGCTGCCCCGGGGGGACAGAGCGTCAAAGCTCAGCCGGCTCAGGGAGGGACAAGGGACCCACAGAGGAGGCTGCGCTCCGAGCCCTCCGTCCATCTGGTCACTCGATCGTGGCAGGCAATGACCCAGCGATGCTCAGGGAGGGCCAGGGGCTCCTTCTGCTCTGTCCCCCCGGAGAGGGGGCAGGGGCAGTGGCTGGGAAGGGACAGGTAGGTTTTGTTGGCCGCAGGTAACAGGATCCGCAGCCGTTGGTGCCTTCCTGCCCTCTGCTCTGGCTTCGGCGGGGGGTGGGATGTGGGAGCGAGGAGATGAGGGCTGGAAACCGAGACCTCCACTCAGCAGGGATGCTTCTCCTCATCTGGAAATGGGGTTGGAGCAAGCCTCGAGGTGTCTCAGCTCCAGCACCCCGCAGCCCTCTGGGCTGAGCTGGGCCGGAGCAGCAGCAGGAAGGGACCACCAGGAGTGATCCTCGGCTGTGAGCAGAGGATCATGGCAGAGGCATCACCCATCCTCATGTCAGCGTCCAAGCTCCCCTCTCCCATTTCCTTTCTTTCCCTGGGGGTTTTGCTGGCCTCTGCTCAGTTTGGGAGCTCCTGCCCTTCCCTTGTCCCACCAGTAAGAGCCTTCTCTCACTCCCCCCTGCAGCCATCTGCCTCTGAGCCCCCCGCCCAGATTTACTGTCACGCCTTAAAACCACGGCTCAGCGCCAGGGTCAGCGTGTCACGGCGGCCCCTCATCGATTTGTTTTACCTCCCCTTGGCTAAAGCACTTTGGCCCTGGCCCCTTCCATGGCATAAGGAGCTTCCCAAGGCCCTCAGTCCTCCACTTGCCCATCCTGGTCCTGCATGGCCGGACTCCGTGGGCAGCAGGGACCCAGCTGAGCCGCTGATCTCCTGACCCTCCCTGGGGCACCTAATGTGTCTCCCTGGTTTATCTGGATCAATATTTCTGCAAGAGTAAGGATGATCCCTCCAGGGAAAGGAGGGGATGAGGGGATCCCGCTTGTTTGCACAGCCCCACGGCTGGTTTAATGCTTAGCTGGGCTGGGTCATTTCTGGGGATTGAGAAGGGAGGATGACCCTAAATCATGGGTGGAGCTCAGACCAGGGATGTTTGGGGTTTCCTCCTTCCAGTTTATGGGTCTCACGCTCTGCACTGGGGCACAGTGGTTGGGACATCTTTGCCTTCAAAACCTGAGGAGCTGGATGGCTTCAGCCTTCAAGCCCCCCTGCTCAGCAGGATTGGGGCTCCTCTGGAGGATCTGCTTCTTGCTCATGGTGTTTGGGCCTGAATGAGGGGTTTTGAAAATGTTCTACTTGATGCTGGGGCTGTTTTTATAGAAGCCTGGAAGTGACAGTAAAGGATGATCATCAACTTAATAAGTCCAGGCAGTGAGAGACCTGGCTGGGACAGCAGCCTCCAGCCCTTCTTGCTGCACACTGGGGGATGCCCGAGGCGTGAGGACTCTTGCTTTTATGGCTTGGCTCGGAGAATCAAGGCAAAGAACACATAGGCAACATTCCAACACCACCCCACAGGCTCCATCACCCCTGCTGAAGGCACCATATCTCCAGAACCCTTCCTGTCCCACAGAACAACCCCCAGCACCTCCACGGCCATGCCCATGGTCCCAGTGCCAGCAGCCAGGGCAGATGCCCAGCAGCTCGGGCAGCCCGAGGAGAAAAGCAGGGAGCTCTTGGCAACTCTGCCTTTTGCTTTCAGCCTCGCCCTCTCGCTATTTATTGGTGACTTTTGTCCTTGGCCAGCTTAGCGGCTGAAAGGGGCTGTATTATATCACATGTAGGCAGCTCCTGGGGGGAGAGGGCCGCGCTTTCTGCGGGAACAAAGCGCGGGTTGGCTAATTCCCCTCTCCTCCCGCGGCACCCGGGTCCCATCTGGTTGACACAGTTTGCTCCAGTGTCTCCTGCTATTAAGCCCCCACTTGCCTGCTTGAATCACTGGCGCTCCCCCGCCCCTGTACCCTCGGCCGCTTTTTCTTGCTCTATTTTTCATTTTCCCTAAAGCCAGGCAGAACTTGCTCCGTGGAGTGATGTCAGATGTGTGCGAAGCAGACCAATAAAACCTAATGCATCCCCCTCTTTGTCTGCTGGCCTCTCCAGCGCCTCACATTTTCCACTCAGAAAGCCACTTAAAACACATCAGCAACAATCCCTCACAAAACAGCCACTTGTTGGCTAATTGTGCCGAGGACCCGCGCGCGCCGCATTGCGCTTTCCTGCCAAGGAGGCTCTAATGCTGCCAGGGACCACGGCTCCCCAACAACCCGAGGGTGATGGGAACCCTCAGCACTCACCAGGATTGACCCTGGGGGTCTCAGCTGCTCTGCAGGGTGTGGTGGGGCAGGAGTAGGGGATTGGGATGTTTCTATTCCCCACAGCCTGGAGAGGATGGTCACAGAGCCAGGAGTGGGGCTCTGCTCAGCCCTCGCTCTGCAGCAGGATGGACGAGCAGATGGATGCAGCAGAGCTCCCTGGACCCTGTCCTACCTGCTAATTCCTTCCTGGGAAGGAAAGCAGGCAGGAAGGCCGCAGGCAGCTGCAGTGGAATGGGAGCTCTGGGAGATGAGATGTGTGCCACCCTGCCAGACTGGTGACTTTTAGCTCCGTGGTGTGACTCTGGGCTGTGGCTCTGCAGCTGAAGGCTGGAAGAGCTGGCTGCCCCATGCTGATGGGAGAGAGCTTTGTTGCAGCTTAGAGGGATGCCAGTGGGTTTCACTGCAGGGGATGGAGATCCAGGTGCCTGATGGAGGGCAGAGAGGGTGCAAGTGAGAGATGCTTCAACGCTGGAAGGGAGGCAGAGAGGTTTGGACCTTTGCCTAATGAAGAGGCATCCAAAAAACCCTCCTGAGGAATCCTTTGGGTCCTTTAAGGTATGGGAAAGAGATCAGAGGATGGTTAATCTCCCCCCCTGCAAGCAGGGGACCCAACCTTCCCCCCTCCCAGAGAGAGACAAGCATGTGCAGTAGCTGCATTTATTTTTCTGCAGAAAAACTTGGACAGCTCTTCCTGCTGCCACCCCCGGCATCCTGGGGAGCAGGACAGGAGCAGCGTGCATTCACTGCCGCCTGCTCTGGGGGCGGGCAACTGTCACACCTTTTATCTTACAGCCACCCAATCACTCCCGGGTTTGGGGCTAATTTGAGGCAGGCAAGGAGGTTCAGAAACAGTGCCAGATAGTGGGAAGGCTGCCCGTGGGCGCTGTGCTGGGCAGGCAGCCCGGAGCGCTCCCTGCGGGCACTGAGCACACCTGCCCGTGCTCACCTGCCCGTGCTCACCTGCACAGTCAATTGTCACAGGGCACAGGGGACGGCACAGGGCAGAGTCCGAGCCTCACACGGGGACTCGTGCTGCCGCCTGCTCCGGCTCGGGGGCCAGGCTGAGCCTCTGCCACGCTGCCCCAGCGGCAGCCAAGGGATGAAGCGGGAGGTGCAGGCAGCTGCCTCCCATTCCCGTTCCCATACCCATTCCCTTTCCCATTCCCATTCCCACTCCCGTTCCCATTACCTGTTCCCATTCCCATTCCCACTTCCATTCCCATACACATTCCTATTCCCATTTCCATTCCCATTCCCCCCCCGTTCCCATTCCTGTTCCCATTCCCATTCCCACTCCTGTTCCCATTCCCATTCCCACTTCCATTCCCATACACATTCCCATTTCCATTCCCATTCCCCCTCCCATTCCCTTTCCTGTTCCCATTCCCATTCCTGTTCCCATACCCATTCCCACTCCCATACCCATTCCCTCTCCCACTCCCAAACCCATTCCCATTCCCGTTCCCTTTCCCGTTCCCATTCCCATTCCCATTCCCTTGCTTTGCCATGGGGGACTCCGTGGGCCACACCTGGCAGAGAGCGAGTGCTGGGCAGGAAGGGGTTAAGCGGAGCCAGCGGCGGCAGAATCAGAGGACAGGAATCAGAGGATTACAGGTTTGTTGCCGGACTGTCCCATCTGTCACCAGCACAAAGACGAGCCCTGTCTCGGGCTGGGCTGTCAGCGAAGAGCCCACCACTACATTAGGACTCCATTAGGGGAGGCTGGTGGTGGGAAATGGCAGCTGTCAGGACACTATCATTTCTCCTGTAATTCCTCCTGCTCCTTTCTCAACTGCACTTAAATAGCAGGTCTACCCACTGGGCCAATTTTGCATTTTCGTCCTCCTGCTGCTCCTCTTCTTTCTTTAAAGCTGCAGCTCCCTGGGCCCCTTCCCTGCAGCCTGCTGGTGCCAGTGCCAGTGCCAGTGCTGCCTGTGCCTGCCCATGGCATCTCCACACGGAGAAGGGCTCAGGAGCACTGGCAGCATCCTCACCACGGAGCCACAGCCATGCCAGCCTGGTCTGCAACGGGAACTCACCGGCAAAGGGAGGAGAGGAGGTGGATCACACTCTCCAAGGATGGCAGGCTCATTCCCATCTCCCATCCTCTGGTGCTATCCATGAGCTGGAGGATGTTTCCCAGCCTGTGCTGCCCTTGTACAACAGGCTGGCTGCTGATGCAGGGCTGGCCCTGCTCTGCAAACTGGGACAGGATGGGCAGCACAGCGAATGGTGAACGGGGCTGGGGATCACGACCAGTGGTTGTATCAGAACAGAGTTTCTTCTTCCAGCCACAAAATCTGTCCAATCTTTCAGCGTTTGGCAGAGGCTCCTGGGTCACACATGCTGCAGTCATGGCCACCTCGGGGTGGGATGATCCCCTTGTGCCAGGGGACCCAGAGGTAAAACCATGGACAGACACATTTCCTGACGGGACAAGATCACCTGGAAACTCTCAGCACCTGCAGAAAGGCAGCTCAGCATGGTGGGGGACCATGCTGGGGGGCTCTGTGCTCACAGCTTTCCTGGGAATCCCTGGATCTTCCCACACCCTGCCCTGCCCTCACCGCATCTCCAGCCGGACCCGGCGCCGTCGCTCCCCGTGGAGCCTCCTTTTCCAGCAGGGGATCAAAACAAACACTTGTGTGGGGAAGTGCATTGCAGTGGTGCTCGAAATAAATAACTAATTTCTCCCTACATGATCTGAAGGAGCAGGAGAGGTGTGAATAGCAGGGCCCGGTGTCGGGCTGACTGGACTCCCCGGTGCGGTAATTCAGAGGATGACAAACATAAGCCAAAGAAAAATGTTGAAAAATGGGCACTTCCCGCAGCCCTGAGCAAAGGAGCTATTGCAGGGTTTGGAAATAACGAAGGCAAAGAGAGGGAGAGAGGGGAATTTTCTCATTGAGACCAAGTGAAGTGCCAAACAAGCTGCTATTATGGTGGCTTTGAGAGGCACAGGGAGGGGGTGGTGGGGAGGAGAGTAGGGGGAAGGAGAGGAGGGAGGTGGGGGAGAAGAGAGGGAGAGGAAGGGAGACCAGTGGGGGTGTGGAGAAGCAGGTGATGTGAGGAGCCAAAGGGGCAAGGTGATGCAGGGGAGATGGAGAGAGGACCAAGGTGTGTGATGGTGGCAGGGCCACCACATGCCAGCACCCCACCACTCACCCCGGGCCCCCCCACATCTCCCCATACTCATTCTCAGCCACCTTCTACCCCCCACAACCACCACCACTAGGGAGGGGGAGAAAAAAAAAAAAGAAAGAAAAAAAGAGATGGAAAGAAGGAAAACAAAATATCTACAGTTGTCGAGACAAGGGGAGAAAAATAGAGGCAAACATCCATAATTTTCTCTGTGGGGCTTTGCAGTAATTGAGCCATTTGGATAAAAATAAAGGCAGCAGGCCCTTTAGGTAAGAGGAGCTTTTGCAATCCAAGAAGCCTGAATTATGCGTCTTGTATCACTTGAAACCCCCCACCACATCACCCCCCTTCTGCCTCCCCCATGCGACACCAAACCACTTTCCCTTTTCTTCTTCTTCTCCTTCTTTTTTTTTTTTTCCCCTTCCCTCCTCCTTTTTTAAGTACCCTGTCAAACAGCATCCGACAAGTGGAGAATTTCAGCTGTCACAACTAATTTCAGCGTGTGTGTGCAAAGGTGTGTGTGTGTGCCTCGGGCGGGGGGAGCTGGGCATGGAGGCGTAGAATCACTCCCTTGCTTTTTATTTTATTATTTTTTTTAATTCCTCAGAAGGAAGATTTACATCAGAAATTTGTTTCTGGAAGTGTTTAAGGCCTGTAATTTCCCTCTTTTCAATCACTGCCTGATGTCTTCTTCTTGCCAGCTCCAGTGCTGAGGCTGGCTGTCACCCTCCCAGCAGCCTGGTCCCTCAGCTGGTCCTGCCAAGGAGGATTTTCTGTCTCTTACCAGGGCTTGAGGCTCCCAAAATTCAGCTCTCACAGCCCTGAGCACCACACTGGGTCTGGTAGGGAAGGTTCCAGCTTCTCCCTGCCTGTGTCCCAGTGCTGGTGGCTTTAGGCTGCAGGTTGGGTCACCTTTCAGCCACTTTGAGATTGGCATTAGCTGGAGGGTCACAGGGTGGCTCCCGCTCAGAACAGGGCACCCCTGAGAGCCAAGTGGGGCTGTTGGGGTGATTCCCCACCCAGGATATGCCTGGGGAAAGGGGCAGCTGGGGAAAGGCTGGTGCTGAGCGCATTTGGTCTTCCCAGCCAGCCAGGAGGGGAAATTCCCTGAATCCATTTCTGTGGGTATTTTCAAGAGAGGAAGAAGCAAAGCCCTGGGCATGGCTGGAGATGTTGCCTCCATCACGTTCAGAAGATGATGGGATGGCCGTGGTGATCATCTCAGGTGATGAGATGCTCCAGGCTGGATGGAGCTCTGAACAACCTGGTCTAATGGGAGGTGTCCCTGCCCAAGGCAGAGAGGTGGAACCAGCAGAACTTTAAACCCAAACCATTCCGTGGTTAAAATCCATTCCCCTGTGTCCCTTTTCCCTAAAACAAATGGACTTTTTGCTCAAGAAAATGACCCCAGTTTCTGCGAGGAGGAAAGGCTGGGGACCAGCCCAGGTGTGGGGAGGTGACCAGAACAGACTGCACCCCAGTGAAGAAGGTGTTCCCTTCCCACCAGATCATTCCATCAGCTCAGCAATTCCTGCCTGCTGCTGTAGGCACAAATGGGATGCACAGAACTGGAAAGAGCAAGACCCAGCCAAGGAGGAGCACAGAGCTCTGTGGGACATCCCTCAGGTCCTGAATTTCATACTCATGGCTTTGGGAAACGGGCTGTGGGGTCAGTGAACCTCGAACTGCTCCAGGCTCAGTGTGCAAACCCAGCCAGGCCTGGATGCAGGCTGCATTTTGGGAGGTATCACCCAAAAATGACACTCACGAGAAGCAGCAGGAAGGGCTGTGTAGGGCCCTGCTCAAGGAACAAGCTCTGCTTGTTCTTTGCATTAATCCTTGACTAACTGGTCCTTGCATCATCCCGGAGTCTCCTGCTGCTCCACTGTGGCAGGAGCGATGTGATGGGGGCTGGACCAGACCCGGGGGCACCTCCAGAGCTGCAGCTCTTGGCAGAGCTCCCCAGAGCACTGCACGCCCAAAATCTTAGTGTAAAGTGTCACCAACACCACAGCAGCGTCCAGCCGTGGCCGTGAGAGCCAGGAACGTGGTGCTCAAACACATGGGCCATGCCAGGCAGGGAATGGCACCGTGGGAGGGTGGTTGAGTGAGGGTTCTGGTGGCACAGCCTGGCATGGGGTGGCACAGGCAGGGATGGGATGGAACGGCACGGAGAGGATTGCAGGAGCAGGCAGAGGATGGCCACAGGTAGGGATGGAATGGCACGGGCAGGGATGGAATCAGTGTCCAGCTCCCTGGATGGCACAGGCGGGGACGGGCTGGGCCGGGCTGGCACAGGCGGGAGGGGCTGTCAGGGGCAGAGCAGGGTCCGGGCCAGGGCGCTGCCGGTGCCCCCCGTGTCCCCAGGGCCGTGTCCCCCGCCGTGTCCCCAGGGCAGTGTCCCCAGGGCCCTGTCCCCCCATGTCCTCCATGTCCCTCGGTGTCTCCGCCGTGTCCCGGGTCCGTCCCGGGGGCGGGCGCGGGGTCCATGGGGGCGTGGCCTGTCATGGCCCCGCCCCTCGCCCCCATCCCCACCCTACGGCGCGCGAGCGGCCCCGCCCCTCACCGCGAGCCACCCCGGCCCCGCCCCTGCGGGGCACTTCCGGCGGAAGCGGGGGGCTCCTTCCCTTTCCGGGCGCGGGCCCCGGGCGGAGCGGCGGGACGGGCGCGGGCCATGGCGGAGCTGGCGCAGGGGCAGAGCCAGAGCGCGGCGCCCGTGGGGATCAAGCCCGAGGGTTTCGTGGACGCTCTGCACCGGGCCCGGCAGGTGAGGCGCCGGCCGGCGGGCCGGGGGCGGGCGGGAGGAGGCCGCGGGGCGCCGCTAGGCCGCGGAGCGGAGGCGGGGCACGGCCGCGGTCCCGCTGCCCCTCTGCCCGGAGAGCGGAGCCGCGGGGCTGTGCCCTGAGGGGGCGGCGGGGCTCTGACAGTGGCGGCCGTGGCTGGTGGCAGGGCAGCAGCGCTGCCGTGCGGGAGGGGGCGGCCCTGGGCTCCGGCCCCGGGCTCTGGCTGGGGGAGCCGGTGCTGGTTCGGGTGTCACACCGGCCGGCTGAGCCACAGAGCGGCCAGAGAGCGGCACGGAGCTGGGCAAGGGACTGGGCCGTGGGCGCCTTGAAGAGGAGGCGGGTGGGGGCTCTGTCACAGTGTCCAGCTCCCTGGAAGGAGGCTGTCCCCAGGTGGGAGTCGCGCTCGTCTCCCAGGCAACCAGGGGCAGGACGAGAGCGCTCCGGCTCAAGCCATGCCAGGGGAGGTTTAGGTTGGACATTGCGAGGAATTCCTTCACAGAAGGGTAATTGGACACTGGAATGGGCTGCCCAGGGAGTGGAGTCCCCGTCCCTGGGGGTGTTTAAGGGAACCCTGGATGTGGCCCTCAGTGCCATCCTCTGATTGACACAATTGGACACCGGAATGGGCTGCCCGGGGAGTGGAGTCCCCGTCCCTGGGGGTGTTTAAGGGAACCCTGGATGTGGCCCTCAGTGCCATCCTCTGATTGACAAGGTGGTGCTCAGCCACAGCTTGGGCTCCATGGCCTCGGAGATCTTTTCCAATTGATTCTGTGACTGCACACCTTGGCAGAGCAGGAGTTTGGCATTCCCTGCAGGGAGAGAGGGAGGGGGCAGTGAGGTGCTCCCTGAGGAATCCACGAGCTTACACAGTGCTCAGATGGGAAGTTTCAGTGAAAGTGCCCAGACCTGCATCAATCAACAGCCTTGCCTTCAGTCCAGGTGCTCCAGGTGTTTGGGTGCTCCTTGGTTTGTGGAGAGTGGCTGCAGAACAAGGAGCTGCTGCTCACAGCACGGATACTGTGGCTGTTCTTCACATCCCCTGTTGCAGCTCTGTCTCATGGTTTGTTTCGTGTCTGAACAGGTTGCACTTGTGCTCAGTGGCTGCACATTAAGGAGCTGTAGCACAGCTGGGTGCCAGGACCAGAGCCCAAAGTGCTCCAAGACCTGCTTTGTTCTCTCCAGCTCTACAGGCCGGGTGGGACAAATCCCCTCCTGTTGCCCAGACTTTGTCATTTCACTGATAGGACCCTAAGACATCTCAGGTGCTCTCTGCAGTGGAACTGAGGCACTGTCCCCTCACTCTCAGCTCACCTGGGATCAGTGACAGCCAGTCCCTGTCAAGGACCCTAAGACCTCTCAGGTGCTCTCTGCACTGGAACTGAGGCACTGTCCCCTCACTCTCAGCTCACCTGGGATCAGTGACAGCCAGTCCCTGTCTGTGCAGCCTGCAGTGACCTGCACAGGGGCACCTGGTGGTGTAGATTCCCACCCTGCCCCTCTCAGCACACAGGAGCTGCTCTGGGGCCAGTGGTTTCCCTCTCAGCACAGGCTGGTGGGGTGTGAGCTGCTGCAGGGTGAGCCAGACCTTGCTTCTTTCAGCCACTGGGAAAGTGCCCTGTCCTTGGAGTGTGATGTCTGAGCACCCAGACAGGGTTTTGTGCTTGATGCAGTTAAATTGAGAGGTGCTGCAGCTGCCTTTGTCTTGACCTGATTCTATCTCACTGAAGGCCTGTCATTGCAAAAAAAACATCTTATTTAAATATCTGATAATGCTACCACCTGTAAGCAGTTGAATAACCCATTTATGTAAAAGAAAATAATGATTTGCTGGTGAAGTGCAGTTGGTTGAAATTATTTTGTGAGTGTTTCAAGTCCAGAGGAGGCCATGAAGTGGATCAGGGCTCTGGAGCACCTGCCTTGTGGAGCCACACTGAGAGAGCTGGGGCTGTTCAGCTGGAGAAGAGAAGGTGGAATGGGGACACCACAGCATCTTCTGGAGAGGGACTGGACTCTTCCATCAGAAGCTGTAATGACAGGACAAGGGAGAATGGACTCAACCTGAAAGAGGGGATGTTTAGGTCAGATATTAGGAAAAAATTCCTCCCTGTAGGAGTGGTGAGGCCCTGGCACAGGATGCCCAGAGAAGCTGTGGCTGCCCCTGGATCCCTGGAAGTGTCCAAGGCCAGGTTGGACAGGGCTTGGAGCAGCCTGGGCTAGTGGAAGGTGACCCTGAGGTGGAACTGGATGAGCTTTGAGGTCCCTTCCACCCCAAACCCTTCTGAGTGTACCACTGGTGATCAGCCACAGGATAAAGGGTGATGCCTCAGAGCATCCTGGGCTCAAGCAGCACAAACTGCAGATGGATCTGAACTGGAGCTGCCTCACTGCTGTCATCATGTTTGTAGGGGGAGTCTGTGAAACCCCAACCCCTGCATGAGGGAGCTGGAGTAACAAATAGTAAATAATTCTGTGCCCTGGCTCTGGTCACTTACTTGATTTTGTTGTTCTTAAGTTCATTATGCTTGCTGCAATTACTCTGTACGTGCTGGGTTTCCATGAGCCTAAAACTGGAAGATTCCAGCAGCAACCTTCTGGCTGTCTCTCAGCCTGGAAGCAAGTGTGTTGGGAAATGTGGGCTCTGCATGTGTTTGTGGGAGAGCAGTGTCCTACATTTTTGTGCAGTGAGTTGTTTGCTGCCTCTTGAATTACGATTTTTTTCTGTTAGTGTTTGTGGGATGAAAAGAACTGTTGGAGGGTTAAAACATTTCTTTCCCCTGTGAAAATACTTGATTTAATTGAGTTTTGTAGAGGCTGGGTAAGAGAGCAGGTGGTTTTCTCTTGCACAGAACTAGATTGTCACTGGTGACTTGTTGCCAAATGTCACTGAAAAAATGTCACTCTTCATTGCTCAGGTGATGGATGTTTGCCTCAGCACCCAAGCAATCTGTGATGGAACTTCCTGGCTGAGAATCAGGGGAAAATGAAAAGGCAGCTACACCTGGTATTTCTCTGGAGGTGATGGCAGAGCTTTCACCAAGGGTGTTTGGTGTTGTATTTGTCTGAGCTGTACTGATCTGCTGCAGCTTTTGTTCAGGTTTTGGCCTTTTTGGAGTATTCCTTTTGCTCTAAGGGAATGAGGGAGCAGAGGAAAGAAATTCAGCCACAGTTCTTACTTTATCCCTGCCTTGATGTTTGAATCTTTCAAGGTTTTGTGTCACATGTAAGACCAGTAATCAAATTTACTAAATTCAATTCTCATGAGAGCCACAACATTACAGTCAGGCTGTGGAATACAGTGCTCAGTTCTGAATATCTAAGCAAGGACATAACTTCAGGACAAGGAAGACTTCCCTGAGTAAAGGAAAGTAGTAGCATTCCTCAGAGCCACTGGGATGTGAGATGATTATGGCAATATAAAATAGAAACCTGGAATATATTTGAAAGAAATTACCTTGCATTGCTTTCAGCGTTTGTGCTGGACTTGCCTGGATTTTTTGTGGACTCTGAAATATTTGGGATTTATGAATAATTATTTTTTCAAGGTAGTGCTGGGACTTTGAATTGCTCTGTCCTGCATCTTCTGCACCATGTCTCAAGTGGGTTGGTGGCTCTTAGGTGGGGACAGATCTGTCCAGTTGCTCCCAGGCAGGCTGGCTTTTCTGTGGCATTTTGGGGTGGGAAGAGAGAGAGAGGATGTTTGCTCCCCTTTTGAATAGTAGGATCGAATAATGAGCAGAGCTGCTTGTACTTTAGACTAAAATGAATTTCTCTCAGATTGTCCTTAAGTTTTGTTCTTATTGACCCAACAGTGTCTTGCTGGGGGTTCTGTGAATTTTCTGGAGAGGAGAGGCTGAGGCTTGGTGAGCCTGTGATGTACCATCCTGGCTAAAAAAATGGGGAATATCCTGAGACTGACTGAGAATCAGCAGGTTGTGTTTGAAATCCCTCTTTGTATCAGGATCCAACTTTAATTTCTATGGTGATGAAGGGGTCTTGGACAAACTTTTCTTTACCCCCTTGCAGAGTCCTTTTTCAGGTCATCCTCAAATAGATTTAGGCTTTGCCAGTTACTCTGTTATTTAGGAATACCACCTGTGGCATGAAGCTTAAATGGTTGTGGATGGTTTTATTGCTTTCTGCAGAGCTCTGGGGAAATGTCTGTCACCCCAACTCAAGTGTTCTGCTGAGTGAATGGGAGGAGCAGCACAGGGACCAGAATAGTCTGAAGGGTCAGATGACAGTGCCTTATTGGTTTTTTTTATCCTGCTAATACCTAGAATTGGTGATTTTATCTCTTGCTGTTCTTTGCTGGGCACTGTGGAGAGGTTTTTCCTAGAAGCTGGGCCTGTTCTCTTGAAAGCTGAATTCTGCAGATATTGGTGTTTGAGTGTGCTAGCAAAGAAGCTTCATGTTTAGAAGTGCTTTTTGTATTACTCTGTATTTTGTGTTCTCATTTTTCTGGCTGTTAAATGTATGGGAGAACAGAAGTGCAAAGTATAAGAAAACTTGTATCTCGCACAAATTTGTGGATTATTTTGTTTTTCTTGGCTTTATCAGCACAATTTGCAGCTGGGGCTTGTGTTGTCCTTTAAAGTCTTTGTTGGAGAGCTTTGTTTTGGGGAATGTAGGTGCAGAAACAGTGATGCTTTTTCCCCCAGTGTATTTCAGAGCTTGCTAAAATGGATGCATTGGGTTTAAGGGGAAGAAAAAAAGGAGGAAAAAAACCTGAGGCTGACCTAGAGCAGGACAAAAGCAGTGGCTAACAGCAGTACATTACTCAAGGTCAGTGAGGCAGATAAGGGCTAGGTCTGCTTGCTTTTGCCATGTCCTAATTTTTGTGCTTACTTCCCTGCTGAACCTGTCATAAAAACTGAGCTTCCCATTTTAAGTTGAGCATGACATGTTAAAATGTGCTTTAGCTGCTATGTGTACTTTGAAAGCTCAGCTCTTCATTTTGCAGGGTGCATTTTCCTGCTGTGCTGAGGTGGCACCGTTGTCTGCCTGTAATCCAGTGGCAGCTGGGAGGCTTTAGAGATAAGGGTACAAGTTTAAATAAAGGAGGGGGGGGGGGAAGGAAAATATCCTAAAAGCTGATAATGTAAAAATTGCTTTAACACTCTTGCTTTGCCCTTTACTTGGAGGGTTCTGTGCCAGGGTGATCATTGCGTGCTCAGTGTGAGCAGGGGTTCACAAAGCTCCCCTGAGGTGGGAGTGGACAGCCTTGGTGCCAGCAGGCTGGTCCTGAACACCTTTGCACTTCAGGCTGCCTTCCTTCCCTGAGCCAGCTTCTGCTATCCACAGACTGTTTTTTTCTTTTCCTGGAGTGTGTGCTGAGTGATCTCACCTCTAAAGGATCATCTGTAACTTGTAAGTCGTGGTAAATAACCAGAAAGAGTTCTTGAATAGGGTGTTGAAATTAAATGTCCCCAAAATATGTCAGGGTGTTCCTTTTGGTCTCTGTTGTAAGTTACCATATGAAAGCTGTCACTAGATTGCTGTGAAATATATTTTCAAGTTTATATTTCAACATTGAAGTAGTCAGAAAACATTTCTGCTCTTTGTATTTCATTGAAATTCTCTTCACCCCAAACACAAGGGGAAAGGGCAAAGGGCTGAATCCATGGATGCAGGACAAGATTTAACAAAAGAGTAAAGCATCACCTGGCTCTCCCTCCTGGAGAGGACCAGGTGTGTTAATGCTTTCAGAACCAGCTTTCTGGGGACTGATTGGAGATGTTGATGTACAAAATGCTTGTCATGAAAGCTTCAGGATTTCAGCTGGTCCCAGAGGAGGATTTTATTCTCTAGCTCTGACATTTCTGACACAGCAAAGTTTCTGACTTTCCAAAAGGAGACAAGACAGAATGGACTATAAGGAGAAAATGGTCCAAACTTGGGGCCCTTTTCATGGAAGGCATTGAACAGAATGTTTCCTGTTCTCTTTCTAAAAGCAGTATCCTCAATCTTTCAAGATTATTTCAAATAGCTTTTTTCCAGTACCCTGTGGTTCTGCATCTTGGGCAGTTGTTTGTTCCACTGCAGCAGAAGATAGTGTCAAGAACCAGAGCTGCTGTAGATGTCTTTCTGTTGTGAAATGCAAATTCTAGAAATCTTTAGATATATTGGTCATTTAAAACATCTCTGTGTAAAATGCTCTTTCATCTGCTCCTGCTCCTTATTCTCTGGTGAAATCCAGTTATAATGGAGTGGGATTAGTCTCTTGGTAAAGATTTGATTGAATGATTTTATTTTTGCTGGAAAAGGCAGCAAGTGTTGTAGCATACAGTGTACTTGGTATTTGTTCTGTAACTGCTTTGTTCTGCATTTGCTTATTACAGCAAAATACTTTATGTAGGCAAAGGGAGCTGTGAGACTGCAGTTTGCCTGTCCTGGGAGGGTGTAAGTGGGGTGCAGCACCCAGGGAATGCAGCTGGGTGTTTCTAGGGTGGGTTTCCACCAGTTAGCAGCTGGAAGAGCTTGTGTTGTCAGCATCCACCTGTGCAGCTGTCCTCCAAATGTCACTGGAGATGAGCTTAACTTTTCACTTGCATTAAGTGATGTTTAGGTGTGTGTCTCAGTTTATTTGCTTACCTTAGTCCCCTTGCTGTGATACCTGCCTGTCTCCTCTTCCCTGTGAATAAACTCCTTGTATCCTGGCTCAGCAGGGAATGGCAGTTTCCCCTCTGCAAGGCTTGGAAGCAGAGGCACAGGCAGCATGAGTTGTGTTTGTGCTGTACTGACCACTGCAGGAAATGGAAACTAGTTCTGGACTGATAGTTTGCCCACTGGCTTATTCCTCACACAGTAAACAAGAGTGATCCAGTCTCTTTGACAGGTTGTTCCCAAACCTGTCCTTGTGCTGTGTTTTCACTCTCTCCCTCTGCTCCCCCACGGATGTGAGTGTGCATTTCTGTGTGTCTGGATCTGCATGCATGCAGGAGGAAGCACGTGTCCTCCCACACAGCTCTGGAGGTGGCAGCTTCTCCAGGACAAAGTTGGTGGGTTAGTTTGAACTCTCCTCTTAGCAAGATTTAGCTTGTCAGCTGTCCATTGAGCAAATAATCCTGAGTATAATGTTCCAGGGCTATTTGTGATCAGGAAGAGGAACTGAGTGAATATGATCTTAATTAAGCAAATATTAAAAGCAAGCAGAAAATTGTTTGCTTTACAAATGAAGCACCTTGTTACAAATCCACCTATATAGTAACTACCTGAGAGAATATTGGCCTGGGGTCAAAGCTTTATTGGGAAAAACAGTGTTTAGTTGTGGTGGTGGCTGATAATGCTTTTATCACCTTATTATAGATTGCTGCTAAAATTGGAGATATTCCTCACTTGAATAATTCTACAACACTTGTGGACCCGTCAGTCTACGGTTATGGAGTGCAGAAACGGCCCCTGGATGATGGAGGTAAGCTGGCTGTGATTAATCAGTCTTGTGGATGCAGCTCCTGAAATTCATCTGTGGAGGCAGTTGTCTGTTCTGAGGATGGAAAATGCAGATTTCTGTGTATAGACATTTTACACAAGATGCCTTGTGCTGTTTGCTCTTACCTAGATTGCACAGTGTTCTTAGGCATTAGTATTAATGTGAAGCAATTCTTTTTTAGTTCATGACCTTTGGGAATCAGCAAACAAACTGTGTCATTTAAAGCATGGTCTGTGGTAGTTGAGGGATGGAGGAGGATTTGTTCATTGGGCTTGTTCTGGAGCCTACATGTAGAGCACCAGGTGTACACAGTACATGTTCTTCCCTGATGGCCCTTCTTTCCTGAGAGCAGGTAATGTGTGGGGACAGTATTACACATGTTCCTTTCCATGTGTGGCAATAATCACAGCCTGGGAGCTGAGTTGCTGTCAAGGGGAGGAGGATTTGTTCATTGGGCCTGTTCTGGAGCCCACATGTAGAGCACCAGGTGTACACAGTTGTTCTTCCCTGATGGCCCTTCTTTCCTGAGAGCAGGTAATGTGTGGGGACAGTATTACACATGTTCCTTTCCATGTGTGGCAATAATCACAGCCTGGGAGCTGAGTTGCTGTCAAGTTCTGGTTGCTTTGTACATGAATTCTAAGGAGAAAAGGGTATTTATGTGTGGTGATGCAAGTTGGAAGGAAACCTCCTGTATTAGCTTAGCTTTCTCCATTATTATTTGAGAATTCTGAACTGTCTGAAGAATTTAAAATTGGCCATAGCCAAAGGATAGTTTATTGCATGGACCATAACTGGTAACTGTCATAAGTCAATATTGTATGAATTGTTACAATTTTAAAATAAGCTGCTAGTTTCTTGTCTTTTTTAGAACAAGCGTTCTAACATAAAATGTTAGAACAAGAGTTTTTTAGGTTTTATAAATCCAATGATATGCATTGCTACAAGTGTTTAAACTGTATTATCTGCTGCTGTATAGGTGCAAAGAGCTCACCTTTTCTTGTGAAGAAATAAAATGCATGGCTATGTCTTAGTTTTTGCTATTTCCCCTGGTATTTTTCCTGACACTCATAGCCCTGCAGGGTGATTGAACATGTTCAGGAGTACTGAGGAGATAAGCCAAGCTGCTGCCTAGCACTTCATTTTGAAAAGAATTTTTTCTGTCTGATACAAAGGCTGAAAATAGCTGCACGTCTGCTCCTCAGTCTGAAAAAACATGCTGGTGCTTGGGGAGAAGTTTCTTTCATGTGGAGCCTCTGGCTTGCTAACATTACTGTTTTCTGAACACATGGCACCACCCACTTCTGTTCTCTGCTCTTGGCACTATTTGAGCAACAGGTTGCTGCTTTGGGGTTTCAGGAGAGAATGGATTTATCTGGGTGAGCCCCCCACACTTTATCTTGGACTGGAGCATCCTTTTGTGGAGAAGCCAGAGGTCTGGCATTGCTGGTGTGTGCTGGTTCTGCAGGGGAAGGTGCTGGGCAGTGCTGGGGAATGCTGAACAGCTCTGAGCTTCAGGACGTGGCTGTGTGTGAAAAGGAGTAAAAATAGCCTCTGGGAAGCAGTCATTCACAACATTTGCCCTGCCTGTGTTTTTCATTGATTCATCAGGCTGAACTGGAGATCTGACCTCCTGACAAAATGGGTTTTAGGAACTTGTACCACTTGAATTGGTCGTAGTGCTGCAGTGACAGGTTGGACTTTGTACTTAAACTTGTACTGACAAGCCCTAGAACCTGGTGAGCCTTGTTTGTGTTGACACAGACCCTGTCAATACAGTAGCAGTCTGGGCTAGAAAAGTGCATTGCTGCTGGTTTCTTGTGCTGTGTAGATAACTCTGTGGAGTGGGTGTTGTTCCTGGGAGAGCCTCCCAGGGTGGCTATTCCTGACTCCTGCATCAGCAGTCGTTCTGCTCACCCTGTCCTCAGCACTGGACCTTGTCTATAATTGTTTTTAAAGTAATTTAAAGTAAAAATTTTAAAGTTATTTTTTTTTTTAAGTAGCTCCAATGCTGTGTTTGCCCTTGGGTTGTTCATACACATCTGTATATAACTTTTTCCAACTCCCCTCCCAAAAATCTGGTCTGTGAGGTTTTTAAGGAGAAGAGAAATGACAGAAGTAACATTTTAAAGGGCTGGAATTTGGCAAATAAGCAGGAATTGTCAGGGTAGGGATAAGGGTTGTAGCACTTCTTTCAGCTTGGGTCATGTTGGGTTTTGTTTCTAATTGTATTAATAAGTCCTGTACTCAGATGCAGCTGTGTGATGAGTTCCCCCCCACATGTGGGATCCTCCTGTGCTGTTCTTTACCTGCAGCCTGACAAAGCAATTCCTGAAGCTCGGTGTGGTTCTTGCTCTGTATTTCTTTGTACTGTGATCCATATCTTGGTCTTGGGCTACCTACACTTGCTGCCATGTAATTAAATGTCTATAATGCAGCTTTAGATTTAAACTTCTGGAAGACGAAAGTTGCTTTTAATAGGACACTTAAATTAGGAAAGCACTTCCTATTTGGATGATTTTTTAGTTCTCTGTTAGCTGCAAACAAGAGATGTTGGAATTTCTCCATTTCTGCTTGTCTGTGAAGCACAGTTTGGAGATGTTGTTGTCAAGAAGTGATTATGTTGTTACACATGCTCTGGAAATGTTATAGTGCATTTTATAGTGGATTTGGATACATTCTGCTGCTCTGGATGGGTTGGAAACAAATCTGGAGGGAAATTTCCCTGTATACTGCATGCTCACAGCTGGGTGCAGCTCTCACTGTTTCCTTATCCCCATGCAGCTCTTGGGAAATTATCACTGTTCCTAATACTGCTAAAAAAAATGTCTCCAGAGGAAGTGTTTAAGGTGACAGGAGAACTGTCTGACTTTCAGGACAATCTAAATCTTCCCATCTGTTTTTGTAAACAGCTGCTGCTGTGGCTGCCTGATGCCAGCTGAGGAAGTGGTCTTGAGACAGGTGTCAGTGCATTGATCAAAACAAATTCATCTGCTTTTCAGCATTTCCAGGAAAAACAGATTTTTCACAGTGTCAGAAACCAGGATGTGTGAGTGCTTTTTGCACTTCCCTTAACATAACCCTCATCTGAACTGAGGAGCAGCAGGATCAGCCCTGGCAACCTGGCTCATTGGTGTTAGATGGAGCTTGAGACTGATTATTTATTTCTCTTTTCCCTGGCTTCTTTTTTTCCCCTTTCTGGAAACAACTTGAAAGTAATCCTGCAGACAGCTGTAGTGCAGGGAAGAGATCAGGTTTATTTGTACTGCTCCTGGGAAGTCACAGCTGGCATTTCTGTGGCCACTTGCAGGGGTTAATGTTTCTCAGTGGAGGGGAGCACCAGGGACAGGTGAGTCTGAGCTTTAGTGAGACCTGGTGGCATCTTGCCTGTGGTTGCTGCTGAGGACAGACCCCAGCCCACCTGTTAAGGACCAACTGCTGCCCCTGGCCTCTATTCTAATTAAAAGGTCCCTCTAATTATCAGCACAGATTAATAAGTTTGTTTAATGCTAAATAACCTTTAAAGAAACAACCCCCTTTTGTTCAAAGGAAGCAGGGATCTAGTCTGCTGCAAAGAGACTGATGGACAGAACATTACCCTTTGTTTGCCCTGCTTTGGGCTGCTTTAGAGGAGTGTCCTGTGAGATCCATGGGATTAAGCAGCAGCATTACAGCTGAAGGCTGGGGCACCCTTTGAGTCTGGGAAAACAAAGGTGAGAGACCTTGGAGAAGCCTCACACCCCACTCTCTCCACTCCTCTCTCCTTCCAAAGCTCCTGTGGTACATCCAGATCTGAAGATGAGCTGTTCTGGTGTAAGAAAATTTGATTGTAGTAGAACCAAGGGCTCAAACATGACATGATCCTGCTGTACAGAGTACTTTATTCTTTCCCTCCAATGTGTTTTCAATGAAAACAGTGATGGGCAGAAGGGAATTCTGTCCCTTTCAGTACTGATGCTCTTTGACACATCTGCAGCAGCAGTAGGACCAGGGCAAAAGTCCAGATCTCTTGGCAAAAGATTTCATTTAATACACAAAATGTCACTGTTCTTCAAAATTGTAACTTTACAGATGGCCACTTTTTAAAATAAGGTGGTTCAAGGGAGGGGAAAAAAACCTCCAAAGATTTGCAGTGAAGTCACACACAAAAATTATTAGGGTTTGACTATTTAATTCAAGAAAAACCTATCAATATTTAATGATGGAGAATTAGGATAACAGTCTTTGTAGCTTTCTAAAATTTATGATGATCCCATTTTGGCTGTAAAATATGAAAAGCAGTCCTCTTCCACTGCTCTCAAGGAGATGTGTTCCTCTGGTTTTATTCTAACCATGAAGATATTCCTGAAGAGATTGTATATTCCCATCATGCACATTAATTTAGTGGGAGGCACTGCTCTGTTTTATGGGCTGGAAGAAAAATCCGCATTTGTTTTGAGTGTCTGTTAGGTAGAATTCAGTTAAGGTGAAGCGTAAAGCAGAATGAAGAGTTATCAACCAGCAGGTGCCATTAATAGCAAATTGTGCTGATTTTATTCAGTATTTTTCCTTATTTGCAGTAAAATGACTGCAGTTACAGTTAAATTGTACTGAATAGATGTAAAAAGGGGAAATATGTATGTGGCTTGTCAGAGTTCAGCCCCCTCCTTGGTGTGAAGGGAGACAGTGGAATGGTGCATCAGCTTTCAGTATTGTGGCTGCCCCAGCCCTTCCTCTCTATTAGTCCCTGTTTTTCAGAGAAAAATGGACATGTTGGAGAAGGAATGGACCTTTAGGTTGTTGGAGCTGCGAGCCACATCATTTTTTCCCCCTCAAAACACAGAGAAATCATAAATGACTTGAAGTAAATAATTTCCGCTTCTCTCCGTTTGCCTTCAGTCTCAGTTTTTTGAGAAGTTATCTGTGAACTGTGGAAGGAATGGTCTCTCACATAAGTTACTGTGGCATAATTTTTCCATACTAATTTGTACAGTAAACATGCTTTGAGGCTGATACCTCCCTGTGGGGGTGAATGGCTTACTCTGTTTGGATTCTGCAGCTCAGAATGGGTTGGAGAGACATTGCTACCTGCATCTAAAGCATTAATTCCCTGACTGATTTAACTTCTGTGCTGGTACAAGTTTCCCCTCGGAAGTTGACTTTTTCAAGTGTAGGATTGTGTTACAAAATGAAGGCTCTTCCCTTCCTTGCATGAACTTGGGGAGTTGATTATAGGATGTGTATCTGTCTCATAATTTGTGGGCAGTGGCTGCAGCGGAACAGATTGCTAAGAGAGCAGTTCTGGTGAACTGAAATGCGAAGTGAAGATTTAAATACAGCCTTTGCAGAGTTAAAACCACTCTTTCTGGCATCTTGATAATGAATGGCCTTGGCTGTGGCAACCCCACACTACACCAATACCACCAGAACTACTGCATGGAGTTGAAATATTCTGAGTTTGGTTGTATTTACTCAGCATTGTGGTAGAAGCTTATCAGCCAGAGCAAATATTCCCCATTACATCACCCACCTTTTTCAACTGCAATATTCACAATTATCAAATTAGAGCTTTTCATATTCAGGGTGAGAATATGCAAAGACAAATCTAAGAGAGTCAATTAACACAGCAGTTGTCTTATCGCTGAGCTGGAGAGAGTAATAAAATAGAAACATTGCCAATATTTTGGCCCTGAACTATCATGGAGGTATTGACACACAGCAGAAATACACTATTGACTCTCTTTGTCTATTTTCTTTGAGTAAAGTGTTTGGCCACAAACTTGATACGTTTTTCTACCAGATTTAGAGAGTGTGGGATGCATCCACTTTCTATCCCTGCCAGCTGATTGCCAATTTATTTCAGGTCAAAGAATGTGCAGCTTGCTGCAAGGTAGTTTGAAACAGCATCTTTATTATCACGGCTCACATGTTGGCCAGTTTCATTTGTTTTGTTCCGTGCCCTCCAGGCATGCAATATAATCTTTCAACTGGTTGTTAGCACCAAATGGTCTGGGGTTTAGCTGGTTTGCTGCAGGCAAAGTCCAGTAGGAAGCCCAGCAGGGCTCGTGTTCCTACTTTGCATGAGTTGGTCTAATGATATTTTCCCCATTAACATTTGGAAGAAAGATCTAATCTGTTGGGGCTGGGGGGAGAAGTCTTGTCTCAGGGTTGTCAGTAGGGAGATAATTGCTAATCATAGATGGACCACCAGCTAGCATGGCAGAAATGCCTGGAATGTGTTCAAGAACATGTGTTTTGTTGGGTTGGAACAGCGTTTGGGTGCCACGAGGTTACTTAACAGCCCTATTCCTTTAACAGGTCTCCGTGTAAGTGGGCTCCATGGAGCACAGATCAGAGACACAGAGAGAAGTATGTGCCAGCCGTGTCAGTGCTTGGACTGAGGGAATCTCTGAGGCTGCTTGGCTTCTATTCTTGTTTATTGATACACACTGGTCTCCTTCAGATTTCTCTCCCTCCTCCTCCCTCCCCCCCTTTTCCCTTTTTTTACTACTTTGGGTTAATTTGGGAAGGGGGGAGGTTAGTTGCAGGGATTTGGATTTGGGCAGGCAGGATTTTCTCCCATGACTCTCAGCATGGGGAGACACGGATCAATTCCCTATCCTGTGTTCAGCTGGACACTGGGCTGTGGTGTGTGTTGATCAAGAAATCCCCTCCTGTTTTGTACCACATAACGCATTCATTTCAGCCACTGAACCTAAATTACTGTTTTGCTTTTCTTTCTTTTTTGATGAAACGGTAAGAACTCTTTTTCTATAGGGATGAAGTTAGTTTATCCGTGCTAATGCTTTGATTTTTTTCCCTTTTTTCTCTCTCTGCCACAGTAGGTAACCAGTTAGGGGCCCTGGTACATCAAAGGTAAGCAGTGGGTTATGTTTTATTATTTATTGATCAATTCTAATTGTTTATTGATCCACCATCTGTAGTAGTGTTAGAAAGTCAGAGGTTGAGAATGTGGAAAAACTGTCAGCTTGGGTTTTCTACAGCCTGGGTTGTTTGTTCTGATGAAAAAAGAGGAGTTGATGTGAAACTTGGATTTGGTCTCTGCAGATCTTCAGGGCTGAAAAAAATAAATTCTCTCTCCTTCCCCTGCCCTGGCAGGGGCAAGACAGAAAAAGTGAAAAAAGGTCTGGCATTTTGGTGAAAGGTGGAAGTAGCAAACAGACACTTTACTGTTGTTGTTGTTATTTAGTTTTGTTAGTGTAATATGACCTGGGATGACTCCTTTGTCAAAGATGGTTTGGGAAGACTGAAGCAAGTAGGAGTTGTCATCCAGCATGTCTCAGCATCCAATAAAAATGTAACGTTCTTAGTTTTTCTCAAATCCTGCTCTTGAGGAGTTTTCTGTGTTGTTTTGAAGGGAAGAACATTTCTAAAGCTGGATTAGCCTGAAGGTGAATGGTAGTGCATTTCCATCCTAACCAGCTGTTTGGGGCCTCAGCAGAAGGGACAAACAATGTGCATGAGGGCTGTAGAACCTTAAATTTTTAATGATTAAGGCTAATGTCCTACTAGAGCATCCTAGAAAGGGGTAGGCATTGTTAGTACTTTATCTGCAACTTAGTTAATCAAGTCTAGTGTGTATTTTACACCTTTCCTAACTGACCTAAAGTAAAAAATGGGAATATTTTAATATACCTCCTTACAAAACCTGCATTGAACTTACTGTGCAGGTGTTTTATTTCTTTTGAGATTGCTGAGCAAATTGTATATAATTCATATTTGCAAATTCCACGTTCATGGTATTGTGTTTTCCACAGGACAGAAAAAGCTAAACAAAAAAACAATCCAAGTTAATTCCTTTCTACTTGACTATGGTCAGGTCTTAGGAAACTGCTTTGAGTGATTTGATTTGAAGCAGACACATTGAAAATGTCCAAAGAGCAGTAGGTATGGAAGTCTTGAGATAATAAGAATTCTGGGGGTAATTGAAGACGATCTTTATGAATTCCAAGGAAAAGAATTATAAGGACAAGCAGGTGAAAAAGAGTCCCAAAACACCAAACCTGTGAATATCAGAAGGGGGATTTCATGTCAGGACTGGCTTTGGTTGGTGTCTCCTGGGAAGAGAATATCCAGAAGCACTGGGCAGACACTGCTGCTTGGAAGGTCCAGGCTCAGTGATAAGGAAACTTTGTGCTGTTTTTGTTAAATCTGTCTGGAGCAAGAATGACAAAGAGCTTCTTCCATCAGCTCCATTCACTATACCAGAGATAGACTGGAAATGGATCCAGCATAGGAGGAATTGTGTGACCATGAGAGGTCCCTTCCAAAACAAATTATTTTGACAGTGATGTGCTTTTACTTGTGTGTGCAGAACCCCTGTGCTGAGCCCAGGCTCCATGACAGGGCTGTAGCTTCTTCCAAATTGTTCTTTGTAATGACTTTGGGGTTTTCTTCCTTTTTTTTTCTTTTTTTTTTTTTTTTTTTCCTTTTAGGGCTGTAATAACAGAAGAGTTCAAAGTGCCTGATAAAATGGTTGGATTTAGTAAGTACCTTGGATGCTTTTGATGCTTCTTGATGTGATTCCTGTGCAGGAATGCTGTTAATTCTGACACAAGATTTTTGCTTATTAGCCTTGGATAAGCCTTGTTTAATGCTGTCTTCATGGGGAACAAAGGATCTGTGTTTAAAATCCAAATGCAAACTTCATGGAAAAGTTTGGTGTCCCAGTAATAGGAACAAGAATGTTTGATACAAGTTACTGGGCATTTTAGTGATTTTCTCTTTTAAATTGCCATTAGCACAGTACATAAACAAGTCAAAAGTGAATTTATTTCCCTTCATTGCAACATTTTACTTTAAGTATGCAAAACTGTGAGAGTTGAGGAAGGAAAACAACATTTAAATGTTAAAATATGAGTTGACTAAAGGCAAGTTAAACAAAATTTTAAATTCCTCACACATTTGCTGCAGGGAAACAACCAGACCAGAGTTTTTCCTAGATTTGCATTCCTGATGCTGTTCTCTTTCAAGCTTGATCCTAATTTCTCTCTTCCTCTTAATGATCATTACTCTGGCTTTCAATGGCACCTCCTGCTGATGTGTTACTGCAGTGATTGCACAGACCCTTCCACTGCTGGGTCTCTGTGTATGCCTTCCAATTTGATATATGGAGAGTAAAGAGGAAAATAACAGGCCGTGCTAATTACCCCATAGTGTGCCAAGTTTTGTCCCCACTCTAAAGACACTGTAACTCAAATTCCTGCAGAGGAAAGGCTCCCTCCTCTCCTGCCAGACCTCTTCATTTTCCACTCCTGGTGCTGCACGTGGAGGATGTTGGCCCTGGGAGAAGGGAGCTTACAGGCATCATCTCTGTGTCTCACCCTGGTTCAGGGGTGGATGGATTTGGGGGGATGCAGCCCCACAGCTGAGATGCTTCTTTGGGAGCACCCTGAGCCAGGAATACCTGGTTGACTTGACAGCTTTGCTGTTTTTGCAGTCTGGGAAGGGTAGGAAGGGTGATTGGCACGGTCTGTGCTCTGGGTGTCTTGTTGTGAAACAGCAATTTAACTCTGAGAGTTAAGGGAGAGGGATATTTGTGTTCCCTGGAGGTTGATAGAGCATTTCAGGATGTGGTTCTGTCTGAGTGCAGACAGCCAAATAGCATGTCCATTCAAAAATGGCAGTAAAATAGGACTTATAAAGAAACAAGTCTTTGCCTTTTTTAGTACCCTAAATAACTGACTTACTGGTTCAGGCTGAACAAGATGTACTTAAATTACTCTCCTACCATCACCCAGACTAGTGCCTTATTTCTTTCATGCTTATTTCTTTCCATTCCTGTGCAAGACAGGCTTCTTTGTTTTGTTTTTCCAAGCAAATAGAATAACCTTCAGCAGTATTTTAATGTTTTTATGCTATGATAAATTTGGTCATGCTGTGGATGCCTCTTCTGCAATCCTGGAGTGAAACTGTTCCTTTATAGAAAGCTGCAGTGGAGTAAAAGGGGGAAGGTGCTCTGCAGTTTCCAGGAAAAACAGTTTGTTCTGATTGTTGAACTCCTTTCAGTTATCGGCAGGGGAGGAGAGCAGATCTCACGGATCCAGATAGAGTCTGGCTGCAAAATTCAAATTGCTCCAGGTAAGCCCCTCTTTGTGTGGTGGGTGAACAGGTTTTAGTGTCAAAGGGTGTTGTGTCCATTAGATCAGGCACTTTCCATGCTCAGGGTGTGTTGTCACCATTGACATGGATACAGACAGCCATGGGAGAGCTGTTGTGGGACCCACCTCCCAACCAGGGTAGAAAACAGGTTGGTCAGGTGGTTTGGAGAATGGAACAGTGAGGGAACTGGCTTTAACCAGCAGATGGTTGCAGAGCAGATGAACAATCCATGCTGTGCTTAGAACCTGAAGCTGTTGAGTTTTCTCACTTTGCTCAGCTCTGTGGTTTGCCTCTGACTGGTCTGGTCAGCTCCAGCTCCTGGCAGAAGACATTTCAGCAGGGTTGGCAGCAGCTTTCCATACAGCTTGCTTTGCATCATAAAAATGAGACCATTCATCCAAATGGGATCATTTGGTGCCAGTTTGCTTTGGGGGGAAGACTGTGCTGCAGTGCTGTACAGGGAACTGTTGAGTTTTTACTCCTCCCTTTAACTGGTGGGGAAGGCTTTAAAAGAATGCAGACATCCAGTAAATCATTTAAAATATGTTGATCCTGGATGTCTTTGAATTCTTTAGCATGCTATGTGTGCAGGTGGGTGGTGCTTCCATTGGTGCTTCATGGTCACTGAAATAGCTGCCACCTTTTTGATTCCATGTATCAAAGTTTTCTCCTTGTTTCCTTTGCAGACAGTGGTGGGATGCCCGAGAGGCCCTGTGTACTCACTGGGACACCAGAGAGCATTGAGTGAGTTCTGATTTCACTTCTCTCCTTTTTCCTTCTTTCTCTTCTCCCTAATGCTGTGCTCTGTCAGTGGTGCTACTTGGTTATTAGCCACACCAGCAAATGTTGGCCTAGAGAAACTTGAGGGTCTCTGGAGCATAGAACCTCTTGGTCTGATGCTTTAAAGTGTGCACCTCAAAGGCTTTTTTTCCACTTGCAGTTTGACTCCTCTGCAGAAATTTCCTTGGAATTCCCCTCCTCAGGGTGAGGTTGCTCTTAGGGCACCTAGGATGCAGTTTAGTAACTGCAGCTTTCCAGGATACTGAGCTAAGCTCTTGAAGGGCACTTCTCTTCTCCCCTTCGCTTCCCTACTCCTATTGAGATGAGCATCCTTCCAGCTGAAGAAGGGCTGCATGAGGCCTCCAAAGCCTGTGGGTGCCACTCCAGGATACCCTGGAGGTGTTGGTGTTGTTGCAGAGCAGCATGAGGCCCACTGGGTGCTTGTCTCTGCATTGCTGCCAACAAGAAGCAAAGGACTGAACCCAAGTCTTGATTCTGCTCCTTGCATGGTAGAGACACGTGGCCAGCCAGCAGGGATTTCTATCTTTAGACCTATAGAAACTTTAGGGACAGTGTTTCCTCCCTCCCCCTTCCCAGGAGCTGAGTTTGAGACTCTCACAAACCAGTTGAGGACCTCCTGCTGGAACTGGATCCAGGATCCTCAGGCTTACAGGAACACACTTAACATATGGAGCTGCTCTTTCTCTCCCCAGCCTTTGGGTAGGTGGGTTTTTTAAAATCCATCTGGAAATCTTTGAGTTGCGTTTGAAAATACATTGGTGCAAAGATTGTCTCTCTAAAGAGAAGACACTCATCATTCTTCCATTCCTAAAGAGATCTAAGGGTACTTAAATCTCCTTATTCTACCATAATACTGCAAGCAGTGAGCCCAAGCAGAGCAAATACAATTGGCAAACTCATAGGGCAGGCAGTGTATTCTTGGTGATATTGAGGTGGTTTTCCCCCTTTAGCAAAGGATATTTAAGAACAAGAGCAAAATAGTAAAAAGCTGGGATGCTTTGAGATGCAGTTGTGGGAAAATGGGGGAGAAGTGTAGTTAAGACTTCGTGGTTCTGAAATAAGCAGTTAAATGTACTCATGTCCAAGGCTGTCTCTAAGTAAAATATGAGTAAATCTTAAAAGTGAGACTATTAAATTTGGGAAACAGAACATGGACATGGAATTAAGTGAAATTCAATTTACTTTTGTAGTAAAATTCTTGACAAATTGGTTGTTTGAACTGTTTTTTTTCAGGCTACTTGTAGAAAAAGAAAATTAAGAAGCCATTCTAAGTGTCAGACTTCTTTGAGAAGGGTTTTGTGAGGAATGTTTTCATTAGTTATAGCCAGTGACAAACTAATAAGGTTAATTTCCAGGTGACCCCTTTTCATCTGAAATATGTTGTGTATTAACTGTTGTGGTCTCTATATTGCCACTAAAAGAACTGCACAAAATATGAAGGCAGATGAATAAAATGTCCCAGGACTTTTCCAGAACATTTGAAGCAGGCTTCCAGAAATTCCACCTTTTCCCTTTTGTTGTGAGAAAGTCAAGGGCAGTGCTCTGCTCTGAGTGCAGCCTCAGTGCTCCACCCCCTGAACTGCCTTGGGAGAATGTCTGCTTGAAGGGATGAGTTTGTACTGGTTCTTCAAATCTCCAGAGAAGTCAGTCATCCTTAGGGTGCCTGATACGGCTTGGTGTGAAGTGGAGAGAGGGGAAGATGCTGCATTAGTCTGTACAGGGAACCAGTGAGTTTCTTGTGCCTTCAGAAGGGTTGTGGGACAAGGGCAGGAATGGGATGTGCTGGTATAGGAGTCTTCAAGATGAAGGGAAACCCTGTCAGTTACCTCTGACATGCTAAAGATTTTAGAGAAGGGATCTTTAATCTCCCAAATGCTTCTTTGTGTGTCTCTTCTCACCAGGAGTAGAAGAACCCAGTCTTTCACTGGTGGCTGCTGCAGTATCCCTGCCTTGCTTCGTGGTGTAGCTTCAGCACCTACTGCTTGGAGCAGAGGCTGTGTTAGGACAGTGTTCTGGTGCTGCTGGTAAGAGCAGGTAGAGAAGAGCAAAGCAGTTGCCTGTGACTGATCAGAGAATGGTTAATCCATGGGCTGTGTTAGTGTCAGAGCAGTGTGTGTCTTTTTGTCTTGACTGAGGAGACCAGAGCTTGAGTTTTATTATTGTATATGCGTTAGAAAAGTTAAAACCCAGAGCATCTTCATTTGAAGTAAGCATCCCAAATGCTGCAGTTCAACTATTGTCCTTAACTTCCTAAGAGGTCAGAGCAAGCTGCTGCTCTTCCTTTTCTCTTCCCCTTCAAAAATCCAACTGCTTATAAGTAATCATGATAGGGGAAAATAGACATCAAAGAGTTAAAAAATAAAAAGGGCAAACATTGTGCTGACTATGGTTTCCTCCATCTTTCCACTTCTCCTCTCCCCGATCGCTCTCCATTCCGATGGTTCCTGGTCTCTTGGTCACGTGGAGCAATGTTGTCTAATGGTTGTTTCCCTCGATTCTTTTCCAAAGACAAGCAAAACGGCTTCTGGGGCAGATTGTAGATCGCTGTCGGAACGGACCTGGTTTTCACAACGATGTTGATGGCAACAGTACCATTCAGGAGATTTTGATCCCGGCATCCAAAGTGGGTCTAGTCATCGGCAAAGGAGGTGAAACAATAAAACAGTTGCAGGTGCGCAAGATGCATTTCCTTTAGGGCTCTCTTCCCTACTGCAGCTTCTCTAGATCGACTGGAACAGGCTGAAATGGAGAGCCTTGAATGCTCTAACCTTCTCCAGCAGGGACTACTCTTCTGCCTTCGGAGATTGGACTCAGATCCAGTCTTGTGTTACAAAATCAGCGTGGCCCCAGCTACACGAGTAGTGGAGTTTTGCCAGAGCTGCGACAGAAACCCTTGTGCTGTAGATAACACTTGGTGTGTGCTGTTCAGGAGGGGATCCCTGTAGCCAAGGAAGGGCCATGTCTGCTCTGCTCTGCAGTATTTTTAGTGCCAGCCATGCTCTTGTAGAGTGCTCTGCTTCTCTTTTGTTGCTGATCTGTGGTAAAGCTGCCATATGTCATCTTTTTTTCTCATCCCACCCCTTTCTAATTAAGTGTTGTGTTATGTATAAACTGTGTTCCTGGACGTTCTTTATTCCTCCATCTGGTACAAGGTTTTAAAGAATAGAGGGTTATAGCAAAACACCTAGGGTCAAAATTGGAGGGGTTTTGAGTGCCCTTATTAGACCTCTGTGTTATAGTTTGGAGGCTGGTCACTTAATAACTGTTACATGCAGACAGCTACAGATTTTGGAAAGGGCTGGAAAGTCAGGAGTTGAGGAGGAGTGGGTTGTTCTTGCAAGGATTTCAGCTATTTGAGAACCTCAGGAGCAATGCAGTTTCTGGCAGTCCTTTACACTCTAGGATTGTTCCTGAATTTGTGCATTCTGTAACGGTGCTGGTTTGACCTTCATAATGTCTAGTAACCAAAATCTAGTCCCTTGTTTTAGGGACTCTGCTTAGAAAATTGCTCTGTGCTTTTTCTTCAGGAGCGAACAGGTGTGAAAATGATTATGATCCAAGATGGTCCTTTGCCTACTGGAGCAGATAAACCTCTCCGTATTACTGGAGATGCATTTAAAGTACAGGTATGTAACAAAAGCAAACTGGTTGCCCAAGAAAACTTGAGAAATTCAAACCTGAGTGTATTTGTGAGTCAGATCCAGCTGTAAATGTAGTAATCTCTCCTGGTTTTGTTTGTTCTGTAAGGTTGAGAAGAGCAAGTTAAAACACCAGAGTAGTTTGTTTTACAGCATAACTTAGGAGCTGTCACACCACATAAATACTGCACATGGGCAGGAGTAGGGATGAGGGGGAGGGTTTGGAGAAAGTAGTTTTGAAATGCTTTCCAGTCTGTGTGACACAAAATGAGAGCTCTGTGTCACTTGAGCGAACGGGTTCTTAGTGACTGACTGAATCACACGTTTGAGACAGCAAACCTTTCACCAAACTACCTCAGACAGCCAATCGACGCAGGTAATTAAAAACCAATCCCACAACAACTCCTGAAACCAAGGGGTTTGCTTAACATTGGTGCCTCAGTCTCCTTGTGTCAGAGGTCTGCAGATGTGAATGTAGCTGTGGTTTGGAGGAACTCCCCCATCAGCTGCAGACTGGGGGATTGCAGCGTGAGGGGAGCGCCTGAATTAGAGCATTAAAGTTTAGCCACAGCATGTTCCACTTCTCAGCAAGTGCCTTTCATACCTTGCTAAGTACTTAAATCTAGCTTAGCATTCCTGTCTCCAATGAAAGTAGTTCTGTTTCACAGGATCTCCCTAATCATAAATTGCTGCAGCAGTTGATGTTGCTCAGGCATAGTGTTTGGGTAGTATTTTTCAAATCTCTTACTGGACGGTTTAGAGTTTATTTTTTTCCCCCTGAAATTCTTACTGTGGAGGTATAGCTGTGCAAAAGGAGTTTAAAGACAGTCTGGCTACTTGTTAGTAAATCACACTCTCAGTGCTGCCACTTCCCAGGTGGCTTCTGCTTTGCAAGATTTGCTGTTGTCACATCTTACATTCAAGGAAATATGGAGACTGCGCAGGCTGGAAGATCTTTGAGGCACTTAAAGCTGAGCACACTCAGGAAGTGTTTAAGAAGTGTGATGAATCCTTGGGTTTGGTGGGATTCTGTGGATGCTGCAGCAGTGTTTCTTGACTCCCTCAAATCCTTCTGAAATCTCTCCATCACCCATATTTCTGTCTTGGCATCTCTGAAATGTCTTTGAGTTGTTTCTTTCTGTTAAAAATACTTTGAGGATATGGGAAATATGTAAAAATGAAAAGAGAGAAGTTCACCACTGTCCTCAAGCTTGGAAATAGAACCAAGATGTCAAAAGCTTGACTGGTAGTAGAGGGAAACAAATGCTTGGGTTTGACATATAGGCTTTTTAAAATTTTGTTGGTGACTACTGTTGGCTAATTTCCAGGGCTAGACTTTCACTAGCTGGGCTACATGCAGGCTTGTGAATGGCCTTGAGTGCTATCAGTAGGTAGCAAAAATATCCATTTGTCTCAGAAAATGTCTTGCTGGATTGCTGCAGACTTGGGTTTAACTCCTCAGAGTCAGTAAGCTCAGTGGTGCCCAGCAGCCTCCTTGGTGTGTGCTCTGTAGCTCTTAGTGGGCACGATCTCTGCCATGCTACCAACAGCTTCTACCTTACTGTGTTGGTTTCAGTTCTATCTGTAGGAAAGGGCCTTCACTTCCTTTAATTTAAAAACAAAACAACAATAAAAAATCAAAGATATTTTTAAAGTTAAAGGGCCTTTTTGAAAGACTGGAGGAAGCAATTGCACCTAAGAAACTGCCACCTTGTGCACCTGGCAGGTTTTGTCAGACAGAGAAGATGCCATCAAGAACAGACTGTGGTAAAAGAAATCCTAAATCAACCTGCTGTTCCCGTGCAGCAGATGGAGATCCCCCTGCCTGAAGCCTGACCATTACCCATATTGAGGCCCTGACACCAGGAGGGCAAGCAGAATAATTTGAAGCTAACTGTAACTTCTTTCCCCATGTAGCAAGCGAGGGAAATGGTACTGGAGATCATCCGAGAGAAAGATCAGGCAGACTTCCGAGGCGTACGCAGTGATTTCAGTGCTAGAATGGGAGGAGGCAGCATAGAGGTACGTTTCCTTCTCAGTGCTCTGCTAACCTCCCTGTGGGATGGGTACTGGGGGGAGTCATCCAACTGCACTTGTAACCTGTGAGCTTTTTTTTAAATGTGTTGTGTTCTTTTTTTGCCAGAAGAACTGAGTCTGGCTCTGCAAAGAGGAGGAGTTCTCGTGGACTCCCAGATGGCACTTTATAATTTAAGCTGCATTCTTGTAGTGCAGAGTTCATTTAGTGGGGAAGGAATTTGTGGCCACGTGTTTGTTTTTCTCAAGAGATGTGGTTCTGTAGCCTGAAACTGCCTAACATGGCCTGTCCTCAAAGTTAAGAGCATCTCCTTGTAAAATCAGAGTCATTCAGTCTAGTTCTCTGCACTTTCATACTCCTTTGCCTTTCCCATCAGGTCTCTGTGCCCAGGTATGCTGTTGGAATTGTGATAGGAAGAAATGGAGAAATGATCAAAAAGATTCAGAATGATGCTGGAGTTAGGATTCAATTTAAACCAGGTTTGTGTGAGGATGGAGAGCCGTTGCTTTCTGACCAGTGTTCCACTTTTGGGTTCCAGCAGCCAGGCTTTCCTCATTTACAGGTGCATTGTGTCTCTTTCTGAAACCCATTTAAATGTGATGTGCTGCCTCCTCATGCACTTCCTGGTTTTCAGAGAGTAAGATTATATACAGCTTGTTTGCAAACATTAGATGTCACAACAGTCGTGTCTTGAGTGGTAATTACACAGATAAATAAAATAACAAAAATCTTTTATTTCCTGTTAAAGAATTCTCCTTCAGGACATTAAAGCCTTTGGGGATCAGGAGTTGATTAATTCTATGTAACTTTCTCTGGGTCCTTGGCTGTCTGATCACCTATCAAAGCTGCCTTTTTCCTCTTAAAATTATATCAGTCTCTTTCATAGCTTTATGACATTTGAAATTGTTTTCTTTTAAGTGTTGTTCCCTCTGCAGTGTGGGCTGGGTTTTGTCTTCTTGCAGTCCAGGGAAGAGGGGCTGAAGGTGGAGGGAAGCAGTAGCTCCTGGGATAGTTCTGTGGTGTGAAAATGCTGCCAGCAGTGTTGGTGCTGGAAGGAAGCTTTTGTTGGTGAGTGGACGTTTTCTGCTTTTAATTTAGTCTTTGCCACCTCTCTCCACAGATGATGGGATTAGCGCTGAAAGAGTCGCACAGGTCATGGGGCTCCCGGATCGGTGTCAGCACGCAGCACACATCATCAGTGAGCTCATCCTCACGGCACAGGTGGGTCCTGGAGGTGCTTTTTGGGAGAGCAGGCTGCATGCAGGCAGCTGGATGGAGGGGAGGGATGGAGGCCAACTTCTGAAAAGCAGCAGTGTTCAGTTTTCCCCTGGTAGGGCACACGTGCTGCTGCCCGGAGCTGCTGAATTTGAGGTTTGCTTGTGTATGATGGAAGTTCTTTTAATGTAATGTGAACTAACTGAGCTGTGGGAAGGTCTTCTATTCTGAGGCCTATGAGGCATCATTATAGCTCTACATCTGTCTCCTGTTTAGTTATTGTTAAATTTGGAAACAATGGCCTGATGGAATAGAGTCCATCAGCATCAGGCAGTGACTGGGGGCTCTGCTTAGACAGCAGATCACTGCCAGTGCTCAGTGGTGCCTCAGCTTCAGACTCCAGCCCTTTGGTCTGGTGGAGGCACAAGAAGGTGCTGAGTGCTCAGGTATTGTGTCACTGTGCTCTAAGACACACCAACATTGCATTCCACAAGAGCAAGAAAGGTGGAAGTACTAGGGCAGACTATGGAAAGAGGTTGTAATATTCCCTTTGTATTGTGAGGAATTAAAACTTTAGGCCATTTCAGAAACCTGAACATAATTTGTCCAACAAGGTTTGTAATTTATCCATCTTGATATCTCTTCAAGCCCAAATACCTCTTTTGAATACTTGATTTCATAACTTGCTGTAATGATTCACTTAAATATTGTGGTCTGTCATGATAGCCTCTGACTGCCCATGGCATTTGCTTTTGGAAAAATCACTTACCCGAAATGGGTATGTCCTAAGTGTCTTTGAACTTAAAAGCTTCCTTTGGAAGTTTTGGAAAATGTGCATTTCTGCTGAGTAATTCCAGCAGGATGATACTTGAAAGGGTTGGAAAGCAACTTCTGTGTGTGTCAGTGCCAAGATCCGTTGTTTGCTCTAAAGAGACCCCCCCATCACAAACTGAAAGTCCTTTAGTAGTTGATGCTTATTTATAGGTTTATTTCAGCAGATGTAAAGGCATGCATTTAAAAATAAAAATATCTTCCTGAATCAGGAAGGCAACTGTAACCTACATTACTTGGCATTTTTCTAAAGTGCATCAAAACCTTGACTGTGAAACTGAGGTCCAGGAATATCTCAATTCAATGCCATTGATTGAGGCAGTTTAACTGACCTGGCTTTATTTTGTTTTTAATGTGCATTGGTGCCAGCATAAAAACACTGATGCACATGTTTTGCCTTCTAAGGAACGAGATGGCTTTGGAAACTTGGCTGTTGCCCGAGGAAGAGGTCGTGGCCGTGGGGACTGGAGTGTTGGCGTGTGTCAGTGCCAAGATCCATTGTTTGCTCTAAAGAGACCCCCCCCCCATCACAAACTGAAAGTCCTTTAGTAGTTGATGCTTATTTATAGGTTTATTTCAGCAGATGTAAAGGCATGCATTTAAAAATAAAAATATCTTCCTGAATCAGGAAGGCAACTGTAACCTACATTACTTGGCATTTTTCTAAAGTGCATCAAAACCTTGACTGTGAAACTGAGGTCCAGGAATATCTCAATTCAATGCCATTGATTGAGGCAGTTTAACTGACCTGGCTTTATTTTGTTTTTAATGTGCATTGGTGCCAGCATAAAAACACTGATGCACATGTTTTGCCTTCTAAGGAACGAGATGGCTTTGGAAACTTGGCTGTTGCCCGAGGAAGAGGTCGTGGCCGTGGGGACTGGAGTGTTGGAACACCTGGGGGCGTGCAGGAAATCACCTACACTGTTCCAGCTGACAAGTGTGGCCTCGTTATAGGCAAAGGTGGGTTTGGGGACTCCAGATACCACAGCTTGCAGTCCTCCTCTCTCAGGATGGTCACGTTCTTGCTGCCTGACAGTGAAGCTTTGGGGTTTTCTGTGATTGCAGTGTTTAGTGCCCTGTGAATGCAGCTTAGGGATAAGCTGTAAGCGCTTGTGGTTGTTTTCTTTGTGGTGTTCTCACTCATAATTGTGTTCTCCAGGCCCTTGTTCACAAGCTGTAAGAGAAGCTCTTAATGCAGAGCTGTCAAATAAGCTTGTTTTATAACAAGCAGCTGGCTGAGAAAAGGCAGGTTCATTTCTGGATTCTTTTTACAGAGAATTTGTTTGAAGGATGGTTTATCAGGGACAAGCAGAACAGTCATTTCATCATGCTGGATTTCTGTGAGTGCTGTGTGAGCAAATGGAAGGTCTCTGAGTGTGCTAATAACAGGAGCTGCTTCCAGCCCCTGAAGTGTGTGATGAATGAAGAGGAGGATTTCTGTGCCTCTGCTGGCACCTGACCTGGCACAGAAGGCTGGTGCACCTTGTGCCACTTGGCTGAGCTTGTTCACTGCCATGGAGGATCCTTGGCTGCTTGGTCAGTGGATCTCTCCATGCTTAGGAGATGCACGAGGAGTCATCCTCTCTATCAGGACAACCCTGTGATGGTTATGAAACTGAACATCAGCAGCAGATTCAGTTTGTCACAGAGCAGGAGCTGCACGTGGGGCAGTGGCAGGACTTAGGGTAGAGCCAGGAGCAGACAAGCTCTAGCTCTGAACTGCTGTGATGTGTCTGAGCTAATGCACTGACCTATCTAAGGCAGTGTTTCATTTTTCTATCTGCCTATTTCAGAAAGAATGACATATGCCTGAACCAGTATTTAAGTAATCACAGCTGGCTTTCAGCCCCAGCAGAGAATAGAATAGGAATAGATAAGCTACAGTAGAAAAGGAGGCAGAGACTTGAGGGCATTGGGCCAAGTTTCAGTGGCTTTGAGTGTTCCCAGCAGGAGGGAGCTTGTGGTGTGACTTGTTGTGGCCTCTTTCCCTCTGCACATCCCTGCTGTTCCCTGCCATGGGCCTGTCCCCACAGCACCCTGAGCTCCTGCCCTGTTGGGTGACCAGGGACATGGGCAGGTCAGCCCCGTAGCTGCAATTGTTTTCAAATGTTTTTTTGCCACAAGCCTGTTCACAGACCTGAAAACTTTTTTCAGTATGAAAAACCACCTGCTTTCCCCATTATGCAGAAATTGCAGTGATTATGCTTGTCCTCACTGAACAGTCCAGTTGGCCAAAAGATCAAACAAAGTAAATTTTAAGCCCACGAGTGAGACTTACATGTACAGAAAAATCAAATTATAATGAAACTTTATTGCTGTATCCATTAGTCATTTTAATAAAGGATCAGAAAAGGTCACTTGTTGTTCAGCAGTGCACTGAAGTGGAGCATTTGTGACTACAGAGAGCACTGTGTGCTGAAAAGATAAATGCAGGTAGTGGAGTGAATGTCCCAGCATTCAAGTGCAGGGCCTGGCACAGCCTCACTGGGGGGTGAAGGGTGGCTTTTTACCTTTGTTTCCACAACAGCAAAATAGGGATTGTTACTTGGCCAGATCAGAAGCTTTCTGGAGGGACTAATTACTAGTTGTATGGTGATTTGAGTGCTGGTAGCATTGTAATACCACCTTGTAATCGGTGTTCTCACAGTGCCTGTGCTCTTAGGCTGCTGCAGCCTTCACTTTTGTCAAGTGAGTGATGGCTGTGGTGTTGCCTTTTGGGGTCTGGACCAGCATGGATGTGCTGCACTCTCCACATATTGATGCAAGACAGGCAATTCTTGTTATTTCCACCCCTGCTGCCTGTGGGGCAGTGCAGGGCAGAGGGGATCTTAGTGGGGTTTTCTTAACAGTGACCAGTTACAAAACCTTTGCACGCCCTGACAGTTTCTGAGCAGTTTCCAGCTGTTGGGTGTTTTTCTTTGCTGTGGCCTTCTGTGTAAAATCTGGCTGAGGACTGTGGGCCATCATCTTGGTCTTGAGGTCAGCAGCCAAGCAGAGAGTGCTGACCCAAATGCCCTGGACAGCCAGGTGTGGTGTGTGTGATCTGAGCTGGTAACTGCTCCTGTGCTCCCAGCTCCATGTGGCCACTCCAGAAGCAGGGAAAAGAGGGAGGCTGGGAAGTTTCTCAGCTCAGTTTCTGCAGCATACGTGACAGAAGACCTGGTGCCTTTTTCTTGTGGGCATCTCAGCCTGGGAGTGTGAGCTTTTAGGAGCTGGCCCGCACATCCTGCGCATGGCTTTTTCCCCTGGAGGGTGGGAAGGTGCAGCTTTTCTTTCCCAAAGGCCCTGAGGAAGGGTGGAGGCGAGCACCATACACTTGTCAAAGTCTGTCTGTGTTTGGTGGTGCTTGGAAACAGCCGCTGGCTCCCTGGGCCCCCCTGGATTTCCATGATAAATACGGCAATCCTGACAGATACCGCGGCCGGCCTGGCTCTTGTCAGCTCGCCCTTTGAGCAGGTTTGATTAATTGCTTTAGGATTTCACATCCAGCCGGGAGGCCGCTCCTGGATCGCTCCTGCCCCCCATCAGGTGGAAGAATGGAGGGGATGAATGCTCTATAGACAGCCACCATGTGCCGAGCGGTCACCTCGCCGTGGGGAGGAGATTCCTTCCGGCACGGCGCCTGCGTCACCGCATTTGCATCCTCGGCAGGCTGGCTTGGGGTGGCTTGGCTGGGAGGGAGCACTTCCACATCTACCAGGCTGCAGGGGGAAGAGGACAAGGGCACAGAGTCCTTCTGGTGTGGGGGTAAAGCTTGCAGTCTCCCACCAAGCCTGGAGAGGCGGCTAACTTAATTCTGCTGTGTGGTGTAGGAGGGAGCTGCTGCAGAAACAGGCCCAACAACCAGAGGCTTGGTGCTGAATGCTAAATGGGGCAATGATTTGAAATCTGTATTCTCCTTGCTTCCAGTTTGAGAATGCTTCGATTTTTAATCCCCTTTTGGAAGGAGAAACTAGTGTGCAGTGCAAGTAGCAACCTCTGGTTGTGCCTCTGTCAGCCAGTAAAGAAGTTGTGCCATTCCTTCAAATTGTGTTGCCTGAAAGAGTCCTCTGTTTTCACTAAGCAAATGAAATGGCTGTTGATTCAGATCTCACCTCGATGTGTAAAAACCAGAGCTTCAAACAAATCTGCATCAGACAAAAGCATGACACAAAAAAAAAAAACTTCTTGGTTTTGAAACTTCATCTTACTCCTTTCCCATGCTTGACTGAAAGTAAGTGGGTTGGCTTTTGGCTGCACGATACAATCCCTGTTGTCTGCCCAGGGATGTGACATGATTATCTTTTGTTAAATGCATCTTCAAAAATTCATTTAGAAAGAGTTAATTGCCCTTTGGCAACTTTTCCTCCTCCCTTCCCCAAGAAGGCTTTAAAATGTTAAAAAGGTCACGAGTCCATTACAATGAAATGAACAAGTGTCTGCAACATCCACAGTTTGTTTTGAAATTGTGCTGGATGTATAGAGATGGAAATGTGAGCAAAATTGAGGCGTTTATTTTTGGAGGCTCTTTTTAATGAAAACCAAACAAAAATCTCTGGTTAGTTTCCTTTGCTCTCTGTGTTGCTTGCTGTCTATCCTTTGAACTTGTGATTTTTTGGTTTGTGATTTAAAAGATGTAAAAGCCCTTCCTTCCCCACACCCTTTAATTTCTCCAGTTGAGTGGAGCTGGTCTGTAAGTTGTGTGAGCTTCCAAAAGAAGAATTGAACCATTGTAACATTGGCTGAGGCTTTTGTTAAGCAAATTTCATGAAGAGACCAGGACCTAGCAGGTCTTGAGGAAATCAGATCCACTTTGACTGGCCCTGCTGCATCCTGCTGGAAGCACTCCTGTGCTCTTGTGCATCCAGATGGCAAACGAGCCAGACGTGTTCACTGCATGCACAGCTAACTCTGAAATAGCAGGAGACAGCCTGGAATAGAGTGCTGCCGTGGCTGTGGAGGGATGTGTGGCTGCAGGGTGAATAGCAAACCTTGTAAGCAGAGGCTGCTGTAAGGCAGTAACTTATCAAACAGCTCATGTTTGGGAGAAGGCTTCAGCTTTGTTATGTGGCTGGTGGCTTTTTGCTTTAGTGATGGAAAAAAAGAAGAAAAACCAGCATGTTTAGATTGCAGGTGACCTTCATTTCCTAGAGGATTTGAACAGCTGTGCAAAAGCAATGGAATTCAGTCAGTGCAGGTTTTGCATCTGTTTTGTCAAAGTGTATCCCACTCATGCTGCATCTTGTTGGGAGCCTGGCAGTGGGCACTTAGGGCTTGTGTGTTCTTTAAGCAGCATCATCCATGACCCCAAAAACTGTTACAGTAGCTCAAGGTTTCAGGTTATGCTTGTGAAGTAGATTAAAGGAGCAGCATGAGCTCAGGTACTGCAGTTTCTTTTGCTGTTGCCATCCTCAGCCCACCTCTCCTGAGGCACAAGAAGGTGGCTGAAACTGGAATCCACTCCCAGGACCTAACTTTGACATGATTTTACAGAAAGAGATGCTGAATATCCCTCCTTATGTCTTGGCTTTCTTCTCTTCAGGTGGTGAGAACATCAAGAGCATAAATCAGCAGTCAGGAGCACACGTGGAGCTGCAGAGAAACCCACCCCCAAACACAGACCCTGGTGTGAGAATATTCACAATCAGAGGGGTCCCCCAGCAAATCGAGCTCGCTAGACATCTCATAGATGAGAAAGTTGGTGTAAGTTCCATCTCTGCTCTCTTGCTCTGTCCCTTTCAGACATGCTCTTGTCACTCTTGGGTACATGTAGGCCTGGACTCACAGGATGGCACAGAATGCACGTGCTTGCATTGTTCAGCTTCAAAACCATTTGCCTCTTAGCAGCTGGCTTGAACTTGATGGCCCTCCAGCATCCATTTGGTTAATTTTTGCTGTGGTCCCAGAAGGATTTGACTGTTGACATAATCCTGGGTAGTGTATACAGCTATTTGAGAGAGAAGAACAGCAATAATAAGGTATGAAAAGGCTGTCAAAGGAGATTTTTTTGAAAGGAAGACAATAGTGTCACTGTGTGAGAATGACACAGTCCTGGCAGCATCGTCCTGAAAGTAAAACACTCAACTCCTTGCTCAGTAAGTTCAGGATGACTTACCTTACACTTAATGCAGTGCTGTGGTATTGAGGCTTAGTAAAGTCAGGCTGCATTACTACTGAATGAGGAGACTTTGATAAAAAAGTATAGAAAATGCTGAACTGGGGCATGGCAAAGCTGAAAAGCTGCCTATGTGCTGAATTGGGAGGAGAAGGCTTGACACCAACCTCAGGATCCACGTGTCCCAGGCTGTCTTCTCTCCTTTCTTACTACTCATAGTAGCTGCCTCCACCCTGTACTTGGAGCTGGCATTAAATATTTGTGGATTCTGTGGCAGGGTACCAGCATGGGTGGACCTGGAGGATTTGGTCAAAGTCCCTTCAGCCAAGCACCTGCTACACCTCATCAAAAGTAAGCTGCTGCATCTCCTCACCCATGGGCTGGGGGAATGGCTGGGAGCTAGAAAGTGCTGGGAGAAGGGTGGAGGGCCCTGAAGGGGTGGGGTATGAGTGGAGCCTTTTAAAGATTGAGCATTCAGAAGCAAAATCAAGTGAGCTCAATCCTTTAAGCTTGACTGCAGGAAAAATTTCATCTATTAAATGGTGCACAGGTAGGTATTGGCATCTCCAGAATTCCTATCTCTAGTGCAGTGAGAGCATGGAAAGAAGCCTGAAGTGCATAGAGCACAAGTAGTGCTGTTCAGTGTGATGTACCTTCACCTTGGCTTCATGAACAGATTGGTACCAAGGCAGGACACAGCACCTCACACCTCACAGCTTTCCTTTTGCTGCCATGTTGCCTGTTTGATCAGCAGCTGCTGACTATAAGTGACAACTTCTCTTCTCTGGGCAGCTTCATGTCTGTGGCTTGGTAAGTATTTTATTGTCTACTTGAGCATGGCTTTTTGTCCTCTGCAGTGGTCCTCAGGCGTTCATGACACAGGGCTGGGGCAGCACCTACCAGACGTGGCAGCAGCCTGGACAGCAAGTCCCAAGTAAGTGCCAGGACCTGGGCTGGAGAAGGGTTGGTGTTCCCTTTGCAGTCTCTGCTCTGTGCCTGCAAAAGGCAGGTTCACCATGAGGCCACGTGTGTGAAAACAGCAGAACAATTTCCTGAGCTGAGCAGAAGAGGTGTGAGGAGGCACACGGTGGTGGGTGAGCTCAGAACAAGCTGAAGGCTGTGGAAAATTTTTGCTTTTCATGTGCTTAAGTGCTTATTGCCTTTTTCTGCTTTTTGGGTAGAAACTTGGTCCTTGCTGTCTGTTCCTCTCTTAACAAAAACATTCCTGCCTCTGGCTCTCTCAGGATTCTCCAGGCAAGCACTTGCTAACCACACTTCCCCCTAACAGGCACACTGTTGGTGCTGATCCCTCCATCTCTTTGTTCTCAACCTTAAAATTTCTTGCTTATTTTCTTATTTAATTATTCCTTACAAGGTTTTCTCACTGTTCAATTTCCAGACTGATGGAACAACAGGGGAGGAAGGGATGCAGGAAATGGAAGGAAAGTTAGGCAGGGTTCCTATACTGATCTTTTCTTCCTGAAAGTCTGAGTCAAAATTGAGCAGTTTGGAATGGGGAGTCGCCTTCTCAGAAGAATTCAAGTAGTAAACGCTGGTGATGCTGCCGTAGCTGCATCATCCTGTGTCTCCAACAGCTGAGGAATGGTTTGCCTGAGCAGAGCAGATTCATATCTGCTTGGTAATCTCAAAGCTCATGTGATGGTGGTAGTGTCCAAAGGACCCTTGCAGGCACAATATTTTAAGAAATACAATTTTTTTAGTGGTCTGGTTTCATTATACTAAAGCTAAGCATCAAAGGTGTATGGAGGGGTAATTTTAAAGGAGTTCAATGGCAGATGCTTTTCAGTGCTAAGGCTGATTTAACAATCAAGTAGATTTTGAATTTTGGTATAAATTCCTGCCCTTTGCAGTGCCTGAGGTAGAGGAATCATTGCAGGGACAATGCCTGCAGTTGCACTTGTGATTCCCTGTAACACTGATCACCTTTGAGTGTTTATGACATTGTGAATATGTGAAATTTGGGAATCTTAGTGCTGCTTTAACTTGCTGCACTTCTGAAATGTGTGCTGTGGTGGCACGTGGGAACCCTGCATGGAAAGTGTGTGTTAAACTCTGGATGAGTCCTCCCTCTTAGCAGGTGACAGTCCAGACATGATGAGTTTCCCTTTGAGCTCTAGGGTCTTGGAGAACGTCAGCAGTTCTGGTTTCAGCACATTAAAATGCAGTAATGGGCTTCAGTGGACTTTCTTCTGTACAGGAGTGGAATAGTATGGTACTGAAGAAAAGTGTTTTCTCACTAACTTGTTTTACAGGAAAAATTGTTATTCTACTCCTTTGCTTTGCATCCCCAAGGGCTCTGAACTTCCCTGAGCTTTGGGAAGCAGAGCAGTCCACAAAAAAAGCTCCACAAAAAGATTTAACTTTTATCTTCCATAGAGCCTTGGAAGAAATGCTTGCAAAACTACATTGCTCTTTGCCTTGTAAGATGCCTTTAGAAACTCACCTTGGTAACTTAATTTCTTCCTCCCCTTCCTGAAATATCCCCTCATGCTGCACACCAGTCCCTGGGGAGAGAATAATCTCCCTTCCTGCAGCAGATAATCATGTCTCAGGCTCACCCCTCCTGGCTTTGGAGCCTGGTGTGGGAAGCACAGCCCCCTTGAGTCCCCTGATGACCAACAATGCAGCTCATACTCCAGGGCAGTTCTGCACTGTCAGGTTTCAGGTGGCTCCCAAAACCCCTGGAGCTTCCTGCCTTGCCATTGTCCTTCCCCATGTGGGTTTGGTCCCACACTGGTGCCTTTTGGAGGCAGATGTTTTATTTCTGCAGTTAAACCTGATGGAAAAGGTTGGCTCTCCAGTTCCATGTGTGCTTAGGATGCTCCCTGTTCCTGTTTGTAGCCAGGCACACTGAAGGCAGGCTGAGGAGAGAGAGCACACACATAATGCTTTAAGAACCTTCACCACTCTTCTCTGCTGCGGTGGTGCCCAGGTGGAACTCACCCAGATATAGGAGGATTGTTGTAAGAAATAGGTAAATACCTGCTTTTGCACTTTTTCATTTGAAAACAGCCTTGTGCAGGGTCCCTTGCCCGAGTGCTGCAGCCTGTGTGTCACAGCTCTGTCAGCCCTGTCACAGCGCCGGCGTCCTGGGGACAGCCTCGAGTGCCCTCCTTGTGGGAGGAGGGGCAGACCCCCACCCCCTACACATGTATTTAGATTTTAATTACTTCCCCCATCTTAAATAAATTAACTGGCTGGGGAAACATTTTGCTGTGAAATGCATTTAGCTGCGTGTCCTTTCAGCCTGCTGTGGACTGTAATTCTCCGAGAAGAAAAGGCATTGAAGGAGGTCCTTTGTTGGCATTAGCAGGTGGACAGTTGAGGCAGCCTTGACCTCTGCCAGAAAAGGTCCTGACTTGTAGCGTTGGTCAAGTCTTTTAACCCGCTTTTATGCCCCTGGACAGGACACTGCTGCCCTGTTCCCTCCACCCACTTCACACTTGCAGTGTATTATTTTCCCCCTTCCCCCCACTTCAAAGCCCCCCTTGGGCCGGCGTCGGGGCTGGGCTGCGCATGGAGCTGGGATGGGATGGGATGGGAAGAGCTCTGCTCCACGCGTGGCCTCTGTCCTTGCCTCTCTCCTTGTCCCCAGTGGCTCGTGCTCCCCACTCCTGCCGTGCCTCTCTGCAGCTCCCAGTTGCTGTGTTTGCTGCTTGTGTGTCCTGTGTCTCACCGAGGGCTCCGTGCTCCCGCTGGGATCCAGGGAAGCGTGGGAAGGGCAGGTACCCTTCCTCTGTCCCAGCTGGCCGGGCTGTCCCTGCTGTAGCACTTGGCTGTGCTGGGTTGAAGGTGCCTTAGTGCTTCGAGGATGGGGAGTCTGTGCTGGGTGGAGCCCAGGGTTTGGGATCTGAGATGAAATGCTGGCACAGCTTCCCTTGGAGCAGTGTAGGAGCCTGGAGATGACACCATGAGCCAGCTGTGGCTGTTTGGAATGTCGTGGCTGCCTCTTCAGTGATGCCTGGGCTGTGCCCCGTGGCCAGTGGAGATGGCTGTGCCCTGGGCAGGGCTTGTGGCACCTTGAGGAGTCGGGAGCTGTGTGACTGCCCCGGAGTTGTGCCAGTCATGCTGTGGAGGCTCGTGTGTGTGCAGGGTGTGTGGAGGGGCATTGCTCACAGGGGTCCCTCAGCTCTGCTCCACTGAGAAGAGCAGGAGTGAAGGATACAGCCCCTGAGAAACAAGTGAGGTGACTCAAAACATGGCTGTTCCCTTGGCTGCTCTGTGGAGGTGACAGGTCTCAGCTATGCCAGGTGTCTCAGCTCTCCTGCACTGAGTGCAAGCAGACTGGCAGCCCAGGGTGGCTCATTGCAGACTGGACAGCTCCCAGCCATGTGCTTTGGCTTGAGCAGGTCTCAGCAGGGTGACATTTGGCTTCATGCCCTTCAGCAGATGAGGTGAGATCAGGAATTCAAGCTTTTCATCAGCTTCCACTGAACTGAAGATGCCCAACACTGTAGAAAAGTGAAAGCTGAAGTGTCAAGTCTGGGCAACTGGGGTAGACCCAGGGCCTGTCTAATGGAGAGACAGATGTCACTGGCTGGAAACTGTCACCATGTCAAGACTGGGCAACTGGGGTAGACCCACCTGGCCTGTCTTAATGGAGAGACAGATGTCACTGGCTGGAAACTGTCACCTGTTCCATACTGACGTGCCCCTTGTTGTCATCTTTGCACAGGCCAACAGAGCCAGCAGCAGAACAGCCATCCCGATTACAGCAAAGCATGGGAGGAGTATTTCAAAAAACAGAGTGAGTGAAACAGGCTAACTGGAGATGAATCAGCTCTGGTTACAAGGAGTTAACTCTAATCCGATGACTTGCGTCTCCATCCCTGCCGTTTTTAGCTTCCAGTCCTTTCCAGCTGCCCCTGGCCCTGCCCTGTTGGTGATGGTGCATGTAGTGCTCCCACGGAAAGCTCTCGGTTGTGCTGTCGCGTCTCGGGAGCTGAGCCCCGCTCCCCTCGTGCCCATGCTTGCAGCCAGCCTGCCTGGGGAAACACAGAGCACGCAGGAACTGCTGCTGGCAAAATCCAGAGAGCTGGAGCTGGCTTGTGAGGGTAGGAGAGCTCGTGGAAGGTCACAGGCCTGGCTCTCTCCACCGTGTTACGGAGTGCATAATCCCGACCTCTGGACTTGCTTTGACATGGAGCTGCTGGAGGCTTTGCGCCTTTGAGGATGAGGGGTGTGCAGGCTGTCAGCCCGTCCCTGCAGCTGCAGGAACACTCTGGGTGCTTTCTGCCTGCTCTTGGCTTGTTCCTCACAGTCCAGCTTGGAGCCCATCCTGCCATCCCACGCAGCGAAGCCGGTGTCGCTCTGTCAGGTGTCTGCAGCAGCTGGAAGGGGGCTGGCTCTTCATTAAGCTTGGCAAAAGGAGATCCTAAGCCTGGGCTTGGACTTTTGGAATTGCTTATCTCTTCCTTTTTTCTTCTTTCCCTCCAGGTCATGCTGCCAGTGCTGCTTCTCAGGCAAGTTCCCAGCCGGACTACACGATGGCTTGGGCAGAGTATTACCGACAGCAGGCTGCCTACTATGGGCAGACACTAGGGCAGGCTCAGGCCCACAGCCAGGTCTGTATTCACCTTCCCCAAACCCCTCTGCTCGTTCTCTTGGGTAACTGGGTATATTGGCCTTGCCCTAGTGTAGGGACTCTTCTTCAGGCTCACATGGTGAAGCAGAGATGTTTTGTGGCTGAGGAAGTGATCACAGAAGTGTTACCTCAACATCGAAGTCTTATTTTCCTGTACAGGGCAGGTCAGGGTTTTTTTTGGGAGAGGATTGGGAGATTGTTTGTTCTGGGAGCCTTTCCTTATAGTCCCCAGGCAATTGTTTGACTTTGGGGAATTAAAGTGAAAGGAATGATGAAGCCAGGCTGGTGAAGGAGCACAGCACTGACCCATCCCATAACTGAGAGTGCAGGCGCTGCCTTTTCTCATGCTAGGACAGGAGCTGCGTGCTCACCATCTCCCTGTCCCAAAAGAGACCAAAACCATTGAAAAATAATTTGTATTAACCTGCTTTCGAGTGGAATCTCCACTCAGCTGTCACTCAGTGTGACTCTCAGCACCGGAGAGTTGTGTGAGATTTATCCTGATCGCACTCGGCGCTTCACGGAGCAACCAAAGCTGCAAAAAGTTGTGCAAAGCGCAGGGGCACCTTGCTGTGGTCTGACACTTGTCCCCACAGCTCCACATGTAGCTCTGGCTCCCGGGAGCAGAGGCTGCCGTGGATGCCAGCCCCCAGCAGCTGCTCTCCCCTGCTCTCCCCGCTCACACCGGCGAGGTGGAGCCGGGCGCTCGCCGCGGGCGCTGGCCAAGTGCGAGCTGCACACGGTGATGAAAGGGCTTCTCTTCATTCCTCCCGAGCCTGCCCTGCTGGAGAGAGGGATCTTGTTTGGTGAGGGCAGGAGAGCTCTGGGACAGCGCTGGGCAGGGGGCTCTGGTGGCAGCTCAGAGCATCCTTTGAGCTCCGCTTCCCGCTCAGCTGCAGCGGGGACAGACCTGTGCTGGGGGGGAGGGCTCGGCCGCTTGGATAATTTCCTGCTGCTCAGTAACTTTTCCTTTTCTCTCCTCTCTCTCTTTCCAGGAGCAGTAGAACAAGGTCCTCGTGGCAATTTTTTTTCCTTGGAATCGTTGTGGAAGAAAACCTTTTTGTAACAGAGGTTTCTAGATTTACAACATTTTGATGAAGACTTTTCTGTTTGTGAACACTAGCTGTAGGATAATCTATACTGAACTTTTCTAAGAATCAGGAACAATTAGTAATGTACTAAACATATGGACATGCTGGTAATTTTGTTTCCAAATTTATATTAAAAAAAACCTCCAGGATTCTTTTTGGAGAGAAGCCAGAGAATTTGGAGGCACCAAAACACACCCCAGAGCTGTGACATTTCAACATGTGGGTTTTTTGTCTGTTGGTTTTTTTTTCCTTTTAATTTTCGATCATTTCTGTTGGAACAGAAAGAGTGGCTTGGAAGTCTTAGGTGGTATGTAACAAATCTTAAAAAGAAAAAAAAAATTTAAACAGTATTTAAATATTCTTAAATATGTAAATTCATTAAATGTTTTACTTCTAATTTCTTGTATCTTGGCTGTCTTTGATTTTATTGCATTTTTAAAAAACTGAACTATGATATGTATTGTAATTAATGATATGATTTCTGTATTTGAAACAGTTACTGTTTGCAAGTTGGGGGGGCATTTTGTAGGGTTTGTATAATTTCTAGAGTCTAAAGGGGTAATATAAAAACGTGTTAATTTTTTTAGCAATACATGTTTTCATGTCTCCATTGCTAGTTGCATTTATGTATCTAAGACCTCCAAGCTTGTTAAAAAAAAAAAAAAAAAAAAAAAAAAAAAGAAAAGAAAAAAAACTTCTTCTATGCTCTCAGAAATATAAATACTGTTATTTTTAATATTAAAATGAATCTGCTATTAGTACCTTTAACAAACACTGTGGAACATAAAACCGTATAAAAGGTAGTAACTATTTTTTAATTCCAAGGTGTTTTCTGCTTTTTTGTTTCTTTTAAATATTTTCTTATCTAATATTTGTCAAATTACCTAGAGAAATAAATGAATCTAGTATTAACCACAGTATGCGCTAAATAATTTTGATTTAATAAAAGGGATAATATGATTTCTGATGTTTACTGTAGTGTTTCTTGTACAGATAACAGTGTATTTTTAAAGGAAAAACGGAATTGAAGCTATTTTTTCTTGCATTTTTAATTGCCCTGCGGGACATTCCGTTTTTAAATGTACTGAATTTACTGTTCTTGGGTTCTTTCCTTATTTTTCCTTATGCTTGAAATGTCTAACTATAAAGAACCGCAATTGGATAATGTTGAGCATGGTGTTTTAAAAAAAAAAAGTGTTCTTTTTATTTGACTGACAGTTGCATTTTACACTCTATATAATAAAATTTCCACAAGGTGTCTTGTGGGCCAAGTATTTCCCGTCTGTTGGACTCCGTTGTTCCCTCTCCGCTGACCCCGGCTCCTCGCGCCGCGTCCCGGGGAGTTTGGGGTGTCACCGAGGGCAGCATCAGCATTAATTCTGGAGAAACTCTGTCACTGTCACATCCCCTGGTGTTGTTCTGGAGAAACTCTGTCACTGTCACATCCCCTGGTGCTGCGGCACCGAGGATTCCCGTGGAAGTTTGTGTCATTGCCGCTCTTTGGGCCAGAAGGGTCCCAGAAGGGTCTGTGTTAACACCAGGAGGTTTCCTCTGCAGCTCTGTAAGGGTTTTACTGTTGAGGAGTTGGCAGCTCCTGGTTTTAAGGCTCTGGACTTGTTGCTCTTCCCCAACTTTGTGGCTGAATCCATCAGGATCCGTCCCTGCACGGGGATTGCTGGAGCAGCACGAGGACAGGGATGGGAGGAACGTGGCTCCGGCCATTATTGGCTGTGTTGAGGGCATTAGTTGTGCCCAGGCCAAGTTTGGCAATAACTGTAGCTCCTTCAGGGATCCTTTTCTTGTAAAATGTGAGTTTTGAGCTCCTCCTGCCTGAGGCAGCTCCGTGCCCTGCTCCCAGGCAGCCGTGGGGGTTTGTGACGGGGGAAGGGAGGAAAGAAGATCCCATCTGCAAAGCCGGGAGCGGGAGGCGCATTGAGAGCCGGAAGAAAAGGAGATGTAGCATCTCTAAATATACCTCCAGAGAATCAAGAGAGACATTGAAAGATGGGATAGTAAAAGCCACTTGGAAAGAGGGGAGAGGGGGGAAAAAATGGCTGGAGGAGGGCATAAAGGCTGCTGATGGGAATTGGGAGCGGGCATTACCGAGAAGACTTCCTTCTAATTCATCTTCCAAGCTCTGTGCCAAAACAGCATTTGGCATGGTTCACAGGGAGCAATTGTGTGATAATGAACCCTAAGGTGTCCCTTAATTGAAGACTGAGGATTACAGATTGTGCCAATAGTCGTAAATGGCGCAGGATTGTGGGAGGATGCATTTTCTTAAATGTATCTGTAAGTACAGATGAGTGAGTCTCCCCAGTGAAATGCCCCTACTATAAATTATGGAAATATCTCTTTCTGATGCAACCTTTTATTGAGGGGGTGGGGCAGCAGCACAAGAAATAGTTTGCAAGCCTTTGAAATTTGGCCTGTCATTAAGATGGTGCCTGCAAAGCTGGGGTTTCATCAGCAGTCTGCTGTCCTGGAAGGATGAAGTGCTTGAAACGTTCCCAAGTTCACCAATTTGTTTTCCATTATTGCTGCCTGCTCTGGGCAGAGTCCCTGGATGTTGAACTGTTGTGAGTCCATGATGGGCTGGAGAGGAGCAGGGTTTGAGGCAGAGATGCCTCAGCCCTTCATGAGGTTCCTCCAAGCCTCTGGGCTCCTCCAAGCCCTCCTCCAGCCCTGCTGCTTTCCTGTCTGTGTCCATCCAGGGTGTCCTGGGACTGGTCTGATTGTCACTCCCAGCCCTCACCCTTCACTCTGGGGCCTGCAGGCAGCTCCTCATGTCCTGGCTCAGGTGTGTGGTGCAGCCCAGAAGCTGCTGTGGTGCCTTCAAAGCCAAGTCTGGGTGTCCAGGGCAGGAACCAAATCTGCTCAGCTCTGGGCAAATTAACCCCAGGTAATGTGGAATAAGCCCTGGCTGAGCTGGGTTTTGGGGCAGGGAGGGTTTGTCGGTCCCTTTGGCAGGAACTGGAGTACGAGATGGCAAGTGGGACACACTGGGACTTTGGGGTCCTTGGATGGTGATGGGGTGTCCCTTTGGCAGGAACTGGAGCAGGAGCAGTCCCTGAGGGCTGGGCAGGAGCTGGCAAGTGGGACACACTGGGACTTTGGGGTCCTTGGATGGTGATGGGGATGGTGCAGCCTTTTCCTCCTCACAGGGAGCAAGAGCCCAGCACGGGGCCATGCCAGGACAGAACCCTGAGGGGCAGTGAGGTGATCCCATGAGAAACCTTCAGTTTGGGGAAGGCTCAGCCTCCAGAGTGTGGCATTTGGGAAGAGCGGGACTGGAGTAAATGGCCCTGGCAGGAGGTGCCCAGCCCCTGTTCTTTGACAAAAATCCTCAATCCCTCTCCAGAGTCCTTGGCTCAGGCACACGATGGCTCTGCTCCCCCAGAATGAATCCATCTCACTTCTGCCCAGCAGCACAGCTTTGCTGGCTGTGTGGGGGTGTCTGGACCCCCCAGGCTGGCAGCACCCCCCCCACGCTGCAGGCAGAGCCTGAATCCTGAGCAGACATTAACTGTGGTCCTTCTGCAAACCCCTCCTGAGCAGCAGCCCTAAAAACCCTGACACTAAAGCATCTCACTGAGTCCAGGATGACCCTGATGCTCTCCCATGCTCTGTATTTGGTGAGCCTGAACAGGAACGGCTCTTTTAGGAGTGGGAAACTTTGAGATAGACTAAAATACTTTAATTTTGCATGATTTGAGAACAAACTACATTATGGCCATTGCGAGTTAGACTGAAATGACTGTTGAAAGAGACAAGATGTGGGACCTTTTTTTCCCCCTTCTCCAAGTATTAAATATTTAATTGCATTAAAGGAACGCTGTATTTACAGTAATGGGCAGCGTGGTCAGAGTGAGAGCTTCTGGTGTTTAACACGGAGCTTTCCAACAGGATGTGGATGTTCACAAGGTCCCACCTGCACTGCTGCTTCTCCCCTAAACCCAACTGCTTCCTCCCACTCTCAGGGGGATTTTCAGGGCTGTTGGTGTTTGCAGGGTGAGGAATTGGGATCTTGCAGTGTCAGTGTATCCTATCATGCAGCACGTGGGTGTGTATTCCACGCAGGGAGCTGTTCATCCTTCATCTGGCTGGTTTGGAGGTTTTCTCACTGGATTTGCTGTGGGTAGCAGCAGTGCAGGGTGCCCATGGCGGGCAGCGTTTCTCTGCTCTCATAAGGCTGGAAATGACACAAAAGAAACTTTCCAGAATTTTCATGGTGGAAATGAGCAGAAATTGGTGTTATGTGATGTGAAGATGAGGCAGCGTTTCTCTGCTCTCATAAGTCTGGAAATGACACAAAATAAACTTCCCAGAATTTTAATGGTGGAAATGAGCAGAAATTGGTGTTATGTGATGTGAAGATGAGCTGAAAGAGCCACAGCTCCCGGGTCTGTTGGCAGGAGGAGAGAGCGGCTCCCGGAGCCAAGGGCAGCGGGGGGGGCAGCGAGCCCCACCCGAGTCTGCGTCTGTTGGCAGGAGGAGAGAGCGGCCCCGGGAGCCAAGGACAGCGGGGGGGCAGCGAGCCCCACCCGAGTCTGGGCGGCTCCTCAGCGGGTGCTGGGGATGGAGGAAGAGGGCAGAGGGGAACCAGCCATCCCTGGGATGAAGGATTTGGGGCAGAGGGTGCCAGATCTGCCCTGCCACTTCCCTCCAGGTCTGAGGCACCACGTACGAGGCAGGTGACCCAAAAGAGCATCTCCGGGGGTAATGTGGGGGCAGGTACCAACAGCCCCCAGATTATCTTCCTACCCTGCCCCTTATCACTTGAGGAAATCCTATTTCAAGGCCGCTCTAATGAAGCCTCTGATCTTTGCAGAGCCCGGCTTGCTCCCCTTTAATCCCGGCCGGGCCGGGGTGCAGGTGCCGCGGTCCCGGGGATTAGACGCTCCCTGCCCTTTGTGGGAGCCGTCACTCAGCGCAGCCTCCCTGTCCGGACCATTCGCCAGGGAATATTGAACTTTGCTGCCGTGGAGTCCTTACACGGGCAGGCCGGAGCCGCTGTTCTGTTTGTTTTGGGGGAAATAGAGCTGGGGAAGGGCAGGAGCTGCCGGAGGACTCCTCAGCCCCACGCCGGGGTCTCCCGTCTGCCGGGCAGCCCCGTCCCCGTCCCCCACCCCTGCCCTCCGCCTGGCCCGTGCCAGGGCTCGTCCAGCCCCGCGGCCCCGGGGCTGTGGGAAGCCGTGGCTGGCTGTTGGATCCTGGTCCTGCCAGCCTCAGCTGCCCTCTCCCGCCGCCGGCTCCTGCAATTCCCCCGGTGCAGCCGGCCCGTGGGTTTGGCAGCTGCTGGAGAGGCTCGGCCGGCGTGGCGCTGGCTGCGGGCAGCAGAGCAGGGCAGGGGGAGCAGAGGGGCTCACGCACAGCCCCACACACTGTCCCCTCGGGCACCTCTCCCGGCTGATGTCTCAGCGCAGTCCGGGTCACAGCCCGCAGCTGGAGTGGAGCTGATGCTGCAGGAGGGATGGGATGTGGGACAGACGCCGGTGGGATGCGGGATGTGACTGTCCCGTCCCCAGATCACTGCCAGGAGGGAGGAAAAGGCGCAGAGATATTCCTGTCTTTGCAGCTCTCATCCCCGCTCTGTCCCTCCGGCCACCCCGTGCCACCGGCCCTGCTGCCGAGCCGCGGAGGTGGCCGAGGAGCCGCCGCCGCGATTCGCCACGACCGTGCTCCCTTTCGAGGCCGCTGGAGCTCGGACGCAGCTGGGAAGGTGATTTTCTTCCTCTTGCTCTTGCGTGCCGTGACACCCTCTCCGCAACAATCCTGGAAATAATACTTAAAGGAAAGGAATGGGGGAAAGAAAGGCAAGGAAGCGAGCGAGAGCGCAGGGGAGAGCACTCAGCATCTCTGCTCGGCTCCGCGGCCTCCCGCAGGGTGAAATGGAGGCAAATAATGCCCAGAGCTCCTTCCCGAGCAGCGCAATCAGCCCGCGGCTCCAGGGCTGCCGTGCCCGGTGCCGCAGCGTTTACCGGGAGGGTCGCGGCTTCACCGCCCCAAACCCTCGGTGCCCGGAGCCGCTGGGTCCCTCCCCACTGCTCCCAGCCCCGCGGAGGGCAGCAGGGACACGTTGGCAGCGCGCGGTTTGGAGGGAAACAAGGGGCCATTCGGCTCCATCCACGGATGTGGCACCTTGGGCACGGTCACTCTCTTTTTGCCCCTGGGCAGGTGGCAGCGCATCATCCTCACCCTGTGCCCTGTGTTGGCGCTGGCATGGGGAACGCCGGGGGCTGCTCTGAAACAAGGGGTGCACCCATGGGGACACCTCCTCGGTGTCCCAGCCCAGCCACGGCCCTCTGGCCCGGGATGAAGCTCCCCAAGCGATGATGCAGGGGTGCTGCGTGGGGCGGGTGAAGGCGCAGGTGGGAAGTCCCACCCTAGAGAGGGAACACGCCAAGGATCCGCCGGCCCCCTCAGCCCAGGCTCACCCTGGGCATCGCCTTGCCTCGCCTTGTCCTCCTGCACCCCCTGCTCCGCTGGTGGGAGCGTTCCCGGGCGCAGGTAACATTTGGGCACATTCCCATAACCGAGTGTCACCAACTGCTGCGGCGGCAGGGCCGGAGCCCCTCTCCAGTGCTGCTGTTTGCTTTGCAGCCTCCTTAGCCCCCATTGAGGCTTTTCAGCCCCAGCCCCTTCAGGGGGTTTAAGTAGGTAAAACCTGAGGAAGAGGCTATTTTCCTCCCTCCCTTTTGAGCCCTGCCTTGTGCCCAAAAGGCCCCCTTGTTTCACGCGTGCCAGTCACCTGGCTGGGCCCCCAGCCCCTTTCTCTCCCAGCCTCCCTTTTCTTTCTCCTTTCTCTCTTTTGACTTTTCCAGGAGCCCTCGCTCTCCAAACGAGCTTCAGATTGGATCCAGATTGAGGTCCCTTTGTCTTTCAAGGGTTGTACTAAGCTAATTAAATGTGATCCCAACAAATAAACGCAGATCTCCCCATTACATTCAGGCCTGCCTTTCAGGCAGCACCGGGCGGCCCCTCGCCCCCGCCCGCTCCGCGCAGGGTCCCCCTCATTGAGTCCTGGCCATTGAAAGCACTGCCAGGATTTCTTTTGTGCCGGGGGTCTCCGAGCCCTTTTTCCATCAGAAAAGACCCCCAAACAGCAGCTCGGCCTTTGTGAGTTTGCAAGCAAACGCCAAAGAAAAGCCCCCTGAATGCTTTAATAAATGACACATTTAGCAACTTCGGAGGCGCCTGGCTCCTGCGGCAGCCGCAGGGGTGCGATGATCCCTCCTGCCCCGGCTCCCCCGGCTCCCGCAGGGGTGCGATGATCCCTCCTGCCCCCCTTTCCCTCCGGCTCCCGGGGCATTTGCAGCCCGTGGAGGCGCAGAGGTTGCGGCCGGAGCAGCTGACCGCCTCGGCTCCCAGCCCGGCTCTCCGCCGTCGCCCTTTCCCGGCGCTCGGGGGGCGCACGGAGCAGGTGATGGGGTCGGCCGGGCCGCCCTGGGCCGGCACCGGGCACCGGGGCAGCGGGCAGCGGGCAGGGCGCGGCGGGGCGGCGGGGGCCGGGGGCTTTTGAACTCAGACCCCACGGTCCCTTCGCCTCGTATTAGCGCTGGCAAATCCAAAATCGTTTTTAATGACACATACCACCCCCCCCACCCCACCCCGGATCCGGGGCTGCGCTGGACTTTTCTCAGCTCAACTAATATCTTTTTAATGACTTTGGGAGGGGGCAGAGCCCGGCTCTGCCCTAGAGCCTGGATTGCTCCAAACAGATGTTGGGGCAGAGGGAGGGGGATGCTCTTCCCTGCCAGGGACTTTCTTCTAAAGTTCAAACGAGAGGGGAGCTTTCAATCACCGCTAAAAATGTATTTCTCCCCATTGAACAATGGGCTCCTTTCTGCGCCCGAGGGGACTCGGCTGCGATCGCGTTTCTGCTGCCGGAGAGGAGAAACCTCCGGTTTTAGGGCGAGGAAAACTCAGCTTCGAAAAGGGTTCTTCCCTGCGCCGGTTATTTTCGTAGCTCTGCATCCCTCATGCGTTCTACCCTCTACGTAAAAAAAAAAAAAAAAAAAAAAAAAAAAAAAAAAAAAAAAAATTGAAATAATACAAAATTGCACTAACGAAGCACTAATCCTCCTCCTCCGCTGCAGCCTTCCCCGGCGCACAGGAGCCGCCGCAGACCTTGCAGCGAAGCCGGGCAGTGAATGCGGGGTTTGAGGAAAGGATCGCGGCTGCACCGGCCCGGGGCAGCGGCGGCTCCATCCCCGCATCCCGGCTCCATCGCCGGCGGCCTCACAAGAGTTAAATTTTAAAGCAAATCAAATTCCCATTGGCCACTGTATATTATCTCAGCAGTCTTCATTTGATACCTCTTTAATACAGAAAGGAGCTTTTCAAACCCCTTTTCTCTCTTTTCTCCCCGCCACTCTTTAAGAGCAATAAATGTTCAACTGCAATAACTATAAATCAATCTCCGCTCTGTTCAAATCCTATTCATGCGAAGGGCTGGAAGAGGGGAGAGAGCTCCCCCCTCCCCCCCGCCCCCCAAAAAGCAGCTGCTGGGCTCTAATCTCCTTTCTTGCACTGTCATTCACCCTCATTTTTCCTCCATCACCCCATCCCTGCAATCTTTTCTTGTTTTGCTTTTCTTTTCTCTCTTTGCTGCATTATGATCCCATGTCTCCCCTCATCAGACCCCAACCTTGTCCAGATCCTGACCATCCCCTTGTAGGCTGTGAAAGAAAAGAAGAGTCCATGGATGTCAAATTGGTCTCAAAAAGACCATGAAAGATTGATTTGCTCCACTTTTCTTCTGCCTGACATTATTTCTGAGGGTCCTGAATGGGAAACCAGAAAGTCTGGGACTGGAATAAAGATGTTCTCTCTGTAAGGGGGAGACGGGGGGGAAAAATGCCCATTTACTCCTGGCCCATCAACCCTGCAAAACAGAGCAAAAGAAAAGAGGACTGTGGCTATTCAGAGTCAGACCAATATGTACACCTCCCAACAATATGCCAATATACTGAGGGCTTCTCTATTAACACCCATGAATATTAAAGTGCTCACTAAACGCTCAGAAGGAACTTTGGGAATATACACATGAAAATACAAGCAGCATTGTGCGGGGCTCAGAACAATGGGGCGGCGATAATGGCCCTTCTCTATTAACAGCCATGAATATTAAACTTGTTTCCTCTTAAATGTTAAAAAGGAGGGATAGCTGCGATATTAAAAAAGAGAAATGAGTAGGGGGTAAGGGGGGGGAACACACAGCAAAGCACCTTCCTAGGACCGGGAAGAAGCTTTGGCAAACAGCTGGGGATATTTAAAACCACGCAGAAAATGGAAGAATTTTTTTTCCCACCTTTTCCTACCACTACCCCCCCTCACCGCCAAGCCCCCGCAGCCGGGAGCGGGGTTCAGCGCAGCCCGCACCGGAGCCGCAGGGGGTTCAAGAGCATCTATTATTTTTTTTGTCCCGGGATAACTTGAAGGTTGAAGGGTTTTCCTGGGGAAACGGGAATTAAAAAAAATAAATAAATAAAAAAAGCAATCCGATGACTGGCTTGCCTCCGCGGCTGGAGGGAGCCGGTGTTGGGAACCTTTCCACCTGATGCGTTATATTTAGCAAGGCTGAAATATTCTGACGGCTCCTCTAGCCGAAGTCCAGAAAAACAAAATAAACTTATTTTTTACGCTTATTAAACCCCAAACCAATCCCTGGCAGGTTGTTAACATCCCCTTTCCAGGACAGCGCTGCCTCTCGCCGGGCGAAGACCCGAAAGTAAGCGCAGGTTTGGGTGGGTTCCTGACATCTGCTTTGCTTCTTGATTGGATTAATAGAAATAATTGCACATGGGTTGTAGCATCATTTCACCCAGGCCAGAAGACACTCCACAGTTTCACCCTATAAGACACCCACCCAGGGGAGAGGCTGGGGGTTTGGGCTGTGCGTGGCTGCTGCTCCGGGCACGGTGGGACCCGGCGGGGCTTCCCGGGACTCCGGGGTGCGGGAACCGGCCTTTGAGCGCCTGAGGACCTTGGGGGCCCAGCCTCCTTCCCGCAGCCCTTTACAGCCCCTCGTCCCCATGAAAATCAAAAGAACAAGGCTAAGGAGAGGGCTCTAAGCTCCGACACAGCAGGACTAGGTTTAAATCCGGGAAAGATTAACCCTTTGCTGAGCCGGCAAAGCTCGGGCCCCGAGGGGAGCGCTGGGTTTGGGGACACCGCTCTGATGCCGCCTTGCCGGGGAGCAGAGGTGCCTGCGGAGCTCCTGGGCTCCTGGATGGGCGCCGTGGCTGGCCGGGGAATGCCATCGGGTGCGGGGACAGGGTGACGCGGCGGCAGAGCCCCGGAGATAGTGCAGCCTCGCCGGGGTGCGGGTCCGGCCCTGGGGGAACCCGGCAGGGCATGGTTGCTGTTGCAGGGAGACGGGGCATCCACGAGCGCTCCCCAATCCACACCTGGGCACAATTCCCACGGGGATGTGGGGTCGGGGACCGGCCGGGCTGGTGGCGGCAGCCGGGTGAGCCGTGCCTTGGGGTCAAGCGGGGATCAGCCCCGGGAGCGCGTCCCACCCTCGCCGTGCTTGGGGACCCTCTCCCGGCATTTGCGGGAGCAGCGCCGCAGCCTCCCGGTGTTGCCGGTCCCGGCCGGGAAAGCCGGGGATGCGGGGGCAGCGGGGAGCCGAGCACGGTCGGGACCAGCTGCGGGAGCCTCAGCCCGTTCCGCCGGGGCTGCGAGGGCCAAACGCCGCAGGGCACCGGGAGCTGTCGGGCTCGGGGCCGTCGATTTCGTTGTGGTGCTCAATGGCCCCAAAGCGCAGCGTTTCAGTCCCAAAACGAGCGCGGGGGACAGGTGGGGAGGGGGACCGTGCCCGAGGGTGCGCCCCGTCCGTGGGACACCGGCGGGGACATTTCTGCTCGTTTCGCTGCTGTTCTGCCGTGCCCGGGGGCAGGTGCCCCGGTTTGGGTTTGCCCGGGCCGGGAGGTGCGGGGGGAAGAGCCGGTGCGTGTGTGTGTATATGTGTGTGTGCGTATCCTGTGTGTGTGTTTGTGTGTTTGTATGTTTGTGTGTTTGTATGTGTGTGTGTTTGTATGTGTGTGTGTGTGTGTGTGTGTGTGTGCTCGCCGTGTCCCTCCCTCCCTCCAGCCACCCCACCCCCGGGAGGGGAGGGAAGGAGGAGATGGGAGGGGGGGGCTCCGACGGCTCGCCTCGCTCCGGCAGCCCCAGTCTCTCCGCCAACGTCAGGGAGGTCATTAATAACCAATTAGGAGGGTCAATGAAGCTCATATATAGCCGGACGGGAGCCGCCGAGCCGAACGGAGCCCAGCCTGCCGCCCACCGCCCGCCGCGCCCGGCCCCGTCGCGCTCGGCCCCGCCGCCTCGCCCCCATGATGGGCTCGGTGCTGCCCGCCGAGGCCCTGGTCCTCAAGCCTGGGCTGAAGCCGCAGGGGCTCTCGCTAGCCGAGGTGATCACCTCCGACATCCTGCACAGCTTCCTCTACGGCCGCTGGAGAAACGTCCTGGGCGAGCAGCTCTTCGAGGAGAAGAGCAGCCCCAAGACAGCCTTCACAGCCGAAGTCCTGGCTCAGTCCTTCTCCGGAGGTGAGTGACCCCCCCAGACCCTCCCCGATCCCCCCGGTTTTCCCCCATCGGCCCCGGGCCGGCTCCCGAGTCCGGCGGCGGGATGCGGTCCCGGCGCCCCGCTCTCCCCAGGCGTGGGACTGGGGAAAAAGGGCTTTAAATTCATTTGGTTAACTTGGGCTTGACCTGAGAAAGTTCCCACTTAAACCGCGGGCTGGGGGGGCCGGGGCCGTCCCGCATTCAGCCGCCCGGGACAATATCTTTTCTCTCGCCCCGGCATCGCCGGGGCGTCCCAGCTCCCTTTTCCCCCTCTCGGATTTCTGTTCCTCTCTTAATTTACCATGAAGGCTAATTCCATTTCCATTCACGATATGTCAACCATCTCATCTCCCCATTTTGTAAGAGGAATTCCTGGGCCCTTTTAAACAAGCCCTCGCGCCATTCAGGCACAATGTACCGCTACAGCATTCCTAAAGGACTAATGAATTTAGAATTAGCAATTTCTTTCTAGTTGAGTTTAATGAATGCAGATCACTTTAACAGCATGACAAATTGCTGGATGGGCCGAAATAGACACCATTTAACCTCCTTTCCCAGCCCCGCTCCCTCGCCCAGCCCGGGATGCTTTTCCCAGGTACCTCCTCAATGCCCCGGGGGAAACCTTGTACCGCTTTGTGGGAGCCCGGTTGGGCGTTTAAAAGGCTCAGCCCCGGGGTCTGGGCTGGGGCCGGGGTTGGGCGGGGTCCCCGCCGCCCCCAGTCTCCCCCCTCTCCCCCACCCCTGTCCCTTTCTGAGCTGGTTTCCCCCCTCGCAGAGGTGCAGAAGCTCTCCAGCCTGGTGCTGCCGTCGGAAGTGATAATCGCACAGAGTTCCATCCCCGGAGAAGGGCTCGGCATCTTCTCCAAGACTTGGATCAAGGCTGGCACCGAGATGGGGCCGTTCACGGGCAGGGTCATCTCCCCCGAACATGTGGACCTGTGCAAGAACAACAACCTCATGTGGGAGGTAACGAACGCCCCGAACCCCGAGCCCCGAGCCACGGCTGGTCTGGGGAGTAGCAGGGGTGGGGTGCTGGGGCTGTCTCCCGTGCTTGGGCACCAGCGGGCACCATCCTTGCGCCTCAGTTTTTCCATTCATGCAAATATCTGGGCAGGTGGGTTTAGGAACCCCTTGCAGGAGAAGGATGAGGTTTCCCCAGCCCTCGGGGTGCAGCCAGCCCACAGAGGAGCCCCGAGACGCTGTTGCTCGTGTCCCGTACGGGCGAATCACACCCTGCCCTGCCCTGCCCATCCTGTCCTGGTGGAACACCCGACTGGTTGCTGCCTGCACTGGTCACAGTGGACAAAAACAGCTCTGCCCTGTCCCTTGCTCCTTGCTTTGCCCCAGCCCTGGTGAGGTTAATCCCGAATGAAACCGTCGAGTTTGGGGGGATCTGAGATGCCAGGATATTGTACACTAATGCACAGCCAGTAGGGAAGGTTTTCCCATTTTTTTTTATTTGTTTGACTCAGACTTGCGCTTCTTAATTATTGTTAATTATTATTGTAATTTTATGCCTAACAGAAACTTGCCTCATCTTTTTTGGCACCCTGCTAAGCATCTTTCTGGGCCTGGCATGCACCTTTTCCCTCCACGCAGGGATTCTCCCGCTTCCATGGCAGCTGCAGGATGCTGAACAGCCCCTTCCTCTAGGGCTGAGCTGCTGGGGGGCTCTGATGAGAAGGGAGATTGAGGAAGGGAGCTGGGTTATCCAGGGAGATAGGGGCTGGCAGGACCAGCCATACCAGTGAGAGCAGGGCGCGTTCCTCAGCCCTGCTGCAGTCCAGCACCACAAGCAGGAAGGGTTCAGCATCTCCCAGTTGCTGTCAGGATCTCAGTCCCGAGGCTCTGCTGGCTCTGAGCTTGTCCCTGTACAGGGCTTTATCCCAGAGGCAGGATGTGGAGGGGCTCAGCCCACTGCGAGGGCAGCATTGCTACCAAGTGCTCTCTGCCCTCAGGTCTTCAACGAGGACGGCACAGTGCGGTACTTCATCGATGCCAGCCAGGAGGATCACCGCAGCTGGATGACCTACATCAAATGTGCACGGAACGAGCAGGAGCAGAACCTCGAGGTGGTCCAGATCGGGAACAGCATCTTCTACAAGGCCATTGAGGTAAGTGGGGCTGAAGACTCTCCCTCCCTTGTTCTTTGGGTTGTTGGTGGGGTGTCTGTGGAAGGACACGGCAGCTTTTCCATCCATGGCACTCAGATCTACCAGCAGAGGTAGAAACCACAGGGAAGGGCCATTGCATGGGCTTCAGGGGGTAGTAAAGGTGCCTTCTCCTCTCTGCCCTCTTTCTGTGGGCTCATGGAGAGATGTGTGTTGAACAGGGCAAGAGTAGATCCTTGTTTGGGGTGTAAAGCTTGAAAAGAGCTGCAATTCTGGCCCATATGGGGCTTTGGGCAAGGACAGGGCTTGGATGCTCTATTGAAAAAGTGGGATTTTGTGCAGAACCTGCTTCTTTTCAGCAGGGTAAAGTTTGGGGGGTTCTGTGAAACCCAGGTTCTGAGCACAGGCTGTGCCTGACTCCGCACTGCTTTGCCTGGGCATCACTCCGCCTGTGCAGGGAGCAGGGAGCCACGGAGAGGACAGGGAGTGGTGCTGGTGCAGCTCTGCCCTGGGCTTTACACTGTGGGGAAGGGGCTCTTGCTGCCCCCTCATCCCTGTGCTCCTGCATGAGGTGCTGGTCTGTGCTGGTGTGCACAGGCACAGGAGCAGGGGCAGGGTCCCGGAGTGGCACAGACTGCCGTGCAGTGGGGTGATGGCTGAAGGGCGCCCAGAGCTCCCTACAGGAGCCTCTGGGATGGAGGTGGGTGTCTGGCTCCCCAGCATTATTGGTGACAAATCGCACTGTGCCAGAGCAGGGTGGTGGTGGGGACCAGCCCTGCTTATGGGCAGTGTCCCCATAACCCAACGCTATTGCAGGTGGAGAAAGGTGGTGGCTTGGGGACATGGCCCTGTGCAGCAGCTTTGGCTTAAAGAGTCACAAGAGGGGACACGTCCCAGTCCATCCCAGAGCAGCACTGTGGGATTGTGCTGCCTCAGCATCGGGTTCAGAGTCTCACCTGAGGAGTGTTTGCAGCTGGGAGAGGGTCTCAGCTGGGAATGACCATGAGTGCCTGCTGGCTCCGTGGGCACGGGCAGTGCTCTGGATCTGTCCAGGCTCCTGCACTGGCTCACGGAGGAGCACAAACCCAAATGCTCCATGGCACGGAACCACAGCAGGACTGGGTTAGGGATTGCTGCCGCGGGGTGGCAAAAGAGAATGGGTGGGTAGGAAGAGAATCAGATATTCTCTCCTCCTGCTGGAGAGTCCCCTGTACCCTTTGGGCTCTGCCACCTTTCCCAAGAGCTCCAGGCACTACCCTGCTGTTCTCATGCTGGACAGCAGACTTCAGGTGTTTCTAGTTTTAAGACCTGATAATCCTGTGGGAAGCTGTGCCCATTGTGACAGCACCTTAAGTACTTTTTACTACTGTTCTTAAATTATGCAAATAAGTAAAATAATTCCAGGTAGCCGTGGTGTAATTAGGAACACAGCTGTGGTTTTTACACCTTGGGCAGGCACAGAAGAGAGGGTGGGTGAGTGAATATTTGGGTATAGCCATGATCCAGCTGTGGGCTTGCTCCTAGGGCTGAAGCAGCGAGCAGTGGAGCAGGATGAGTTTAATTCCCTTGGCACAAGCAGTGAATTTGAGACAATAAGAGTGCAGAACCCCAAGTGATGTGTGGGAGGAGGTGGGCATGAAGGGTCCCTGCTGTCACACTGCTCCCCAAGCTGGCCTGAACTTAAGCGCTGCCCTGCTCAGCACCAGAGGTGTCCATGCATAGCCATTGTCACCTTCCATCCCCTACCAGCCCTGGTGGCTTCCCAATCAGGGAATCCATCTCTTTGGATGCCTTTCTCACCGACGTGCCAAAAAACCAGATTGATTTGGTACTTTTTTTTCCTATTTACCTTACATATTTTAATGCATTTTGCCAGTTCCTGCTCATATTTGCTGATTTGTCTTTCCCATCCTCTTTCTCAGCAACATAAAGTTGCTGTTGCTGGAAAACAAAATGAAGGCAGAAAAGTTTTGGCCTTTGATCTGAAGGCCACAAGATTCCTGGGGGACAATTTGAATTTGCTTTGGTGTGTATGCACATGGGTGCTCATCTGCTGCTGGTATGGCTGCAGCAGCTTCAGCAAAAAAAACCATACACCCATGTATGCACCCATGCAGATTGCTTTTTCCTTTCAGCAATATTATATTTGCTTGTATTAAAAATGTCTAATTTTCTGTGAAGAGTAAATAACACCAAGAAACAGAGTCATCTATTTGGGATGCAAAAGGATATCGGCTTCCTCTGCCTCCCTAATTCCTCCTCTGCAGCCCAGTGTGGTCTTTATGCAGAGGGACAAAGATATTAAGTCAAATTCCTATTGATTTCAGATGCTTTAAATTCAACATATTTTCAGTGTTGAGGTGATTGAACTTAGCATCTGTGTTTCATGTGGAGGATGTTTTACTTGAATCTACCATGCGCAGTGTACGGAAAACGATCCTCCAAAATGCAGGATGTTCCTATTTCTAAATTAGGTTTGTAACAGCAGGGACTGCTAGGGAAAATATGTATTTTTTAATGAAGTGGTGTTGTTATTAGTGTTGTTTGAACTGGTCTGAGGGGATCCATCTTCCCAGCCAGGGCTGCTGCACGAGGGGAGCCGTGAGCGGCGTTTCCTGGCCGCTCGCCCCGGCCATGCAGGAACAAGACAGGAACAGCAGGGACAGGAGAAGTGCCATCACTGCAGGGAAACAGGAGCGTGGATGATGCAAAACTACTGCCCTGCTCCTGTAGCTGTCCTTGGGCTGTTGCAGGCATGGCAGCTTTGGTGGGGGATATAAGCAGCATTTCACACCTGAGCCATGGTCTCTGACAGCAGTCCCGAGCTCTCCTCTGCTCTGCGGGCTCATGAGCCCTTTGCTGGTGGATCTGCATTTCCACCTTCTAAAATCAGCCTCGGCAGGGCTGGGTGGGGGATGCTGCCTGTGCCCTGCAGCTGGAGGGTGCTGATGGCTCTGTCCAAAGACAAAATGCTCTGCTGGAGCCCTGAGCTGGGGCTCTGTGTCCCATCTCCTTGCTTTAGTCTCTGTCACTGGTGCTGGTTGTGGCTCCACAAATGGCTTATTTCTCCATGTCTCTACGTTCCATCCCGTCCCTGGTCTCCCTGAGCAGCTGGGACCTCTGTGTCCTGCACTCCAGAGACTCCAGATCTGTCCCTGTGCTCTGTAGCTCCATATTTTCCCACAAACATGTTTGTATCCCAGCTTGGAGGAGAGCCTGGAGCAAGTTTGTGCTGGTGCTGAGCTGTGTCATCACCTCCAGTGCTGCATCCTGTGTTGTTCTGTGCCTGCCTGTGGGTGTTGAGGACTGCTGGCAGGTCCCAGATGGCAGCAGGGTCTCACAGAAATGGGGCACAGCCAGGACAGGTCCAAATGGATCAGCGCAGGGATGGATGTTCATCGCCCCTCCCAACAATCCTTTCTTTATCTCTCTTTCTAGATGATTCCTCCAGACCAAGAGCTGCTGGTTTGGTACGGGAACTCCCACAACACCTTCCTGGGCATCCCAGGTGTGCCAGGGCTGGAAGAGGAGCAGAAGAAGAACAAACATGGTAGGTAACATCAGAAAGAGCCAAAAAAACCCCCATCCCTGCCTGTTCACCCTGTTCCCAGCTCTGAGGCCGTTGGGCGGGCACAAGGCAGGGGCATCCCAGGGGTATGTCAGATATCCCAGTTCCCTGTGGACAAGCACAGGGACTATGAAATGATCCACACAGCTTGAGCAGGTCCTCAGTAATTCAGGGCGATGCCTCCAGGCCCGTTTGCCCACGGCTGTTGCTGGCGGGGTGTTGGCAGTCACTGCCTGTCCCTGCCAGGCAGGGAGGAGCAGCAGAGGGTGTGAGTGCAAGGCAGCCCCAAGGCTCCGTGAAACACCAAGCGGATGCAGCGTTTACGTCCCCACTCTGCATTTAAGGGATCTTAACCACCAACACAGAAGGGTTTTCTCTCCTTGGGCTTTCACTCTCCGCTTGTCTCAGTAGCTCCCAGAGGTGATTCTCTGCGGCACAGCAGAGCTCAGGCTATGTTTGGAGCCACTTCTGTGCTCCCTGACTCTGCTCCCCACTCTCAGAGAGCCGTGTGTGATCCCAGCAGAGCAAGGGGAGAAGCTGGGACTGGGGCAGGAGCTGGACAGCGTGGCTGGGGGTTCCTGAGAGTTCCTGCACACACCTCCTTCAGCTCTGCTGCAGCCCAGGGAGGGGAAAATTGGTTTTGTGTCCATTTATAAGGGATTCATTCAGCTCAGCTTGAATGTTCCCCTTACCTAAATCTGGCTCAGCCCACTCCCGGCACTGGCTGCATCCCAAAATCCTAAGAGCCAGCCTGGATGCCAGTCTGCCCAGGATAGGTGACCTCAGCAGCAAAAGGGCACTGGAGGGCTTTCCAAGGCACCCAGCACCCCAGGGATTTGGGGTGGGGTGAGCTGCTGTGCTGGAGGGCAGCGCCTGACTGTCTCCTGTCGTCCCCAGAGGATTTCCACGCGGTGGAGACGGGGGCCAGCACGACGGGGCGCATGCGCTGCGTCATCTGCCACCGCGGCTTCAACTCCCGCAGCAACCTGCGCTCCCACATGCGCATCCACACCCTGGACAAGCCCTTCGTGTGCCGCTTCTGCAACCGCCGCTTCAGCCAGTCCTCCACCCTCCGCAACCACGTCCGCCTGCACACGGGCGAGCGGCCCTACAAGTGCCAGGTTTGCCAAAGTGCCTATTCCCAGCTCGCAGGGCTGCGGGCGCACCAGAAAAGCGCCCGCCACCGGCCCCCCAACGCCTCCCTGCAGGCTCACTCGCCCGCCCTGCCCGTGCCCCACCCTGCCTCCCTGGCCCATCACATCCCCACCATGGTGCTGTGAAGCCCCGGTAGGGCAGCAGGATTTGGGACAGCAAAGACTGATGCTGAGACACGCGATGAACTGGGGGGAAGGCCCTTGGCTGAGCTGCTTTGTGTCTCGGAGAGTGTTGGGTTGTTTTTGGGCATGGCTGACCATGGGGGGTTGGCAGGAGGGGAGCCCCCAGCTCTGCAGCTGAGTTGTGGGGGATCATCCGCAGGGAGATGTGGCACAGGGTGGGCTGGTGGCCCCTGGGGTTGGCAGGGGAGTACGGTTGTGGTGGGATGTTCTGTGTGGGTTTGCCAGTGCATTGGGGGAGGACTGGGAGAGCTGAAAAGCCGGGCCTAGAGGAGTCATGTCTGCATTTTACAGATAATTTGGTAGAAACAAAAATTCCTCTTATCTGTCCTCCTCTGCTCTAGCAGACGTGTGCCCCATTGAAAGGTTAGCACTGCTCTGATGCGGCCACCCCAGTCATACCTGTTTGCCCTGGGAGTGGCTTTGGCCGCGGTGGCTCCTTCCAAGGGACACCTTTCCATGCTTGGGAGCCCCGAGTTAGTGAACATTTGCATTTTCCTGCATCTAAACCCTCTCTGCCCACCCTGCTCCAGTCAGAGCCTTGTACTGGGGTCTGTCACTGCTGTGGGCACAGGGGACATTGTGCCAGCTGGGAATGCCCATCCACAGGCAGGTTTTGCGGGACCCTGAGCTCTGCCAGGCTGTGCCTCTTCCAGCCCTGGCAGCTCTTCTCCCCATCCCTTTCCCAGCTGTGAAGGAACATTTTGGTTGGAACTGCTACTGCCCTCTGGGGACAGAGAAAACCTGTCCCCGGGCCAGCTCTGTCCCCAAGGACAACTCTAAGCGCCCTCTGGAGTTCCCACACTGCGGAGGAGAGCTGTGTATCATAAATCTCAAAAATAAAAAAAAAAAAAAAAGAAAAGAAAAAAAAAAGGTATTCTAATATTAATTATAAGTCTAAGATGTATAAAGTTCTCACAAACCGTGTTTCACTTCCAGAAGAAAATAAACAAAAACAAAACAAAATAAAAAAAGCCCCAAACAACTGTCACTTTAACTTTGTAAATATTTATGTAAACATTATTTACAAGACTTTGATATTATATATTATTTGATTGTATATGTACACAGTGTAAATACATTTGTACCTCTCTTGTATTCTAAATAAAAATTACTTGGAACATCTATCATTTAGAAGGGGGATTGCATGGAGAGCTTTTATTTTATATGCCAGGGGAAGGATGTGGGTATTGGGATGAGTGAAGGTCTCAACTACCACAACAATCTGTGAGTGAGGAGATGTGGTGTCATCTGTTGGACCAAGAAGCGCATCTGGGAGGGGAAAAAACCCCAGTTTTTGGCTAAAGAAGCCCCTTTTCAGGTCTGGAAGCTGGGGTAAGGGCTGGCTCACTCGAGTGGGTGATATCTACTGATTCCACCCTATTCTTGTGAACTTGTTCAGTCCCTTTTGAAGCCGCAGCTACTGACATCCTTTGATACACTCCGTGAATTAGTGCCCATATTTCGGCTGTGATGGGACACAGGCCCTGCTGGCAGGAAGGGACATATTTGCCGACGGTCACTGCGGGCTGCTTTTCCCGTGGCATTTCCTCGGCAGCCCTGAGAGCCGAACCGGTGCTTGAATGGATAAAACTTTTCCACAGACGTATCAGTTCGAGCTGGCACAGCTCGGCCGAGGAGAAGGGCTCAGTCCTTTGAGCCGAGCGTGAGCACCGGCCAGCTGGGGAGGGCATGAGGGACTGCCCTCAGGGAGACACCATGTGTGAGGGGCACCCGAACTGGGGGTGCTGCTCCCCGCCTCGACCCGCAGCACTGCAGCGCGGCCCGGGCTGTGGGGCCCGGTGAGCCCCGGGACAGGGCTCCCAGGTTTCCCCCCGGTTTGCCGGGCGGCTTCTGTGGGAGAGGGTCGCTGCTGGGGCCTGCCCGCACTAAAAATGGCCGCGGTCCTCCTTGGGCTCCCCCGGAGCGAAGCCCAAGAGTGCCTTCGCTGCCAGGAGCAAACATGGCTGTCCAGTCACCGCCCCTGCCGCCCTCACTCAAGATGGCGGCGCCCGCGCCCTCAGGCGCGCTCTCGCCAGCAGCCAATATGGCGGGCGGAAGGCGCGTGCGGCGGGGCCAAGATGGCGGCGGTCACCATGAGGCTGCCGGTTGCCCGTGCCCCTCTGGATTCCAGCGCGCTCCGGGGCGGCGAGAAGCACTTGGTGGCACCGGGGGACACGATCACCACGGATACGGGATACATGAGGTGCGGGCAGCGGCGGAGGGGGGGCGGCGGCGGCGGGGTGGCGCGGCTTCGGGCTGTCCTTAGGTAGTCTCTGTCTCTCCGCAGGGGCCACGGTACTTATGTGGAGGACGACAAGCTGATCGCCTCGGTGGCCGGCGTGGTGGAGAGGGTGAACAAGCTGGTGTGTGTCAGGGCGCTGAAGGCCAGGTGAGGCGGGAGCGGGCCGGCGGCGGGGCCTGGCCGGGCTCGGTGCCGTGTGTGACCGCCGCTCTCTGTGCCAGGTACAACGGCGAGATCGGCGACATCGTGGTCGGCAGGATTACCGAGGTAAAGCCCCGTGTTCGCCGCGGTGCCGAGGAGGAGGAGGAGGGTGGTCGTGGCTCAATCCCGCTCTAAGCGCTTCCCGGGATCCTAAAACACTGACGCATATCAGTGTCCCTGCGCAGGGTACTGGGAGCGTGTGGATTTTAACCGGGATGAGGCTGGAAGAAGCCAGCAGAGCTGTCCCCTCCTGCAGCTTGGTGAGCTGCAACTCCCATTCAGTTTTTGAGTGTGTACCCATAAGTTTGGGTGTTTTGTTTTTTTTTTTTTTTTTCCCTTAGGTTCAGCAGAAGCGATGGAAAGTGGAAACAAATTCCAGGCTGGATTCAGTCCTGTTGCTGTCGTCTATAAATTTACCTGGTGGGGAGCTGGTGAGTGTAGCTGGTTGTGTTTTGCATGGCATCCTAAGGTCCCCCACAAAGAGCTGCTGATGGATGTTTTCTCGTTCTGGGCTACATGTAACTTTTCTTGTGATGTTTCAGAGAAGAAAATCAGCAGAAGATGAGCTTGCAATGAGGGACTACCTGCAGGAAGGAGATCTCATCAGTGTATCCTTCTGCTGCTCCCATTGACAGAAGGGCCAAGGGCATGGGAAGAGCAGGGAGAGCTTGGCTGGCCTGGCTGAGGGTGAGAGCTATGCTGGGGTGGCACTGGGCAGCCTTAGGGACCCTGTTTCCTTAAGTGGCACCGACAGGCAGAGGTCCAGTCTATATTTTCTGATGGGGCTGTATCTCTGCACACCCGGAGCCTGAAGTACGGGAAGGTGAGTTATTCCAAAGCCCTTGATCCTGGGATAATTCTGCACCAGCTGATTTGTATAAGGCCTTTTGGAGGCTTTTTTAAGAAAAGAGCTATGGAGTAGAGCAGGATGTTGTTATTACTCATTCCTGCAGGACAGGAAGACTCTTAGCTTTTGCATGGGACCACCAAGCAGAGTTTCCCCAAAGCAAAGGAGGCATCCTTGAGTTGCCCTTTCATCCACTGCTCTCCCTGTCTGCAGTTTCAGTCTGCTAGTTCTGTTTCCCCCACTAGCCACTTGGGAATTAAATCCTGGGGAGAGATCTCCTCACTCCTCTTCTGCTCGCTGTTGCCCCTGTGACTTGTTCTTCTCCCCAGGGCTCTATTTTAGGCTTTACACAGTTGGCATTTATCTCTGGTTTTGTGCATTGAAATAAGCCAAGGGGCCGTTGGAGCGTAGGCTGCAGTTTGGGATTACCAGACCAAGGGTATTAGCACTTAAAAGATGAAAGGGAAGTGTGCTTATTGCACAAAGGGTGAAGGACAGTGATTGGATTATGAGGGAAAGTGTTCTGCTAAATTGGGCCTCTGACTCCTCATTTTTCTGCAGGGATGGTTGATGTGTAGTTACGATCAAGATATTATTAACATTTGTGCTAAGCACTTAAAGTATTCTTCATCTTCAAAGGGCTGCACAGGCATTAGCTAATCCTCCCAGCGCTCCCAGAGGCAGGCAGGTTTTATATGCACTGTTTCACAGGAAAAGGTGTTAAAACAGAGTTGTTCCTAAGAGTGGGTGTGTATCAGTGACTTGGCGTTGTCTGTGGTGGCTCATGATGTCTCTCACGCTGAGCCTTGTGGTCTGCTTTCCAGCTTGCCCAGGGTGTGCTGGTTCAGGTCTCTCCCTCTCTCGTGAAACGTCAGAAGACTCATTTCCATGACCTTCCCTGTGGTGCATCCGTGATCCTCGGCAACAACGGCTTCATCTGGATCTACCCAACCCCAGAGCAGAAGGATGACGAGGCTGGAGGCTACACTGCCAACTTGGAGGTGAGTCCAGGGAGCGTGAGCCTTCTTCTGCCAGTGATGGTTTTTAGTCTGACACAGTCAGAGGCACGTGAGTAACCTGAGACTTTCAGGATCCCATGTTAGGTTCACAGCAAGGCTTTTTTCCTTGCATTATTTCCCTATGCACTCATCCCTTTTCCTATGTCCTTCCCCAGCCAGTTCCCTTGTCTGACCGGGAGGTGATCTCACGGCTCCGAAACTGCATCATGGCTCTGGTTACTCACAAGATTATGCTCTTTGACACCAGCATCCTGTATTGCTATGAAGCATCCCTTCCTCATCAGGTACAGGAACCAGTAGTGTTTATTCCACACTGAGGGGAGGGAACAGAAAGGCTGCATCAGTTGCTGCTGAAGTCAGAGTTGCCTTTCAATTTACCAAAGCATCCTGTAGTAAGTGACAGTATGAACTCTCCTCTTCTGCACAACAGAAGTTGCCTTGCACAATTCCAGGGATAGTTTGAAAGGTTCTGCCTCTGGCAAAGTCTAACTATTCCTAAAGAGAGAGCAGTCCCTTTTTTGATAGATGTTGTGTGTTCCTCACTGGGATTATGGACCCTTTAATTCCTGTGAAAAACAGTGTTAAATTTGGCATTGTATGAGGGTACAATGCATTTTATGAAGCAGTGAAAAAGTAAATGTCATGTGTTGTACAGAGAGCAGGCTCATGTCTGTATCCACGTCCTTCATTCTGGAAGACTGCCTCCATTTGACCTCTTGCTGTACAGCTTTTCACTGTGATTCCTGCCAGCACTATCACAGGCAATTCTCTTCCCGTAAATAAATGAGATCTGAATTCTGCTTTCATTCCCAGTGAGGTGTTCTTTTGAAGTATAACTGTGCTTAAGTCATCTCTGCCCTTCCCAAATACAAATGTGTGTCCTTCAGGGAAGATGAGGAGGGTTAGTAGCCTCTCCTTTGATTTCCTCTGGTCTCCTCAGAATTCCAAACTGGCAAAGTTGATTATGCCTTGGACCCTCTGCCACAGGTCTTTTTTCACCACAACCCTCTAAACTCCTTTGCTGGTTGCTGCCAGGTGTCAGGGACCTTTGTCTCCCCACAAAGTGCAGAAGTAGCTGTTGATTCCTGGTGCTCATATTGCTCTTCTTTCCACTGCAGATCAAGGACATTCTCAAACCAGAGGTGACAGAGGAGATCGTTCTGGAAGCTCGACAGAGGTTGCTGGATTCAGAGGGATAGGATAGGGCACATGGCCAGAAGCAGTCATTTGAAATCCCAGCATGGCAGCTTTGATTCTCAGTATTATATGGTTTTTTTCAGTGTTCTAGTTCCCAACATTCATTCCACACTTCAGAAACTACCAAAATTCCTCACTCCTAGGATATCTCCTGTGTCCTTTTAGTACAAAGTAGTACTTAAGTACAATAGCCTTTTAGTGCAACAGCCTGAAAAATTGATATCTGACCTTTATAAAGATCAGGTGCAACTGGGACATGTCTCCTAGCGCCTGTTGCTGTGTCTGGTGCCCCAGAACTTTGTGCAGAATGACAGAGAGGAAGGGATTTGTTTTGTGATGTTTCTCTCTCCCCAGAAGATGATTTGGATGTTAATTTACTTGTGATACAAATCTGCCAGTCTGTCCCCTGACTGAGAGCCCTCATTTTTAAGAATGTAAACCCAGGTACATGTGTTTAGAAAACAGGAGTGTCCACAGCCTAGCTAACCACAGTTTGGGTCTGGCTGTTCATGACTTGAATGTCTCAGGGTATGAGATGGGATGTGGCTGTCTCTGTCCATATGAGCCAGGAGCTCTGGACAAGCAGTGCCCTGGTTTGTGTGTATCCTGCTGGTCTTTTTTTTTTATGCCTGAGATGTCAGCTCCTCTTCTGAGGAGGCACCAATATGGTTTTGTATTAAGTATTTTACATTTCAAGAAATTTTTAAATTTTTTGAAACAAACCAGCAGTGTGTGCATTGGCTTGTTTTTAGTCTAGCTTGAGAGCTGTGGTTGGCTCAAGTTTCCTTGTGCTAGGACACTTGGAATGGTTACACTGTCTTATCTCTTAATTGTTGCCCTTCATCTCAGCAGGACTTGACTTTCCTCTTCAGCCCTTACAGGGTTCCTCTGTAAGGATTGCCTGGTGTTCACAGTGGTTTTCCAAGCACTGCCTCCCTGCAGGATCCCTTGGAGAGGTGAGACAAGCAGAGGTGACTGGGAGCCCAGTGACACTGGTGAACATCTTCAGGCTGGTGGTTACACGTGGACACGTTGAGCCAAGTGTCGGCAGGAATCTGTCACATCCTCTGTGAAGAATGTGATGCTTTCCCTGGAGAATCCTCTCAGCTTCAGCTGCTGTATTAGAGCTGGTTTATTATATATGTATTCTATCTATTTGTATTGCAAATATGTCCTTGCACCACAGCACTGTAATTCTTAAAAAGGATGATAAAACATCTGTCCCAATTGTCCCTGAATCCAGTTGCACGTTCCAAATTCGCACTCTTGCCTCAGGCAAACGGGAAAATTCTTTCCTCGGTGTTTTCCTGGGAACTAGAAATTCCCTTCGTTGCTGTCCCTGCAGCTCGGCTGCTTTCCCTGTGGTCCCGAGCAGGCACTAGATGGCACCTTTGGATCGCGTTTGTGGCACTTCGCTTGGCCAGCAGCTCCACCTCGCTGCCCGGCCAAACAGCAGGGCCTGGGCGGCTGCCACCAGCGCTGCTGCCCAAATCCTAAAGCACAATGGGGCTAAGGACAAGCAAGGACATGGCTAATCCCTTCTGCTGCTGCACAGCTGCCCGTGCTGCCTCTGAAAGTAGTACTGAACTTGTTGGGGTACCACTGGAATGCTCCACACAAGACCTGGGAATTGTTATTTTTGAGTTTTAAGAGGATTTCCTATTAGGTGTTGCAACAATCACATCCTCAAGATGACTGGGGAAATTTGAAAACCAAGGCTTGATGGTGACACTTTCAGGTCTCCATGAGGCTGCTGGTAGCCACAAAACACACACCTGCATGGACAAGACTGGTTCAAAAAGACTAAAAAAGCTTTAGCAGTCTGCATCTTAGAAAAGTACTTTTTTCCTCCCCTTACTCAATGCTGTAGTTTAGCAGCTGTTTATCTTATTAACACAGGGGGAAATTCAGGGACTTCTGCTAACAAACAGCTTAAGATCTGGACTGCTTCAGCTCTGAGCTTTCTGATTCCTCCTGCTTGCTGCAGGATTCCTGATTTTGGCATTAATGATGAGTTAAATGGGGGAGGCATGTGACTCTTCCAGTTCCCTTACTCCTGAATACCTGGCACTTCTGTTTTTCAACCCAAGAACACCAGCTGGTGAGGTTTGGTTGTGGATCTTTCCTGATGGGAGGGAATCAAAGGTCTCAGTATTTTCCCTAGTGACCATGAGGGTAATTACTGATCTTTCCACATTCAGCCAGTGCTGTGCCAAGACCTAAATTCTGTAACAAGCCTTCAGTAAGGTCATTGCTGGCAGTTCCCATCCAGCACAGCTCTGCAAACCAGCAGGTAACAACAAGCCAGCAACAGTAGTGGCCCCTTAAATTATTGAAATAGTCTGTGGGATTTTGCTGGGCAAGTTCTAAGCAGGAAGGGTGAAAGGGAAGAAACTATGGCTTCTCTGGTTTAAGGAAAAAAATAGTTGAAAGCAGGGTGGGAGAAACCTAGTAAGTGTTCGTTTTTCTGTGGGGACCTAAATAGCCCAGGCAGGCATTAAAACAGACCATCCTGATTTCTTTGTTCACCAGTGTTTGACACTGTTTGTAAAGCAGCAGTAGCACCTCCTGTGCTGCCTCCTCCAAGGTCAATGCATGGTACAGTTGTGCTCAGAAGTGGGGCTGGTAACTAGTTCCCTTGCTGGTGAGTGTTGTCTGTAGGAATAAGATCACTCATCTGCAAAATTATTTTTCTTGTTTCTTGGTGCCAGGGTTCATGTGCTAATAGGAAGAATTCCTTTACTCCTAGGAATAACCACTGAGATTTTAAATTTGTGCTAATGGGTTATTAATCCAATTACTGCTGCTTATTGCATTACTTCCCTACCATCCGTGCAGTTTTGCTGTTAAGCCCAGGCAGGCATTAAAACAGCTCAGACCAACCTGATTTCTTTGTTCACCAGTGTTTGACACTGTTTGTAAAGCAGCAGTAGCACCTCCTGTGCTGCCTCCTCCAAGGTCAATGCATGGTACAGTTGTGCTCAGAAGTGGGGCTGGTAACTAGTTCCCTTGCTGGTGAGTGTTGTCTGTAGGAATAAGATCACTCATCTGCAAAATTATTTTTCTTGTTTCTTGGTGCCAGGGTTCATGTGCTAATAGGAAGAATTCCTTTACTCCTAGGAATAACCACTGAGATTTTAAATTTGTGCTAATGGGTTATTAATCCAATTACTGCTGCTTATTGCATTACTTCCCTACCATCCGTGCAGTTTTGCTGTTCAGCTGAGAGTGGTACAAATAAAAAGCTTTGCACAGACCTGAGAAGACTGAAATCCCACTGAGATTAGAGACATCTTGAAATGGTTCTCTCAGGTTCCTGAGGACTGTTAATTAACATGCTAAGTTTTATTATTTGGTGAAAAGGTTGAGTTTTTAAGATATTGTTATGGAGAAAATGTCACTGCAGCTGTTGGGTGAGAACCCACACTTAATGGGAGATAAACAGAAAAAGAGCTGAAGTATCTCTTAGGAAAAAAATAAATGGTAGTATACACAAAGACTTGATTGAAAAAAAACCCACACTGAAACTTTTATTTTTTTTTAACTTATTCTGTATTCCCACAACTTTTCTGTCTCTGTCTTCTCTAACAATTTCTGAATCTACTGGGCAGCTTTCAAGTTTAACATGAGAGTCATGTTCACAAAAACTAGCAACAGGGTTGGGGCAGAAAATGGAATACCCTTCAGGAAGGGGAAGAAGGCAGGTACCTCACCATGACATTGGGGAGTGACCAGCTGACTCATCTGCCTGTGTATTGTCCCACATTACCTACAGCAGTGCTCTGGGAAACAGGAAACGCTTTTGGAGAAACTGCTGAGTGGAAAGAGGCTGGGAACTGCTGGCAAAGAACCTGCCCCACTTTGCTGCTTATGATTGCACAGCATCGGAAGGAATAACTGCCTGTCAGCCTGAATGATAAACTCACCTGCTCTGTTAAATAAAAAGTAAGTGCATTCATCTGCACAGATCTCAGGCAAGCCAGCAAGAGCATATTTACAGCCTGTACTGTCCACAGCACAGCCCTGGAAGTGTTCAAGGACAGGTTAGATGAGGCTTGGAACAACCTGGTCCAGTGGAAGATGTCCCTGCCTGTGGCAGGGGGGTGGAACATGATGGTCTTTAGGGTTCTTTCCAACCCAAACAATTCTGTGATTCTATTGTGTGTTTGGAATTACTTTTGCTTAATTTGGTGAAGGTTTTTCTGACTATTGTGGACCCATGGTTGTCTTCTGGAGTTTATTCTGCTTCAGCTCTGCCATGGTAGGAGAGACTATCCAGGATGCTCCAGTCAGACACAGAAGAGAGTAACTTTTACAGCGAAGAATGGCTGGTATTGGGTTTTGTAACAAATTTCTCTTGGGCTGCTTGGCCTGTGCTGACAGCTTTGTTTCCTCCCTTTCCTCCAATCCGTGGGAGCCGAGCTAGGGTTATGTCACCTCTGTGAGAAGCTGATCTCCATTACTGAGATAAACCTGGAGAAATTCCACAGAGTTCAACAGATGTGACCCTGGATTTGTCTCAGCACGAGAATTTCTCTCTCCTGTGTGGGTGTGTGCGCAGCACAACCAGTCTCAGTACCTGCAAACTGAGCCATTGATGGAGAAATCCAATAGAAATGGTTTGAGCTCAGTCTCCTGACTAAGAATTAGTGATGTAGGAGCAGCCTGGCACAGCAGAGATGGAGGATCCTGCAGAGCTGTGTGAAGTGCTACATTTTGGATGCTATTGTTAGAAGATGAAAAATACAGGTCTGCCAGAGACCTTGAATATGGCATAGGAGACACGGAGAGTGTTTGGATTTGTCACAAGGGAGGAGTCAGTATAAACAAGCTGCTCTGTGTCCAGATGGTTGCCCTGAGCAGGAGGCTGCAGCACAGAATTGCAATTGTGTGTTCTCCTGTTGTCGAGTGGGAGCAACCACAACCTTTGGCCAAAACACCCTGACCTCAAGCTGCTGCCTTGACCCTCTTCTGTCCCCAAACAGCACAGAATTGCAATTGTGTGTTCTGTTGTCGAGTGGGAGCAACCACAGACCTTTGGCCAAAACACCCTGACCTCAAGCTGCTGCCTTGACCCTCTTCTGTCCCCAAGGTGAACTGGAGAATGTACGAAAAACTAAATATCTCCAGCACTATCATCTGCTCTTTAGCTCAGGGAACTCTCAGTGCCTGCTGAAGAATTTGGGGGTTTAACTCCATCTTTGTTCCAAATGGTGCACAAAAATAGGTCAATAAAATATTTTTTCAATTGTCACTGGTTTCTGTGGCTGGTGTTGAGTTCTGTGTATGCTGAGAGCATTCATAAGGAAGTGAAGTCCTTTGTGCAAGCAGGGTGACAGATTCCTGGCTGTGCACACAGCTGATCCCATAAGGATCTCTTCTTCCCTGTCCATCTCTGCAAGCATCCAGGGTCCAGAGCTGGCCAGAGGCTCTGAGACCCCTGCAGGGTCAGATCTGAGGGAAAACAATTTGTGTGGCCCTTCTAAAGAGGTAAGGGATTTCACACGAGCTTTTTGGGGCCTTTTCACAGTTTTTTTTTCACAGAATCATAGATTAGTTGGGATTGGAGGGGCTCTCTGGAGATCATCCTGTCCAGCCCCCCTGCTAGGGCAGGGTCACCTGGAGCAGGTGACACAGGAATGTGCCCAGCTGGGTTTGGAATGTTTCCAGAGAGGGGAACTCCACGCCCTCCTTGGGCACCTGTTCCAGAGCTGGACACCCTCCACCTAAAGAAGTTCTTCCTCCAGTTAAGAGGAAACTTTTTATGCTTTTTTATGCTTTTTTTAATGGCCATTGCTCCTCATCCTGTCACCGGGCACCACTGAAGAGAGTCTGGCACCGGGGAGATACTGACATGGATTGCCGAGATCCCCTCTCAGCCTTCCCTTCTCCAGACGAACCCGGCCCAGCTCCCGCAGTGTCTCCTCATCAGAGAGCTGCTCCAGCCCCAAATCCTCCGGGTGCTCCCGCAGGACCCTCTCCAGCCGCTCCTTGTCCATCTCTTCCCTTCTGGAGCACAGCACGGCAGATGTGCCTCACCAGGGCCGCGTAAAGGGAGGATCCCCTCCCTCGCCCTGCCGGCCACGCTGCTCAGAGGCTTCTCCCGGGAACGCCCGCTGTCCTTCCCCGCCCGGCCGGTCCCCGGAGCCGGCGGCGGGGCCGCGATCGGGCAGCGCCGGGCGGGAGGCGGGGGCGGCGGAGGAGGAGGGGCCTGCGGCCGGCGCGGTCCCCCCCGCCTGCCCTGGCCCGGCTGCTGGGCAGGAACCGGCCTCCCGGAGCTCCCCGGCCTCGCAGCCCCGCGCCCGGCTCCGCCTGAGGCAGCGGGCACGGGGCGCCGACCCGGCCGCCCCAGCGCTGCTCCGACGCCGCCATGGCCCCGCCGGGCCCCCCGGCCCCGAGGTAGCGGCGGTGGAAGGAGCCGAAGCCCGGTGACCGAGGAGCCCACGTCCCATCCCTGCAGCCCCGGAGCTTGCGGAGCCCACCCGGAGCTGCTGCTTCGCCGGGGGAGCTGCCATGGTTCCAGCGCACCTGACCCTGCTGGGCTTCAGCGATACTTGAAGCCGAATCTCCGTGGCTCTTTGGCCTGTGCTAACTCAATGCTATGCAAAAGAAAAGGAGGAAAAAAAAAGAAACCTTGACAGTAGTTGTGGTGGGAATGGCTGTTTCCTGCCCTGGGTGAGCCCGTGTGTGGTTTCTTGCTTGTGAGATGAACTGATTCTCCTTTACCCGGTGGAAGACGCACTACATATGGCAACCTGAAACTTTGGTAGTGCTTGGTCATTGCTGAGCGGTTGGAACTTTTACTCGTTCGTTTTGTTTGTTTCTTTTCTTTTTTTTTTTTTTTTTTTTACATAAAGTCACCTAAGGAGCCTTGTTGCTGTCTTCAGGAGCATTGGAGGAATTTGTCTTAATTCTTCACCTCAAGTGACTTTATCCCGCTGTGAGTGCAGCCAGTGCACCCACCTAAATTCTCCTTCAAAACTCCTTCCCAGCCTGGAAGATCAGGGGTCACAGACTTCTTCGAAAACTTCTCGTCCTGGGAAAGGCTGCCCATAGTTACTTTATGGGGCAGCAGCCTGGAAAAGTTCTTGGGGACCAAAGGAGGCCAAGTCTGCCTGCCCTGCACTTCATCAAAGGAGCAGGGAAGAAGGAGTCATCGAGGCATGCGGGCCCGCACTGCAACGTCTTCGTGGAACATGGTGAGAAGTTTCTATTGGTATTTGGTTTAATTTTGGTTTGCTGAGCTAGGTACAATATGGATTTATTCAAGACCATGGAGCAGATACAGATATACTTTATGGAAGTCTTGTTTTCTTTCCCTTGCTGCTTAATGCAAATCTTCTGTGATTTGTTTATTAAGAAAATACTTGGGTCAGATTGCTTGAAACCTATGGAGGGGTTATTGTACAGCTAAAGGTGAAATGCAAGGAAGTAACTTTTTAACATTGTACAAGTTTCTCATTTCTGCCTTGGTTATTTTCTGGTTTGCCGTCTGGGAAAGTGTTTGATACTTTTTGAGTTGTCTGTGTCATCATACAGACCAGCCTCAGCCAGTGGCGATGCTGTGGTCAGTAACAGGTGTTCTTTAATTATCTTTACCAAAGGGACTTTACTACTTGGAAGGAAAAAAAAAAACCAAAAAAAACAAAAAAACGTGTTCTGGGAAGTTTGTGAACTTACTGCTGTTGTGAAAAGAGTTTCTTGGTGCGTTTGGAACACCTTTGCTCAGTGGTTGCTCATTGCTGGTTGAACCCTCATCCTGTGCTGTGATGGATTGAAGTGCTAGAGGCCAGAAGTTTGGGGCAGGGCAACACTGTCACTTGCTGGCCTTCTGCAAAGTGTGGGGGGAGTTCAGAATCTCAGGAAAGAAGCCAAATGAAAAGCTCAGTAGGACTCAGAGGTAGATTTGGTGACTGCATCAAATTCTTCCTTAAACAACAAAAACAACCAAACACCCTCCCCCCCCAACCAAAGAAACTGTAAACTGAAGGCATCTCTACAGAAATGAGGTGCAGAAATGCATTGTTTTTGCTTAAACTTTGGGGCAATCCTTGCTTTTGCACAACACTTTTAAAATGCTAATGTTCTTTGAGGTGACGTGCTGCTGGCTGCTGTCTTTGGCTGGAGAATGTGATTTTGACAAAGCTTCTGCAACAGTTTCATCCTGTAGAGGAAGTTTATCTGTGAACAAAACAAAACTGCATCTGTAATCTTCATAGAACTAAAATTTGAAATATTTGCTGTGTCTGAGAACACAGTCTAGTTCGAGGAAAAGTTTTGATTTGTTCTTATTTTTTAAGGGCTTTGCTTTCTAGCTTTTGCTCATTCTGTGTTTCTAGAAGGGCTCAAGGAATTCTCTGCAGTGTTCAACAAACACACAGAGATCCCATGTTTGTACTGCCCTGCTGAAATACTGTTTTGAGTTACTTCAGTGTTTTATTTTCCCATACAATGTTTGTGCAGTGAAGAAACTTGAGGTAACTAAGGGAAGGTTGGAGAATATCAGGGCTAACTTGGCCCTCTGATGTTAAACCTGCTGATGGATTTTTTCCTTGCTTTCAGTCCTGTGATACACCCACTCCTCCACCCCCAGTTTGGTTCCTGCTTTTACTACTTTGGACAGAGTTTCAAGGTCAGATGAGATACAGCCAGAGCACTTGCTGCAAGCAATACAATATTCTTAGTCCCTTTGGTGTTTTGCTGTGGCAGAAAAGCCAGAAACATTCTTTTTTGATCATCTAACAGCAATAGGCAGATGGTAACTTCTTGCCAGTGTGACCTGAGGTCAGCAGATCCCAGCACATCACGAGGGAAAATGGAATCTCTAATGTCCATGTGCCATATGTCCACGAGAGATCTTGGTGTCTTGACTTAGAAAAGAATAAACTTGAAAGAGGACATCAGGGCGAGGACATCTGTTCAGAGAACTGCAAAAGATCAGTCTTGCTTATACACATGAGGAAGAGTTTCTTCCTTTGCATGGATGAAAAGGTTCTTCCAGGTCCTGGCAGCAGAAGGCAGTACCACTGTTCATTCTCTTCTGAGTTTGGGCTGCTCCTGACCTGAAAAATGTCACCTAAAAGATCTGGACAAACTAAGAGGGAACAAAGTTTGTTTTAGGAAGTTCTTCCTTATCCTTTCAGTAATTTGCCTTTGAAATACATAGACTGACATACTTTATAATTAATGAACAGATCGGTATTTAATGCTTTCAGTCCTGTTCAGTTATTGTGCCATGGGCTGTAGTTCATAAAAATAAGATTGGTGTTTTTTCAGGGCTTAAATATTTGCATGTTTCCCTTTCAGTACGTCATTACTCAGTTTCTTCTAAATACCAAGCACTGTATCTGGTTTCTCTGTTGCACTGTGGGAACTGGTTTGTCCCAGGAAAATTGTGTTTCTGGCTTTTCATAACTTAAGAAATGCTTGAGGAGAAATTCCATGGTGGGCCACTTAACCCCCTAGAGACAGGTGAATTCTTAAATGTACTTGTCTGAAGTTCTTATATATTAAAGCCCATGATAAGCAAGAGGTGGAACTTTTGGTGGCGGGACTTTCCTTTTAGTGTTGTTTTTATAAAGGTATTCATGATCCTGGTTTGGTGGGACCATTACCTGCAAAGCTCTACTGAGGCTCATTCAGCAGGCACTTAGTGCAAGATCTGGATTGCTTCAGTGGTACCAGATTTTGGCTGAAAGGGTTAGTGAATATTATCAAATACTAACAGTGTAAGGCAAAATAACTTTCAGCAAAGTAATTCAGTTTTTCGGTCATCGCGCTCTCCGTGGCGCCCAAAGCAACACATTGAGAGGCTTCTGAAAAGCCAGGGAGGCAACTGGCCAGAAATCAGCTCTGCTGGTGCTCAAATGTTCTGTGAGAATAATGCAGAAAGGCTCTAAATTTTGTCATGAGCTGACAATTGAGGAGTGCCTTAAGGGCAAAAAAGAAATCTATGGGCAAGTTTTTGGCTTCTCTCTTTGTGCTGTTACTTTCCCCACGGAGGGTGTTTTACAAGCTGGAGTTCATGCTCGTGTCATCACCCTGGGCAGCAGAGTAGCCCTTGCTGGGATTTTACAAATTTCACCCTGATGCAGATTACTCCAGCTCACAAGTTTGCTTGCAAGCTTGAACTTGAGGGGAATTATAAAGGCAAAGTTTGTTTCTTTCTCTCTGTTTTTCTTGGTGAGAGTTGAGTCTATAGTCACTGCTTTTTGGGGATATCCAGCTGAGAAAAAAGTGTGGCCAGTAGACAGTTAAGGGTCAAAACTCTGTCAGTGCACCTTGAAATTTGCACACTAGTGTTTCTTGTGCCTTTCCAGAACGTTAATTTCACCAAAACTCAAACTTTCTGAAAAGGAAGGTGTGTTCTTAGAGGGCTCAGCTGTGATCCCAGAGCTGGCAGGAGCTGACTGGAGTCCCTGGCAAGCACCACACCTTCCCTGACTGACTTGTGGAGGTGTTGCTGTGCTGAATGATGAGCAGATCCCCTGAAGCATGTTGGTAGAACAGTGTCTCCAAGCAAAAGCAGCACTTGAAGGCTTAAAAAATGAACTCTAATCATTGCATACGTGATGCTGAGATGAGGAAGATATTGATAAAGCACTCAAACAAAAATGGCCTTTTCATAGTCCTTCATAGTGATAAAATGTGGTCTTAGAGTTTCTCTTGCAGCAGGTGAGTGATAGGGAAGCTTAAATGAGCTGTTTACTTCACTGTAAAGAGAGATAAACTGCAGAACTGGATCCATTTTTCTTAAACATTTAGTACTGAATATAGCTGAAGTCAGCCAACTACAGTCTCTGTCATATTAGATCTGAATTCTTTTTCTTACAAGGGTGCTGAAAGTTTTACTGCTTTAATTAGGGAGCAATTGTGCAAAATGGATCTATAGCACCAGCTTGCCACAGCTGCCAGTTGGAGATGTGCCCTATACAGTTCACTGTGAGGAAAAATCCCAACAATTAAAAGTACCATTTCCCACCTTATCGATTAAAAATAAATTTTAAGGGTCTATATGTTTAATAATCTATCTTGTTTTATGCTGTTAAATTTCATGTTTCAAGTACTTAAATTGTGAAAATGAATACATTACATTATAATCAGTTCCAAGCATATCCTGGGCTCATCCCACAGTGTGGGCAGCAGGGCAGGGGGGAGATTCTCCCCCTTCTGCTCCACTGTGCTGAGACCCCACCTGCAGTGCTGTCTCCAGCATGGGAAGGACATGGAGCTGTTGGAAGGAGTCCAGAGAAGGCCATGGAGAGCTCCAAGGGCTGGACGCCTGTGCTCTGGAGGCAGCTGGGAGAGCTGGGGGTGTTCAGCTCAGAGGAGGCTCCAGGGAGAGCTCAGAGCTCCTCCCAGTGCCTAGAGGGGCTCCAAGAGAGCTGGAGAGGGACTTCGGACAAGGGTCTGGAGTGACAGGACACAGGGAATGGCTTCAGACTAAGGGTGGACGAGATATACAGAATAAATCCTTCCCTGTCAGAGTGGCACAGGTTCCCAAAGAAGCTGTGGCTGCCCCTTGATCCCTGGAAGTGTCCCGGTGGCACAGGTTCCCAAAGAAGCTGTAGCTGCCCCTTGATCCCTGGAAGTGTCCCAAGGCCAGGTTGGAGAGGGCTTGGAGCAACCTGGGATAGTGGAAGGTGTCCCTGCCCATGGCAGAGTTTTGGAACAAGATTATCTTCAAGGTCTGATTTTCGTACTCATTATCCTTTATCCTACAGGGAAGCTCAATATGTCTTCCTTATATGCAATATCCATTTATTAGATAGTCAATTGCCCATACATGGAAATGATTTAAATGAGACTCCTTCCATACTAGAACTGTTTCTTCAAACCCATGTACTTAAAACCCCTGCATTTATCTCTTTCCATTGTACCTCAGGGAATTTTTATACTCTGTCTCTGCTTCACCAACTGCAGAACCTGAGACTTCAAAGAAACTGCTTTACTACTCCTGACTCCACTTTAGACCATTCACCTGAAATTGGATCATTAGCACTGGCCTAATTGGAAGCCATTTTTTAGAGTCTGCCTTCAGTATTTCAGGTTTTCATTCTGAACTGACAAAACTTTCTTTGTTGTCAGGCTGGAGATTTGGCAGCTTCCAAATTTCAATTTCCATCTCTATTAGGAGAGACTTATCTCCAGCTCTTGGGATCATTGCTTATGAATCCACCTTCACTGTGCCTCAGTATTAGCCTGGTTAATGCTGACATCTGCTGCATGCTGAATGCAGATTTGTTTACTGCCTCTGACTGTATCCCTTTTCATCATAAAAACCTCTTGCTGTATTTTTTCTTGCTCCAATTATCAAATACTACCAGGTTATGCTAAGAAGCTCTTCCAGAAAACTTGATCTATGCATGGAATATGTATGGAAGGAGACCTAAGACTTTCTAAACTGCTTTTCCACAGGCTGAGGTGGATGATGGTGGTAATGGGGAAAGGCTAATCCCTTTCCTGGGCAAAAGCAGTTCTGTGCACTGACTAATCTTTGATAACTTGCCATATTTAAGCAGTTGATCTCCTTCATGACAAATAGGTAGTGGTTGCTCATATGCCAGACTTTCATTAACAGATTATGCTAGTTCTGCATTCTTATTTACAAATTTTAATAGGGAGGCTGTGGTAGGAAATCAGGACAGGGAGGCAAGAGAAGGCTACAGGGTATTAGCACAGAAATCATCCCTTGTAGGCGATCATCTCTTTCAGCACACTTCAACATGTACCATCAAACTCGCAGTATTTTACATTGGAAAGTTTAAATCTGAAGCTTGAAAGTGAAGAGTTGACACAGTCCTGTTGCTGAGAGTTGAGAGTGCTGAGTTTCATCCCTGGTGCTCTCAGTGTCAGGCTCTGTGGCAAATCATGAGGGTGCAGAAAGGTGAAAATAGCCTTGGAAAGTCTTGGGTCGCTGTCACTAGGGTGGTGATGCTGTTGGGTTGTGCCTTGGAACAACAGGGGTGTGTTTCCAGCTGTGCTTCTAGGAACGGTGATAAAGCAGACAAGAAATAGCTGGGAGAGTGTTTTGATAGCCCTGGTGTGGATGGGACTGTAAGCAGAGCCTTGGCAGGTGCCAAGTGAGGAATGCTCTTAGCTGGCACCAGGCAGTGGGGATGCAGAGCTGCAGGAGTTAGTGCAGCTCTTAACACCCAGCTGACATCAGTGTTGGGTTCAGTAAAGGTTCAGAGCACCTGCCGTGAGTTTTGGGCTGTTTGGAGTGTTTCAGCATCTCCAGGACATTCCTGCAGCTCCCTCAGTGTACTTGATCCACCCTGTAAAGTTTAAAACCTGGATGGCTGTGGTGCTGTGTGGGTGGACATGGGGTGTGTTACAGGTGCCATCTCTTTCAGCTGTATAAAAGACTCTGATTTGCATTTACAAAGACAGAAGGAAGTGTTTGAAACACTAGTGACCTTCTGGAGTATTTTTGCAGATAGAAAAATACAGATTTTGCTTTCCTTTTTGTTTGGCAGGGGGAAGGGGCTGCTTTCTCTCTGCAGTGTCTGTGAGGAGCAGTGTCTGCAGCCAGCAGTGTTCTGTCAGTTCAGCCTTGCTGTGCCATTCCTGTGAGAAGGAGTCAGTCTCCTTATAAAAGGTCTCTTGTGAATCCCAGAAGTCCTTTGCTGTAGGAACATCCAGGGCAGCTCCACCAGGAGAGGGATTCTTGCTTCTTTGCTTCTGTGACTCTCTTATCAGTCAGCTCTTACTCTGCTCTATGTTGACTGAAGATCAATCTAAACAATCTGTAGAGGTTATTAATCTGCTTGCCAGAGTGTCCACTTAATTGGTTTAAGGAGGATTTTTGGGCAGAAACGTAATGAACATTCAATTTTAGTGAGTAAAGCTGCCTAAGGCAATGTCTTTCCTGAGTTCTTAACTAAATTAGTTCTTAGTTAGTTCTTAACTCTGGTCTTTAAACTTATGTGTTTAATGACAGTGTTGCACTTAGGTATTAAGCGTAATTTTTTGTGAGATGGCTGGAAGTGTCATCACGCTTGTGGCAAAATTTGATACAATTCTGCTAAAATGGTGTGTTGTGCTCTAGGAGGAGTCCCTTTCTACACATTTCCTTCTGTGTCCCAAATACCAGCCTGCTTTAGTTTTTACTTAAGTACTTTCTGAAATTAGTGTTGAAATTAGATTTAGGGGTTTTTTTCATGTATATTTTCTTTTTCCCCAGCATTTTTTTCCTGGCTTTTACCAGCTGGGTTGTGAAAAGCAGGAGCTTGCTTTTATGCAGAGTGATTGCTGCTAATTTACATGGATGCGAGCAAGCTCATCATTCTTTCATGAGTGAGGAGACTGCCTGATTTATGTTGTGTCATTTCTGAGCACTGTTTTTACCTAATGAATAGAGTTTCACAACAGATTATTAATCATTAAGACTTTGGTTTCATTGTGTGTATTAAAGAATCAATATTGCTACATGTTGCCTGCCTTGAGAAGCTGCTTATCCATTAGTGCTGCTTTTCTAAGGCATTCTGGTGCATTTATCATTTTGGCTGACTTCAGTTCCTACCTTATTCCTGCCACGTCTTCCCAGGCCCTGAGCTGTGTCCAGTCTGCCTCTCTGTGGATTCCTCCTTTGAAGTGCTGTCTGAGCAGTAGCAAATGTTATTTGCTCCAGTCTCTCCTCAGAGCTCATGAAATAGTAAAAGGCTGGACCTTCCTCTGCTGTGGTTTGCACTCCACATTTGCATCAAAGCGGGAGTGATGGCCTCAGAAACTGGGAATAATGTGTGATGAAGGCTATATTGAATTACATACTCTGCTGCCTGTTGAATGCCTGGGGTTTGGATGGCAAGGCTTGCTGGAGGACAGGATTCCCCCGTTGTCTGCCCTGCTGTTTGTTCTCTGTCCAATGTCCATCTCTGCTGGAAGCACAGAGTGACCTGGGCACGTTCCTGATGCTGCAGAGGAGGAGATTTCACTTGCTCTTCCCATCCAGAATCCAAAATACACACACATGGGCTCTGTCAGGTCCTGTAGTGACCCCAGTGAGCTGATCTCCTGCACTCCACCCCTGGGGAGCTGATGGCTAATTCATGGCCTTTTTGTGTGTGTGTGTGTTCCCAGAATAAACAAGTTTGTTTTCCCAGAGGCTGAATGTGTGAATGGTAGTGGGATAAGGACAAGGAAGCTTTAAATAGGAAATTCCCTGGGCTTTCAGGAAATGTTTGCTCTGTCATTCGTGTTCAAGTTGCCCAAATTCAAAGGCTGCATGTTATGTTCAGCCTCATTTAACATACCTGGTGAAGGGCTGTTCCCAAGTTCTCAGTTCCTGGCCTGACCACAGAAGGTTATCACAGGGCTGTTATGCAGTAAACACAACTGTTTTCACTTGGGGTTTTTGTGAATGAAATTATTTAATTAATTTGAAGTGCTTAAAATTATTTACTTAATTAAAATTTAAGCTTTATTACAAAGGTGTAAAGCAAATGAAATTGTCATTTGGGGCACTGGCCACCAGATGTCTTCTGTGACTCTTCACTAACTTGCTCTGATTAAAACAATCCCTGCAGTGAGAATCGTCTTGGAAATGAACAAAAGTTTAATGGAGAACCAGGGTCAGAAGTGACAACTGTGAATTTCAGAAACAGCGGCTGTCAGGTCTTTTTAGATACTACTAGAACCTGTAATCTTGGTGTGCTTGCTTGCTGATGAAAAAAAGCTTAGTAGGTGATGTTTGCTTTCACTGTTAATGGGAAAATCTTGCTCCCTCATCTCCTCAAGCTCCATTTCAGCCCGTTCTTTGTTTAAAAAATAAAATAAATAGTTTTCAGTTCTGCATTCATTTTCACTTATTGATGTCTTCTGCAATTGGTCTAATTCCCCCACTTCTTTTGTTATGCTACACTGACTTTTGAAAAATATAAATACTTTCCTAATATTAATATTAAATATTAGATTCCTCTTCGTATAGAAATTGTTTTGGTAAATCCTCTTGTAGCATTGAGTTCAACATTTGTGAACATGAGCTTTTTATGGCAAGGATGCTCAGGGAATATCTGGAAACAAATTCAGCCTGTGACACATATTTACACAGTTGGTGTTGTCTGAATGTCAGAATTGCTCTCACAGAGCTAATGGTGGAGTTAAATTGTTATGAAGTCATAACAATGCTTACAAAAGCAAGCTGTAATCTAGTAATACTCTATTTTACTCAAATCTCTTTTGGGTGGGAGAATTTTGTAATAATGAAGAAGATTTAGTGCATCTAGCAAAATAGTTTAAGCTATAAATATGTATTTGTGAATTGGGTTTTCTTTTTATTATTTTATTGGCTCTAAGTTCTTTTCATTCCTGATATAAGTCTGACAATACATAATGTTAATTTAAAAACTACATCCCATTTTAGCCTGAATAACTGGAACAGCTATTAGAGCTATTGTTGTCTGGCTGCACCTCATGTTTGCAAATAACTTAGGAAAGCTCAAATGAAAAGTTTTGAATAAATGCCAAGCTGTTATTTCTTCTTTAATATATTTAGCTGGATGGATAAGAAGCTGCATTTAAAAGTCTCTGCAATCAAGCCATTAGTTCTTACAAGACTTATTGATGGATTACACTAAATGTGTTTGCTATATATGTTCTTTTTTTTTTCTTCTTCTTCTCAACGTGCAGCTATTTAATAGAAAATAGATGTCCTTTACAGGAAATGAACTGGAGGGAAGACAAAGCTCTTCCCATCATTTGATACTGTTGATGTTCACGTAGAAGCTGTAATTTCCCTGGGCTCTGCAGATTGTCTGTTATGTCTAAATAGTGCCTCCCACGCTGAGGGTGCATGTCAAGGTGCTATCATGTTTCAGGTATTAAGTAGTAATTACTGTTATGAGTTGATCACATAAGACAGTGTAAGTGTTGCTCAACCTTTCAAGTTCCATGTCATTGGGGAAAAAATGTGTTGGGGAAACTTCAGTCTAATTTAGACCTCTCTGTGAGAACTGCTGGTGGTTTTTACCTTGCTCTTGCTGAAAAGTGGGATAAAAAAGGCTTTTCCTGGCCACAGGTACACCACCAGATGTGGTGTGGGTTGTTGTGCTTGTGAAATACAACTTGGAGACATAATCTGGGAGTTAATTGTGGATTTGCTGCAGCAGTTAGTCTGGAGAGGGCCAGATCCTGAAGGCTGTGGCTGGTTAGCAACATGTACTGAGCTACCTCTCAAGTAGGTAATATTTTGAGCCAAGCAAAAGGAGGAATTAGAATAATAAGGGTTGGATTTTTTGAAGGCAAATGCTAGCTTGAAATGCTAATATAATCATCTTGGTGACTGCAGTTTTGCCTCTGCAAAGCAAAGGCAGTGCATGACATTTCATTGAAGACCTGCTGCAATGTTGATAAGCCGACCTCTCCTGAGAGGAATTGTGAACTTCACTGAGCAGCAGCATGGCTTTGTAATCGTGGTTAAAAACACAGGATTTGAAAAACATTAAATGAAAATAGATCAGTGCTGCATTCATTATCGGTAAGGATTCAAAGAACCGTGAAATGTTAACTTGAAATATTTGCATTCCACTCAGAGGAATAAGTAGCAGCGAGGTGTTTTTGCTCTGATTTGTTAACTTGGGCTACTTTTCCCCAAAAAAGTGAGTATTGCATTGTGTTTGCCGTGCCCACATAATTTAGTCCTGCCTAACTAGGGAGGCATTAAAAACACGGAGGTGAAAGTCACAGGCACCAACAGAGCCACTGCTGTGCAGCTCAGACATCTCTGTCATCTGCAGCCTTCCCAAGTGAGGAAGTGGTGGGCTTCAGCAGGACGGGGAGCAGGATGATGTGGAGCCCCTGGAATGAGACACATTTCAGGCCATGGGCAGCCTTGAATCACCCAGTGCTGGCGGTGCCTCGTCACCCCAGAGCCCTGAGTCACAGCAGAGGTGGCAGAGCTTTGTCTGCCCGCAGATAAAGGGTGGATGTTGTGGCTGAAATGGGGAGATCACCATCAGCCACTTCTGAAATAACTACACCGCGTGGTAGCCAAAGCGCTTGGCTGGGCTAAAATGTCTTGGCTGTTCTACCTTTAAATTGCTCCATGGATGTCACAGTTTTTAAAACTGCAGATTTAGGAGGAAGGTGGCTCTTCTGTGGTTATGAGGCTTTCATCTGGTGAAGTTGTGTTTCAGAAAGTTGATGTGCTGCTTGTGAAATGCTCCCCTAAGGCAAACAAGCCCTTCGGGGAGGGGGACTGAGGGCTGGAGTGAATCAAACAGGCATTTTACATCTCAATTATTAATACAGTACTTTTTATGATTCTCAAATTGGAATTGCTAGCAGCTGAATTTTAAAAATGTAGCAACTCCTAAAATTTTTAGAAGTAAAACTAACCCTGTGCAAGTAAAGGTGCTGTCTTCTACTCCGAGACCTCTTTACTACAGTCTTGCACAATCACTCTTGGATTTGAGTTCTCTATCTTGCTGCAGTGTGTTCTGTTTGCATCCATGGTCAGCCATGTGGAGGTGACCATAAGGGATGAGTCCAGGGGAGCCCTGCAGAGTAAGGTCTTATCTGAGAGGGCTCACACTCAAAAGGCAACTGCAGGGTGCACTCCTGATATATAATCAAATTCTGCTTTATTTAAAATGGATCCAGATAAGCAGTGCTATTAAAAATTATTATCACAAGGATGCTGAATGCAAAGCTGAACAAACGGATTTCTTTTAGAGCACAACAAATTGGATTAGAGTGTGTTGGATGCTTCCCCTTGCGCCTCTCTCCTCATCAAAAAAGGTATTTAAAAAACCAATCAGAGTGCAATGCTCTAGGCAAAAAAGGGATGGAGGAGGAGGTCTGTGAGAGAGCTTTTGCTGAGCTCTGTCAGTGCACCTACACCTTGACTCCCTGTTGTGGTGGGGCCGAGCTGTGTGAATGCAGCTCCTGCCCAAACAAAGCCCCACAGCAGCCAGGGATGTTGGAATTCACCTCCTTGTGCCATTCTGACTCCTCTGGAGTACAAACCACCCGCCCTGACTCTTGATTGCAGGGGCTGACATGTCAACCTGAGCATCCAAGGTTTGTGGCTGTGGTGAGGGAATTGCATTCAGGCTGGCATCATACCTGGGACGCTTTATCAAGCTTTGGCTTGAGGAGCTGGCCTTGCCAGGGGTTGGCCTGGGGGTGTTTTATGAGATGCACAAGTAAAAGCAGCCAGCAGGGATGGGGGAGGAGAGCCACGGAAATGTTCACGGCTCCTCCAGGACTCAGGTGCTGCTGCCAGCCCGGGTGACAGAGCTCCCATTACTGTGACACCACAAATAAACCACAACAGGGACTTTGGATCCTTTTGCCACCTCCACTCTTCCTCCCACATCTGGCCCTTGCACACAGGAGCGAGGTGCTACCAAAAGCAGACCAAATAATACAGGAAAAAAAACCAACTTTTTCTTTGCACCTGACATCAGTGTTACTTTGCAAAGAATAATTGAGATTTTCTCCAAACATTTCTTCTTCGTGCTGGGCTTGTCCTTGGATAAGTAAAATGTATATTTTCAGGCTGGGTAATTGAGGTTTGTGTAGATGATTCTGGAGATGCACCAGTCCTGTTATTCCTTGTAGCAGGGAACAGCATCACAGATAGTTAACAAGTGCCTGCTTGGATTGTTCCTAAGTCAAAACCAGATCCTTTATCTTTATGTTCTTTGTCATCATAAAGCTGCAACTTCTTGCTCTGTAACCCATATAAATCAGTAATAAGATTTCTTCACAGGAGGGAAGAGGGTTGAAAGTGTGGAAGTGCTTGAAGGCCGTCAGAGATGGAATAATTTGTGTTTGCTGGTTTAAATGGGAAGTTCTGCCTTTTGTGCAGGTATTGATGCCAACGTGGGATGCTGTGCATGTTTATTTGACTTTGATTTAGTCATTGGAGTGGGTGAAGATTAAACTCTTCCTGGATAACACCTCTAGTAGATGCCTGTCCTATAGCCACCCAGACTTGATCCTTTGAAAATCTATGTTGTATATCCCTGATATTTCACCCTCATCTTGTAACTGCTCACCTTTTGTCTTTCAGTGTGCTAAAGCTGTTTGTTTTTATTTGTTGATTATTTTGGGATTGGTTGTTGTTGGCTTTCTTTGTCTCTATCAAATTGTTGCTTTTTCTCTTGGAGAAACAACTGTCCATTTTCAAATCGGATGCTCTTGCAGGTTGAGTGATTGCTTTGTATTGTGTAAGACTATGGAAGTCCTGCTGTTGAGCTGAAGCAACTGAAATCCTTGTTTAGAAAGGAAGTAATAATTTCTTACTGCCTGCTGGAAAAGCTGTTGGCCTGCTCCTGCAGGTGACCTGCCAAGGATTTAAGAAAGAAAAATTGGGTTTTATCCTCTTTTTTCCTGGTTTTAAGATGGTCAAAGCTGGCATGAAAAATAGTGGTTTTCAGAGAGGGGCTTTGTCTGCCCAAAGCAGCAAAAAAGAGCAAACCTAATCTTGTTTTTCTTCTCAGGTCAGCTTTTAAGTTCTTGGATATATTAGCTTGCTATTGAAAATAGTATTTCTTTCTTTCTGCCACTTTAAGTAAAGGGTGATGGCTGCTTTGCCCACTCAAATTGATATTTTGGCATCTTTCTATACTTGTTCCTTGCTGCATTTTGGGAAGATTATCTTTAGAGACTGGCAGTGTCCTTTTTGGGACAGCTGGACTTGAAAGGCCGGTGGCATTTGGATAAGGTGACATCCAGACATCTCTGACATCCCTGCTGTCCTCTCCCACCACAGCCTGTGACCCCTGAGCAGTTGATCACTGCTTCTGTAATTAAACATGCAAGTTGGTGTAACTGCTGAGCCTGATGGTAGAGAACACTTTTGCAGTCTCTAAGGTGCAAAATACCACCTCCAACAGCTCAGTGGAGCCAGAAAATCAGACTTGTTCTTGGGAAGCTTGCTTTTTAGCTTTCTTGATGACATGGATCAAAGCTTTTAGCCAAACTCATCTGTGTGACTGGATCACGCTGTCTGAACGAAGCCTGAAGGGTTATGTGGACAGGAGGCTGTTGTGAGTTATAACAAGAAGCTTTGTTTTGAAAACCTGTGTTTTACTCCTACATTGCAATTGCAGGGGATGGGACTTAGATTTCCACTTTGTTCTTGCCAGTTGTTGAGGCCTGACCTGGAGCTTGCTGGGAGGTTGGCAGTGTGATTGCAGCACTTTGGAGCAGGACAGACACTTGGGGCTTCCAGTTCAGACACTTTTTCTCATCCAGCCTGCAGATTTTTATCTCTTTTAACAAACAGTCGCAGAAATTGAAGAAACAATGCACAGGTTCACGTCTCAGCAATTTCTCTTCTTCCATGAACCCTGACCAACACAGCAATGGGAAAGAAAGAACATAATAGTGGCAAAATGTGGTGTGTGTCTCCTTCATTCTGCAAAGCCTGTATTTTAAGGAAGATTATGTTGCTGGACTCAATAGTCCAGAAACATTGTCCTTTCATTTCCTCTACATTGTCTCTTTCCTACAAATACTATTTTCATAAGATGCAGTCAGAATTAATGCCTTTTTTTTTTATATATGTCTTTTCTGTGTCATCAAATAACCATTCCAGCTGAGATCAAGTTCATGCTTCAGCATCCATATTCAAAGGAGAAGTCTTAAGGATTATCAAAAAGCTGAAGCTGGAGGAGGCCATCTTGCCTTCATGATCCTTTGGGCTTTGAGATTTTGGTTCAGAGCATTTGGTAGTTTTTTTTACCTCATGTCTGGGGACATTTTATCATCCTCCTCTTTCCTGTTCCAAGCAATTACCATTTATTTTATCTTCAAGCAGCAGCCTGTGGCAATAAATTTTAGGAAATTCCTTCCCGCCCTTTATTAAGCCCTACATAATAGCTTCCGCTACTCACTCATACATTCATTAGGAAGAATTAAACGAGTGCTGGCACCCATTAGCAGAACGTTTAATAACCTCTCCAAGGGAAGGTGCAGCAGATTGGAATAAATGAACAGGAGCAAAAACAAATGAAATAACTTCACAGAATATGCTCAACTAATTCGTTCTTAGAAAAACTACTTATTTACATGAACGTAACACTTCCAAAGTTGTCAGGTTGAAACCCCTGGCAGAAGAGTCCCTGAAGATCTACAGGCAGTGACAGTGGGAAGGGTTCTGGGCATTTTAGGAGAGAAAAGGCATTTTAGTGTGTCCTACCCACTTCCCCAGCTGCTGGTGCTGTCAGCAAGGCTGATGGCTGTGCTTATGGACTGCAGGGAGGACATCTGTCCTGTAGGAACTGGGCCATAACTAATAGCTCATCTCATCTGGTAGCAGCCACACCACAGTCCTTGGATGCCTGTGATGGCTGATCCCTGCCAGGATGGGCTGTGGGGCAAACACAGACCTCATACCAGTAAGGAAATTACCCCTCCTCCATTGGTTCTTAACTATTGTTTTAAAGGAGATTCACGCTCAGCTGACAGCTGGCATAGGAGAGATCATAGTTTGAGTAACCCTAAGTGTCTTTCCCAGAATAAAGTTAATATTGGAGGCATTGCTGTAGGGAATTTCCTTAGGAAATTTCAACTTGTAAAGCACTGGAGTTGCACATTACAGGAAGAGTTTTGCCACGACTTCTAGTACTTTCCATTATTCGACAGCATTTTAATTTTCATGTGTATGATCTGATCCACGCAAATGACGGAAAGTTGCTGGCACGCCTGTAGATGCAAGTGCTCTTTTGCTGGATATACATTCCCTCTTGTCTTGGCAGAAAACAAGCAGAGCTTTAAGATGTGCTCCTGTGTGTAACTCGTGACAGCTCCGTACCCTGGTGTAAAACAAACACTGTACCCACGGTGCCTTGCAGTGTCACAGTAAGTGTCTCAGCTGTGCTCAGCAGCCTTTCTCCTCCAGGATCTGATACTGACACGTCGTTTTCAAACACCCAGACTGATTCTCTGTTGAAAAAAAAGAAGAATTCTAGTAAATAAAGCAAATGAAAACTCTACAGTAGCAGTTTTTGTGGCTAACGTTTCATATTGGCAGTGCTGACAACCTTGTTTTCATTTTGCTGTTACTTGTTTTGGAGACAAAAATGTCATTGTTCAAATGTAACTCAGGTCTTGTGGATGAGAGAGTTTTTTGAGATTTTGTGTTGTTGTTTTTTTTTTTTTTTTCTGTAGTCATTTCTGATCTCATTTGAGGAGCTCAACGAGTTGAGAACAGTGACACAATAATTGCAGTTATTGAACCAGAGATGCAGTCTAAGACTTTTACCTGGATCACTACATTTGATTGATATTTTAATTTGGTTTTCTGGCAGATGAAAGATAATGAGAATCAGTTTGCAGTTGGAAATATTTGCACTGGAGAATTCCTAATTTTTTTTTAATTATTGCTTTTCCCCTGCTTATAGCATATATGCAAGTTTCCTGTTTGAGACCCCTCATTATATTTCAAGCATCAACAGTATCTGAATGGAAGGAATCTGCACAAATCATTTCAATATGTTGCTAATATACTCAGAATATCTTTTTTCTAGTTTCTGTGCAGGATAATAGCTTGGATAACAGCTTTCAGACACGTAAATAACATTGCAGAGACATGGTGCAGACTCCTTAATGGATAAATGTATTTATAAACCTGGTTATTTGCATTGCTTTTTAAATGGCCTGATGACCACCCTTCATCTGAAGGAAGAAATAATTTGGGTAGATTTTGAGCAGATTGGTTTTGGCTCTGTCTCCTGCTGTGGTAGGTGGACAATGAAGTGTTCCAATAGCAGGACTGAACCTGCAGAAGAGCAGGATGAAATGCTGCTGATGAGCTGATTTATTCCTGTGGGGTCACTCCCCTGCTAGTAAATAGCAGCGTTGGTAATTCTTGCTATTTTCTTGCAAGTTTGCAGTATTTCCTAGCTGAAATACTGCTGGATAGAGGCAGTAAAAGCATTGATCACATCCCTCCAGCCGTGCTCCCTCCCGCTCCAGCTTTCCCTTCTCCCCCACTGCTTTCCTTGTGGTGCCAGTTGCTGCTACTGGAGGAGATCTCTTTTCATTTTAATTACTCTGGAAGCTTTTGTCCCGGATTTGAGAGACTTGCCTAAAGGCACAACGGAGATTGCAAATGGTTGCCCCTCATATATAAGCTAATAATTATAATATAAGCTAAAATTGTAATAATATCTTTATCGCTTTGGAACAATTCCCTGCTCCCTCCGTCCTCTGGAGCAACAGAAGCCATTCAGCGCTGTGACACTTGATCAGGAGCTCAGCTTGCTAATGGATTTCTGATTGTTCTCCCAGCCCATTCTCCTGATGAATGGTGCTCTGGCAGTCTGGGGAGCCCACAGAAAGGCAATGACAGGATGGCAGAGCCTTTCTCTGGGAGAGAACAAGAGCAGGTTCCCTCTCCTGTCCCCGTGGCTGCTCTCCTGCTCAATTAGATAGCTGAAATTAACTTTACAGCTTATATTAGCTCTTTCCAGGGTGTCTGGCGGAATCCCTCCTTGCTCTGGGGAGCCTTGAGCAGGTTTTCCTGTGGCTGTCTCACTCTGTGAATGCCTTGAAGCAGTGCTGTTACAGAGCTGGCTGGTGTAGGGCTGTTTGTGGGAGGTGTGTTTTGGGTGGGGGGGTTTCTCTGCCTCCTGGACAAAACACCTTTTCATGCCAGACCCTCTCCATTTCAGGCCAGGGAAGCCACCTCTGCCAGGGGTCAACCTGCAGGGTGCCCCTGCACAGCTGCCTTCAATAGAGCTTTTATGCAAGGAACTCTTAAATGTGCTGTGGCTGTTGGTTTAATAACTCCGGTGTATGGTGTGGAATATCGACTTGAGGGCTTGTGGGTGCTAGTGGGAAAATTCAGGGTGATCTCTTTATTTCTGTTGTTACAGGACAGCAAACGTCTATAAAGTAAAATAACATTGTAGAAAGAAAAATTTATTCTTAGGAATGATTAACTAAAGTGTTTTTATTGACTTAAAATCAGCATTTGTGGCCCCTTTACCATCTCTAAGAACCAGAACCAGCTCATTCCTTTCTCTTGAAGGATTGTTTCCCTTCCGACAACTCCCAGAGAACCACAAAAATGAATTTTGGGCTTTGTAATTAAGATATCTTGAGTTATTTCTGATTTGTCAACATGACTGATGAAAGGGGTTATACATTTCTGTTCCTTTCACTGATACACTCCTGCATGTGGAGGCATTCTGGGGGCTTTGTGGGTGTCAATCTGCAGAGTGCCAGCCTGCAGACTTCACTGCAGGAGCAGTGGCACAGCTCTGCCTGGGGAGATCCCCTTCAGGCTGTGCACCCCCATATTTTGTTTTCTGGAAAACTCCAGGCTAATTCAGCCTGGGGGGTCGAGCCTGTAGAAGACAGCCAGTGATAAACGAAGTTGTACCAACCTACACAATAAACATTAATAATACCTTGCAAGATGTTTTACTCCCATGCATCTGAGGAATACCTGCTGAGTGATCTAGCTCACATTTCAGCAGATACGGCCAGCTTTAAAAAAAGTGACTAATGAATTGTTGGCTTAGCTCAGTTTTATGGCTTAGAAGTTCAGGCTGTGCATTTCATTCCGTCACAATCTCATTATATCCAGCAGCTGCCTCTGGCCTGGTTCAGATAAACAGTATTAACTTGTATTTAACCCCAAACCCTGTGTGCATGGGCTGTGCTGCCTTTCCCTTACACAGGTGGTTTGTACCAAGGTAAATCCTTTCCCTGCAGGCAGCTGGCCCTAGGGAGAGCTGATGGGCAGTACAGGAGTGCCCCAGGATCCCTGGGTTTTCAGGAGCAATTCTGATGGGACTCCTCTTCTTGTGAGGAGAACGTTTCCCAGGACGTGCTGTCTTTTGGTAGGATTTTGAAGTGGTGCTCCCATAGTTCTAAGAAGCTTTTCCCCAAGATCTTCCTACTTGTCTAGGAAGAAAGCCAGTTTATCCTCGTCTCTTTCTATTACTCACTTGTTTTGACTGGCATTATTGCTCTTCCTGATTTTTTTTTTCCTGTTTCCATGATCTTTCTGCCTCTTTGACTTCCTGCAAACTTAGCAGAGCTTATGGATCAGTTTCAAAAGCCATCAAGTGCAGACCTGCTGGGCTCCTCTCAGGGCCAGGGTACCTGACAGTGTCACTTTGCCCAGTCCTGTCCCTGCTGAGATGTGCAGCTGGAGCTCCCCTCTCTGCTCTTTTGTTTGACTCCTCCATAAAAGCAAGTTGATGATTTCAACTTGAAATAGTTGTACCTGTGTCCTGTGGACAGGCTAATACAGCTATCTCTACAGGCTTCTGTTATCTCTTCATTCACAGTGCAGAAAATGTGAAGAAATGTGTAGGGTTTTTTTCCTGTCAATCTAGTGCTTTGTTTTAGTAACTGGTTTGGGGCCTTGTTTGCTGTTTGAACTACTCCATTTGGGTTTTTAGTGTTTTTTGAAAGCATGCCATCAGAACAGTATACTCAAGTGTTTCCAAACTTCCCAATTACGTAGTGAATAATCACTGCGCCAGAACCACCAGGAATCTTTCTTATCATACATGTTTTGGTTTGTTTTTTTTTTTTTTCCTTTGATTACAGTCTTGCTGAAAGACACTGTTCAGGCAAACATTCCTCTTTGTGTTCCCTGGGATGGACTGTCAGTTTGTTAGGCTTCCAGCAGTCCTGTTTATTCACGTGTGCCTTTGGAAGAGTTGCAACACAGCAGGCCCATTTTGCCTTTGTTCACTGCTAAACAATTAGAAAATAATTTATGGCTTTGCTTTTGCTTTTGACTCTCCTAAGAAAATGATGGCATATTCTTACCCCAAGAGCTACAGCTCTGAGCCCTTTGTATCAGAGAGAAGCTGTTCCTCATCTGTGTTGGCACAGCGTTGGGGCACTCTGCTGATGCTTGGGCCATTTGGCTGTTACTTAGAATTAAATGAATAATGAATTTTTCCCATTCATCCAGAACCGGCTAAGTGTTAGAAGTGATGTATGTGTGAGATCCCTGCCTGGGAGCAGCAGTGAGACTGAAGAATTGAATGCAGTTCAGGCAGGCTGGAGTATCCATGAGTGTGTGGGATCATTAGTACTTTAGGGTCCATCTGCCCCCCACTAGCAGCCAGTTGCTGTGTCTGACAAGCAACTGAGATTTTATTCTAACCCAGGAAAACATTTGTGTTGTGTGTATGGAATTAGCACCTAGGTTTATTGATCATCTAATAGTGTTGTCCTGGGCTGTTTAATCTATTGAAGGTTAATTAAAAAAAAGGAATGGCCAACACAGGGACCTGATTGTTAATCTGAGTGTGACTGTGCAGAAGTGAGTTCTTTATGGACTGAAATTGGTTTATAAGCCTTTTCTAGATTGCTTTCCCTCTGCCTCCTGCTCTGTGCCTGGCATTTTTTTCCCAGCTTGACATAAATATTTGGCTAAGGCTAAAGGGATGAACAGAATTACATACTATCAGCAGAATTAGAGGGGGAAAAAAGGTTATTCTGCCAATCACATCATGCGCTGGGTAGAGCAAAGACTTGACTTAATGCATTTTATTGTATTTGGCATATGCTAAACAGGATGAGGATCCAGTGGGTGCAGGTCATCGCCCACTGCCAGTTTCCCAGGCTTTGGGAGAGCCCTCCATCCAGGAGTTCCAGCGAGCTGCGGGCTGGAACGAGCGGCATGTGTCGGTACCCGCTGTGCAATGTGACCTCTGCTGCATTCCCCGGGCTCATTCCTGGCATAACTTGGCTTCTCCATCCCCACCCCCTGTCCTGGCTGGTTCATGGTCAGGCTGGAGAACCGTGGTAACCCCAGAGCCAGGCCTGAGTCCTGCTTAACTGTGTGCCTGGAGACCAGCTCAGGGTCTGAGCCCACCATGGCACAGCAGGAATGCTGGACAGGAGGGGATGGCACCTGGAAAAGTCATCCTGTCACTAAACCAGCCAGCCAGCACTGCTGTCCCAGTGACACAGCCAAACTTTAGACATGTGCAGCCATCACCATGCACTGATACTTAACCTTGTTAAGGGTAGGGTAACCTCTTCCGAAGTAATTTAAGCAAGAAAAGAAATCTGTAATGCTGGAGTAAGTGTAAATTACTGGGTTATGTGTCTGTACGTGTGACCTTTGGATTACAGCAAAGTGTCTAACAGGCAAGACCTTTTGCTGTGAGTTTTCTTCTAGAGTGTGCTCATCAGGCTGAGAACAGCTGCTGGTATAAGATATAATTAAGGTTTAATTGGAGATGTCCATTAGGAGAAAGAGTGGGGAACACTGCGAGAAAATAAAGAGAATAAACTGTGAAGGTTGAAAAGAAGAAGAAAGTTTAAAGAATACTAAACTGAGAAATGGGAGCTGATGCAATATTGGTGCAGTGGAGGAGAAAAAGAAAGAGCTGAGGAGCCACACTGGAGCCAGAGGGCATTAGAACAGCTGAGCTGGCAGAGCAGATCTCAGAAGTACAGTTGCCTGAATTATTCTGAGATGGAAGAGAAGAGGAGCTGAGGAAGATCAGGGCATGAATTTGAAGAGCTTGGAATTGAAAATAAGTGGGTTTTAGATGGCAGAAGTATATATGTTGAAGGGCAGGAGGCCTTTTGGGGTGAAATGATGAAGTTTTTTGCTGGAGGGCCCTGCAGTTCTTGGAGAATGGATTGTAATGGTTCTGCCCCAGTGGATGGGAGTGAGTGTTGAATTGCTAGCAAAATGCCTTTTCTTCAAAATATCATTGTTAATCTCTCTTAGTGTCAGTGGTGTGTTCAAATAGGAGTTTACTGCCCTTGTTTTTGTCTTGTCAGTGTTTCAGAGGGGGTTGTTTATGTCAAGCACGTTGGCAGTGGCACAAGAGAGGTGAGTTGCTCTCCCAGTGGTTGGTGTCCCTGGTGCTGCTCTGGGACAGCACCACCAAACATCACAAATCAAAAGCTCTGCAGCCAATCCAATGCTCCAGAGCCCTGCTTAGCAGAACAGTTTATCCTGGTGGAATTGTAGGGGTGAGAAAACCTCAGGGTGTACTCCCTACCTCCCTTGTGGCTCTGCAGGATCAGAGGCATCAGGGAATGCATTGGATTGTCCTTGGCTGTGCAGGAAGTCCAGAATGGATGCATTGAAGGCTGATGGCCATCATGGATTGTCTGGGACGTTTCACCCTATAAATTCTAGCCAAAATGAAACTAATTCCTTTAAAACAAAATATTTAGGCAGGCTCTATTTAAACATCCCCTGCAGCTTCCTTTCTTTTATATTGCTTGCCTAAGTAAGTTTGAAATTCTGCTGTTGAGAATGGAAAACTCCACAGTGGCAGTTTCCAGTGAATTTTCTAATTGTGAGCATGTGCACTCAGTGCCTTCAGATCTTCATCGTGCCCTTTAGCAGGGTTGCTTCAAACTCTTTATGGAGGGAAGTGCCTTTTCCTAAGAACCGGGGAATGTTTGAAATGTTGAGAACAGATTTAGTATCTTTTGATGAGAAGGTTAGTCTGGTGCTTAGAGCAAAGTCCTGGGAGCTGTAAAAGTGCAGGGCTATTACGCCAGCAGAGCCAACTGACTTTCCTCTCTGTATGACCTCCAGCAAGTCCTCAGACCTCTTTGCATATCATTCAACCCAGCTGGAAAACCTAAGTAAACAGCAGGAACCTTGCTTCAAGCCAGAAGCCTCAACTGAGTGAGTTATTCTGGGGAATTGGAATAAGTCGTGAATTAGAGTCAGGTAAACAGCATGTAGATTGGATTGCTTTAAAGAGAAAATAATTTTGTAAATGTCCAAAACCACTTTAATTTGGCTTAGTTTGGATGGGTGGAATGATTGCTTTGTCCTACTTTACAGTAAAGGGGGAAAAAATCTACTTGCAGTTTCTGTTTTCATCAGACTGTTTACAGAGTCTGTAGAAATCGAGTTAATCAATATTTCTGTTAGACACCTCTTTGGGCCCTGTGCCACATGCACACATTTTTAAACCCTTCAATCTTGTATCATTTATGGAGATGGTATTGTCAGAAATAGTACTGTAAATAATTTATTCTGCTGCCAGTGCTTTTCTAAAGGTCTCTAGGCATGAGGCAAGATTTCCTCCAGGAGCTGTAAAGCCTCCAGATCAGTTTGCTGTGGCAGAAGGATTTATTTTTTTGAGAGAGACAATGTGGATGGTGGAAATGATGAGTTATTTCAGGGACTGGCTCACAGCTGTTTCTTTTTGCATCATTTTTGGGATCTAGAGTAGAGCAATTAGTAAAGTGGGATCATTGTTTTGTGGGTTCTTGGGACGAGCTGGGTTCCTTGGTGCTTCCAACCTCCCGAATCCACAGATGTCTGCGTGTGTCAGTGCCCTGGAGTGTGGCAATGATGGGTTCCCTGTGGCTGTGCCAGCTGGAAGCAGCCAAGGGGCAGCTAAATTCACCTGTGCTCAGCCCTGGCATGGGGTGTGTTGTGCTGTAACAATTCCAGGCTGCAGACCGTGCTTTTCACTGCATTGCACAGCTGCAGCAGAAGCACAGAGACTCCAGCTTGCAGATTTGATGTTTTCCTCTCTCAGGTGATGCTGTTTTTAACTACACTGTCAGTTGCAGAGGAAATGTGGCACCGTCTTCTCTTTGTATTGTTGAGAGCAATTCCTTTGAGGGTGGCTGGTGAATTCAGGCCCATTGCAGCTGGACATGCCAGCCTGGAACAGAAGATGGAAATCTGTCAAACTTCTGTAACTTCTGAGAGACTGGAAACTTTGTTGATTGAAGAGAAAACCCTATAGCAGGCCTAAGTAAACAGCTGTGCATTGGAAAGCTTGCAAGAAAGTCACTACCTCCAATTTACTCATGAAAATCTTCCCAGGTCTTTAACACTGGTTTGGATTTCTGGGTAATGAATAGAGAGTGCAAAGAAAATTCCAGGTACGCTCACTTGGTTTACTCCCCAAATAAACTAGAAGGCAAGTTTCTAACAGGAAAGCAGGCACAGGTAGCCTAAATTATCTCCAAGCTTCAGGGCTTGATGACCCTTATGGGTCCCTTCCAATCCAGAATATTCTGTGATTTGCTGCAGGTTTACACCCAGAGAGCTGATGTAGCTTTAATGATGGTGCATCAAAGCTCTTTCTGAAGCACTGACAGCAGTTGTCAAGAGACTACTTGGGTATCACGTGCTCCATTATTGTGCTCTGATGGTCTCTGCTCTCTGGATATAGTCTGTATATAAGCAGTAACCCACAGAGATTGGTTGTTGTTGTTGATGTAAATCTTGGTGGTTCCTGGCAATGCCCTTCCCTGTCTTCACTCACCTTCAGTGACACGTATAGAAATCAACATCTTCAAACAAATTAAGATTAAAAGCAATTTAAAAGAGAAACTGTGGCGTTTTGCTTGGAGGAGTAACAAAAACACAGCCTGGCTAGTCTTGCAGTGCAGATGGCTACTTACAGGTATGGGATGAAACAAATGGATCCTGTATTTCCTGTAAGGATCACAACCTGCCTGATGCAGCTGAGGAGTCTCCCTCCCTGTGGGTGCAATGGTAAAGCAGTTTGCTAACAGCTCCACCAGCCAGGCTCCAGCTTGATTAATAGATGAATCCTCAAATGCCTGCTTTGCGTAGATGTATGCACTCTTAAAAATTGCCTTTCTGCAGTGCTTTGGGAAAACACTAAGTAAAATAGTTAAAAATAACTTGTATTACTTCATGTCAGGTATAAAACATTGCATTTTGACTCAAACTGTAGATTAAAGTGGGAGGCTGTGTCTTTGCTTCTTTTTGTTTTACAGCCCCCAAGGTGGCTGTTTCACATGAAACAGTGTCATCAGGCTTTGTTGTCAGTGAATTTTGTGCTTCAAAGGGAAGAATCAAAAACTGAATCTACCAGTTTTTATACTGACAGAACAAACCTTGCAGTATTTGAAGTTTCCTTCTGAGATAATTTTTTTCCCATGGCTTATTTTGGTTTAGTTGCACGATCTACCCTGGCATTTCTCCTAGTGGGCTGAGATGTCTTGGGACCGTGGATTTTTGGTTGTCTTGCTCCAGCTGATGGTGTGTTTGCAGCTCTGCTGACCTCGTGCAGCCGTTCGGAGCTCTGCCACTTGGTGACAGTCTTTTAAAATAAAATCATCACCACTAAAGGGGAGGCTTGAGCTCAACTGACCAAAGTGTGTTTCTCCACAGCAAAGCTCAGAGTAAAGAAGGCTGGCCTACAGGGACTTATTTGCATGAAAGTAAAGTGCTGGGATTCAGCTCCTCAATACCAGTTTGCTCTAAATACCAGGTTATCACTTCTAATTATATCATTCCCTGGAATATCATGTGCTGGTAGGACTTTTTTGTGGAGCAGTAGATGGCAGGCCTCCATCACTGCAGTGTGTCTCAGGTTGTCACCAGAGGGGACACACATCCACACCTTGTGTTCACACCTTGTGAGCAGCCTCTAAAAGGCTGTTCAGGCTGTGCTGCTCATCTTTCACCAGCACCAGGATTGTGCCTTTCCGTGGAGGTTTTTGCTAATTTATTCTAGACAGTGAATCTGTTAGCTGGACTTTTTTCAAGTGAAGAAAATATGTTTCATGCAGGTTTCCTGCGTAGTGTCTGCGTGGTAGCTGGTCCATACCTAATAACTTGCAGCCAAATTTAATCCAGGAATGGAGGGAGAAGCAGGGAAAGCTCGTGTCAATCTTCCTGCACAGTAGAAGCTGGTCAGATGAGCATTTGTGTTGTACTGGACTAACCACAGAATATCTTCATTGAATCATTCCACTTTATTTTCTCTTTCCACTCAAATCTGGCAAAGTTCTCCCAGAAAGTCAGAGCAGTAGAATAAAATAAAAAATGAAGTTTGCTCTTTTTGTGCTGCTCTGTGGCAACACTGCCTGTTGAAACATTCATGAACCCATCTAGTATTAAGCTATTTTAGTGGATTTCATGCTGCTGGTGCCAGGAGAACCTTTCTAGTCCTGAAGCAAATCAGTAATCTCAAGAATTTGGGATCAATTTTCTTGGGTTCTGAAATCTGGTGTGCTGCAAAGTGAGATAATTTGTGCTGTGTTCAGTTCAGTGCAGAATTGTGGAAGTACCCAGTAAAGTCAAAGCACTAGTGCTTTTCACAGAATTATGGAATTGTTGAGGTTGGAAAAGCCCTCCAAGATCAAGTGCAGCCATTAACCCTGTGCTGTCAAGACCACAACTAAACCATGTCCCTTTTAATGGTTCTTTTTATTAATTTGCAGCTATATCCCAGGATTATAAAACAGACAGAAAGAAAAGCTGGTGAAGGCCAATTTCCACTAGAATAAACCCGCTTAATGGGGTTGCTGAAGGCAACAGAGAGATTTTGACATTGGGCCTGCTCCTCACCTAATGCAAACTTCGATTAAAACTTTACAGTGTTTTGATTAAACATTATAGTAGAAGTTTCCTTATTATATTTTGCTTGTTTATTAAATTCCCAGTGTGGGAACACTGGTGTTACAGAAAATGATTTTCCATTTTCAGCACCATGATACCTCAGAGCTGTTTCTGAGCTGTGTGACTGCAGGTACTTGCACAGCGCTGGCTGGGTGAGCAGGATTTCCCTTAGCAGAGGGCAGGTGAGCAGGACAAATCAGACTTCTGGAACCACAACAGCAACCCCCTTATGTTTCCATCTTGCTCAGCTCCAGACAAACTGTGAGGGATGCTTGTTTTTGTGCAACCTGAGCTGCAGCAGCCTGTCCGGGTGGTGTGGGTGTCTGCTGTCTGTGTCTGACACAGGAGGACAGCAGTCTCTCTAAGCCGTCTTTCTGTCTCCAGCAGCAGCAGATCCTCTGTCTGGGCAGAGGATCCTGTCTGCAGTGCTGCCTCAGCTGCTGCTTTCAGACAGCCTCAGCTCTTGCCTTCTCCTTCTTAATGGTCTGGAGAGGATGGAAGTGGGAGGAGGGGGCAGAAATCCTCTTTATTTGCAATTTTGACGTAGCAGCAATGGTAGAGCTTGGTTTTTATGCTCTGTGTTTAAGGCAGGGCATGGTTCCCTTCTGTAAATTCTCTAATACAAAGATAAACACTCAGAAAGAAAATACATCTTACTGAGGTGTAGGATGCTTTAGGGTTACCTTGCTAAGCTCTGAGTTTCCAACGCAAAACAGAGTATTTCTGAGAGCTGTGGCTCAGCAGCACCAAGGGTCTGGCCTTCTGTCAGTAGGCTGGTACTTGGTTTTGGATTGTGTAAGTAATTAGTTTGGGACACATGGCACAGAACCATAGCCAGAGGATAATATAGTGGATTATTTAGATAGCTTGATGTGCCAGGGAGATGAATTTTGTCTCCATTCCTTTCAATCTCGCTCATACGCTGGAGGAGCAGGGGAGCAGCTTCAGCAGCTCAAAGCTGGCCTGCTCCAGCTGCCCCAGAAGAGCTCTTGGTTGTGTCAACACTGGAGACTCAGCTCTCTTGGAACCCAGGTCATGAAGGATAGCACGAGGCCGTTTTTTCTGAGTTCTTTCCCTTTTCTGCAATTCCTGAAATATTAGCCTTTTTGAAATAACTGCCGTCGTTTTCCAACCAGGGGTGTCTGTGAAGCAGTGCTCCATCTCTGGCCACGATGACACTGCTTGGCACGAGCGGCTGCCAGGTGAGTGAAAGTTGATCTGGAGCTGTGGAGAGAGTGGAAATAATGTGGCCTGGGACATGTGTATGCAATTTGTGCAGATGATTCAAGTGAGAGCCATGGCAACTGAGATAAACAGAGGGAAAGATACTGGAAAACCAGCAGTGGCTTCATTTTAATAGCACAGCCTTGATTCCAGACAGCTCAGATGTTTACTAGAAGAGCTTCATCTTCCTCCATCTCTTCCTCCCCACCACCCCCATTGCTCTGCATGCACTTAGTCATGAGATCAGATGGCTGCTTGGATGAAGCACTGCAGGCCAAATTCCACTGTTTCTACTTGAGCAAAAAAAGCCATCGCCTGTCTTCAAATATGGGCTGCAGAATTTCTCTCCCTGTTTGCACACCCATGATTCAAAGCACCCTCATAAAAACGCATCTTAGAGCTTCCCATGGAGCAAAATGAACTTCCTTGAAAGCGTTGTGGATTATTTGGCCTAGTGCTGAGATTGGGATTTGCTTTTGCTAGAGGTAAAACTATTGGGGCAAGCTCAAAGCCTGTGCTGTCTAAAGGTGAAGGCTAGAATGGCAAGAGTGGAGCGGAGCGCACCAGGATTAAAGCACACCACTGCTGCTCTTCCCGTGTGAAGTCAGAGCGAAGCTGGCTGATCTGTGGCTGTTGAACAACAAACAGCTCTGGAGAAGATCAAGCCCAACTTCCATGCCAGGGCTCCGTGGCGTGCTTGGCAGCGGGGCCGTGCTGGTGTGTGGGCTTTGGGCAGGAGAAACCTCAGGCTGCAAGTGGAAACAGCCCAGCGAGAGCAGCAGGCGCCGTGCGCTGTTCCGCCGGGAGAGGGTTGGGAACGAGGACCTGAGTTCTGTCTCCAAGTAAACCATCCTGTGCTTGCTGCCCTGGGTTGTGTAATCTGGCATAGGGCTGCACTTTGGGTATGCTTATCCCAAATTCACCTCCCAGGGGAGCTGCTGGTGATTCACCTCTCTGAATCATAATTCCTGACGCTTTTCTAATCGCCGTCCTTAGTGCGTCCTTGGTTCACGGGCTGCCAATCCAGTCTGATTGCAAGAAAAAGAGTTTTCAAGCAGTTTAAAAGTTTGCCAGTTTCCTACACCAATGCATTAATCCCACGTCAAGGCTCTGGCTCATTTCTTTTCCTCTGTTGCTTTAAGAGTGAACCAGAAGACACAAAAAATTAGAGAAAGAAATTTAGTTAGCTGTAGAAATGTGATAAATGAGCAGTAATTTGATTGTGAGCAAAAGCATTCCTTGTATGCAGTTTTCAGTTCACAGTTTGTAAAACAGAGTGTCTTTGCCTGTTTAGAAAAGCTGCTCTTTTTGTAAGAACTGGCAGGATCCTCAATCCTCTCTTTCCAAGACAGTGCAAATACTAATTAAAAAAATCTATATCTAAATAAAGTTGTTTGCATATATTAACACTAGATATCTTTTTCACATATGGTTCAACATAAAACTCCCAGTTCTGCACAGAGAATATGAAGCTTTGTATGCATTTTTATGAATGACTGACAATAAGGATTAAAGCAAGTTTTGCAGGTACCCTTGTTTTGGAGCAGGAATGGAGTCAGGGCACTGTTTTCTGAACTCTTGGCCCACGTGAAGCCATCCTGCACTTCTTAGCACTTACATGCTCCAGTCCTGCTGCCTGCTCTTCTGGTGGCTCCAAGCTCCTCCTCATGTGCTCCATATTCTTGGTCTCAGATATTGCAGTGTTTGTGATAACACGTCTTACTCTGCAGTGTGAGGAAATTAATGTTAGGTGCTCCTGTGAGGCAGGGATCAGGAACCCTCTGCCTTTCTGCCCTAGAGTGAAGTGTGAACAGGTTTGTCTTAGACATTAATCAGGAACCCTCTGCTAGCAAAAGGCTTTTGCCTTTCTGCCCTAGAGTGAAGTGTGAACAGGTTTGTCTTAGACATTTATCTTCCTTTACTTGGCTTGAATGGAATGAGCAGGCTCTCCAGCAAGGAGGCCTTTTCCCTAGGATGTGTGTTACCAACATTAGTGGAGATGATAAAACAAGACACTCGTCTTTCTCTCTGAATTTGTTCTCCACTTCATTATTTACTTTTACATTTTTATGTCACTTCCAGTTCTCTTATCATGGTGAAATCTTTCAGAGAGGATAAAAGCTGAAGACTACAAGCAGAAACTAGAATTTTTCAGCTGCCTTTGCTATCAAGCTGCAAACATCAGTCAGAAGCCCAGTGTTTATTTTGCTTTTGTTACCATTCCTGTATGAAAAAAAAATGTACATAAAAGGGCTGTTTGCTGACTTGCAGTAATTGGGAGAACACAAAGAGCTGAGTGAAGGGATTCAGAAGGAAGAGAAACAGAGTTCAGTTTTGAGTCGTGGAGAATGCTTTTCCCAATCCAGTGTTTTTTGCATGCATGTCTCCCCATGGTGGTTTCAGGTCTCTTCACAGAGTCCACCCACAAGCACGTGTCCTTACCCTGTTGGGGTGTTCCCTTAACATTCCCTCCTGGAACAGATTTTCTCTTCTTTTGCCTGCCTGCCCTTGCTGGGAAAATAAAACTGAGAAACTGGGAGTCATTCACTTGGAAAATTTAGTGTGAAAAATTGGAAAATTTAGTGTGATTTTGAATTTTGAAGGCACTTTAAAAAGGGTGCAGCTTGAGAGCAGAGGTTTGCACTCAATAATAGAGCTGGAACTGCAATCCCATGGGAACAGGGGCAGAGCTGGATGGGTCAGAGGAAGTGGTGGACCAGTGCTCGTAGGTGTTCTGTCAGAACCAAAATATTTTCCACAGGATTCAGAGTGGAAATTTAAGCTTTCCTAGAAGTATTCCCAGGAAGAAGTGCTGCCAGTGATTAATCTGTTTGCAATAAGGATAGGAACTGAAGTTTAGCCCCTGCTTCATGGGGTGATGCCTGCTCAGTAAGAACACCTAATTTCCATGGTTTTTTGGTGGCCACTTATTGCCTGGAAATGTTTGGAGCCTGTTTTGAAGCTGTGCAGAGGAGCATGCTTGCGTCATCCAGAAAATGCAGTGAGTCAGTGGAGTCCTGAGGGAGCTGTAACGGCTCAAACAGAAACTTGGAAAATGAAATGGGGATGGATTTAAAGATACAGCATTTGTGGCTGCTGCTCTGCTTAGAGATGGGCTGCACTCATCAGAGGCATTGGTGAGGAAGGGGTTCAGGAAGGACTTTGCTGCTGTGAAATACAAGTGGAGCTTTATGAGTGATCCACCCGGGACAGGGTGTGGAACTGGAAGAGGGTGTTAGGCAAGTTCTCCTTGTCATTATGCTCAGTAATTTGGTATTCAGAGAATCTCCATGAATTCTTCATTGATATGTGTATTTTGGTATGTTAATGAATAACTTATGGGGATGGACAGGAAGGAAGGTGGGGGCAGCCTCTTGGTTTGGCCCCCACTCCTCCTTTTCCTTAACATTTTCAACCGCCTTCAGATTTGGGATGGTTTCCACAGCATTATGAGCTGTGTGCTGCTGCAGTGCAGCTGTGTTGGGATTGCTCTTGGCCCAGGAGATGCCCCAGGTCCTGTCACAGAACCCTGGCTGTGCCCAGGTCCTCTCTGGGCTGTGTCACCACCCTGGGGAGGTTTGCTATCAGTGCATGCTGCTCTGTCTCCGTGTGTCCACCACAGCTAGACAAAGTGGGTATGGGATCCCTCCTTCCTTCAAACCCAGCAGTGATCCACAGCAGGACATTCAGAGATTAGGTGTACTCTCCTTAAAATGCTTTCAGTTCCTGTCCTGTAGATGAAATAGCCAAGGTCTGTCATGGTACTGTTGGTGTGTTGGTTGTTTTATTTGAAAGCTTTCAGGGGTGTGAACCACTGCAGTGTTTGGGTGCCTCAAACCCACAGATGAATTAATCTTTATGGTCTGTTTCTGGAGGGAAATAGTACAAAAAAAAAAGAGGGAAAGTGGCCTAGCAGTGAAGTCAAAGACAGTGTCTTGTGCTTATAGATTTCCTATTGGTTCTGCTTTAGAATTGAGAACCCGTTTTCCTCATTTACCAGACCAGCAGAAGGAGGCTGTTCCTCCCAGCAGAGGTGGTAAAGCAGAGCAAAAAATCCTGAAAAATCTCCCCTCCAGGCAGGCTCTTTGCCTGCTGGGACTGAGTAACTTGAGGTGCTGAACTTTGTTGGTTTATCTGAGCAGGGCAGGGGAAGAGCATCAAAGCGGGCTGGCTCTTTACAAGTAAGATGAACCTCCACAGTGACTTTTCTGTAAATAACGAGTTTCTGGAGAGCCAAGAATGAAGAAAAATGAGAAAACACGGCTTTTTCCGTTCATTTGGGTTTTTTTGAGCAAGGGCAGCTCAGTCCCTGGGCTCCCTCAGAGCTATTCTGACACTTTATTATCAAGAACATAGAAGCATTGTGTGACTGTGATGTGTATACACCTCAGCACTTGAGTTTAGCTGTTTTATTCAGACCAGGAAAGCTTCATTAGTTCATGCTGATTGAGGAGTGATATGGTTCCCAGCCATCCTAATGCAAATCGATTACTCATTTATATCTTTAAAGTTGAATTTAAATTTCTATAAAATTTTACACTTAGGCAAGTAATTGCATTACAGTTTTGTGGCTTGTGTGAAAAATCTATTTTTTTTTTTTTTACACCTAAAGCCATATTTCAAACCTGTCACCTCATTCCCAGAAAGTGAAGCTATTTCATTACATCATAGCTTTGCAATTTGCCTTCTGATAACTGGCATATACATTTATGTTGGATCCATTAAATACTTGTCCACTTAAAGAGCTGCCAGGCATTAAAATGTTAGCATGTAAATATTAATTTAAAAAAAAAAATAGACATTGGTATTCTTTTGGCCTTCTTGCTGGCAGTTTTGTTGAAAATAAATGAATCGTAGTTTTCCCTTCCATCATAATCCTCCTTAGTTTCCAGAAAAAATGATTAATGAGCTTTAGCCTTTGCAGCTGCAACATTTGATTGCAGACTGACTTCACTAGTGATGAATACTGAAATATTTCTGCAGTTAATTGGATGTTATCAAATCCACAGCAGGTGAGTAAGACCATACTCAGATGTAGTTATTGCAATGAGCAACGTCTTTGAGGGCAGGTTTTCCTCTTTTCCTCCTTGGCACTTTACCCTTTTGTATAGTGATACCAGTTCACACTTTCTATTAAATAAATACTTGAGGGGCTTAATGTCCAAGATTTTCTCCGTTCCCTTTGCTTTGCAGGAGCTTAGTGCCCAAGATCTGCTCCATTCCCTTTGCTTTCAGGCACTGAGTTTCCCCTGCTGCTCTGATTAAAGTTAAGTTTCAGATAAGTTGGATGGATTTAGGGTGGGAAAGGATCAGTACAATGTGTCAGTCTCATATAAGATGCCCATTTGTAGGCTCCACATAAATGTTGAATATTTTAGCTTAGTATTTATCCTTCACAATGGTCAACCATCCTTTGAATCCCCTGAGTTCCAGCACTAGTGCTCTGTGCTGAAATGACTTAAAGCACATCTTTCATGGCTCTGCAGCTTTAAATTGCCTTGTTTTTCCTTCTCTGAGCCTCTTCTGTCACCTCTGTTTTGCCAGCAAGTCTTATGAAAGCAGCATCCCTTGTGACTCACATCAAATGACTGTCTGGCAGCAGGATGAGGACCCTCCTGTGGGGAGCAATCCAAGGGCAGACCCCCACCCTGGAGCCCTCCCTGCTTGTGGAGAGGATGCTCTGTCCATGGCATTGAGCAAACCTTCCTCGCAGCACGCTGGGAGAGGGTAGCACCAGGATTATCAGGAATATTTTCTTGGCACCATCAGCTTGGGAGCTGCGGAGTTAAATTCCTTCCTCAAGCTTTGCCCCCTTGGTAACACCTCCAACACACTGATTATTCATGTTAAAAACAAAAACAACAAAGGGATAATTGCCCAAATTTTGTAAAATGGCTATTTCTGCACATTCAGCCTCAGATGGCGTTTGACCCTTAATACATATGGTTTCACTTAATGTATTTTGTTTAAACAATCCCTGTTCCTGGAAGTGGTTTCAGAATAGGCTGTTCCTCATTGCTGTTCATGTTTGCTTTTTCTTATGATATTATAAGAAGCTTGAAGAGAGTGGATTCAGAAAAGGGCAGTAATCAGTGTTCACAGGCATTTGTGGAAGCCTTTGTATTTTCCAATTATTACGATGTTGACTCCTCAAGCTTTCAAGACTGAAGTGGTTTGGAGCACTTTTGTCCTCAGGCTGTCGAGCTCCCTGAGCTTCTGTTGCTCCTCTGTCTGTGCTAAGAGACCCCAGGGAGTCCCAGCACATTTCTGTGGAACAGCTTTTCATCAGGGATACCTGGTTTTCCTCCCAGGATAGGCTTCTTGGTGCTCCAACACATGAAAACCTCCTTTCTTTTGGATGCAAACAAAGTGTTTCTGTGCAAGGGGAGAAAAAATTGTCTGTTGTGCTTGGAACTATCTCCTTGTCATGTCTGTTAGAATTTCTGCGTGTGCAGACATTTTGCAGGTGGTGCAGGGTGTGTTGGTGATACTGATCACACCCTGAGCAAGCTGTGAAAAGCCTCCCTCAGATTTGAATTCAGGAGTCTTAAAATCCTGCCCTGTGCCACAGCCATGAGAGGCAGCCCCACTTGATGGAAAGAATGTGAGTGCCCTTGAAGTACATGAGAAGTGTGGTTTCCAACCTGGAAGTTGGTGTGTTGGGTGTGTTGCTGAATGTTTCATATTCCTGTAGTACCTCCTAGCAGTGGGTCCTGATTTGTAGTTTGAAGGTTCGTAGTAGTTACATTTGGAAAAAAAAAATGGAGATGCCAAGTCAGGTAATTTATCCACAGTGACTGGAGAAATCTAAAGAAGAGCTGGAAATAAAACTATGGCATGTCTGTTCATATGATGAAGCAGAATAGTTAATTTTCCCTTATTTTACTCCCTATAAATACTTAATTTTCCCTTATTTATTTTTCCCTAAAATTATTTTTTTCTTAAAACCCAGGCCCTGCTTGGGGGGGTTTACAGTGTAAGCAGGAGTGACCCAAGCTATTATTCAGGTCTTTCCAAAACAATAACCTGCTAATCCTCCCAGTGACCTTGTGATGTCCTTTATAAACACTTCAGGTAGAATAAAAAATGAGAGATCACATGGTCTGTGGGGTTTTTCCATTTTACAAATGGTGTGTGGTATGGCTTAAAATCCTTTTGTGTCACCTCCTCAATGTTCTCTATTGTCCATGCAGTGCCCTTGCTTCATCCCCCTTGACTCCAGAGGTGCTGAAGATTTCTAGTCCTGATTCTTTCTATGAATGTTCCTCTACTTTAAGATTAATTTTAAAATGGGTTCTCCTGGCACCCTGACTGCTGTACGTGTGGGAGGGAGGGATTAGGAGAACACAGCAGCTCTTTCACCATCTGAAAATCCTCTGGTCACGCTGGACGTGCAAAGACTGAGCTGAACCAAGGAAGGGAGGAAATCAGGATGTGTGGCCTAACAAAAACCAGTTCATTGATTTTTGCTCTGGGTATTCCCACCTGATGGCAATTCAAGCCAGAACCTTCCTTCTCTGCTTCCAGGCTCACTATTTTTCAGTCTTTATTCTTGTAGTAACTGAATATAACATCTCTAACTTGGCTGGGCAGGCAGAGAAGCTTGTATATCACTGGTATGAGACCTCACTATGGCTTGGCAATCAGTGAGAAACAGGAAAAGCTGTGAGTTAAATGACAGAGTTGTGCTATCTTCTGTCTGGAACTTCATGGAACAGCCCCAGAATCAGGAGAGGCTTAGAGTGGAGCTGCAGAGGAACTTCTTACTCCAGAAGGTTTCTCACCAAGCTGTGTTTTCTGGGACTGCTGTCTGTATTGCAGCACTGCTGCATATCTGGGTATCTGTCAGCTCTCTAGGAATTTGAGGCATTGCATTCCCTGATCCAGACTGGAGTGCAGCCAGTTACTGGAGGCTGGATGAAGTACTTTCATTTCAGGTGGATGCGCATCTCCCAGCACAGAATAACTGTGGTCTGTTTGAGGGTCTCTGAATGATTGATGAACTCCATCTATAGCTGCTCCAGTTCTATATTCATATATTTATTTCTTTGGGATTTGTTTGTAGCTCTCTCAGTAGGAAAGGTTGGTAAGATTAAGCTGTTTATACAACTTGTCAATACAGATGGTTTACTCAGTATTTTGAATTAAGGAACAGCTTTGCTGGCCCCCTCATGATGCCAGCACTGTTGTTTGTGTGAACATACACTCATGAGACCCTTGACATTCTTGAACTGGGTCACCTCATGGTTGTGTGAGCACCAGTGCCAGCAAGAGGGAGAAGGTGGGAAAGGTGGGACCAAGGCACTCTGTGTTCAGATGGGGTTAGCTGGCTGAAGACCCTCACTCTGTGTCAGCAGGATTTCTTCCCACCCCTCTCAGTGTTCGTCTGCTTCCCACCCTGCTGCTCCATTGTGCAACTTTTCAGAGCAGTCACAGGTATTTTAGTTTTGTGTTTGTTTGTTTAAATATTTGTGCACATCCTCAAGATCCTCTTCTCTCCCTGAGCAGTGAAGTGACTCAGCTGAGCCTGACATGACAGAAGTGTCTGGCTCACCCTTTGGAGCAGGGTGGGATGGCTTGGAGGGTGCCAGTGCCTGTTACTCCTTGATACTGGGCACTCCTCCCTATTTTCTGTCTGGTATGTGGGCAGACAGAATCAGCTCAGACCACATGTAACATATCTGCTCTGGGAATAGCTCTGATTAATGATGGGCAGGTAAAGAGGGAGTGAAGAGGAAGGAACTTTTGGGGTTACTGGAGATCAGTAGCACTGATTTCTTTTTTACACCTTCCTTTATCTTTCCACTTGTGCCTGGAAAGACAGAAAACATGCAGAGGTATTGCACAGTCTCGTGCCATTTTCTAAATCTATATTCAGATATGACAAGCATGATTAAGCATACAAAGAAACCTCATCCTGAAAGAGCTTAGCTTAATAACTTTTGCCCCTTATGAATTCAGCATCACTCTTTTGCTTTGTCTTAATGGTGCAACCCAGGGACAATGTTCCCTAGCTTTTTCATAAAAATCCAAATTAAAATGCTTCTTTCAATGTGTTTTTATGTTTAGGAATTGGAAAAGAGTGTTCAGCCTTTGTGGGAGTTTAGCACTTGAACTGCATCCATCTGTGCTCAGGGTAAATTAGAGACCCTTTTCCTGCATCCCTGCTCCAGTTGGACCAGGACAGAGGTGTATATATACATTTTGATTTTGCCTTTCCTCATGGTGAAGTAGCTTATTTCTACATGGAGTTTCTTCCTGTTGGCCCCAGCCTTCACAGGAAGAAAAAATACTGGTCCTGCCTTTATGTCATAGTCCCAGCAGGACTCTTAAAACTTCTTATATTGTGTCCTGACAACAAAATAAAATGCTGAACTGTTTGGAGGGAACCATTGCTGCAGGCAGTTCTAATTAACTGGAAGCTTTTCCTTTCTGGGAATATATATTTACTTTCTTACACTGGGAATAATAAGCAATTAGTGCTAAGGAGCACCAGGCACTTACCTGCACATCTAAGGGAGGCTGAGAGTAGATCCTGAGGGTGGATAAGTAGAGTAATTCAAATCAAGTGACTGTAGATGGCTTTATATAGCGGGTTTTATGCTTATATGGATGCTTTTTTATTTCTATAGTTACAAAGGGTTTCTACTACTTTCTCAAAATAATATGTATTCCCCTGTGGATGAATTAGTGACGTCTGGAATTCCTGAGCAGAAGGCACTGGAGTTTTGGGCTTTGGGTTGGATTTTTGAGGTTTTTTGTCCTTGGTTTAAAAAAAAAAATTAATTAAAAATATTTAAAAAGCACATTCATTTCGGTGTCAAAATATCCGTATGTTATAAAAGTTTCTGTCCATTGATATTGATAGTGTTCAAAGGTACTAACTATCTAGGATTAGATCCCTAGAGAAAAATGATCTCTGCAATCAAATTTATCCTATTCTCTTGTGGCTGTGTGAGTGTGTTACTTGCCATTTTCTGCATTTCAGTAAATTAGGATAAGCTTTGCTGAATTCAGTACTGAAAAGCTTAGGTGAGTGAGTACAGAAATGATGTGTGGCCAGGAAGGGAACTTTCACCTGCCCTGAAATAGCTAAATTGAAAATGTCAATACTGCTGCGAGACCTCCTTTGTGTGATCAACTTCAAGGCAAAGGAATTGAATTGCTCCTCGGTTTGATGGATTATTTGTGTATTTGAGCATCATTATTTGCTCCACGTGGCTTTTATCCGTTTGCTTTTCAAGTCCTTTGGTGATCCCCACACCTGTGGCAGCAGCAGGACACATCCATAGATCCGTGCCCCAGCCTAAACTCTCCAGCTGGGAGAGAAAACGCAGCACAACCACTTTGCCTGGGTGGGGAGAGCCACAGGGAAAAAGGAGATCCAGCTGGTCCCATCACTGGAATTCCACAGCTGATGCACAGAAGGTTTTCCAGCTGGCCAGGGCTCAGGGGCTCAGGACAGGTCAGTGTTCCTGCAGGGAATGGCGAGGTGAGGGCATGGATTGGGTTTGTGTTTGCAGCCAGCCCTGGATAAACCTCTCCTCCTCCATGTTCTCCTAATCCCCGCTGGGTCTCATGCGGCAATGGTTCAGCAATACTTGTTTTCTTTTCTTCTTCTCCCCTTCCACCCCCTCCTCATGTGTAATTTGATCTCCGAGGCCTGCTCTTCTGCTTTGGCAGATTTTTCAGCTCTTGAATGGAAGAGATTAACCACTTAGTTACTGCCGGGACTAACCCCTGTTCTCTGGTCCCTCTGGCTCTTTCTGTGGACCTGCTCGGACTTACCCAAGAAAAGCCCAAAAAGTCATCAGCTCTGAGCTCCCCTTTTAACCTCTTCTCTTACCTTTACTTTTTAATCTGCATTTCCTTACCTTTTCCTTTAAAAGAAATACAGAAATTCTCCCACTCATGATCTGAGTCAGTATTTGGCAAGGATGCTTCCCTAAAATTTGTTTGCTGGTCCTTTCCAAGCATGTATGTTTTCTGATTGCGTCCTGGCTGTCTGTGATTCCTCCCTTCCCTGGGCTGGCAGAAAATACTGAACTTCTGCAGGATCCCTAAACTGATGGAATTCTACCTAATGCACAGGAACTTCCAGTCCCTGCTCCCTCTTTCGCAACCTTAATAAACTGCCTGGACAATGGAAGTTCAGTCATTAACAGTCAGTAGGAATTGATGCCATTTTTGTGTCTTTAAGGTACACTGCTATTTTTTTTTTTTTTCAGATCTGAAAAGTCCAAGAAGTTTCTTTGCTTTTTTTTGCTTTTTTTTTTTTTTTTTTTTTTTTTTTCCCTTTGCCTGCAGCTGTTTCAAAGTGTTCAGTGGAAGAGGGCCAAAACTTTTTCAGTGATGGGTGATGAGCCCCTTTGGACTTGAATTTAACCTTGCAGGCTTCAAATTATAATACTCCAAGCAATTCCCAGTGGAGCTCATGACCCGTCTTGTGTTTTTACATGTGTACAGTGAGCACATATCACCATTGCAGGAATTTAGTAGTACCTTCTGCCTTGTTACTACCTTAAAAAAATAAGAATTCTGCTCTGTTGCTTGAAAGGAATTTCAAATAGTTGAACATTCCATCTCTGAAATCCCACCACTTCCCAGGCACCTCCTTCACTCATGAAAATTGCAAATAACAAACATCTGTTAAATCAAGGAGAAAAACCAACAAATGCACATGCTTTATTGCAAAATCCTTGGCTATTCTGTTGATGTGTACAGTGGACTTTTTGTAACCTGGCTTTTCTTGGGGTTTTTTTGACATTTTTCTACTGATCAGAGTGGGACTTAGTAAGTCCTAGTACCAAAAGTGTTTAATATCTCCCTGTACGTGCAGTTGCCTCTCTGTGCTCTTGCAGGGCTATTCCAGCTGTGCTGGATGGTGACTGAAGGAAGAAAAACACTCTTTGCCCTCAGGTGTTAACTTGCCTTTGTTTGTGGGGTTTTTTATTTTATTTACAATAATACCTATTGTGGAATGGTCAGAGTAGTAGCAAGAGGCTTTTGTTTTTAACATGCTGTTTTAACTAGCTGTTGTAAACATGTCAGCTGGATCTTGAGAAGAGCTTAAACAGGAAGGTAGAACCGTGGTCTGTAAAAATGTTTTGTGTGTGTGAATTGGAAAAGGAGAGACAGAGGTTTCTACATAAAAATCTGGAAGAGAGACTCTGGCAGCACTGGTGGAGTGGTTCCAAGTCAGGGCAGTGGTGGAGAAAGGCTGGCATTTACACACATCTCTGGCACAAAAGTTCATCTGGGCAGAGTGGTAAAACCACTTAAGCCCTGCTTATCTGGGTGTGCATTCCTAATGCCAGTGGTATTCCTAGAGCTCACCAAATAAGTGGTAGCTGTAGATCCCTCAGTACCCTCAGCCTGGGCTTTCTCCTGTGGAAAATCTCACTCGGAGATCTTACCAGGCTGATGTAGAGCACATTCTGTGTGAAAACACCAGCAAGGACTTTTCTCACCCTCTCCTCATTACATGCAGATATTAAAATAAATCCCAAATGTCATTGCCTTTTTGTGTAGTGCTGTCATAGCCAAGGAAGTGAAGAACCTTGGAGGATCCTGGAAGACTTGTTTTCACTTGTCCTTTGGAGTAGCTACAAGGTGTCTGAACAATGACTTGAGACTAAGAGGTGATCCACTCAGGAGACAGTTGTTTAAACCTGAGGTTGCTGGGTGTGGGATGTGCACTCACCTCTAACCCTGCCAACCTTAGGCTCGCTTTCTGCCGTGCTTTCTTTGGCAAAAGGAATTTCTCTACCATAACAAAGCTCTCATGACTCAACGTACTCGACTCACTGAAGTTGTATTCACTGCAAACAGCTCTACAAGACTCCACCGGAGTTTTTGTGCTGCATGTGCCAAGAAGGTAGAGTTGAGTAGCCAGGATTTGAAAGCCGCTAGTCCTGTCTGTCTGATAGATAGCACTGTCTTCCCAAAGGTTTGGCACTCTGTGTCTAAGAGTGGATGAAGTTGTTTAACAGTGGAGGATCTGAAAATCCAAAGGAAAGCTGGAACCTGTCAGACAGAGCAGGACTAACCCCCAGGAAAACAGGCAGTGCTGCATTTGCTGTCGGATCAAAGCCCAGCTTTGTTACAGCTCCATCTGTAGCACATGCTGTGGTCACTCTTGGATTTCAACATCAGCTTCTTTGATTATTTGTATATACACATACACACACACACATTTTTTATCAGGTAATGGTGTTAGGGTATGTTATTCCACTATATGAAAAATGCCATCAGAAGAGAGCTGTGTAGCATGGGAGTGTTCTGTGGCATGGGCATGTTTTTAATCCTAAAGACAGTGACCTGTGAATGTGCCAAATCACATATAGTCTTACCACTTACTAAGAAAAATGTGTCTCATAAATTATGTGATTCTACATTTTCTTGCTCCAGAGACAAAAAAAACTGTTTTACAGCTGGCACTGAGTTAGTCTTTATCATGGGATAATTCTCATCTGCATTTTTAGAAGAGAAAGATAAGGCACAGGTAACTTCAACTGTGAGCAAGAATTTGCTCTTTTTCTGGCACACTTGTTTACTCCTTTGCTTTAACTACTAGTTTGAGATACTTCTGTTCAAGTGACTTTTCCCATCCCAAATCAGCTGAATGTGCCTATCAAAAAATGCCCAGACTTTGGGACTTGAAACTCTGTTAACCTTCCATGTTTCAGAAGAGGATTTTAAAACAAAATTAAGCTCAGATTTTAAATGGGTGACAAACACTCAAGCTGTTTTTAACAGTATTGCAACAAAATTCACTCCAGCTGCTAACATGTGAGATCATGCCAAAACTCACTTTCTCTTTGTGGAGTCCAGTCCTTTTGCTGCTGCTGTCGTGTGTGTGTGATCATTCTCTTTTGGATAAAAATCTGTCCTCAAATTCTGGGTAGCATGAAGAATGTAAAGAATAAATATCTGTCTGCTAGAAGCAGCTCAAACACAAAGGTCGTTGGCTAAATAGGTTTATGCTCTTGTAGGAGCATGAACAATAAAGGCTAATGGATACTGGATTGCATTAATGAGAGCAGAGCCAGCAGGTCGAGGGAAGTGATTATTTCCCTCTTTTTGGCTCTTGTGAGGCCACATCTGGAGCTCCTTCCCCTGTAGCAGATGCTGATACCCTGGAGGGAGCCTGGCGGGGGCTGGAGCCAGCACTGCCCCCCAGGACCGAGGGAAAGAGGGGTGGAAGGGGTCCCAGAGCTTTCATAACCCCCCCACTGGTGGCTGGAAGGACTCTTCTCAGAGCTGCACAGCAAGAGGGGGAGAAGCAACACTTAAAACTTGCAACGAGGCAAAGCTGGGTAGGTATGAGAGGATGAAAAGTGTTTAACTGCCCAGCAGACCTGGTTAAAGTTTAGCTGCACAGAGCCTGGAAAATCCTGATGTAGGGAGATAGCCTCCCTCTGAGCAGGAGCTGGAGACCTTCTGAGCCTGCTCCAAACCAAATTTTTTTGCCATTCTGCAGCAGAGAGCCTGAGTTGAAGGCTGCATCAGTCACTGTAGCCCAGAAATCTGCACATGTTTCATGAGTGATCTTGTTTAAGATGTGTATGACAAACAAATGTGAGAGGGATTTATAGCTGACAGCAGTAAGAGTGGCAGAGGTTGTGTGACACTACCAGTATGGCTTTTATTTCTGTATCACCAGTTAATTTCATGGCATTCAGGAATGGCAGAGGGTATTTGCTCAAAGTATTTACAGCCCAGTTTGCCATGACACAAAAGAGGAAACGTTGAAGGATGATGTTTGTAGCACAGGGACCACACAAGCGTGTCTGCCTGGAAGCATAAAGGGAATTAATTTGTTTATCTACAGAGGAAGTTATCCCGGATAGCTCTTTGTGTTTAACTCCCCAAGTGGATGTGTTTCTCCTACAGTGAGGTTCTTCTGCAAGCGGGTTAATTTAATTTGAGATGAGGCATTCTTCTTCAGGAATAAGAACCCCAGGAGTTCATCAGAAATGTAATCCGCATTAATTCTGCTGGCACTCATTGTATTAACCTTAATTGTAATGGCTGGGTGGTGTTCGTGGGGGGCAGCCTTTGTACTGCAGGGAATGCTTTAGGGATTCTGAGTTCCTACAGCTGCAGGAGAAATGGGATAGGGATGGGGATGCTCATCTCATGGAAAAGAAGTTGCGTGCAGGATGCTTGATCTGCTCTTAAAACTTCATTTCATCCTGGTTCCCTAAAGATGACACTGGGATGAAACATGTGAGGACTGAGCTCCTCCTGTGATTTATGTAACCTTTCTCCTCCAAATCTGTGTTTAACTCCTCTTTTTTTTCCTGTTTTTTTTTTTTTTTTTCCTCTCCCCCAGTACAGTTGCACACAAGTTCCCTGCTAGGCAGGCAAGGAGCAAGTAGATAGGTGCTGGTTTCTCTTAAAAGCTGGTGCTTCCATAAAATAGAAATTCTCCAGAAGTGGAGGGAGGATGGAATAGAGTGGGAAGAGCTGTATTGTTGTTTTCCCAATGTCCATGCAGGCTGCCAGCAGTGGGGATGGGAGCCTCAGCTCTTTGCTGAACTGTCTGAGTTGAGGAAGTGTTGAAGTTCTCTAACTGCTTTCTGGTGTATTAAATGGGAATATTCATTTTCATGTTTTCTGAGAAAAAGGTGAAAGCACTGTGAACATCACACTGTCTTTACTGTTATTTCTTTGCTAGAAGTGTGACTTCTGGTATTTAAAAAAAAAAAAAAAGGCAAATGCTCTTATTGCAGTTCAGTATGGGTTGAGAGATCAAATTTTTTTCCCCAGATGTCTTTCATGTTTTTACCCCATGGATCAGAAGACTGAGGCAAAGTGATGCTGTAAAATAATGTTTAAAGAGTCTGAGCAATGTTTGCTGTTTCGGAGGCACAGACCTCAGATGCTGGAAGCATGCAGAGTTTCCCCTAAAGTGTTCAGTGTTTGAAAACGTTGGAGGGCAAAAGAGCACAAGCACTAGTCAGAAACCTTGCCAAAATAAACTGTCAGATGTGAAAGCAAGTTTTCAGGGACAAAAATGAAGATTCGCTGCTCTGTTGACTCTGTGTGTGACACACCAAGGGCTCCACACATTGTAGGATGGTTTGTGCTGGGATCAGCTTCCCAGGCTGATTTCCCCAAGCCCTGTGTTTTCCACCCCTAATAAACTGCATCTCTTGCTCCAAGCAGCAAAAGCACCCCAAGCTTTGGGAGGTGAAAAGGGATTTTTGAGTGGAAATAATGCAGTTGTATACATACCCAGTATGGTATCTCCTTTAGAGAGAGAGAGATAGGTAGGTAGATAGACTATATATATATATATATATATATATATATATATACACATATATATAACACAAAAATGATGTTTGTTTAAATGGGACACACAGAATAATGCCAGAAAACAGTCTATAAAAAATGCATAAGCAGAGAGCATTAATCGGCGTGTAGCCTTGAGAAACATGCAGGGAAAAAGAACACTAGGTAGTGTGACAGTGAAAACTTCTGGGCCCTTGTGCCGGAGGAGCAGCAGCAACCGCATTAGCCGAAACCTGAATCCCTGTGCCTGTAATTAGCGCAGAGACTCTCAGACAGGATCCCTGGGCAGGAGCTGCAGCTCCCCCGTTGTTTTTGTGCCGGGTTACAAATGGGCATCGCTGCCGGCGCCGTGCTCAGCAGCCCCTTCGTGGGCTGTGAAGTGACGCGCTTTGCAGCGGCTCGGCCGCGCACTGAGCGCCAGCATCCCGCCTTTCCTCCGCTTTCCCAAACCTGTTGGCTTCCCCCTCGGCCTCCTCGGCGCTGGGAGAGGCGCAGGCAGGAGGAGGTTAAGGAGCGAGGGCGTTGCTGGATGCCTGATGTCATGGAGGCCGGCGGCGGCGGAGTGAGGGGCCCTTTGTTGGCAGCCGAGCCCCAGCAGCGCCCGGCGGCTGCCGCGCACGGCCGGCACCGCTGACTCTGCCCAACTTAGTTGGCTTCGCTTTTTTTTTCTTTTTTGTTTGTTTTTTTTTTTTTCTTCTTACTGCTTTAATTCCTTTTTCTTTTATTCTTCCCCACCCCCATCCCCCGCCTCCCTTCCTCTCTCTCCCGCCAAAAGAGTTGGGAAGGAGGGAAGATGGCTGGAGTTAACTCCCCGGGAGAGGAGGTGCGGGGCCCCTGCATTTTCCGCCTCTCGGGCTCGCCCTTGTAATGCTTTTCGGAGCGCTGGATTTCGTCGAATTTTCCTGGATATTTTGTTTTAGGCTTCTCCTGGATATGTTGTTTTAGACTTTTTTTAGACTTTTGCCGGATCTTTTTAGACTTTTTTTTAAGACTTCTAACGGATAATTCCACATAGAAAAGAAGCTGAAGGAGGGGGGGAAGGGAGAACAGACAGCCGAAGCCAAACTCTAACAAATGAAAATGTTGGAGATTTGCTTGAAATTGGTGGGTTGCAAATCGAAGAAGGGGCTTTCCTCCTCCTCCAGCTGCTACCTGGAAGGTGAGTACCCACAGGGAGCGGGGCTGGGACGAGCTCCCGGGGGCACATCCCGATCCCACCATCCCGGACAGGAGTTTTATCCCTCGCCTGCAGGCTGGGGCCAGGTTTGGGGGGATGTTTGGAGCTGGCCACGGTCAGGCTGGGCTTTGCCGTGCGGGGGTGAAGAAGCGAGCGGTGTCGGCGGCGTGCGGACCCAGGTGCCTTTCATTAATGCAGTTCCAGAGGCAGCGCGGCTCTACCATTTATGGTTGTAAAATGTCAAGTGATCTTATTGCCGAGCTCATAAACAAATCCCTATCTTCAGGCCTCGGCTTTATTTTTTTGTTTTTCACCGGGGGGGGGCAAGGGGGAATCTTCCTTATTTTGGGCGTGAAAAAACCCAACGCCATACTCAAGAAGAAAATTTAGATGAGTCCATGGGTAAAATATTTTCAGCATGCGTTAATACGTAACGCCTTGGTCAATTTTGGTTATCCCCCTTCTAAGTGTGCTTTCCACAGGCATTCGTTTAACTGAATTTTCTTGCGTGTTTGCTTTTAAAAAGTGATTTTTGAGTCACGCCCGTGGTTACTTGCAGACAGTGAGATGTTAAACATATGGATTCAACTGGTTTGGATGGAAAGCTTGGGCGACAGAGGCACCGCGCTGGGCAGGGGGGACTTTGGGCTGAGGTTTTGCTTGGTGTGACCTCAAGCAAGATTTTCACCCTGCCGTGGCTTCACACCCTGCCTGGACCAGCCTTGTGGTCCCTCCGTTCTGCCTCTTCACTGCACTCCCAGCGCTGTGTCCATCCCACGGGTCCAGGCTCCTTCAACTTCTTTTGTGTTGCTCGATGTTGTTTCAGTAAAAATAATCCTCCTGCCAGGAGGACCGTGCTAACTCATCAAATCAGAGGCACGGAAGGCAGCAGCTGATTTCCAGGGGCCTATCGCAAGTCGCTGTTGCTCAACTCTCAAATATTCAGTGCAGAAAAGGCCCTCGGAAATTCATAGGTTAGGAATCTCAAAATCTACAAATGGCTGCTCGTGGTAAACTCACTTGAAGAAGTTTTGGATCAAGAGTCTGTATTTATTGGATACATTCAGTGACTCTGAGGAATTTTCTGTTCTCAAAAATCAAAGAACAGTGTCCAGAGGACTTTTTCTGCTTATTTAAAGTTTCAGAAACCAAATGGTGGGCAGATGCATGAATAATTTTGATGTTTTTATGTGACTGAATTCTTCTGCGATCTTTTAAGTATACAAAGCTTCTGTCTGTGTCCCCTGCCTCTGGTATTGCTCAGGGTGTGTGTTGAGAAGGATCCCCAAGCTGTGCTGGGCCTCCTGTCTCTGCTGCTGGATCTTTCAACACAGCCCTGGGAGAGCAGGCAGAGCATCTGGGGCCTCATTTCCCTCTGCAGAAATGAATGCTGAAGGATGATGTTACAAGGGTGTTGCCCTGACTCTTTTTGCAAGTTTTCTCTTTTGTGTTCCTTACAACCACTCCCCCCCCTTCCCCAATTTGCAATGCAGTTTCATAATAGGATTAGAGCATAGTTTGACTTGGCTGTATAGGCAGGATGAGTTAAGAACGTTGGACACAATTAATATTGTAGTATTTCCACTTTCTGCTTCCCTGAGACTGTGATTGTGTGTTTGTTTTTTGTGATGGAATGGGAAATGCATGTTGAAACGACTTTTACTCATCTCAAGCTAGCTTAGTCTCACTTCTCACCTCAGCATGGGGCAAACCCAAAGCCAGTGTCAGAGCTGATGTTAAAGGTGTACAAATGTGGCAACTGCAACCTTAATGTGGCAGTCAGGACATAACCCAGAACCCCCATAATTGACTGGGGAACTCCTGGAGAGCTGGGTGAGGTACTCATCTGAGGAAAAAGAAGTTTAAAAAAAGCAGGATTTTCTGTTACTCCTTTCTAAAGCTGAATGTCTTCCTGGGCAGCTTTCTTATAAACATTACTATGAGGTTGAAATCATTGCTGAGGACTCCTCCAAAGGAATGGTGGTGTCTTGTCCCAAACTCCTGAATTCCAAGAGCACAAGTGAAATCCATTTGCTTGTGTTGCCCTTAAGAATGTAACAAGTTTTTACATATGGATTTGTTATTTTAAGCTTGGCAGACCATGAGAAGGGGGCAGGGTTGTGTCAAGGGTCAGAAACTCTGGATCATTGCTCCTGGGTCCCTGTGAACAGCCTGTGATGACCAGTCCATTTCCATGCACATCCCTCAGCCTCAGAAAGAATTAATGAGATGATGGTAATATCATTTGGGGGATTTAACTCTGCTGTTATTTTAGTTGTATGGAAAGCTGAAAGTTTCTTTACTGTAATAGATTTGGAAACCTTAAACATAAGTGCTTAAAGGCTGAAAGGTCCATTAGGTGCTTGGAAAACCAGTTGCAGCCAGGAGGATAGATGAAATTTTACTTAATTCCTTATTTTTGTATTCATATGTTAACAGAAATAGTTCAGTTCTTGGTTGATGAATAGCATGGGATGTAACAAAATCAAGTCTATGTGTTGTATTTTCAACTTTTGGAGAATATTGTGCTGAGTTTGGATTTGCTGTAAGGCTGATTTGGTGTCAGGCACATGTGTAGGTGTACGTGTCCTTTGACCAAGTAATCAGAAATGTGGTTTTCTTTTCATGGTGGTCCCTTCTGAAAGGCTTTTATGCTCTGTTAGTTTGCAGGAACGAGGGTTGTTTGGAGATGCTCTGTGTGTGGTGTGGAGGGCTGGCAGGTGCTGTGGCCCATGGCCACGTGCTGCTGGGCAAGGCCAGACTGTCCTGCTCCCTGGAAAAGCTGAAATCTTCTCTTAACTTGATCAAAAATAAGTTCAAACTGGTTCTAACAATCACTGAGTTTTCATATTGATGTTTAAGCTGGGCATTTCTTTGCCCTCATTTCTATTCCCACTAGTAAATATTATTTTAAAATGTGGCAGATTTGAATTTCTCTCATCTGCTTTCTCCTGTCTGCCGTTGCCAAAGTGAATAATTCCTCACCCACTTCACACCAAGAAAGGGTAAAGAGTAGAAGGGAAGAGGCACAGCGAGTACTGCTGCCAATCTGATCAGGAAAACAGAATGTGTCCATGTCCCAAATAGGGGCTGGAGTAGTCTTGCTGCCTTTTTGGGCTTGGCTCTACCACTGAAAGGCAAAAGCTTGTTTAAAACCTGTCAGCATTCTGGGGACACTAGTAAAGTCCTTTTGTTTTCTAACTGAAAAGACTCCTGTCCTGCCAGCTGTCAGACTGACTCTTCTTTTTTTTTTCTTTTTCTTTTTTTTTCCCTCTTCCTAATTTATTTCTTTTAGCTTGTCTTGTTACAGCTAGAGTAGACAAGCCTAGGGAGGAGCAGCAGCCTGTAGCCATTGCCCTGTTCCTGGAGAGGGGTTTTTGTAATGCATTTGGGCACGTATTAAGCCAGTCCTAAATTGGCAGCACAGTGACTTGTCTGCCCCAGTGTCCCTGGGATCAGCAGGCAGGGCTTTGGTCACCCTGCTAGGGAGAGCAAATGCATTAACCTGGAGCTGCTGCCTCCCTTCTGTGTTTCCTCTCTTCCCTGGCTATTTTCTGCTCCTCACCTCATGGCCTCTCATCTACCACCACTCAGTAGAGTTCTTGCTGTTATCCACGTTTCTGGCTTAGTAGTGGCTTCTTTGTTATGTGCTTGTTCCAGTGGTTCTTATTTGTTCAAAAATCTGGTTGATGGTGCTTGCTACAGTTTCCCATGGGATGTGGTAAGGGAAAGGATTGTCATTTCACAGGAGAAGTTGTAACTGGTTTGAGACCTAAAACTGATCATCCATGGACATGTCAGTCCTTCCCTGAGCAGTGTGTGGGGCTGCTTAGTAAAACAGGGGAATAAAACAGTAAATCTTGATGAGTCTTCCTTGGTGCTTTCCCTGCCCAGGGCTCAGAATCAGGCAGACTTTCCTACTTCTGTTCTTTCAGGAAGGAAACAAAACCAAAAGCTATGAAAGCGAAGTTGTCAGAAATACTGAAGTTCACTTGAGTCTAGTGACTCTTTCCTCTTCTCCCAGACCTTATCGTCTAAGGTCAGGCAGAACTCAGTGGCAGATTTGGGAGTAAAGTTCAGATTTCTGCCATACCCAGTGTTCCACTCCATCCATCTACAGCTGTGATTAGCTGGCTGGAGAAAGATGATGTTTGCCATGTCATAAGAGGTTATAAATGGAAAAAACTCAGTGAATGAGTTCAGGTAGAACCTACAAGTCTGTGTAAGAGTGAACTTGATGAAAAACACAACAGAACAACCCACAAACAAACCAACAAAACAAAAAATTACATTACAAGCCCCGAAATTATGGAATCATCTCTTGGAGGAGTGGCCCAGCTCAGGGGAGTGGGGCTGAATCAGTTTCTGCACTGCTTCATCTCTGTGTATAAATACACAATGTTTAAAAAGTGGTATTAATCCTCATGCTGGCTCTAAGAAGGTGGACTTTCCAAATATCAGCCAAGAGCAGGAAAACCAGCAATTGTCATTGTTGCAGAAGGGTCTGTGGCCTGGGCTGTGCAGTGGGTAACAGGAGAGGCTGAGCCTGATCTCACTGAAGGGGTGAGTCTGAAATAAAACATGAATCCCTCCTTCTTTTTGAAAAGATCTGCTTTACAGGTTCTTTAATTTTATATTTAAATCCGTATTCCATCAGGCACAGGGAATCTGTGAGGGCCACTAAGGAAGAATACTGAGATAGAGAAGCAGCTGCTCCATCATATGTGCTTGGAGTGGGAAACATTTGGAAGTATTAAATCTGCATTGCTATTCTGCCATTTATCGTAATTTCTTCCAGGAGAAAAGGAATGTAGGGAAAGGAGAAGGCTTAGGTGGCATGTGCTGTGCCTCCAAAGAGTTTCTAAATGTGTTCTGCACTCCCTTGCTCTACAAACCTTGTGGAAAAAATGCCAGCGCAGTTTGTAAGCCCACAGGATGTTTGTTTTGTAGGGAGACAGGAGGTCTCCTCCTTCCCTCGGGACTGCCTCACAGTCAGCTCTGGAGGAGCCAAGTGTAATTCTGTGCTCCTGCCTGTTTTCCAGCCCTTCCCTTACATTGTGGAGGAAATTTACTTGCGTTGATCTAGACCAGAATTGTTCATATCTGAGAAGTTCTCACACAGCCCCTAACCATGATTCATGGCTTTGTATGAGTAGGAGATAGTTACACTTACGAAACCTTTTAGTGTGCAAGCATAAATACCTTCTGGGAAGAACTTAATTTAGGGGTGAAATGATGACATTCTTATGGCTAATGCCTCAAAATACAATCTGCTGTTGTCTTATTTCAAAGCCTGCATCTCTTTAATTAAGAGTCATCATTTAGTTGATGTTAGTGGAGAACTGAATTACAGTGCTGCTTTAGGACTCCTATCAGGAACCCAGGTGTTATCCAGAGCAGAGTAATAAATTGCAGCCTTGCTGGGATGCAGCACAAGACAAAGTGGATGTGTGGAAGGAACGACAGCCCAGCGATAACAGATTGAATTACGCTCGCTTCCTGCCCCATCACCGTGCCAGGATGGCCTCCTGTAGGTACGGCAGCCAGCCTGATTTATTAAGAGGAATCTGGCCCACTGAAGATCTCAGCAGTGCTGTAAAATTGTAGTTAAAACCAGCGGTAGGAGGTGAAGAAGCTGTGTGTTGAAAAAGACTCTCAATATGTAGGAACAGCAATGTCTAATTCCTGCTCTGAAGGACTGGAATGTCTGGGCAGATTTGCTGGAGAATAGCTGAGAGGGATGAACGCTGCTGACAGCCGGCTGTACGTGGCTCCCAGATGGACATGTCCTGTCTGCTTCTCTCGCTTCATGGTTTTGTGTCCTCAGCCTGCTGACAGTCTCCTCTTGGGGCCCAGACCTTTAAAAGTGTGTTTTGTCACGGTCTATCAAGCTTCTGCTACACTCGGGTCACCACAATTCTGCTCTTTCCTTTACGCTCTTCTCTGTGTTGACTCAGGGCCTCATCTTCCCTTTCTGGACACTCTTCAAGCTTCATTCACCACCTTCCCCACCCCAGTTCTTAACTTGGGGTTCCTACCTTCTGGAAAAACCAGCCCCACTCAGCCCAAGAGTTGTCTGGCATGTCCCCATCATGCTCTCCTGCTCAGCACATTCACACACAGCCCGCACCTCTGTTGGGGTGCCTGTGGCTGCACAGGAGGGACAGACTGGGAGAGTCAGAGGGTGTGAGCATCCCCTGATTTCACTGGGAGACCGGTGTGGTTTTCCAGCGTAGCAAATTCTCGTGTGTGTGTGTTTAACAGCCGTTGCTCCTGCAGGTCCTTGGTGTTGCAGGCGCTATCACTGAGTCAGTGTCTGTAGGAATGTCGTCGAGCAAAGCCAGCCTTCCCCGACACCGTGCCGCGCTCGTGGGTGTTGTTGGCGCTGGCATGGTGTTGTCTCACAGCTGAATCGAAGCACATACCTTGGCATCCGTGTGGAGTGAGTCAGTCCCAGCCTCACCACGGCCTGGGCACGAGGGAGGGATTCTTGTGGAGCACTTGGCTTTGCTCCCACATCCCCAACCCTGTTTGTGCCTGAGCCATCCTCACTGGGCTGCGATGTGCTGGAGTTGGAGGGGAGCCTGCCTTGGATTTCCTGCCTTCCTGTCGAATTAGTGCCCCGTGTGGGAGGCATTTTCCTTCCTAACGGAGGTTATGGTCCATCCCACGGAGCAGCGAGTGCTGGTTTGTCCCGTATTTGGGGGAGAGCATCACAGCATTGCTGCTTGCTGAGGTTGCGTGTCTGCCACTTGCAGCTCTGCTGTCTGTCTGTTCCAGGTGTTCACTGATGGTTCAACTCCTTGGAGTATCTCCCATCACTGTAGTGCCCTGTGTTTGATAAGGGAGCTTAATGGGCTTCAGAACGTTTTCATGGTAAAATGATTATAACCTAATTTCTGAAAGTGGATTTTCTGTTTCTTGTCTCATTGTCACTCTTGAGGGAAACCCAGGCTATTAATATATATTCTGCAGGACACAGGAAGAGGAAGCCAGGATGTCAAGGTGCTTTAAAATAACCCCTCCAAACATTTTCTGACTGGAATCATTTAGAAAGTGGAATTATTTAACTGCTCTGATTCACTATGGAAATATATCTCCCTGCAGTTACAGTTTGGCTAGGAAAACAGGCCCAGAAGTGTCTGTATTTGTTATTTTGCTCACATACATCATACACATTTTCCAAGACATACAGTAGTACTCATGTACATAAATAACCACCCAGAGAGCCTTTACCAGTAGTCACCTGACCAACACATCAAGGATGCCAGATTGTCTTTGGGTAAATAGTGGCCAGCACTACAATTTGCACTTTCACTATCAAAAATTATATTAGAAAATAATGTGTATTGTTGTGATTTGTAGGGTTGAATTTTGGGGGGTTAGTGGGATTTTTTTTTTTTTAGCATTTTCCCATTGGGAACATCTCTTGGACGTGTCCCAGTCCACACTAACCTTCCATGCCTTTTCTGATGTCAGTTGCATCAGTTCTTCACTGGTTTACTGGCACAGCTTATACTCAATTTCCAGGCCAAACAAACAGTAGTGTTAAAAATCATGTTTTGACAGGATTACATCTGTATAGCAGCACAATGCTACTGAGTATTGCAGGTATAAAAAGAGATCTGTGCTCCCAGGTAACCTGACAGTCTAGGACACACTTGGCATGGAATTTCTGTGTGCAAAGGCCTGTCTGTGCAGAAGGGGGGTTCAGCAGACAGGGGCTGATGCTGCGTAGTGAAGGGCAGTTCCAGGGGGCGAGGGGCTGCTGTGACAGTGCCGCATTTCCTGTCCCCAGCGCCACACTGACGCAGTGGTTTGTGTGCAACTCTGTGACCTCACTCAGCAAACTCATCCAGATGGAGAATGACCCTTCAAAATACAAGAGTTTCACAACTTACTGTCCTGGCTCTGTGCCGGTACAGTCAGGCATGGTGCTGCCAGCACATCTGGGGGGTAGCGTGTTAAAGAGTGAGGGGTCACAATTATTTGGAACATTTCTGCTCCAAACTCTACAATCGTGCCCCAAAGTGAAGGACTTGCAGGAGCAACTGCAGTCAAATTCCCTGTTCTATTGGGGCTTGCCTGATACTTATTGAATATTACATGCCTAATGTGCTGCAGTGTATAACAAACTTTGGAGGTTGGTTTTTACTCACCTGTAAAGCTCAGTTCTCAGGAATCTCTGTCTCTGGAGTTGTTTTAGGGTTCCTAAAAATGTAGAAGTATGCTCAACCCTGCTGTGGTTTGAGAGTGATGGGCAGGAGAGAGTGCAACAAAAAATACTGTCTTGTCCTCAAATAAGAAGAGAAATGATTAAAAATGTGAAGACCAGAAAGACCTAACTCCTTAAATACCATCTCTTATAAATCTCACCTTGCTTGGCTCCATTTGCTGCTCGTTCTAGCCATTTCATTTATAGGATAATTAAGGGATTTACCTTTTAAAGGTCTTGGGTTTGTTTTCAAATCTAACTATTCCAGCAGTTAGATGTGAGCCAAAGGACTTACAGGCAGCAAACAGCCTTCGTGAGCTGCATTTACTGGAGGGATGGAGGAGGGCTTTCCCTTTCCTGCATTTCCTGAGAGACAGGAGCTGGGGGCTCTGGGAGGTTTGGGGACAGCTCTGGAACAAGAATGTCCTGCCAATGTGGCAGGAGATCTGCATTAAGGCACTGTCCATATCTGTCCTCTGACGCACGAGGAGCACACGTGTCACCAAACAATGCAACGTAGAAAGTCAGAGCGTGTGGGTTGGCCAGATGGCTTTCATCAGCCGAAATGAACCTGCTTTTTTCCTTTCTCTCCCTCTTTCTCCTCCAGAAGCCCTTCAGAGACCGGTAGTGTCAGACTTTGAGCCGCAGGGTCTGAGCGAAGCAGCTCGCTGGAACTCCAAGGAAAACCTCCTCTCCTGCCCTAGTGAAAATGACCCCCATCTCTTTGTTGCACTGTATGATTTTGTGGCGAGTGGGGACAACACTCTCAGCATAACTAAAGGTAAGGTCACTGGCCAGAATTCCACTGGGAGTGTAGGAAAGGTGTAGGAAGGAAAGTCACTGTGAAATAATTAAGTTCTACACCAAACCCTGTGGAATTTTTTTTACTGTGGGAAATCATCTTAAACAAATACAAATATTTCACAAAGTCATGACCTTTTTAAAGGTTATAACTGTCTTTCTTTATTGCATTGGGCAAGAAACTAACAAACTAAATTCTCCATTAGGATCAAGAATTTGAACTGAGAAATTAAACGAAGCTGATTTTGGAGACTGGCCTCTTATTTTCACAGTTCTCCAAAACACAGTCCCTGTATGAAAAATGACTGTACAGATATAAGGACCCAGAAGGACTGAGTAAGAAAACACTGTATGTACTCCAAGTCACATCTACTTACCTTCCTAATTGAAATTATTTTTTTATTGTTTATCCACTCCAGTTCTTTCCTAAATCCAACAAGCCAACTCAGTTCAAATAAAATTTGCTGGATTCATTTTTTAAACTCGAGCAGTATTGGAGCTGGTGCAGAACTGCAGGAGAGCCTAAAAATCTGAAGCATGTGACTTTATTTGGCTTGGAGAGATCCACTCAAGCTTGAAGAGAAACACATGCTCCCTGCTGAGTCAGATACCTATTCTTACAGAAGATTATTTAATGATCTGCTAGGCAGAAAGAACTTATCTTTGTCCTCAACTCCGGGGCTTACCATGTCTAAACCCATTTTCTCTTCCCCAAGGTGAAAAGCTCCGTGTGCTGGGCTACAATCACAATGGGGAGTGGTGCGAGGCTCAGACCAAGAACGGGCAGGGCTGGGTCCCCAGCAACTACATCACCCCGGTGAACAGCTTGGAGAAGCACTCGTGGTACCACGGGCCGGTGTCACGGAACGCCGCCGAGTACCTGCTGAGCAGCGGCATCAACGGCAGCTTCCTGGTGCGGGAGAGCGAGAGCAGCCCCGGCCAGAGATCCATCTCCCTGCGCTACGAGGGCAGGGTCTACCACTACAGGATCAACACTGCCTCCGACGGCAAGGTAGGCTCCGGGCTGGGCAAACCTCGCTGGGATGTTTGGTGGAGCAGTAGAGGTTGAACGGAGCGGTTCTGAGCTCTGTCGCGGTAGTTATGGTAAACTGTGAGGTTCTGACATGGCTGGGACAAAACAGTTCTGTTCCTTTAGCAAACTATGTAATAGAGAAGCATTTTCTCCCTTTCTTTGAGGGAGAAAATAGTAGAGTTAGGTCAGAGCAGAATCTAATAGATCATTAATAAGAGATCCTGAGAATTCTTTTCCTGTATGTTCAAAAGATAATCTCTGACTGTCAAATCAGAAAAGTCAGTGCCTGTTGCCAATAATCCTGTAAATATTAGGGACAGAATGCTTTCTGAGGTATTCTGCAGTATTTTTAACTACTGTTTTGATTTCTCTACAGTATTTCAGCGTGATCATTGGAGACGGGTAGGCACTTTCACTTTTATATGGGCTTTGTCCCCAGTTCCTTCATTTTTTCCCTAGATTGTTGTGTGCTGTAGCAGTGGTGCAATGCTGTGCTTTGTGGATGCTGCAGAGAAATGTTAGCATAAAAGTGTAGTTTTCCACAGGTTTTTGTTTTGATTTCATGGAAACATTTCTACTGGCATTGGAATTTGGAAAATGTTGTTTTTTAACAAATCTATTTTAAGCAGTGTTTCTTTAGATCCTGTGCAGAAGTTGAAGTGTGGGTCTGGAGCATGGCTGCCAGTCTCTCCTTTCCAGCATCTAATAGGTGACAGATTCTGTGCCACTAAATTTCTCCAAAAGAAAAAAAATAAAAGTGATCAAGTATAGTAGCAGCCCACTGTGCCCAATTTTCCTTTGTCCTATGAGACCTTTACTGTTCTTACAGCAAGCTGACAGCAAAATCTTTAGTATGAATATACGGGGAACTGTTACACCGTGTTTCCTATTTATCAGACTCAGCACTCTAAGACCTCCAATAAGATTACCAGATTTTATTCAGTGATGAAATACTTTTTGTTTCCTTTAGCAAATGGGTTGTAATTGAGACAATTCTGACCATGTTATTTAAGGCAACATATTTCCATCTTACAGCATTTTGGTTCTTCCTTCTCCCTCCCATGTAGACACTCTCTGTGGTCAGCATCAGCTCTGTGAAGTGCTGACATGCAGCATACTTGAAGGACTACATGACAATCTGGAATATTATTCCTCCTCCTGTCTTTGTAGTGGATATTCCTTCTATTCCCATTGATGCTGGCAGATGAGTAGTGCTCACATGTTTTGAACTGAGGGCTCCTTGGGTTGGTGTAAATAAGCATGTGTCCGTGAGGAGATAGCACATGTTCTCCATTTGAGCTATAATAGAGTTTGGCATATGAAGGCTTTCATCCCAGCAGAGCTGTTTTTATCCCAGAAAAACAGTTCTGCAGAGCTCCAGTAATCCATTCAGGTCTGTGTTAGCCAGGTTAACTGTTCATTTTCCACAAAGTTGCTTGCATTGGTGTTTTTGAGAAAAAGCACAAGTTGGAACAATTCACTGAAGCAGATCTGCAGCTCGTGGTAGTTGGAAATACAAAACTGAGCAGCAGCAGTGACCGAGACCTGTGGCTTTTGCGTGTTGCAGGATCGAGCACAGAGGTAGCCACAGTCCTCCTGATGCTGTGCCAAGTGCCAGCATCCCTGCAGAAGGGGCAGTTTGCCACGTCCATGCATCATGCAGTTCACAGCCTGGCGTGTTAAACCTCATCGGTTTCAATTTGCGTTAACGAGCCGGGCAGTGAATTGCCACATCTTAGCAGCAGATGTGCTGCTGGGCTGGGGACACTGTGCTCTTCCAGCACCCTGTCCCTGGCTGTCAAAGCTGAGGAGCTGGGAAGAGAAACAGCCAATATCCCTGTTTATCCCTCTGCAGAATGGAGGCTGCTGGAGCAGGTCCTGCTCTGAGCTGCTTGTGTCACTCTCTATTTATTACTGGCTTCGCAGCAGATCGTGGCCGTGCTGGAGGAAAGAAAGCTCTTACCTTCACTGCCCTGAGCACCTGGGGCCCTCCCAGCCTGCTGTATCGTTAGTCAGCCTGTCCAGGGAATTTAATTTCTCCCAGTGCTCAGTAAGGATGAATGGCTTTGGTGGGATCATATCCTGTGCCTGACAGAGCATGCTTCGGGAGAAGGAGGTATTAGAGGAACACGTGGAGCAGCTGCTGCTCAGCATAGTGCTGTGTCCTGCATTGCAAAGCCTTACCCAGACTTTTTCCTGGGAGAAAATTGAAGGGACTAGAGAGATCAGAGGTTTGTACATCTTAGTTTTAGTACAAATGATATTGAGTGCATTGGCATTCAACAGCTTCAAAAAATTCCTCTGGGAATTTTTTCTTTATTTCCCACTTTAATGGGTTGTATTATTTTGGACCACCCTCTGATGTTTTGTTTTGGTGGTTGGGTTTTTTTAAGGAAGGTATTAAAAGTGACTTTTCTTGATTTGGCTGGCACAGTGCAGCCAGTCATCTGGTAAACCACTTCCGTGGTACAGAGGCCTTGGTTTTCCTGGCTTGATAGTACTTGAGGGAAAACCTATTACTAACCCAACTGAATAAATAGCCTTGTCCAGCCAGTTCTTCAAATCCTGCTGTCCTCAGCAGGAAGGAAACAGGACTGGGGTCCTGCATGAGTCTCTTGGATCTTCCAGTGGCTGAATTGGATGCAGACTTGAACCTCCATGGATTTTTTGGTGTGGATGTTCAGTTTTGTCTGCTGAGTGTGGAGCAGGAGTGCCCCTGGATTCAGGATGTGCTGAGCACGGGCCAGTTTAACCACCTGTACAAAATACCCCAACCAGGAAAAAGAGACATGGTCTGGTGGCAGAAGTGCAGATGAGCAGCCCATTGGTGCAAGCAGAGCCCCTTGAAAAAGGACTGGTGTTTATGGTTTGTTTGATACACAAAAACTGGCCAAAGAACATGTCAACAACATAGCCAGGAGGCAGGCTTAAGTCCCTATAAAACTCAGATGCTGGGTCTGTCACCTCTGTGAGAGTACAAGTCAGCAGCACCACGTGGTTTTCTTGTTGGGTGTCATCAGTGAGAGGTCAGAAAAAAACCTGCCTACAGAATAAACATGTTTAGTGGTGGAAGTTTATCTTAATGTAAATGGAAAACTTCATGAGTGTTAAGGCATGGAGTGTTGTTTTTGTGGCCTGGACAGACCAGTCCTGTTCTGTCCTCCTCCTGCTGCAGCTTTTCTCTAAAATCTTTGGCCATTTATTTAGCTTCTTTCTCCTCCTGTAACAGGATCATACAATCTGTCACACTAAATACAGATATCTCTAATTTTCATGCGATACAACTTGTCATAAAAGCATGGGGGAGCTTCCTTCTCCATGCCTCTCTAATACTTCCAAGTAATCCTGGAGTTCAGCTTTTGTACATCCATATTTTTAGATTTTAATTCTCAGTGTAACATGGGAACTGCTCATACCACTGCAAGTATTTCGAGTTGTTCCCAAACAGGCATGGCTTGTTCTAAATTGTGGTTGTACTGGCTAATGCTTGGTCACTCACACCAAGCATCTGTAACAGCCTCTTATGTTGTCACTTTTCTGTTCTGAGAACATCTGGTTTTAAGGTGATTGCACCTGTTTGATCATGAAAAGTGTTGTAGGTTTTTGTAGGGCTTTTTTTTTTTTGTTTGAGAGGGATTTTTTTTTAGCCATAGTGTTGAAATGAGATTTCAGAAGGATATCTGATTAATTCTGGTAGAGTTGTGAATATGCCCCCCAGGAGGTTGCCATTATTTTCCAGTCTTCATTAAAAAGACTAATTAAGTTTGAGGGTGGTTTTGTCCCTTCCTGCAATGAAAAGTGTTATAAGTTTTTGTAGGGCTTTTTTTTTTGTTTGAGAGGGATTTTTTTTTTAGCCATAGTGTTGAAATGAGATTTCAGAAGGATATCTGATTAATTCTGGTAGAGTTGTGAATATGCCCCCCAGGAGGTTGCCATTATTTTCCAGTCTTCATTAAAAAGACTAATTAAGTTTGAGGGTGGTTTTGTCCCTTCCTGCAAATGTTTTTTTCTCTTGCAAATGCAGCTCCCTTTTTTGTTGGTGATATTCTCGTATTGTTGGACCTTCACAGATGCATTTTCTTTTACCATCCAAATATTCCGTCTAGGTGGAAGAAGCAGAATTTTACCCTAAGTCTGGGATTTTTGGATGCCTGGCAGCTCCATCAACTTGCCAGCGTCCTGAAATCCCAAACAGATGGCCAGTGCACATGCAGAAACTGTTGAGTGTACATCCAGCGTGTCAGAAGCATTTGTGAAGTTTGATCATAGCTGTTGGCATGTGATGTGAGCAGTAGGTCTAGCCTGTGGACTGAACAGGAATTTGGGTGGCCTAACATGGTGCTGCTCTTCCTGCAAGCTTGTCCCTTGCCAAACCTTGGTCCTTTGTGAGAAATGGAGCTCTTGCATCTTCTGTGTTGTAGGCTAGACTATGATGAAAAATGCATGTTGGTACAAAGATTTCTCCCCGTCTCCTTCCGGTATAACCAGCACTTTTGAAATAATTAAATTTCTAGCTTTTTTCACCTTGCCTGGTAGAAGACTGGGCTTGAGGATGAAAACTGGAAAAACACAGCTCTGGTGGGAGTGAGTCAGTTGTCCATTATCTTTAGCAGGATTTTAGGCTTAAAATGGATCTTCTGTATAAATGTTAAGAAGGTAACAAATATGGGTTATCATGCCTCGCAGCAGGTTTTCATTCAGTGGTAATGATTTTACTTCTGTGCTATCGATCAGTGCCCATCACAGGGATGGAGCAGACCAGCTCCTGACTTCATGCTAAACCTCTGCAGAAGCTCAGGCCTAAAGCAGGGAAAGCTCTGGCTTGCCAGTGATGCTTCAGGGAGAATTTAGGCAGGTGAAACTGTCATAACCCAAACAGTAAGAGTGAAGTCAAGACACTGAGGGTGACAAAACCCCCGTACTCTCCAGGAAATGTCCCACTGACCAGCCTTTTGAAAAAAGACACCTCAAGCAACAGCATGCCAGTCTAGTGCTATTTGCAGCAATTCCTGCCCTGTTGTTTTGGCAAAGTGCATGTATTTTCTCCTGAATCCATGCCTTTCCCATGTAAGCATTGGTTGTCCTGGGCTCTGGAGTTGGTTGCAGAGCTTGTGGAGTTCCATGGCTCAAGTAGAAGCAACGCCACGTTTTGCTTTCACAATTTTACCTGCAGTTCCTGTGTACGAGCTCTCCGAGGGGCATTACCTGAACGAGCTTTTCCCTTCCCCTTTGGTTCCCAGCTCTATGTGTCTTCAGAGAGCCGCTTCAACACCTTGGCAGAGCTGGTCCATCACCACTCCACCGTGGCAGATGGGCTCATCACCACGCTGCACTACCCGGCGCCCAAGCGCAACAAGCCCACCATCTACGGCGTGTCCCCCAACTACGACAAGTGGGAGATCGAGCGCACCGACATCACCATGAAGCACAAGCTGGGTGGAGGCCAGTATGGAGAGGTCTACGAAGGAGTCTGGAAGAAGTACAACCTGACAGTGGCTGTGAAAACTCTCAAGGTAGGACTTGGTCTCGGAGCGTTTCCCATTCAGCTGGGAGCAAGTTCAGGCTGGCTGTCTGCCCTCACTTCTAGTTGTGTTTGCGTTGATGGTGGCCTTCCTTTGAGTGCTGTAGGCTGGAAATAAAGTGTTTTTAAAAGAGCTTGATCCTCTTATGGTTTATGTGATACCTGTAGCACTCGTATCTAAACAAAGGAGGATGTTAGCAGCACGATTTTTACTGGAGAATGGATGAAACCTTAGAAAAGCAAATAGTGCCGCGGTGTCTCGTGTTCAGGGTGTGGTAGAGGTGAGCTGTTCACGGATGAACACACCAGCACAAGCTGGTGTATTAAGGAAAACTGTGGATTGTGAGTCAGTCAACATAAAATTCAAAGGTTGTGCTTCAGGGAGGCTTTACATGTTTTGATTTTCTGTCTTATGTGGCGTCTTTCCCAAAAGACAAGCTCCCTATGTACCTGGAAGTCTTAAGCAACTGTTCACAACTGCTTCTTATCAAAAGACACAAGAGGAGGAAAAATGGTATGCAAGCTAAGGTGTATTAAAATTCATAAGTGGCTTTAATGAAGAACTGGATAATCAGTTCTGTTTCTGGCTCTGCTCCCTGATTTCTGCGTCTTGGTTTCCTTGTCTCTTGAAATGCAAATAGTGCTCTGTGAGTTCATAAGGTCATTTCTTAATTCATCTATGTTTATAAAACTGTCTTGAGATCTTCTGGCACCATTTGCATGCATTGCATTTGATTGCTTAATAGGAGTTTATGCAAACTTGACACCATGTTCTCTCTCCTCGAATGGGGACATGGTTTGGTCTTGCAGAAACAAACAGAACCGAGAGTTTCGTTTGTTTCTTTTGGGTTTTTTGCAATGGAAATTTTGAAGTGGAGAGAACTGTGTAGATGCTTCAGTGTCAAGGGAAGAACTTTTCCTTGATTTGGGGAAAATATTCCTTCCTTGCTCTCTGAGCAGCGGCTGCCTCAGTACTTCTGGGTTGCCATGGCTGCAGAAAGTATTTTCATTTTGGCCTTTTCTGTACTCTGGAGGTTCCTGCTGCTGCTCCCGGCGGGGGAGTCCAAGTGCAGCTTGCACAGGGAGCGAGTGACATCTAGTGTTGTCCCTGCTCGGGATTGCTGGGCGTGCTGTGGTGCAGGTGGGCTGGGATGTGACCAGGATCAGCACAACAGCTGCTCACACTGGGCAGAGCTCAGCTCTTCCCTGGAGCACGGCTTGCAGGAGCATCTTCCTGCTGCTGATGGCAATGTGTGAGGATTCCTGATGCTTTCAGACTTCCCGTCTTGCTCCAAACTGAAGTTGTTGCTTTCATTCTCTTCTCCCTAAAACCCATCAACAAAGACAAGCTGCATGTTATCCCATCAAATCTGTTTGTGCAAAGGAGAAACCTTAATACAGACCATGGCTGTTTCAAATAAATAAATATTTAATGAAACACGACTAAAAGTGGTTCATAATGTAGTATGGAGCAGCATGATCCACTGGGGAGTGTAAGAACAACCAGGAAGAGAGTTGAGAAACACTTCAACCTGCAATTACGTACGCTAAAACCATCCTTAAAAGCAAATTTATAATCCACCTTCTTTAAATCCATTAGTCTACTGCCTGACAGGTGGGATTATAGCTTTCTTCAAAGTTTTGGGAAACATTTTAAAATCACATTTATATCCCAGTTCTACTGGGAAAAACAAGCCTTTTGCAGCTTCTGCCCAAATCTTTGGATGACTCATTTTATTTTCCTTTGAGAGAATGTTTTTCAAAACTTTGTATGATTCTTCTTGCTCCTTCCCCCCTCTACCTTAGATATCTCTGTAAGAAAGATAAAGGAGAGCGAAGACTAAAAGAGAGAGGAGGAAAAAAGTCCTCCCAGAATCTTTTTGAATAATGATGCTTATGAGCACCCATTTGTTGTTCAGTTTTCTGTCAAGTGTCTAAAGATAGCTCATGTCTGGCTCAGAACTGGAGAAGAAGCGATGCAAGCAGCACACGCTGTTCCTCAGTGTTTAACTGCAGAGGGCAAGACCATGTTTTGGTTAGGAGATGTTGCCTGTTGAAATCCATCCCTGGCAGCTCTGTGAGTTACACAGGGCACAGTATTTATCAGGGGCTATTACAGCAGGACACACTCTGAATTTGTGGTTTTACCCCCAAATTGGACAGCAGCAGAAGGCAGTGGGGTGGGGACAGGGGCTCTGTGAGCTGCACTGGACCAAGTACAGCCAGTTGTGACTCTGGCCACAGCTGCTTCTCCTGAGGGCCATTTAATGGCTGAGCTGCTGTGAGCTGGTCAGCTCAGCACATTTCTTACTGCTCACCTCAGCTCTGCTGCCCCTAGGACTGCTGCTTTGTGGCTTTTTTTTTTTTTTTTTGATCTCTCCTTTATTTTTTCCCCAGCAGGGAAGCCTGTGTTTTAAATTAGGCAACATGTAACCCTGGTGTCCTTTAATGCCATGGCATGGCCCTGTGCTGTGCTGGGAAAATGCTGGACAGCCAGAACTGTTTTATTTCTGCCATGGTTTAGTATAGTGGGAGCTGGAAGCCGGTTAAAGCTTGGTCCTTTCCACGAGATCAGGTTTTCAGAGAGGTCATTGCTACAGTGGTTCTCTGTATGTGTCCTTCTTATTAATATGGTCACTGAGAAGTAAGAAATTTCAAACTGTGGAGCAGCTATGCAAAGGACAAACCTTCCAAGGTTTGTGTAGCATGAATAGGACAAAGGCATATTTAGCATAATTTTGCCACCTGGATTATTAACCCATTTTCCTTTGCCAAAGAGAACAGTTTAAGGTTCTGCTCACAAGGACCTTTGGACTATTAGTTTTGACAGTGTGTTGAGCAAATCGCAGCTGTCAATCAAGCTAATTGGCAATGAATAGTAAATGATTGAATGGAAGTGTTAGAAAAATGGTCTCAGTGCTAAGTGCAGAGCAGGGAGCTGGCTGGATCTCGCAGTGGCAGCCCACTGTTATCGTTCTCACCAGCAGCAGTAAATCCTTTCCAATCCTTCCCTAAAACACTTTGTCCATGTAGCCTGTCAACATTAATCCATCATTGAAAAAAATATGGATATAGAAAGAAACATTGCTTTAGGAACAGATCTGTATTTTTGCACCACTTTGAAGTGACCTTCCGGCCATTTGGGGCATATCTGCTTCAGAAAAATATGTCTTTTGAGCAAGATTGTATCTTCCTTGGTTTTGTGCTGTGCTGAGTAACTTTATGGTGCCCAACAAATTGGCAGTAACCTCTACCCAGGATGGGTACGTCATGGGTCAGGCTCTAAGTGCCAGAAATGAATCTGTGAAACCTTAGGTTTTCAGTCACACCACGGCTGCCATCGGTCATGCCTCCCCGACTGAGAGAGGGGATTTCTTGTTCCTGCTCAGTGAACACAAGGGCCTGCCTTTCAGCAGCCTCTCAAGCATTTGATTGTGGTGTATCCTTTCTTTTATGTTCGTTCTTGTTCCTTTTCTGTACTTTTTATTTCATGTTTTAGTTTTTTTTTCTGTTAGGAACAAGCTTATTTTTCCTTTTCCGCTCCTGAGCGTTTTGTGAGAGACCCTTCACAAAAGAGATATGGATTTTCTTGCCCCAGCAAGCTCAGCTAGTTTGAAAATGACAAAAATATGTATTTTTTAAATCATACAAAAAATTAATGTTTGTAACTCCCTGGCTTTGTGTTGTGGCTACAGGGAAAAATTACTGTGTGAGAACTGTGGTGTATGTTGTCAGTTTGCAGTTCTTTTTGTGTCCTCATACAAAAATCTGTTTCTCCTTTGTGTACACTGCCTTTGCCAAAGCTTTGCCATTGTTCTGCAGGAGGATACCATGGAGGTGGAAGAGTTCTTGAAAGAAGCTGCAGTAATGAAGGAGATCAAGCATCCAAACTTGGTGCAATTATTAGGTAAGTGATAAATACCCAGCAGAGGGATTTGAACTAAACCCTTGTGCAATGATATGGATGTTAAGGAGCAGATAAGCTGCTTACCATACCAAGGCTTTAAATACAGACACTTATTGTCTGGAAAAATTCACAATTTGTACCACTAATACATGATTTTTAATGATCTCGTCTCCCTAATGTTTAATTTGCCAGAGGCTGAAGCAGAAAATTAAGCCCTTCTATTAACCACTTCCAAGCAGAATCCATTCTTTCCACAAGCCCCATTTTTCTGCCTTCTGGAGGTACAAATTGCCTTCTAGGATGAAACCTGAAGACTCACTGATATTCTCCAACATTCACTGTCAACTTTATGTTGTTCCCCAGGGGTGTGCACACGGGAACCTCCTTTCTACATCATCACAGAGTTCATGACATATGGGAACCTGCTGGATTACCTGCGGGAGTGTAACAGGCAGGAGGTGAATGCTGTGGTGCTGCTGTACATGGCAACTCAGATCTCCTCAGCCATGGAGTACCTGGAGAAGAAAAACTTCATCCACAGGTAGGAAGGACAGTGAGCACCCTTGAATCTTGAGCTCGGAACAATCCTTGATGTATTTTCCTCCCTTTCAGTCTATCACAGCACTGACTGGTGTCATGTGTTTAACACACTAGTGCAAATCTGGCACAGTCTATTAACCTGCCCAAAGGATGGGTTTTCTCTCAGGGTTTTCTCCTGCCTTTGAAGTAGATGCAGGTGAAAGACACATCAGTACTTCCATGTTTTGGGCAAGGCCTGAAATGTGAATTTAAGCCCAAAATAATGGACTTTTAATGGACCAGATAAGCCACTTCCTTGATTTTAACAGCCTTTCAAACCAGCTGCAGTTGGTGATGCTGGATGTGTGCAGGTCCCCGCAGCAGAATCACCCTCCCAGCACTGCCCCAGCCCCTGTTCTTTCTTGTTTGGTTCACTTTGTTTTCCACTGCAGGGTTTGTTCCATGCTATTGTCCACATTGTGTATTCACTTTAATAAGCATTTCTACTGTCTTAAAAGTCTCAGGGACTCTGACCTTTAAAGTGTGCTGCAATTATGGCTGGAGCTTTGCGTTCCTTGTCTGCAGAAATGGGCTCCTGGCAATGTAATGACACATCCTGCGCCAGGGCTCGAGAGTGGCTGAGCTTTGTACAAGATGCTCTCGGTGTCGTAGAGTGACCTTTCCTGCCCAATTAACTGGAATATGGAATTAGCACGTGTTTTTTTTCATAGAGACAAGTATGACGATCGTGTGTAAAGTTCTAGGTGCTCTTCTAAGCCGTGAGTTGCCTTTGCTGCTTGAAAGGCCTGGTTAAATGCTGCTGTCAGTGAATAAATTGAACAGTGATGCTGCCAATTAAAATTTCCAGCCTTTGATTTACTCTGTTAAAAGGATTTTGTCCCTTCAGCCCGCAGGAAGTAAACTTTAAAAACTCCTTTGTGTGAATCTCATTTGTCTTCTCTGCCATTCATTTTATTTCCTCTTACTTTTGATGACCCATTTATCTAAAATAAATAGTAGCTTTTTTCCTTATCAGCCACCCCCATAACCACCTACCCAATTATTTGAAGAGTGTTGTCACAATTCACATCCATGGATTCAAATGCTGTGCTCTGACCTCATTTAATGAATCCGGAAGGAGGAGGAATTTGATTATGGAGAGGAGCTTTTATTTAGATACACATTGTAGTAATCAGCAGTGATAAGAAGGTACATTCAAAAACACTGTGAAATTTAAATGGGCATCCAGTAAGATGTACTTTTTCTGTTTTTTAATTTATTCCAGTTGAGCAGAACAAGCAACAGAAACAGCAGTGTCTGCCTCATATCTAAAGATCTCACAGGAGCTTCCTGGTACAATCAATTTTTAGTTCAATGTGACATAATCTGGAAAAGTGTTTTTAACAAAACCTAATATTATGAGAAATGTGCTTCTGTGCTTTACATTTTTATCCTCCTGAAGCATTTCCAAGGATGCAAACAGCATGTACAAGCCAGGGAAGTGGCAAATGCAACGTGCACATCTCTCACCTGCCAGGGTGCCGCCAGTGATGGAAAAAAATGCGGAGAAAAAGTTAAATCTGCTTTTTGCCCAGTCCTTTGAAAATGCCAGCACTGATAGCAGAGGCTCCAGCAGGTTTGCAAAGGCCAAATGCTGGTTGTGAACAAGTTGTGTTGTGAAAGGTGGTACACCTGGGAGGAGGAAGAGCAGGGCTGGGAGCTCATCCTGGTTTTTAAGCAAGGACTGGAAAAGGAGTTCTGGAGAACAACTGGTGTTGGCCGGGGTGACTGAAGTGCCACAGAGGTGGGCAAGAAGTGAGGAATTGAAACTCAGTTTATTCAGTGCTCATCCCAGCTATTGATAACTTGAGCACTGACATTTCTTTGGAATATTTTTATCCTGAGGGTGGCAGCTTTTATTGAAAGTGAGGGGGCTTCTTGAAGCTCTCACTTCAAATTAGAAGAAAAAAAAAATTTGGATGACAGTCTTACGAAGACGGAATGGAAAATAACTTTCCCTCTTGTGTGTGTGCATGTAACTCCAGAATTTCTGTGTAATATTTGGATCAAAATAATCACACAGGCCCAGGTTTCTCCGGGAACAGCAGGCTTCCTTGCTGTCGCTAAAAGTGAGATGGTAAAGAATTCTCATTGCCTATTTTTGCCTCTTCTTTTTAGGGACCTTGCTGCCAGGAACTGCCTTGTAGGGGAGAACCACTTGGTGAAGGTGGCAGACTTTGGCCTGAGCAGGTTAATGACCGGTGACACCTACACAGCCCATGCTGGAGCAAAATTCCCCATCAAGTGGACTGCACCAGAAAGCCTGGCCTACAACAAGTTCTCCATCAAATCCGACGTCTGGGGTAAGAATTTGCATGGGCAAATTAATGCAGATGATAGTCTTCTTTTCCAGGGCTGGGAAATGAGGCTGTTGTGGAACATTTCAGCAGGGAGCAGCAAGTTCCCTGCTTTGAGGCACGTTGTTCTGTGTGCTTGTCAGAGTGCAGGAACTAATCTCTGCTTAGGCAGTCTCAGCAGAGCACAGAGAATGCTCACCTGATTTTATATTTTTGAGTTGTTGGCAAATATGAAAAGTAAAGGGTACTGTAGTGTTTATAGAAATGTGTGAAATGGGGCTGAAGTGCATCAGTGCTACTGCCTTGGTGGGGTTCTGGCACAGGACTATCAAGTGATACTTTATTATGTAGCCTAAAACTTTCTAAGTACTTCAAGGAGTAAAGAATCTGGTTCATTTTATGTTTAAAAAAATAATTATGTGTGTATCTGTCTAGTGATAGCTCCAAGCTCGTCTTTCTGCATTTTAAAAGAATAATCTTTGGAATGAGATGAGGAGAAGGAGAGGGAAAATTTGATGACAAATGGTTATTGAAGAGCCCTGAAGTGCTGGTGATAAGAGTAGACTTAGCTAAATTGAGCTATATTGTATCAAATCTGACCACAGAAAATTTCATTGTACTTTTATCAGTACATTTCTTTGGGTTTTATATCTCTGCAATAGCTGTTGGTCAAATTCTCAAAAGTGCCCAGTGACATGAGATAGAAGTTTGTGGAATGTGATCCCAAAGACACTTGGAAAATGATATCCTGAGCATCTTCTGTGTATAAACCAGCAGACAGTAGTGAAGCAGAGATGAAGTTTTCTGCAGTTTGGGGGAAAATGTTCAGAGAAAGGTTTTATGTTAAAGAAACTTTTAGGTAGATGGCTGATGTAAAATGTTTTGTAGATGGAGGAGGAAAAGCCAAAGCAGCCTCTCAAGGAGTCTGTGATTGCTGACCAAGGTGTTTCTGCTGCTTTGGGTTTCCATGTGGTGTTGGCTGCTGAGTGTCTGCCACAGTCTTAGCATGTTGCTGTACTGCTGTGGTGGCTGCAGGATCCCTGGTGCCTTTCAATAGCAGAGTGTTTGGGGTGAGGAAAGATCCCAAAGGAATAAGGGGTATCTTTAGTTAGGGTTAATTAACCTCAGGAAGCAGAGTTGGGGCACTGGACTTTGGGATCTCATCAGAGATCAGCTGTCCCCAGAGGCCAGGGCTGCTGCTGGGCACGCCAGGGTTTAGATGTTTTCACCTCACTGCCTCAAGACAGCAATCAAAGAAAATTGTGCACAGAAATGTCTAATGTAAATTGCCCTGGGTGGCGTTGCCATGTAATGTGATGTGATTTCCTTACTTATGCAGAATTGTAATCGCTTTCTCTTCAGGTTGAGAACAGAAAAGGGTGACTGAACTAATTACATGCAGGTTGTTGAACTGGTGTTGGGTTTATTCTGTGTGCCTGACTCCTGGGTTAGCTGCCTGACCCTGCTGCTGACCTGCATCCCCACTGACTGCTGCCACTTGAATGCCTGTTCCAAGACCCTTTTTGTGTTCTCCTTTTCCTATTCAGCTTTCCCTGGGCCCAAAATGTCTCACCCTCACCATATCTCATTGGTAGCAACTGCTGAAACTTTCCTCTCGCTGCTGCCTCCCAAATTCCCCTTCCAGACCACACTGCAGCTAAACAAGGGCACCCCAAAAACACTGAGCTATTAAAATGTGTGAGTCCTCCAGGGAGAGGTTGCAAATGAGAGGAGCTGTCACACTGAGGGAGCGACTGCAGTGCAGCAGTGAAGCGGTTTCAGCTAATCCACTGTGAAGTCTCTTAATTGTGCCTCTAATAGGACTTGAAGGATCTCAAGGCGTTCAGGTTTGAGACAACTGATACATTGAAAATTAGTCTAATTCTACCCTGTCATATCGCAGGAGACTTGTCTGTGCTGATGGAGAGGCTTGTTACGCTTCTTTCACATTTAAGCTGCTGCTGAGCATGGGATCTGAGCCACCCAGGACTGGTCTAAGTGTGGAGCACTGTTTAGTGACTACACCCGCTAAACATCCTCTCAAATTCAAGATGAAAACAAAGCTTATTGATTTTTTTTTCCTCCCTCTTTCTTTTTTCCTTTCCTCTTGTTCTCTACTGCAGCCTTTGGTGTTCTGCTGTGGGAAATTGCAACCTATGGTATGTCCCCTTACCCTGGGATTGACCTGTCTCAAGTCTATGAGCTGTTGGAGAAGGACTATCGTATGGAGCGTCCTGAAGGCTGTCCTGAGAAAGTTTATGAGCTCATGAGAGCATGTAAGTGTTTCTTAGCCCTGCAGATGCTGCTTTTTAGCTCTGCAATGGTGCAATAAAAGTGCAGGGGTCTGGCTATGTACCACAAGGCATGAGAATCCCCTGCCAGTATCAGGGAAGGTGCAGTGCTGTGTGGAAGTGTTCCCTTAAAACTGCTTTCTCTAGAGGATGAATATGTTATGAAACCAGCTGTTTATCTCTACTGGGAGCCCACAGGCCCAGAGAGGAGATTTGTTGTTGATCTCAATGCTTCCTTTGTCTCCTTTTTCCTGACAACTTAAAGAAAAGCTTGTGCTCCAAGGATGAAGCAGGAGCTTCATTTGGCTTCTTGCAGGACTGACTGTGACTCTTCACTGTGGCCTTTTGGTACGTGACTCAGTGCCCTGCACTTTTCCCCAGCAGTGCTCAGCACCTACTGTCACACACTGACACCAAAACCTGATTTAGGGAGTGCTGGGTGTCTGCAGCTGTCACTGAGCCAAAGTGGTTGCAGACACTCAGCACCCTGTAAATCACATTTCTATGTCAGTATTTTATCTCCGTGTATTGGAAGGGAACTGTGATTTCTGGCTCCTCTTGGTGCAGGGTACTGAGTGTCTGCTGCTGCAGGGAAGATTTGAGTGGTGGTGTGCTTTTTTTCAGGCTGGCAGTGGAGTCCTTCTGATAGACCATCCTTTGCTGAGATCCATCAGGCCTTTGAAACGATGTTTCAGGAATCCAGCATCTCTGATGGTAGGTCTGGGTCCTTGTTGGACCAGCAGTTCCAGGGGTGAGGTCAGGGCTGACTGCATCCTTAACTCTGCTGTTATTCATAAACTGCAGTGAAACTCAGCCCTGTGTTATACTACCTGGTGTAAATGATGTAGAAAGCAGTTATTATTTTACATGTGGGTATTTTTTTCTGGGCAAACATCTCATTTTAAAGGGCCAAATGGCCGAACAACCCCAAGGAACCCCAGTTTTGTGTTGTTCGCTTTTCTTTGTGCTATTAATTCCAAATAGAGCACTAGTTTATCTTCAGTTGATTGCAGTGATTGTTTTTCTTTTGTACATTGCAGAGGTGGAGAAGGAGTTGGGAAAGAAGGGCATGAGGAGTGTAGTGAGCAATTTCCTGCAAGCCCCAGAGTTGCCAACCAAAACGCGAACGTCGAGGAGAGCTGCCGAAAGCAAAGATGCCAACGAGGGCTTGGAGACTGCACATGCTCGAGGCCAGGGGGAATGTGGTAGGTTTTAATTAAAGTCATTATTCCTTCAGGAAATACAGGGGGAAACAAAATGCACATCTAGCTCCAGGCCCTCACGTAGGCAAAGCTGTGCCTAATCACAGGTGCCATCTCTCTGTACCAGCGCTGTGTTTCTGGGTGACAGGCTGCTGAGTTTGCTGTCCTGGGTCCAGAGCTCCTTTTATTAGTTTTTGCAAAGGTGGGTTGTTAATTCTGGAGCCAGATACACGCAGCAGCTGGGAGTGTGAATCCTTAACTGGCTGAGGGACTGGTGATCTCCCTATTGTTCCATAGAGAAGTCCTTGGAGTTCTTTTAACTTAATGGCTGTTGCCTGCAGCTCCCTAAAGACCAGAGCCTGAGCACAGAGCTCTCTGATCATATCCTCTTCCCATTCCCTGGCAGGAGCTATCAGTGGGATCTCCCACTGCATCTGAGTGCTGGGTAATCTGCTGTGTTCAAGCCACTTTACACTACCACACTGCATAATTTAAAGCAGGGTGATAGCTTGGGTTTAGCAAGCCCCATAAGGGAGGTTTTTTCACTGTTGCATCCTACCAGATTTGTGCTTGCAGCACAGAAGAGTATTACTCTTGGCAGGCACCAAATATAATTTCAGTGAGGGACAAAGAGGTATTTACAGACTCTTCCATAAAATTAAACTTCCAATCAGTTTTTTCAGGCACTTACCTTCCATTCCGAGGTAATAAAAGCAGTGGTAAAAGGCTGAATGAGTACAGGAGATTTGTGTCTAGCTCTATGCTTGAAAAACAAGAATGTAAAATGAAATGCAGTGGGTTTTTTTCCAGCTCCTGTTGAGGCTGCCTCTTCTGACCACTCATGTGACTGACCTCTTTTGTGTAATGTCAGACTCACCCAGTGGTACATGTGTCAGTAACCAAAGTACATCTGGGCAGAGGGGGAGGAAAGAGAGGGGATTTAAATTGTTGGAAAAAGAAAGTATCAGTGACTCAGGAAGGAAGGTTATTTACCATATATAGGAAATATAATTGCCTATTATTACAAGCTTTTGAAGTTAAAATAATTTCATTTAAATACTTGAGAGCTTTGAGAAATTAAAGTACAGCAGGCATAATATGATTTTAACATTATGCTGGGAATCATTTCATTCTTTACTGTGGAAGAAATTTTTTCACAATAAAGTTTTACTGCAATTTCCCTTCCAATTGTCAGTGTTTCCATAGCAAGTCCAGCAGCTGGAAGCTGATCTTTAGTGCTAGCTGCTAGTTTTCTCTGGTTTTTTGTTCCTCTACTGTGTCTGTACTCAGTAAGGCCATGGTCTGACTCTTCTGGCTGTTCAGGTCCCCCTGAGTCCCATGGGAATGGTGCAACTGCAGCGTTCTTATGCAAACATGTTGTCCTCTCAAACTACACAAATATTTTTTTTCAAATTCACTCCCCTCAACCAAAATCCATTCCTCAGCCAAAATCCTACCCATAGCATGATGATCACCAATTTGTGACTAAGAAGCATCCTTCCTTATGACTCTGCTTCATCTCCCTTCTTGCTGCCTAGTCAAGCTGTAAATGTATATGCTGCCCTGCAGGCATTCCTCCTTTGGATTAGAATGCCATTGGAGTGCCTGGCCTGGGAATGAGCCCCTCTGTCAGTCAAGCACAGAGACCTTCAGGACTCTCTATGAATTTATTATAAACCATTATTCATTTTTAAGTACTGCTTGTAAGTGGAGAGAGGGTCACCCCATCGCTTCCCTCTGCAGCAGCGCTGCTGAAGGAGGCTGGCACTGCCCCTTTTCTCTGTTGCTGCACAAAGCTGAGCATCTTCTCAGTGGTACAACCTGAGGTGTCATATCTTGATCTCAATTTCTGCTCATGAAACAGTTCTTTCCATTCCCCACAAAGGATGACATCAGGAAAATGAACGAGGAGCCTGGGGATGGAGGTGGGTTACAGAGGTGCCTTATTAATTCAGAGGGTCAGCGATTCAAAAGACAGCAATAGCACAGGGACTAAAGCAAAGGCTTCTTCCTATTTATCTTCTTCACAGTGTGAAGTTTAGACAAATCTCCAGATGTGAGGAGGGAATCTGAACACAAACATGTAGTGTTTGGATGTTGCTCTTCCAGTCAGAAACCCACAGGGAAAGTAGTTTGGCAGCCACCTCGGGAATGAATGGATGCAGAATCATGGACCATGTTCAGTCCAGGCTTGAGGCTGCACTTGCTTTATTTCTGCTCTGAAGTTGTGTCTGTTTAGAGAACCTGCACCTTTTGGAGGTGCTGCACTGGTTTGATCCTGTAAGAAAAAGGGTTATTCTGGCTCTTTGAGCAATGCTCAGAAAACTTCCCTTTTCCCTTGCAGACCTCCTGGATCATGAACCTGCTGTTTCTCCCTTGCTCCCACGGAAGGAGAGGGTAGCCCTGGAGAGCAGTTTGAATGAAGATGAGCGGCTGCTTCCAAAAGACAAAAAGCACAACCTCTTCAGTGCCCTGATCAAGAAGAAGAAGAAAACAGCCCCTACCCCTCCGAAAAGGAGCAGCTCCTTCAGGGAGATGGACGGACACTCGGAGCGCAGGGCGGGCGGGGAGGAGGAGTGCAGGGATGCTGGCAACGGAGCTTTCATTGCCCCCCCTGCAGACACAGCTGACCCCTCCAAGTTCCAGAGCCCGAGCAATGGGGCTGGTGTCACCAACGGGGTTGTGGCTGGGAACTCTGGGTTCTTGTCTCCCCACCTACGGAAGAAGTCCAGCACGATGAGCAGCAGTCGAGGGGTGGCTGGTGAGGAGGAGAGCACTTCCAACTCCAGCAAGCGTTTCTTGAGGTCCTGCTCAGCCTCCTGTGTGCCCCATGGAGCCAAGGACACAGAGTGGAAATCCGTGACTCTGCCTCGGGATTTGCAGTCCACGGGACGCCAGTTTGATTCCTCCACTTTCGGGGGGCACAAGAGTGAGAAGCCAGCGCTGCCTCGGAAGCGGGCGAACGAGGCCAAGGCTGACATTGCTGTCAGGGGGACAGTGACCCCTCCTCCACGGCTGCTTAAGAAGAATGAAGAGACTGCTGATGATGTGTTCAAAGATGCAGAGTCGAGCCCTGGCTCCAGCCCTCCCACCCTGACGCCAAAACTTGGCCGTAGGCAGCCTGCTGCCCCTCCTTCCTCCAGCGGGCTCCACAAGGATGATGGAGTCAAATCCAGTGCCTTAGGTACCACTGTGATGATGGACCAAGGTTCTGCTGCCAAACCCAACCCTGCTGGGTTCGTGGGGGCCAGCAAAGCTTCCTCTGAGGAGCCACGCCTGAGGAGGCTCAAGCAGACCTCGGAGACGGCAGGGAAGGACAAAGGGAAGTTATCGAAGCTGAAACCAGCCCCTCCACTCCCACTGTCTTCATCCTCCGTTGCCAAGCCTGGGAAGGTTTCTCACAGTCCCAGCCATGAAGCAGCAGCAGATGTGGTGTCTGGGCCGAAATCCAAACAGTTGACTCAGGTTGGAGAGGCTGCAGGCAGTGATGCTGTCAAGCCAAACCAGTCAGGGGAAGGTGTGAAAAAGGTGGGGATCCCCTCTGTACCAAAGCCACAGTCCTCTACAAAGCTGCTGCTGAGCACAGCAACCCCAGCTGCCTCTTCCTCATCCATACCCTCTGCCCCAGGCGGGGACCAGACGTCATCCACAGCCTTCATCCCCCTCATATCCACCAGGGTCTCGCTGAGGAAGACCCGGCAGCCCCCGGAGAGGATTGCCAGTGGCACCATCACCAAAGGGGTGGTGTTGGAAAGCACCGAGGCTCTGCGGCTCGCCATCAGCAAGAACTCTGAGCAAATGGCCAGCCACAGCGCCGTCCTGGAGGCTGGCAAGAACCTCTACACCTTCTGCGTGAGCTACGTGGACTCCATTCAGCAGATGAGGAACAAATTTGCCTTTCGGGAGGCCATCAATAAGCTGGAGAACAACCTAAGGGAGCTGCAGATCTGCCCCGCCACCGCTGGCAGCGGCCCCGCGGCCACCCAGGACTTTAGCAAGCTGCTCAGCTCGGTGAAAGAAATCAGCGACATTGTTCAGAGGTAGCAAGAAACCAGGCTGGGAAACAAACAAGTGAATCAATCAATCACAATGGGCCAAAGCCAGCTGTGGAGAGAGTAGCGTGTGGACTGATAAAGGAGAGGGGTGTTCGGGTAGGGCTGTGCCAAGGACGCAGACTGTGAATGGACACCCCAGCTCCAAAGGGCAGGGCTGTGTTCAGGAGGCACTTCCCACCCTCTGAACTCAGATTCCCTGTGTTTCATATACTTGTAATCGTTTTATCTGTGGAGTTCTTGCCTTGTGGACTACAAGTCTAAATGCTGATGTCACACCATGCCTTTTTATTAATATTTTAATGTTCTGGACAGACCGTTGAGGCTGAAGCCGGACTGGTGGACACTGAGATGACCTCCTCCTCAGGAGGACTTTGTACTGCATTTTTGTCTCCTTCTTCTGCCCTCCTGTACATGAGGATGTGTGTTTGGATAGCAATATACCCACTGCATTTCTTGGGAGAGTTTGCCCAGCACATGGCCCTGGCCCAAGTCTGACATTTACCTGACACTAATGCAACAGATTTGGTGCTCGGGAGGGAAGGGGGGAAATTATTAATGTAAGGTTTTTTTAGTGACAGAATGTTACAAGTGATGATTGCCCAAATTCTTCCTCTGATTGCACCTGCTACCCTTTGTTTCTGTGTTTCCAGTAGTTTCTCAGTGTTGCTGAGCTCCAGTGAGTTGCTTGGGCTCGCAGTGTTGGAGGCAGCACCTGCTGATGTCAAAGCCCAGGAGCCTGTTTGTGGATCCCCCTCAGCAGCAGAACAGGCCTGGAGGAGGAATGTGGCACTCTGGTGATGTCTGACACTGATCAGACTGGTCTTTGGGCTGGGGGTCACAGAGCTTGGGTGGCAGTGGGAAGGGGGGGCTCGGGGTGAGCCCTGGGGCACCACCGTGCTTCCAGCAGCTCTTCTGGCTGAGCCTGCACCTCGCCTGGGGTGGGTGAGAGCTGCTGTGTCTCCAGTTGGATTTCCAGCTGTTTGTTTTGTGAAGGGAGATGGAGGCTGGCCCCTGCCCTCCTGCAGAGCCTTGGGGGGCTGTGGTGCCTGCTTTTTGTGCCCCTGGAACCCCCTGGGAGGAGCTCCAGTGCCAGTGCTCTGGGGTTAAAGCATTCCTACCTTCCTGCCAGCGTGGTTCCATCCAGCATCAAACAAGGATCTGGGGAGACTGCAGACACTTCTCTGGGGTGCTTCTCCCGAGGAAACTGCCACAAAATGCTGACTGCAAGACTCCTGGCCTTCCTTGCCAAGGTCCTGTGACCTTCCCAATTAATGCTGGGAACTAACTGTGACTGGTGACAATAGTGAAAGAACAAGGTTTAGGGCTATTAACAGTGCAATTTAACTCCTCTTAACAGTTCCAAACATGAGAAAAACACATTTCCCATTCTCTGTTCCCCTGTAACTCGTGACCCCTCTTGTGTATCTTAAACACTAATTGCCTTCAATTGTATTTTATGCTGTTCTCTTTGGAACTGTTTGTTTTGTATATGATTTCTAGTAGTTCACTCGTGTGTGTTCATGCCACTTCTCGCCCTCACAAACAGCCATGACTTAACATGTGACAAATGTTCAAAAGAAAATACACACTTCTACCACAGGCTGCCTTTAAAAATGTAAGAAAAACCCCAACCCTTGAATTGTCTCTTTCCTGGAGGTACTGTTTTTACTTTGATAACATATTGTGCCACTATATTATACATTTGTATCTTGTTATTACACACTTTTGTAGACTTGTCTTTTTTACAGTGTGTAAATAGCTCTGTCCTTCATCTCTGTGATACTTAAGGGGGTCATTTCCCCTTTAATTTAGTCCAGTACAGATTGTTTCTGTACATGACTTTCAATTCTTCTCTCTTTCTCTATTTCCATTTTTTTGATTTGTTTTTTATTCCAGTCTCTCTTGCCTAGTATATTTAAAAATAAATCAATGTTGAGGAAAACTCATGTTTGTCTGTTGGTGAGGCTTTTCCAACCCAGCTGACTCCCCTTAGGCTCCTCATCCAAAACCAGGAGTTGCCTGCTGGGATGGTTCACTGTGACCCTGCAGCACAGTGGGATGGTCAGAGCCAGACCAGCAGCCCCTTCCCTTGTTCCTTTGATCAGGCTCTGAAAAGTCAGGAGAGAAAAGAGATGCACAGAGTAAGACTGTGTCATCACCTCTTCTGAATCAAAGACTGTGCTGTTGTCTTCAAGGAGATTTATGTCAGAGATTTAACTAAACTTTTCCTCTGTTAATGGTTTGTGTTCTGTAATTCAGCTGCTGTTGTGTTTTCCTCCTCCTCCTCCTCTGCTATGAAATGACCCATGAGTTTCTCTGCTCATACAGTTCCCTCCCTCATTTCTGGTTGCCCATTCTTATTTTCTGTTTCCCTTCAGCCTTTCTAGTAAACCTCAGGGGAGGGATATTTCCAGGTACTGAGCAGCCTCTAAAATCAGCCACTGCTTTGATTAATGAAGATGCTAAAGACTAAAAAAGGATGAGAAGAAAACAAGGGCAGGTGACAGTGTGTGATGTGCCTGAGGTCCCACAGTTCCACAGTGATGTTTTAGGGTTGTAACCCAGTTCTCTGCATTTCTAATCCCCTCAGTGAGTCCCTGGTGGAATCTGTGGGTCCTGGCACTGGGATCTGAGCTGGGGGAACAAGGCTGATGGAACCTTGGGCTGCTGCTGGTGAGGCTGAAGAAGGTGAAGGAGAAGCAGGAGGATGCACTGGTGAATATAAACAAAATCAATGGCCTGCACTTGGCAAGGCACAGGCACAGCAAAGGGGTCTGCAGCACTCTGGGAGTTCTGGGTGGGATTGTGGCCAGCACCCTGGCAAAGGTCCAGACTTGCATATGGTGAGTAGCTGTGGGCTGGGGGAGGATGGAGAAGCTTCACCTGCCCCAAATGCTGTCACTCCTGGTGATTTCCACCCCTGCTGGCTTAGGGACTGCTCGTGGTGTCGTGGGAAGGCAGAGGCTGGTTGACCTGGCTGGGGAAAGCCCCTGGATCTTTGGTGTTGGGAGTGAGAGAGGGGATTAAAGGCTAAATTTAGCTGAGTACAGTAGGAGTTGATTTAACAGATCGATGCATTTAACAGTTTGATTGCTCCAATTTTCAAGGCTATTGAGCTTGAAAGTGAGAGTGCTCTGGGGGAAAAATAGCTGTGTTTGTGGTTTTGTTTTGGTTTCCGTGTCTTTGAAATTACAATGTTCACTCTTTTAAGTTTTCATTTAATGTCATTTTGCTTTTTGTTGAGAAGTTGCTTGTCACGAGATGTAAAATGTGGTCAGTGTTTTATGCTCACTCTTTTTCTTACAAATCCCGTGTTTTTATGGTGAGGCTGGCATGGCAGCCTGGCTGGGCCAGTGGTGTTTTCAGGTGTGCCAGACCACTGCCTGTCCCCCAGGATGGTCAGGGACAGCCCACAGCCTCTCCCTTGGCTGACATCCATCCCTCCACAGTTGGAAAGAGAGGGAAATACACCTCAGCAGAGTGTCACCTCTGAGGAGAGGGCTCCTGCTGTCACCTGTGCACCTAAAAGCGGGCGGGCAGCAGAGTGGCACACACTCCTTGTGCAAGGTGACACCTGGCCTGGGTGGGCTGCTGAGAATGATGCTGCTGGGTCAATTCCTGGTCAGTCCTGATGCCCTGGCAGTGCCAACGCCCCTAGAGCTGTGGGTGAGGGACAGCCCTCAGCCAGCTCAGTGCTCAGTGGTAGATCCAGCTCAGCAGAAAGCTGACCTGCAAGCCAGGCTGTGCTGAACGTTTTCCCAGCAATCACCCCCTTGCTGAGGGTTCTGTGTTTGGCCTGGCATCTATTCTGCTGAAAAGGTCCCACCTGTGCTCCTGCAGCCTGCGTGACCCAGTTATGATACACAGAGCCTCTTCATGAGTCCCTGGCATGCAATTAATCCGGGCTCTTCCTCTGCAGAGGATCCTTGGGGTTTCTGACATTTGCTGCTCCTGTTGTGTGTGTTTGTAGTGCTGCAGCCCTGCCCGGGGTGGAGGAGCAGAGAGCAGAGGCCAGGGGAGGGCCGAGGGTTGTGCTGGGCAGGGAAGGTTAACGGGGCACTTCATGGACAGTCCCAGCTGTGGAGGCAATACCTGACTGCTGTCTCAGTCCCCTGGCCAGAATAGAGGAATCCAGGGCCTGTTTGATCCAGCTCCTTATGGATTGTTGGTGAGTTCTGAGCTCTCCACCTCTCAGAGGTTCAGGGTCTGGGTGTCCCCTCGGGAGCTGCTCCCCCCTTCAGGAGGAGCAGGACAGGGGTCTGGCTTCCTGTGGGAGATACTGTGTTCAGGGGTGGGCTCTCCAGCCCCTCAGGTGTTGTTCCTGGCATGTTCTCCCCTCCTTCCTCCCAGCTACACCCCCAGGCTCCGTCCCTTCAGGAGGAGAGGAGCTGGACAGGGGTCTAGCTTCCTGTGGGAGATATCGTGTCCAGTGTTCAGGGGTGGGCTCTCCAGCCCCTCAGGTGTTGTTCCTGGCATGTTCTCCCCTCCTTCCTCCCAGCTACACCCCCAGGCTCCGGGCAGTTATTTTCCACTCATTTTTACCTCCCCTCCCCAGCAATAAGCACCAAGGAGCAGTAATCAACAGCCTGGAATGCTGCTCTTCCCAGGCACCCTAAGGTGTGCTCGGGGGAGTTCAGGGGTGCCATGGCCCCTCACCTGCCCCATGTCACAGCTTGGCAGGAGCCCCTTTCCTGACAGAGGATGAGGAGGGTGATGGCACTGCCCTGCTGGCACCAAGCTGCCCATCAAGGAGCCCTGAGGCATGGGGGCTGAGCCCAACTCTGTCCCACCTGCCAGGTAAGTGCTCCAATTTTCAGTGAGTTCTACAGAGGTTATTGCACATCAATCAAAGCCTCGCTATGTGAGAGCTTTTATGAGGCTGTTCTGAGCCTGTTCCTCTCCGGGACTTGAGTACAGGAGCCCAGGCATCCCCGCAGCCACAGCATTGCCCAGCAGGCTTCCTTTCCCTTCCCTCAGCAGTCAGTGCCACTTTCCCCTGCAATGATCCATCACAGCAAAGCCAGGGATTTACCAGCCCTCACTAACCCAGAGTTACTCCCAAACTCTTCCCCCTTCCTCCCTTCCATCCCTCCCCCCGACTCCAGCGCAGGGTAAAATTGATCAGTGCGTGTTTATTGATGGTTTGAACACTCAAAAGAAAGGGGTAGGGGGAAGTCGTTGCCATAGAAACATCGATAAAGCTCCGTCTCCGCTGCGTGATGCGAGCGCAGCGCCTGCGTCCCGGTCCAAACAGGGAGGGGATCCTTCGGTGGGGCAGGAATGGGGAGGGACGGAGATGGGTTTGGGGGTGCCTGGGGTGCGGGTCTGCGTGGGCTCAGCCGTCCTGGGTGCCGTGGGTGGTCGCTGCTGTGCTCCCCAGTGCGAGATGCTCAAGGTGCCGGGATGCAGGGGAAGGAAATGCCCGTCCTCACCTCCGCGGCCGTCGCCGTCCTCACCTGAGGCCAAACCCTGGCACTGTCTGTGTCCCTGAGCCTGGTCCTGTGCCTCCACTGCTCCCTGGACCTGCTGCCCCACCACTGTTTTCCCCTGGGCTCCAGCTCCTCCATCCAGCCACAGTCGCTGCTCCTGCTGCCAGAGCGACTCACGCAGCACTGCATTAAGTGGTCTGTCTGCTTGATGGATATTACAATGCACATCTTGTAGCCTGATTTAGGTTTTTTTAAAAATCTTTTTACTCCCCCAACCAAGTCCTGCCATGGTCTCTGATTTTTGAGGGTGCAATTCAGCGCTTGCAAATCATCTCCAGGCTCATTTTTGTGCCTGCAGTGAAATATCAGCTGTGGCTCGGTGTGTGAGTTGCCGTCAGTGCCTGCAGCAGGTAGTTAGAGCTCTGATTGCTGGTACCTCTGGCAGGCACAGAGAAAACACTGGGACTGGCAGAGCTAAATCTGCCCAAAAGAGGGGAAGGCAGTGGCTGGGGCTCTTCCTGTGCTGGCTTTTGGGGCTAATGGTTCCCAAAACTGCACCACTGGTGACTGGAGCACCAGTGACACTGAGCACCTCCCATGGTCCAGGCAGGTGCAGAATTTCGTGTTTCAGTCCTTCTGCACCCAAGTTCTGCAGTAGCTACAGCTGGGATTAGGTGGTGACCAGGCCAGGAAGGCACTGGGAAGGGCCAGGCTGCCAGCAGGAGCTGGGTGGGGACAAGGACGTCGAAGGTCAGGCATCACTCCTGGTGGGGAGTCTGGGGCATGAGCAGGGCTGTGGGGCTGTGGCAGGGCTGGTGGTGCCAGGGCAGGATTCTGTGCTCACCCCAGGGGTTGCTAAGGACAAGATTTTCTCAAACCCTGCTGCTCTGCCCTGGTTTTGCAGGCAGGAGCTGCCTCGTGTAAGAGGCATCCTGACACTAAGCAGAATTTGCTGCCGGAGGGACTTTTCCTTAATAGGCAGGAGAGCAGCAGCTCCGTGGAGAGCTCTGAGGGACCCTCTCCTCCCTGATGGCTGGCCCTGGACTACAGACAGTCTCTGGGGACTATCAACACCACAGCTATCCTGCTGTAACCCTCCAGCCTTGCTGCCTGGCCCTGGCACTGCCCATCCCGTTGTGCTCTCTACCAGCACTGGAGAGCCAGCACCAGGCCCTTTCCCCGTGCCCCAGCAAAAGCTGTGTGTGATCAGGGAAGGGATTTGGTGAGTTCTCCTTAAGGCACCCTCCTCTTCTTCCATTGCATCGGTCGGGAACAGGGATGGGAGAGCTAGACAAGAGCTGGGAGTGGAACAAACGCAGCGTCCCCTCCCCAAGGCAACCCCAGCAGCAAAACCCTTTTGTCCGAGCAAACCCAGGAGAGACGGACGGGAAGGACGGGACGGGGGTGACCCGCAGGAGGTGCGGAATCGACTCCGAGCTCTCATCTCCCAAAGCGGAAGGTGAAGCCGCCTTTTTTCCTGTTGTAGCCGTTGAGCTCCTCTGCCAGGTTCCCCAGGGTGCCGCTGCGCTTCTCCCCCGCGCTGGGCAGCGCCTCGGGGCCCCCGCTCCTGCCCGGCCGCTGCCCGGCCCCGGCCGCGCCGCGTCCCCGCAGCTCCCGGGCGATGCTCAGCAGCGCATCCAGCTCCTCCTCGCTTCTCCTGCGCTTCGCCCCTGCCCTCCAGCCGGGACCCCGGCCCTCCGCCGCCGTCTGCCAGCCGGGACCGAGCAGAGCCCCCGCCCCGGCCTCTCCCGGCTCCCACCGCTCGCCGGGAGGGAAGCAGGCTCCCAAGCTCAGGAGGAGGAGACAGGACAGCGAGTAGGGGGCTCTCATCTGGGGGAAGCACAGGAAAGGGGAGGAATGTCAGGGGAGCAGAGACATCCTGAGGCAGCAGCACGGGCTGCCCTGGGCAGCTCCCCATCCCTGCTGCAGCCCTGCCGCCCCCCGAGCACCCACTGCTCCTTCTGCAGCCTCTGGAGCCCCAGAGAGAGTCCGAGCTCCCCGCTGCCTCCTTGAGAGCTGCTGTCCTTCATCGGAGAGAGGCCGCGCTCACAAACTGCAGCATCGCAGCTGCCCCGCAGCAGAGTGCGGGGATGGGGGCTGAGAGCCGGGCAGGGCGGGGGGCTCGGGAGCTGCCCGCTGGTTCACAGCCCGGGGCAGGGATGGGGGCTCCGGAGCTGCCCGCTGGTTCACAGCCCAGGGCAGGGATGGGGGCTCCGGAGCTGCCCGCTGGTTCACAGCCCAGGGCTGGGATGGGGGCTCCGGAGCTGCCCGCTGGTTCACAGCCCAGGGCAGGGATGGGGGCTCGGGAGCTGCCCGCTCCTCCTGGAGGCACCGCGGGAGCATCACCCTGATCGTCCCCAGGAGCGGGTCCTGCCCGCTGTGCCTGCGTGGTGACACAGGGGCAGAGGAAGGTGCTCGGCTTTGTCCCTGTGCTTTATGGGGCTGAAAGCTGCCCTGGAGAAGGGTCTGAGCAGAGCAGAAGGGAGTGAATCCTGAGCCTCGTGCGGTGCCGCAGGCAGGGGGTGACCTTCAGCGGGGCAGGGCTGCTCGGCCTCCCTTCCTCCTCCTCCTCCCACAGGGGCTCAGAAAGAGGAAACGGGTTGTACTACTACTACTACTATTATTATTATTATTATTATTATTATTATTATTATTATTATTATATTGCCTTAAAAGCTGCTGCAGGTGCTGGGGCCAGGCTGTCTGCTCCACGCTTGCCCTGTTTCTCACTCCTGCACCAGACCCAGGTGTACTCAAGCCCCTGCCTGCCCTTCCCAAAACCCCTGAGCCCGGAGGTTTCACTTCGGGCTTCACCCCAACCTTTTTCACACCTTGCCTCTGTTCTGCTCTCTCCCTTTTTGCTCCCCATTGCCTGTCATGGGCCCAAATTTCTGAGTCCCGTCCTGGGGTCTGGGGGTGCTGGTGGGTCCCCAGCTGCTTCCCACCAGCCTTTGGCTGCTCCCTGGCTGTGCTGCCCATTGAGGCAGGGGTGTAAAGCAGGGACAGACAGACAGACAGACAGACACACGGGCAGCAGTCACTTACCTCTGCTTACCTCGGTGCTGCCCGGTGCCGCCACTCCTGGCACCTCTCTGCCCACCGTGTGTCCGGATGAGCGGCCAGCTCTCCTTGGGCCATTAAATAGCCACGGGTGGTGATTGCCATGTCACCCCTTGGGCGTGTGGCCACAGAGAGAGGAGGGTGGGATCCTCGGGGAGGGAGCTGGAGAGGGGACAGAGGGGACAGGGGTTGGTGGAGCTGCCACAATGGGAACACGGCAACACCGCTCATTAACGCGCCGCCTTTGTTTGCTGCCTCATTTGGAGGAGCAGCTGGGAGCTGGCCTTGTGTCCCTGGCGGCTGTCAGGGATGCTGCTGGGATGGAGGGTCTCAAGTGTGTCCCCCTCGTCTGGCTGGTGTGTCCTGTGTGCAGCTGTTGGGGGTCCCACCCATCTGTTTGTGTGCACAGGCACCACTGGAGACCCCTGCACCCCAAACCCGCCCAGGGCTTGGCCCCACATGGACGTGCCCAAGTGCTCCCACCCTCCCTGGCCAACACACACAGCCACCAGTGCTGGAACATGGTCCCCGAGGCACCCTGCTGTCCCCTCCAGGTCTGTCCTGGGCTGTGGTAGTGGCATGTGGAGTGGGCAGCAGGGAGGGACTGGGGACATCGCTCGGTGCTCTGTCCATCGGGGCAGGTCCCCTTGGCACAGACACCTGCCACCCTCCCAGTCCCAGAGCCACCCCAAGGTCCTGCAGGGCCTTGGTTTGGGCTGGGAAGCCTCCTCAGCCCCCCTCTTGTTTTGCAGAGTGGTTTTGGTGTGGTGGGCAGGTCCCCAAGGGTGCTGTGCCATGAGCCTGGCACGGGGCAGGAGCCATCCCCCAGCACAGCGAGGAGCTGCAGTGACTCAGTGTCACTCCCTCTGCTGTCCCTCTGGCCGTGTCCCTGTGCTGTCACAGGTGTCACACGGTGGGTAACGATGAGATCCTTTTATTAAGGAGTTTAGAAAGTCCACATGTACAGCGTTGGACACACTCACACATGACCTAGACTTCACAGCACTGCTACACACCACGGCCTGGCCCGGGGCTTCTCTGGGAAGGTCCATGGCCACATCCCAGACCCCCAGTCACCCCTGTCCATCCCTTTCCAGGGAGGTGTCACCACAGATGGGTTTAACCTAATCCAGGGCCATGGAGCAAGGCATGAGCTCTTGGGAATAATCCTGGGAAATCCTGCGTCTTGGCATGGATTAAATACCTCTCGTGCAAGTCAAAACAAATCTCTGGGGGGTCCTGGGTGACACAGGCAGTTACACAAGGATGTGCTACCAACAAACCAATGTACAACGTTCCCTCCCTGGCACAGCAGAACGCCAGTGGAGGGGTCTGTGGGGGATGAGCCTTCCCACCTGGCACATGGTTCCACGTGCATTCCTGCCCAAAGCACCAGAAAACCCAGCTACAGCTAATCCACCAAAATAACGGATGGAAAAGTAAAGATGGGTGCAGGCAGGACCCTTTCCAGAAAGGTCCAGTGGAATGCAGGAAGCTCCTTGGAAGCTGTCAGGGCTCCTGCTGTTGTGCTGAGAAATGCCACTGCTGAGCCCCCCCAGTTCCCATTGTTCCAGAAAACCCTGACCAGCTGCTCTGGGCACGGATGGAGTGTGTAGAGCTGAGTGCCCTTCACTCAGAGCTCTCCCTCAGCTGAGGGCTCTGAAGGATCTCTCTGGCAGAGTAAAAAGCTGTGGTGATCCCAGTGCATCGTTTGTCCATTTCTCTGTCAGGGCAGACAGACAGCCACTCACCCAGCAGGTGAGAGATCTTGTCCAGCACAAGATCCGAGGTGGGGAAGGCTTAAAAAAAAGAAGAATCACAGAGGGCAGTACAAACCCGGCACAGTTGGGACGCTGAGCCTTTGATCTCCCCGTGATTTAAGCTCCTCTGGAAAAGGAGACAGGGGGAGTTTTCCTCCCCTCCTCTGTCCATCCGTCTGTCTGATGGTGTTTCTTGGGGCAGGGCTCTGCTGTAGCACAGGCAGAGAATGATGTAAAGGGTGGCAGGGTTCTGTCTGTCCCCTCCTCTCTCCGTCCAGACTCTGCTCACATTTGGTTCTCGGTTTTTTTGGACAAAATCCCCCATTTGAGTCCTTCCAGGGAGCCAGCAGGAGACGTCAGTCCCACAGCCCATGGCAGCTCCTGCTTGGGCCGGCTGGTGCTGCTGCCTGGTTATCAGGGCCCTGCAGATGCTAAGCCCCACTTGGGGCTTCTCTTTTGCAAAACCTTAACGGGATTTGAGGAAATGAAAGGCTTTGGATATCTGCAGGTGCCGAGCCAGTGCCGCAGCTCAGCCGGGGTGGAAATGAATGCGGGTGCCCAGGCCAGCAGCAAACAGAGGGGGCTCACTGGGAGATGTGGCTGAGCTGCCCAAAGGGTTTGGGGAAAGGTCACAGCTTTTGGATGGTGAAAGTCCGATGTGAATCCGAGTGGGTCTGGTTGGGAGGGAGGGGCTGTGAAATGCAGGCAGAGCTGTGTTGGGAAGTGAGCCTTCCTCACCTCTTCCTCTTCCTTGTTGTTCTCCCTGTTTCCCCAGCACTGCCAAAACAGCTCCATGCCGTGCTCAGTTCTGGGTGTGCGTCCTTGCAGCGCTGTTCTGGCTCACTTTGGGGTGTCCTGACCTGCTGGGAGGCTCCAGGAGTCAGGACAGGGACAACAGGGACTAAGGAGCTGGTGGTTGTCCCTCCCCAGCTGCGTTGCCCTTGCAGGGGCAGAGGAGAGCGTTCTGCAGTCCAGAGAAGGAATTGCTGGCACGGTCAGGCTGACGCAGCTGAGCCCTCCCCATCACCAGTAGCACCATGGGGGGAGCTGGAGCTGTGGAGCAGCAACCTCATCCCAGTCCTGGGGGTTTGGGGGGCCTGGGGTTCCCCATGACAAGTGTCCCCAGCCCCTTGCCAGCTTGGCAAGCCCACTGCCAGGTGTCAGTGCCCAGAGCAGAGGTGACCAGAGGTGCTCAGCCTGCCTGGGCTGTTGCATCCCTCCCTCCCTCCTTCCTTCCCTGCAGGCAGCCCCTTCCTTCCTTGCAGGGCCCTGCTGGGCACCTCTGCCCAAACACTGCATCCTCTCTGCCCCAGCCACAAGCACAGGCCATGGGTCACACTCTGGCCAGGACACCTGGTCTGGCTGCAGGGGAGCCACGGCAGAGGGAAGCAAAGGTCTGGCAACATCTGTGGGTGCCCAGGAGCCAAAGTCACCCTTACTGGCAGCAGATGCTCCCCAGGGGCCCCTCAGAGGTGGGCAAGCCCTCAGAGAGGATGGGGAGGACGGCAGCTGAGGGAGTGGGGCTGCAGGGTGCTGGGGAAGGGCAGGGGACCGGGCACGGTGCAGGGGGCTCATGCCATCAGCTAATTCTCCTCCCGGATGGGCCGGATCTTCATCTCGGTGAACTTGAGGGAATACTGCCAGCCGGTCCAGGAGGACCACTCGATGCCGTCGGCGTAGGAGCTGTGGTGGCCCTTGAGGTACTGCCCGTTGAGGTTGGACGTGTGGCAGTTGCGGTACCACCAGGCGCCGTGGTAGAAAGCGGCGCAGTTGTTCTCCGAGTGGTCGTTGTCCAGGTCCTTGGTGGTGAACTTCATCCCGTTGTGCTTCAGGAAGGAGTCACCTGTCCCAGGGAAAAGGAATCCTGATGGGCACCTCCTGCCCTGCCCCGGGGGGTTCCTCTGGCCACCCATCCCAGTGCGGCTCCTACCATGGGGCTCCTCCAACCTCACCCCCCTCCAGCTCCCCGAGGCCGCAGGGATGCATCCACTGCTGCTGCCAGAGGACCCTGCAACACCCCAGCAAGGGGATGGGGTGAACACCCCGTCCTGCTGCCCCACCTGCTGTCCCTGAGTAGTCGGCGATGCTGATGGGGTACCCGTCCTCCTCGGGGTCCACAGAGAAGAGCCCCACCCCGAAGCTGCCGTAGTGGGCGAAGGCGGTGCCGTTGTCGAAGTCCTCCAGGTCGATGCGGAGCTCGTAGCTGCCCTGCACCGTCAGCAGGTGGATCCTCTTCAGCCCTGGCCGAGGGAAAGGGGTCAGTGTGGGGACCCCGCGGGGATGGGGTGCCCCCAGCCCGCCGCTCCCAGCCCGTGGGTGCTGTGCAGGGGGGTCTCGGTGTCCCCTCCGTGGCAAAGAAACCCCAGACGTCCCCAGGGGAGCGCAGGCTTTGCCGGGACCCAGCAGCGACCCCACACACCTAACCAGTGCTCTCCTGTCAGCTTCCCGAAGCCATCCCGGTAGGCTTCCCAGCCACGGAAAAAGTTCACAGAGCCGTCCTCCCGCCGCTGGAACACCTGGGAACACACAAAGAGCATCAGCTGTGGGGCTGCACCCCCTCTGCTCCCCACCATGCTGCCCACCCCTCCCTGCCACTGCCTAATTAGACAGCGGCACAAATTAAACCGTGTCGGCTCAGTAATTACACAGGGATGAGCTCCCCGGGGAAATGCTCGATCCCAGGGGTGGGCGAGTCTGTTCAGGCAAAACCCTTCACAGGATGCTCTGTCTGGAAATGTGAGCAGAGCTCAGGACACCTGAAGCTCCTTGGGAAGTCGTCGGTGTCCCTGGAGCGGGGGGCACCCGGACAGCCGGGGTCTGCTCCTGCCCGGGGGAGCAGAGACACGCAGGGCACGACCCGAGGTCTGTCCTGCAGCACGGGCTGCCCTGTGAGCTCTCCTGCCAGCCGTGGGTGCTCAGATCTGCGAAAACCCAGCGGGGCTGATTTCTTCCTCCTGGGTCTCCTTGCTCTCCTGGGCAGGCACCCCGTTATAAAACATCATCTCTGTGACAGCCTCATTAATCTCCCAGAGAAATTAACTGTGGAGCTGCCTGCTGACTGCCCTGAGCCCTGCAGAGCCCCCAGATCCCAGCCAGATCCCAGGGCTCAATGCAGCTTTTCTGCTCGGAGCCTTTCCCTTTTCCTCTCCCATCTGCTCATCGGCCCATGTGCCCTGTGTGTTTCATCCCCTTTTATCCATACTTTTGGGTTTGATTTATTGACAGCGATCCAGAAAATGCTGCTTCATGCCCGACCATTTGAACTTAATTAAGCCTCCAGCTCTGGCTTAATTGCATTAAAGTTGGCTGAGCAAGCCTGCCCCGCTCCCACCGAGCTCCACGAGGCCGTGGAGGGGACAGCTGGGACACTGGGTGATTTAGGCAGAGCCCTCCCAGGCTCTGGCAGCCCAGGGCCAGAGCACCCCATCTTCAGAGCTGGGCTGAGCTGCCCAGCCGAGCTTCCAGCTCCCCAGGATTGGGGGATGTGGATGAGCCCTGAAGTCGGCCGGGCTTTGCTGAAGACACTGTGTTTTGCTCCCCCAGCTGCTCCTGCCCTCCCACACAGGGTTTCATCCTGGCATGTGAAGCAGAACCTCCTTGTGAACCTCTCAGTGCTTGCCCTTCCCCAGGTGGGTGTTTTTGGGGCTGGGTGTGCTGGCGGAGGCTCCGGCACACTCCTGGGCACGGCACAGCTCTGATCCTGCTGTACTTACCTTCTAGAATTAGAGCCTTAATTTTTATCCCCGCCTTGAGCACTTGAGAAGCCGTGGTTAAGCCCATTTAAAGGGGCTTTCTTCAGGCTTGTTGGGAAAGGGGGACAGCGTGGCTGGCCAGGGGCCTGAAGCTGCTTTTCCCCAGGCACCAGCGGCTCCAGGCTGGTGCTGGGGAAGGTGCTGGCTGCAGCACCAGGGCTCCCTCTAATCGGCTTTGACCCACGGTTCTAAGTAGGCCAATTGCCTGAGTGGCGCCCAGGGAAGCATGTGGGACACAGTTCCACTGCCTGAACCTCAGGAATCACCCCAGGAGAAGCCTTCAGTGCCCCTCTGCCCACCAGGCTCAGCCCCAAGGGGGCTCAGACCAGGTTGGTTCTGGTGGGTGCTGAAGTTCCTGTGTCCTCCCGAGTCTCCTGCTCCATCCTCATCATCTCTCATGCACAGTCCCTTCTGTGCCTCTTTTGTGCACCCACCAGGTGCAGGCAGGGCTGTGGGAGCCTCCTGGTCACCCCCTGGGAGTGCTGGGTGCACCAGTGACCCGCAGGCTCTTGGTGCTCCAGCCCTGCCTCGCTGCTCTTTTCCTCCTCATCAAATATGCATCACCCCCCTCTTAAGCAAAAAGGATTTCCCTCCCTTCTTTAAAGGCAAGGCTGAAATATTTATCTCTCTCATTCTCTGCCTCCCCCAGTTGCCCCTGTGGGGCAGGGACAGGCTTCTGCAAAGCCACAAACCCTGAAAAGTGGGTTAAAAGCAGAGAAAAGTGGGAGCACCAAGCTGTGCCTGCCATGACACTGGCAGCTTCCTCTCCCTCAGCTCCACCAGACTCCTGGAGGGCTTGAAACTCCCAGTGTGGGGACATGCTCAGCCATCACTTCAGCACCACAGAGCTGAGGCTCCTGGGCCAAGCTTGGCAGCCACGGCACAGACCCTGCAGCCCTGTCCCCAGGGTGTCCTCTGAGCCCTGCCACAGCAGGGAGAAGGCTCTGGGCAGTGCAGAGCCAGTCCCCAGCAAGTGCCAGTCCCTTGGGACAGCCTGGGGACACCACAGTGGCAGCACTGCCCGTCCCAGGAGCTGCTCCTGCCTGGCCCTGCCAGCAGAATTGTCTTGTCCTGTTTGCGGTGACACATGAAGCACATCCTTTGGAGACAGAGCGTGTTTCTGTGGCTCCTCTCAGCCCCTGCCTGGGGTTTACCCCAGCCCAGTGTCTGCCCAGCCCCATCCCTCTCCGGGACCCCTCCAGCAGGGGCTGAGCAGGCTGGTGAGGCTGTCCCCACCAGTGTCCCAGCACAGCACGTACCCCTGAAGCTGGAAGCTGTCACTTAATGTCACCAGAGCCCTTGCCCTGCTGGCACAGCCTCTTCTCCTGCACTCTTTGGCTTTCCCAGCATTTCCCAGCGCACACTGCACATGGAGGTGATGCTGAGGCACACAGAGCACTGCTGCTCACGGAGCTGAGGTGCTGATCCCAGGGGATTTTGCCCCAAAGGAGGAGCCAATGGAGGCTCAGGGGCACTGGGAGGAACGTGGGGCATTTGCCAAGACATTCTGAAGGCAACATCATGTGTACAGGCAACTTTTTGAGCCCTCCTGGGCTGCTGAGCTCCCTTGACCTCTACCACGCTGTCATTACTTTAAGAAAGAGCCAGAGGTGAGAGTGAGGGGCAGAGCTGGGCTGGGCACTCACAGGGCAGCCACTGCAGGATGAGGATGCTCCATCAGCACCGGTGGGCACTGACCCAGACCCACAGAAACGTGGCCCTACTGCTGCTGGGCAGCACCCAGGGGGGACAAACCAGCCCTGCCTTGCTCAGCCTTCCCCAGGGTGGGACAGAGAGCAAGCAGGACCTGCCTCTCACATCTGGCTGTGGGGACAGTGAGGTCCTGAGCTCACCCCCGGCCCCCATGGCCTCGGAGCTGTCCAGGCAGCCTAAAGCTGAGCTCAGCAGCTCCGAGTCAAAACTGATTCAGCTGCTGCCATCTCTTCCACCCACCCACCCACATGCAAATAAGCCCAAATGTCAGGAGAAATCGCTCCAGAGAGGAGGAGGAGGAGGAGGAGGGGAGAGGAGGGAAGGGAAGGGAAGGGAAGGGAAGGGAAGGGAAATTTCCCAGGCTCTGTCCCACGGCACCCAGCTGTGCCATGAGTTACCTGCAGCCTGGATCAGCCAGTGCCCCCACACCCCCAGCCCCCCAGAGATTCCTGAGACAATCCCTGCTCCCAGGGGACTGGAGGCACGTTTGGGACCCTCTGCTGCCCCAAGAAACAGGAGCCTGGGGTGTGCACCCCCAGCCCAGCTCTGGCTGCCTCTGGGATCCAGCAGAGCCAGGTTTGGCTCCTCGCCCCACCAAGGCAGGGCAGAGCCGAGCTGGTGCCTGTGCCACCCCACTCCCAGACCCTCCCGGTGCTGCCAGGCTTAGAGTCACTGCTGTGCCCCCTGCCCAGCCCAGCCCTCCCGCCTGCTGCAGCTTTAAATAAGCCTCTGAGTGCCTCGCTAATCACCTTGGGCTGCTCTTCAGGCTTGGCTGGGGCTGCTGGAGGCTCTGCAGACTGTGCACGGGGTTTGCATGGACCCTCTGCACCTTGGGGAGCGAGAAGGGTCCCCCCCTCCCCTCTGTAAGCCCCCAAGAGCTGAGGTGCCCGGCTGTGCTGTGCCTCAGTTTCCCCACTGGAGCTGCTGGTTCCACCCAGACACCAGAGGTTCCTCCTGCCCAGGGTGGGCTCTCGGAGGCCGAAGGCTCATCAGCCCCTGAGGGCAGGGGGGCTAAGCTCCCTCCTGGCCCTGCTCAAAGCTGCTTAGGGGAATCAGATCGTGGGGATTTGTTTCCCAGAGCGCCCAGCTGGAGGGGTGCTGCCCAGCTCGGCTCACCCAGCGTGTCCTCAGGGCAGAGGCTGCCTGCCCACCCCTCCTGGTGAGACCCCACCACCTCCTGGCACCCTCTCTCAGTCCCACTGGCACCCCAAGTGATGCCCTGCAGGGCAGGGAGCTGCTGGCTGCTTGCACCCAGCTGCTCCCCGGGGCCTGGGGCTGGCAGAGCCGTGCCCCCAGCCCTGCTCCCTGCCCCGTTACTGTGATTGCAGCACATGGCAGTGGCTGCAGCAGAGTGAATCGGACAGGCAGTGAATCAGCAGAGCTGCCCCGGGCACCCCGGCCTCAGATGAGGCCAAACGTGGGGTCTGGGGTCTGCCCTGAGCCCAGCACTGCCTCACGGGCTCCACGGGGCAAAGCACAGGCACACAAGCACAGACCAGCCCTGCTGACAATGACAAATTCCAGAGGTGGCACCCACGTCCCTGCCTGAACCCCCTCCAGCTCCAGCCCAGCTCCCCAGCCCAGGGCAGGCACTGGGCTCCAGCTCAGGGCTCTGCCTGGCACCACTGGGAAGCTCTGGCTGCACAGCCAGGCCTCCCTGACATTGATTGCCCTCCTGATGACACCCCCAAGTGTCCAAAGTGACGTGTCCCACGCCCAGCAGCCCGGCACGGGGCCAGCCCCTGGCCAGCAGTGCCATCACCAGTGTCCCCAGCGTGGTGGCAGCTCACCGTCCAGCCGCCCCCGTCCGTCGTCATGTCACAGTAGACCTGGAAGCCATCGGGGTAGTGGGTGGGGAAGATGGAGTAAATGCCATCCTCCTGCTGTCCACTGGCATAGATGTCAAAGCAGTCTCGGGGCCGGGAGCCTGCAGCGTGCCATTGGGGTGGGGTGGAGTGAGGGGAAAGCTGGTTAATTAATGGCCTAATTTAATGTCTTGCCATTTCTTCCAGCCTCCCAGCCTTGCTGCCAGCTCTAGCTGCCAGCTTGGTGCTACTTTGCTCTTTCCCTCCCTTCTCCTCCGATGCTCGGGGTGAGCAGTGCCAAGGGGGATGCCACCACCCTGGGGACTCCCCAGGAGCTGGCAGGGACTGTCCTCACGTCCCTGTGAGATGGCAAGGGCAAGCTGGGACCCAGATGGGGACAAGGGAGAGCCAATGCCCAGGGAGGCTGTGGGCTCCCAGCTCCAGCACAGGCTCCCTCAGCTGCATCTCAGCCCAACGCTGAGGAACGTGATCCTTTATCCCTTGCAGGGATAAACACCCTCCACATCCGATGGAGGTGGATGCTCTGCCTGGTCCCTGCTACCCTCTGTGGGGAGCAGATGGGTTTGCAGGAGTGTGAAGGAGCTTTTGGGCTGGTTTATGGACAACCGGGAGCTGCACGGTGAGAACTCCCCCTTCCAGGACACACCTTCCCCTCTCCCTCCTTACCCAGCTCCCCGCCAGCCCCTGCGCTGTATTAAATCCTTCTCCAGGATGGTTTGCCCCATGCTGGGTGGTTTCTCCCTCCCACGAGCAGCCCCAGGCACATCCCTCTCCCCCGGGGCTGGCAGGGATGCCTCTCACCGTTGGAGCAGCCGCGGGGCCGTGCTCCCCTGGCCGGAGCTCGCTGCAGGTCAGCCTTGAGCCGGGGCCGGGCCCCGCCGCGCTCCCTCTGCAGCGTGTCCAGGACGTCACTGACAGAGCTCACCAGCCGAGCCATGTTGGTCTGGCTCTCCGAGAGCAGCTGTGGGCAGGGGACATGCGGGGGACCACATTTAACCAATTGTGGTTAAATGGTTAAATCCCTTCCACATCCCAGCCCCTTGGCCGCTCTGCTCAGCAATGCTGGGGTATGGGCTGGTGGGGACATAAATCCACAGCAGATCCCATAAAACATCTCTGTTGCTTTTTGGCAGGGGTCAGGGGCCAGATAAGCACCTATTGCCACCAGGGAGGAGAAATCCCCAAACCTGGGTGCATTGGTGCTGCAATCCCATGGGATAAAGAGCATCTCTGGGCAGAGGACGGGATGACGGAGACGGCAGGAATAGCCGTGTCCTGAGGCAGCCGCCAGCTCTTATCATTCCCTGAGGTGACCCAGGCTGGGACAGTGACACGGGGTGGCCGTGGCAGAGCATCAGGATGGGGAGAGAAGAGAAGCAGCGAGAAACAAGCAGCTCTGGGCAGAGGGAGTCGAGTACCAGGAGGGTCAGGCATGGAGCAGCCAGCCATGCCCTGGATCTTGCTACAACACCTGGCAGATCCCTGGCATGCTCAGGTAAGCATTTCAACACCGCTCATTGGCTAGGAGATTTTGGGGACTGTAAAGAGAGGGGGCTGATTGCTGCATGAACTGCCCTTGAGAAGGTTCTGTATTTGGCTCTGTCTGGAGCTCCCAAACAGGAGCTGGAGCTGGGACACCCACAGTGTGGCAGGCTGCACACCTGGCTCACTGGCACTGGGGTGGTTTGGCAGGGAGACATTTCCCAGCTTTCAATTCCCAAGCACTTGCCTTCAACCTCAGCTCCTTCTCCTGCAGCTCTCCCCTGGATGCTGAGGGCAGGGGCTGCAAGCAGCCGTGCCCCCAGGGACACTGGGACAGGGAGTTATGCCCCCAGGGACACTGGGACAGGGAATTCCACCCCCAGGGAGCCCTGCCCGGCACTGCCAGCCCTGCTCACCTGGATGAGCCTGCCCTGCTCTCCCTGCAGGGCGCTGAGCTCCTGCCCCATGGCGCTGTGCCCCTTCTTGAGGCCATCACAGTCGGCTCGCAGCTGCACGGCGTGGCTCAGCAGCTTGGCCACCTCGTCCGCCACCGTGACCAGCAGGGCCTTCTGCTGGCTCTTGGTGGCCTTGGCCTCGGCGTCGTGGTCGGTGACGGCGCGCAGCAGGGAGCTCTGCAGCCCCTCCACGCGGCCCAGCGTGCCCGCAGCGCTGGGGCAGTTGGGGTCGATGAAGATGTTGATGCGGGAGCTGTCGGCTTTCTCGATGGTCACCAGCGCGTTGGCCTCCTCGGGGTTGGTGCTGATGACGGGCGGCGACTCGGTGACGGGCGTGTGGTAGTGGTTCATGAAGAGGATGGCCCCCGTGACTGTCACCGCCAGGAGCACGGCCACCGAGAGCAGGACGGTGCACAGGATGTAGCCACAGCTCATCCTCTGCGGGCGGGCACAGACACACCGTCAGGACACCCCCATCCCGCCACCCCCGAGGTAGGCTCTGCAGGGCTTTGGGGGCTGGCAATGACATCGGCCGAGGAGCGAGGGTGGGAACCCCAGGGCGGGTGGGGACCCCAGGGAGCCCTGTGGCTCTGGCAGGGACACGGAGGCCACGGGCGAACACGGAGTGAGCAGAGCAGCCTGGGAGCGGGCTATGAAATAATAACGAGAGCGAAGGCACGGCACCGCCGGCTCCGCTGGCATGTTTTATTTACAGCAGTGATCCTCGGCTGCTGGAGCAGCCCTGGCTCCCCAGGCGAGGTGTGGGGGGCTCCCTGCTGCTCTGGGCACAAATGTGGGGAGAAAAAGGGAAAACACCTCGTGTCCCTCACAGCAGGACCGCAGGGAGAGCATCACGGGTGGCTGTGGGTCGCTGCTGGGGTCACGTTGCCCTGAATGTCGTGGGGACTGCTCTGCATAGGGCAGCCCCCAGATACGGCAGGCAACTTATCTTCATCCCCCTTGTCACCTCATTTCCTGCTGGAGGCTGGCAGAGCTGCTCCCAAAGCCTTTGGATCTGTCCCAGAGCCTCCTGGCAAGGGAGAGCCCGTGACAATCACTCCCTTTGCTGTGGGAAGGGTCTCTGACCCCCCCAGCCCCTCTGGCAGCTCTGCTGCTGCTCAGACCCATCGGCTCAGCCCGTGGCACTCGCTCCATGCCCACCAAGAGCCTTTCTCCCTGCAAAGCCTCAAGTGCCAGCACAGTCGGTGCAGAGCGGGTGAGCTGCCACCCGATCCCATCGGCTCCCGGTCCCCTCCCCTCCTCGTTACACCTGCAGGACAGAGGCTGTGATTTTCCCCTGACCCTGGCCGCAGCTGTCACAAGGAATTGCAGGGCTGGCAGCAAACTGCAGATTCAGAGAGACAAAGACTACTTTCCCCAGAAACGAGGGGAAAATTGCTGCATCTGCAAAGATTTCCCAGGCCCTGTCCCCTCCCGTGCACATCTATCTGGAGTGACACCTTCCTTCAAGCACCCTTCATTTCATTCCCTCTCACACAACCATTTGCATTAAGGTGACCCCGCAGCTGCAGGGGGCTGGCTGGGGGGCTGAGGATCCCCACCAGCCCCAGGTATGCTCTGGCTTTCTCTCCCTCTCCACGGAGTGAGGCTGCAGGTGCAAACAGCACTGGGCTGGGTGGGAAGCCACCTGCAGGGAGCTCTGTGAGGGGACAGCCCCAGGCTCAGCCCCTCGCACAGGTTAAAAGGAGATGTCAAAGGCAATAAGGGGAGCTCTGGGCAAGCAGATGATTGAGGAGTTTGCCTGGTGTGTGTAGACACAGAGCCCTGACTTGGGGGCACAGGGGACACCCAGGGGCAGCAGGATGGTGGTAGACAGAGGTGGCACATGCCCATTGCTCAGATCCTTGTGTGGACACCCAGGACCTGGGCTCAGCTGGGCTCCTCAGCACCCTGCAAGCACACAAGGGACAGGAGGGGTGGCTGCTGCCCAAAGGCCAATGTCAGGGGGTTTAGGATCTACAGGGTGAGCAGGGACCCTGTCCCTGTGGTTGTCCTGGCTGTGACAGCACCCTCACCTCCAGGACTTTGTGCCTTCCCGTACTGCTGCTGCTGCTCCCCACAATGCTGCCATGCCCAGGCTGGAGGGGCACATGAGGAGCTGCAGGACCCGAGGGTCCCCCCTGAGCAGTAAGGGCTCCCAGAACAGAGCCATGAGTGGATGAGGCTCCTCTTTCCACAGCCACACAATTCCCAGCTGGGCTGTAACACACCAAAATCTCACAGCTCTGCCCGGGTGTACCACCATACCGGGAGCTGTATCCAGCTGTTTTCCAGCCTTCAAGCCACACTATCACTGCCCTCCCACCAGCAACAGGAATTGGAGGCCAATCCCCTTCCAAAATTATCCTCTCTGCTTGTGGCTGCAGGATCCTGAGTGGCAGCAGCCTCAGGAGTCCCACAGCATTTTGCTGGCAGGTTGTGTTACCTGGCAACCTGCAGTGGGGAGAGGAGGCAAACTCAGCCAGTGGCACCAACAGCACTCCAAAATTGGGTGGGGGTCCCCCCAAGCCCCCCCAGCAAAGCAGCACTGCAGCAGAGTGCCCAGCTGCTGGCATGGGACCCTGCAGATACCCCCTGCCACACACTCCTGCCTCACCGTGACCACAGCTCTCATGATCCATGGGGTTCCTGCTGTCTGTTCCATAGCCTCAAGCCCCTGAAATTCTTGTCAAGACTTTTGGACAGCTCTAAGACATCCCCCTGCCCTGGTTATTGATATTCCCATGGGGATATCCATTGAGCTGGGGGTCCCAGTGTCTTCAAATCACTCCTTCCTGAGGAGAGGAGAAGCTGTGAGACAGAGTGCTGCTTGGGATGAGCACATCTTCACTTGCAAACCTGCTCTGGACCCTGGAGGGAGCCCCAGGCAGGATCCAAGGGATGGTTGTGTCCCTGGTGAGTCGGGCTCTCCATGCCCTGCCCTGGCACAGGCAGTAGATCTGCCCTTGGTCACCCATGGGGGCTGTGTCCTGGGTGACCCAGCCACATTTTGTGAGCAGCTCTGGATCCCATCAGGACCCTCAAAGCAGCCCCCAGCCCACTCAGCCAGCCAGACTGGCTGTTGTGGGGATGGAGACAAGCAGCTCCAGCACTTGCAGCCTGTGGGAAGGGGAGGACACGAGCTGGCTTGTCCCCAGGGCACCCAGAGGTGGCTGCTCCCTGGAGATCATGGATGGAGAGTGGTGGCAGGAGAGGCTGAGCTCTGCCCTGGAAGATGCTCTAGGATGAAGAGGTCCCCTTTTCTCCTGTCAAAATCCCTGTTCCTCTCCAGCTCAGCAGACAAGCGTTGCCTTGGGATGGCAGGCAGCGGTCCTGCAGCCTGGCTGCTCTGCCCCTGGGCTGTGTCCTCAGCCAGGGACGAACCAGAACCTGTGTTCTGCTTCCCAGGCAGGTGGACACTGTGTTTGCATCGCCCAGGCTCAGCTGCTGGTGCAAACTTTAGTCCAGGTACCAGCACCTTCCTGCCGGGGTCCACCCAGCGCTGCGGCCGCCCCAGGGCAGGGAGGGTCCGTCCCCCAGCCCGAACCTATCGCTCATTCCGGGCCGCCTGAGCAGCTCAGTCGGCATCCTTGCTCTGCTCCACCGCTCCGTCGCTCTCCACCCTCGCTGCCCATCCCCGCTCCGCCCGGCTCGGGGCTGCAGCCCCCATCCCCTCGCCCTGGGCCGGGGCCGTGTCCCCCCCGCGCTCCCGGAGCGGCTGAACTGAATCCCGCTCCCCTTTCCTGCTCTCCTCCGTCACCCAGAGCCATCACCCGCTGCCACGGCACGCCACACTCTGCGGGTGGGGAAGAGCAGAGGAGAGAGGACGGGGAGGATGGCGAGCCCCGGGGCCGCTCTGGGGTGAGCAGGCAGGCGGGCTGGGCTGGGATTCCACCGGGGCTTGCGGGAGCTGGGAGCGCAGCACCGGCTGCACGGCAAACTCTGTGCATCCCCTGGAACCCGCCCAGAACCATCCGGCTCCGCGCTGCCCTGTCCAGCCCCCCAGGGCTGCTGGGGCCGGATCCATCCTGCCCGGCTCGCCCTCGGGGCCAGGGGGGCACAAAACCGGCGGGGTGGCAGCTCCGAACCGATGGCACTGCTGGAATCCCTGCGTGCAGGGGCTGTGCACAGGGAGGGAGCCCTGCCAGGGAGGGGAGGGCAGGCTGGTTTCTCTCTCGGGGGGTCCGGGGTCTGCCGGGATGCGCAGCCCCTCTCCAGGAGGCGCGGGAGCTGCTGGCAGAAGGGAGAGGTCAGGCAGAAGCCCCTCTCTCGCCTTGCTGCGGGTGTCAGGGGACAGGAAAGTGGCGGACCTGGGGTACAGCGTGTCTCAGGGCTGCTCCCCCCACCCTGCCCAGCTCCTGGGTGCCGAGGAAGGGCAGCACAGCCAGCTCTCGGCCCCTTCCCTTCACTCACAGGCTCGCTGGGGATTTGCTGTCCTCCAGCTCTTCGCAGACACGTTTCCCCGTACTCCGCACTCCTTCTTCCCACCCTGCCCGCGCTCAGCGTGCATCCATGCCCGTGCCTATCCCTAGAACTGTCCAGAGCCAGGCTGGATGGGGATTTGATCCACCTGGTCTAGTGGAAGGCGCCCGTGGCAGCGGGGTTGGAACTGGGCGATCTTTAATGTCCCTTCCAAACCGAGCCCTGCCGGGTTTCTCGGGCTCGCTGCCTGCTCGGCCGTGCCGGGGGGCTGGCGGAGCTGGCACACGTGCAGCGGGATGTGCGAACGGGCTCGGGCACGTGCCGGATCCCGGCGTGTCACCGCAGGCTCTGCCGCCGCTCCACCGCACCCCGCCGCAACGCCGGCCTCCCCCCAAAAACCAGCGCGGCTCCTGCGGGTTGGGAGCCGGGAGCCCCCGAAGCGGGAGGGATGACTCCGGCTGCAGCGCGGAGCTGAGATGCCAAATCCCTTTTAAAGGGTTATTTAAGCAGTTTAGAGCGTGTAGAGGTTCGGCAGAGGCGTGTGGCAGCACCGGAGCATCGCCCGCTGCCCGGCCGGGCAGCCCGGGGCTGGGTGGGAGCGCTGGGCGCCTTGCCCCCCGCCCCGTACCTGTGATTTCTCCTGCTGCCCATCCTCAAGTTGCGAGGCTCCTCCCACGGTTTTCCAACGCTCGTTCCCCATCGCGCCGCCAACTTCCAGCCCAAGTAAGTGCCCGGACCCCCACAAGCCCCCCCAAACCTCCTCCCCGGCGGCGCAGCCCCCGGCCCGCCCGCGCTGCCCGGCTGGCCGCGGCGGAGGACGGGCGGCGGCGGCGGCGGCGGAGGAGGAGGAGGAGGAGGAGGAGGAGGGCCTCAACCATTCCGGACCCGGACCCGAACCCTCCCTCCAGCCCCGGGCTCCGCAGCTGCCCAGATGTGGCAGCACAGCTGGAGGAGCGGCAGCAGGTAAGGCGGGGGCTGGTACCAGCGGGATCGGGGGTGCTGCAGGGGCCCGGGGGGGAGAGCGGGGGGTGCCCCCGGAACCCGCTCACCCCCTTCCCGGAGATACGCCCCTACATCCTCCGGTGGAACGCCCCAAGCTGGTGGGGCTCAGTCCCACCCGTGGGCAGGGATGGGCAGGGTGCCGGGCGGGGGGGCGGAGGGGGTGGCACTGGCATCTCCACCCGCCCAAACCTTTGTGCCCAAGGGTAGCCAAAGTGCTGGGAGGCTCTCTGAGCAAATCTCCGGGGAGCTGGGGCTGGCGGGGCGAGGCAGCAGCCGCCCCCACCCCCTCCAGGGTCACAGCGATGCCCGAAGCCCAGCGCTGCCAGCCCAAAGCCGGGGTGCTGGCCCTGCGTGCCAGGGCTCCCTCCCGGCCTGATGTGCCGCCACTCCCGTGTGGATGTGGTTTTCCTTCCCATAGCTCTGCCGCACCTCCCGTAAATCTTTTATTTGCCACTTGTCTGACCTGCGGGCAGGAGCGTTGCTGAGAGGTTTAGAGGAGCATGGTGAGAGCCGCGATGGCTCAGCGCTGCTTCAATCCGCCTGGGGGGAGGCTGAGTTCTCTCTCCAGGCTGAGAATCCCCCGGGGAAACCTCCTGGGCAGCCCTGCAGCCCCTTGTCGTGCAGCGTGAGTCTGTCTCCTGGGCAGAGGGCATCCCCCCAAACCCCCCTGGGTCTCTGTCCCTGGAGCTCAGCCCCAGTCGGGACATGCCAGCAGCTCCCATGTGGCTTCACTGGGGTGGGGGCTGGCTCCCTGCGGGGGCAGGTGTGGCACAGGGGTGGCAGGGTGCGTGCGTGGGGGACGAGGGGTTCAAGCAGCTTCTCTCCAGGGCACACACCCTATTTTGGGAAGAGCTGGATGCGTGCTGGGCTGGCAAATATTCCCAAAGAGCTCTCTGGGGTGGGGAGGGGAGCACAGGCGTTGCCTCAAGCCATCGTTCCTGTGTGTGTGTTGGGGGGGGGTGTGTGCAGTCTCCCGGCCAGGTGCAAATCCTGCCTTTGGCTGCAGGGATGTTTTGTATGGATTTACCAGGCGATGCTCGTGGCTGGCAGCCCAGCTCCTTCCCCATGGATGGTTTTCAAGGACTTCCCTTTGCAGCTGAGACCGGCCAGCTCGTGTCACTGGTGCTCGGGGTGCCCACACCAGCCGGGCTCTGCTCCCTGCTCCACTCAGCCGTGATGGAAGCAGGAGGCGCTGGCCCTCGGGAAGCTGTTTAAGCTGAACTCCAAACAATAAAAACTTATCATTAAAAAGAAATGCATCTTGGCTTCATGTGGCCTGGCAGCGCGGGGAGGAGTGATTCAGTGGCTTGTCAGCCCTGGGCGTTAGGCACGCCGAGCTGCACAACTGGACACTCTCCAAGTCCAGCAACTCATTTTCTGCAGATGGAGCCGGGACCGTGCAGCGAGCTGACGCTTAATTTGCAATCCAACATACCTTGACATAACCCACAGCCGGATGGCGGAGGTGGTGCAGGATGGGATGCCTGGCAGCCTGCTGGCCGGGCTGGCCCCTCGCAGCCCTGCCAGGTGTGGGGTGTCCCCTGCACCCTGACACCGGGGTGCCTGCGAGGGTGCAGGGTGCAGCCCGGCCCCAGTGCTGTCCCAAGCCGTGCTGTGAGCAGGGTGGAGGTTGCTTCCCCTGGCAGAGGGGTCCGTGTTTTTGGGAGCTTGAGTGATGCTCAGGGTGAGCCCTGCCCGGGCCAGGAACCAGCAGGGACACCGGCTGGCTCATCACTGATTTACACTGAGCCGTGTCACCTCCTGTTTCCTGTCATAGTGTCCGGCTGTAGCTGTGGAATGGGGACATGGGAAGGGGTGTCCATGGCCAGCTGAGACCCACGGCCCCACAGCCCTGGGCCCAGCTCCACAGGCTGTGTCGGGAGGGATTGGGTGCTCAGGTGCACCTTGTCTTGGGCACACGGGGATGGCTGGGCACCGATGGGCACAGACCCTCCCCCGGGGTGAGGAGGGGGCTCTGCCAGCAGCCCAGCCCGGATCGATAGGCATCTGAGAGGATGATTCATGTCTCAGGCTGTGGCCCGAGGGCAAAAGCGGGGAGAGGTTTGATGTGAGGATGCCGGGAGGCTGCGGCTCCTGCTGGGAGTTGCGGCTCCTGGCAGCGCTTCCCCTCCCGAAGCCGGCTCTGCCCGCACTGCCCCGGGGTCCCGGCTTGGCCTGGGGGAAGAAAACGACTGAAGCAACACAGGATCAGACCCAAGCTCTAAACAGAGTGTTTTAAAAACATTTCAGACGCTCTCTTCTACGCTGTGGTCCAAGACAGCGAGCAGAGTTGCAGTGCGGGTGTGGGGCAGAGGCTGGGCTCGGGTCAGCGCTGTGTCCCGTGGGGACAGGACACTGCAGGCAGTGGGACAAGAGGGTGGCACTTTACCCTCCTTGTTGTGTTCAGCCACACTCGGTGTGCATCCCCAGGGTGCCAGAGCTGGTGAGAGCACCGATGTCCCGTGGGTCCAGCCCAGAGAGGGGCTGTGTGGAGCAACGGCACTGTCCGAGACACGGTGCTGGGGAAAGGCCGGGGGGGACACCGAGCCCTCCCCCAGGAACAGCGTGTGCTTTCCTTGGCAGGGCGCCAGGGAAGGCAGAGCCGTCGCTGCACACGCAGGGCGTCAGACATCATCATCATATTAATAATGAAAGGGCAGCTCCTTCAAAGCTCTTCGTCCCCGCGCCGGCGAGAGCGCAGAATGCAGAGGAGAGCGTGAGCCTCATCCCAAGCAGCCGCGGGAGAACGCTGCGGTGCCCGGATGGTCCTTCGCTGGTCCTTCACCGGGCCACCTCCCGGAGTGACAAAACCCGCCCGGGTCCCCGCTGGGTGCTCTCTCTGCTGGGAGTTTGGCTGCTGCGGGGGTCCCTGCACAGGAGCAGGGCAGCCCAGGGTGTCCCCAGCTCCTGTCCCAGCACTGCCCTGTGCAGGCTCCTCTGTCCCCCTCGCTCTGCAGGAAAGGCCGTTTTGGCTGCCAGGGAAGCAAGGAGCCTCTCTCCCAAGGGCTGAGTGACACTGCAGGACACCGCTGGCTGTGTCTGGGCCTTTTTCTTCCACGGGAGGAATCGATGGCTCAGATGAGACACAAACCACCCACAGAGAGGTCTTGGGCTGCAGCCTGCACAGGGTCAGTGGCATCACATCTGCTCTTCTCCCTGCAAGATATTTGGCTTTCCAAAAACCCTCCTTTAACATTCCCATTTTGTCTAGAGCATCCCCAAGCCTGGTTGTACTTTGTGAGGGTCTCAGCAGGACCAGACCAGGGCTGAGCCTCTCCTCTCTCCCCTCTGCCAGACCCTCTCCTCCACTTTTGCCCCTCTTTGCTGCAGATGCCACGGTCTGGGGTGGAAAGAATGGAACCCTCTGTGCCAGGTGGAGATGGAGCACCCCACGCCCACCCTGCTCCTATCCCAATCCCACCCCATGCCCACATCCTCTCCCTGGCACCCTGAGTGTTTCGGAGGGTCCCACCCTGCAGCAGTGTCCCAGGGGTGGGTGCTGCTCTGTTCCCCCCAGCTCTTCCTTCCCGGCCTTTTCTCAAGCTTTTTTTTCCCTCCTCCCTCCAAACATAACAAAAGCCCCAAATCCCCCGCAAATGAGAAACCTCTTTTTGTTCCTCTTTCCCCTTTGCTTTCTGCTACGGCAGAATATTGATTGGAGCTGATGTGCTGTAATCCTGTTTCTCTGAAAAGTTGGCATCCCAGAGTCCCTGGAGGGGCCGGATCCTGCCCTGGTGTGGGTCTTGCTCCTCTGCCAGGCTTGTGAATAGCAAGAAAGCTGCATCGCTCCCATCCCATCCCATCCCATCCCATCCCATCCCATCCTATCCCATCCCACCCCACCCTATCCCATCCCATCCCATCCCATCCCATCCCATCCCATCCCATCCCATCCCATCCCATCCCATCCCTCTCTCCTGTCCCATCCCACCTCTACACTTGGTGAGAGGGTCATCATGAGCAGCTGATGGGTGGGAAAAGGCTCTGGTTTGGAGCAGATCCAGGTCAGACCCCACTGGGATGGAAATCTGGAGTGCTGGGCTGCTGAAGGAGCCCTCCTGCCCTTTTGGCAGGGCAGGGGCTGGTGACAGGAGGGACATTGGTGCTGATGACAGGGGCTGGCTGGGGTGGGGGGGGCAGCAGGGATTTCCAGGAAAGAAAAATTCAATTTCCTGACAGCCAAGGAGGGCTGTGGGGAAATTGGGCTGACCCCAGCCTGAGAGGGGCTCACTGTGGGGGTGCAAGGCTGCCTCTGTGGGTCTGGGCCCTGCCTGGAGACCCCCCTGTGCCCACCAGCTCCACTGTGCTGCCACTCCATCTGCACTTCATGATGGCAAACGGGCCGGAGAGCTGGAAAGTCAGGGGAAAGAAACCCAGCCAAAAATCGCCAAAAAACACAGGGAAGATTTTAATTTAAAACCTTTTCCCACATGGAGAGCAGCAGCCTGGGCCATCTGGAGGAGCATATGCAGGTGAGGGGGGGCAGTGGTTCCTCCTCCAGCTCCCCTTGCTCTCAGCAGCCTCCAGAAAGGGCTTTGGGCTGGTGAAAACAAACCCAGGGGGGTCCTGGGTACCCCAATCCAAAACATCAGCCTGGGGGAGCCCAGCTTTCCCTCCTGAGCTACCAAGACCTCTCTGTTTTATTGCTGTGTTTGCTGCAAAAGTGATGATGAATCCCAAAGCAAACTACAATAGCAGCCGAGTTTATTGCGAGAGATTAATTCAGCGGTTTAATTGAAACCACAGGAGCAGGATGGGAAAGCATCAGTGTGGGGCTGGAAGGAGGGGGTCAGGGTCAGCTCTGCTCAGCACCCACATCCACCCCTAGCCCCTGCAGTCAACGATGCCCAAATTAGCAGATTTACTCCTCAGAGGACTTCTCCATTGGCTGAGCATCACATCCAGCATCCCAAAGCCCCAAGTCTCCTAGCAACTCCCCAGCTCTGCCTGTGCCCACCCATTAACCCCTTCCCAAGCCCTCCCCACGCTGTGTGGAACACCCGGTGCTTCGAAGGCGTCGCTGCCACACTGGGTGGGAGCGGGGATTTATGCAGCAAATAAATCTGCAGGATGCTGGAAGGAAGCTCAGGATGCTCGGCTGGGTGGGAGAAGCGGGCTGGTTAGCCAAGACTCAAGAGTGTTTGATTCCAGGTGGCACAGAGAAACCCTCAGGTTTATGTGTTGGTGGTTTGGTTTCTAAATGTCGCGTTAGTTTTGAGGGTTTTATCCTCCTGGCTTGTGGGGATGATGGGAAAAGGTCAGGGAACCCCCAAATCATGGCCAGCCTGTGCAGCTCCCAGCTGGCATTGGCATCAGGAGAGGCTGAGCACCAGCCAGCCACTTCCTCCAATTTCAACAGTAAATCAATGACACAGTTTCTTTGAGGACAGGATGGAAGGGAAATTTTCAAGGAAAATGGCCTTGAAAGTGTAAAATCACAGCAGGACATGGTGTGATGGCCAGGCTTGGGATGAAGGAAGTGGGGTTGCTCCGTGATGGTTTTTTCAGATGGGATGTCCAATACTTCCCTGGTTGTGTCTTTAGAGATCAGAAAGGAGGAAAACAGGGTTGGAAAAAATAGTGGGGTTTATGGTTGAAAAATAACAGCTGACATGAAAAAAAAACCCCAAACAAGTTTGTTTGGGTTTTTGGGGTTTTTTTAACTGTCTTAATAGATATAGACAAGGGAAATGTATCCAAAGATCACGTGTCACTGAAAAGGATAAATCACTTCTCTCACTTTAATGTGCTTTGTTGGGTTTTATCAGAAACATTGTCATAAAATTACCAAATTGAAATTTTAAATGGGGGGAGAGAGGGGATATCTCGAGGGTTTGTTCTTGCTTCTCTTTTCTTATTGCCAAATAAAATACAATTAAAGCAACATTTTCTATGCCAGCCAGCATAGCTAACATCGCTTTTCTGACGGCACTTTTTTTCTGTCAGCCAATGAAAATAAATGATGCAGGATTACCAGGGAGCATCCAGCCTCCGTGGCTGGAGGGGGATGCAGAGCAGCAGGCATTCCAGTTGGAAACAGAAGGATTTTATTCCCGTGGTAAGTGGAAATCTCCAGGGACGTTTCCCACAGAGCTCTCTGCCGCCGCCTGGAGCGAGCCTTTGTTTTTCCTTTCCTCTCCCAGTTCCCACCAGTGCTTCCCAGTCTAACCCAGTCCTTGGCACAGCCACATCTGGGAGTGCCAAATTAACTCGGGACCCCCTGCAGCACTTTTGGGGTGACCCCAGTGAGGTCACCGTGGGCTCTGTCCCCCGTGGGGCTCATTCCCGTGCCGGGGGCTCATTCCCGTGCCGGGGGCTCCCGGTGGCTCAGCTGCTGCCTGCACCGAAATCCCCGTGGTAATTGGATGAGGGCACCGGTTTCCATGAGAATATTAAATCAGAGCCCCAGCCCCAATCCAGGGTGACACGCTTGGGGATATAAAGACACGGTAGATCACGTCGCAGAGGAGTTATTTCTCCTACTTTAAAGTCAAAGGTATCGCAACAACTTTTATTTGTCACAGAGCGTATTGGGGCACCTCTGATTGATGGGAGATGGAGGGAGGGGGAGGCAGCCCCTGGCAGGGGGGCTGAGCACTCACCACTCATCACAGAGATGGGCTCTGGGGGGCTGTGGGAAAGCCCCCAGGCTTAAAGCAGGCTTACAAAGTTCTTAAGTGCTTCCCAAGCCTGATTTTCCAAAGCCCCCTGAGAAACCATCTCTGTGATGAGGTGTGAGTGCTCAGCCACTCTCAGGGGACAGCCCAGGCTGTGACTGTGGCCACAAACCTTTGTGGCAGTGCCAGTGGAGGTGTTTCAGTGCTGCAAAGGTCCTGGAGGCTTTGTGGGCAGCAGCTCAGTGCCACCATCCCAAGCTCGCTCCCCTTGGGACCAGTACAGGGAGTCACTTAGCAAATGAGGGGCTCCAGTGTCCTCCCAGTCACCAGTTTAGCCGGGTCCCTCATTGTGGTGACCATCTGGTGGCATCTGCTGCTGCTCAGCTGTCACCCACCCTCCTGGTGAAGGGGAAATCCGGGCACCTCATGGATGGGGTAGGCAGGGGACATGTCCAGGGATCCAGCAGAGGATTAGAAGCAGCCATGGCAGGAACATCCCATGGCTTTGCCGTGGTGGGGATGGATGGATGGATGGATGGATGGATGGATGGATGGATGGGCGGGCAGATGGACATCTCCCCACCCACAGCACAGAGGCAGGGGGGGACAGACAGACAGATGTGCCTTGCTAGCCAATGGAGTGGCCTCAGGTAATGCTGACAAGCCCATTAAAAGGGTTTACCAAAGGGACTGGGGCTGGCAGGAGGCTGCTGGTTTTATCTGAGATGCTGCTTTTGGGCTGGGAGAGCCTAAGCCTCTGCTCGTTAATTAGAAAGGCTTCGAGGAGGTTTGTGCTGGTTGGCCTCACTCGTGAGCAGCCGTAATATGATGAGCGATTAGGGACTCTGAAGCTTTTTAGCCAGTGTCATTAAGCTGCTGATGAGCTCAGGAGAGAAAAGGTCCTTTTTGGCTGTGCCTGAAACCGGCTGGTCCTGCTCTGACCTGGTGCTTGCTCCTGCCGTGCTCCCCGGCCTCCTGAGCCCAAAGCGATGGGTGAAATGTGTGTCCTGGGGACAGTGGTGGCTTGGCTGTCACCCTGTGTCCTTGAGCTGGGTCAGATCTGGAGTAGTGCAGCTCATCAGTGAGATGATGAGCTTGTGGTCATGCACGAGTGAAGCTGAGATGTTCCTATTTTCACTGTCTGCCAGGTATTGAGAGAATTTGGGGATGATTATCTCTGAAAAGGTGACTTTAGACCGTTTGTGCATCAGGGAAGAGGATGGTGATGTGTGTCCTGACAATTGCTCTGGGAGAGAGCTCCTTTACCCATGATGGGGTTTCCCCACTTGTCTGGGCACTGAGAGTGAAGCCCTCTGGCTCAGGGGACATCCTGACAGTGCCACTGTCCCATCCTCCCCTTGCCCCTTGAGGGCTGTGGCGAAGCAGGGAGCAAAATCTACTGCATTTTCTCTGCCCTCCCTCATCTCCTGTCAGCCTTGGCAAAACTTCCTGCAGCTCAGCAGCGTCGTGGCCCGCCGTGGTGTGGCTGGCATCTCCAGCGCTGCCTTTACGGCAGTGTTAATTAAATACTTTCTGCAATCAGCGCCACGCATGACCCCGCTCCCCGGGCTGGGCTGGGCTGCAATGTGCCATCATCGAGCGAGAACATCACTGCTGCCATCCCAGGGAATTTCTAATAGAGATTTACTCATCCCAGGCCTCTCGTTTCTCCGTTTTGTGACATTTTGCAAAGTTCAGGTTTACAAACTAAGCCAGTGCACACGAGAGATGCTTCAGCCATTATTTACACCGCAGCTTCAGTTTCCCACTGCACTGAAGATGGGGTCTTCACTCTGTGGTCGGCAGAGCTGGAGGGGGTGCTGGCAGCTGTCCTTTCCTCCTCTCTGCCCAAGGGGCTGCTGTTTGTGGTAAAGAGCACCCTGCCACCCCAGCTGCACTCTCTTGCAGGGCTGTTTGTGCCGGGAGAGCGGCAGAGCAGTGTCTGTGCTCATTGGAATGCTCGTGGCATCCTGCAGCTCAGCCTGCCTCCAACCCCTGCTGCAGCCCCAGGGTGAGGGATGCAGGGGGAAAGGGAACTGGCCACAGTGTCAGGGTGGGCCAGGTGGGGCTCTTGTGGGTTTTGGGCTGTGATTTGGGATGGTCAAGTGCTCTGCTTTTAAAAATAAGGCTGTGCTGAAAGCGGGAGGAGAGCATGGAGGCAGCAGGCTGCCAGCAGAATACTGTTACTGTGCCCCAGCCCCCAGGTCTGAGCTACAGGCACAAAAAACATTTTTGGCAAATCACTGGTGGAAGGAGCTGCCTGCTCCAGGAAGGTGGGGCAGTGTGTGTGCTGAAACACAGGCAGGTGTCCCTCCCAGGGGCTTGTCCCTCCATGGCACAAGGTGGTGGTCAGTGCCTTCCTGACCCTCTCCCATTTAACCTGTGGCCAGCTCCCGTGCGTGGTGGCACCACCAAGCTGGGTGACCAAACCTTCTCCTCCTCTTCCTCAGGATGGAGCTGGCCATCCTGTGTTCCCCTTCCTCCAGCAAGGTCAGCTCATCCCTTTGGGAGAGGATCCTGCTGGAAACTAAGAACAGAACCACTCCAGGAGTGCAGTGGAGCCAGGGGCACTGACCCAGCTCTCACCCACCTCCAGGGCATGGATGGGGCCACCCTCAGCCTCACGGGCACTGGAGGCAGGTAGGTGGCACCCACAAACCCTGTCAAAACGTGGCTGTGCTGCCAGCCTGGAGCTGGGCTGTGGGACATGAAGGGCTGTGGGATCTGGCACACCTCGCTCCTACCCCGCGCCTGCCTTGTCAGGTCTGATCAGGAGGAGGATCAGTTGGCCCTGTTCCTGCTCTCCAGATTTAATTAACGGGCCTTTCATCTCTACCCTGAAGGAATCTGCTATCTTCTGTCTTCTTAATTAACGTTCATTAAGCAAATCAGAAGAACATTTTCTCCTCTCCGCCTCCATGGCTTTTAACCCTTGAGGGGTTCCAGGTCTGCTTTGGGGCAGAAGAAGGCTCATGGACAAGTTGGTGTCATCACAACCTTGGTCACCACATCCCTCGAGTGCTTGGACCAAATCTCTGGAGCATTGGATGGAGTATCTCCAGGTACAGAGGACTTCAGGTGAGGTTGGGCTTTGTTACCAGTGGACCACAGCAAGTGTAGGGCATCCCCTTGGGCAAGGGACAAAATTGTGCCCACTACGTGGCAGGAATGTGGTGAGGGCTTGTCCAGTCTGGGGTACAGCTGAATCCATCTGGGAATGTGCAGTTCCCACCCCAGCTGCAGCACCCCCACTGCTGAGCACAGCAGTGTCACCCCAGTTCCCACCGAGCTCTGGTCCTGTGGGCCATCCCCCCACGCCCAGTGGGAGGAGGAGACTGGTGACATTGGGATACTCATCAGCATCCCAAGCCCCGGTTGTGTGGTGCCATCACTCTTTAACATGGACCCCTCTGTAACAGGGGCAGGCAAACCCTCTCAGGTATGTGTGTTGCATCCCAAGGAGAAGGAGGCAAACCCTTGGCACAAAAGATTTGGTTAGAGCACGGTGCTAATAGTGCCAAGGTCCTGGCTTCAGTCCCCATGTGGGTCATTCACTTAAGAGTTGGGCTCAATGATCCTTTTGGGTCTCTTCCAACTCAGAGTATTTTATGATTCTATCTCCTGTCCTGAGCTTACAACCTCAGCACCACGGGAAAAGCAAAACACCTGGAAAACCTCATCTCTGCAGGATACAAATCCCATCAAAACTGGTGGTGGAAACGCGCAGGGCAATTACTGAGCTGCAAACCTTTCTCCTTCTCCCCGGAGGTTGACAGTGGGTTTCCCACTGGCCGCCCACTCCCAGGCAGCTGCTGCACAGCTCCTGGATGCTGGGAAATTCAGCCTTCCCAGAGGAGCTGGCTCTGGCTGTCAGAGCCTGGGTCAATATATGATAATGGGGCTTTGAAACGGCGCTGCTGCGGGAGCCGCTGCCCAGGACTCTGATTCACAGCTCCCCTCTGGTGCTTTCTCCTGCAGTGTGTAGGGGAAGGAGAATAAAATAAATAAGAGTAGAAGGGAAGGGGAGGAAGGGAGCTTAAATTATAAATGAGTACTAAGTTTCCAGAGGCCCTGTGGGCAGCTCAAAGAAGTGGTGTGGGGGTCAGAGGCAGAGATCCCCTGTGCATCCCACTTTTGCAAATGCAGCCCCGTGGGGTGTGGGTCAGGGTTTGCCCAGGGGCATGGCACCGTGCCAGGCTGCCTCTCTCCCTGTTTGCTGTCACGGGTCAGATCTGGAGGGTGCCATGGTCGCCAGAGGGATTCCCTTGGCACAGACTATAATTAGCATTAGCTGAGAGCTGCTAATGAGGTCTGGTGATGATCTGGTTTTGCCACCCCATGGAGATGCCTCCACAGGAAGGTGCCCTGACTTGGGTCCGGAGGACTGGGCTGGCTTAGGGCAACAGGCAGGGATGGGACCCCCCACTCGAGGGTGCTGGTGTGGAGGAGTTGGGGTGTCACAGACCCAGGCAGGCTGGTGTAAGCGGGAAAGCAGTCGATGCCCCCCATAAATTGGTGTGGGGTGAAGAAGGTGCTGAATCTCTTTCAAAGCCTTTTCCTATTCTCCTCTCGATTTTGGGGCTGCAAGAATAATGGTGACCCCTACCAATTGAAGGAAAAAGCCTCATGTGAGGCACCACAAACTCATTCCCAGGGCTGAGAAATGGAGGAGCTCAGCTATGCCCACACAGCTGAAGACGCAAATCCCCAATCCACAAAGCAATGGAATTGTTTTGGGGATGGAGCACTGGATGGTCCCATCCCCTTTGTCTGGGGACTAGGATGTCCTGCAGGGATTCCAAACTCCACATCTCTGCCTCACACACGAATATTTCGACATTCCCAGCAGCTTCCACAAGATGGACCTCGGAGCGAGAGGAGGTGCCGGGTAGGGGGACCCGTCCCATCCCATCCCATCCCATCCCACCCCGTCCCATCCCATCCCGTCCCGCCTGCTGCCGCCCTGCCATCCAGAGGAGGCTCAGAGTCCGGCCGGGAGAGGCGCGGCATGGCACGGCCTCCCGGGCTCTGCCTGCTGGCCCTGCTGGGGCTGGGGCTGGGGGCGGGGGGCTCGTCCCCCTGCTGGGACCCTCGGGGACAGCCCCGCCGCTGCATGCCCGTCTTCGAGAACGCCGCCTTCGGCCGGGCCGTCCAGGCCACCAACACGTGCGGGTCACCCCCGGAGGACTATTGCCTGCACATGGGCACCCAGCACGCCAGCGCCCTGTGCCACCGCTGCGACGCCAGCGACCCCCGGCGCCACCACAACGCCTCCTTCCTCACCGACTTCCACAGCCAGGAGGAGAGCACCTGGTGGCAGAGCCAGTCCATGGCCTTTGGCATCCAGTACCCCAACTCCGTCAACATCACCCTGCGCCTGGGTAAGTGCCAGCAGGAGCCCGGGCCGTGTCGGTGGAGGCTGCGTCGAGATCGGGGTGCAGAGATGGGGGTGGGTGCTCCTGCACCCTGCAGCTCTTGCTGCCAATGCTGGATTAAGGACAGCACCCTCCCTAGGGCTTTTTAGGGGGTGTGTGGAGGGAGCTGCACTCTGCAAAGCACTGAAAGGACTCGGGGAGTCTCCCCTGTCCATCAGCCGAGCCCCAGGATGCCAGGAGCTGTGCCTGTCTGTGCTGCTTCCCAGCCAGCCATGCCCAGAGTGCCTGCTCCCCCCTTCACCCCAGGCTGCTTTTTTTCTCTGATTATGGAAGCCTGCGGAGCAGGAGGCAGATGGTTCCTACCCTGGGAGAGCCTTGCCCGGGGAGGGTGACTGCCATGGGTGCCAAGCCCCTCCTGTTTCTCCCCCGTGCGTTGCTCAGGGTGCCTGGTATGGCTCAGGGTGCCGAGCTCCAGACACACCGTGCAATCCCAGTAGGTTTCCCCAGCTGGCATCCGACCCTCTGTGTTTTAAATACCGCGCAAGCCGCCCACCGGGAGGGTACCTAAACCCAAGGGGCATGCCTGGCATTTTAAAAAGGTTTTATAACATTTTCCTGCCATCTAAACTCTCCTGGCCGCTGGCCAGCGCTGTAAAATCTTCATTCTCTGCAGTCTCCTGCCATCTGCATGCCGAAGGCGGGTAGTGGAGGGGCTGCGGCTGGAGCTGCTGAGGGCACAGCTGGGTGTCGATGTGGCACTGAGCGCTGCTGGTGGGACCCAGCGCGCTCGGGGTGGCGGTGGAGGGTCCGTGCCTGCCCCGGCAGTGAGGGAGCTGCCCGGCTGGGTGGAGGTCGCTGCTTTCCCAGCCCCCTGCGGGACCTGGACATCTGGTGCTGTCCCCGGGCTGGGGCCGGGCTCCCCGCCGGGCACGGTGAGCCTGCCATCCTCACTCCCTGCTCCTGCCAGCCCTGACAGGGGGCATTTCCCGGCCTCTTGTCCACCTAACGCAGGCTGTCAGATTGTCCCGAATCCGTTCGTGGGTGACCCGGGGCACAGACCACCCGAGTGCAGCCTGTGTGGCTGAGCCAGCTGCCGCTGGGCGACTTTGTGGCCACCAGTCCCAGCTCAGCACAGCGACATGTGCGGGCTCTGCAAGCCCCGGGGCTTCTTTCCCCTCCTCTGTCCTTCTTCCAGCTCTTCCCTGGCTCCTCTGTGGTCCTTCTTGGACCCCACACTGGGGTTCCAGTGGAGTCCAGTCCCTGTGACTGCCCTGCTGTGTCTGTCTGTTAACACAGCCAAGGCTAAAGCACTGAACCAAGCTCATCTTCCAGCCCGTCCCTATAGCCCTTCATAAGCTGGAGTATCTCTGCCATTGTACCCTTCTTCCTGCATCCTCCTTTTCCTTGCCATGCTAAAAAATACCCTATTGGTGCTTGGCACATCATTGTCTGACCTTTCCCACAGTTGCCAGGCCCTGTTCTTGTCCCAGCCCCAAATGATTTTATTGCAGCCTTAATGCTTTCACTTGGGTTAAGCGGGAAAAGCCCAACTGCAGTCCCTGGAATGCAGCCTGGGCTGAGTCCTTGCTCCTGAGCTCCACCAAGTAATTGGGTGTTTCATCCCATGTAGTGTGTCCCCTCAGCCTGCCTGTCTTGCTCAGTCACACCTCTTGTAAGTTCTCCAGCGTGGTTGCCTGGGGAGCTTATTAAATAAGACATGGGATGACTTGGACAAGACCCGTGTTTACCTGCCTGTTGTTGATTGGCGTTAATTAGATTATGCTCCTTTAAATCTCCTCTCTCCGTGAGGTTCCAGCCATGCTGTTATGGTGCAGTGGGCTCGCAGCTGGTCGATCATCCCAAGTGTCCACAGCTCTTGTATTTGCCCTGTCAGACGTCAGGAAGGATCCCAAAATATCCGTGGCTTGCAAAGGCAACAGACACCAGGGCTCCTCAGGAAGCAATCTGAATGCCAATGGCTCTCTTTGGAGTGTCTAGATCAGGCACTAGCTGTGTCTGTGACTCTGATTTTCCTGTGGGACTTGAAATGACAGGACACGTAGGTGATGTGACTGTCCCACATGCTCCTTTCCTCCTCTCTGTCTAGATCAGGCACTATCTGTGTCTGTGACTCTTGATTTTCCTGTGGGACTTGAGATGACAGGACACGTAGGTGATGTGACTGTCCCACATGCTCCTTTCCTCCTCTCCAGAATTCTCTTCTTGGAGCCCCAGAGCAGTACAAGCTGCAGTTTGAGTTCAGGGAAAGGCAGGTGCGTATTTTGTTCAGGTGACAGCACAGCTGGGAGAGCACCCAGGGGTCCTGGTGCTGCCTGTGCACCCTTCCCAGCATCACTGTCCAGCAGCACATCTGGCTTTGGGACATGTCACACCTGAGCAGTAAAGAGGAGACAATCAGCCTGGTCTATTTTCTGGATCTTTGGTTTTTTCCTTAGGAGAAATAGGCTGATTAAAAAGCCTGTCTGGGAAAAGCACATGAAAATTCTCAGACAGGCTTTTTAATCAGCCAAATCTCTCCTCTCACGAAAATTCCTCAGAAAAGTGAATCTGCTCCATCCCAGCTGGAGGCACCAAAATGGGGCTCTCCCAGCGTGGCCGTCCCCTCCCCTCGCACGGGGCCACTTGGGGCAGTTTATTGACACAGCCCTGCCTTCCCTTCCTCTCCCAGAGGAAACTGCCCCGGGAGGTGACGGCCCCGACCTCGCTGTTTTGGTAGACAACCCCCTTGGGACCACGCTGTCTGGGAACCGGCGCCTGCCAGGCGTCCGCCCTGCACCGGGTGCAGGACAGGGGCACCCCCGCTGTCACCAGCCCGGAGCAGTCCCAGAGGGAGGGGAGAGGCACAAGGCAAGGGTGGGACAGCCCCTCTGCAGCCCCTTCTTGGCCCTCGTCACCTCCGGGTGGGCTGGGAGTGGGTCTGTCCCCCTCTCCAGGCGCTGCCGGGCGCTTCCTGCATCCCTGATGGGATGCAGCTGCTTTTCCCAGCGCTGGTAGCCGGCTGCCTCGGCTCCCCCGCAGCAAAGTCGCAGCACATACGCGACAGTATTCATATGGGCCCAATTAAAGGCTTGTTTTCCTAGTCCCGGAATAACCCCTCTAACATTCCCAACTCATTATCTTTTCAAATAAAGCCAAAACCTTGCAGCTAATTGTTTTGTGCTGTCAGGAGTGGTGCTGTTATGGAGCAATTCGGGCTTTGAGCTGGTCCTTCATCTCTGGCAATTAAGTGGGTCTGATGTTCACTTTGGTGTTTTCTCTTTTCCTTTCTGCTAATCCTTTCAAGCTCTTTCAGAGCTCGCCGGACACCCCAAGGATTGGTGGCTTCTCTTTGTGTTCATCCCAGCAAAGATGGAAGCGATGCCAGGTCCTGGCACGCAACTCCCTGGGAAGGGATTGGCCTTGACCTTTTCCAACTCTCCATCCCTGAAGCTCCACCATCCTGGGGATGCTTTCAGTGCTGTAGGCCTAACTCTCCCCCACAGCTGCTGGATAGAGCCTGGATTTGCAACTGCTCTTTCCCCATGCAACCCACCCAGTGCACCACACAAGGGGTGGGCCCTGCACTGGGGCGAGAGCCAGCTTGGATCTGGACAGGGTTTGGGCTGCACCAAGGAGGAGCTGGTTGAGGGCAGCTGGGTAGGGGTGGCGATTTGTCCATTTTTGGCTGTGGTGGGTGCTGCAGGATGCTGTTGGGATAACCCAGGCTGCGGTGCCCATCGGGTGGCCGGCAGAGGGTCGCAGCATGGCGTGTCCATCCCCAGGCAAAGCCTACGAGATCACCTACGTGCGGCTGAAGTTCCACACCAGCCGCCCCGAGAGCTTCGCCATCTACAAGCGCAGCCGTGCCGGGGGGCCCTGGGTGCCCTTCCAGTTCTACAGCGCGTCCTGCCAGAAGACCTACGGGAAGCAGCCACGGCAGTACCAGCGGCCGGGCGAGGACGAGCAGGTGGCCTTCTGCAGCGACGAGTTCAGCGACATCTCCCCCCTCAGCGGGGGCAACGTGGCCTTCTCCACCCTGGAGGGACGGCCCAGCGCCTACAATTTTGATGGAAGTCCCGCGCTGCAGGTGCCACCAGGATGGGAGGGGGCGTGGTGCATGGAGCCTTGGGATCAAGGGCATTATTGCACCCAGCTGGGGTAAAAGTGCTGGTGATGCTGTTGGGATAATCCAGGCTGTGGTGCCCACTGGGTGGCTGGCAGAGGGTCACAGCAGGGTGGGTCTGTCTCCTATGAGATGCATCCCTGCTTGAAAAGCTGCAGGATGTGTCCCAGTTGGGGGGGAGCTGGTGGCCCAGACCTCTCCACCAAGTGGCTTCCCCATGTCCCCTGCAGGAGTGGGTGACAGTCACTGACCTGCTCATCTCCTTGAACCGGCTCAACACATTTGGGGACGACATCTTCAAGGACCCCAAGGTGTTGCAGTCGTACTACTATGCCATATCTGACTTCTCCGTTGGTGGCAGGTGAGGGGCAGCCAGGCAGAAGTATGGGAATCTTCTTGGGGCTGTGGGACTGGGGCAGCTGCTCCCCACCTCAGTCTTGTCTGAATTGGGATTTTGGGGCAAACTGCTCAGATGTTGCTTCTTCCATGTGTAAGCTGGAGCTGGAAGTGCAGAGATGGGTGATTAAATTTGGAGACCTCCCAGCTTTGCAGAAAGATTGTCTTTTGCCCACTGTCCCGCTCCATGTGCCACCAGCTGTATTTGCTTTGTTCTCTCCCAGCCCAATGGCTTTTAATGACACTGGGGCTTGTGTTGTTCCTCCTGTGACCCTGCTGGTTCCTGGGCACTGCAAAAGGGGAGCCATGGGGTTCTAGTGGAAAGATGACCTGAAGCTGCAGAGGCTGCTGGAGGAGCTTGGAGTCAGCATGGCCACAGGCAGAGAAGCTGCACCAGTTGCAAGCAGGAAAGGGCAGCAGATGTGGGATAGAGATGCAGGTGGCACCCACTTGGTGCTGCCTCTGGGCTGTGCTGCACATTCCCTTCCCCAGCTGGGAGAAGTGGAAAATTTTCCCATCCCTGAGAGCGTTGTCTGCCCCAGGCAGACCTGTAGCTGTTGTCCCACCTCCGGGGTCAGCAGCTGCAGCTGGCTAGCACGGGCCACCCTCGGCGTGTGACCTCCCGACTGGCCAGGCTGGGAGAGCCTCGGGGACACGACGGGTGGCCTCAAGGCCAGCACAGCCCGAGCTGCTCTCACCCCACAGCCAGCCCAGTAGCAGGGTCACACACTGCACAGCCTGGGCACCGTCTCACTGCTGCTGCTTCTGCCCACACCGCTGCCCTGGTGGGTCTCACCGCAGGTGCAAATGCCATGGCCACGCCAGTGAGTGCGCGCCGGACGAGGCCGGGCAGCTGGTCTGTGTGTGCCAGCACCACACGGCTGGCACCGACTGCGAGCGCTGCCAGCCCTTCTACCAGGACCGGCCCTGGGCACGCGGCACGGCCGAGGCTGCCAACGAGTGCCTCCGTGAGTATCCCTGGGTGACTCTGTGGCCACAGCGCTGGCTGGCCTTGATGGGCTGTGCTGGTGCTGCATCAGCTCATCTGGCACCTCCTGCCCTTCCTACACCTGCTCCATTTTGGGAGGGAGGGAGGATTTGTACCCCGGGGCTCCCCTTCACTGCAGCACCCCGAGTATTTCCATTCCCTTTACCCCACGAGTGCAGCCATCTGCTCCATGCATTGTACTGCACCCACTTCTGCTTCCAAGGGCAGAGGCACCTCTGGAAGCTCTCACTGCTGAGCCCAGGGGTCCCTCTGGCCCATCCGACCCCACAGGAGGTTGCCATAACCTCCAGTGCCCTCCAGGAGCCCACCTGTCCTCCCACCTCTCCCCCAGCTTGCAACTGCAGCGGCCGCTCGGAGGAGTGTTTCTACGACCGGGAGCTGTTCCGGCGCAGCGGGCACGGGGGACACTGCCGCAACTGCCGCGACAACACGGCCGGACCCCACTGCGAGAGCTGCAGGCAGAACTATTACCGCTGGGAGCCGCAGGGAGCCTGCCAGCCCTGCCACTGCCACCCCGCAGGTGCGTGCGGCTGTGCCAAGCTCCGGCTGCAAAACTACTGATGACCCAAACTCTGTCCTGCAGAGTTTGCTGGGAGGGATGGTTTTGGCGGATTCTCTCGGGGTTTCCCCATTTCCCCCGGTCTCTCCCCGGCTGGGGTTGAGCCTCAGGGCTGGCCGGGGTCCCCGCAGGTTCCCTGCAGCCCCAGTGCGACAACTCGGGGACCTGCGTCTGCAAAGCCAACGTGACGGGCTGGAAGTGTGAGCGCTGCAAGGACGGCTACCACAGCCTCAGCGAAGGTGGCTGCAGGTGAGGAGGAACCCGGCCCTGGGCAGGGGCAGCGGGATGGGACCGGGGCTCACCTCCTGCCTTCATCTCACCCCATCCAGACCCTGCACCTGTGACCCCGCGGGCAGCGTGGGCACCTGCGACCCCAACACGGGGCACTGCACCTGCAAGGAGAGGGTGGAGGGGCATTTGTGCAACAGGTGAGCACCTGGCCCTGGCATGGGGACAGGAACACTGTCCCTTTCCAGGCTTGAAATTGGTGGCAAGGCTGTGGGGCTGCATTCCTCTGGACCACTGGGACTGGGCTGACAGGAGCTGTCACCAGTGTCCCACACAGAGACACTGCCGTGGTTCCCTGCAGCTCTGCCTGTCCTGTGCCACATACTCCTGTTTCCTCCCCGTGTCCAGGTGCCAGCCTGGCTGGTTTAACCTGCAGCCCCACAACCCCATCGGCTGCACCAGCTGCTTTTGTTACGGCCACTCCAGCGCCTGCAGGGCAGCAGATGGCTACGAGGAGACCCACATCCGCTCCGACTTCAGCCAAGGTAACGACCCAGATGAAACGGAGGGCACTGCTCTGCCAGTTTCAGCCAAAAGTATTTGGGAAGGATGTGGCTGAATGTCCCTCTTTGTGACTGAGCACCTCACTTTGGAACTAACTGATGGTGATGGGTGGAGAGGGATTTCTCCGGCTTGCCCCTGTTTTGCTGTTACACCTCTGCTTCTGCCCCCAGCTCCGCGGGGACAGGGTATCCGTGACTCCCCGTGCCACCCCTCCATGCCAACCTGCTCCTGGGGCTGTGCGTGGCTCAGGGAGGGCTGTGGGGCCAGACATGGACATTGCACCACACCAGGGACTGCAGGAACACTAAAGATCAGCTCAGAAATGCAAAAAAATAATAGTCCGGTGCCTGCTGGGAACTTCCCCAATTATTCCCTTCTCTCCCCATGCTCGGCTGGGATGTGACAGCTCGGCGGGACGGGCGGGAGGTGGTGCTTTTGCCCGGCTGTTGGCAGGGCTGGACGCGTGCGGGATGCTGGGGAAACCCTGCCATCTGCCGCGCACGCCGGCGTGTGCAGCCCCGCTGCGGGACACGGCAGGGACGGGCACCCACGGCAGGCACCCCGCTCTGCCTCCCTGTTCCCAGATGGATACGAATGCGCCAGGCACGGGTGGATCTTAATTGCCTTCAAACCGCGCTGCCAATTGCTGTGCTGCTGGAATGTCTTCCACGGCCTTGAAACTGAGCCAGGCTTTAAAACGAGTCTTTTTTTTTTTCCGTCCTCCACATAGCCAATTTGGGGCTGCTCCTTTGGGGACTGGTTTGGCAGTTTCTGAGCTGAGATGTGGCCGCAGCACCCTCCTAAATTCCAGCTCCCCAAAACATTTCCCAGTCCACAATGGAGGGGGATCAGATGGAATTTTCTTATACTGGGTGAAAGTATAAATTTGGGATAATTTGGTAATAGAACACAGCCCACTTGAGAGATTTCCAAGTGTTTGTCCTGCCTGGAAGAAATAACTAACCCTGCAGAGTGAGGGGGAGTTTAACTGGTTTCTAAAGGAAACCAACTTAATGCAGCTACACCCCGTCTCTTCTGGGCTTCTCCAGCATTTCTCCTCAGGCTTCCTGTGCTCACCAGCCCACAGTAATGTTAGAATGGCAGCACAGGCAGGAGGGCAAAAGTTTAAAGATAATAATTTCCTCCAAATCTAAGAAAATAAATAGATGAGGAGTGGTTAAGGCTACCTTCCAGTGCATGAGAGCACAGAGCCCAAGTGGGGCAGGGTATTACAAAGCGCTGGCCCCTTCCAAGAATTGAGAGTGTTGGGAGGAGGGACAGAGCCCCTGAAAGCAGCACCCTGCTGGTGCTGTGCTGGCAGGGACTCACTGCTCCCTTAGCTGTGCCTGTCACTGTATCCTGTCACACAGGGCTGGAGGGCTGGGCTGCCACAGCTCCAGGCATCACAGACCTGCCTCTGCACTGGGTTGGCCGGGACATCATCACTGAGTGGGACGGAGAGGAGCCAGTGGATTTTCTTGCACCAGGTATTGTGTGAGCTGGGTTCCTGGGGGGCTGCTCTGCCATGAGGACTCCCTGCTGCTCTCATCCCACTGTTATGCTGGTGCAGGAGGCACTGGGCTCCATTCCAGAGCTGAGCATGTTTCTGTAGCAGAGGACAGTGGAGGTTATTGGAACAGTGGACCAGGATCCCAGGAGGGCAGGTTGGAGCTGGCACCACTCTAGGAGGGTGACTGGGGCTCCTGATGGTGGTGGTGAGAATAGGACTGCACTGGCAGTCCCGGCAGAGCTGGTGCCTCCATGTCCTACAGACTTTGCTCCTCTCTCCTCTCACAGAGAAGTTTCTGCAGAACCAGCGCCTCAGTTACGGGCAGCTCCTGTCCCTGCTGCTGGGAGTGGAGAACAGGACAAGAACAGAACCCGGGGTGCCCCTGCTCCAGGTCCAGCTGCTGCTGGAGGGCGAGGGGATGAAGATCACCATGTCCAGCAGCAAGAGCCAGCTCCAGCATGGAAAGCGGGCTGTCACCTTCAGGTGCCCATCACAGAGTTTTGGGAAAAGTGGGATTTAGGGCTCAGTGCCTGATTTGTCTGGGCTGCCCTTTATTGCTCTTTGCCCCCCTTGGGGATTTAACTGTGCAGTGCCTGGGTCCCAGCCAGGAGCTGAGCTGTCCTGCAGCACCCAGCTCAGGCTGGCCCTGTCCTGCCTCCTCCGCTCCCTCTCCAACAGGCTGCACGAGGCAGAGGAGGGTGCGGAGCCTTTGCTGTCGGCCTTCAGCTTCCAGCGCCTGCTCTCCAACCTGACCTCCCTCCGCCTCCGCGTGAGCCGCGGCCCCGTGAGAGGTGGGTGGCTCCACTGAATGTCCCCAAGGGGACAGCCCGGGGTGGGACTGTAGACATCCATGCAGCATCAGGCTCTCAAGGATGAGAGGGATTGTCGGGGGTGTTTTGGGGCAGGGTTTGCCTCCTCTCTGTGAACACCCCTGGGCTCTCAAGGAGGTGTTTTGGGGTCTCCTGTGCCTGTCTGGAGCATTTCAGAGCAGAGCAGGGGATTCACCATCCCATTCCCACGCCGCTCTCCCCTCTCACAGGCAGGTTGTCCCTGAGCGAGGTCCAGCTCACATCTGCTCGCCCCGGGCCAGGCACTCGGGCGGGCTGGGTGGAGGAGTGCACGTGTCCCATGGGATACACCGGGCAGTTCTGCCAGTCCTGCGCACCTGGATTCAAGAGGGAGATCCCATTTGGCGGCCCCTTCGTCAGCTGCGTGCCCTGCACCTGCAACCAGCACGGGGACTGCCACCCCCTCACAGGTGTGCACCCCCCGGGCCCGCCACTCACCTGCTGCTCCATGCGTGGGTGGAACAAATCCGTGCCTTTGCTTGTTCTGAGGGAAGCTGGGAACTATTGGTGAGGTTGTGGTTCCCAAAATTTGCAAGTTGAATTGCTTGGGTGGTTCTAGGGACAGGGTTCGTAACTGCAAAGATGGAGATTATTAATGGAGTGCAGTAATGGTGGTAATTTATAATTAGAGGAGCATTTTTCATGATACTTTATGACTTGTAAGGAAGGGAAGGGTGCTGGTGCTCAGAGGAGTAGGGGAGCAAGGGTCAGGGCAGCAGAGAGGGTTTTGCTAGGCTGGGTCTCACAGACAGCTTCACTGTCCGATGAGAGGAGCAGGACTGCGTGCAGCTCTGGAATCTGCAAACTGAGGTTAACCTGAGCAGAGAAACAAAGAAAAAAGCAGGAAAACACAGAAGAAAGACACCAGAGGAGCCAGCTCTTGTGCTGCCAGCCCAACCCCTCGGTGGCTGGCTCTCCTCAATAAATGATGTGTGGCAGGGATGGAGAGGGCTGGAGGAGGCAGAGTGCTCGGTGAATGCCCCTGCCTTGCCCACGAAAACACGGCAGCAGCTCTGCAAACCCGCCCTCATCCCGCAGAGTGGGGCTGGCGCCGCCGACTGCACAATCCCCAGGGATGGGGCCAGGCTTTTGATGTTCCGGCCTGGGCGCTGCCAGCCTGCGCACTTCCTTTAGTTCCTTTAGTTTATTTTTCCACTTCTTCCTGCCACCCGCTTTTTCTTTATTTTCCATCGTCTGACTCTGCCTGGATGTGGGGAAAATGGAATAACACCCCCTCCTGCGCAGCCTTCCTGGTATGACCCGACCCCACAAAACACGGGGGGAAATCCTCCCCCCGACTCCTCTCTCCAGTGAAGCAGAGCATCTGCCTGGAGGTGGGGGGTTCCTTGGGCACTCTTCCTCCTCTTCCTCCCTCTCCTCCTCACAGCCGATTTCGGGAGGCTGACTCACCGGCTCGGCTCGCTCTGGAGGAGATGCTCCCCGGTGGGTGCCGGCCCGGCTGCTTGTGTTTTCCAAGGCGGGCTGGAAAGGACGCGCCTCGACACTCGGAAATGTGTTGTGGATTACGGCAGGCGCCGGCAGCCTCCGCACACATTGATGGTGCTGTCTGTGCCAGCGCTGCCTCGTCCCTGCATCGCTGTGGCCTCCGTGTCCTCTCCAAAACGTTCTCCTTCGACCAAAGACAGGGCAAGGAGGGAAAATATCCCGAGTACTGGTTGGAGATGTGCAACCCCTCGCTTGGAGCTGCGCATCCCTCTCGCCACGCTCAGCGCTGGGCTCTCCATCCCTCCCGGAGTCCCTGCTGTTATTCGGGGTTGGGTTTTCGCGGACCCTCAGCTCCGTTTTCCTCCCCGCAGGGCAGTGCCAGTGCTTGCACAACACAGAGGGTCCCTCCTGCGAGCGCTGCAGCCCCGGCTTTTACGGCAACCCCTTCCTAGGGCGCTCTGATGACTGCAAGCCCTGCCCCTGCCCCGGCCGCTCGCCCTGCACCGAGGTGCCCAGCAGTGGGGAGGTGGTTTGCACCCACTGCCCCCCGGGGCAGAGAGGTGAGGCTGGGGCTGGGTGGGCACAGGGGCTGTGGGCAGCGTGGGCACGGCTGGATCCTCCCCACCTTTCCACCTTCGCCAGGAAAACGCTGTGAGCTCTGTGATGACGGGTTTTTCGGGGACCCCCTGGGTCAGAGAGGTGCCGTGCATCCCTGTGAGCCCTGCCAGTGCCACGGGAACGTGGATCCCAACGCCGTGGGGAACTGTGACCCCGTGTCCGGCCGATGCCTGCGCTGCCTCTACAACACAATGGGTGACCACTGCGAGAGCTGTCAGCCGGGCTTCTACGGGGATGCGCTGGCTCCCAGCCCTGCTGGGAAGTGTGCTCGTACGTACAGCCCCCGGGCACAGCTCACTTGCAGCCAAAATCCTCCCAGCAGTGAAGGCAGAGGGTGGAAGGGGATGCCCAGCAGGTTTAGGGGCTGATGGATGGTCCAGGTTACCCCCACGTGTTCCCCTTTGCCCTCTTGCACCACTGCCATCCTTCCTCAGATACTCTGGCCTGCAGGGGCTCTTTGGAGCCCTGGCTGATGTGGGAACGTGGCTCCACACGCCCCAGTGCACCATTCCTGCTGTCCCATCCACCAGCCCCATGCTGGGATTTAAGGGTTATTTTGTCTCCCACAGCTTGTGATTGCAACCCCAGTGGCTCAGACCCGAGGCTGGAGGGCTGTGATCCTGGCACGGGCCAGTGCCACTGCCTCCCACACGTGACAGGCAGAGCCTGTGGGCAGTGCCAGCCCGGCTACTACGGCCTGGAGCCCACCGTGGGGTGCAAGAGGTATGTGGGGCATGGCACGGGGCTGCCAGGGAGTGGCTCCGTTTTCTCAGCTCTGCTCTCTGCATTGATTGCCTGCTCATGACCCTCCACTTCTCATGCCAGCTGTGAGTGCCACCCAACAGGGTCACGGGAGAGCGGGTGCCACATGCTGACAGGACAGTGCTCCTGCCAACCAGGTGTCACAGGGAAGAAATGTGATCGATGCCAGCACGGCTTCTTCGGCTTCTCTGCCAGGGGCTGCCGAGGTAACGGGAATGGGCACTGCACCTGTGTCCCTAAAGCAGGGCTGGCAGCCACAGTGTGATGCCTTTCTGCCACCATTGCAGCCTGCAACTGCTCCCTGCTGGGCTCCATCACCCCGCAGTGCCACGAGAACAGCACCTGCCTCTGCCACCCTGGCTTCGTGGGCTACAAGTGTGACCGCTGCCAGGCCAACTTCTTCCTTGAGCCACTGAGCTCCCGCTGCCAGCAGTGTCCTGCCTGCTACGGGCTGGTGAAGGATGAGGTACAGCCTGCACACTGCTGAGGCAGGCACAGCACCCCACCCTGCAGTGCCTCACTGTCCCCCCGTGTCCCCCCTGTCCTGCCAGGCTGAGCGCCTGAAGGCCAGGCTGCAGGAGATGGAGGAATGGCTGCAGAAGCCAGGCTGTGATGCCCATCCGGGCCAGACTGCCATGCTGAGAGATGCACCCCGTGGAGATGGGCTGCCCAGCTCACACCTCCTGAGAGGTACAGGGGACTCTCCTTCCTTCCACCTATTTCACCCTCTGCTCCCTCAGGGCGCTGTGACACGCTGGGTGGGTGCAAGGAGGTCCCAGGTGGGCGCTGGCCTCAGTGTGGTGTGACTAGGGGGGAGGGCAGTAGAGGGGACATGCCTTTTTGGGAGGACAGAGCACTGCAGGGATGCTCACACCACTGAGGTCTTGGAGCAGGCAGTGATGGGCATTACTGGGGGTTGAGTACCAACACGTGGGTACCCTTTGGGCTCTGAATTCCTGGGTCCCTCCTGAGCACCAGAGGGACTATATTCCCCTTTAATTAGTAGGTGTTAGGCAGGGGATGGAGCATGGGACAGCTCCACAGGGAAGCAGGGAGCCCCGAGCAACGCCAATGGGCAACAAAATGCTTGTGCTGCCCACAGGTGCCTGGGCCACCCTCTTGGTACAGGTGGCTCAGCTGGCAGGGGCACTGAACACTGCACAAGGCCGTCTCACCAACGCCAGCCGAGCCACCAGATGCTCTGAGCATGGACCCCCCAAGACCTGCACCTTGCTCTCGGAGATTGGGGGCGTGCTGCAGTCGGCTCAGCAGGAGATCCTGCATGCTGCAGACACCCTGGCTACCACGGTGGGGGCTCTCAGTGGCCCTGGGCTCCTGAGGAGGGTGGTGGCAATCCTGGGGGGCACTGGGATGTGCTTCCCAGGACTGCTGGGGTGGGATGTGACCAGCAGAGTGGGTGAGTGGGAAAGCCTGGGGTCCATGTGGGTATAGCCCTCCTTGCAGCTGAGTCAAGAGGAGATATTTTGCTTGCTCTAGTCCTCTAATAAAGGGGAGGTTCTTGGTGGTGCTGGGCTGGCAGGGTCCAGAGATGCCTGCTCCCTGCCAGGGTCTCAATGCTGCTGTTTGCATTCCAAGGAAATTCCTCAGGAAATCCCACAGCAGCCCACAAACTGGAGCCACTGGGCACTGGAGGCTCAGGCTCTGTCCAAGAGGTAGGAGTTGAACAGGCAGCAGAAGCTGTCAGCCCAGCTGGGGGTGCAGGGGGCACTCCTTTGCCAGGAGGCCAACCCTGATCTCCTCTGTCTGGGTGTCCTTGTCCCTGCAGCCACAAGGACTCCATGGCACAGGTGGAGGCCGTGGTCAGGAGAGCACTGCGTGCCTCCAACGCCAGCTCTGAGCTCCTGCAGAAGCTGCTGGAGAGGAACACCACACAGGACATGCAGAATGAGCTGGAGGCCGGGTGAGGGGCTGGCAGGGCACCCGAGCCCCTTTCCTCTGGCCAGGTCCTTGTTACAGGGCTCAGTCACAGGGATTTGGCACCTGCCCCACAGGCACATGCTGAGCACCTTCAAACTCATTGCACCACAGTGCTGTGAAGCAGAGGGACAGGGTGCTGTGTGCTGGGGGGTTCAGGAAAAGCCCCCAGAACTTCCTGCTACATCCACATCCAGGGCCAAGTTGTCCTCTTCATCCTTCAAGGGACCAGAGGGCCCCAGCTGACAGCAGTGTCCTGTCTGTGTAGGTATGAGGAAATCCAGCGGGCACGGGAGGAGCTGGGTGCTGGCATGGCAAAGGTGGCAGTGGAGGCCAGGAGAGCTTTGACAGCCGTGGGACAGGCACATGCTGACCTGGCTGAGAGACTTTTGCAGGTGGCTGCTCTGGGGCAGGTGAGCAGCACCCAAGCTACAGCTCCAGCTGGCATCCCTACCTCCTGCTTTACCAGTGCTGCCTCCTGAGCTGGGAGATGATCTCATGGAGCCTTTGGCACTCCTGAACCTGCAGCAGGTGCTGCCAAGGCAGGTTGGAGACCTGGCACGGGAGCTGGCAGAACTGGAGCAGGCAGCAGCCGCCCAGGAGCCATTGGCTCAGCAGGCTGTGGAGGCATCCCGCACACTGGCAGCTGGATTGCACCTGGAGCTGCAAAGGACTCGTGCCTTCAAGCAGGTAAATGCTGCTCACAGGAATGGGGACCCCCATCCCTGCTGCTCCAACAGCTGGAGGGATCATGCCTGCAGCCAGGGAGCTGGGAGAGGATGTTTTGGGAGACATCTTCCCTTGGGTCCCCAGATGTCCCTAGGAGCTTGCCTGCCAAAAGGGAGTAGGCTGAATCCCACATTTCCCAGCTGGGTGCAGCTCTTCACCCACTCCCCAGCCTCATTGCTCCTCTCTCCTCTCCCAGCTGCAGGACCAGGCTGGCTCTGCCCGTGACATGGCCACCATGGCTGTCTCCCGAGGAAAAGCTGTGCTCTCCGAGGCTGAGTCCCTCCTGGCCAGTTTGGAAGGTAAGAGGCACCAGTCAGAGCATCTCCAGCCACACCTGACTCTCACCAGGTGAGAAGGGGAGAAGTGGACAGTTTGGTGATGGTTGCTCCCATAGGCATGAAGAAGGTGCTGGGGCATCGGAAGAGTCAGGCTGCCCTGAGGAGGAGGATGGCCACTGTTCGGGACAGAGTGATGGTGGATGCTCAGAGGAAGATTAAACAGGCAGAGAAGACACTGGGAAACTCCCTGTCCATCTCCACCACAGCCCAGAGGACAGCAGGGGAGGCTGAGCAAGTCTCTAAGGAGAGTGCCAAGGTCGGAGCTGAGGGATTGGGGTGGAGCTGCTGGGCATGGCCAGGCTGGCAGCCATCACCTACAGACCCAGGCTGCTGCAGGCAGGGCTGTGTGTCCCCAGGTGACTGTTCCCATCTCTGTCCCTTTGCAGAGGGCACGGGCTGTGCTGCAGGAGAGCAAACAGGCCCTCAAACACGCCAGCCAGCTTGCCACGCGTGCCAATGAGACCCAGTGGGAGCTCTCCCGGCAGGAGCACATGGCAGAGAAGCTCAGGGGAGACCTGGAGGAAGCACAGCAGGTCAGCTGGGTTCCCTCAGGCAGGTTGTGTCCTCCAGAGCATGGCAGCGGCTTTGACCACAACCCAAAGCATAGGGACCAACTCAATTTGGGAGTGCCACTGTAGGGACAACACCTTGGGGATGTTCCTGGGATCTCCTCTACCATCCAGCCAAGGGTCACTGGTGTCCCTGACCTGGGTGTCTGTGTCTGTTGGAAGGTGGGGTCAGAGGTGAGTGAGATGGCAAAAAGTCTCCAGGAAGCCCGGGGCTCACTCATGTCGGACATTGAGATCCTGAACAACCTGCTGAACAGCCTAGGTGAGACCTGGGGGAAATGGGGTGCAGGTTCCAGGGAGAGGGCTGGGCTCTCGGGGGCCAGGGCTCTCCTGCTTACTGGGACTCCTGCTTGATGGCCATCCAGGCCGAGCTGGATGCTCTTTGGCTGAGATCATCCGTGGTCTCAGCAAACTTCTTTAAGGCTCCTGTCTTGAGGAAAACCTCATGAAGAATGAACTGGGGTTTGCTCATGTGTGTGCTCATGTCTGCTCTGGGTACACTGATCTCCGTTGGGATCCTCAGGGGATGAAAGGCTGGCAAGGTCCCTTTAGAACTGAGGGCTGTGCTAGACTGGGTTTGCTCCTTGTTGCTGCTTGGTCTTGCTCCAGCTCCTCCTGTTTTTATCACATGTGTATATTTCTGAGCATTCCAGGACTCTTGCATTCAAGAAATTTTGCAAAATGACCTATTTGTAAGAGTGAGAAGTGCCCAGACCCTGCCTGGAGCCACCATTCTGTTTGCTTATCTGTGATCAGTGAGAAGCTGCAAAGCCTCCATGCCCTGCTGCTCCCACTCCCTATAGTTTTTGTGGTACTATGAAGTACATCCAGAACATCTGTCCACCTCTCTGCTCTCATCCTTGTCCTGTCTCTCCTTGCCCAGGTAACCTGGAGCAGGACAAGGAGGTGGACGCAGTGCTGAGCGCGGGGAGGCTGCAGCTGGAGCAGCTGTGGCTGCGCCTGGCCTCGCCGGGTCCCCTGGCCAGCCAGCTCAGCCAGCTGCAGCAGGAGGCAGCACGGCAGCAGGAGAAGATCCAAGCATTTGAGAACGACTTGGCTGAGATCCGGGCTGACAAGCAGAACTTGGAGGACATTTTGCGGAACCTCCCTGAGAGCTGCGCAAAGTGACAGGCTGCTGCCACATGTCCTCTGTGCCCACCCTACACAGGGACTGGCAGAGGGAAGGACACTGCATTCACCAGCATCAATCCCTCCCACTGCTCCTTGCACTGCCCTCTGTACAGTATCACACCCCAGGTCCTTCTCCACACCCGTTCAGGCTCCATGTCTCAAGCACTCTGCAGCATGACTCCAGTCACCACCTCTGTCCTTGGGATGGGGGACACCCACCTACCAGGGGCACTGATGTTTCTGTGCAGGATATGGAGCCGTTCCAGGGTTGGTCTCTCACTGCAGAGTGAACAAAGAATCCTCACAGACCTCCTCCATCCCTCCTTTCCCATCGCAGCACAGCCGGCAGGAACAGCTTACCAAGTATGCAATGTACCCAAGCTGTACTGCCCGGCACTCCCTCCTGCCCCAGGAGAAGAGAGAGGCTCTCACACGTGCTGGAATCTGGTCCTGCTGCACAGCACCCTGCAGTGTCATGCTCATGGGCTGTGGTCACAGAGGTGCAGAGAGGAATTCTGGTGAAGCCAGGCAGAGAGCTGCTTGCCAGAGGGCACACAGCTTGCCTGCTTCCCAAGGGAAGGGAGTTCACAGCAGGGAGGGCTAAATTAATGAGCAGAAACAAAGCAAAGATGGATCCTCATCCAGCTCCTGGAAGGCAGCTGGGACATCCTCAGCCTGCTCCAATATGAGAGGAGCTCAAGTCTTGCTGTTCCCTTGCTCCAGGGTAAGACAAGGCCATAGCCAGCTCTGCTTGGCTCACTGAATGTCAGCAGGCATGGCCACAAAACAGCCAATTGCCACCAGTCCCAGGGGTTGAGTGGCAGAGATGCAGTCAAGGGAGGTGTTGCACCCACAGCCCCACGAGCCCCACTGGAGAGAAGCTGGCTGATGGCACCAGGCTGTGCAGCCAGTGTGGACTGGATGGGGAACAGCTGGACACCCGCTCCTGCCTGTGTCACTCCCACGGGGTGGCAGAGGTCAGTGGTTGTATTGCCTTTAAAGGAAAGGCATTTATGTTCCTCGGTGCTCCCATGTGGGTTGGGCTGCAGGACAAGCCAGGTCCTGGCTCAGCCCACCTTGTGCTGGCTGTGCTGTGACTCCAGGTAGCTGAAGTCACTCCGGTGAGACCAGAAACGAGTCCCCAGGCTGGAGCTTTCTTCATTTTTTAACCGGTTTTACCTATATTTTTTCTGCTCACAGTGCTGCAAATCAGGTTCGCTAAAGTCTTGTGTAATTTATGTAACATTGCTGCCATCGATGTTGAATTCCCCCAGCAACATCTCTGGTGGGTCCGGTGGCCTGGAAAGAACACAGGATTCTCCTACTGAAAACAAAGCATCGTCCTTCTAATTCTGCACAAAAGCTGCCCAAGGAGTGGAGTGCCAGAGCTGCAGTGCTGTGGGGGTGTGATGGCAGGGGCTGCTGCCCCTGCTGCTGCCCAAGGACAGCTCTGGGAAAGCAAAACCATGGAACAGTGAGAGCACAGTGTGATCCGGCTTGGCCAGAGGCAGGGGGCCATGGCCACTTACTGTCTCCCTGGGAGGACAATTATACATCTCCAGTGACCACACAAATTTGCTGCTCTTACAGAAATGTCAAGCCTCTGCTGTGTGCCTGCTGCTGAAGATGTGGTTCACGCTGCCTCCTGCTCTCCCTGGAACTCTGTGTTTTTAGCTGGTGCCGCCTGCCTAGAGCTGTATCCATTAAAAATCCTTAATATAACACACAGCTGTCCATACAGGGTGTGGGGTGGCAGGAGAGCACACTGTACCTGGATTTGCTGCTTTTAAAGAGCAGGGGTTGAGATGCAGCGACATTTGGGGTCGTGAGGGGCAAATGTCTGAAAATTCCCACTAAACTCCGCGTTAGTACATGATTTTAACATAAGATGTCAGGCTGACACGGCGGGGGCGTGCGACCCTGACCACGGGCCGAGGGACATCACCTCTGCCGAGGCTCGCTCGGCCCATCCCTTTTCCCGCTGCTCGCACTCCAGGGTTAATCCAGCGCCTGGAAGCGGCTGCACCATCCCGCCCGTGTCGCTCTGCCGCCGGTACCGGCGGGGCGATGCCGCTCCCAGGGAAGCTCCGGAGCCATCCCCGGTGTCCCGGAGTCGCAGCCGGCGGGCGGTGCGGGCAGCAGGAGCCGGTCCCTTCCCTCTGTGCGGGAAGCCCAGAGGCGGCGGTGCCTCCCCCCGTGCTCGGGCAGCCCACCGCGGGTACCGCGCTGCCGTCCCGGCGCGGGGCGATGCGGGCTCCGCACCCGCCCGCTGGGGCGGGGAATGGGTTAAGGGCGGGGGGCGGAGGGCCCGGCCCTGCCCGCCCCTATTTAAGGCGGTGGCGGGCACGGGGAGGCTCGGTGCGATGGCGGCTCCGCGCCGGCCGAGCGGCGGGGGGCTGCGGAGGGCCCCGCAGGACGGGCGGCTGGAGGAGATCAATAAGGTGGGGCTGGGGCCGCCTCCCGACCCGACCCCCGCGGGGAGTGGGGAGGGGGCTGCCGCGGCGGGCGGGGCAAGAGGAAGAGGAGGAGGTGGGCGGTGGGTGCAGGCGGAGCTGGAGACCCCTCTGCTCAAACCCCTTTGGGGAGGGGATCCGGCCGGAGGAGGAAGCGGGGTTTCTACGGGATCGCTCTCCATGCGCTGGTATTGCCCTCTCAGGCGGCTCTTTTCTCCCCGTGCATCGCACACCGGCAGGTCCGAGGGGCTGGTGGGCGCCCGGGGGCTCACTGCTATGCGATTCCCTTTGGGAACGTGCTCCAGCAAGAATGGGGACTATTGTTCTCCTGGAGGGTTTTAACCTCCTCTCTGCTGTATCGAGCGCTTCAACTTTTTCTTCCCCGAATAAGAAGTTTCTGCTTCTCAGAGCTGACTCCAGCCTCCCTAGCTTTTCCTTACAGCGGGTGAATGGGTTGCCCAGGATAGCTGGACGTCCCACAAACCTCGGGCAGGGGGAATGGAACCTCCTGGATTAGTGCAAAGTGCACTGGGCTTCGTGCCCTTCATGCCAGGGTCAGGCAAGGTCTTCTCCCCCGAGCTCCAGGCTTACCCCGTCCCTTGCTTGGCATGATTGTGGGGGCAGTTCTGTTGGCATCCCTCCCAGCTAAGAGCAGTTCTGAGGGTGAAAAGAAGGTTTTAACCTTGAAGCAAACAGTGCTGGGATTTCTTGCACTTCTTAGGTGCTCCTTTAGTTAGTGACACCTTGGTGTTACAAGTGCAGAAATCAAATTGCTGTACAAGATGAGAGCCTAGAGGAGATGGGCTCACCTTGCCCTCACACTGACTAAGCTCTGAAAAGTGGCAATATGCTCCTCCAGTGAGACAGTAGAGGTGAAGTTTAGGTCACTGGAGAGGGAATTAAGTCATTAGAAATTATTCAATTAACTAGAAATGAGGATGTGCTGTGGAATAAGAGCGGGAAAAGAGATGTCGTGGCATAAGGTGTAGAATAAGAGCACTTGGTTTAAAAGGAGCCTTTGTAACTTGCTGCTGGAAGGCAGACACAGCACACCCTGCACCAAGACGTGTAGGCGTGTAGCTGGGTCTAACACACCTCCCCTAGCCAAGGTGGTGCTGGCCCTTGGGCTGAGGCTCAGGGGACTGTGTTGTACCTACTGCAGTTTCTGCTTCTCCAGAGCCGTCCTCCAGCATCACACAGGCACAAGGTGGATACACGAGCCTGAAGCTGGTAGGAGCTGCAGGACTGAGTCTGGGAAGCTGTGCTCCCTGGGATGCTGGGGGTGTGCCACTGCTGTGTCCCGAGGCTCAGGGCTGTTCCCACGCAAGGGACAGGTTCCCTATCTCTCCCCTAAGCTGACATCACTTCTGGCCTTTTCTTTGGCTGAGGTTTGGGTGACAAAAATGAAACAAGCTACGTGACTTCCCACTGACAGAGCTGCTTGTTTGCATCCTTGATGCCCTGTGTGCTGGCTCAGCACTACGAGATGGGGTTTGAGCAGCTCAAAACCAAGCTGCAGATAGCACGGGTGGCAGATGCCCATGGATTCTCAGAAGCCATTGTGCTCTGGGCAGCAACCCCCACGCTGCTGTGCTTTGCCAGCTCTGTGTGGCAATGGGGGAGTGCAGCAAACAGCCTCACACCTCCCTGACAAACAGCTGATACAGAAACTTGGGCTGATACTGTGGCTGGAGCCAGGGAGGGGGTTTCCCCAGCACTGAAGAGCCCTAAGGCTGTAAAACAGTCAAGTGCTCCTAATAAAACCTATCAGGCCCAATTCCTATCAGGCTTAATCTCATTGTCTCATCCTAACAATTAGCTCCCTCCAGCCCTGTTTTCCTGGCTGGTTTCTACCCCAGAGCTCTCTCTGGGATATGGGTCTGGCAGGCAGTAGACTGAGTGCACATGTGCTGCTGAAGGATAGCTGAGTCCTAGTGCTGGCTTCTGTCTTCCAGCCTGAAACTCTCTTCTGGGCTCCCCTCTTGGTCATTCCCCTCTTTTTGGGCAATGCAATCACATTGTCCAGCCTCGTGCATCAAGGTGGCAGGTCTAATCCAGCACAGATTAGTTTCAACCTTGTTTTACCCTCTAATGCTCTGGGCTGCAGGGAAGGAATTCAGCCTGTTAGAGAGTAGGTGCCTGCTTCTCCCATCAAGGCAGGCACGAGCATCCCTCAGTCCTTCCCAGCTCCTGCAGGCAGAGTGGCTGGCATTCAGCACTTAAACATCCCAGTGAGAGCTTGGCCTGTCAGTTGGAGTCACCTTTTTGGGGAGCAAGGATGGATCTGGCTTTGCTCAGGTTGTGGGGCAGGTAGCTGGGACTTGCCTGACTGAGTTTATTGGCTTAGAAAAGTCTCTCAACAGCTCAAGAAAGGCTGTTCAGGGCAGGAGCGGGGGAGAGGCTTTTAAAGCAGTTCTTATTAATAGAAGACGCCCCTTAAAATGGGAACTTAAGCAAAGGGCTCTAGGAGGAACTTCAGCCACGCTGAGTTTGAGTCACAGGCCCTGGGGACTGAATTCCTGTGTGCCATTGTGAGTGTTTTCCTTATCACAGTCGCAGCCCAGCTCACACACAATGTGGAGAGTGGAATGCCTTTCAAATACAGCTCCTTGTTGTTTCCTTGCACCTGGAGCAGAGCTGTGGTGCTGGTGGCCTCTCCAGCCCCCTCCAGTCGAAATACAAGGGAACTGAATCCTAATCCTGTGTGCAGTGTCACCTGCGCTGCTCTTGTGTCATGCTGCCAGGGGCCGGTGGGCTCCTGGGCATGTGTCCCTCAGCCATCACGTATGGATGCATTCCCTTCAGTCTTCACCATTTCTGTGCTGCTTCTTGCTCCCAGAGAGACACTGTGCTCTGCCTTCACTTCCGCTGTCCTGCTGGGAGGTGGAAGCTGCTTGCTGCTCCTGCAGGGCAGCAATGAAGCTGTGACCTGGTGGCCAGGAGGTGTTTTGGCTTTCAGTGATGTTTACCTTCTCCAGAGACTGTTCAGTGGTGATGGCAGCAGGTAACACTACTCTGGTCTCTGGTGACTCCTGCTGCTGCCTGGGCCTAGGTCTCAAAGCTGAATTGTGCCCTTTGTGTTGGGCTGGTAAATGATACCCCTGAGTAGAAATAACTGAGCTAAATGAAACTGAGTTTGCAAATGAGAGCAAAAGAAGGAACTGGAAATGTTGCTTTTCACCACAGCTCTCAATTTGAGTTGGTGACCATGGTGATGAGGGAAGCCAGTGTCACGCTGGTTTGGTGGCCGTGGTCTCTGGTGTCCCATCTGGAGTTTCTGGGGTGGGAGGAGGGGGTGGCAGTCACTTCTGTCCCAGTGGGCTTCCTACAAAACCCTAGTTCAGCTGCAGGGAAAAGACTTGCCATAGCAGTGGTTACCTGGCAGTGAAGGTTTGAGGATTCCCTGAGCAGTCCAAGCTCCAAGTCCAAGTCCCAGTGAGGAAGGAGGGAGAGCTCCAGGTGTGTGGGACCCAGGGCACAGGAGGAGGATTAGGATGGCCAACAGTGATCAGCACACAAGGCGCTTAGTGACCCACTCCTGCCTTCCCCATGAGCACGGGGAGCAGTGGTGAGGAACACATTCCCAGAGTAGGGAACAGCCTCAGCCCTCCATCCACTAACCCCTCGAGGGGTTTGTCCTGGACAGGCCATGCATGAGCTGTGCAGATGTTAATGATTTCTACACTGAAGAATGTGGTGTTGTTGCTGAACACAGATCGAGTCATTAAGCTGTGCTGGGCTGGAGCTGGGCGGTGTGGGAGGGCAGGGACAGGAGCAAGACCCTGCTGCTCTCAGCTGTGGGGAGTGTTGCTGTGAGGGCACAGCAGAAGAGCTGGCTGTGCATGTTATGGTCTGTTCTCTCGGGTATCTGAAGGTTTTTGAGATGGGGCTAGGGACAATTGACCAGAAGTGATTCAGAGCTTCCTCTCCAGCCTGAGCAGGGTAGAAGGGGGAAAATGGATATTTGGTGTAAGAGTTCCTAAGCCCAAAACACCAGTTCTCTTGGGCATATGACATTCTGCAAACTTTGCCTGCTCTATTTGCAAGCCCTCTGAGTTTATCTAAGAGTTTGAAATCTCAGATAAGAGTGCTTTTTGCAAGGACTAGGAGCCCTTGCTGGAAATAAGTGCCCAATCCACATGCTAAGTGTGCTTAAGCAAAGATGTAGGGAGCTGAAACCTGGGGCAAGAACAGAGGCTTTCATGCAGTTATTCCAAAGGCAGGTGGGGTCCAGTCCTCCCTCAAGCTGCTGGTGGGAAATCTGAGACATCAGAGGGATTCCCCTTGCTCTGGAATGTTAATGACAAGATGTGGAGGGATTCAGCCCATTTTCAAGTGTCCTGGTGCTGTTGCTCAGCTGTGACTCTCTGGGAATTGTGAGTCTTCTGGCTAATGCTGCCTTTGGAGGTGCCCTCTAGGGTGTTTTCCTTTGCATCTTTAATCTTGAGGATATTTTTTTTCTGTTTTAGGAGTTTCTCTGTGACCCAAAGTTCAGTAATGAAAAAGACCTGGAGGAGAAGTTGGCAGTGTTCAAAGGTGAGAACTGGAGGGTCGCCCTGTCCTTTGAGCCTTACTGTTTGCTCTGAACCAGATTATTTTCCTCAGCACTTGAATCTCACCAGCCTGAGATTCTCTGCCAAATACAAGTGACTGAGCTGGGATGGATGCTTCCCCCTTGCTTGTGGAACTTGGTGAGACTCTTTGGAGAGGTATTTTCCACACAAGCCTTTGTGCTTCTCCTGCTTGCAGGGTAGGGACTTGTCACCCTACAGACATCCTGCCTGGCAGCTGCTGTTACTACAAAACCTGCTGTGTGGGCAAAACCCTGGGGAGCAGCCCAGGAGGATGGTTTCTGTCTAGTTACCCAGCAAGCTAACTGGCATAATGGATCCAATAGCTGGAAACTTTTTTTTTTTTTCCTAAGTAGAAGAGCCTCATTCCAGAAAGCAGAAGTATCAGCTGTTTTCTGGAGGAGTTGGGGACTTTATCTCTCAAAAAGTTTTAGTTCTTTCCCAGTCCCGTGACACCAGAGGGAACACAGTACTGATATGTCTAGTTCCTGCCAAAGACTGACTCCAGTGGGTCAGCAGATCTAGGGCTTAGGTTTGGGCCTTTTGCTGGGAGAGGGGATAGAGAAACTGCTCAAAAGCCTGGAGTCCTCTGGAGCTTGTCCCCAGACTGGTTACAGGACAAGATCTGGCAGGGTTATTCTGGTGTGCCCGCTTTATTTCCAAGCAGAGGCTGAAGGCAGTTGGGAAAACATGCCTGCGTCACATTGCCTCGAGGCTTGTGCTCAGCCTGGCTCTAACCAAATAAAACCTGACCTTGCTTCCATTTCAGACATTGTCTGCTATTTCCCTTTGAATTTTGGCTTTGCAATCCAGCAAGGAAGAAGCTGGCTGGCGTTTTGTGATCCCTTACACTGCTGGGCACAGAGGAGCCTCCTGTGCTCCCCAATCTCTTTGTGTTGCCTTTTGTGTAGCTTTGGCTTTTGGCTGCAGCCCCGCATTATTTTTCCCATCACAATTGGGGCTCTTCAAACATTGCAACTGTAGGTCACAAGCACAGAATTCCCTGTAACGAGAGCCTTTGGCATCTCTTCCTGCTGCCTCGTGAGTTTGTCTCCGTGGCCTGTCCCTCTCTCCAAGGCCTCCTCCAGCTCCCCCAACAATCAGCTCATTGTGTGATGATGGGGGGAATATTTCTTTTCTGCTGTCCTTCCCACTTCCCCCTCCCAGCCTGGGGGAGGCAAAGATGGAGCCCCCATGCAGTGTTTGTGTAAATGTATTTGTGAGGGAGGGACCATGCATAGTTTTTGCCCCACTGTATCCCTGCTGCTGGGATGGGAGGGAAACATGAATGTGTGAGCTGAGGCCGATGTAAAGCTGCCTCTGTTCTCTGCACTGTTGGCTAAGTGTCAGCTCAGAAGAAAAGAAAACATGGGCTGGGCATGGACATGGCAGAGCAGGGTTTGTGCCCCAGGCATATGCAGAGGTGCCTGACCCTGGTGAGGGAGGTGGCAGATAAAATGCACAAGGTCATTCTGGTGAGGCAGAGTGTGGGGAGAGGCAGTCCCACATCAAGCATCACTCTGGTCCCTAAACATGTGTGTTACAGCCCCGATTTCTTCTAGGATTGGTTGCTTGATGCTTGAAGGGAGACATTTACTCCAGCCTGGAGCATGAATAGCTTTGGTTCATGGTATTTCCGTATTCTGTCCTGGTCAGCTCATGGCAGCAGTAATCTATGGGCTGAGACCCACGTGAAGCCAAGCCATTCCTTTGCCTCTTGCTCATCAGTCCAGTTAACCCAACAATTTCCTTTGGGAGCACAGGTCCTAGGAAGACTCCGTTGTGTGAAATAACCACTCTTCCCTTTGGCTCCTTAAATTAGCCTGCCACTTCTGTGTTCATGCTCATATGCCTGCTTGTGTCCCTGGAGCAGAGGCAAAAGGTCTTTTCCATTTTCCTTCCTGGGGCAAAGGAGCAGCCTGGAAGGGCTCGGTTAATTTGAGTCCTCCAAGGCTGTTGTGGGGAGCGAGTGCTCACTGCAGGGTGATTTCTCCAGCTCAGCATGAATGGATGGTGCCAGCAGGCATCTTGCTCTTTCCATTTAGTAGAGCTGAGGTGATGGGGGCCCCCTGTGGTGCTGGGAGCTGTATGGTCTGTAAGACAGACAAATCCTTGCCTGAAGAGCTTAAAGTCTAAATGGGGAACAGCTATCAAGGGGTGGGGTGTGTGTAGGAAGCTCAGGTGTGCCGCTTCAAAGGGCAGAAACTGCACAGGACTGAATTCCTGAATTTTCTAACTGAAATCAGTGCTCTGCCTGTTAGAGCATGCAACTTTTTGTCCTGCAAAGCTAACCAGACCTTCTGGAGCAGGCTCTGCCTCTCTCTGACAATGCTGGAGTTGCTCAAGTCAGCAGTGTTTGGCAGCAGGCTGGAAGGGCAAACAACCTGCTCCAGCATCACTGTGCCCAGGCATGTTCTTGGCTTCACCCTCTTGATGTGGTCCTTGAGCATCTCTCCTGGCAGGTGCTGCTCTGGGAGGGAGCACAGTGACGGGAGCACTGTGGAGTCTGTCCCTCATTATTGCAGGCAACTGCGTCATTTAATCCCCCTTCTAATCCGATCAAGCTTCATCTCAGGAGTGCTCAGGGGTTTGTTTTCCTTGCTACTCCTTCTGGGAGCCTGTTCCAGAGCTTTGTTTTTCTGGCTGGAAACCTCTTAACGCTGTTCATAGCCAGCTGATACCTTGTTCTCATGCCAGTGTTTTCCTTCAGCTTAAATGAAAAGCAGCCACAATTACAGAGAACTTAACTCTAGAGCCCTAGAGTTGAGATAAGGGTGCTGAAACCAGGCCTTGAGATGGTCTCCCCCTCTGAACTTTGCATTCAGCAAATTCAGTATATCAATCTTATCACCAAATGCTTTATTTCAGTGCTGTAAGCAGGCAGTGCTCCAAAGCTCTGCACACCCCCCTGCTCTAGAGTCCTGCTAACTTAATTCTGTGTCTCTTCCAGAGAAATACATGGAGTTTGACCTGAACAACCAAGGTGAAATCGGTGAGTGATTCTGAGGGATGCTGGGCTGGAAGAGCCACAGCCTGTCTGCTGCTTTGCTCTGCATTCATGGTGTTGAGGAGGAAAACTTGTGGGCTTTTCCTATGTCCAGCCTTGCTTGGATCTTCACTGCCAGCCAGGGGCTTCCTTGGCTCTTCCAGCCCCTGCCTCTCAGCTTCCTCAGTCTCTCCTTGCCTGTTTCAAGATATAAGCTCTTCTCAGTGCTGTTCTCCTGAAGTTCTGTTGATCTCCTCCACTTCTTTCTGCTCTAAATCCTTTTTTTTCCTTCTTTCTCCCTTTTCTCCACTGAGGCCTTCTTCTCAATCCTCTGCTGCGAAGGTGGGAATTCAGAGCTGGGAAGCTGCAGGACTTGGACAATCCTAGGGCTTGCCTGGCTTGAGGCAGGAGCTGTATAAATCCATGAGCACTTCTGGTGCAGAGAAGCTCCTTGCCTTGCAAGGAAGGGAGCAGAGGGAAGCCAAGGACTTGGGTGTGAGTCTGGCTCAGCTGAGCAGCCCGTGTCTGGGTTCAGAAATCACCAGTTACACAAAGTTCCAGCCTCCTGCAGGCCTGGAACTGACACTGAAGTGTAACCACTTGTGTGCTGTGCCCTTCCAGGAGGCGGCTGCCTCTTTCCCCTCCTCCACAAGTCTTCCAGCTGAAGTGAAGCCTGTGTGGAGCTGAAGAGTCCTGGCTCAGGGCTTCCGGGAGGGAAGGGGCCCGCAGGTCTCAGCAGGCAGCAGTGCAATGGGAGGAAATGGCCTGTGGCGATGGGCAGGGGCGTCTGCTCCCCACAGCTTGTTTGTCTCCAGCTTTAACCCCAGCGTTGCTTCCCTCCTCCCCATCCTTGTGATTCTTGGCAACACAATCTGATCCAGAGAGCACCGTCCCCACGTGTCTCTGGAGCACTTGGAGAGTTGTCCCTCTTCTCTGAGTGTGTGGTACTTTTATCTGGAGCTGCATAACTGGGAAGGGATGCTCTGTACTGGGCGGAGTGGCAGTGAGCTGGGCTGGAAGGCTTCTCATGGCTTTTGGCAACAGCTTAATGCTGTCAGCCACAGAGTCCATGGGTGAGATGGTCTCAGGTGGGAGCTCACGGCTCTGTCCCTAGGGTTGGTCTGTGCTCAGTGGGATCACCCCTTGACAGCAGTGATTGCTCTTGTAGATTTGATGTCTGTCAAAAGGATGATGGAGAAGCTGGGGGCTCCAAAGACTCACCTAGAGCTGAAGAGGATGATCTCTGAGGTGACAGGAGGGGTCAGCGACACCATCTCCTACCAGGACTTTGTCAACGTGATGCTTGGGAAACGCTCTGCTGTGCTGAAACTGTGAGTGTCCCGGGTGGAGCTGGGGAGAGCAGCAGCCCCCGAGCTGCTCTGGGGGAAGCTGGGAAGCACAGGCTGTTCTGTCTGGTGGAGCTGGAGCTGTGCACACTCAGTGTTCATGGAGAGAGATGAGGACTCTTGTGCAGGGGAGTCTGCAGGGTGCCATGAGAGGGTATAAGGCTGTGGTGAGGCTGAGCAGTGGCGAGTGCTCCCAGCAGAGCTGCCTGCTGTGTTAGCACAGGCTTCCTCCCACGTGCTCCATGGGAGCCATCCCCCTTCCTTCCCGAGGGTGTGCAGGCATTCAGCACTGCAGGACTTCTTCCCATCTCTTTCCTGAGGATCCTGCTGGCTTTGAGGACACAGACTTCTCCTGTGGCAGGACTTGAGTGAATGATGGTCCTGCCAGCACCAGTAGTGCTGGCTCCTATATCCCACAGGATGCACAGTCCCTGCCTGATCTTGGAGGGATGGGCAGTAGATGGAGATGGGACACATGCTTGAAACAGCTGGCTTGTGCTGGGAGAGGTTTTCTGTGGTACAGGCTGCCAGCACTAGCCTCCCACGGCCCCCTCTGCCCTCTCAACAGAGCTCTGAAAATGCTGCTCTAACAAATGGCTTCCAAACCCTTGCTTGGCTCCATCTCCATGCCATTGAAGCCTGGCATTTCCTTTCACAGCTCAGAGGCTGGCCTTGCTTTTGTGTCTGTAACCACCATGAATAGGATCTGATCCTCTCCATCCTCCTTACCCCTTTTTGAAGGCAGCTTTAGAAACACAGCCAGCTATCCGGGCAGGTTGGGAGGAAGGATCTTGCACCCACCTCTCACGTGGTTTCTCTAAGCTGGGACACGTTTGCTGGCAGATTCTCCCCACTGTGTGCTGTGTCTCTCTTGTGATGCTCCTCTTCCAAGCAGACACAGACTTCTGACATCCCTGCTCCTCCTTTTTCTCCACAGAACCAGACTGAGCCTGCAGCCTGTCCTGTATCTCCCATCCCTCCTCCCAACTGCAGCAGCTTTCACAAACAGGTCCCTTCTCTTGCTAACAGACACCCCATTGTCTTTTGGACCCTGTAGAGCTGGAGCAGAAATGTAAAACTCGTCCTAAGAGCAGTACAGCCCTTTGATCCATCGAGGCAGCTGGCATTCCCAGCGTAGCTGCAGTCCTCAGGGAGGAAGACAGTGCTAGTGGTTACAAAATGCTTGAGATTCCTACAGCCAGTGCCTTGCTCCTTGTTTTCGCTCTCTCCCCTGGCTGTATTGCTCTTGCTTGCTCGGTGTTGGCTTCTGAATGTTCTGTTGTGTGGTTATGTGCAAGGTGGGCCAGGAGTGGTATTTGCTTTCATGCATCAGGAACACTTGGCATGCAGTGTGTGCCCAGGGGATTTCGGAAGTGGCTGTCTAAATAAAATGTGCTAATCCTCTGGGCTCTGAGAGGAAAACCGGCAGAGACTTTGGGAACCCGCTCCTGGTAGCTGCTAGAGAAGCCAGCCTGGCAGCACTGCCCTCTGTTGGCTTTTCCTGCTTTGTTAATTATCGGAGTGCTCTTTGTAGGGGAGCCAGATGCTCTTTTTCAGCAGAGAATGCCACCCCCAATGATGGATAAATATACATTTGCTTTTTTTTTTTTTTTTAAATTGGCAATTTCTGTTGTGTTTTGCAGGGTCATGATGTTTGAAGGAAAAGCCAATGAAAGCAACCCAAAACCTTCTGGTCCACCTCCAGAGAGAGACATAGCCAGCCTCCCTTGAAGAGGACAGGCTGCAAAATGGGCACTGTTTGCTTTGCTGGTCTGTAACAGAGGTTACCTGTGCTTTGTTACTCTTTACTGTGGACAGTCCTAGTTTTCAACTAACCTGCCTTAGAGGAACAGCAAGGGAAGCTGGAGACCCCCAGCTCGTGTCTTTCTGCTGCATCCCTTAGCCAACTTGATCTGTTAGACAGAAGCTGTAGCACCAAGTGTAATGTGAGACCAAAAAGAACAAAAAATATCCTGTGATTTTACTCTTTCCTCTGCCCTTCCTGTATTTCTCAGACGAGGAGCTACTTTGCTCCCAGCATATGGATTCAGAGCTGTGCTTGTCAGGACAGGTTCCTAATGGTCCTTGCTGCCAGACATGGACAAAGCCCCTGTGAGCGGCTTCATGGGTGCAAAGAAATAAGTGCCTTCTCTGCTCCATCCTCCTGTTCCTATTTTGGACTTAGTTCTTCCCCTCCTGACCTCCTCAAAATGCAAATCAGGCTCCCACATCTGTCTGATCATATGGGGAATGTGCTTGGACACAGAGATCTGCCTGCACAGCCTGTTGGAGTGGGGACAGTTTCTGTCTGCTCTGGGAGCTCATCCTGCAGGCAGATCTCGGGGTCCAGCACCAGCCACTGCAAATGAGGATGGTTAATGCCATCTTGGGGACCCCTTCCTCATAAATCACAACTTGGGCCCGACCAGGAGTGTAACCTCTGGGCAGGTGATTGTCTGTCCCATCCATGGAGTCCAGAAACAAGCTGTGATGCCTTTGCAGCCCCACAGGATTCCTGGGGCAAGTGAAACCTCCAGGTGAAAGGAAGCTGAGTGACCAAACTGAGCCTGGCCAGAGCAGTTGCAGATGAGGATCTGTCCTCAGGCAGCTGCTCTGTCCCTCTGATTTTTGCTAGACCTCCTGTATGTATTTCAGCCGGGTGCCCTGGGACTATCCATTTCCCTGATGGATGCACCCTCAAATCTGCAAAATAAGGGCTGTAAATATGGAATATGAGCTGGGACTGTGCTATCCATGCTCTGGGTACTGTGGTGATTCTTGTTCCATACACAATTTCTGGAATTCAGGTGTTTGCTCTTTGGCCTTACCCTCCTTTTTTCTTAAATGTTCCTGACAGCTTTTAACTTTTTTAAATAATGGTTTAGTAAGTACATTTTTTTAAAGGAAATTGATTAACTCTACTAGGCTGCTTGTTCCTGCCAAAAGCTGCACTTTTAAGTAATTAAAAAAAACCAACAAAAACATTCTCACTACTGTTTGTGTGAAAACCAAAACTGTAACAGAGAGAAAAATTATGAGCAAAAGCAGCACCAGTCTACTTCAAGGACTGAAAATAAATCTTTTGAAGCTACTCAGTGTGTCAGTGTTTACTGTTATCTCCTCTGAAGTTTGGTCCATATGACTGGTTGAAGATTAAGGGAGCTGGTTTCCAAGTCTGTTAATATAAACCCTTAAACAGATCCCGGAGATAGGTTTGGACTGTCTTGATGTGATCTTTATCTGTAATAACTGACTGAAACCATGGAGTTTGTGTGATGAAATATAGAGGCCACCTCCTGAAAACTGGTGTTTTTTTCTGACTTACTGAAAAAGAGCAGGTGCCAGTGCTTGTTTTAAGGAAGAACTTGTTTATTGAGAGCAGACACTTGCAAGGCTTCTCTTGAAGGAAGGGTTTTCTTATTATCCTCTCTGCTTTTGAAGCAATTGCCCAAGGTTCTTGTCTGATGTGAATTATCTAAAGGGGAGACCAGGTTTCCCAGGGAATGACTGCATGCACTTTTTCTGTGTGTTTCTCAAAAGGACAGAATTTCCCTGAGATCACAGCCCCATGTCTGCTTTCTGCTGCCTGGTGGCCTCTGGGAATGCACCTGCTTTTCTTGGCTGTGTGTTGAAGCTGTTGTTCAGTTAGGAAATAAAGGAAGCATATTACACGAGGGAAACTTGGATGTGGTTTGCCACAGTTTAGGTCACTGCCCAAAGCCATGACTGCTTATCTCTGTGAAAATCCTTGTACTTTTAAGTCCTGGAAAAGAGAATGACCTGCTCGAAACAGCCCTTCTCAAAATGTCCCCATGGGGCTGAGTGCTGGTATTCTGTCTGAGTGGGAGCTGAACCCCTCAAAACTTGAACAAGCAAAGAAATCGGGGACCTGGTATGATCAAGCCCCCACATTCTGCTTTTGTGTGGTCCTGAAGCACAAAAATGCTCCTCCAGCTCACAGAGCTTCTGTGTTTGCAGCTCAGCCACCCCACACTGGCGCTGACCCAGAGCGTCCCTGTGTTCCCACTGCTAAGGGAGCAGGATTTTAGCTGAGGGAAAGGCATGAAACTGTCAGGGTACGGTTAGGTTGGAGTTAGGAAAAGGTTCTTCCCCCAGAGGGTGCTGACACTGCCCAGGCTCCCCAGGGAATGGGCAGAATGGGCACGGCCCCGAGGCTGCCAGAGCTCCAGGATATTTGGACATGGCTCTCGGGGACAGGGTGGGATTCTGGGGCTGTCCAGGGGTCAGGAGTTGTGGGGGCCCCTGTTCAGGGACTGTACAGCGTCAGGAGTTCAATTTAACGCTCTTGAGCGTCCCTTCCTATCGGGAGTCTCTGTGATTCCTTAGCCCTTCAGCAACGCTGATACAGGAGAAGCATCAAAGCCCCTCACCAAGGGCTGGTGGCCGGGGTGGAGCAGCCGCCTGCCAGGCTCACAATGGCTCGGCAGGGACAGCCGGAACCCATCCCCGCTTCAGCCGGACCCCATGCCCGGTGTCAGCGGGGTCTGTCCCCTCAGGGCCGCGCTCCCCTCAGGACGGAGCGGGGCACGGGCGTCCTGCGGCTCCCGGCGCCTCAGAACCTGTGGAAAAATCAGGGCCAGAGCACACAGCCTTAAGCTCCGCCGGGGGGTTTAGTTTGGACACTGGGAGGGATTTCTTCACAGAAAGGGTGATTAGGTATCGGAACGGGCTGCCCGGAGGGGTGGTGGTCACGGTCCCTGGAGGTGTTAAAGGAAGGACACTCAGTGCTGTGGGCTGCGTGACAAGCTGGTGTTGGGACACAGGCTGGGCTCGATGGTTGCAGAGATATTTCCCCATCTAACAGACTCTGTGCAAAGAGGGTTTATTAAGCACAGCAGCGGTAGGGGAGGAGCCGCTGGGAGGACCCGGAGCAGCGAGAGCCGCGGCCAGAGCGGCCTCGCCGGAAGCGGAAGCGGCGCGGAGCTCTCCCGGCGGAGCGCGGGCGGCGGGACCGCGGCCGCGGGGCCGCCATGGGGGACGACATGGACGTGATCCCCGAGCGGGAGATGAAGGTGGGGCACGGGGACAGCGGGGGTGTGAGGGCAGTCCGACGGGGGGAAGGGTGGACAGGCTGTTTCACTCGGGCCGGGGGGCCTTGGCTTGGAGCCGGAGGGGAACGGGGCTTGGAGAAGGCTCGGCCTGGGCTGCGGGGAGTTCAGGGGGAGGCTTGGCTGGGACCTTGGGGCTGACAAACCGGGGGGGTCAGGTCAGGGTATGGCGGGGCTTTTTGAGGCATCCTTGCAGTGTTTGTGAAACAGAACCGCAGGGTGGGTCAGGCTGGAAGGGACCACAGGGGTTCAAACCTCATCTGGTCAGAGCTGCCTGCTCAGACTGGTTCGTCCCAGAGCACATGGTACAGGATTGAGTCCAAACGGGTCTGGAATGTCTCCAGTGAGGGACACTCCACAGCCTTTCTGGGCAATCTTGAGGACTTTCCAGTGTAGTATGGTACAAGCCTGTGGGTTGGAAAAGGGAAGGCTGGCATGGCTTTGGTGTGGAAGGGTGTTTAATGCCTGGGGAGATGGTTTGGGTTGGAAGGAACCATAAAGTTCACCTCGTTCTAACCTCTGCCTCAAGCAGGGACGCTTTCCAACATACCATGTTGCTCCAAGCCCCATCCAGCCTGGCCTTGAGCAGTTTCAGGGATCAAGGAGAGTTGGAGAACCTTGTTTTGGAAGAAGAGTGATATGTTTCCAAATCCTTTGTCAGCATGCCTTGTGCTGGGATCTCTTGGTCTGGGGGAGTGTGGCTGTGGGGCAGGGTGAGCTGGAGTCTTGCTGTATAGTGCCAGCCTAGCCTGTCCTGTGTCACCCAGTGTTACTGTGAGGCTGGGCAAGAAGGGACACGGGGGAACAGATTCCTGGAGTGATTATGGGTCTTTGTGCAGCTGCCTTCTGCCCTCACAAACAGGGTGGTTGGGCTGTTTGTTTTGCAGAAGTTTCTGAGTTCCTACATCTTCTTCAGATTGCAGGAATGTACTTATTTAGTGGCAGTTATTTGGGAATAACTCAGGTGCTTGATTGGAGTTACTGGCATGTAGGTTAGCAAATGTGTGCATGTAGTAGCAAGTTTTGTTCAGTCCTGTCCCATCTTTTCTTTATTCCTTTCTCTTTTCTCCTGTATCCCTTGGCTGGTTTTGGTGTGCTCCTGAGAAGGTTAGATGTCCCAGGCAGATTTTATGAACACAAGCACTGGGTATAAGTGGGATTTAACCAATGGGGGGGGGGGGGGGGAGGGAAAAAGTAGTTGATCTCAGTCTTTCATGGATGAGACAGAAAATGTGATGGAGTGGCCAGAGGCTTCTGCACTTACTGTCTTAGAGAAGCCAAAGTAAACTGTTCCTCTTGGGCAGCATGTGAACAGCCTCTTCCCAACTCTCTCAAACAGGATTTTCAGTTCAGAGCACTGAAGAAGGTTCGCATCTTTGATGCTCCTGATGATCTTCCCAAAGAGCGCTCCAGCCTCCTCGCAGTGTCCAACAAATATGGGCTGGTCTTTGCTGGAGGGGGGACCAGCCTGCAGATCTTCCACACCAGAGATCTTCTCATGCAGAAACAGCCGGGAGAAGATCCCAATAAAATTGGTAACACACACTTGAAACTCATGGGTTTGGCAGAGACAGATTTATAGGGGTTTGTGACATGGAGCTCTTGGCTTCTGATACACGTTACAGTCCTTGCCATTCTGGGTCAGGCATTTGAATTGCCACATTTTCTTGTGGGGGAAGGCAGGAACAATGATTGGTAGCCATTCTTTGAGCCTGTGCACGTGCCAGGGATGTATGAGAGTGGAGGGGACACACTGAGGGAGTTGTCACACTCAGTCACCCACTCTGACTAAATGACTGTCCAGGAGAGGGGAAGCAACCACTGTTGCACCACCTGAGTGCAAAATGGTTTTCATTCTCCTTAGTGACTGCTCCACTATCTACATACATAAATAAAGCCAAAAATTCCATTTACTATTACTCAGGTTACTGAGGAAGGAAAGTGGTGTTTTCTTTTCTTAGAAATTTGGCAACTGTCAGGACTGTGTTGATAGAGATGAAGGGATTTGCTTTCATTCAGTTTTTCTGTGTGTTACCTTTGATAGCTGCTGTTCATGGGACTGAGGATTATTGCATAAATTTGTTGTCTCGTTTTACAAGAACAATTCCTGCTATTTAAATTTGTCCCTTTCATTCCATCTTCCTTTCCTTTTGTGTTTTAAGTGGAGAATATTCAGAGTACTCTGGTTCCCATGAAGTTTCCTATGCAGCACCTGGCTCTGAGCTGTGACAATCTCACCCTGTCTGTCTGTATGATGTCCAGTGAGGTCGGCTCCTTCATCAGCTTTTTTGATGTCCGCACATTCCTAAATCAGGTACAGCATGAGCCAAGTGGCTTTGCCTTGGGTTTGGGGTTTGGGTTTTTTTTCAGAAGACAGCAGAGGAGAAGTGTAGCTGGGGTGGGATTTTCTGTCTCTGTGAGGGTTGTCTTGTGAAGGAGTTGCTCGAAATCTGCTTGTTTTTATCAGTCGTTAATTTATAGGCAGGTCAAAACTGCTTTGAACTGTGGCTTCAGGAGAGTTTGGTTTTTTTGCTCCACTTTGACTGTCTTGTGTATTTCTCTTTCCTGAAAGGCAAAACAGCAGAAACATGCATTTGCTTGTCACAAACTGGCCAAGGACTCGGGGAGTGCAGCCATGGTCAACGACCTGAAGTGGAACCCTGCCAGTCCCACCATGGTGGCCGTCTGCCTGTCTGATGGCAGCATCTCTGTCCTGCAGGTCACAGACTCTGTGAAGGTCTATGCCACACTCCCATCCTCTGCTGCTGTCACATCTGGTGAGTGGAAGCCTTGGAGGGCACGCAGAATGTTGGACACTAAAGAGGAAACACTGATTAAGTGGTGTATAAACACAGGTTGCTTGTCTCAGGAGGATGTTTCTTAAAATTGGAAAGGGTTTAAACTCAGTGATACTCAGAAAATGTGTTGCAATGGAATTACTCTTTCCCAGTTGATTGAAGCAGCTGAGTCTTGTGTGTTACCAAACGTGACCACCTGCGGTTTGTGCTGTCTCAGGCTTGACTCATTTCCAGGAAAACAAGCAAATAAGCATCATCACCTGTTGGGTTTTGACCTGTATAGTCTTGCCTTCTCTATGAGTGGATGATGCCTTGTTTGATTCAGATTCATGATTTTTTTTCAGTGGAAAAAATAGCAGTTTTAATTTATTGGTCCTGTTTTTGTGGGACCTCTCCAGTTCCTCAAGGCAAATGAAATTATTATTTTTTTTTTTTGCCTAGTGTGTTGGAGCCCAAAGGGAAAACAACTGGCTGCAGGGAGGCAAAATGGCACTGTGGTGCAATATCTGCCTGTGAGTATTGGTGTGTTAAGGCCTCATGATTTCAGGAGTTTAAAATATGGTACTTTGTTGGTTTGGGTTTTTGGTTGTGGTTTTTTGGTTGATTGATTGGTTTTTGTATCACAAACTACAGAATTTGGTTAGGTGCCACATGGTGTGAGCCACGTGATGCTGCCCAAGTGCTTCAGTAATATTCAAGTGTCTTAGGCCAATATTTGGTTTAGTTTAAGGTTTGCACTGGTCACTGAAGTCATGATTTCAGAGTGGCCCATGATTGTTAAAGAATGGGTGAATTCTAAACCACTTCTCTCTGCTTTTTGCAAAACTTGCAATTGGATTTGTTCGTTGCCTTTTCTGTCTATTTAAAAGTTGTTTTATTTGCAGAATCTGCAGGAGAAGAAAGTAATCCCTTGTCCTCCCTTTTATGACTCGGACAATCCTGTTAAAGGTGCATCTTTTTATTACTTTTTAACTTGTTTTCTCTTCAAAAGTATTTTGCTCATTGTTCCCCCTGTTGTCTTTAGTTATAGCAGCTGTATAGCCCTGGTTATGAAATGAGAGTGTGATTTTCTGTGATTCTTAAGCTTGATAGTTTAGGAGTTAGTTGCCATTTGCTTGTCATTTCCTTTTGTGTGCTGTGCTAAAATCAACAAGAAAGTATTACTACAAAGTGCTTCTGGCTGAGGTATTTGCTTTCTCTTTCAGTTTTGGATGTACTTTGGATTGGCACGTATGTCTTTGCCATCGTGTATGCAGAGGCTGATGGGACACTGGAGATGTCTCCACAAGTGGTCATAGCCATATTGCCTGTAAGTGCCAGCAGTCACAGTGACACAAGTGTCTGTTGCTTGTTCATGACAATGGAGAGTTGCTTTTGTTGTTGATATTGGCACCGTGTAGAATTTGAGTTTGGTACTGCTGTAAATCATGGGATTGAGGTTGGGGGATTAAGTGGAACAAGTAGGGTCCACCTGAAAAACAATGAGTAAATTGTTCTCTGCTGAGATCCAATTGTGACGTTATTGGTGTGTGCTGATACTGTCAAATTTAAGGGAATTTACTTGGTTTGTGCATTGAAGGATAAATTATCAATGTTGATCCTACAGAAAAAGGAAGAGAAGCGACCAGAGAAGTTTGTGAATTTCATGGAGCCATGTTACACGAGCTGCACTGAGAGACAGCATCATTACTTCCTCAATTTTGTGGAGGAATGGTGAGTGGCAGGAATCATGGCAAAGTCCTTCCCTTGGTATGCATGTCTGAGGAATCAGTTCTTCTCCACAGATTATGTTCCTCCTTTTTGTACACCTTGTAGTGGACTGTCATGTTAGTTTTAACCTGTTTGTGTCCATGCTTACAGGGATTTAGTTCTGGCAGCTTCAGCAGCTTCCACAGAAGTCAGCATTCTTGCCAGGCAGGGGGATCAGGTAACATTTTCAATCAATTTTGGAATATATTTTGTGTTGTATCTGTGCAAACGTACATTTTCTTTCTCCAAATATAACCTATATAAGACCTGGAATACAATGAGATGTTGATTTTTTTTTAAGACATCCCAAAACTAAACAAGATTCCAAATTGTACATAATCTGAAGATAATTCTTAGATGAACAAGAGATGTGTGAACCAAGTGCCAGAAGTCTGTTTTTCATTATTCACTTGGCAGTCTCAAATTTGGTCGAACTCACTATAATAAAGTGATTGATGGGAAGTAATCAGTTGAAGTTAAGCATTAAAAATGTCTGATCTCTGACATGCAGTGATGCATGAGAAGTCACATACAAATCTGTGAAGGACCCTGATCTTTCTGGCATTTGTTAATCTGACAGATTTAAGTAGATACTCTTTAGCTGGTGTTTCAGCTGTTGTAAGCTGGAGTGCTGAAGACAGCTGGTCACAGGAAAGCAGTAGTCGATGTAACAATAATTTTACTTTTTGCAGAACTGGGAATCGTGGGTTTTGGAGGACTCCAGCAGAGCAGAACTTCCTCTGACAGATAAAAGTGATGACACTCTCCCCGTTGGTGTTGCTGTGGACTACACCAGTAACATGCCCATCGTGATCAGTAAGTTTTGTTTACCTTTCTTGTGGAGTAGTCCAAAATCTAGGTATATTTGATATTTTTGAGGGGTAGCTTTGTGCTCAGAGTTCTAGGAGATCATTCTGAAAGGCAGACTGACACACCTCCTGCTGTTTTAATACCAAACCCACAGCACGTGGCCTTACTTCTGGGTAAGGATTCAGGGGTGAAGTGTTAAATACATTTTTTTCCTGGAGCTTTCTGCATCCTGGGATATGACACCAACAGACATGGCAAACAAAGCTCCTGAGTTACATCTGTCCTCAGAACTGGGATTTTAGTGAGTTTAAAGGAGTTGTGTTCTAACACTGGGGATTTCAGGCTGCCCATGAGGTGTTCTTTATTCTTGTCACTTATGTCCTTTTGCAGAACTGTTTTGTATCAAGTACATTTGCATGGATCTAAAGGAAAAGTGGGTTGGTTTCAAAGCCAGAAACAGCAAAGATCGCTGAGGTGAATGCGTAGGTTTTAATTCTGCATTAAAGCACGGGGTCTGTACTGCCTAAACCCTGCTGTGCTCTACATCTCAGCTGCGTTATTGCTGTACCTTCTGTGCTGCCTGAAGGCCCTTCAAAGTACTTTGTCAAAGTCTGAAGCTACATCTGAGCTATTGTGTTGTCTCTCAGTGAATTCTGAGAATTCTACCTTGAAGGCCAGAGACAGATGGAAATAGAGATGCCTTCAGGCAGAGTGGAAGGTACTGCAGTCAGGAGTTCCTGAAGAGCACAGGAGGGTGCCAGTTAACTGAGACCTTTACCTGAAAAAAAACCTACAGTAGGGAATTGAGGTCAAACATTGTACTTGAATGCCATATTGAATTTGAAGCCTTTTCTCTGTTAATCTATGCAGTTACTGGATTAAGAAATCTGTCAGGACAAATTTTTTAAAGCCTGTGTTGTGCTGCCTCAGAGTTTTTAGAAAGGAGAAGCTTTTGGAGAAGCTTTTTGCTAACACATTCTCTGTGTTCTGACACAAGAGTTTGGCTACACATTAATTGGCTTTGCAGTTCACAGCAAGTTTAGGTTGCAGAGAAACCTGATTTGTTCTGGAGCTTGTTCCCAAGTGGAAAGTGCCCTTCCCTAGCATGGTTTTCCTGAAGAACCAATAGTAAAGAAAAATGGCTGTTCACTGTGCTGCCTGACAAACAAAGCACCATGATTATAGCAGATTTTTCCTGCACTCTACATGTGTTGGGTTTGGGTTTTTTGCGTGTAATTAAGCACAGTTAAACCATTACAGAATTTTAGATATACAGAGAGTGTTTTGGGGCCTTTAACTGTTCTGAGAATTTTTGTACTGAAGCAGACTCACAAAGCAGCTGCATAAAACACAAGTATCTTATATCAGTGGTTCAGATCACGAGGATATTTGTTTGATGTTGGCTTTCTTTAAAGTTAAAAAGCTTCCTGTGTAGCAATTCCGTTTTGTAGTTTATGCATATGAATGTTAATGAGGGGACAGAGCCCAGTGGAATGTGGGGATTGCTGAAAGGAATTGAAGGAGGGAGCAGAGTATCAGTGAGGAAAAATGACTGTTTCAAAATCTGAAAAAGCTTGGCACAGGAATTGATGGGTGACAAAGTTGGGCTTTGTCATTCAGGAGATGACATTCAATTGTCAAATAACCCTTTTATGAAACATGAAGTCAGGAACATGAAGGAATACAAAAGGATAAAGAAAGAGATCTGAGCACTGACAGAGAAGCAAGGGAACAAAGATGCAAATGAAAGCAAGAAGGTAGAAATGTAAGAAATATTGTGTGAAGAAAGTCACATGAAGGAGGCAATTCCAGTAGGAACAGAATAGGAAGCTTTGACTGCAGGACTTACATGTGTGGTCTCTGGCAGGTGATGAGAAGATCCTTGCTCCAGCTCCAGTTCTGATCCTGCTCTCTACGGATGGTGTGCTTTGCCCATTTCACATGATCAACCAAAACCCAGGAGTCAGGTCACTTATTGTGACCCCGGAGCCGCTGCAGTTGGTAGGGGAGAGAGCTCCAAAGGCAGCAGGTGAGTGCTTAGGGGCTTAAGGGAGCACTTGGATTTGTGGATCTTTGTCATACTGATCTGTCAGTTCAGTAGTCAATTGTATGCGGTCACAGAAAACATTTTTTCTTCATAATGATAATGGGGAGCAGTCCTTGGGTGTTTTGACTGTTCTCTGTCTTTTGTGTATGTGTGTGAAAATACCTAGTCATGTTCACCAAATCACAGAATCATTTAGTTTGGAAAAGACCTTTAAGATCATCAAGTCCAACCTTTAAACCTGTTTGTTTGTGGGATCTCAAGCACTTTGCAGGCAGTGCACTTAGACTTTCCTGTGCAATCAGCCTCTGGAGAATAGGACCAAACCAGTTTTAGGAGGTTCTTTGCCCAGCTCTGAGCACAGCCTGCACACTTCAGAGAGGTGATGGTTTTCCTTCATAGTTTTGCCACAGGAGGTCATGATATGAACTAAGGGGTTTGACTGCAGAAAAATCCTATTTAAACAAAATTCTATTTAAATCCTATTTAAAGCTTTCCTCAGCACTGTGAAAATTGTGTCAGCAGGTGAAGAGGAGTAGTTTTGTTTTAGTTATAGATGTGTTTCCCTGTGTAGTGTGATGTGGGCAGGTAAGATGATTGTTTTGCTTGTCTGCATTCATGGAGAAATAATTGCAAATGCACCATTTTCTTCCCTGTGCCCAAATTTGCTTCTCCTTTCCCAGCCAGAAAGCTGGTTTTTGGCAGCCTGCCTTCCTGCAGTGCTGGCTACCTTGTATGCTTACTGCCTATTTTATTTGAGATGGCAGGAACCTCATCAAAATCAATGGAGTAAGGTGAAGCTTTTTCACAGGAAACTGCAGACAACATTAATCTGAACAGACTGTTTTATTGATCAGGACTTTGTACAGTTTCTGTATAGCTTGCTGGGACTGGGGACTGCAAGCCCAGCTCTCCCATCTCTCTTCCTCACTGTCCAGTGAGAGAAGCAGTGCTGAGCTGTCCATATCAAACAGATTTGGCCTTGCAATACCTTCTGCCATTACTCAGTGCAGCCAAATGAGCCTCCTCCTTTCCCATTTGTCTTCCTGCAGGGAGTGCTGCCACAAGTCCAACCACTCCTCCAACTTCTCTAAAGCCTGACACAGCACCAGCTGTTGCTCCCACTGTGCCCACCTCAAGTCAGCCTGCAGCAGGGAGTGGAGCAGCTGTTTTTTCCTTCATGCCTTCAGCTGTGAAGACTCCTGGCTCCACAGGCGCTGATCCTCCAGCATATTCCTTTGCCACTGATGCCTCCAAGCAAGCCCAGACTCCTGCTCTGACTGGAGCAGCAACATTCTCCTTCTCCTCTGCTTCTTCCAAGGCATCTGTGACTCCTGCTTCTGTAGGCAGCACTACAACAGCTCCTGCCACCACTTTTCCTTTTGGGTCCATGAACTTTAAGCCAGCTGCAGACAGCTCATCTGGTCCATTGCTCTCCACAGCTCCTGCACAGAAGTCATCTTTTGCACCTTCAGCTTCTTCAGTCAAAGTGAACCTCAATGAGAAGTAAATAGATTTAGCAGTGAATGCAGGGGCTGGATACTTGTTAAATTGCTGCAGGCATGGATAGTGTATGGTAGTTCTGAAGATGGTGTCTGGCTTTTTGCCCTGACAGCAGTTCCCCACATTCTCAGGAAAGCACTGAGGAAGCCCCTCTTTATCCAAGAGTATCGTGGCTGTGGAAACCCTCAGTGCTTCCCATGCCAGAGGTTTTGTTCATGGGTAGTAGTCAGGGGACAGTGCCAAAAATTTAAACTGATAAATTGCCAGAGATGGGGCGGGTGGTGGTGGTGGTGGTTATATCTTTGTTTCATAGGCCTCAAACAGTGATTCTGTGCTTTGGTTTGATGCAAATCATGGCTAAGGACTGCTAGGAAATTCCTTCTGTCTGGGACTGTTTTAGTGGGGTGGTGATAGCACAAGGTTCTCTGACAGTTTATTGAAGGTTCCTTACCCCCAGCCTGAGAGGAAGCTGGAGCCACAGCTGATGGATTGCTTTGCCACTCTGTGTTCAGCAGAGAAGGTGTCAGACCCTTTTGGTTCTGTTCTTAAATGGACACTTGCTCACTGAGCACAGGATCTGGAATCTTCAAAGCTTGTTCACACTGACTGAAAAAAACTAATATTGATTAGAATCTTTGCAAAAAGGGTTTGAGTGTTCTCAGATGTCATACTCACTCTTCCCTCCAACTCCTGAGGCTGACTTGCTCTTTATTTGTAGAAAAAGTAGTTTAAAATGCAGAGCTATGTTAATTGGAGCTGCTTTTTAAGGAGAAGAACTTTCATGTAAATGCACCATAAGAAGTTTATGATGGTTTAAATGATTATTTTTGAATTAGAAAAATCTTTACTACACTGCAATCTGATGGGAGCTCTTAGGACTTTTTATATTTTATGTATAAAGCAAATGATACACCAGTGAATTGGCTGAATATTTAAATTGGCTGCCTTGAGGAGCTGAGTTTGCAAATGAATAGAAATTCATATTTTCTTGCAGCATTTCTGTTTGAGCCTTACTCTGAGATGAGCACTGAAGGGCAGCTCGGATTTGCTATAGCTGGAACAAAATTATGAGGTGCATTTGAAGCAGGGTAGTGTTTTTTGCTGGCATTTAGCTTTTGCTCATGGGAGGATCTAAGATAGAAGTCCTTGTGGTTCCATGTATTCAGAAATTATCCTGAATGGCTCCTTCCCACTATCTCCAGAAGCTACACTCGTGATTTTGTATCTGGAGCTTGAGCAGCTGCTAATCCCAGGGGGTGCTCATTCATTTATTCATTCCTTCACTCATTTATTCATTCTGTTGCAGGTTCAGTGCTGTAGACACCTCTTCTCCTACAAGCAGCAGTGGGCAAAGCACCTCCACAATGTTTTCCTTCTCAACCAGTTCCAAAACTGCTCCTGGAGGTGCTCTGAGCCAGTCCACGCCTGTTGCAGCCCTTCCTACCACACCACTGAAGACTTCATCCCCTGTGCCTGCCACGGGTAGGAGTCTGATCCCTATTGTTGGGAATAATGCATTATGAAAAACATTCTAAAAGTTTTAGGATGCAGGGAGCTTCATTTGGTTTCTTGCTTATTTTTCCTGTTGCTTTTCCTGCTCCAGAGGCCCTCCCTGATTGGCACAGCATTGTGATGTGAATCACTTTGTCTTGAAACTGAGCATTTTTTCCATTTGTGCTCTTATTTCTCAAAGAGCCACATGTGAAATAATTATATTCAGCTGCTTAAGTTTGCCCAGAAGTTCTGGCATTTTCAGTGCTCTCAATGTTTCTGGGCAGCCACACAAATCAGTGCCTTACCTTCCATCTGCATTGGCCAGAGTTCAAAGTAGTCACAAGAGAAGTTGAATGGAAGTGAAAAGGCACCTGAGGAAGGTTCTTGTACTGGGGCCCATAGCACTACTGCTTTTGGATTTGATAGTGGTGATTGTTTCTGATCACAGCCTGTTTCCTCAAGCTTTATATAAGTTCATCAACTACTGTTGTTATTAAATTCCAGTGGCACGTCCTGCTCAAAATACTCCTTCAACTCCCTTGGTACAGAAGACACCCAAAATCACCCCATCAGCAGCAAAGCCAAGCTCTGCTCAGGTAACAGGAACTTGACTGGGTTCTTTGGAGGGTGAATGTTTTTCATGGCCCATTAATTGCTTAGAATTCCTTGGACTGAACCTAGTGTTCTTAGGTCAAAGAATTAGCTAGTTCTGATTTTGAAACAGTAGCAAATCTGTGGTTCTAAACAATGTTCTCTGCATGTCTTTAGAGAGCTGTATCTTGACCTATGTTATAATCAGGGTGTCTGAATGGAGTTTCTAACACCATGACTTTTTTAATATTCTAAGCTCCCTGTTGCAATGGATATATCCTTAATATTGGTTTTGGTTTTGTCTATTTTTTTGCCCCCAGGGCAAATCAGCACTCCCCAGCACAGCTTTAGAGAAACAGATCCACCAGTGGAAGGAGTCAGACCCTGTCATAGCAGGAATCAGGGAGGAGGTGAGATTTTCAAGCACTTCAGTTCAGCTGTGTTCTGATGGTGTCTGTAAGTAGTTTAGGAATCAGAATGGAAATTTTTCCTAAGATGATCAGCCTAGTTGTTTTAGTTGTTTGTTTTAGTTGTTGTTTGTGTGTCCTGTTCAGTCATCTTCAGTCACTTGTGTTGAGAAGATGGAGCATTCTTTCCTGTTAATGTTCAAGAAGAATTTCCTGCTTTGGCTGCAAAGTGACCAGTGTTTATGGTGTGGATGAGGCATGATCCAAGAGCTGAGACATTTGTTCCAGACCCTGCTGTGTTTTCAGTGGCTGCCCTTTCTTCCACTTGGCCTTGCAGATTGCCCATTTCCAAAAGGAGATGGAGGAGCTGAAGGCCCGGACTTCCAAAGCCTGTTTCCAAGTTGGAACTCCAGAGGAAATGAAGATGCTGCGAACTGAGTCAGATGATCTTCACACCTTCCTCTTGGAAATTAAAGAGACAACAGAGGTGAGCAGGCTGTCTTCAAGCTGTGAACCAGCAGAGACTTCCTCACCTGATGTTCCTCCTTAACCTGCTGCAGCAGAACTGTAGATGGAATATCTCATTCTGCTGTGTTAATGAGGGGGCATTTGCCTTTGTGCCTTCAGGCAGATGCTTGCAGAAGCCCTTGTGCTAGAAATGGCAGTAGAAAATGTTACCTTGAACCTTGTCCCATCTCTTCTATTTCACTTTGCAGTCACTTCATGGAGATATCAGTATTCTGAAGACAACGCTGCTGGAGGGATTTGCAGGGGTAGAAGAGGCTAAAGAACAGAATGAACAGAATCATAGCTCAGGTTATTTACACTTGCTTTATAAGAAACCTTTGGATCCCAAGAGTGAAGCACAGCTTCAGGTATGAATCATGTCAGCCAACTTCTGAGAGAGAGCTTTAAATAAAATAAAACTTAGGTTTGTGTGTGCGAATGCTCAGCATTGTTGTTCTGCCCTAAGTATTTGCTGTTTCAGTAAATAGTCTAGTAAATGTGTGGTGAGCTTTGCTTTCCATAAGATTGCAAGAGATGCTGGAAATCCTCTCCTGAAGCTCCTCTCTGTTGTTGCCATTTGCAGTGATGATTCAAAACTCCTTCTGAAGGGGATGTAGTTCACCTGAGATCCATGTCTATTCTAATCTTAGAATGTGGCTCTTGACATCCTGTTCCTTCTCAGCCTGTAGTGTTTGCTCAGGGATTTAGTTAAAAGAATGTTGGGTTTTTTCCTACACTTTATAGAAGAGTTCTTGGAATTATTTTTATCTTCAGCAAGTGCCTTATGGAACAATTTGATGATTTATTATGACTTAGAGAATTGTGTGGTTAATTTCATGGATGGTGGAGCATAAAGCTTAATGATATTCTGAAAGCTGGAGCACAAAGGAAAATAACCAGCAGTACATAAAGAGGCTTTCAAAGACAAGAAAGAAAGTAGGGGTGAAGCACTTTTTGTTACAGCTCTGGTGATGAAGGCTATTTAACCCTAAGCAAAGTAGAGTGAATGTGCCCTACAAATGATACTTGGTCTTTTATACACTGATAAGTTCCTCTCAAGAGGTTTGACTGGCAGGTTGAAGGCATAATTGAATGTCATCTTTGTGGCATTAGGTATCAAGACCATGCATGCAGTTACTAGAAATCAGCTGACACAAAGTAATTTCTCTTAGGTCTGATCTCTAATCTTCACCTGGATTCTGTTGATTGATTCACAGTCTTAATTGCATGCCTGCTTTGATGTCCAGCGTGTCTCTGTGACATTTACAGCTTATGCTTGAGACTTCAGAGAGATGATAATCTTGAAGTATGTGTTTCACTGTGTAGAGAAAGGAGCATGAGGAAAGAAGAACACAGTGGGAAAGAAGTGGAAGTGTATATGAATGGAATGAGACAGCTTTTGGGTCAACTTTGTGAAAGTTTGCTTTGAGAAAGCTGTGTGCTGACTCTGAAATTTTGCTCAGTCTACATCATCCCCATTCTCCTGGGTGAGGAAAGCTCCCTTAGGCAGCTTTGTGTCTTAGTTTTCAATGAGGTTTTCAATACCTGAGACTTTTCTGATGTCCAGCTCTACCAGTTTGGTATCCAGAGAGTTGCTGCCACGTAGGTGCTGTGGAAAGGAAACCTGGGCTTGGCAGTATTTAACACTAAGCCCACAGCAGAACTGGGTTTGCTTTCAGGTTGGAGAGGTCCCACTAGAATTCCATGCTGTATCTTGAAAGCATTTGCAGTGGAATTCTTCTCAAGATGTATTCCTTGGCTGCTTCATTGTATTTAGGTGAACATTCTGTTGAGATGAGCTGAAACCAGCTGCAGTTCCCATTTCAATTTTACTAGGTTGGAATCCAGTCCAGGGCCGTGCCATGCCAGGCAGGAGGGATCACAGGAATGAGACTGAGCTCTGGGTTTGTTTAGGGAGCAGAGCTTGGGGCCAGAGGTCTCTGGCATAGCTGATGCAGTTGTGCAGCTGTGTGGTCATGGATAAGTCACTTTACTCTCTGTCCTTGCTTTTTATTTATTTTTATTTTCCTACCTATAAAAGTCAAATTAATTCCTTGCCTTAACGTGGGAGGTGTGAGCATTTGTGAGTGCTTTCATGAATCATAGTCTGTGAATGCTATTATTCTAGAGCTGTTTGAGCAGCCTGCAAAGCTTTGATCACTTACAATTGTTAGAAGTTTCAATGTTGTGAGATGGGACCAAATGACTCATGCTCTGGTAGTGGCATTTGAAATAAGGATTGTTTTGTATAATGCCTGGTGTTGGTAAAATCTTTTTTGTAAAAACCTGACAGTGCTTTGCAAATATTAGGGACAGTATTACTCTTAGTTGAGAGCTGAGGTGAAATGTCCAGGGCAAACCCTGGACAGTGTGTACCCTATTGATTGCTACATAAATTTTCACCATGTTGGGTTCTGTTTTGCTGGCAAAAGTTTCCAGGCAGAAATACAGGCAAGTGCTCTATGGCTTGGATTGAATGAGCCCAAAGAGTCTTCATCTTCTTCAATTGAAACTGGGATTTCTGAAATGAATTTAAAACTCCCTTTATTTGCGTGCAGGAAATCCGGCGCTTGCACCAGTACGTGAAGTTTGCTGTTCAGGATGTGAACGACGTCCTGGATTTGGAGTGGGACCGGCACCTGGAGCAGAAGAGAAAGCAGAAGTAAGTAATTGAAACTGGAGTACAGAACTACATCTGTGAATTGGGAATTAGTCTATAATCAATAGACAAAGACTTTTTTCTGTTTAAAAGTGTGATTTTTTTTTTTGAGTGGTCTGGGAGTAAAGCTTGTCTCAGACACCTAATGGGAGCCATAGGTTTGAACTGTCTGGCTTCATACATGTTACAGGCTTGTGTCTCTGTGCACAGTGCAAATAGTGCTTGTAGAAAAAGACTGTAAGCTTTGCAGAAATTCATTGAAGGCAGCTAATTAAACCTTTCTAATAGATAAAACATCTTAAAGCAAATGAGCTAAATAAATAAACAGGCAGCACATTCAAAGGAGAAATCTGTATTTGAAATGAACTGAACTGCTTTGGTGATTGACCTTGAGTTTCAGTAGCCAGAACCACTAAACCATTGGTGTTTTCTTGCCTGCCTGTGTCCCAGATGCACAGAATGTCCTTATCCCTGTCTCTTGATGTGATCTCTGCAGGCGTCTGATAGTCCCTGAGCGAGAGACTTTGTTCAACACCCTGGCAAATAACCGGGAAATCATCAACCAGCAGAGGAAGAGACTGAACCACCTGGTGAACAGCCTGCAGCAGCTGCGCCTCTACAACCAGACATCTCAGTGGAGTGTTCCCAGTGATGCACCTCTGAACAGTGCTCAGAGGTGTGTGAAACATCAATTCCTCCCTCTCTCTTACCCCAGCAATGGTGCATCCTTCAGAGAATGATGTGTTGTGGGCATGGTAAGGGAGGACAGGACGTTCTAAGGATTATATTAAACCATGCCCAGGTAATACAGAAGCTCATTGGTTGGATTCTTGGACACTGATGCTTAGCAGAAATTTCCCCTAAAATTTTCAAGAGTTTTTTTAGTAAATGGGGTAATAGAGGCTCCAGGCTGAGATACTGCTGGTTGTCTGACTTCAGGGGAAGAAGTGAATGGCTATTGAAGTTTCCAAATAGTTAAAGGTGCATCATGCCGTATCTAGAGGAGTCAATTGTTCTTCCAGACATGCCAGTGGTTCTAGTGGCTACTTTGGCCTGATTTTGTTCCTGCTTGTGTTGTCTTCTTTCTGCTGCTGCTGTTTTTTCACTGCTCTGCCTTGTCCCAGTTTTGACAGTGACCTTGAAAGCCTGCGCAACGATTTGATGAAAACTACTTTGAAATCACATGCCAAACCTCTGCCCAAAGCACCTGGTAATTAATTTATTCTTTCTTCCTGCCATAAATGTGCATAAACTTTTTTTTCTGACTTGCAGTTTGACTGTAGACTAATAACTGCCTTCCATTTTCCAGCTAAGTTATCCCCAGTGAAGCAGGCACAGTTGAGGAATTTTCTAGCCAAGAGGAAAACTCCACCAATTAGGTCTACAGCTCCAGGTAAACCTTTAGTGACTATAGAAGTCTGGTAATGTTTCTGGGAAGGTGACTTACTTGCTGTGGGACTGAGACCTGAGATTAGCTTTTGACTACTCAACCCCTGCTTCTCCTTTCCCATTCTCCCATCTGCTCTCAGGAGGGCTTGCCTTATTCCTGGGAGGGTGACTTCATTGCTGTGGGACTGAGACCTGAGATTACCTTTGACTACTCAACCCTACTTCTCCTTTCCCATTCTCCCATCTGCTCTCAGGAGGGCTTGCCTTCAGTTGCTGTCTGGTTGAAGGCAGTTAAGAAGTCAAATCCTATCAATGCATGAATAAAACAAGCCAAGCTTGTCTTCAGTTGCTGTCTGGTTGAAGGCTGCCTTTCCAGGCAGTTAAGAAGTCAAATCCTATCAATGCATGAATAAAACAAGCCAACAGGAGACCATCCTAAAATAGGGTGCATTTGTCATGGCTGTTACACTGGATAGTTCCCTCAACTTCATACTGAATTTTGGTTTTGATGTTGCAGCAAATTTGTCCCGATCTGCCTTCTTGTCCACAAGATATTATGAAGATTTGGATGAAGTCAGCTCAACATCCTCAGTTTCCCAGTCACTGGAGAATGATGATTCCCAAGCAGTGGACCAGGAAGAAGAGGCTGCCCCAGTCCAAGTCCCTCGTCATGCTCCTGTGGTCCGAACTCCCTCAATCCAGCCTGGTTTGATGGCTCAGTCTCCATCCTTTGGGAAACAACAGCTCTCCCTGGGTACTTTGTGTGAGTTGTGTTTGCAGTGTCTCTTCTCAATGTGGTCTTGTGGGTAGCTTTAACTACTGTATTATCCATTGCCAGTGCTTCAGGCCTTGGAGAAATGAGATTGCAGGATACAGATTTACTTTGCCAGGTTCCCAGGAGCAGTAACAGAGTGGCTTTGTAACCTCATGAACTTGAGCTAAAGGCACTGAAACACCTTGACTCACTGATTGTGTTTTTGTGACACCCTGGTTCTTTCAAAATGCAGTAACTTAAAACATTGCCCAAAGACTAAGAAACTGGAATGCTACTGCATCTGTGGCCAAGGTTAGGAGTTCTGAGCCCAGCAAGTCTCAGTAAGAGCTGCATTTGCATACACTCAGTTTTCCTTGTGCAAGAGAGGTTTCTTTAATCTCTGCAGTCAGAGAGAAAAATAAGGTGTCAGCAGAAGTGTCTGTTACAGCAAACTGGAAGTCTTCTAATGCATTGAAATGACATCTCTTGAGACTTACTAAATTCCTTGGGATATACCAAAATCTGCCAGGGACAGATTGTGTTGATTGTTTGAATGGCCTGCACATGAGTCCTGTCAGAAGGAAGCTGTGTACTTAGCAGAACTGCAGTTCAGCAAAGGCTTTTGAAGACTCCCTGATTTATAGAGAAACATTGAACTAATACTTTTGTTAATTTGTATTTTTTAGTGCCTACATCTTCAAACAGAATCATCCCACAAGGGGCAGACAGTACCATGCTTGCAACAAAGACTGTGAAACATGGAGCCCCTGCTCCCACTGTCACTGTTCCAGCACCACAGGCAGCAGCTGCTGCTGCAGCTCTGCAGAGGCAGATGGCTGCTAACCAGTCCCCAGGTAAAAGGATGGCTAATTGCCCAAGTGACCTATGAGCAGCTGAATGGGGCTTTCACAGGGATTTAGTGCTCTCAAAGGAGGAGATCATCAAACAAAATGTGGCACACATCTGTAGTTGTTGCACCTCTGAGCTATCTAGTGTTCCTTTGTCTTCCTTTTTCCTGTAAGCTGCTAGTACAAAATACCTGAGAAATTCCCATTTCTGTTAACAGAAGATGTTACAGTGTTGGTGAGAGAGTTCATAATAATTCGATTTGGTCAGCAAGCAAAAAATGTACCAGCTATATAGATTGCTGCCCACTTCTTTTGTCCTTAATGGAATCTGAGGTTCCAAATGTTTCAGGCCAGGCACACTATATATGTTCTAGAATCTTTTGTGGATCTTTTTGGAATTATTCAGGCCATACTGAATGAAATTAAATGCTTAATATGGAGATTTTCTTTACATCTGGTTTTTTTTTCCCCTCCTGTTTTTTCTGTTCATTAAAGCTGTGAGCACCTCCTTGACTGAATCAACTCTGAAGAATGTTCCTCAGGTGGTGAATGTTCGAGAACTCAAGTCTGGTGCACTGACCCCAGCAGTCTCTGCAGTAATAGGGTGAGTGCTGCCCTTCTTTCTGGTGGCCTTTGGTAGCATTTGCATTGGAGCACATCTGCCAGTGGGGAGCAGTAGCAGTGTTTTACTGAGTCTGGCTGTGTAAGACCTAAAATGGGTGCATTTTAGATTGGATTTGTGGATTGAAAAAAAGATCTTACCAGGTCATTCAAGGAATTGCTAATGGCTTGTCCTGAACAAATGATGAGACCAGTATTAACCTCCTTCTCCATTTGTCTGTGAAATGCATTTATGTGCATCCTCTCCTTTTGGGATTCAGTGGCTTTACTGCTAATATGAAATTTGGTCCTGGTATCTCTCAAATCACTACCTCTCTTCTGCCCCTTTCAGTGAGGGAATTGCAGCCCTCTGTCACTGAGTGTGGTCTGTGACTTCAGCCTGTCCAGATGTTTTCCTTCTACTTTGTCATCCTTTGCTGAGAGAACCTTCTCTGGAGTTATGCCTCTTCTGTCTGTTCCCAGAGTCACCCCTGAAGGGAGAGAGAACTGTGCTCTGGCTTTTCTGGAAGCTTGTATCAAATGTTTTGACATCAGAATTTTTACTGAAGGGTTGGGTGTCACTGAGGGTCAGTCACTTTGGAACCTTACAGAGCTGCAGGGCTCTTGCTTGGGAGTAAACTAGGAACGTTGACTTCTGGTATTTAACCTTGAATTTTTTACTATTTCTTGTGAGTTAACTGTAACACTTGGCTTCCTTACTCTGTTTCCTGCAGACAGCAGCCAGCTCAGTTCATTCCAGAGATTTCTGCCTTATCACCAAGCTCTGTCACCAGCCTAGGACTAGGCTTTTTCCCTGTCATTGTAATGACCTTGGAACTGTCTTTGCTTGAAGTTCCTGCTGTTGCTAAAGACCAGGGCAGTGCATGACCAGTTCTGGGCTGGGGAGGCAAGGGCAGCCCTGAGAAGTCTGTACAAAGTTGGGCTTACTGCATGAAGAGGGATAAATTCACCACGTATTTCTAATTATATATGGAGTTCCAAATGCTTTATCCATACAACTGGGAACTGTATGTGCTCCTGGAACTGTTGCTGTTGTTGCATCACCACCGATTTTCACACATTTGTGTGTACTCTTCACTGTCAAAGAAAAAACATGGAATTCTTTGACTGAGCTTTTTAAAAAGGGAGCAGTCTCGCAGTGGTGGTACTCAACTGGACACTTTGACATTTGCCTCATGGTTTCTTTTGCACTTTAATTGAGAAATAGCTTGGGTGCTTTTTGCTATTTTATTTCTTCCTAAAAGTGATAAACTGGAATGGGGAAGGGAATTGCTACATCTTTTGAAAGCCAAATTTGCAGACAGGTCTTCTTGGGAATTTTTTGGCTAAAAGTAATGTTGTGACCAGGAAGAGTTTTCCACTCTCTGTTTCATCAGAACTATGATGAAAAAAAGTAGGAAGTAGTGACTGCACAGAGAAGGTTGTGAGTGAGCAATATGTAATGAGATTGGTTTTCACTTGAACTGTAGTTAAAGAGCTGTCTTACTTTCAAGTAGTTTTAGACTGGCAGTATTGATTGATCTCTCTAATTTATAGAGCCCCAGCTAGCTTGATGTCTTGGATGCTTTCTACAGTTTTACTTTATAGCTGACCTCATAAAAATGTACTTTCTAAAAATTCTACCCAAATGAACCGTGCTTGCCAGTCAGATTCAGCACTAAAATGAAGAGCATTCACCCAGCAAAGTTAATTCACCAGTTTTTGCTACTTCAGACATCCTGGCTCTCTTTTGCTGCCACAGCACACTCTTTGGTTGGTAAGCAGGAATGATTTTTCAGTTGTTATCAGTTGTTCAGTGGGCTGTGACTGGGTGTGTTGGTGGTCCCAGTCCAGTTACTAATACATAGTTGTCAATGAAAAAAATATCCTTTCTCCACAACTGAAGTCAAACCCAGCATTTTCACAGCATTCTCAAGTGATCTTGAGATCAAGTCCCATCCTCTCATGAATTTCAAAGACTTTCTGTCATTTTCTTTTTTGTTCAGTATAAGCTTGAAATTTACAGCTGTACCATCCCAACACCAACTTTTTCCAGTGTTAATCTTGAAGTTTTTCATTGTTTGTTGTACTTCTGTTTTGGGCAGAGGGCAAATCCAGGCCAGGCAATTTAGAGAGGGTACTCATGGCTGGAAGGATGGAAGGACTTTCTAGTAAAGCAGAGCTGTTTAAGGCAGAAAACCATATCCAAGACCAAATGTCCATGCAAAATGTGTCATATCTGTGTCCTCTTCCTTCAGAATATGGTAGAAAATTCCTGTGAATTGGCCTGCAGCTGACCAAACAGTAAATGCACTTTGGGAATCCTCATACTTTAGCAGACAGACAGGATGCCCAAATTTGCTCACTGTCTGGGACTTGCAGCCACAGCCAGAGATTGGTTATTGCCTTAGGGAACTTCTGGTCTGAGTCAAGATGGAAATAACCTGCCTGGGTGAGAAAGCTGGGCTTTGCCACCAAGAGAATGCAATCATGGTTGAGTTTAAGCTTCTGAAATCTTGTGGCAGTGAAGCTCCTGCACCTGGTGGGCCATAGACTTGAGGAGATGCTAAAACTGGTTGGCTGTTCCTGAGTTGCACTGGTGTGATTTGTTAGTGCCCCACAGTGCCAAGGTCAGATCCTGCAGCCTGTGAGATGCTGCCATTCTGCAGCAATTGTCTGGGGGGTTTTATTTCATGGTCAAAAATACCAAACTTGCAATGTAGAATACAGGTTAATTTTATCATAGTTCTTTCCACTACTTTGTCAATGTTTATAGTACACTTCAAAGACAGGAAATGCTCCCTCCACCCCCTCCCAACTTTGCCTCCTTACTCAGCATTTCTAAGCATTGTGTGTACGTGTCTGGACTCCACATTGTGAAGGAAGCTGCTTAAATTTGTTATCCACTAGGCATAAAATTGTAATCCCCTTACCTGCTGATTTTTCATCAACTCCCTGTGAAATAGAAAGCCCTGACTCTTCAGAGACAAGAGTGTCTGGAGAAGACTTGATCGTTTCAGTCTAGAGGTTTAAACACATTTACAGACTTCCTTTGTTAAATGTGGCTGATTCATTTAAGAGGTTTATTCTCTAATCAGATTTGTTCTTTTGGAGTTGTGTGTGGAATCTTTAATAGATGTGGCTGTTGTTCAAGGCTTCTGTGAGCTGTGCTTTCTGAGAGGAGAAGAAATCCTCTTTCAGACTACTTATTCATATAATTGTTTAATTTTTCTTTTTAAGATCATCTGTACCTCACTCTGCAGCCCAGGCAGTCCATCAAGTTTTGGCAACTGTTGCTACAAATCAAGCCAAACAGGTATTTTGATACAGAATCCTTTCCCTGTGGAATACTTACCCGGGCATGCTCAGCAGAGTTTGGGGGTTTAATTTTCATAGCTTGCCCTGCATTCTTGACAAACCATTTCTGTATCTGTGACCTTGACAGTGTGATGCCAGGCATATCTATGTTATGTCTTGCCTTTTGTCACTTCTGGAGACATGCAGCTTTCTAATGGCCACAGCCTTGCTGCAGTGATGGTTGCAGCTAACAGCAAAGGAAGCTGTGTTACGTAGCTACAACTAAATTTCACACAAAAAAAAAGTTACAGGAAATCAGGGAGGAGAGTTCTTTATTACCCTGTTAGTCTACTGAAAATATTGCTTGATAGTTGACAAGCTACTGGGTTTTATATCTGTGCATCAAAAAAACCCAATGCAAAAGTCTTTGTCTTCTGCAATCATTGAGCTGCTGCCCACGGAGGCTTGCTGGCTTGTTGAAAAGGCTGAGGTCTGACCCTGTATTTAAGTGTCAAGACATAATGGGCCTAAGAGTGCAGAGCTCTTCTAAGTGCTGCAGCCACCCACCTCTATTTTATTCTTAAGTTACTGCATGACACTGATAATAGCAAACCAAAGTCAGAAGGACCTTTGTTAGTGGACAGACTGCACTGACCTGAAGTGTTGCTGTGTTTTTAGACACCTCTGACAAGCTCAATGAAGAGCCAGGCTCCACCTTCCTCTGTGTGTGCACCCTCTCCTATGGCATCCACAGCCACTCCAACATCATCTGGCAACAAGATCTCAGGTAAGTTGTCCTTCTCTTGTGGAAATGGAAATAAGGCCTGGATGTCTCTTACAAGTGTGCACAGTCCAGAGAATGAGGATACTGAGAAGATTTTTGCCTCCACTGAGAAGTTGCTGTGCCAGTCTTGAGGGGGAGAATTTGTAAAACAAAGGTACAGAAGTGCAGGAGAGTGGTTTTCTATACTCCCTGTGTTTTGTCTGTTCCTGCATCTAGAATTTAGTGACACAATTCTTTGTTCAGAGTGCACTCAGGCCTTGTAACTCATATCAGGAAATGCTGAAAGCACATCTTCCACAAGGCTGCTGTGGTTTAACAGCAAATAAAAGCAGCTCCTTTGTTTTTAAAACATTAAAATCCTAATGAATTTAAACATTTTAAATGTGATTATTTGCTTTTTAGACATACAGCATTACAGGAGTACCTGAACAAACTTGGTCTAATTCCTGTGCAGGATCTGTTGAGTAGTGAGCTGTAGGACCAACTTCAGAGCCAGTTCAGACACAGTGATTAGTCTCATAGAGTTGGGAAGCTTCTAAAGAAAGAAATTCCCAGTTTACAACTTAACTTAAGGGGAAACATTAGGGGAAGGAAGCAATTGATTTTTAATGTGTATTAGATAATAATGCTTGCATTGGACATGGTTTTATAAGCCTCTTGCATAAATATCTGAAATCCATCTCTGTTGGTCTTTTGCCTTTAATCCGTGGATGTAGGTTGCCTCTTAGCCAGGGGTAAGAAGCAGTAAAAATAGCTAGGAATCATATTTGACTTGGCAAATGCTTCTTAAATTTTGGTTTATTGAAAATGTCAGCTCCTGAATTTGATAGCACTTCCTTTTTATTAGAAATGTATTAAATTATAGACTGTATGTGCAAGCTAATCCCTGCTTTTCTAATGGATAGATGACAAGGTGCTTTGTTTTGCTGGGTTTTTTTTAATTTGTAAATTTACTTTAAAAGTATATTTATTTGTTGTTCTTGTAACTTACAGGACAAGGGACAGTAAAAACAGTTGCAGCTGTTTCTTCTACTGTGACATCAGTGCAAGCAACAACTTCACAGCTTAACAAAACGTCCTTGTTTTCTTCTGCAGGGTCTGTATGAGCATTCACATTTCTTTGTAGTTGACATTAAATATGAGTAGTGGCTGTTACAGCAGGTGTTGCCTACAAGCTGTGCAGTACTGTAAAATAGCACCTGCAGATGTTAGACTGGGAGGGCAGGGGTTGTACCAGAGTCCTTTGCAGACCTTGTTTGTGGAAGCCTGAGTGAGGTCTGAAGGTCTGTGAGACTCTGACACAATACCATGTTGCTCTGAGATTTTTCAGTGTATAACTACTGTAAAGTAGTTATACACTACTTTACAGTAGTTATATAGTAAAGGATGACTGGCTTGCTTTTGGGGTTTATCTACAGTGTTGAGCAAGTTCCCAGTTAGGACTTGAAATATGTACTGATGGTCACACTCACTGAATGACTTACTTATTTTAATACAACAGAACAAATTTTGTGTTTTGGCTTGGAAAAGTGATCAGTTCATGAAGGTGACAAGAGGGGCCCCAAGCCATCTGGTGATATCTGTTACATAACAATAACACAAAGGCAAGGCACATGTTGTGAACATACAGTTACTTTGAAATCTCTCTTATGGAATGGTATTTCAGGGATGGCAAAAATGTTTATTTGATTATATCTTATGTTTAGGAGAGAGGGATAATTCCTTAGGAATGATTCTTTGAAAATCTGCATGTTTACTGGTCTAACACTCAAGTGAATTTCTCTAAGAAGTTGTCAACATTAAGTATTTCAGAATACACACACATTCAAATGGGTGGTTTCTTTCAGTCTCACCCATTTCTCTGCATGTTTTTTAAGTGGACGCTACCCAAATGCTTTGCTGGGCTCTTCAGTGGGCTAAAAGAGTCCTTTTGAGTGATGGAAATTCAGACTCAAAAAGCAAACAACCCTGCCTTTGTCCCATGTGCAGTGCCTCAGTGTGTAAGCCATATGCTAAATGCAGTGCTGTTGTCAGTGATGTCTTAGTCCCATGGCCTGACTTCTGTATCAGCAGCTGGTCTTTGAGAATCAGAGAGAGCTTAAAAAGCCTGAGGGAATGAAGATCTCTGCAAGACTCATTATGAAAGATCACAGTATTTTTGCAAGACAAAATATTTTCAGTGTAAAATAGTCATGATAACTTTTCATTTTTGTCTTGCTCTGAGTGATCTCCTTTTTGATGGATGGTTTTATCCAGTCATTCCCTTCTGCACATGCACTGATTCTTCCCTTTTAGCTCTTTCAAACCCTAGTTTGCCCCTGTGGTTTCTCCTCTCACCAGTCTCCCCAAATCTATCAGGTTTTGTTGCATGGGGAAGAAACACACAGCAGAAAGGAAAGAACATGCAAGGATCAGGGTGGTCAAAAGAACTTTGAACCCTGACTCTCTTTAACCCTCTAGAAGCCTTTCCAGAGAGGGAACAAATGGAGCACAGTGTGTATGTGTGCTTCTCTCTTCCTGTTTAGCCCTTGGAGAAACTGCTCCTGTGTGCCTGGCTTTGTGCAAGTCTGTACTGGAAATCTGAGCCTCAGAGTTGTGTTCATCATATGGCTGGAAATTTCTGCACTTTGAGCTAAGTCATTCTTTCCCTTTCTCCTCTCTCCTCCTAGGTCTGTATTTAATTTTGGGGGTGTCACATCAGCTGCTTCATCACAGACGCTGCCCAGCCTCGCTCCCTCACAAGGTTAGTTTGGGAGAGTTGTGCAAACAGCATCCCTTCCCTCTTAACAGTGTTTACTCTTCCTAATCCATGTGGTTCTTGTGCTGTGTTGCACTTCTATTACTAAAATTGCAATAACATTTCATGCATATGTTGGGTTCTCCCATGTAATACACAGAAATCTGGGCCACCCACCTATCAATTAAGCAAAATATTTGTTGCCAAGAACATTTAAGAGGCACTAGTTTATGAAAAGGGTAACATCTGTAGTCATTTCCTCTGCTGTTTTTAATTTGTAGATTTAAAGTTGCAGGTGGACTGACATAGAACTGTTACCCAGAGAGCATGTAGTAATCAGAGGGAAATGCTTGGAATGGCTTTGTGTTGCTTCCAAAATTGAAGTGACAATACATAAGATGCCTTTTCATGTCATAGGTAGACCCTTCTTGTCAAGTCTCATAAAAAGGAACTGATAAAATCTGCTTTGTAATATTTTTGAAGCTTTCTGCCTTTAATTTCAGTCTTGCAGATGAGATCATACAGTCAAAAAATTTGCTCCCAATGTTGTTGGTTCCTCTGATAAAAGATAGCACCTCTTCTTACAAATCTTGGCTCATTTCTATCCTTAGACCATCACAGCTACAGTGATACTCTTGATGTTAAGCAGAGAGAATGAAGTGGGCTTAAAATTTGGAGATTAACATAAAAGCTTAGGTAAATAACACGGATAAAGGAGGAGTGGGAGGTACAGGAGGCAGACTTGTAAAGCACAGCGTTGTGTGAGGGCAGGTACTTCACTGTGTTCTGTGAACTGGGAGGAGCACCTTTGTCTCTGTAATTGGTAATGGAAGAGCTACAGAATGTAATTTCAGGGCCTCAGGAGGGAAAAAAGCTACATTATTGAGTGTCAGTTACTTAAATTTATTTAATATAGGGGAAAACACAATGATAATACCAGATCTGGTAAGAAGCTTTTGCTTTTTGTTGTTTGATCTCCATGCAGTCCAAACACCAGTGAAATGTTTTCTAGTCAGAATTTGTTTGGTGCACAGAAGTGAAATGACAGCACATTAAATAAAATTAGCCCAGTCTCACTTAAAACTTCAGCAGTTTCACATTGTTGTGCAGCAGTGTAGGTTAGAAATGGAGCTCCTTTGGCAATTACATTTGAGAATTTTTCTCTAGTTTTTCAAAACTGAAAACAGACTGTATCAAAACTGGTTGGTGGTCTATAAATAGCTGAATTTGTAAAGAAAGATTTGATTTTGTAGAAAACTCTTCAAGTGTCAGAAAGTATTTTTATGACCTTAACTGTTCTGAGCCATTAGTTTAAAAAGAAAGTGCTGTAGTAAATGTCAGGAATTTTTTATCTGAACCAAGTAAGAAGAGGTGTAAGTGGTGTCAGTAGAAAATTATCTGTAATAACCAGGCCTTTAATGTTTTTATCAAACTGCTGAAAAAGAAATAGGAGCCGAAGGCAGGAGTTGTCTGTGCTCAGAGAGAAGGATGGTTAAGTGGAGGCTGTGATGTGACAGTGTTTGTCACTGCCACCCTGGCCATAAAGGCTTCAGGTGTCACTGTTGTGTCCTGAATGGATATGGAGGTTGCAGTTCCCTGATGGGCAGAGGCTTTAGAGCACTGACATGCTGTGAAGCACTAAAATGGACCATTATTGCAAGAATGATAAATAAGCTTTGCATACCCTAACTCGATTTGTTACCTCTGTCTCTCTCACTGACAGCCCCTGCAAAAGAACCAGCCCAGCCAGACTCATTTTTGTTTGCTGGGAGTTCCAAACTGGGAGCAATTCCTGAGGCCTCCTTTGTGTTTGGGTCCCACAAATCAGCAAGTGCTCCAGGAGGTGGAGTAGGAGGTAGCTCCTCAGCAGATGGCACCCAGTCAACCAAAGCTGCTGCAACATCATCTTCTGCTCCCCCCACAACCTCTGGAAAGTTGGATATTACTCCATCCAAACCAGGAGATCACTTGTTTCAGGGCAGTCTAGCTGGGGAAACTCTGGGGAGCTTCTCAGGACTACGGGTTGGTCAAGTAGATGATAATGCCAAGACCACCAGTAAAGCACCATCTACCAGTGCTGCAGGAACACAGTCAACTAAAGTGTCTTCAATATCTTCTGGGTTTAATTTTGCTGCTCCCCTGACTTCAGGAAAAGCTGGAGAAGCTGTTTCAACATCAGTCACGTCATCAGCTGGCACAGCATCCCTGTCCATCAGCACTAGTGCCACAGGCAGTCTCTTTGGTAATGTCCAGTTAACCAACACAGGGTCTTCTGGGATGTTTAATCTTGGAGGCTCTGGTGGCAGCAAACCCACCTTTTCATTTGGTATTCAGCAAACAAACAGTATGAGCACTTCCACCTCTGCCCCTTCTACTCTCCCTGCTTCAACATCCCTCTCGTTTGGAGGTTTCTCAAGTTCATCACAAACTGCTGTCCCCGCTGCAACTTCCAGCAAGTCTGCAGGGGATGCCAAGTTACCACCTGGGTCAGAAAAAACATCTGAAAACGAAGCTGTAGCAGCTGGATCTTCACCTCCAGTGCCACAGCCCCAGGCACAGCTCTCAGAGCCACTTAAAGAGCCAGCCCTACCCCAGGCCACAGCTGGGGACGCTGTCCCAGAGGGCTCTGGGACCACAGTGGCACCACCTGCCCCTGACCCCGTGGCTGCTCCCACCTCCACCAGCGATCTGAAGGCCCCAGTGCCTCCCTCTGCCTCCACAGCCACCCCACCTGATCAGAATGTCTCAGCAACAACCTCTACAGCAAGTGTTGCTTCTCCTGCAGAAGCCACAGGTGCTCTGGCTGCTACCTCTGATGTTACTACAGGTGTGCAGAGTCCAGCTGTTGGTGCCTCTGTGTTTGCCCCCACTTCTGCAGGCTCCTCAGTGTTCTCTCAGCCACCAAGTTCCAGCTCTTCTGGCTCAGCATTTACCCAGCCTGCTGGGGAAGCAGCTGCCACTCCTTCCACACCACCAGTTTTTGGACAGCTCCCAGCAGGTACCACAGCATCCTCTCCCTTTGGGCAGCTCACCACCAGCACTCTGTCCACGGCCACTGCCACCACCCAGGCTGCCACCTCAGGCTTTGGTACCTCTGCTTTTGGCACCACCACCACGGGAGGCTTTGGCCAGCCAGCCTTTGGGCAAGCACCAGTCTTTGGACAACCTGCAAGCAGTTCTTCAAGTGGCTTTACCTTCAGCCAGTCTGGGTTTGGGACAATGCCAGCCTTTGGCCAGCCAGCAGCTTCTACAGCAGCCTCTAGCAGTGGGAATGTTTTTGGAGCCCCAGCCAGCACCAACAGTGCCAGCTCCTTCTCCTTTGGCCAGCCAGCCAGCACGGGTGGGGTGCTCTTTGGGCAGAGCAGCCCTCCTGTGTTTGGGCAGAGCACTGGCTTTGGGCAGGGGGGATCTGTGTTTGGTAGCACTGCTGCTGTCACCACCACCACGTCCTCTGCTGGGTTCAGCTTCTGCCAGGCCTCAGGTAAGAGCAGAGTGTTGTCCCAGTGGTACTGTCTGGCTTGGAGTGTATCACTGAGGAAAGCAGGATGGCATTAATGCATTTTTTTTCCCCTGATGGGTCTCATTTTTTTTTGGTATGGTATGGTTTTGTCTGTTTTGTTTTCAATTAGTAAGAGCAAGAGCTGCAGTGTATGTGAGAAGCAGACTAATGTTGGAGGCAAAAGAAGCTTTTGCTCTGCTTCACTATTCATCAGCAGGCCTCTGAATGTAGCCTTGTCATCCAGTCCTGCCTTCATTTTATACTTACTAGTCTACCTTAATTTAATTTTGAATTACATCCTGTCCTGCCTGTTGCACAATAACTGGAAGGGTTGTAAATTGTTGCACCAAAGGGGCAGAGCAGCTCTGAGACCATAACCAAGGCAATGAATAAACACAGATGCAGCACTTCCTTCAGTGGCCTGCACTGAACACATGAAACAGTGGATGTCCAGCCAGTACAGTGACAGTAATACTGTGTCATCAGCTAGGATGGCCAAAAAAAAAAAAAATAAAGCCCTCAAAGTGATGGGTTTGCAGGGAAAAATCTGTTAAATCTGCTTTTGCATTTGGAAACATCTCAGAATTAAATATAGCAGTAACATGAGCATCAGCTACCTGTCCACACACTTAAATTGGATTCTTGCACAGACCAAACCTCCTTGGTCAGTCCCTTTTTGTTCTCCACATGCTCAGTGTATTGTTGGGGCTTTTCCAAAGGTTTTTCTGTACAATCTTCAGAGAGCTCTCAGGGAAAAGTGATAAGTGCATAGTAATAATGGAGAACATGTATTTCTAAGGAAGAAAAACTAATTAGGTTCATTTAATTAAAAATGATGGCACTGCAGGCAGCTGCTTGCTCATTTTAACTACAGTAGCAGAGAATAGTTAAATTGTGGGAAGCGAACTCTGCTCGAGAAAGGTGTTCCTAATTATAGAGATGCAAGTTTTATTACAAAAGGCACACTTAAGTGAACTGGGAAATGGAAAGGGGAGTTCTTTTTTTAATCAAAACATTTCATTATCTTTAACAGGAGTCTTCAGGTAACAAAGCTCAGATCCTCTTTACACAAGGGCAATCAGAATGCTCCAGTGCACGACTTGCAGTATTATTGTAGCCATGTTAACAGAAATCCAATTCTCGTAGTGTTAGCAACAATCCCACAAGTGAAAAGGCCTTCTTTTGTCTGTTTTTAAGTTGGCCAAAGAGAGAATGAGAATGACTTTCATATAAACTTTCAGTGTAATTTATTATTTGTGTGTTGGCACATGCTTTGTATTTGTCCAGCCTAGATATGTTTGGCATGGAAGACCTGTCCTTATCTTGTCCTGCTCTTACACTCTGGTAATAGTTTTGGTGGTTAATTTTTCTTCTTTCTCTTAGGTTTTGGTTCCAGTAACACAGGTTCTGTGTTTGGGCAAGCAGCAAATACTGGAGGAAGTGTCTTTGGCCAGGCAAGTATTTATGGCTTTTTGTAGAAACAAAAGACTGTTACATGTGGGGGACTTGGTCAGGGTTCCCTATTTCTGATATATTTTTTAAAAACACAGTTTGATGTGTTACATAAAATGTGTCCCAGTGTGTACTGGAGATATTGGCTGTTGTGGTAAGCACCAGAGCAGCATCTGCATGAATACTCCAGGGGGTATGGAGACACAAACATTTTATCACATGCAAGATAAGATAGATGCAGTAAGTCTCCTGCCTTTATTCCATGCTAAGTGGAAAGTAGGGCAAGTGTAGGGCAAGTCTCAAAGGCATTATTCTGTGCTGTGGACAAGATTTAAGACAGACTTAAATAAAATTTCATGGCATTCCATTTTGGAAGGTAATTGCTGGCTGGTTTGTCAGCCCTTTCAGACATCCAGAGAAAAGGCCCAGGCAGAGCAGCCTTGGGGAGAACACGTGCTGCTTTGACTTTGCTTAAAATCCCTTTTTTGTCCTTTTTGTGTTCTAGCAGCCATCTTCTTCCAGTGGAAGCTTGTTTGGAGCTGGAAGTGGTGGGAGAGGTGGAGGCTTCTTCAGTGGTTTGGGAGGAAAGCCAAGCCAGGATGCAGCCAATAAGAATCCCTTCAGTTCCTCCAGTGGAGGATTTGGATCTGCAGCTTCTCAGAGTAAGTGAACAAAACAAGAATACAAAATGTGCTGTGATTTCCATCTGCTTTTGTGAGCCCATCTGCTTTTCTGCTGCTAATTGTTTTTGAGTAAATTCTGTGTTAATATGAAAGGCTTTGAGGGTGTAACCGGAATATGTGTGATGTGTAATCCAGAATTTTCCTTCTAGGTTTATGGAAAGCAAGTAGGGAAGCCATTGAAACAAACAAGCAGATGCAAAAAGTGTGAATAATATCTATATTCTGTAGAGAATTCTTGTCTAAATCCTTCCTTAAAATGAAATACTCAGAATTCTTGTCACTGAATGTCTGCCTCCAACGTGGTTGGAAGTTGGAAAGCTTTGATCATCTCTCATTGCCCTAAGACTGTAAAAATTGCAAAGAATCAATATGAGGGAGAGAATTTTTGTGAACCTCTGCCTAAAAATTAATATCTTTATGCAGCACATGCAAGGTACTTTATCAAAATTTGCTGTGACATATGGATAGGCAGGTAAAAAGCACAAAGAAGGGGAAGCAGTGGCTGGACATGAAAGTTGGGAAACAAAGGAAAGCTGCAAAATTAGTGCTGCAAGTGGTTAGAAGTAGCACTTCAAGCCTTAAGAGAGAAAATCCATTTATTTTATTACATCTTTAATGATCCATTGGGATTAATGGTTGAGGTCAGTTTTCTAACCTTGCTAATTTAATCATTTAATGCAGTTCTGGGGTTTGTGATGAAACAAAACAGATGATTCACCAGAGAAAAGCTTTGGTTGTTCTGTGTCCTGCCTCTAGATGCAAAAACTCCCTGTAGGCTTATGAAGGATGAAGAAAATTAGTTATTTCTCAGTAAAGCTGGAGAAGTTTGGCTCCTACTTTAAGGTCCTGTTAGATAATCTTGTGTAGAAATACTGAGCATTGCCAAAACAGCTGACAACCTTTAATTTGTGGTTTGCTGATATTTGTGTTGTCTGGAGAGACTGATTGTAGCTGCTGGGATTTCTCACTTGAGGAATTGTCTTTTTCTGACTGGGCCACAGGATGCATCTAAACAAATCATCCCTCCTGGTGATTTACTAGATTGCAGCAATAAAGGGTTGTTAGTGGTCTGTCAGATCCAAAATGGATCTTGGTGCAGCTACAAAGTCCTGTAGGAATTAGGGAAAACTTGGCTTCTCCCTGTGTTGTTTTCAGTGTGACGTTCATTGTGTGCTTGGGGGTTGTGGAAAGAAAAGTCATTTTCCTTTCTCCTGCTTCAGCTAATGAAGTGCAGTGTAGAATATTGTCTGCTCTGAATATTGGCTGTTTATAATTATTCTTCATCTCCCCAGATTCTTCGAGCTTATTTGGAAACAGCGGAGCAAAGACTTTTGGCTTTGGCAGCTCCTCCTTTGGAGAGCAGAAGCCTACAGGCACTTTCAGCTCTGGTGGTGGAAGTGTGGCCTCCCAAGGCTTTGGGTTCTCCAGTCCAAACAAAGCAGGTACTTTGGGAATGCACCCAGTAGGACAGCCCTCTCTGTCTGGGAGATATTTGCTGTTCAACTTTTACCTGACCACAGCCTGGACTTGGTGCATGGACAAGAATTGTCTCTGAACAGTTAATGAAAAATAACTAATGGCTGAGTGAATGGAGCTTTAGCTGGTGGGTCCAAGGCAGAATTTTACTCTCTCTTATGCAGCATCCAGTACACCACATCCACAGGTGTTCATTCCAGAAATTCCCATTGCAATTTAAGAGCTGAGATCTGTGTAATGTAGTTCTGGTCTTATGTTCTGTAAAGTCAAGAGTACAAAACGTGGAACTGAATACATTTTTCCTATTTTAGATACTTTCTTGGAATATTACCTTACAAACCTTGCTCTGGGTTTTGTAACCTCTTTTATTCCCATTTCACTACTTAAAATAGTGGAAAAAGGAAAGTAAAACATGTTAATAATATGCTAAAGAGAATGTTTGCTGACCAAAGCTTCAGCCCCTGGGATAAATGCTCTTAAGTTCCTAGAGATAGAGGTAACAAAATATCTGATCTGCATTTAAATAATTCAGGCCTAGCATTTTTTTTTTCCAGACCTTTTGTGTTTACAGCCAAACAGTATCCATTACCTTGGCATGGACTGGAATTTCACCCTGGGTATTAAAAGGTGCAGTGGTATCCCATCCTCATCCCTGGTCAATTAAAAGAGCAGGTGTCCTTCATGTTCCACAGTGAAACAGACCAATAATATCAGCAGATGAACATAGAAAAAAATAATCTGGGTAGAAATCCATTCAGAGCTGCAGGAGGCAGCCAACCCCTGAACAGAAATTGCCAAGAGCAGAAATAAGTTCTTAATTCCCTGCAGGCAGTTCCACTGACCTGGCATTTAATCCTTCCATTTTAGTCTCCACCACTTAAACCAGAATTAAATCATACCCTACCTCCTGAATCTTTGCATCCCTGAAGCACCCAAGCTTGCATCTACTCTCTGATCTTAAGAGATGGGGAAGACTTGCCAGTTGCAGTTTTCTTTCATGCATTCAGGCACTTCTCTTACCCATATCTCTTGCAACAAAACACCCTGCAGATTGGAATTACTTCTATAAATTGCTGTCCATATGACAGGATGAACACCCCATTATCTACCTGGAAAGCTGCTCTTTGTTTTCTCTCTCTGCGTTATTGTTTATGTGATATTCTTGTCCCCTTTTTTTGCCTCTGTTTTGCTCAGGTGGCTTCGGTGCTGCTCCAGTGTTTGGCAGCCCTCCCACTTTTGGGGGATCCCCTGGGTTTGGAGGGGTGCCAGCATTCGGTTCAGCCCCAACCTTTTCAAGCCCTCTGGGCTCAACGGGAGGCAAAGTGTTCGGCGAGGGGACGGCAGCGGCCAGCGCTGGAGGATTTGGGTAAGCCAGGGCAAAGAGCCTTCTTGCATGACAAGCTTATGCTTGGTTACCTCTGCTTGCACATGAGGGATATATTCTGTCGTTGACTGGTAAGCTCCAAGTGTCCTTGGTTTGTTTGTTTAAAAGACAGAAAAATTAAGGTATGAAATTAAAACTCGCACCCCGAAGGAAAGAATGCGTGTGATCGTTTTAATGCTGGTAACTCCTGTGTTGAATCTTTAGCTTTTGAGGTGTCAGCTTGCAACTGTGTGAGGAAATGCAGGGGTATTTTCTCTGTGTGTATTTAGTGAGTGCAAATCTAGGAGTACAAGCTATGCCTAGCAAAGAAAATAACAATTATTGTTATCTGTTACTCTGGCCAGACACTTTATCCTCTGGTTAGATTTGGGCTAGAGATGCTAATGAGAATTCAGGCTGTTCTCTCACCTGTGGGATGAGGCACTTGTAACAGTCTGTGCTCCCCAAGCTCTTTATATTTATCCCTCCCTGATTGTTTTTACCTGTTCCTGTATCCCCTAAGCCTGGGCTTGGCACCAGAGCAGACAGCACATCATTCCTTGCTTTGTTCAGCAAATACAAAATTCCAAACCTTGCCAAGCAGCTTCTGCAGGAGGCAGCAAATGCAGTTCTTCAGCTACCAGCCAGCAACACTCCTTCATGTCCTGCAGTTACAGTCAGACTGAACAGAGCCAATTAAAAAGAGAAAAACTTCCAGTGAGGAGAGGAAACCGGATGTCTCCCCAATCTTGGTGTTTATGTATTTCACAAGTGTTTGTGTCTCTGTCTGGTTTCAGGAGGAACTGCCTTTATGTGAGGCACAGGGGAGCATCCAGAAGTGTAACTTGTTAATTAAATAACAAGTTAAGTTACACTGTGAGGTGTGGGCAGGTACCCCTGAGCTGGGGCAGGCTTCAGCCAGGTGCTCCTGCTGTCCAGAATGTGCAGAGATTGAGGAGTCCCTTTGGAAAGGATGAAAATACAGGCAGTTTAATTAAATCTTAAAAGAAGGATGTGTTTGTAGGGATGACTTAGCTTAAATCAACTGCTGGTTTGTTCAGTTCCAACATCCAGCCATTGTGCTGCAGGATTTTGTACTGAGGCTGGATCTGCTTAGTGACAACATGGAGAGCTTAAAGATAAAATGGGATTCAGAACAAGCAGCATGTTGATGGAAAAGAGGTCTTGCATAAGCAGTCTGCAGACTCGAGAAAGATAATTCAGTGACTTCACTTATGGGAAGCTTTGACAATTTTTTCTCTACTAGAAAGGTACAGACTTGATCTGATATTTTCAGAGTTCCCTGAGGATGTTGATTTTTAAAACTTATAAAGAGTGTGCAAAATTCCTAGGCAGCTTTACAAAAATCCAAATCTCACCACAAAATGTTGGGTAATAGTTCAATTCTGCAGTGTAATATAGCATCTATACAGGACTTCCATTTCTGCCTTTCTCTTGAAGTGAAACTTTAAAAATCCCAATTCCAAAGAAGTTGCTTGCAAGTACATGGTGTTGTATTAGCTCCAAGTTCCTGAGAATACTCTGCTCACTTAAATACATGTGATTCATACTGCTTCAATTCTGAAAAATCTGCATCACTCAAGAAATTATGGGGGTGTCAGAAATAGAAACCACTACACTTCTTCAGAGCCTGCAGTTCCAACTATTGGTGGGCAAATAATGTTTTGCTTTTAGATGCTGACCTCAAGTGCATCTCAGTTGTGTTTTGCACAGCAGCTTTACAAAAGGCCTGAAAATCTGGGCAAGACAGGTTGGATGAAATTGTTACCAGGCAATGACTGCATTTCATGTATTTTGTGTGTATGGAAAAAAATCTGTCGATATGAAGCTGTTTCTTACTTAAACTGTGTGCAGCCTTTCCAGCAGGCCTCTTCTTGTTGCAGCTGAAAGGAGCAGTTTGAACCACAAATTTTCTCGTCACTATTTTCACCTCTTCCTTACACAAGACAGACAAGATTTGTGTTGTAGCATAGCCCTGAGAAGATGGAGCACTCTAAAACCTCTTGTTCTAAACACATCACCCAATCTTGCTGCTTTTTTAAAAAAACTAAAAAAAAAAATCTGTTCTGCTTTTCCTGAGAAAAGCACATTTGTGGTTCTGAGTGCTGCCTGCAAGAGCAGAGGTGAGGAGCCAGAGCAGGGCCAGAGATGCAGAGTCACTGAGCTGCCCCTGGTCTCTGCTGCTGTCTGTGGAAGCAGTGTGCACACTTGGCAGTGTCAGGGAGAGGAGAGGTGATGTCCTTTGCCAGGTGAATTGCTTGTCACATTGCTGCAAGGGCTGTCTTTTGTCTGGAGTGATAGCTTTTGATGTAGGTCTGTGTTTTGGGTTTTTTTAAGTCTCCTAGACGTGGATGGATGGAGAGGTGGGTTAACGTGCTGTCAGGTTGGGTTTTAAGTGAGAAATGACAGGAGTTTGTGTGAGGCACAGCCTTGCAGAGCTGGCACACTGTGATGTGTCCAGCTCTGCTCAGGCTGCTGCTGGGTTTTAGGATTGTTGTGCACTTGCAGAGCTTGTCATTTGGCAATCTTATGTCTGCATTTTGCCCAGTTTAAGTTAAACTTGAAAGTTGTTCTTTGAGAACATTTCTTATATTCAGAATGGAAAGAAGGGCAGAGAAACACTGCATACCATGGTCTCATTAGTGTGTCACACCAAGAGCTCTGTGCTGCCTGGTTGGACAGAGTGGGTGGAGAAAGACACATTTTCTTATATAAAAGTGTTTCTCATTGCAGTCCCCAAAGGCAATTAGGGAAGTGATTAGAGTTTGGGGAGAAGTGCCAGGGTGGTTCAGATCTTCAGGGAAGCACTGGAACCTTGTGTGGTTCAAAATGGGCTGGGCAGAGAAAGGAATTGAGAAATCTGCACATTTCTCTGGGCAATGGGGAAGATACCCTCTGAAATTTGGGAATCTGGGTTCTATATCTGGGCTCTGCTTTGTGCTCTGGCTTTGAGCAGCTCACACCAATTCTGTGTTTGCTGCCCTGTTTGTGAAGCAAAACAATGCTGTGCTTTTGGTGAGAACCACACACAGGAGTGAATTAAAATATTCCATTTGATGGCTGGAGTGGGTATTTCCAAGCCCCTGAAAACATACCCTGTGTAAACATGAACATATTTGCCTGGTGTGTGTGAAGAATGAGAGCTGAACAGACCTTGCTATGTACAAAACTCTCTCCCAAAGCAGGGAATCTCTTTCCAAATTGAACAATTATTCATACCAGCTGGTCCCACCTTTTGATGTATCCTCATTTAAGGGGGGCACTGTTATCAGTGTAAGTGAGAGATGTTTGCAAACTCAGATTGTCTCTTTAAAACCTGCAGGTTTGGTGGTACCAGTAACAACACGGCGTCCTTTGGCACCTTGGCAAACCAGAACACGCCCACATTTGGCTCCCTGTCCCAGCAGGGCACAGGCTTTGGCACACAAAGCAGTGGATTCTCAGCTTTTGGGACAGGTGGAGGAGGTAGGAGAAGCTAAAATCACCCTAACAGCCCCCATGTCTCTGGTTTTCCCTGGAAATTGGGTGGGAATCCTCAGCTCCCTGCCAAAAATCTTCCCAGTGCTGTAGGGAAGGCACCGTGTCCAGGAGAACTGAGGTTCAGGCTGGGGTACAGCACCTTCTCAGCCTTCAGCTCCTAATTCCATCACTGATCTGCTGGGTGCAATGTCAGCACATCACTACTGCTCTGCACACCTCAGCTGATTATTGCTTTTCCCCCCTTTTTGTGGAGTTGCCCTTTCTCCTCAAAGGAAAATACTTGGAAATAAGGAATATTTCTTCAGTACCACGTGCTTGGCTATCTGTGCTGTAAGTACTTAGTGTTAGAGGAATATGCACTGAAAAATTGAGCTGGAACACCAACAGCCAGGTGTTTTTCTGCTGCAGTTCAGTGAAGGCCCAGTGATTTAGGCAGGGCTCAGAGCAGAGCCCGTGCAAGGCCACGTTCCCTGGTGGCTGCCTGACACCAGGGGCCTGCATTAAGCACAGACCTCCTCCAGAAAGCAGCTCAGAGAGAGAGGAGCACACCAGGCACATTGTCTGCAGGGCTGCTAATGAATGACCTGGCTGATGAGCAGTGAAAGCCAAGCTCTCTTAGGAGGCAGGCAAGTCACTTCTCTTGTAGATGGAGATTTGACTTTCATTGTTTGCCCATCGCTTTTCCCTGGCCTAAGGCAGGGAAGAAATATTTTTCAATCTGTGTGTGGGAGGGGACATTTACTACAAATCCTAAGCATTCATTTTCCCTTTTGCCAACTATTTTTCTATCTTGCTTTTCTTTCAGGGTTTGGTTTTGGATCACCTAACACGTAAGTACCATTTTGTGTCTTAACTTTTCCTTAAAAATAGGAATTGAATCAGGATAAAGAGTGGAATGGTTTACAAGAGCAAACTCTGAAAATAGCATTTAAATACTAGTTCTGATTTCCATTTTGGTGATGCTGCAGAGGCCACAGTCCAGGCTCTGGGTGTGAGCTTTCCAGAGAGGTTTACCTGTCTCTAAAGAGAAAATTTCCACTTGGATCATGTTCTTCTCCACCTCTCAGGGACATGATGTGTGTGCTCAAGCCACGTGTGTGAATCAGGAGTCTGCTCCATTTATCAGGTTGAAACAAGAAATGAAATAAATTGGTACTTCTGTGGCTGAAGTGAGATGATGATTTACAGTTAAAGGTTAACTCTGTCATCTGCTCTGCCTGGCTGGATCCCTTCCAGCAAGTTTCTTAAACTTTGTTTCCCTGTCAGATAGAGAGAACATGGATCTCTGCAGATGGCAGGCTCTAGAATAAGCACAATTATATCTAGTCAGTGTGTGTTGCTGCAGGCTCAGGTGAAAGAGGCTGGAAATACTTGTGTGTTCTCATAAAAAGCTCCTGGTACTAGGGAGACTGGAGGTTTGATTGAGAGATCTGCTGAATTAATGCTGCCTGAGGGAGGCTCTAGCACTCACTGCTGTGGTTTTCTTTTTATCTTGCTCCACAGATCTTCCTCTGGATTTAGTGGATGGAGAAGCTAGGGACATCCTGAACTCTTCCTGTAGCTCCTGCATTCATGAGTCACCCCCATGATCAATACCCAACCAGCTTTTCTTCTAAATACGAGTTCTCAGACTTCTTTTTTTTTTTTAAGAAAAAGATTTTGCTTATTTTTATGCAATACTTGCTCTTGCTCTATATTAAACTATTTTATCTGGCTTGATGTTTTCTGTGGTGGAAAGGTTTATTATCTCCCTGCATCAAGAGGAGATGGATGTGTGCTGAGCTCAGCTTTTTCTTGTCCATCCCTTGCCTACACAAAGGAGTAGCTCCAGTTGGTTCCTGACATAAACCAGCACATTTTTCATTAATAGAATCCCTGATTATCCCAGGCTCTGAAGAAGAGGCTGAGGTTTGCCCTGCTAATTTTAAGTCTAGGATGGGGCACATGCTTATCTCAGTGAAGTGCTGAAACTGAGTCATGTGTGAGCCAGAGGCTTAGTGGAGAAATAGGAAATTATCTGGGAAGAAGCTGGCAGCGTGCAGAGCACGTTCCCATGGCAGTAACATTCAGCAAAGAGGTGGGAAGTAAAAGCTCTCCTATTTTTACCTTTCTGTAAATCTTATAGAACTCAAAAAATGGAACTCAGGTTCTGGGGAGAACTTCTGGCCCTGGAAGCAGACACGACCTCCATCTAGGACCATTAGTGATTTTGCTTTTTTTGCCTTTGGTTGTTGGATTCTACTGTTGGATACATTAATTTTTTTCTAACAGAGATGAGATTGTGCTTTTTCCCTGTAGCTTCTGGCTTTAGTCATTTTCATTTGTGAAATTCTCATGTGTTTATACTTGAACATACAACAAATGTTTTAAAGAATGCCCCAAAGACTTCTGGCCAAACACTTTTTCTGTTTGGAACCTCCATGAACCCTCCAAATGATGCAATCAGGTTTTCTTGCTCTGTGGATAACACATTTGAAATGGCAGCTCCTGTGTTAGCTGGGTACATGCAGATTGGGTGGGGTTTTCTCCTTGGTCCTATTGGGATGTTTTGGGGAGTTCTGCATTTTCTGTTGTCAGAAACATTCATAGCAGAAACATTCTAATGTTTCTTTTTCTCTTTACTGTCACCTGATTCAATGACAGGTGACATTTTCTGGTTTGGTGGACATGTGATCATTTTTGGGAATTGTAAATAATTGGTAACTTCTTGTTTTCATATCCATTATAAACTACTTATATTTTTCAACAGTTTCTGAAGAAATTGGTTTTTTTTTCAAATCAGCCTAAAAATGTTTTCCTAACTCCTGTCCTTGCTGAACCAGGTGTCCTTCCTGTCTCTGTAGCTGGGAATGATCTTAGGCAGGTTTCCTTTAAAAATGAAGAGATGTGGGCAATTCAGTGTGCAAGGGCTTATTTTTAGCTGTGGAGAGGCTTTGCAAGGCCATGGGCTCCAAGGCTTTTCCATATGCCCTGGATTTCATACCCTGGTCATGTTAGAGGCAGCACTTTTGGGATTTGGGTGTGACCTCCCAGTCCCTGTGGGGGAAGAGGGAGAGTTCTGGTGATCCAGGGACACAGCACTGGCACAGAGAGAAGACTCCCAGACTGGCTGCTCTGGAGGTGAAGAAAAGCTGAAGATGGATTGAGGCATGCCCTTCCCAGTGTGTTCTCCTTGACAAGACAACATTTCTTAAGGCTAGAGGTGACACTGCTGTTGTGCTTTCTTTCCTCTTTTTATAAATAGCAGCTGGCCCAAACCATTGACCTTAAATTCTTTGCATTAATCTCCCCTCACTGTGGCATGTGACACCTCCTCGGAGGCCATATCAGCTGTGCTCCCCCAGATAGCTCAGAAACCTCCTGCTATGGAGAGGACTGGCTTGGTAAGAATGTGGTGTTGGCAGGCTGAGCCATTTAAAGTTTCCCTTTTGGAATGATGGGAGCAGTTGGGGGGTGTCCCTGCTCTGCTGCTTGGTACCTGTTTAACTCCTGGCAAGTGAAGTGCCCTTAGAACTACCCCAGACCCTGACTGAACATACATTTTCTTGCAATTTTTCCCAAATCCCGGTTGAAACAGCCCAACCCCTTGAACTATCTGCCCTTGAGAAACAGGTGCTGCTCCCTGTTTCCATAGCAGCTGCTGGAGGAGCTGAGCAGCTCAGAGAGGCTGATCGTGACCACGAGCCCACAGGAAAATGCACAAAACCCAGCAGAGTTGGCTCTGGAAAATCTGCATTTTCATTAGATGACTCAAGGAGTTGGTAAGTGTGTGTGGCAGTGGCTTGGTGGCTGCCAGAGGCTGTCACAGGCTGTGTCACCTGTGCTGAGTGGCCTCTGCCCAGTGCTCTGTGGGTGGACATCCACCAGAGAGTAAAGCTGCTAATGCAGAAAACCCCAGGCTTGGTAGTCCTGGGGCAAGAATTCAAGGATAGCCAAGTTTGGAGTCTCACTCAGTTGTTTGCCATGCTGGATAATCCCTGGATAACCAGCAGCCCTCACTGCTCTGGAGGAGCTTTGCCTTCTGTGCCTCTTTTTTTTTTCCTGCTCTTTAAGTATGAGCAGAAATCTTCCAAGGCTTTTATCAAAGGCAAAGTCTTAATTATTTCTAATGAAAGAACACACTTATTTTCCCCACCCCTGAGATGACACTGTGGCCTCAAGGCAGTGGGGAGCCAAGTGCTGGCAGGGCTCTGCTGTGACAGCACAGGGCTGGTGTCACTGTGGTGGGCAGAGGAGAGCCTCAGGCACAAAAAGGATCTCCCCAAACCCATGTGGAGACCAAAACAGGGATTTCTGCTTCCTTGAAGGCTAAAAGAGCAACAAAGAAAAGAGCTTTTTTTTTTTTTTCTGGAAAAAATAAGGCCAAGACATAGCTTTGTCACAGAGGTGGAAAAATTAATTACTTAAATCTCGTGTTTGAAAAGCTTTTGCTGTATAATGCTTGGTGTTTCAAAACGTGGTCTGGACCATATCCCTCTGTCTGGTTTTATCTCCTGGGAAGGGAAGGGCATCATTCCCTTGGCCCTTCTGTGCCACAGTGGGGAGGTGACCAGAGGACAAATGCCAGTGGCATCCTGCTGCTGTTGAGCTGGGAAGGGATGGCAGGGCTGGAGTTCATCCTGTTCTGCTGGGTCACATCCCTTCTGCCTGTCCCTCACAGCACCCTCCTGCCAGGGGCAGAGCTGGTGTGTCCCTGACCAAAATCCTGGCACTGGGAGGGACCAGACCATGGGCAGGAAGGGCTGCTCAGCCCCTGCAGGAGCTGCTCTGGCGTGTTCAGGCCTGGGGTCCCTGTGGGAGATGAAGGAGGTTGGAAAAGTGCTGCAGAACATTCCCTTGCTCCAGGTGCTGGGAGCAGGAGGGAGGCTGGGGAAGGTGAAGGCACCTGGGGAAAGGTGGCACCACCTCTTCTGCCAGCCCTTTGCCCAGGAATCAGGGCACTGCTCTGTGTCCCTGCCAGCAGTCTGGAGCAGAGCTCCCTCTGCCCTCAGCTGTGTACATGTCCAGGCTTGGAGGCTGAAATGACATTTTATTTATCCCTTCTTAGTTTTCATGTGTCCCTCGTGCATTGCTTCCAGCATTGCTTACAAGGAAAAATAATCCTGCATGAGGCTTTGGCATGAGTGAGTCCAGGAGTGCCAGGGAAAGTTTTGTTCCTAGATAAATGTCGTGTGGAGCCCTAGGGGCTGGGAAGAGGTGGCTGTGGCTCGCAGCCCTGGGTCAGCAGTGAGTCCATCCCTGTCCCCCCTCTCACAGCCATGGGGCTCTGGGGTATTGCAGCCATGGAGAACAAGCACTCAGTGCTCTGGTTTAACTGACACGGGCATCAAAGTTTGGACTCCATGACCCTGGAGATCTTTTCCAACCTTTGTGACTCCATGACTCTTCCTCTCCCAGGGATGAGCTTGGATGTGTCACATCTTCCAGCTCTGCACTCCTACACGTGTCTGTGGGCTCAGCTCCCCAGGGGTTCTGTGGGCACTCCCAGCACATTCCTCACCTTGCTCCATCCCCACCTCCTTCTCCTGCAGCTCCCAGCAGGTCACAGAGCTCCTCCTGTGCCAGTGTGTGTCTGTCCCCTGCTGCAGAGCCAGGATTTCTCCTGCCTGCCCTTATCTCGTGCAGGCTCTGTGCTGCCAGGCCTGCGGTGGGACTCCTGTGTTCCCTGACAGGAGATAAGCTCAAGTGCTGGGGCCCGGGCTGCAGTTCTGCCTCCTCACAGAGCCATGCCAGCATGGACAGAAGCACTGAGCCCCCCACACCACCCTCTCTCAGAGCAGGGTGCTGCAGTCACCTCCACTCAGGCTCCTCAAGAACCTCCCTGCAGTGCAGAGGTGACAGGGAAACGTGGGACAACCCCAAGGAATCGTGGTTGAGTCAGAGCTGACTGTCCAGTGCTGCTCTCCTGGATTTGGGGCAACCCCAAAGTTATGAATCGTGGCTGAGTCAGAGCTGGCTCTCCAGTGCTGCTCTCCCATGTTTGGGTTCTTCACAGAATCATGGAATGGTCTGGGGGGGAAGGAACCTTAAAGCCCATCTCGTTCCACCCCCTTCCACACCTCCCACTATCCCAGATTGCTCCAAGCCCTGTCCAACCTGGCTTTGGACACTTCCAGGGATGGGGCACCCTGTGCCAGGGCCTCACCACCCTCACAGGGAAATAATTTTTTCCAATACTCTACAACCAAAAGCTTTGTGGGGACCAATTTACAAAAGCTACTAAAGGTAGCCCTGAGAATCTCAGTGAGGTTGTTTCAGGAGCTGTTACTATTTTATTTTTAATAGGTGCTTCAAGGTTCTTCAGGGCATTGCTAAAAATGCTTGGCTTTAAAACTTGAAAACATGAACAAATGAAAGGAGTATTTGCAGCTGCTGCACATTAACAGCTTAAGGAGATGTGAGAGAAGAAATAGGGAACAAAATCTGATTTGCATCAGCAGAGGAAAGTCCCTGCAGAGTTTCAAGAAGGAACTGTGGAGGTCAGAGGGTTTCTTCAAATGAAGGAACTGTTGCCTCAGTCTGCTTAAACTGAGGTTAGAAAATCACAAAACCAAGGGACAAAACTTGTAGAAAGGTGAAGTTTGAGATGTGCTGCAGTCAAGGATTGGTGTTAGCTCAAGCAGCAGAAGGGAGCTCCAGCATCACCCGGGCTGTGCTGGGCTCAGCAGCTCACGACCTTCCCTGTGCCCTCCTCATCCCCCACAGGGGCTTTTCCAGTCTCCCTGTGCAGGGAGAAGTGACCGGGAGCGTTTGGCTTTTCCAGGATCTCACCAAAGCAGCTGTGAGTTGGCTGGTGTCCCCTCCCCACCCCTCCCTCCCTCCAAAACTGGGACATCTAAATTTAACCTGCTATCAACAGATGAGGCTGGAGTGTTTCCACTGTGGCAAGGAATCCCACTCAGAATCTGTCCTCTCCCCTGCTCAAGCTCCATCCCTGCACATTCCTCTGCTCGAGCTGGGAGTTTCCTTCCTCCTCCTCCTCACCTGCGTTTGTTTGTGTCACCGCCACAGCACTGACACCACAGCAGGTCCTTGCTCTGGTGCTTTCTGGAGGAGCTTGGATGCTGCTTTCCCAGCTGGATCAGAGACAGCAAAACTTCTCAAAGACTGAAAAAAAATGTGAAAAGGAGAAACGTGTGTCTTGCTTGGGCAGAGCGGTGGGATGGGAGCCTGCAGTGGGGTCGGGCTGTGGCAGGAGGAGCTGGAAGGTGCCCGTGGGTTTAAGAGATCAGCAGTGGAGCTGTACTGGCTGCTTGGCCAGGCACCCCCTGCTCTCCAGAACCCATGTCAGCACTTTCCTTTACCGGAAAGCAAACAAAACCCGACCGTGAACATTTTCGGGGGCGGGCAGGGAATAATGGAATGAGTACAGGTGGTGTTTGAAAACCAGTCACGGACTGCAGCAGCTTTCACCCTCTCCCCTGTCCAGGGCTCTGCGGTGGTGCCTCTCTCCAGATGTGGTATTTTCAGGGAACATCTGACGGGGTTTTGCTAAATAACCAAACGGTGTCAGGAAACCGAAGCGTGCGGAAGCTCAGCCGCAGCCTGCGCCGGCCGCCCCGAGATGTGCAGCAGCCTGCTGGTGAAAAATGCAGGATGTTGGCTGGTGTTTTTCACCAGAAACCTCCTGGCTCTGTCTGCTGCAGCCCAAGAGCTGACACGGAGAGAGAACTGGTGGTAAATAGGGTATTTATCGCTGCCTCGAAACGTGAGCGCAGAGCTATTCATTTAAAAACAGCCACCGCCCAAACGACTCCAGGCAGACACATTTGAAAATTTCACTTTATTTCTCTGTCTGTTATAAAAGCAGGGTTTTGTATTTTACATCTCTGTAAGTGTCCAGACTCGGTACATCTTGGTTTTGTTTTCACAGTATCTCTGCAAGACCAAGGACGATTCTTATTGCTGCGCCGGGAGCCAGGGCAGGAGGGACGGCGGTGCCTCGCCTTCCCCCCTGGGGGGATGGACCCAGCCTGGCACCGGCTCGACAGGTCTCTACCCCTCCCCAAGGCTGCTGAGGGTCTGTACTGCCTCCCCGAGGGGCTGCCCCTCTCCTCCCACGCTCATCTCGGTGTCAAGGGTAGGGAAGGAGAACCACGAGGTCCGCGACCCACTCGGCGCCTTGGGCTCAGAGCCCCTGGTGCAGGCGAGGGTCTGGACCAGGGCTGCTGCCCACCCTGGACCACGATGGGGCTGTGACAGGATGGCCAGGCTGCACTCTGAGCCCCTCTGGGGGTTTGGGTCTATAAAGAGCTGAGAGCATCACTGATGGGAAGGGCGAGGCACAGACACGCTCACGTTCATCCGTGTATCCCGTGCCGGTGCCCCAACACCTTCCCAGTGTGTCCTTTGTGTATTCCTGGTTCTGCAAAAAGCTGCCAGAGAAGGAGCTTGATTCACCTCTGCTCATGTGCCACTCTGCCCTGGGTCCCCAGACATTTAAGTCCCCACTGGAACCCTGTCAAGCAATCCCTGTTCTAACCACATGGATATTAACCAGCCTTAGCAACAGCGGTGTCTTAGAGCCCCTGTTACTTCCAGCCATCCTTCCTGTTGTAGACAACCTGTCCCCATCCGTTTTGTAATGAAGCAGCATTGGAAAAACATCACTTTTAATCACAACGCACGAAATCTCCAAAGAGGCAGCATCACTCTCTCTGCCGTGTCTGGTGATGCAGATGGAGGTGAAGGGGCACGTTTTGACCTAGGCACGGGATAAAGGCATTCTTTGGGAAGGGAGAAGTCCATGCAAAGCCGACCCCAACGTGAAATTTGAATTTTGTATTTACTGCTTAGCTGGGTCCGTTCAGTGCAACAGGACAAATTAGCCAGGAGGTTGCTATCAAATTGCATGGATGTATCCAGTCCACCAGGTAGAGGGAATAGGAATAGGAGGAACCAGATTTACTTAATGCACTGGGAGACTAAGTCCAACACAAAGCTAAGTGGAAAAGGACGTAGGTGTTCCCTGAATGTGGTTTTTGGTGACTGAGAAGAAATCTTTCCTTGGAATTTCTTTGTGCAGCTAATTAAGACAACTGGGTCCAATTCCTTCGACCCAGGCTGACATCAGTGAGAACTCTAAGTACTCAGCACCTGGAGACAAAGTGAATACCAGACACAAATCCCCCTTCTGCTCCCACCCATGGGACTCAGCAGCAGCCAAGATACATGAGAGCATGATCAGCTATTCACCCACAGCTCACAGTTTGTCCTCTTCTGCATGTATTGCCTCGGAGAAAATACAGACAAGTCCCAAAGGGCTGTGCCAGTGGAGCTATAGTTGGATCTGAATCCAGGTAAGAAAACGGAGTTTAATACAGAGAGTGACTGTGCAAGTCCAAGTCTCCCTAGCTTCATCCTTTATAGTCCCAAAGCCGAGATTTAGGCACCCTTTGGCTTGTGGGTTTGGGTTTGATCCAGTCCAGTCGCTTGCAAGCCGGATGTCCCACCTGGGAGCTCTGCCCATGGAAAGGAGCAGCTCCGTGGCCGAGCATCTCTGAAAGCCAGTGGATGAGGAGGGTGGGCTCCCCTGGAGGCAGGGGAATGGCTGCAGAGCCCCAGGATCCTTGTTTGCTGGTTTGAGGCTGTCTTGGTGGGGGACACAACTTCTGGGCGTGCGTTCCCCAGGCAGGGGTTGGTGTTGAACCTGTTGCCAAAGGAGGTGGTGTGGCTGTGCAGAAGTGAGGAAGGAGAATTTCTTGCTGGTAACGTCCTGTGTGGAAGATGGGGATAGGAATAGCAGCTAATTGGTGCCTCTCCGAGGGGAGAGCCTTTTGAGCAGCGTGTGTGGGGTTGTGAGACCTGTTCAGACCAGCTCAGCAGGGCCAGGCTTGTAGCTGGCATGCAGAACTCTCCTTAGTCCCAGCTCTTGAGGCAAGTTGTTAATAGGAGGAAGAAATATTTTCTGGGGGAAGGAGCTGCAGAGGGAAGTGATTTGCCTCGGGCCATGTGCTGGAGCAGGGCAGATCCACTCCCCACCCTGTGCCCTGGCCTCCAGATGCCACCTCTACCACAGAACTTCCTCTGCCTTCAAACCCGTCCCTCCCATTCAAAAGGCTCTTCTGCCTCATCCTCCTCTGCAGAGGAGCATCTGGTTATCTCAGCAGCCATCTGGTCCTTATTAAAACCCACAGGTTTCACCTCCTCCTCCAAATGCTCCTTCCTCACTGAGGATCCACACCCAGGGCTCAGGTGCTGCCCTGCCTGCCCCTTCTCGTGCATTACCCTTTGCTACAGTGGATGTTTGTGCCAGGACAGACAGGGACAGTGTCATGGCCCTGCCTGTACCTCGTTCCTGACAGTCAGGTAGATCATGAGGTCATTGGGAAGAAAATGATCTATGAATCTCAATGTGATTCATTACCACAGAAGGAAGAGTTACCACAGAAGGAAGAGTTTTCCTCAGCTGTTTCTGTGTTGGCCAGGAGTGGGTCCCTGTTATTTTTAGTGGCTGCTCCTGAACTACAGATCTTGCTGGGCAGACTGGGTGGGTAAGATCTGCCCTCTCTGACAGCTGTGTGTCTCCAGTGACTTCAGAAGATCCCTTGGGCACCCTGCTCTTTGTACAGCCCCGTCATTGAGAATTCACAGCAAACGGGGCCACAGAGCTTCACCCGACAGCAGCAGGCACACGAGCTCTTATCCAGGAGAAGGTGAGGCTGTGGGCTGGCTGGGAAAACATCTGTGTGTCCTAAAGACAAACCCACTGGGACATCCCCCCCTTGACTGGTGTTGACTCCCAGGGCCACCATTCCAGCTGTGAGGTTATTCCCTGTTGAACTGCTAACGGGAGGCTGAGATCACCAGGGGTGAGCAGCACGAGGAGCTTCCAAGCCCTCCTGCAAAGCAGGGAGGTGGCCTGGGAGCTCCCCCTCGAGAGCCATCCGACAGCAGGGTTGTTATTTGCATTGCTTTGAAACTGAGATTATTTCCGTGCTTCCTTGTTCCAGGTTTTAAAAAGAGGAAGATTTTCTTGCTTCTTCCAATTTCATGCCCTTTTTATCCATCAGCCCATGCCACGCTGACAATCTATTCCTTGTTCCAAAACTTTTTCTCCAGAATTCTGTAGAAAGGACATTCTGCCTGGTGGTGTTTTTGTTGGTTTTTGTTTGTTTTTTTTTTTCAAACATAGCTTTAAGGCAAAAGTTTGGCAATGCAAAGCAAAGTCTACATAAGGCCGCATGACTTGGATTTGCAACTCAGAACCTTACAGCTTAAAAAAAAATACCTTATCTTAAATAGTCAACTTTTTGCTCCAGGAACCTGTTTCATTCTCAACCAAAAAGAAAAAAAAAAATTCTTAAAATCCCAAATAAAATGTTCTTATTGTTCTGGGCAGTTCTGGACAAGCTAATGAGGCTGAAGTTCAAACGGGAACTAAAGTAGGGAAGAAAAAAAAAAAAGCTATAGGGTAGACATCAGTGTTAGTTTCTTCCCTTAGGAATCCAGTGATGAGACAGACCCAGTCCAAGGTCTCCTCTTTAGCTTTAGCACAGTGAAATCCGTCCCAATGGGAGAAGGTAGAATGGTTGCATTTGTTGAATGAATAAAAAGTGCATTTTGATTTTGCTCAGATTATACGTGTATCCTAATACCTAAGTGATTGTTTTGCTTCGGGTTTCGTTTTCTCCCTTTCGGTGCCGGGACGCCAGGCGTGCATTATCGATGTTTTGGGGGTATCACCACGAGCGGTGGTCCATCCTTTGGCCTCCACATGAGTACCTGAGCATCATTGGCATTGGGTTTGACAAGGGCACTGGGTGGTATTGGCTCATTCTTGTTGAGGACCTGGGGCTGCTCTTGAGCAGAGGGCTCCTGCAGCTTGGCACGCTGCCCCAGGGGCCTGCTGGGGTTCACCTCGATGCCCAGCCTCATGCGCCATTTGATAGTCTGCAAGGTCACCATCTCGTTGGTGGCCGTGTTGGTTGCCACCAGCCAGGTGGTGAAGCTCTGATCCCGGTGGATGCTCGTGAGCTTGGCCACGTTGCTGTCGCTGACGGGCACGGCCCACGTCACGCTCGGGTAGAAGTTGTCGTTCATGCTGATGTTGAACTTGGACTCCTTCTTGGTGGGACCCACGATGGTGCAGGTTTCTGTGGTGTTCCCGTACCAGGGATAGTTCACTCCGTCTGAGTCACTGATGGCCTGGATTTTACCGTCCAGTAAGTCTGGAAGCTCCCAACTTGACCTGCCATAATCAGTAGCAAATTACGGATAATTAATTAATTCATTCATTTAGAAATATGCCAGATTTTAGAAAGGAGAGGGAAGAGCTCTGGATGCATTCCCTCTCCAGCTTTTACTGGAATTTGTGCCCTTTGTGCCATCCTGCTCAAAGAGCTCATCCCTGCCATTAAAAGCATCTCATCAGGCTTGCTCTCAATCCCTTCATCCCCTAAATTTCTCTCTGGATGAGCCACTGTCCCTCCCCGCTGTCTGCCTGGTGCTGGAAGTGTAACCCATCCTCCTGCAGCCCTTGGAAGGACCCAGCTGGAGGGCTGCACTCCAGGCTCTGGGCTGGGGATGGTGTTACAGTAATCAGAGAGCCCCAGGTCGAGCTGCTTGTAAAACTGCCCGCGCCTCTCACCTGCGAGAGGGACGGAAAGGTCAGTGTTTCCAGCAGGGATGTAAGTGAAAACAGTCCCCTGTCACCTTGTACTGCTTGATGCACAACTTGGAGCGGGTTTTTTCGTTAGCTTCCAATTTAATTTTTAAGATTAGATTTGCCAGTAGAAGCAAACTGCTGTAAATGTCTCAGAAGAAGGGTTGGATGTTTGCTCTGAGACGGCACAAGCACAGATCACTTGCTCAGTGCACGGCAGCTGTTTTAAGGACAGTCTTTTAAAAACCAGGCTGGCAGAGGTGCCTCTCATGTACCTTCTCCCTCCTGCTCATGAATCAGCACTCCTCATCACCCAGGGATGATGTCCCAGCCATCGAGGTGGCAGAAGGGGCTGGGCGGCAGCAGCAGTGGCGTTTGCACCTGACCCTGCCATAGGACTGGCTGTGCTCCAGTCCCCCAAGCCTTGTGGCTCCCTGCTGCAGGCTGGGACTTGGGAAATGATTTATCTTGGAGAGACACAGAGGGGACGCCCTGAGGCTCCTCAGGGTCAGGGTGACTGTCCAAGCCTTTCATAAGTCTGGTGCTGCAGCTTAAAATAGCCCCTTGATTGCAGAGGAGGCTGTGGCTGGGGGTACTGCTCGGCCTGGCTGGCTCCTCCACAGCTCTGGGATGAGCTGCTCTGGCCAGGGCTGATGTGACTGTCTCACAAGGCTGTTTTGACTGTTAATTAGTTAATGACCGTGAAGTGCCTCCATGTTTGTACCCGCTGGATCGTTCAGCACTTAGCTGTGTCTGGCTGTGGCTAGAGGATACCACGGGGAATTTAAAGGTCTCATTTATCTTTTTTTCATGCGAGCAGGGGGTCCTGGCAAACCCCTCCCCAGCGGGAGATGAAGTGTGAGACAGGAGGTGGGGTGCCCCGGGGGCTGCGGGATGCCGGGAGCAGCAGGACCAGGGGATGCTCTGAGCAGCAGGACCGGGGGATGCAGGGATGCTCTGAGCCGCAGGACCAGGGGTTATGCAAGCACAACATCTCCCTGCACAGATTTACAGGCTGCTGTCAGCTCCGGCACCGCAGCTGCAGCAATCCCTTCCTCCCGAGCTCATCGCCAGCAGGCAGAGGGAGTCCTTTCCCTGGAAGAAAATTTTTAGTGAAGGCAGCCAAAAGGAGATCCCTGAGCAGTCCTGCCAGGACCCTTGTGCACTGCAGAGATGTTTATATGCTCTGCTCTGCAAACCGGAGTCATCCTGGCTCACCACCCCTCGCGCCCTTCAGGCAGAGCTGAGCAGGGGATGGCTCAGGGAATGCTCAGGGAAGGCTCAGGGAAGGCTCAGGGAATGCTCTGGGAAGGCTCTGGGAAGGCTCAGGGGGTGCTGGGTGACCCAGCCCTCGCTGATGGATGAGTGGAGGTCGTGCTCTGCAGCCCCCACCCCACCCTGCTGCACAGCCCAGCTCCAAAACCCCATCTGGGGGCTCTTCTCTCCCTTTCAGCTGCTGGTTTAGGATTACTTTCCATTCAGACAGCGGCTGGTACTCAGCTTGGCTGTCACCCAGGGCTGAGATGTGACAGAGGCTGACTCTGAGGTGACAGGCGTGGTGCAGCCACAGCATCTCTGCAGGTGCCGAGGTGCCAAACCAGGAGCTGAGATGCCACAGAGGCTCAGAACCTCCTGGGCTGCTCCAGCCTACTCAGATCAGAGCTGGTGGCTGAATGGCAGGAGGACCTGGCAGACTCTGCTCAGTAAATGCAGGTCCTCTAAGATCTCTTGTCCCCCATCTTCACTCCCAGTGCCCCAGGTCAGGATGGAATTGCAGGAGATTCTCAGGATTTGCCCAGGATTTAAGCAAGAGCACAAGGGTGGAGCTGTGTCAGGGCCTGAGCAGGATGGTGCCTGCAGAGCCTGCAGCATCCCAGGACAAAGCAGAGCTCAGGGTGGCCCAGGAGGGCACCCAGCTTGAGGAAAGGCGTGGGCAGCAATGGGGAAGGAGAAACTGGCCTGTGTTTCTTCACAGAGCACGCTGTGCCTAATTCTAGCCAGTGTGGTTAACCCCGGGGTTTCAAAACCATCCTGCTTCATCTGCACAGCTTGGAACGAGCAGGAAAAGGAGGCCTCATGATGATCCCATGACTGGAGCAGAGCAGAGGCTGCATGGTGGCTGCTGCTGGTGATTGTCCCTCTCCTGATGCTCCAGCAAAGCCTCTGTGCCAGCCAGGCTGGCAGCCTCTGCTTGCAGAGCATGTCCATGTTAAATAATATGCCAACAACTGGATGATTTTGGAAAGAATGCTGTGGAATGATCTTTGGCTGCATCAGCATCTTTCTCTGGTAGTGTCGAGCCAAGGAGAGACCAGAAAGTGCCCAGTAAACACTTTGCTGACAATAGCAGGAAGGAGGCATGAAAAGAAACCAAGCTATCTGGTTTCGTGGGTTCACTGATCAGCTCCAAGATCAGTAGGTTCTGCCTTATAACACTGACAAGCCTGTTTCTGCCTCTTCTGAAACCTTCAGAGCCAGTGTGGGCATCGCCAGAGCCTGGAGCTGCCAAGAAACCTCTCTTAACAAATGTCTTCTTGCCACCAGAAGGAACTTTGAGCTATTTCTTGTGGTACAAGCAGAGCCCTGCTGCTGACAGCCAAGCAGCTTTATGTAGGTTTTAGCTTCCCAGTTCTCATTCAGACACTTTTTTTCCTCTTCTGTCACATGGAACGAATCCCCCAGCTCGTCCTGAGCTCCCAGATGTCAGTCCCACAGCACCCACCAGGGCAGTGACAGCAAACCCAGCCCAGCAGCCTCCAGCCCTGGGCATCCAGCAGTGTGGGACATCCAGGTAACCTTTCCAGACAGGCATTATTGCATCCTCAGCTCTAATTGCTTAAAGCCAGCTCCTAATTAGTCACAGGCCAGATGGACTTGCACAACCTTCTGCTTCCCAACACCTTCCTCTCCAAGCTCCCTGAATAAGAGCAGCCCCTGTGGGACACAGCCCCTGCTTGGTGCATGGACCAGGGCCATGTGTGGGTGTAGTGAAACTCTGTCTCAGGCATTTCACATCCCTGCTCCTGCCTCCCTCCACCACTGGCCTGCACTGGGGACTCACTGAGAGAAAGAAAACCTGATAGCCAGAGCTGCTTAATTTTAAATTCTCCTTTGCAGTGCCTCTCTCACCTTTTCCAGCATGTCAGGCAAGCCAAGGCAGGGTCAGAGTGAAGAACAGGAAGGAAATTTCAGATGTTGTTCCCCAGCTGACGGAGCTGTGCTGCTGTGGTCCCTCTTCCTCCCACCCTCCAGCTGTGTGTTCCTGCCTCATCTCTTGAACCAGCAGCAGTGTTTGATGGCTGGGTCAGGGAGTGAAACTAGCACTGGCATTAGGAAAAAGGGAACAATTTCTGCTGGTTTAGAGGAGCAGACTCAAGTGGACAACCCATGTAACTGGGCTAAGGTGGGTGCTCACAGCACAGGTGAGATCCAGGGGCCATTGCAGGGCAGCAAAGCCTTTTCCTCTGAATCCCTGGAGGAGTAAATTCCCACAGTGAACTGACCTCCCTTCACTTTCTTTGGAAAAAATGCCCTTGTGTTTTTTTTGATTGTGTCCTCCCTCCTGGGGACTGGGGGTTTATTCTCTTGACAATTTGAGTTCATTATGTCCCTGCTGCAGGGCATGGAAGATTTAATCTCACCAGGGAGAGATGTCTGGGAAGATGAAGTGGTGATGTAAGGATGCAAGTGCCCTGTTGGGTCTTCCAGGGGGAGAAACAGCCACAGGAAAACTTCTCCAGATTCTTGGCTGATCATATTCCAACTCCAATTTATTTATCTCTCTCTTTTGCATATCTCCATCTGCACAGCTTCTTGCACATCTCCATGGAGATGCAGGAGGCTGGATAATGCCATTCCAGCATGGCCCAGCACTGACACAGGTTCCACCAGAAACCAGCACCCAGCCCAGGAGATGCCAGCAGGGACCTGGTCCAGCTGCTCCTGTTCAGGTCACAGCTCTGGCCTGATCCTGATGCCTCCCTCTGCACAGCAGCATCCTTCCCCAAGGACAAGGGTGAAGTCCTGCATGGGAGGAACAGCAATGCCAGCCCTGGGGTGCACAGGAGTTTGCCCCAGCCCTGCACAGAGAGGGGTCAGAGAGCACATCCACATCCTCCTGCTGGGGGTTTTCATGTTCCCTGCAGCATCTACTGACTCACATGTAATGTAATGCCAGCAATTATGTGTTAGCTGAGCTCTAATTCTCTCCCTTTAAATTTAAAAGTGCTGCATTTATCCCCCAAATTGTCAGTGCCACTTTAAACGTGCGTGTCTAAATTATCCCCTCTGTAGCTCCCATCCCTATGGCAGCATTATGCACAGCTCCATCTGCTCCAGTATTTCTCAGCTGTTTCCATCCTCAGTGTAATGGCCAGCTTATGCACAGCTAACAACTTCCCAGCAGAGAAGTGAAAAATTAATCCAAAGCCTGCTGTAAGTATTGGTGCTTCGGCTGGATGACTGATTTTTGATTATTTGGGGCTTTTTGTTTGGCAGTCACCACAGGGGTTAAAAACATGGATGTGGCAGTGCCTCTCCCTACCATGGAAAGTTGGGACTCTGCTGGCATCAGTCGATGCAGCTCTGTGGAGGTCAGTGGGATTACATCCAGTTACACCAGCTGAAGCCTTGGCCCATCCCTTCTCTCAGGTTCGTGTCCTGTCTCTCCCTCTCTGTAAAGGTCTTCCAAGCCCATGTTTCAATGGCATTGAAGAAGCCTTTCCTCCTAAATGCCTTTATTTATAGCCTTCAGATGGCAATGAGTCTATAGAAAGAGAGTGCAGGAACAGACCAATTCCTGCTTGTGTTCGGGTAACTTTTTTTTTTTTTTTTTTGGTATCAGTTAAATGTCAGTGAACCTCCTAGGGAAAAATCTTTGTTTCCATCATTTTCTAGCTAAAAGCTCTCAAATATAGCTGCAGTGTTTAATTCTACCAGTTTACAGCAGCAGCTACTACTCCTTTTTTTTTTTTTTTTCTTTTCTTTTTTGTCCCAAAACATTCCAGCAAGGGCAGGCTGTACCAAATCCTCGTTTTAAACACAGGGCAACTCAGGTGCAGAGAAATAAAAGGCCACGCTGAGGTTTGCAGCCCAGAGCAGCACTGGCAGCATCACTCTGTGCCCAGTCCTCTATTTCTGTGCATCTGAGCTGCATTTATACAAAGTGGACTTTTCTATTTTCCCTCTGCAGCTGGTCGCTAAAGACAGGATTCCTAAATGAGCCTGAGAATTACACATGCAAATCCCAAAGGCCTGCAATCGGGAACATCTGAGCAACAAATTGTCCTCGCTAAAGATGCTGCTGGAGCCAAGAAAGCCTACAGATTTCTTCGGGCCTGCTGTAAATACTTTTAAAACCAAGCTCAGCCTGCCTGCACTGCTGCTGTTTGCCAGGTGCCAGTTCGCCTCTCAGGAAAGTTTTTGCTGGAGCAGAGAGGGGACATGGGGACAGGAGGGGGGCAGCCTGTGGCCTCGGGCTGCTCCTGCCGTGCCCTTCCCTCCTTGCAGCCTGTCCGTGTGATGCTGAGATGCTGAAGGCGTGTGCTCGGCGCTCAGAGGGGAGGGAAGCAGGGCCGGGCTGTGCGTGCAGATGTTCAGGCTGTCAGGAAGGGGCTGCATGCAGTCAGTCCTGCTCTCCAGCCCGCCGTGTCCTCCTCCTCCCTCAGCACTCCTCACTCAGGGGATTTTTAAGCTGCCCAGACTGACCCTCAGGGGCTGAGCCAGCATCTCCCTGGCTCGGGGCACTCGGGATGAGCAGGGAGTGGATTCTCAGACCTGACCTTCCCTTCCTCCCTCACGCCCAGAGACTGGGCAGCACCAGCAGCTCCAGCCGCTGACCCATCTGCCAGCTCTGGCTCTGCGCTCAGGGCTGTCCCCGTGCCTGGACAGACACATTTCTGCTGCACCAGGAGCCTGCACCTGTGCTGCCCAGCACCGTGAGCTGCAGAATTGCTGCTCTGTGCAGGCATTTGGGGATCAGGTGCTGGGGCTGATTTAGCTGTGGGCCAAAGCCTGCAACGTTTGGAGAACAAGCTGGTGGGGGACTGGGGAGAGATGACTTTTCTCGGCAGGGAGGTGACATTCTGATTTGAGTCATTCCTGTCTCACTAGGACTGTCTGACCAGTAACACGAGGATTCCTGGTGTGCAAACAGCCCCTGGATTCCTCCCACCTCCCATATACACCCATATATTCCCTTTCACATCACCCGTGAAGGAGGGTAACGTGAAATTCGCACTCTGCTCCAAGGTGATGCAGATGGTTTAACTACCAAAGGGTTAAATCCAGCTTGTGCTTTCCCGTGGGCTGCCTGCTACTGTGGGCAAAGCAAGCAGGATTCCTCCTGTGACGTTAAATGTGCTCCCAAAGCTGGTGGGCTACCAAGCTCCCAGCCACGGCTCACTGCAGCAGCAGCAGCAGCAGCAGCAGCAGCAGAGCACAGCAGGGACGGCTCCGTGCCACAAGTGTCAGCCCTGGGCTCTCCCTGGGGCTCCTCAGTGGGCACTTTGGGGATGGGGAGGGATGCAGGCAAGAGGAGCTGGAGGTCAGGAGAAGCACTCGTGTCAAACACCTACCAAAGCAGGTCGTGGCAGGGCTGCTCCCGGGGTTTCAGCATCTCCTGTGCAGCCCAAAAGCTGCTGTGGAAGAGCGCTGCTTTTGGGTTCTTACCAGAACAAGCGGGGTTTGGTTTGGGCTTGGGCAAATCCCCACTCGAAGAGAAGGACACCCACTGCTTTAAAAGGGCAGGGACAAGCTCTCCTGTATTTTAAACACATGGGAAAGTCCTGTTAAGTTTCAGAGGGGCTGGGTTTTTAAATATGGATTATAATTTTGGGCTTAATCCACTATTTCCCAACCAGGCCACGCTCCTCCTGCTCCTTCTCCCCGCCAGGCAAACGCACCCGCGCACCCTCGGAAACACTTACATTCCCTGGTCCCCGTAGTGATTGTAAAATTCCATGTGGCTGCAAGCCTGGATCCAGCCCACGATCCAGGTCTCCTTCTTGGGAAGAGGGGGCACCAACACTTGCGCAGAGGCTCGGAAGTGAGGGGTCCGGTAGCGCAGCACCACGCTGGAGGACTCGTCAATGCTGGTGGGAATGGGATCAATGGAGGCTTTCACTTCAATCACTGAAATGCTTTCCCGGAAAACTTTGGATTTGCAGCTAATACTCTGAATACAGCCCATGGCATACCCCGAGTACAGTCTGACGCAGCTCCTAGGGTACTCCAGCAATCCTGGGGAATATTAGGCATTGAAATTATCTGGTGCTAGATCAATTACAGATCTCCTTGGTTTGTAGTTTCAAAACTGATATCCATAGGATAGAAAATTCATCACGTAAAGCCTTAATTCGAGTATCTGTCTTACAAGTACTGCTTCTATTTTTGAGGTTAGCTGCGCTTCAGAAGCAAAAGGGCCTTTAAAATTTTTTCCCCTTTTAATGACCCATTAAATCTCTTGCTCAAACAGTCTTTGGGTTAAAAAAAAGTCTCTTGAGTTCAATAAATAAAGGTGGTGTTCTTAGCTGATATATTTAGTCCTTCCTTTGCTCAGATGCAGTCTGTCATTCACCATCAAACATAGGACTAGCCGGTATTTCCCTTTATTCTTTGGATGAAAAGCAGAATGTTGATAGACACATCTATATAAATAATGAAATAGTTTTTAGCCCCAGCTTGTCACAACCGGTGTGGATTTCCACTTCCTGACTTGCAGTTGTTCATAACTTCCTTTCGCACAAAATTACAATAATAACAGAAAGAAACGACGGCTGGAAAATGCAAAAAGTCGCCAAATCTCCGATTCTGGAGGCTCCTCCGCCAGCGATGTCTGGGCTTTGGGGATCAATTTTATTTTTTTTTTTTTCCTTCCCCTTAGAAATAGCCGGACGCAGTGGGAAGCGACCGCGGTGCCGGTGGGGCCGGCGGCTCCGGGAGCGCAGCGGGGCAGGCGGCGATGGAGCCTCCCCCGCGCCCGCCGGGGCCGCGCCGCTCCGCGCCCGCTCAGCGCCGCGGAACCGCCGCCCGTGACATCCCCCGCCACGCACCGGCCCGGGGGGCGCCGGCCCCGCCGCTCCCCTTCCTCCTCCTCCTCCTCCTCGGCGAGCGGCTCTCCGCAGGGGTGTCCGACCTTCCTCCTCCTCCTCCTCCTCCTCCTGCCGCCGCTGCTGCCGGCGCTCCCGGCTGTGGCTCAGCCGGCGGGGCTCATGGGCGGGCGGCGGGGCTGCCCCGCACACGCGTGGGCCCCGCAGGGCGTCACAGCATCCCGGGGAGCCGCGGCGAGCCCCGGCTGCGCCGCCGAGCCCCGGCTCCTGCGCTGCGGGGGCGAGCAGCGGCGCGGGGCGGGGGGGAGGCTCCTTCTCTCGCTGCTGGTTTTTTTTTTGTTTTTTTTTTTTTTCCCTTCGCCTCTTTGCTGGCTGCCCGGGGAGGTGAGCGGAGCAGGATCGGTGCCTCCGCCTCCCGGCTGCCGCAGGCTTCCTCTCCCGCAATACATTCATGCAGCCGGGCACGGCGCCGGCCCCGGGGCTCAGCCTCGCCGGGGGAGCGGGGGGGCGCGGGGGGGCTCCCGCTCCGCTCGCCGCCGCATCGGAAAGGCAACGGGGTCAAACTTTGCAGGAACTCGCTCGCAGCCCCTCGCTGCCCCCGGCCGCCGCCGCCGCTGCCCGGGCAGGGAGCGCCGCATGCCCGGGGCTGCCGCGGCCCCGGCGGCACCGGCTGCGGCTCCGGGCTCCCCCCGCCGCCCTGTCCTCCCTCCTTCGCCCAGTCCCATCCCTCCCCCTGTATTTCGCTTTTAAACTGCAGCTGTTGAAGCTAAACCTCCTTTGCAAAAAAAAAAAACAAAAAAAAAAAACCCAGCATTTCTTCACTGCAATGTGCTTTTTCCTGGGTTTTCAGATTAAGATTTTTCTCTCCCAGCTGGAGCCTGATGCTGGGTAGATTTGGTGCCAACCAAAGGGCACCAGAGAGGATGGTCTCCCTATTTGCAGAACCTGTAGCCTTAGGCTGGATGGGCTGTGATTCCAGCAAGGAATAATGTAAAGCTGTCCATAGCAGCAGTGGACTCGGGAGCAGCTGGAACAGGGAGTGAGGAGCATCTGAAGCAGCAGTGGCCTGTGGGAAAGTTGTAAACTTCTATTACAGGCAGTTTTAGGGGTAATGTTGCCAACTGGTCCTGCTGGCCATCAGCTGGCTGAGGATCAGAGCACCAGGGGAGGTGAAATTTTGGCTTTCAAACAATAGCTGATGGACATCAGCTCATCAGCTGGGTGAGTGTCTATCACTTGTTTCCAAATAGGAAGCCTGGGGAAATGAGAGGTAAAAATCTCTTTGCCGGTGCTGCTTGTGGTGTGGCAGTGCAGAGCTGCTGTAAATGTCTTTTAGTCCTTCCTACCCTCCACTCTCAGCAGGCTGGATTAGCCCTTAGCAGGTAGGAGAGACCTGAGCTACCAGGTGATCCTAACAAGCAAATATCACAGGATGAGGGGAGGCAGATTTGCTCCTTTCCACCCACAGCATGTGGAAAAAACACAGATTATTGTGTTTTTCCTCCTCACGAGTTTCTTGAAGCATTGAGAAGTATTTATTTTAAACTTCCCAGTTGCTGTGAAAGGCACAATTTAGTCACTAATCCTGTGACAGAGAGAAACACTAAGAACCTGCTCAAGTTACAAGCCACTTACTATCATGTAGTACCAGGAAGAATGAAATTAGCATCTTCCGAATGAAATATCCAGCAGCCTCCAGAAGGTGCTGAAATCCTTTGACATTTCCAAGACTCTTTCACACTTTTCAAACAAGCTTGTCACAGTTTCCCAGAGCATCATGAGTCTGGTGAAACTGCATATTCTGCAACTCTAGTTCCACTGAAGCTTCAGCCAGGTCTTGCTTCAACTTGGCTGTCTCTGGTCAACTAGGAAATTGCATTGTCTCATTCTAATTCAATCAGCTCTTTTGTTGGGTTTTGGTCGTGCCTGTCTCCATCACGCTGCTGTGGCATTATTAGCACATCCCACCCAGCTTTCTTTTGTCCCTACAAGAATCCCGTGCAGGGTTTGCTGGGTGCAAGTTCTGCTGCTTTGGCCAGCTGCTGACCGAGGCTGGCGTGCACCAACGCTGCCAGCGAAGGGCAGAGAGAGGGGATGGCGCTGTCCCTCCTGTCCCACCCGCATTCCAGCAAGGTTTAGCCGGCCGTGCTGCCACCGGCACCGCGTGTGGCCGTGGCTGTGCGGGAATTGCGGCCGGGAGCCCCGCGGGGCAGCGGGAGCAGAGCAGGGCAGGGCACACGGGGCACGCCGGGGCTGCCTGGCTGCGCCTTCTGCTGCATGACCCCTGCGGATCGTGTGTCAGGACTGGAATAGCCCCGCCGGAGCAGGGAGCCTGTCTACAGGGATATTTATAAACCCCTGGGTTAGGTTTATGGGATGGGGCTTGTCGTGGCCTCAGTGGGATCAGGGATTTTTCCCTCCCAAGCTCAGTTTCTCCAGCTGGGACTGTCAGTGACAGCCCACCCTGCTGCAGGAGAGACCGGACAGTTTTCCTTTCCCACTCCACCACTGATAAGGCTTTTGCTGGCACTGCATCCATCCCACGCTGCCCTTCCTCCTCCAGCCCCTTCCTGCTCAGGTCTGGGGCTGCAGTGCAAGGCTGGAGTCTCACAGGGAGGCTGGGGCACAGAAATTACCTCCTATCAGTGTCAGCAGAAGAGACAGGCACCAGATTAAATTCACTCCCAGGGCTTCCAAGGTATTTTTTAACCCCTGACAACTCCCGAGGAACATGTTCAGTTGTAGCTCCGCATCCCCAGCACCAGACTGGGCAGGGGTCTCCCTGTTTCTGCAGGGTCCTGGCCACCAGTGCCTTTATCCCTCTGCCCACTGATGTTTGCAGAGCCCCACATTTGCACAGAGTGGGGAAATCCAGGAGGCCATGCACTGGGAGGTGATGGCCACAGCCAAGTGCTGATGGTTCTCTGCCTGGCCCGTGTCAGGTAGGCTGAGATTTTCCACATGCTGGGCAGTGGGGTGAGGGCAGGCAGGTGGGGATGGGGGGCTGACTGCCCTGGTAGTGGCAGCACAGCCAGGGATCAGGCAGGAGCTGCTGGGTGCTGATGAAGTGGCAGTTCCTGTGTGATTTAAGGGCTGCCACAGCCCCACGTGGTACCTGAGCCAGGAGAGGTTGTGTTTTATGGGCTGGGTAAGGGAGCCTGAGAAGGGAACAAGCTCTTCCTCCCACTGGAATCATACAATCACAAGGTTTGGGTTGGAAGGGACTTTTAAAGGTCATTTAGTACAACCCCCAGCCATTGGCAGTGACACCTTCCACTGTCCCAGGCTGCTCCAAGCCTGTCCAACCTTGTCCTTGAACACTTCCAGGGATGGGGCAGCCACAGTTTCTCTGGGAACCTGTGCCAGGGCCTCAGCACCCTCATTGTACAGCAGAATGTCTTCCCGAAATTCCATCTAACCCTGCTCTCTGTCAAGGGGAAGTCAGTCCTGTCACTCCATTTCCAGCTCTCCTGGAGCCCCTGGAAGGAGCTCAAAGCTCTCCCTGGAGCCTTCTCTTCTCCAGGCTGAACACCCCCAGCTCTCCCAGCCTGGCTCCAGGGCAGAGTTGCTTCACCCCTGGAGCATCTCCATGGCCTCCTGTGGACTCACTCCAACAGGTCCAGGTCCCTCCTGTGCTGGGGACCCCAGAACTGGATGGAGTGCTCCAGGTGGGGGCTCACCAGAGCAGAGTAGAGGGGCAGAATCACCTCCCTTGACCAGGCATAAGTTCCAGGAGGGTATGATTCAGAAATAACTTGATGTATATTATTTTTCCTTGAGGGAGGAAAACATGAACAAAGCCCAGGACCTCAGACAATTGCTTGTCCAAGCACTGCTGCCACCTGGATGGCCTGTCAGTCACATGGGCACAGCCTGGACGCACAGTTCACTGAGGGAATGTTGAGAGCCATGCATAAAAGTGCAAAGAAAATGTAAAATTTGTGTTATTATCTTTGGAAGCCCAAGGCCAAGAACCACCTTTCATTTAGTACTTAAATTCCCCACTGGAGTTTGGACCTTTAAAGACAGCTGGGTGCCCAGTTCCCAGGGTTACCTGTGCATCCACTGACCTCTGGACAGTTGTGTAGACAAATATCACTGGCACCAAGAGACCTGGCTGTTCTGCTCCTCAGTGTAATATCCATCTTCAATTCTCCATCCACGGGGGATTTCCAGCCTATTTGCATAGGAATAATTCCGTTCCAGGAGCCTGGGGGTGGTGTGGAGAGCCCATTGTGCAGGGGGGGTGCTGGCAGTGCAGGTGCCCTGGCTCAGGGGGTGCTGCAGCTGGGCTGTCACCCTGCAGGCAGCAGCAGCTGACATGGGGGGTGTCTCCCAGAGGTGCTGGAGGCTAGAATCCACATAGCTGCTGCTCAGGGATGCAGGATGATCGTTCAGCCTTGTGAACTGGAGCTGCAGGCTCCCAGGAACGCTCCCAGGGATGCTCCCAGGGGCATGGATGTCTCAGGGGGGTCGGCAGGGAGGTGACAGTGATGGAGCACAGCGTGGAGGGACAGCAGGTGTTCCCTGTCCTCCTTGGGGCCTGGCAGAGCCTCCCTCGTCCCCGTGCTGCTGGGGCCGGTGGCCGTGCCTCTTTCAGGGGACACAGGCAGCGGCTGTCACCTGCTTTCAGCTGGGGCTGTGCCGCGCTGGTGACACCGCGGGGACACGTGCGGTATCGAGGCCAGGAGGATGGGAATTCATCAGCGGCTCCTGCCCGGCTGATCAGCAGGCAGGTGATGCTTCTCCTTCCTCCAGGAACGGGGTGAGTGATGGAAAGCGCTCCAGGGTGCGCCCTGAGCGGGCAGGGAGGGTGGGCTTAGGGGTGCTTTGAAAGGTTTCCGTGCCAGGGGGGTATTCAGGGTGCCCAGGTATGGGGGGAGAGGTTGAAGAACAGATTAATTAGGGAGATTTGGGGGAGAGCCCCTCGAGGGGAAGTGCCTGAGCGACACCTGGTCTTGGTGCTGCAAAGCCAGGCAGCACAGCCCCCTGAGGAGGGGGATGCCATCATCTCCAGCTCCGAGCCTGGTGCTGAAATGTGAATTGCAGCACAAAAAGAACTACGTTTCCCAGTTTCCCTTGCAGCCCAGGGGAATAAGCAATTGGAAGATTTAAATAGACCAGGCCAGAAGCAACCAACCTTTGGCACAATGTTTTTCCCTCCTCTTCTTCATATCTATTGGCTGTGCAACCTTTTTCCCTGGCACTGGAGTGGCTGCCAAGCCTGGCATTAATTTTCCTTCCAAGCTTGCTAGGCCCATGAAGTAAACAGCCATGTGCATTCCTTACTCTATATTTAACAGCTGCAGTCTGTGCTGGGGGCAACTGCAACAGAGGGGAACCTTTGTAGCTTCCCAAATTCACAGCTTGTGAGGGTGGGAGTGGGGGAAGCTTTCTGCAGGGAGAAGAGGGATTTCTCTCCTTCCCGGTATTTGCAAAGCAGGTTGCGTTAAAGAGAGACTGCAATGCCAGCATCCCAGCCACGGTCCAGGGCCAGAGACAGGAACAATGTCCTCAACAGGGCTGAGTTCCTCTCCCTGAATCAGCCCTTGAAGGGGAACCAGGAGGGCAGGAGCTCCAGCAGGAAGCAGAGCGGCCAGGCCGGGGCAGCCGGTGCCCAGAACGCCAACCCCAAGGAGCGGCGGCAGTCGCAGCAGCTGCCCGAGGAGGACTGCATGCAGCTCAACCCCTCCTTCAAAGGAATCGCCTTCAACTCGCTGCTGGCCATCGATATCTGCATGTCCAAGAGGCTGGGAGTGTGTGCCAACAGAGCCTCCTCCTGGGGAGGTGCCCGCTCCATGATCAACCTCCTGGGGATAACGGGGCACGGGATCCCCTGGATTGCGGGCACGCTCATCTGCCTGGTGAAGAGCAGCACGCTGGCAGGCCAAGAGGTCCTCATGAACCTGCTGCTAGGTGAGTGGCAAACCTCCCTGCCTGCCGGGAAAGCCCAGCCCTCCTCACAAGGGACAGCAGCACTGGGACTCCTCCTCTGGCTGCTCCCAGCATCAGAAGCGGTCGGGAAGCAGGGAGTGACCTGTAGGGTAAATGCTGCACTTGTTGGCCCTCCTAGTCCCAGGTGCTGGGGGTGATGGGTGGGAAAAGAAGGTGTCTAAGAGGGGTGGAGTAACCATGGAAGCTGGGGACAGCCATGGAGCAGGGACAGGCCCCTGGTGCTGCATGGGGCAGGGTTGTCCTGTCAGACCGAGGCAGTGTCCGTGGTGGGAGGGTGGATACCAGCAGTGGTGTCTTTTATTTAATCTGTGGTCATCTGCCTTGATGTTTGATAGGATATCATAAAGATATTAGTCTTTAATGTCTGGATTAATTCCTGAGGATGTTATTTCCATCCCCTTGTCACCTTCTTGACCAGGCTCCACGTGATGGAGTCCTGTCACCTTCCCTGCTGCAGTTTGCTCTCACATCCTCCTTCCCTTGGGTACCTTTCTTGCTGCTGTCCCCGTTTCCATGTGCTAATTTGACCCAGAGGCTGTGTAGGCAGGCTGGGATGCCTCTGGCTCTCCTGCTAGTCCTTCCTTGCATGGTGGTGGTCAGTGTCCCTGTTTCTGGAGGTTGGGATGTGTTGAAGGGTTTGGCTTCTCCATTGTGCAGGGCCCATCCCACCCTGATGTCCCACCAGGATGAGCTCTAGCTGTGACTTGCCTTAGATCCTGGCCCCAGCCTGCCCAGGCCACGTATACCTGAGGACCTTGCTCTTCTTTCTCTTCTGCCTTTGGCACAGGGTCCAGTTATCCTATTTTTCCTTGTGACTAAATACCCTCTCCTCTGGCTGTGACCCACCCTGGTGTTTCACCCTCCCTAAAAACTCAGCAATCCCACTTTTGGTTGTTAGGACAAATTGAAAACATTTGATTTAGACCCATTCTTCTCAGGGAGCATTTTGAGGCACCATAGGGACACTTTATTTCACAGGCACCACAGGAAAGGGACGTCCTGTCTGCAGGGGCTGACTGTGATGTGATACAGCTCAGCAACGTGGCCCCAGGTTTGGGGTTGTTTTTTTTTCACAAGTTCATCCTTCAGAGAGGGCTTGAAAAGCACAGTGGTAGCTGCCTTTTCTCCCCTGTGCCTTTGGAGGAGACTGTCCTGGTGCTGTGACATCTCATGGGGGATGAGATGTCCCCGTGGCAGGGAAGAAGCCAGAATAGCTCCAGCGTGATGCAGAGCCCGCCGACATCAGCAGTTCTTGCAGGGGCTCCTCGGTGCTGGGTCAGCCCCTCCTGGGAGGAGAGGAGCCATTTAAAAGGGCACGAGGATGAAATAGCAGGTGACTAACAGCGGCCAGCACAGCTTCCAGATGTCTCTTGACCCAAGAGCCTCTGACAGGGTTGGAGCCTGAAAACCAGCTGCTTTGACTCCAAAATATTTCAGATCCTTGCAAAGAGCTAGTGCCCCTTTTGGCTTAAGAACAAGAGAGGTTTTCTCACCCTTCTGTTGCCATATGAAGAGGACAAATGCAAAGCCACTTCAGGGTCATGTTCTAACTTTATGGAGTGGTGGCTGGGAGAGCTCATCCCTGCATCACTACCCACATCTCCAGGTCTCCTGAGCTCCAACGTGGTGCCCAGGGACAAGCTGGGGGTTCTGGAGTCTTGTATCCTTGCTTAGACACACTACTTCCACCCCTCCTCTCCCCCTGCCAAGACAGGAAATAGTTAATTGGTGTGAAGGCCAGTTCCATAGGTCTGGCAATTTCCAAAGAGCTCCACTGCTCCCTCTGAAAAGACAGCACTGACTGGTGGGACTGACCAAGGTGCCCTCAGCCTCTCCTGTCAGAGCTTCTGCAGGAGGGCTTGTGTCACCCCACAAAGGAGATTTCTGCTGTGAGAGTGGCCTTGGGCTGATATTTAAGATTGCAGCCAGAAACTCTGAGTATCTAAGTCGCTGCTGCCATGATATCTGCACTGCTGGTGGAGAAGGAGCCTGGCTGGGAGCCTGGGGCTGGTGGACCTCAGCAGGTCCCAAGAAAAGTGGATTCTTGTGTAGACAGGAAGGTCATGGCACCACTGCTGCGTCTGGCATCTTTCATCCCTCTTGCTGCTGCTTTCCTGTAGTTCAAATCCACCAGGATGTGGTGAAAAGCTCTCCTGTTTAGGCACAGGTCAAAGGGAAGGGAATCTCCTGGTGCTTCCCTGCTGGAGGAGGGAAGTTGGGGTTGTCTGTGGCACCCCTTCCCTACCTCCTGGGCTCTCCTCCCTTCCCCCGGCTGGCTGAGGGTTTGATACATCAAGCAGAATTTCTGATGCAGTCTCTGGGCAGGGAGCCAGCCCATCATAGAGCACTTGTTTAGGATTTGCAATCAGGCTTCCAAGGCCAGGAGACAGGAGACTGCTGAAAGGGGACTGGGAACCTGGCAGGAGCACCACTGCAGATGGAGGAGGAGCTCCCACCAGGGTTTGCCAACACATGTGGGGGCATTTCAGGTGAGGGGGTCTGACCCTGGAGTGCTCCATCCATCCCCACTGCAGATGCTGATTAGCAACCCCAAGCAATGTTTTCCCTCCATGTCTGTCATCTGTGATGGAATTTATTGATTCCCCTTCTCACAATAATCTTTTCCAGCAAATGCCAAACAGCCAGAGAAGCACACACAGCCTGGTACTGAAAAGATGGAAGAAACCAGATATCTGTGCCCACTGTAAAAATCCCTCTGCCAGGACATGATTTCAGGAGGAATGTCTCAGCATCACCAGCCCTGGCTGAGCCAAAGTCAGGGAGAAGGTTCACAAACCCTTGGCTAAATTGAGAAAATCATAACTCGGGAATTCCCCCAGTTATAAAGTTCATTTTATTTGTCTATCAGTGTTGGAACTTTTAGGACTATTCAAGCTTTTCTCTGCAATCACAAGGGTTTTGTGAAAACTAAGGTGCTTAGAAAGTAACTTGAACTTTGCAGTCGGGCTTGCAGGGCGAAAACAGTTATAAAACTTTCAGTAAAATGCCCAGATCTGCTTCAGAACCAGACAGAAATTCCATTAAACCCTGGGGGCAGCAGTACCTCGGTTTCTGGTTCTGATCCATCTGGTGAGGATGTGGATCCAAATTTAGTGATTCATTGACTGCAAAGCCAGCAAAGAACATTTGGATCATCGATCTAACCCACGGCAAAATACAGGCTGTAGCACATCCCTTAATTTATTCCTGTTCAATTTGTTAAGGGAAAAAACCCAAACACTCAATCTGATGTGCAGTTACAAGTGAGGGTGAACTTGTCAGAGCCATTTCTGTATTACTGCAGTGGTAGGGATTCTCACAAGTGCTTTTAGTTGGACTCTTCCCTTCATTGCGTCTCCATACCCTTCTCTCTCCAGCTCTTTCAGCCAACATCTCTTCTGCCTTTCAGTATTTTGGATAGTGCTCAAGTAATTTCTTCACCTCCTATTTATTAAGCTAAACAGATTGGTCTGGTTAAACTGATGGTCTTTGCAGGTCCAGGCACCTTCTCACTGCAGCGGGGATGGAATGTGGTCACTGGGGATGGAATGTGGTTGCCCACCCAAAGTGGTCACTCCAGTGAGGCCCCTCTCTTGTGTTTACAGCCAAACCACTGCTGTGTTCAGTTATTTGCCATCCAGCTGGGTGCCTTTGCTGTTGGGAGGTACCTGCTTGGGTCATCCTTGCACATAAAATTGTGTTTGTGCTTGGTTTGAAGTACCAGGAGCTGGTTCTGCTGTGGTCATGGCTCTCTGGAACAGGCATCCAGACGAGGAGAAGAGAAAGCCCTTGTCCTCTCTTTGCTTGCTGTCTCAGTGACACTGGTCCCAGTGCTCAGCCATCTCCAGCTGGCTCTGCATCCCCTTGGAGGGGCAGGATGGCTCTGTGGTGCTGTCACTAAGCATTTATCCCGTTAAGTACAGCACTGCCTCAGGGCATGGGTGTATCATGATGGGTGAATGCCACAGGAGGAAAGGAGGGAGCCCAGGGCAGCTTCTCCATTCCTGGAGGTCAGCAAGGAGGAAGTTCTTGCTCTGTCCAGCCTTCTTCCTGAATACTGACCTAGCTTTACTCTGACCAGGAGCCAAGCCATGATATTCTGAAACATAGTCCCTGCAGACTCCCTAAGAAAGGAAATTATAAATTCATATATATGGTCAGAACTCTGTGGTGCCGTCCTGGCAGCTTCCAAGCAAGACCAGATTTGCAAGAAATTGGTGGATTAGGAAGAAAGAGAAAGAAATGCCCTCACCAAGCCCCTCGAGACCCCAGTGACCCTGTTCTGACAATACAGATATGCTTCAGGTATTGTCATGCTTCTCTTTGGAGGCTGTGTGATGAAAAATCCAGACAGTGCAGCCCGGTGCTGGTAAAGGTCATGGGGTGGATGAGATGCCCAGGCAGTGCAGAGGAGCTGATCCTGCCAGCTGAGCCTCAGGGCAGCCCAGACCCGGCAGAGAGGCTGGGGAGCTGCATGGCAGATGGATCAGTCTGAATCCAGCAGAGCTTGCTCAGCCCAGAGCCCCAGAGATGGTTTGGGGCCAGATGTGTCTATTTTTTCCCCTTTCATTCTTGCACTGTGAGAGGAGGGATTTCCTGAGCCAGGCAGGGCAGAGGACATTCCATCAGGGATGGGTAGAGCAGCTTGGGAGCTGCTGCCCTGCAGAACCATCCCTCCTTGGGCAGCCTGGCACATGGAGGGGGCTCAGCCTCTGTCCCACTCCTCTCCCAGCCCTGCCAGAGCCCACCAAGGTCTCACTGAGCCAGCAGCACATCTGCCCAGTGAGGTGGAAACATTTAAATGCCAAATAACCCAACAGGAGTGACCCATGGAAGATGCCAGGCAGAGGGAACAGCACAGACGCCCCTGCATCCAGCGTTTAGACACAGGTCCAGCCTGGCATTAAACACTCCTCTTTATCACTCCATGCTGCTAATCTGCCTCTGTTCTGCCCAGATACAGCAGCTGAAGTCCGTGGTCTTTGGTGGGTGCTGTGCTCAGCCTTCATCCCTTCACAGCTGATGAGCTCAGGCATCTCTGAGCAGCCAGCAATGCCCTGCTCTCCCGGCTTCCCTGCCCCCCTTCCTGCCTGCTTCCTCTACAGGAGCATGTCCTGCTCCCTGCAGTGTCCCCTTGGATAAAGGACAGGCAGGGACAGGCTGGGACTCATCTGCCTGTGGCTGGAGCAGGCACTGGGGTATTTCCAGGGGCCTGCAGGGTGTCTCCATCAGACCATGGTCTGATCAGCCCCTCGGCACCAGGCAGCACCGATTTGCTCAGGTCCTGGCTGGCTGCTGGGGATGCTGTGAGCCCTGCAGGCATCAGAGTGCAGCCCTTGGGGAATGTGCAGCGAGCTGGAGTCCAACCCTCGAGCTGGAATCCAACCCTCGCAGAGCCAACAGCGAAACCCAGCCTGAATGCAGAGCGAAAGAGAAAAGAAGTGCGAGGGCTGTAGAATGGGAAGAGGGGGAATAAACATGGGAAATGAGTCATCCTTATGTCTGTCACTCCGGGAACAACTTCCCATTGCCCCTGCCTGCAGCTCAGAGGGGACAGGAGCTGCTCCACTCGGGCAGAGCTGGAGAAGCAGAGCCAGGCTCTGGCCCGAAGGGAGCTCCCAGGAAATGGTGAGTGTGTTTGCCTCTAACACGCCTTGACAGGAGCACTGGCTGGGAAGGGGAAGGTGGGGGAGTGAGGTGAGTTGTTGGGAGGAGCAGCAGGCAGGGAGAGCCCGGGTCTCCTGCTCCGGGTTTGGTGGAAGATGGGGTGGGAAAAAGAGGAATGAGATGAAATCTCCTTTTTTCCTCCACTTTGAGGAAACCTCCATGCTTTAACCTGGAACAGAGAACCATTTCCACCTGCACAGGGATGCTGGCAGATGTACCTGATCTCGGTCCACACTGGGAGGTGTGATGGTGGGAGACCCTCTGAGCATCACAGCATCAGACCCTTTTTTAATTTTTTTTTTTTGTCAGTTTACCTCTTTGAAATTAGTGGGGTGGAACTCCAAGCCCAAACAGCACTGAGGCCAAGCAAGGAGCCCAGCCTTTGTGGGCTGGGCCATGCTGCTGCTCCTCAGCCCAAGGCACTTTTCTTCCTCCAGCTCATCCCATTCAGTGCTGCAGGTGCTGCTGCATGGGCTCTGGATGTGCTGATGGTACCTGTGGTGCTGTCATGGGGTACAGGGGTGTTTCAATCTGTCAGAGCCCTTCTGGGAGGTGGATGAGCCATCCTCAGGGCTGCTCAGCTCCTTTTCCCCAGCAGCACAAGCCCTTTTCACTGTGCTCTCCCTCTTGCCTGCATCTCTCCCCAGCCTGTGCAGCCCCCCAGTGAGGCAGCCCTGCTCAGTATTTGATGCTGAGTACACATTTCCCAGCTCCCAGGGCACAGTGTTTCCAAGAGGAGAACTCCAGGCAGCCTGTGTTTGCACTCAGAGCTGCTTCTAATCATCTAGAATATAGCAAATCTATTTTTAGTTGTTGTGGGTTTTTATTTTAATTAATTGCACAATTCTGCTTTCCACTATTTTATCACCTCCCCATGACCACTTACCCCACACTGATGCTTGTTCAGCCAAAAAATAAACCCCCCCCCCCCCCAAACAGCAAAATGCCTGATTCATTGGCTCTTCAATGTGTCATGCCATCTGTGCTTTTTGTCAGCTCTTACACCCAATAGTGCCACATTTAGGGAACTAAATGGAATGGAGGGGTTCATTTCCAGAGTGGACTTCTTCGAGCTGCCGCTGACTCCACTGGAGAGAGGGTGAAGATTCTTTTGAAACCTGCATCTTTCATTAATGTCAACGAGATAAGGCTGCAAACAGCTCATTTTCCAGGTCAGGGAGCCTAATGCCTGCAGGAGATTTGGGAAGTTCAGAAGGAGTAGGAGGGGGCACATAAGTTAAAAGAAAAATGGGGGGAAAAAATAATGAATTCTAATTATGGAACTAAAGAAACTGTTTCCATGGGACTGGTGGCATTTGTCCAGAGTTCACTACTGAGTGAGGGTGGGTAATCTGGGCAATACAGCACCTTCCAAGCCTGTCTTGGCCCTGCATGTGGCCTCAACAGCTGCAGTGGGGAGCACAAGCCACCTCCAGCGTGCTGGGTTTGAAGCCCAGCAATGAGCTGTCCCCAACCTGGCTCTGCTCTGTGCCCATCGTGTCTGAGGCACATCTGCTCCCACACTGGGAGCCTCCTGAGCTGGTGTAATGAGCTCACTCTTCATTCCTGGGCATTTTCCTCCCTGTTTGCCTCTCCCCATGTGCTCAGCCATGGTTGTGGGAGGCTGAGTCCGGCTTGTGACTGTTTCTGATCCCGACCTCCAGGCTGGGCTCTGGAGAGCAGCCTTGTCTCCTGCAAGCAGCCCCATGTGTGTGAAGTCACGTGGATCTGGGCTGCAGGAGCAGATGAGGCCAAGGGCTTTTTTGGCTTTCTCCTCTTTTCCTCCCCCCCTGCCCCTAGAACTGCACCCAGGTTGTTTTTCATCTGTGGTTTTGATAACATGTTTATATAAACACCCCAGCTGGAATCTGCCTCCGTCCCTGGAGACACTGCCTGCCTCCAACCTGGAGCAGACCATGTCCCCAAGGGTGCTCACACCATCCTCAGCCTCCTCCAGCCTTAAGGGACAGCAGCAGAGATGCCACCTCGGGGACAGAAAGGACCTTATGGTGGCAGGGGACATCCAACTGCTTAAATTCGTTTTAAATGCAAGCTTTGGGGTTTGATTTGGTTCTGCTGCTGATGGTTCAGGTTTGTCCTTGTGCCCTGCCTGCACAGGGCTCCTCTCTGCTCACCTCTCTGCTCCTAATGGGCTGCTAACGTTTGGTGGTAGGAGCAAGGCAGATAATTGTTTTCCTTTCCTTATTAATAGATATAAAATGCCTGCCCAGGGGGCTCACTTTCAGCTCATTTACTGTGCATCTGATGCCAGATGTTAGCTTTTTACAATGCCAAGGTGATCTCTGATGCTAAAATTGTCACAGGCAAGACAAGACTTGCTCTTTGGTTTTGTGTTTTAAGGAAATTGTAGATGTTAATATAGGATTTGGGGACTGGGTGGTTTTGCGTTGGAAATCTGAAGGATTGTTTCTCTTAACACCAGGTCAACAGGGAAATTCCTGATCTTTTTCAGAAAAATGTGAAAGGAGCAAGAATGGGCAAGAGCTAATCCTTCCTTTGCTCTTAAATACAGCACTACCTGGATTTTACAGTGATGCCTCTGGTTTAAATCCAGTGCTACCTGGCTCTGAGGGGAAGGGCATGATGAAAAAAAATGCTTCATATTAAAATTTCTTGCTCCTCTCATCTCAGCCTCAGTCGGGTGGCACTCTGCCATGCCTGCTGTGCTTTTGACAGCCCCAGGGTCCCCAGAGAGCAGCCAGTGCAGGCTGGTGCATCAGCTGCAGGCTCCATTCCATGGGCTCTCCTGGGGCTGTGTTTGCTCCTCAGCCAGGGCAGCCTGAAGGATTTAGAGGGCTCTGTGAGGGACCAGAGAAGGACAGAGCCAAGGTGGTGCTGCTGATTTGCAGGTGGCAGGTGCAAGGCTCAGGGGCTGGGGGTGCAGCAGCAGGAACAGTCCCCAGTGCAGAGACACCCAGCTGCAGCTGGAGCACCGAGGGCACCCGATAAAGTTAACCCCTTAGCTGCCTGATGCTGTGCCCACCCGAGGAGGGAGGATTCGATGTGCATGAAGGGGAGGAAGGAAGCAAGCCAAGGTCCGAGTGGGTATGTAGGTCATGGGATTGTCAGGGAATAGGGCTGGGGATGGGGCTGCTGGCCAATGGCACTGTCTGTAGCTGTTCCTGAAGGATGGGCCCCTGGCAGCACCGGCAGCAGCAGCTCTGGCTGCTGATTCACCCTGCCAGTGCTGGCAGCAGCAGGAGAGGGAAGGGGAACAGCAGAGACCGGCACTGGGAAGAGGAAGGGGAACAGCAGAGACCAGCATTGGGAGGGGGAACAGCAGAGACCAGCAGTGGGAAGAGGAAGGGGAACAGCAGAGACCCAGCATTGGGAAGAGGAAGGGGAACAGCAGAGACCAGCAGTGGGAAGGGGAACAGCAGAGACCCCAGGACAGTGGGACCCCCCACGCCTCAGGGGCCAGGGCTGGCTGCTGAGGCTGTTTCATTAAGAAATCTCCATGAGAGGAATGGAAAGTGCAAACAGCAGAGACCAGCAGTGGGAAGAGGAAGGGGAACAGCAGAGACCAGCAGTGGGAAGAGGAAAGGGACAGCAGAGACCAGCAGTGGGAAGAGGAAAGGGACAGCAGAGACCCAGCTTTGGGAAGAGGAACAGCAGAGACCCAGCAGTGGGAAGAGGAACAGCAGAGACCCCAGGACAGTGGGACCCCCCACGCCTCAGGGGCCAGGGCTGGCTGCTGAGGCTGTTTCATTAAGAAATCTCCATGAGAGGAATGGAAAGTGCAAAGGGAAGTGATAGAAAAAGCACCAGACGAGGGATCTTCGGTGGTTTTTTTTTTCTTTTAACGGCAAATTAACCCCTGGTTTTAATGCTGTCATGCCTTCCAATCTTGAAATGTGGGCAAACGAGGCTTTTTGCTTTCTGTGCATCATTTGACGAAAATCAAAGCTAGCAGTACTGAAGGCTCATTTTATTCATCTTCTGAATGAAAGGATTATTAGAACTGCTCTTTGGCTTGTTCTCCATGCCCTGAACACCTCCATGCACACATGCCTGCATCCCTTGAGTTGCCCTGACATCACCTTTGACCGTAAAAAAATATTGCCAGTGCAAAATACTGACAGGCAATGGTGAACACCACACGTTGCTAAAGCACATGGCACTTGTGCTGCTGATCCATGGGCAGGTTTGGTGGGGAATGGTCTCTAGGGAATTTATTGAACACCATGGAGGAGACACTGGGATCTGTTGGGGTGCCCAGACTCGTTCAGAGCCCTGGCTTGGCTTCTCAGCAGTGCAATTTGTGCTGACTTCAGCAGAGCAGCTTGGGCCAGAGTCTTCTCTTGGCAGCACTGGTGCATCATCTCTCTGATGCTTCTGGGTTCCCGAGAATTTGATGAGTCTGGGTTCCCAAGAGAGCATGGTGGGGCTTCAGTTTCACACAGTTCTCGTCCAGGGTGAGATGGGACTGGTGGGAAATGCAGCTGATGAGCTCTGAAAATCATCTCCTGAAGCACTTTGCTGGATCAGGGCTGTGGGGAGGGGGGTCACTTAATTGGGTGAGGAGTTGTGCTGGGGTGATTTAGGAAACCCAGCATGAGCAGAGCCCTGTGTAGCAGGGCAGCCCTGTAATGGTCAGGCAGGCCTGGACTCACAGCATTTGACCTTAACAGGGAGCCAGGGTGAGTGGCTGCTCCAGGGCTCCACAGCCTGTGTCTGAAATCCCTCCCTCCCTTTCTCCCCCCAGCCAGCTTGTCAAAAAATAAAATTAAAAAAAAAAATCAGTAAATTGCAGACAATCACTCTGCTGAGTGTGGGGGTCCTGGTGGGCTGCAGACCTCCCCCTGCTCTCTCCCTGCCTACTGGTCACATCCAGAAGGAACTGGGCAGTCCCTGGTTGTCCTTGTCCTCCTAAACCCACTGTTACTGCTACAGGCCACTGGTGTGACTGGCCTTCTTGCAGCCCCTTGCCAGCTGCAGCCTCAACACCTTTGTTCAGGTGCCACTCATGAGCCTTTGCTGTGTCAATCTACTTTTTGTGTCTGTCCTGGATTCCTGCTACTGTCCGTGCCAGGGAGGAGCTGGTACCCAGACGTTTTCCTCTGCTCCATCTGCCCTCCACAGCTCTGAGACCCCAGGGCATGCATGACCCGTTGGGCAGAAGGTTCAGGGAGGTCCTGCTGCCCCACTTGCCTATGCAAGATCTCTGCAGATGAGGGATAAAAGCAGTCTGCCACAAGGAGAGGGTTTTGCCAGGATAAATACCAGCCCCTTCCCAAAGCAGTGCTGGAGCTGGGGGTGGCACACAGGGAAGGTGGGTGAGCAGAGCTGCTGTGACAGCTCCTCACTTCCAGCTCCTGCCAGGTGCTGAGCAGGCAGGTGGAGCTGCCTGCCATGTGCCATCTCATTTCCCATCCCCACCACCACCACAGTCCCATCCATGCTCCTGAAACCTTGTCAGCTCTCAAGGAATGGTCTTTACCAGGGCCTGAGAACCAAACAACTGCCCCTGGCATTCCTGCTGAGGGAGCAGGCTGTGCTGGTGATGGCAGATATGTCCCTGTCATTGCTGCAGAGAGCTGAAATCAGCTCTCTGACTAATTAGGAGGGTTGGGGAAAAGCAGATGAGGGGATTAAAGAGAAATAAAATTGATGCTAGGAAATAGAAATGACAGTACCTGTCGGCTGGGACTAAGCGGGTGGGCTGAAGAGGAGGGTGATGTAGACAAGTGCTGATGGGTTTCACTCCTGAAGCTGTTAAGGAAGAAAGGTGATTTGGTGTAGAGAGCTGCAGCTGCAGGTGCCCGAGCCATCACAAACCTGGGTTTGCTGGGGCTGGGAGATGTGGTACCCCCAATGCATTTGCACAGGGAAGGGGCTGTGTGGGGTGACACAGGGAGCAAGAGGTGAGCAGAAACAAGAAATGGCTCGTGGGTGTTTGATGCTTTGGCAAAGGAAGAAGGATGGGTGGGGGATGTCTAGGAGGACCCTCCAACACACTGTGGTGCTGTTTCTAACACAAGAGCCCGTTTTTCTTTACTGTTCCCCTTGGCTCACTGGTTCCTAATGCTCTTTTCTTAGTGAAATCTGGCAGCATGGTGAAAAATCTGCCAGCATGGTGTGATCCCCTGGCTGCTCTGAGCAGGAGGAGGTGGTGGGCTTGGGAGAGGACAAGGGACAACCCTAGAAAGTGCTGTGGGGCACCTTTCCTCCAGCAGCCTGCTCACTGCAGCCTGGTCAGCCTGGCACAGAGCCCCAGGCAGGGACCTTGCTACACAAGATTTCTGAAGCACGAGGTGGAGGCAGCAACAGGAGCACCCAGAGTGGTGGTTTGAGGGCCAAAAGAGTTTCAATTTTAGCTTTGCCAGTTGCTCTCTTCCTGCCCAGGTGGGTTGCTCGCCTCTGCGGTTTGGGGTTCTCCTCTGTCAGAGGGTGACTGTGATATTTGCCTCCTCTGTGGGCAAACTGGGAGGGTCAATCAACATTTGGGTGGTGACCTGAGGATGGGGAAGTTGTGTACAGCTGCACCATGGACATCTGACTAGAACCAAATACATATTTTTATTCAAAGACAATGACAACCCTTTAATGTTATGCCTTGCAAATTGCCCTCAACTCTTCTGCCTCTCACGGTTCCCTCTGTGTCTCCTGTTTTGTAGCCCTGCTCTTGGATATCATGATCGTGGCAGGTCTGCAGAAGCTGGCCAAGCGGAAGGGCCCGTATGACATCAACCCTGGCCTGTTGGACTACCTGACCATGGACACCTACGCCTTTCCCGCCGGGCACGCCAGCCGGGTGGCCATGCTCTCCAAGTTCTTCCTCAACCACCTGGTGCTGGCCATCCCTCTGCGCATCCTGCTGGTCCTCTGGGCCCTCTGTGTGGGCCTCTCCCGCGTCATGATCGGACGGCACCACATCACAGATGTCCTCTCCGGCTTTGTTTTCGGCTACTTGCAGTTCAGGCTGGTGGAGTTGATATGGATGTCTTCCAACACGTGTCAGATGTTGATATCCATCTGGTGAACGCGGAGGACTTGGGAGCTAGAAGATACTTTGAGAGTCCCCCTCCCAGTATTTTCTACGTGTTGTTTGTTGGAAGCAGTTGTAACTTCCATGAGTAGTGGTGTTTTTTAATGTCGCTTCCTCACCCTTAAAAAAAAAAGTTTCTTGTAATGGATTGGGTTTTAGAAATCAAGGGCCGTACCTGTGTTTTGGCCATATTCTCAAGCTCTGTTTGGACAGCAGCCTAACTAAGCTTTACAGGTGAGAGAAATGAGCTCCATGTCTGCCTTCTTTAGGTGGCTCACATTGGCACCTTGATATGTCCTCAGGATGGGCAGTGCCTGAGAGCTTCCTGAGAACACATTTGTGAACTTTTTAGAGGATAAATTATTTTGGCCACAGTGCTTTTTTCCTTTTTGTAAGCCCAGCAGTTGTGTCTTGTATGGAGTCAGGACACTGCTGGTGCTTTACAGATAATAAATAATCATAAAAATCCTGCCCTGTTTGGTTCTTATCATGCGGGAGGGGAGAAAACGAGCCCAGTGTGGCTTTGAGATATGCATTCAGCATGGAGCAGGTCCTGCAGTCTTGCTGCCCAAGGGGATGCAAACTTTTGCTTTGGGTGGGATGGGCCTAGGTGTATGCTCAGGACACTGAAGGAAAACCTGTTCTGTGAGGGTGCATGAGGAGTTTTTGGTCTGGTAAGGGACACACAATGCCCTGACATGGTGCTGTTTCTTCCCATTATTGACAAGTGGCCTCCTTGAAGCCTGGTGGATCCTTATCCAGGTGATGGCCATGCTCAACGTGATGTCTCCAAAATAGATCCCTCCTGATAACTGCCATAAAGAAATCCCATATTTTGAACAGAATGTTCCAGTTCTCTGTGTCCTAGCTGTCTCTAGAAGGCAGTTTGATGCTTGGCAGGTGATGGATACTATCAGACACAGCATCTTTCCTGACTGGATGAATCCTGCCGAATGAAGAGGTCCTGTCATCTCTGTCCTCCTGTGGATCCCAAGAAAAATTCACCAGGCTTGTGAGGCCAGGGAGGAGTCAGCTGGGTCCTGTGCTGTCATCTCGCCCTGCACGTCGGGAGGCCTCTTCCTACAGGGGCTGGTGAGAAGAAGACATTCAGCTAATGACTGTTGCAAGCTGCTGACATTTGTTGCTCTTTGATGATTAATATGAAAAGAAGCTAAACAGAAAATCTATCCCTGGCATGTGTCTCCAGCTGGGATGTCAGCACAGAGCCCTGGGAGCTGCTGGCTTCCCGCGCTGCCGGCTCCGAGGCTGGAGCAGGAGCGTGGTGAGGAGGGCACCCATGTCCTTCAAAGGCAAGCCTCCCACGGAGCTCACAGATGAGCTGTCCCCTGGGAAGGGCTGTCATGAGCGTGTTGGGAAAGGGGAGAGCTCAGGGTTGTCCCTGGAGGCTGGAGCAGCAGCAGGCAGAGCAGCGGGGGTGGCGGGTGCTGTCCTGCTTCCCTCCTGCTGCTGTGTGTGGGAGCAGGGATGTGCTACCCTCCCATCAGGGTTTTCCTTTGTCAGCCTCCTTCTCCTGCAAACATTTCTGTGAAGAAGTGAGCTGTGGTGCTTTTACTTCCTTCCAGGCATTATTACACGTGGCAGAGTTTATCCTCATCCCTAGCAAGGATGGCAGCACGTTCTGAGCTCTGGCTCTGGGTGATGCACCAATGTGCAGCTGGAGGTGACAGGTTCCTGAAGGGGCAGGGAGCAGGTGATGCCTTTTCTTCCATGGCTTTGTGGGAAACTCTCGCTTTGTAGCTCCAGAATTTACTGAACATTTGCAAATAGATTGGATGATTCTTCAGCTATGTCACCAGGTCCAGGATTCCTTGCACTTGTGTTGTCTTCCCTTGGAATATCCAGGGTGGCAGAATGGCTTTGTAGGAGTTGCTCCTGGTCTTTGCTGGTGTAATCAGGAGAGCATGGCCTGGAGAATCTGCCAGTGTGGGTTAGATCAGCTGAACTGGTCTCATCCCAGCACTTGGTTGCAAAGCAAGGCAGGGGGAGGTGAGCTGGGGCAACTCCCAGGGGTAAGCTGGAATTCACAGGTTAGGGCTTTCTCCCACAAAGAGTTTCTCCAGGGAATCTTCCTCCTCAGCCCTCTGCAGTCTGTGCCCCTTATCCCTCACAGTACTTCAGTGCCCTCAGCAATGGAAGGGAAGCTTTTGGGAGACCCCCCCACAAGATGAGTGTGGATTTGGGCACAGAGGCACCAGCAGAGGCCTGGCAGAGCCTTGCCTTAGCCATGGCTGCCCTCCCAGCAAGCCAAGACATTCCTGATGCCTCTCTCCCTGCCTGCCACGATGAAGGTACTGCTCAGAAACAACCAGCATCGCTGTGGAGAAAAGCAGCTTCTGTCTCTATAGCAACAGCAAGGGATGGTGGGTGCCTGTCCCCTGTCCCTGTAAGCTGGAGCAGGACACTGGGGCTGCTCTGTGCAGATGCTCACCATGGCCATGTGGGGAGACACAAAAGGCCAGATGGTTTGAGCTCCTTCAGGATTGTCCAGGAATGTGAGTGTTTTGCCTGAACCTTCAGTTTCCCAAATTCAGCCTGTGAAGTGTGGCAGGAGGAGTGGTCCTTCCAAGCCAAGACCTGTCCAACCAGAAGGAATGAAGAAGTCCTGACCATGGCATCTTCTGCCTTTCAGTTCATCTGAGAGATTAATTAAGAAAATGGCCAGGAGGAGACAAGTGCAGTGTGTGGGCTGGGGACTGCTGCCATCAGCACTCCATGGTGCCACTGGGAGAGTCCCAGGCTGTGTAATGAGGATTTCGTGTGTGATCCTGCAGGGGACAGTGAAAGGCCCCTCCTCCCCTCGCCCTAATGCTGATTATGCTCAGCAGCAAAAAGAGATTTTAATTTAATAAATTAAAAAAAAAAAAGAAAAAAAAAGGGTTCCAGGGCCAGGGCAAGTAGCAAATCTGGATTATATCTTCGGGCATATGTGGCAATCACGCCTGGGGTGTTTAGTTCTCCTCTCCTCACCTAAGCTGGTGTTTTTTTCCTGACAAGCTGTTTTGTACATTTATAGCTGGGGCTGTGCTGAAATGAAGGCAGGACAAATCCTTTCCCACATCAGGGCTGTGCTGCCCTGCCTGCCGTGGCAGGGTCCTCTCTGTCCCCCAGGACTCACTCGATGTCTGTGTCCTTCCCAGGATGAGGCAGCTGAAGTGGGGGGACCTGCAGGAGATGGTGGAGGGTGAGTTGGCAGATTTGAGGATTGAGGGGAGAATTAGGCTGTCACACAAGGTCTCCCAGAAGTAGCACAGGTGTGGCTCTAGTTCACCCCAGGCTGGGTTTTCTTGGGCAAACACACTCCTTTTCTGTAGTCAGGATGTCTCTGAGGGGGGACCCATGGGTTTATCTGGCTCCCAGGAGCTCAGTGCAGCAGCCCCAGCTCTTGTCGCAGCCCTGACACTGCTCCCTGCAGCACCAAGCCCCACAGGGTGTCCCTGGCAGCTACAAACTCACTTTTGAAGCTCTAAAGTTTCATTCCAATTAGGGGGAATCACCTGCATGGTTTTCAGTTAAGATTTTTAATTAATATGCTAATTAACCATGTAATTTCCAGGCTACACGTTTAATATATTGGGCAAAGCCTAAGGAAACGGGACGGTGTCTCCTCTTCACACACATACATTCCAGAGGGTGCTGCAACACAAAAGATACACAAACACAGAAGATGATGCTTTTTATGTGGTTTTGGTCACCTGAACTAGAGATGCAGGCACCAGTTCCTGCCTCAACACAGAGACATGGCAGAGACATGGACAGGTAGGCTGCAGGAGGGAGCAGGTGACCAAAGAGGTGTTTTTCTCTGGTGTTGACCCAAGTGCCTGGCTGATGTGCCTGTGTCTGCAGACAGTGCTTGATTTTGGGGTGATGCTGGGGCTCTGCCCCCCAGACAGGCAGGGGTGGGGTTGTTTCATTCCATGCCTCGCTGGGAGCAGCAGAGATCTCCGTGCTCGTTCGTTTCTCAGGACACAGGAGTCAAAGCGGATTAAAGGTCCCTCGGCTGATCACATTTATTTCATTATTTCAGTGAAATCCCTTGTAAATACCGCCTCCCTCCCTTTTCTTTTTATAAAAATAGAAGGCACGAAAGAATTGGAGATTTAGGAAAAGTTAATCACAGGAGTCGCTTGAAATCCATTAACCTCACACAGCCTGAGCGAGGCTGATCCGTGCCCAAACCCTGCTGCAGAGAGGAGATGCTGAATGGCCTGGGGGGGCCCCAATCCTGCCAAAGAAGAATTTTCCCTGAAAAATACCTGGTTCTTAGCAGGCTGGGTGGTATTACAGCCTTTGTTCACAGTCTGGCCATGATGAAGTGCTAATTGCAGTGTTGGAACAAATTGGCTGAAGCTCCCAGGAGGCTCCAGAGCTCTGGGATCACGTGTGGGAACCCTGCAGCAGATGTTGCTGGCCAGCCTGTGGGCTCAGGGCCATTGGAAATGCCACTGCTCTTTCCTTTACACTGTGATTCCTCTGAGCTTCTCTGGAGGATGGGACTTGGGCTTTGCACAGGGATCTATCCCAGTTTTTCTAACAAATTGCAAACAGGTGCAGCTGGTCTCCATTCCCCAGAAACTGCCCTGAGTCCCCATCCCTCCAACCTCCCCACACCCTTGGGACTCTCTCTGACTTCCTCTCTTCTCCCAGGACCAGCAGTTTTGTGCAAGACTCTTAGTGCTGGTAAGCCAGACCTGCAGAAATTAATTAAATGAAAAGCAATGGGAACAGAAGCTGAGAGCTGAAATGATGGATGTTCATGAAACACTTGCCCAAAGTGCTCTAGGCATTCAGTGATGTTTGCTTCCAGCCAAGGACCTGTGCAATAGTTAAACACACTCAATGCAGTGGCGATTAAAGAATCAGCCTCTGCTATCTGGGTGTGGGTGCCCTCTCTCCATTGCAATTTGCACCTTGGAGCTGCCAGCACTGGTTTGTCATGGATTGCTTCTCCTGGTTGTGGGGGGCTTTATTTGCTTTAAATCCTAACCCTTGAGTTGTGTATTAATAGCACGGTAATGCGTCGCTTTTGTGCCCAGCACATGCCAGGGGTTATATAAAACACAGATTAATGGGAATCAGCATGTGGAGGGATGCCTTGGAAGCGGAGGCAGGAGGGAGGTGGCAGGTCCAGAGGGTAGAGAAGGTGGCTGAGTGGGTTCAGAGCACTTCCTGGCAGGATTTGCTCCGGTAATTGTTCTGCAGCCCCCAATTCAGGCCATTTCCTGAAGCAGCATGTCTGTGATCAGGGGTCTTTTGTCCCTGGGTGATAACAAGAAGGCAGAAAGGGAGTGTGGGAATTTGAATGGAAATGGCTACTTTTTGCCTTTTTTGCCTTTTTTTTTTTTTTTTTTTTCCCCAGCTGATATGCATTTCTGCAACTGCAAAAAGGCAAACGGAGTACAGGCAGGAAGATGAATGAACAAGCACTCATCCAAAGGAAAGGCACATCTTTCACCAGGGGTAAATGAGGCACCATTCCCAACATGGCTTGTTTCTCCTCTCCCATCAGAAAGAGCAAGGTGATACTTGGGTTAAGGCTGAGAATTCTCAGAAGCTCCCTTCCCCTCTTGCAGTGATCTGTAGGAGATCAGTGCTGGTTTCCAGGGATGCCATGCACAACCCACAACAGCGGTTCCTCACTTTGGGGCAGAAAAACCTCCCTCTTGCAGACTCCTCAGCCCAGAAACATTCAAGATGTGCTGAAGGGGCAGCAGGGACACTGATCCAAACCCCTCCTGCTGCTATTCCTCGGGGCAGGGGCAGGGCAGGAGAGAGGGAAAGCAACAGGTTTCTGGGCACCTGCCTCTGATGTGACCTTCCCTGGGAGAGCATGACCCCGGCAGCTCTGCCCTCCCCGACGGGAAGATGCCTCCCACCCCGGGAGGAAGGCACAGCTGGACTCCAACCATCAATCACGTTCCACCGGGAAGGGCTTGGATGGCTTGTAGGATTCCTGGTGGGGTGACTTTTTTTCAAAGCCTCCTGCAATAACAGCAACCGTTGCTCAGCTTCCTTTCTAGATAACCTTTTTCCTGCTGCCCAACATGCTTATCTGCTGCAGACAGGCTGGCAAGATGAACCGGAAAGCTGATACCTTATCTCTCCCTCTCAAGGAGCCTATTTAAGTGCTGGAATGTGTTGAGATGGTTAATGATTGTTAAAATCCAAGTGAGGAACATGGACCTCAGGACAGGTCCTGCTGGGAGGGAGCACTTAGTCAAAAAGGAGATTGAGGGACTACAGCTTTTCCAGGCTCTTCTATCTTTTATCTGCCGAAAGATGCATCACCTAAAATGTAAAATATTTATTTAAAACTAAAGGGTATAGACTGAGTTTCTGGCTAATCTGGGGGTTACCACTGCAGGCTGCTCCCAACTCAATGAGGTTTGCTGTGTCCCTTGGAGATGGTTTTATCTGTGTCCCAATTTACTCACTGCAGGATATACACTGCCCCTGCAAGGGATGCAGTGTGTGATTCCTCGCTCACCCTTTAATCTGACTGCTGTGGGAAGCAGCAAGATGCTCACACATTCATAAAGGTAAATAGGATTGGAGAGCTATCGGGCTAATTGAAACGAACGGGGCTCAGCGGCTCAGGCAGCCTGATACAATGAAATGAGACCTCTCTGGGGACACAGGAGTCAAGCAGAGCTTCAGCACTTCACTTATTTCAGCCACTGCAAGTGGCAGCTACAGCAACGGCAATTGCAGGCGCTGGGATTTGAGCACTGTGACAGGAGAGGGGCCAGGGAACACCGGCGTGGCCGGGGTGATGTCTGTAACAGCTGCTGGGGATGGGTGAGAGGCTTATTTTGGTCCTGACCTGGGTGAAAAAATAGCTGTTGGAGATGTTGCCAGCCTGAAACACTCTGCCAGCAAGAGCCAGAGTCCTCTCCTTCCTGACAGGCAACTGTGTTCCAGCACACCCAGGGGTGGATAGGATGGGGAAAGGGGAGCAGGGCCAGACAAACCCTGACACCAGTGGCTTGTGGGGCTGAGGAGCTCTGGCAGTGCCCAGATCCCAGCGTGATGGGAGCTCGTGTGTGTGCGAGGTGTGCCTGCACCCCCTGCCCTGGCAGCACCCCTGAGGGCCAGGCTCAGACCTGGGGATGGTCCTTTGCCACTCCATCTGCTCTTGGACTCACAGTGCTTGTGAGAGAAGCTGTTCAGCTGCAATGCACACCGCTACCATGGGCTGCTGCATCTGAAAGTTAATCTGTTCCACATCACCGACTACTTTTCCATAGTGATGCATAAGGAATCACCCCAGAGCAGAGCTCAGCCTGTCTCAGCCAAGAGCTTCAAGAGAAACACAGGTGATGCTGTGGCAGCCAGGCTGGGACAATGTGCTTTTTGGGAGGTCTGATCCTATCCCAAGCTAGCTAGAGCTGCCCTATTCCCTGAGGCTTTTCATCCCCTGCAAAACTCTTGAAATTAGACACTGAAATGCAAGATCCTCCAAATTCTCTTTGTATCTTATGAGGTCCTTGGCTCCATCCCATTGTGTAGGAGCAGATGCCAGCCTCAGTCACAGCCTTTGTGGGGGTTGCAGAGAGGACCCTGCAGGGAAGCAGGATGGGAGACCTGTGGTACTCATTTTTCTCTCCATGATGTGGATTTGATCACACTGATGAGGAACAGGGCTCTTATGGCTGCTATGTCCTGACATAGATGATCAGTCCTGTGTGTCTCTGCCCCTGCCCTCCTTTTTTAATTCCTTTAGGACAGCACTTGTATTTCTGGGGTCATTGCAGCTCCAGTCCAAACTCTGCATCCCTGCTGGGTGCAGTGACTGCAGGATGGGGCTGAGCTGTCCTGCAGAGAGAACCAGGCCATCTTAGCAGTTGTCCCTGTCAATGTAAAAAGCAGGAATGAGGGAGATCCATCTGAGCTGCTCGGCGCCTGTCTTGTGATCCTGAAACCCAAGAGCCCCCCCTGACTCAGCAGGTTATTAATAACCCCCTGGCTGTGCTCCCACCCTAGCGCCTGCCAGCTCTGGCACCGCCTGGCTCTCCTCCATGGTGAAGTGAGATGCACATCCCAGGCAAGGGCAGGAGCTCCTTCCTGCCAGCCCCCGCACGCCATGCTCACCCGCAGGGCTGGGCAGAAATGGTGTGAGGCTCGTGGAGGGGTCTGGAGAGACCCAAGGCTGCACCTCCTGCAGCTCAGGAAAAGCTCCTGCTGAAGTCAGCCTCATTGCATCCTTGTCCCACATCCTGGTTTTTATGTCTAAAATCAGTTTTTTATCAAAATCAGTTTTTTATCCTAGGTTTGTTTTTTGTTTTAGTGGGTGTTTGTTTGTTTGTTTGTTTGTTTAATCCTGGTTTTAAAATCAGTTTTTTATCCTGGTTTTTATGTCTAAAATCAGTTGTTGTCCAGGCTGCAGGACAGGTGAGTTTGGCCTCCTGGAGTGTGGCATCAGCAGTGCCACCTACCCCCTCCTCAGGCTGGGACACACTGGGTGTCCCCAGGCTGCTGCAAGCCCTGGTGGCACTTGGCCCGTGTCTATTTGGACAGGACAGGGTCTGCCAGCCACTGGGTTTCCATCTGTCTCTGCTGAACCTTTTCTGTGGTCACAGCCTTTGCCTCCTTTGCTCCTCTTCCCTGGCTTGTGAGGGCAAAGCAGATGAGTCACAGATCCCTTGGAGATGAGCTGAACGGAAAGAACGGCACCTTCAACAAAACTGTGGTGATGATGCTGACTTTGGTCAGTTCCAAAGGGTTTGGTCGGTTCCCAGCCTGCAGGCAGCCTGCTGGGGGTCCCTCAGCGCTGGTGGTCCCTACCAGCCCTGGTGAGCACAGACCAGGGCTGCCCAGGTTTCCTCGTGCCCGGGGTGGGCTGTAGCACACCCACATCCCCACCACATTACTCCAAGAGCCCTGGCCCGGGGCTCAGCAAAGCTGCGGGGTGATTCGGTGTGAGGTGAGTCCGGCTGTGCCCCCCCGGGCTGCTGCTCACTCGCCAGGCTCATCAGCTCTGTCTGAGTTCCAAATAGCAAAGTGGAGGTGCCCACAGCACCAAGACAAACCCGCTCCCACGCGGCAAAGCATCTGCTCGACGCCTCTTTGAGGTGGCAAAGCATCTGCTCGGCCTCTTCTTTGAGCACCATCGGGGGTGTGAGCCCAGCGTACCGCGGGGACCCTGGGCTGTCCCCCCGACACAGAGGGTGGAGATGCGGGAACGGCGCTGGCCGCTGCCGGGGCCACCCTCCGAGCCCTCCGGCCACCGGGGCACGCTGCAGCCGGGACTGGGGACACTGGGGACAGCGGGGCTCGCCCGCCGGCTGCTCCAGGCTGGGTTTGTCGCTCCATCTAGTGGGGACGCGGCGGGATGTCGCCGCCGCCCCGGATGGCGGCCCCGGGAGGGCAGCCCCGAGCAGCCCCGGGACGGCGATGACCCGGGCACTGCGACCCCCCCGCGTCCCTTGTGCCCCCACCACGAGCCAAAGTCCCGTGGGAAGTTACACCCCGAGCCATGGGGCTGTTCCCGAAGGGAGCGGGGATACAGGGAAGGAGAAGCAGGAGGGATGGAGTTTTGGGGCTGATGCTGTGTTTTCCCTGAGCAGAGGTAGTTAGCACCCACTGAAATATTTAGGAATTGTGTTAATAATTAAAGAAGAAGCTAAACTCAAAAGGGACCACGTGTGATCTCCTGAGACGGAAGGGACAAATCTAGTAACGAGAAAAAACCACTCAGTAGAGAGTTATTTCATTTCCCCAAGAAAAAGGAAATTCTGCAGCTCCAGAGGTGTTCCAAACAACGGCCTTGGTTTCAGGGCTGAGGAAGTGCATCCTGCAGCCTGTTAATTGCAGTTACCATTTCTGTCTCTGCACGTGTGCAGGATTCACATGCTGGCTGGGCTGTGATCATCCCGTCACTGATCAGAGCCACGCTCGGCAGGGACAGCGAGATCTGGCTTGTTTACAGCAGGGGCTGAAGCTCTACCAAAATCTATCCATTCTCATCAGCTCCAGCACATTCAGAAGCAGCTGATACTTCCCTTGTCAGGGTGAAGCAAGATATTTTTGAGCTGTGAAAGAGCAGCTGTCTTGCCACGCATGGACAGGAGGAATCAGATTGTTGTGATGGAAGGGTAGAACCATGAACCCAAATGTGTCCTTGAACACACATCCTGACCACAACTATAGTCATTATTAGAGTTTCAAGGTAGGAAACAAAATTACTTTGTAGTTTAAACCTGGACTGATCTTCAGATTTAAAGTGAAAGAATTTTGATATATTTATATTGAATTGTCGTAAGAGTCAGGTTGATCTAACACAGGAATGTTTTGCCTTCCTCAGAAATATTCCCTTGTGTTTGGAGATACACCTTGGAGAAACCCATATTAAATAACTCTATCCCCTTATTTATCTTGGATTTTTTTTCCAACCTCTTTGAAGAAGAGGCTTTGATAGAGCAAACAGAGGTGCTAACTGAAAAACACTAAGTCATTCTATGAGTGTTTTTCTGTGTGTTTTGGAAGTGAGTGTTGTATTGAAAATACACCCAAGTCTTTTCCTGACAAAAGTTTAGTACTTGCATGTCCATCTCCCTATTTCTCCCTCTTTTCTGAAGGTGCTAAAAACTCAGCATGTCACCAACAATCTTTAGAGTCTTTTGAAGACCACAAGCTGTCACATTGTTAGAAATGTGTATGATGTTTCTTGATTTTTTTTTTCTTGAATCTCTTGCTATTTAAGCAACCAAGGTTTTGTGAGGGCTTCCAAGTGGATGTAGCAAGAAAGGCTAGGCTTTAAAATCTGCCTAAAGAACAGCCTTGCTGTCTTCTGAACAGCCCAGCCAAAGGAAAAATCACTGAGCCAGGATGAGCAGAAGCAGTAGACTTGTTTTGCACTTATGCACAAGGAAAAACTGAAGTCACAGCCGATGAAGTGCCTCCAAAATACTTGCACTATCAGGCAACTGGTGTTTGGGTTTTGTTGCAAGCAAAGCTCAGTGCTCAGGCCAGCTGAAAGCAATTCACTTCTCATTGGAAGAATAGTTTCTTCCTTTAATCAGCTCTGTTTTAAATGATTTCCATTTTTAGTGCCTTAAATAGTCATTTTGGTTTGTCCTTCAGGCAGCCAGCATTTTGTCATGAAGAATGGAGTGGGTCTGCAGCCTTTAAAAGGACAAACAATAGCCTGGCAAACAAACAATTCCACGGCATCTTGTTTTCATACAGAGCCTGCAACTCCCATGGGCTGCAAAGGAATAAAAATCAACAGCCTCTACCTGATCCAGCAGCTAGAAGAAGCAGTAAGTAACACAATTATTACAAGTAACCCAGTTTGGAATACAGGCCAAGATTCCTGGGTTTTCATACTATTTTTCCACTCCCAGTATTTCATACTCTATTTTGGCTTAGACAGGTGAGAAACTCCAGCTTCCTCTCTCATCAGAATACCTCTTTCTTCTTACAAAGCATCTCTATTGATATTCGGTCTTAAATAAGAGGGGGAAAAAATCTTTTATATTTGAGACCCAATGTCCTTTTGTTCTGCTTGAGGTCTGGCTTTCAAAACATTTCCTTATATTTGGATAACACAGCCTCATACGTGGGATTACAGAGAGCTGCCAGAGCTACTCATGTCTTCTCTCCTACCTCTCAAATATGACAGCTCAACTCTATTGATGTTCTTGCTGACTGGGTTTTGGGTCCTAAGGCCCTGCTCACTTAGTTGCAGGCTTGAATTTCCCTGTAGCTGTCTCAGATAAGCTAATGAAGTCGGTGCAGGCATGAGGCACTCTTGATTTAGACACAACTGAATTTGAAATGATTTTCATGCTTCAGGGCATAAACAGCTCCTACCTCATGGAATTATAAAGCATATTTTCCCCTGGACAGGTTATTCCACAGCTGACCGTTGAGTGTTTCTCCTGCAGCAGCTGATATTGGCTGCTGTCTGAGACAGATGGAAAACTGGAAGGACTGTGACCTGACCCACTAAGGTAAATGTGTACTTTGTGGTGCCAAATGGCCTCTGGATGGGGAACAGAGAAGGATCACTTTGCTTTTTCCAAGTGTGTTGTGGAGTTTTGTGAATGACTGCGAGGGCAGTAAGGCCCTGTCCTGTGGTGCAGGCTGCCGTTTACAGCTGAACAAAGTGATGGCAAAATGGCACAGGAGCATTGAGCCTGTAAATCACCCTGCTTGGTGCAAGGCAGGGGCAGGGATTGATGGATTCAGAGCAAATTTTTGTAGAAGCTGCAGAATATAATAGAAATTCTATTATTTCTAGGAGGCCTTATACCAGAAGACATTTCTGGAGTTGTATATCCTATACCAGGGCTCTAAGTCCTCTGTAATGGGTATTTTGTGTTTGGCAGATTTCTCATGAGTGGAAGGATGAAGCACACAGCAGGATTTCTGCTCTCACTTGTAATTAGTCCTGCAAGGAGGAAGCAGAACACTCCTGAGCTTGGCTCTCTTGTCCAGGGGATAATTTGGTAAGGACTCTGGAACAGGTGAAAAATCAGAGTGGGTGAGCTGTTTTTCCAGAACGGATCCTGCATAGAGCTATGCACTGAATTTCATCCAGATGAAACCTGTTCTTCAGTCTCTGCCCAAACTGCTTCTCATTGTTGACACTCCTCCCTCACAGTCTGCTGTGGGTCTAATCCTACCAGCTCTCACTTTACACCAGTTGATTTAATTTGTACACAGGCTGGTGAGAGGTGGTGCAGGTCTTTTAGAAAGCACCAGAAGGAACTCCTCACCTTATGCCAAGGTCTGATGCATGCGTGTCCCTGTGGACCACATGTAGTTGACCTGGATGTAGAAGAGCCACACTCTCCCCTGTGGTGATAGAGACAAGCTGTGTCCTCTGACTATCCAGACTGTGCCCAGTTTGGAACAGTGATGGGGTGGAAAATCCAGTCCTAGTACAGTCCTGAGCCAGACTTGCAGAATTCCAGAGCTGGCTCTGGCACACTGCTGGGCACAGGTGGAAAAGCCAGGAGCTCGTGGGCACTGCAGTGTACACACCTGGTAATGAATGTACAATTGTCTTTCATTTGTTTACTTTGGCCTTTTGATCGCCACAACAGTTTGCATTAATTTTTTCTTTAATTGCTGCATCTATTCCCTTGGCCTTGGATCGTTGCCTTGGAGATGCACAGGAGACCTTCGGAGAACTGCTTATTACAGCAGCAGGTGTGGATAGTGCTGACCTGGACAAACCCGTGTGAGTCACCTGCTGATGGTGGGGCTTGTAGGTGTCTGCATGACTCACTGAGAGTGAGGGGATCCCACATTCCTCTTCTCCCAAAGGGAGCCTTTGGGTGGCTTCCTGTGCACCTGTAGCTGCTCCCGTGGAGGACACCGGGGTTTGCATGGGCAGGAAGCAGGTTAGAGGAGCTGTTTGTGTGTGTGTGTACTTGTCTGACCAACGGAGAAAGAAAAAATTAAGTGGACCATACTAATGCTCCAGCTGCCAGTGAGCTGATGAGAGCAGGAATTTGGGAATGTTGGGAAGGAGGGTTGGGCTCCTGTAGGGAGAGAAGTGGAGGGCATTGGCCTCCTGTCTCTGGACAGGCAAAACACTTCTAGAGAGATGAGATGAGACACCAGAGGGGCAGGAGTGCTGTAATACTTTGATATGCAGAAAAGGACAACCAGGTGATGGTTTTCAGCAGTGCTGTGCATCTCTTGGTTCCTCAGTGCCTGGCAACTTCAATAGCAGTGCAGATCAACTGTAGGAACATCCCATATGGTCCAGAAAGCTGTTCATGCATTTCTTCCCTCTGCATTACTCTTGGTGACTGTTTGAGATCAGACACAGCTCTCATGAGCAGTGATCCGGCTGCTCGGCCTTACGCTGTTCCTGTAATGTGGAGAGAGGTGGGAACTGTTCCTCCTGAGGCATTGCCTGCACTGGGAAATGTGCAGCAAAATTCCTCTAAAGCCATCTTCCCTTCATGGGCAAGGGCATGTGGGGTGACAGCATGACTGGTGACCCATGAATAAGCTAAATAGTGCATTTGCATGCCCAGATGCTTGTCCCATATATAAATATATATATATGGGTGTGTGTGCACAATTTTTCTGAACTGCTGGACAGTCCTAAGAAATAAATGCATGTGTGTACCTGCAGTTTGGCCTTCTGTCACCAAATGTCACACTGACGGACACCTGTGTGTCTGACAGGGAAGGAGAATTAGCAAGAGGCTGCTCTGTCCTTGAGTGCAAGGAGACCGCATCTCCAAAGCTATAAAAGATCCACTGGGCAGAGGAAGTGCAATTTGCAGTAACTTTTACAACACTCTCTTTAGTGCCAATTTCTTGCCAGTGCTGCTGTTGCTCAGGTTGTGTTGACCTGAAGCTCTTTTTGTCTGAAGCAGGGACTGTGTTTGCTGGTGATGCTGTTGGTATTTTATGGCTCTGTAGAGTGTTTTGGGAGAGGAGTGACTGCCTTGCTCTGCTGCATTCATTTCCATCATCCTTGATGACAGAACAAATTAAAAGATATTTCTGGACTGATGTCCTTCCAAGGGGCAGCTCCTCCAGGATGCCTTTGAACCTGCTGCCCATGAAACCACGGGGGAACAGCAGGCAGCCCTCAGTGATGTTTTCTGGTCCCTTTCAGGCTGGACAGGAATCCTCATGGGCCTGTCATCACTCCACGTCCCTGTCATTGCCCTATAGCTCTGGGGTCATAAAAATGTGAGGGAAAATTTTCCAGTACCCCCTTGGAGACATCGTTCCTGGCACAGAGGGTTCCGGCTCGGGTGGTTGTAGCAATGAGCCCTGCAATGACGACCCTTGCCTCATGAGAGAGATGCTGCAGTCCCCCAATCCTGCTGTTGCCCTCCTCCGGACACACTCCAGCAGCTCAGTGTCCCCCTGAGGGGAGCTCACAGAATCACACATTAACTGAGGTTGGAAGGGACCTCTGGGGATCAGTGCAGGGTCACCTGGAGCAGGTGACACAGGAACATACTCAGGTGGGTTTGGAATGTTTCTGGAGAGGGAAACTCCATGCCCTTCCTGAGCACCTGTTCCAGAGCTCTGCCACCCTCCACATAAAGTTCTCTCTTATGAGGCGAAACTTTCTCTCTTTATGAGGGGAAACTCATAAAGAACTTCCCCTCTCATTATGAGGGGAAACTTTCTGTGTTTCAGTTTATGGCCATTGCTTCTCATCCTGTCACCGGGCACCACTGAAGAGAGTCTGGCACCACCCTCGGACACGCAGGAGAGATACTGACATGGGAGATCCCTTCTCCCCCTTCCCTTCTCCAGACGAACCCGGCCCAGCTCCCGCAGTGTCTCCTCATCAGAGAGCTGCTCCAGCCCCAAATCCTCCGGGTGCTCCCGCAGGACCCTCTCCAGCCGCTCCTTGTCCCCCTGAGGGAGCTCCCCCTCAGCGCCGCCCCCGCGCTGCCGGCGGCGCCCTGCAGGTGGCGCTGCGCGGCGGGGCCGGGCCGGCACGGGAGGAGGGGGAGGAGGAGGAGGCAGCGAGTGCCCGGATCGGCCGCAGCCGCCGCCGCCGCCCCGCGCAATCCGCCGCCATCCGCCGCGCCCCGCGCCCATCGTCCCTCCGCACCCGGCTCCGCAGGCACCCCCGGCTCCCCGCCACCACCACAGGTGGGTATCGGGGGCCGGCGGCGGCGGCGGCCGCGGATATTCGGGGCGGTGAGTGGGGCCGGGGGGGAGGAGGAAGGGGAGGGAGAGGGAAGGTGGGACGAGGCAGCGCTAAAATGGAGCCGGAGCCAGCGGCTGCGGCACCCCGCGGCCTCCCGGCTCGGGCGGCTTGGGGGGAGACTCGCCCCGGTTTCTCGCTGCTGTAGCCGCCGGTGTTTATTGTGCGAACCGCCCCCCTTCTCCCTGCGGGGACGGGGCCGCTGCGGGGCCTGGCCGGGCCCATCCCCGGTGGCGCTGGCGGGGCCGCCCGGGCTCGGGGCCCCTTGTCCGGGCTCCGGGCCGAACCGCCCCCGCCCCACTGCGCTCCCCGGGGGTGCAGCCGGGGCGGGGGGCTCCCCGCCGCAAAGGCAGGTTGTTATTTTTTCGTCGTCTGGAGTGTGACACAAAGATATTTTTGTCGCGCCGTGTGTGTGTGTGTCTCAGCAAAACAAGGGGGGGTGGCATCCAGAAGGCTCGGCCGGTTTGTTATTGTGCTGGAGGTACAAAAGGGCCGCTGAGGCCGAAATGCGGCTGGGGCGGGGGGGAGCGAGGATGGAGTTTGTGCGCTGGGCGAGCTCGTTTGGTAGGTTTGGAAAGATGTTTTAGGGCTTTTTTTTTTTTTTTTTTTTTTTTCAAGAAGGAGTTTCTAATTTCTGTGTGGGAGCAGCTGTGGTGCAAGCTGGGGAAACCCTAATGCGGGTCCTGGGACACGTGCTGAGCATCTTATCCGGGGGGTGGTTTTAGTGTGTTGGTTGTGAATTTAGAGGGTTTTGTCTTTACAAAAGCCCCCCCCGAATCTCCAAATTCAAAGCTGCCTTAAGGGGTTTGAGTGAGCTGGAAATTGTGGGGTATGTCTGGAAAGTTATTAGGTTTCTGTGTTCTGGGTGTGCAAAGGGTGAGATACTCAATGTGTATCTACTCATCAGATAAATATTCGTATATTGATGTTACTGGTGTTTGGGGTGATATGGTACAGTAAACATAAACGTTTAGGGATTTAGTAGTTTTGTTTCTTTCTAGGAACAGGTATAAAGTGTAAGCACATTGCAGTGTCTGGATCATCTCTTGGGGGAAAGGCATCCCACCCCTTCTAGCACTGAATCCAGGTTTATAGTGGAAGCTTTGGTTTTGTTAAGCCTTGTCTTACAGATTCACTTGACGCCTCCACTGGAATGGGCTCTTCCATGATGGATACATAGCTGCTCCCTATGGAGAGCCCAGGTTTGGAGAATCACATCCTGATGAGTAGGTTTGTCAGATATAAACTGGCCAGGACACTACTTTTGTACTTGCCTTTTCCATGTTCAGTAAAACTAGTGCTCTGAGCCAGACACTGGGAGTAAAGTCACCTGGAAGAGGTAGGGAAAGTAAGGCCATATTCTGGAAGTGGAATTTAAAGACAGGATGGAAAGTGATATTTTCAGGCTGATTTCTGACTGAAAATATTAAATACTTACATGCATTTTTCGCTCCCGGTGAAGCATTGTAAATGAGCCTAGGTTTCATCAGGAGCTCATCTGTGGTCCATGAGATCTTTGTGGGCTCGTCATGGGTGATGCTCTTTCTTCTGGGTCTCTGGCTTAAGAAGTTTTTCCTAGTTAGCAGAGTATTTTGGGGTTACAATAAAGAACACCTCTCCCATAATGTTTTTCATGTAAAAATTTAAAAGTTTAGGTAAAAGTCATGCTCAGAAAAATTGCAGATACTGTTTGGAATTGCTGCTTTGTTGTTTTTGCAAGCCAGTGTGAGTACATCTGCTGTTAGCTGTATTTTGATTTTGTGCTTAATTTGTTAAGTGCCTTGAGTACAAGTTGATCCCTTTTTTTAATTTTTTTGTTCATTAGTCTGGTGTGCTTTTCTGCATGGTTGAGTAAACTAGGTATCACACATTTGAGGATACTTTCAGTAGTCTTCAGTGTTAAGAAAACAAATTTTTACATGATTTGACAGATACCTTTCTTAAAAAAAAAAAAAAATAAAAACTAAACCACGTGTTTGGTATAAGTTTCCAAATTTGTCATTATATAGTGCCTTGGTGTCTTGTTTTTTCTAAATTCGGAGATTTTTTTCTTTGGTCTTACAGTGCATTTTTTGGATGCACTCTGAGCTTTTTTTCTTTTTTCTGTGTGTGCATGAGAGCTTAAAAGGGCAGCTAAGCCAGCTGGCTGAAACTGGAAAAGTGAGTAAATAGTCCATAAAGATGCTGGAAGGGATATGCAGGGTTTAAAAGTATTTTTGTTTCAATAAGTGAGTAATATTCCTAAATATTTTGTATTAAAGTTATTTCACTTTATAGTGACATCTTAATAAAACCTTTTAATAAAGCTTTGTGTAAAGCCTGACTTCAAAGGCTGATTTATTTGAGCAACCTCCTAAAGGTAGTGGTGGCATTAGAGGCTGTGTTTGTGTGACTGCCTGGGTGATGGCACAGGACAGACAGCGCTCGGTGCCCGTGTGTGGCCTCGTCCTGCCGGGGTCACACCTGGGGTGTGGCTGAGGAGAACAAGGACCCTGAGCTGTGCTCTGCAGGTGTGAGATGATCCGGGTCACAATTACCTGTCTGTGCAAGAGTGCTTCTTGCTCAAGGCCTTCATTGTGCTTCCCTGAGTAATTGAAAGTGTTTAAGAGCAAGCCGGGCTAGGTTTAAGTGTTATTGAAAATAATAGTAAACCTTTTGGTTTTGGTTTTTTTTTTCATTTATGATGGTGGTCTACAAAGAGATTTTGCTCTTGTGGCATTTTCACTTTAAATTGTGTATTTTCATGTTGGAGGAATAAAGCAGTATGAGCAGGAGAAACTCAGTGATACAAGATGGTAACTTTAGGAGAGGTTTTATTCCAAGGGCTGGACCTCTCTGGTTCCCTGTTTCTTTTTACTTCATTCCTCATTTATTCTGCAACTTGGCACTGGGCTGTTGTCTCAGTATCAGACTTTGCTCTTAAGCTGATCCTGCCTTAAGTGGGTTTTGTTTTTCGTGTGTCACTGACTCGTTCTCCTAATAGGTCGATAATTTCACAGGTCTTTATCACTAATTTTTCATTTGGAGCAGAAGAAATAGAACGTTGGTTCTGTCAGGTACCAGACAATGAGGTGAGAGCACAGAGAAGAGGTAAAGGCTGGGGAGCTGCAGCTCTCCATCACAGAACAGCCTTTTCTAACTTCTGAAATTAAGTGACTTGGTTACCAAATGGAAAACACCCTCAGAGGGTGGGTTTTGCACACATCTGGGTTGGTTAAAGAGTTTTTCCTTCCCCCAAAATGATAAAATGGGCTGAAACTGGACATTGCGTTATATTCACTGAAGCATAGCTTGGGCTCATGTTCTACTTGTAAGTTGTACTGGAATTCAGGATGTTCCCTGCATGCACGTGTACTTCTTGTGCAAAAGTAGCAGAGCAGTTGGAGCTTATGAGTTGTTTATTTCAGAGCAAAGCTGTTCAGATACTGATGTGTATAACTGTTAAATCCTGATCTGGTTTTTTATCTGGGAGCATTTGGACAGTAACCGAAGTGGACTGGAGGCTGCTTTAGTAGTCCCGTGTTGTTCTGTAATTGCCGGTGGCGCTGGTTGATTGTGAAGCTGCTTGTGCTGCAGTGCTGTGGAGTGCATGGGGACCGAAGGTGTTAAAAGGTGTATATGCAGCTCTGCAGGGGGTTATTTAACTTGCAGCCAAAATACAATGTCTGTGGTTTGATTCCAGCGCTTAAATTTTCAGGAGAGTGTTAGTAGGCTGGAAGGGGTGAGAAGGGGTGGAAGTGGGGGATGAGCTCACTGTTCCATCTTTAGGAGACTGCAGGTATTAATATGTGGGAGACTGATGAAAAGTCATACCTTGGCTCAAAGGGAAGAGATAATGACCAGGTTTGAAATGGGCAGCTGAGCCAGGCTTAAGTGTGAAGAAATACGGGAAAAATAACCGGGAAGAAAGCGAGGACTTGGTAACAGCCCTCTAGGATCTGGCCAAGAGGCTCACTCTGTTGGACTGTAGTATCTCGGGTGTCTGCCAGGCTTCAGTTAGCTGTTGGGAGCACCCTCAATAGCCTTCGGATTTCAGGTGGGTGGCACTTAAGAGGAGTAAGCTACCGAGTCTTTGCAGTAAATACCCTTACTGAAGAGTTTTGGTGGAGGAATCCTTCCCAAGTAGCCATTGAGACATTTAGATGGGAATTGTAGCAATGATGGTGCTCCAAGGAGTGAATAGAGACAGATTTGAAGAGCTTGCACTGGGACTTTCCCTCCCCCAGGCACTTACTGTGTGGGAATAGTGATTTTTTTGGAAGAGTTCTTCTGCTGGGTGAGTTCTTCAGCTCTTCCTACCTGTATGTGGGCTGGGAGGCTGCACAAAAGCCTCAAGTGATCTTGTTCAGAGTTGGGAGTGGGCTGTGAAGCAGTCAGGGGAGTGGGGACATGTTCAAGAGGTGCTCCTTCTTTGGCTACAATAATAACTATGGTTTTATCTTTTATTGAAATAACCAAGCTTCAAGAACTGTCATTCAGAACCAGATTGATGTGATCTTGAGTGTTATTATGGTGTTGATTTTCTGCATCTGAGCTAAGTGTTGCCTCTAATGATGCCTGTGATCCTGTTGTAGTGTAAGCAGTGTATGGGGTTGTTCATTTAGGAGGTGTTTGCAACATTCCCCATCTCAGCATGCAAGGACCTGCTCCTCCCAGAACTTCTCTGGAGCAAGGCTTCATGCTGCTGCTGGCCCCACAGCGTCAGGCAGGCAGTGTGATTCAGAGGGTGCTTTTCAGCCCCAGCAAGTGGGAGATGAAAGCTCTATTTCTTTCTCTGCCACTTAGCATAGCTGCAGAGTTCTGCGGTGTCATTTTCCTATCTGGAAAATAGAAGTGATGACGCTTACACACCTTGTCAGTTATGCACTGCAAATATCTATGTAAATGAAAGCATCTGTGAAATGTTTTCACTTCCTGTCTGGCTCGGAGTAGTCCAGATGTCCTGGGCATAGTCCGAGTTGTTTAGCTCTCCGGAAAACCTAAAGATGTCTAAAGCTTCTTTCTTCAGAGTACTGAGTCACAACACATGTAAGGTGCTTTCTTACCACTTGGTACCTGTGTCCCTTTCCCATCACGTTTCTCTTAACATCCTTGGTGCTCATTTGTGGTACAAATGGCTTTCATGAATAGGCTTTCTGTAAGGAGAATTGCTGTGCAATGCTGCATTGCCCTAGTGCTGTTCAGATTGGGGAACCTGGAGGAAGACTTCCTTGGAAGCTTCAGCCTCTGCAGTGTTTATGAACTGCAGGATTGTCCGGACTGCTTGTCATCTTATTAATGGCTTGAACCAGCTGCATCAGTCTTGATGCCTGTGGGAATTGGGAGAAATCTGATAGAGAAAGAGCTATTCAGCTCTTGCCAGGGCAGCTTTGTACCCTGCAGCATGTACCTGCCAGGGGAGCTCCCAGCAGTGCTTGGGGAGGAGCAAGGCCAGAGGGATCTGCTTAGCAGGGGTGTAAAGGAATCTGTCCCTTGCTTGTGTAGTGAGGGATTGACATTTGTTGCCTGCTAATCAATAGCACTGGGTTTTCTCTCTTCATAAAGAAAACCTTCTGTGCATAACCTGAGTGGGAGCTCAGGCCCTGAAGTCCGCAGACCACCTGAGAGTGGAGAGGTGTTGCCAAAGTCCAGATTTTGTTGTGAGGTAAACATCCACATCCCCATTCCAATGTGATCCTTCCTGAGACTGCAGAGAAAACAGAGCGGCTTACTCAACAGCTGATGGTATTTGTGTGGAAAGAGCTGTTTCTGTTCCTGAAAAAAGGACTGTTAACCCAAAGGACTGCCAGCTTTACTCTGATTTCATCTCTTGGAGCTGTGACATCTTTGCTTTTCTCTCTGCTTGCTTGCAATAAAATTTATGTTCACTGCGAGAGATTAAGTTGCTGAGCTTGGGTCCTGGTGATGGATTTGTGAAATGCTTGACAGAGAAGCATTCTCCAGTGGCCAGTGGTGGCCTTGGATGGGTAGTGCTCTCCAAGATAAGCTACTGGCAGCACAGGTATTTCACCTATGCTGCTCTTGCTATGTCTCACCTGGTTATATGGGTGTCATGGCTGTGATGACTTTCAAAAGTCTGTGTAGGCAGAAGTATCAGGACTAAGGGACTTTCACAACCTTTACATGCAGTGGTGTTTATTTGTAGTGAGGGAAGAGTCTTTGCTTCCACCTATCAGACCTAAGGTGTTGTGTAGTGCCTGAGAACAATTAGTGCTTATGTGGGTGCGTCCTGCCCTTGTAGGCTCCTCGGTGCACTTTCTGTGCCAGTGGACAGTCTTTTCCACTGGAAGGGAGTGTTCTGGGCATGGCAGGGGCTGCTGCAGTGCATTTCCTCCTCGTTTGATGTTTTCTCTGGGGGTCTTGGCACACAGGTTTGAGTGGCTGAAGCAGACACCTGATTTCTGGAACTTCTTGCTGTCTGCAGTCTTAGTTGAGCATACTGTTCCTCTGACTTGGACTGATAGTACCAGTCCTGTTACCCATCAGGAGATCCCCACCAGCTACTCACAGTCTGTTATTGTTGCTCAGCTATCTAAATGCCCAATTTACCTTACAGTTCAGCTGAATGTTGCCAGGAGCTTTCTGAACAAGTTTTGCAAACAGAGCATTATGTTAGGTATTTCTTTTGTATTTGGATTTAAATTGCTTGCTCCTGATCAGCCTCCCTGTTTTGGTGTTGAGGGAACAGGATGTTGTGTCCATGTGTTCCCCCTGGATGCTGAGATCTCAGCAGGGCACAGTGGAAGGCAGAATCTGTTGGAGGCTGGGGTTGTGTGTTTCAACTCTGACCCTTGGTTGTGGGGGAGTCAGAGTGAAAGTACAACTCTTAAGAGTACAGGTTTGCACTTGAATGTGAGCCTTCTTGTGCAGAGGCAGCTTGTGGAGATCACGAGGTTGCTTCCATTTCCTCTTGTGCCAGAGAGGTTGGCATCTGGATCTGTTGAGGCCACAGGTGATCCTTGTTGAACAGTGCTGGTTGTCCTCCCTGGGTTTTGCCTCTGAAATATGTAACAACGAATAAGTAGGCTCTTTTACTTCAGTTTATGCTGAGCCTTGTCTCCTTTAACATCTTCCAGGCCTGGATGAGAAGGTAAAGAGTGTAATGCTGGTAGCTGGTGCCTCCAGGTTGTTCCACATGAGACACCTTCCTGCTTCCCTGAGGTTTATGAAAACCCTGCAGCACTTCCTCTTGGGTTGGAGATAAGGTTATACCTTCCTGTCAAGCTGGCACCAGTGGTTCAGTTCCTTCTCTACAGCATGGTGGGGCAGAGGGGTGAAACTGGCTGTTTCTTTGGTGAGCTGTTGTAAACAGACACTCCTTTCAAGGAAAGAATTATCTGAACACCTTGGGTCTTCTGTTGCTTGAAAAAGAGGGGGAGTTTCATGAGCACAGGATCTCATAAGTACTTGCTGTGGGCTGTGGACCAGCGTTCTGACTGAGGTTTTTTTTGCTCTGTGCCATAGTCTTGCATACTCAGGATGAACTATTTCTTTGTCTGCATCCTCAATTACTGGAGGTCAGGGCTCCTTTCCAGGGTGTGGTATTGTCTGTCCAGCCCGCACAGAAAGGACCACAGAACTCATTAATGTTTTTGTGTAAATACAATTGAGCTATTCTCCAGACTCCAGTCTGCTTTATCTGTTTTACAGTAAGTTACAATTCCAGCCTCTCTGGCTGCCTTTGCCTTGCCTGCCTTCCCAGCACTCGAAAAGCTGTTTAGCAGAGAGGTGAAGCTTCTGTATTTTAAGGCCAAGCCTGACATTGCAAAGACCTGTTTTCTCTAGAATGTACAGTGAGTCACTGACAGTAGTTGTGATTCCCAACCTGTTGGTACATTCAGAAGAGGGGACAGCAGGTGAGTTTGGTGAAGGCAGAACTGAGAAAGTGAGGTCAGGTCATCAGACAGGACCTGCCCTTTCTGTCTCTCTTCCCTTTTGTCGGGTTTTACCACTATCTGTAGAGCTCCACAATGTGGAGTTAATGATAGATCTACTGTCCAGAAGACTCTGCCTCTCCTCTTCGTAGTCCTGCTCCATGTTTCAAATCCTGGGAGGCTTGACTTCGAGGTCTGAGGATGGGGCTGGACAGCAGGCAAGTCCTCTGGCAGACAGCTTTCAGCAGTATTGCTTGGCTAACAGCATACCTCTGCAACAAATCATGGCAGATACTATCCTGGTCTCCCATTTCCTGAGCCAAGGTTTGTGGGAGATGGAGAGAAGCTGGAATTGTGCAGGATTAAAAGAACTGATACCACCAAATATGTCTACTGAGCTAAGGAGGGTCCCTCGTGTGAATCAGGAGCTCAGTGATGGAGGTTTGTTATCTCTTCTCTGCACTGCAGACTCCTGACTTGTTTCTCCCTGTCTGGCAGGATTTGGTGCAGTTTTTTGGCACTATGTTTGGTGTTACATCCAGATCTTGGCAGGGCCTTTTTCAGGTGTACCAGCAAATCTTGGCATCTCCCTCTGGAAGTGATGCAGTAGAATGAGAGCGTGAAGTTTTTTTTGTGCCTTAGACTCTTGCTACAGCCTCTGCTTGCTGCACAGCTCTTCTACATTGATCCCATTGACTTTGTACTTGGATGCTGATATTCTCTGTTGCTCCCTGCCTTAATAAGCAATCTCTGCTGGGAACTGAGTGCTCATCTGGTCCCTTCCTTGCTAGGCTCATGATCCCTGCATGGCCCAAACAGGGCTTCTGCAGGATATAAGTGCATCTGACAGCAAGTCCTGTGCAGGTGATGACAGTGTCTCACCAAAGCCCTCCCAAAGGCAGCCAGTGGTGTTTTTCATTGCTGAGGCAGGTGCTGAGTGTTTCACAAATAGGTGGTTCTTGGTGGGACATGTTCCAGAGGTAGTGGTATCTCTGTGTTGACAGATAAATGTTCAGCTATGGAAGTACAAGTAAAATTGACCTGTGTGTGTATTTAAAGAAGAGTGAACGTCATTAATCTCCTGTAAAACTATACTGTGTTTTTTAAAAGGTTTCACATTGCTGGTAACATTAGGAACCACAATGTATTTCAGTTTAACCTAACTCCAGACACTTTTCTCTTCTGAAAGTACTGTTTATCTTTTCCAACCTGTGAATTTCTGAACAATTTGTATAAAATTACATCAGAAATTTTCCTGCTTGTGAAGAAAACCTTTTCCCTGTTAATCTGCATTCTATTGCTTTTTGTGTTGGTGGCTGCTGCTGTGAAGTGAGCAAGGAGTGAAGATCTGCAGTAGTCAGGACTGTGCTTGGTGTAGAGCTCAGCGGTGTGTGAGTAGCTGAAATGATTCCTTTTAGTATGTGTGTTACCTTTCATAAATCTGTTTGCCCTGCTCAGCTAAGGCTGGCTGACTTCCAGATACTCAAGCTCCATTGAAGTCTTGTGAATAAAACACCAGCAGCCCAGCCTCCTGCATACATAGATTTGCAAAGAGCTTTGCAGACAATCCTGTTTGTCAGGAGTCCCTCTGTTTGGCTGTGTTTTCAGCTCAGGGGTTTCCAGTTGTTACCAGTGCCAGTAACTCAAGGTTTTCATGTTTTTCGCAGGACAGGCTGTAGCTCCAAGACTTGCATGCTTGTAAGTCTAAGATCTCAAAGACATTAAAATGTACTGATGCTTTCTGGATTAGAATTTACCCCTTTAAAGGCAGTTAGACAGGGTCAATACCCAAAAATTGGATCCAGGGTAGTATGATGTGGACATGACTATGCCTGGGGACTGGAGCTCTCTGCCCGAGTGCTTCAGTGCAGTTATTTGTATCCTGGGATCTCTAATGGAACTGGTCATACTGCAGTATTTTGTGATTGCTGACACACTCAGTGTTTTGCTGTCTGGTGCTGTCCCTGAATATAGTAGGAGAATGAAAAGAGCTACCCTCCATGCTGAAACTGATAGCAAGCCTTCCCCCACAGACCTCTGTAAACCCAGAGAGAAACCTTGCAGAAATGCTGGTGATTGATTTTTTTTTATATGATTTCTCTGTAACAGGGGATATTGCTTTCTTCAGGGTCAGCTGTCGGGCACGGGAGCCCTGAGCACAGGTCAGAGGCTCTGCCGAGGCTGTCAGTTTTCACTTGTCAGCATCAGCATGTGCCTTCTAGTTCCAGCTCTGATAATAATGAGCATGCAGGCTGGCAGTTCAGTTCTAAATGAACCACGATTTTTATCAGAAATGGCTTTGCTCTTCAGAACTAGAAGGCCTTTATGATCCCTACCTGGATTCCCTGCTTAACTGTGTGATGGGAAGATAGTGCAGTGTTGTGCCAGCCTTGGGAGGCTCTGTGGCCTCTTTGAAGTGCTGTGGGTGAACTGGGTGCTGAGTGATCTCCCTGGCTGATAACACCCTTGGAGTAGCTGGGATCTGCAGGAGGGGCAAGGCAGCAAGTTCCTGCCAGTCCAACAGCTCTGACCCAGCTCAGTGCTGCTGAGCCTCTTTGCACAGTGACTGTGGAAATTGCTTCACCTCTCCATGGTCTCATTTTCCCCCTTGGAGCACTCACATATCATGGAAACAACTGTGCTTCGAGTCTTCAGAGCACTGAAGGAGTTGAAAGTAAATTCCATTTATCCAGACAGCAGTTTTGTCTGTCCCAGTAAGTTTGACAAGGGGCTTTATCCTGACATGTCCCCAGCTTCTCTGTTGTGATGAAGTGGTTGTTTATTCTTCCTGAATCCTTTTAATGATAGAAGATGTAATCAAGAGGCAACTGAGACCTGGTTACATAACTGTTGTCAGGGTTTCTCTTTGGCAGCATTGCCCTGTGTGCTGTTTGCACACTGACTTTTAGGAACTCATGGCTTTTCTGTTAACCAGGTAACTCCTGAATCTGATCTGGGTAGGTGGTTTGTTGTTGTTGGGTTATTTTTAAACACCTTCTAATTTTGTCTGGTTTGAGAGTAGGTTTTACTGCTTTCATTGTGAGGTTGGTACAGGGTTGACATGGTGTGGATAGGCCCTGAGCCAGGCTCCCACTGCAAGGCTCAATATACCTGTAAAAGCAGGTGGTTGTGCTCTTGCCAGCACAGCACCCTCTGCTCTTTGTTCTGCTCTGGGGCTCCCCACAGCTCTGCCCCTTCAAAAAGCTCATTGTTCTCAATCCAACTTGTGCTTTCCTGCCAAGTGTATGCTAATCAGTGTGTTTTCTCCCTCTCTTTTATGTCTGTCCTACTAATAAAATACAGTGCAAATGGGTAAGTGAGGGAGGAGCTGTTGTTTTCTTTGGCACATGGTGGCCATCTGAGCAAAGATGAACCAGACTGGAGCCAAAGATCTGTTTGCTACTCTGCAGGAAGAGGTGCCTCAAGACTGCCAGCCAGCCCTGTTGCCTCCACAAAGCCTTCATGCTGCAGCCCCGCGTGGTGGTCACAGCAGAAATGCTGTGAGAGGCTTCTTGGGGACCCCGGTGTTTTTCCTGAGCATCCTGTGGATGCTGTTGTTGAGTGACAGAAAACACTTTTCTTTCTCTCCCTAAACACCTAGCACAGTCCCTGGCTTCTTGCTCCTGACAGATCTGGTTTAAATCCTGCAGTGCAAGAACAAATGCTGTGTAATGCTGGGCTTATTGGTCAGACACCTGCCCCATGGGCTTTACTGGGCCAGTTGCAGTTGGCACTGCATTCCCAGTCTGGCTCTGTCCAGCATGTTCACAGTCTGTGCTTTAATTTGTACATAATGTGTGATGGACTAATCCTCTTACCTGCAAATCGTATTTGATAAGGCATTGCTGATGGGAATTGTAGCCTTTGGTCAAATACAGTTTCTTTCAGAAAGAGTGATTGCTGTCTGTTGGAAAAGGCTTTCAGCTGGGTGAGTTTCAGAAAGTGTGAGGTGTGGGAAGATCAGAGATATGTGTATGTGTGTATATATATACACACACACATGTATATAGTGTTTTGTTACTCCCAACACAGAGTTGAAACCCTAGAATGGTTTCATTTTACCCTAACAGATGGTGAAATGAAACTGCCAGCAGTTTTGGGCTTGAAGTAGAGGCTTTACAACAAGAAATCTGGAAATCTAAATTATGTGAGAAAAGGTTAGATGAAGCTCCTAGATTTGAGAAAATTTAGAACAGAATGATGCTTTAAAAAAAAATCTAAGATAGGTCCATTGAAAGTAAGCAAAGTGTCTTTTCTGACATAAAAGTTGATGTACAGTGTGAGCACTGCATGTTTCAACTTTATCCCAGGCTCCAAGAGCCAAAAAGTCAAAGTAAGGAGACTGCCTGGATGATGGGTGTTACAGCATGTTGTGCCAGCAAAGATCAGATTGAAAAATTAACAAACTACATCCATTGCGGAAAGTATATTTCAAACTACAAATTATGTTCAAGATGCCAGCAACAGAGGAAAATGATTTTTTGGTAATGTGTTTGGAGAATTCATAGTAGAACAGCTGAACTCACAGGCTCAAGAATCTGAATCTGTTACAGCTGAGCAGGTTTTTTCTGACTCCATAACTCTCTTTCATGGCCAGCCGATGAGAAAAGGGGATTTGGAGAAATAGTTCTGTAGTAATGCTGTCAAAGCATTAGTTGCTGGTATAACTGTGGCCAGTGTGGAACCACAATCCAAACATTACAAACCCAGTGCTTCAGGGGAAATGCAGTGATAAATTCCAGTGTGGTATGAGATACAAAGATACGGTGCTTTTCTGGCATTTACGTTAAGGAATCCTTGTGTTTAGCTGTTTATTGTCAGCCTTACTCTTTTAATGCAAGGACTTGTTGATCCCCTCTCTTGTGTTCTCATACTTAAAGAGTATTCTCACTTCCTTCAGCACTGGAGTGGCAGAAAAAAAATGCACTGAGAAGTGTATTCCTGCAGTTCTTTTCATTCAGTTTGTGAATCTTAAAGCCCAAAAGCTTCTTGTGACTAAAGAGGAGGAAGTTAAAACTTGTATCGTGGTGTGTGTGCTCACTTGTATGTTCAGTTCTTGCTGTTGGGTGTGTTCTGTGTTTTGCTGGTGCCTGGCTGAACAATCCATTTGATGGGGTTTTCCTGGTTCTCTTCCATTAAAAGGCAGATCGGGAGCGGCGCAGAGAAATTTCCTTACTAGATGACATTTCATCGCAATGTCCGATCGTTTGGGGCAAATAACCAAGGGAAAGGATGGGAAAAGCAAGTACTCGACTCTCAGCCTGTTTGATAAGTATAAAGGAAAGTCAATAGAAGCTATCAGAACTACAGGTAAGAAACATCTCCAGAAAGCTCCTTTTGATGTCTTCCAGTGGTATTGTTGCAGAGCTCGTTCAGGTTGTTGACCCTGTGGGACACAGCTGGATTGCACTGTTGGTGCAGGTGTCAAAGCCTGTGTTTCATTGAGATCTAGAGGAAAATCTGCATGGCTCTTTTATTGTGGAGAGGAAACACAGAGGAATTACACACAGGACAGATGGGGGCTCTTGGCCCTTTCATTTAGCCTTCTGCAGAGCGGGCAGGTAGCAAACTTGAGTGGAGGCCTTACCACGTCCCTAGGCTGTGCCCAGGCAGGGCACTTGAACTGACTGAAGTGCCTTAAGCTGGTCAGACCTTGTGTGAGGTGAGAGTCAAGGGCTGAAAGCCACTGGGAAAGAACCTGGGTTGGTTTTGCAGTGGGAATATGACCAAAAGTAGATAGTGGGTTAAAAAAAAAATGACCTTGCCTGGACTGGCTCTGGATTTGGTGTGAGAGTAGAAAACAAAACAATAAAATACTTACTTAATAAATGTGGTCTGGTGTGTAGAGCTGGAAAATTGAGACCTCAGGATTCCCAGGTTAGATCACTTGTTTGTCTGCTAAAAGGTGGGCTTGGGTGGCCATTTCCCCAAGCTGTAAAAAGGTGCTGCTGCTTCTCCTTGGTGAAAGGAAAGAGCTACCTGTGCAAATCCTCCTAAAAGACTCTGTGAGCACTTTGTAGGGGAGAAGGACTTTTCTGCCTCCCACTGTAGGAGCTGTTTGCCAGCTGTTACGGCAGACAGCTGCATCTCTGGTCCTGTGGGAAACAACCTGTGTGTTGACATAGCAGCAGCACTTCTGCTGGGGCTGTGCCCAGCCACAGCTTCCTAATTAAGGTTACTTATCTAGCAGGATACAGCCCTCTGACCTGCTGCTGTTCCTTTCTCACCAGTTATTCCTAGACATGGCTTACAGAGTCTTGGGAAAGTTGCTGCTGCCCGGCGCATGCCACCTCCTGCAAATTTGCCTAGCTTGAAGTCTGAGAACAAAGGAAACGACCCCAACATCATTATAGTACCCAAGGACGGTACAGGATGGGCAAACAAGCAGGATCAGCCAGACCAAAAGAGGTGGGTAGAGTGAATCTTTGGTGAGTTTTGGCAGGCAGCAGTGGTTGTGCACTGCTGTGCTTTGTGTCAGACTTTACAGAGTTCAGTTCTCTGTTGTCCATGCCATGGTGGAGCCATTGTTTTGGCTCCATCTTTTAGCAGCTGCCATATTGCCAGGAGTTGTTTTCCTGCCTTCCTCCCCTTTGGTCTCACCTCTGCTGTCTCCGCTCAGTTCCAGTGCGACGGCTGCACAGCTGCAGGAGTCGCTGCCGCAGCAGGGTTTGCAGAAATCTGTCTCCAATTTACAGAAGCCGACACAGTCAATCAGTCAGGAGGTAGGTGCCAGCAGTCTCTGACTGCCACCCTGCTTCCCCTGTCCCCAGGCAGCCTGAGGGCTCTAATTGCCTGTGTTGCCTTGCACTTAAGAAAAAGCTCCTGTATAATCAGTTATTGTGGAAGTGACTCTCTTGAGTTCAAGCTGCTGTGCACCAGGAGTGTTGTGCTGCAGTTAAAGAAGTAAGATACACAGAACTATATTTCTCAGATGTGTGCAGTAGAACCTAGTTGCAGTCTAAGAAAAAATGGCTGGAATGTGGGATGGCTGGTTAGCACTTCTAAACTTTGGGTGTAATTCAAACATTGCTTGGTGACAACAGATCCAGCTCTTGCTCCCAACCTGATGAGACTTGATGGGAAGAGATCTGGTCATGTGGGAGAAGTAGCCAGTGGCAGGACTTGAAAAAGCACCTAAGGTGTCCCAGAGAGTGCAAGGACCTGACCCCCTTTGTGTTGTAGATTTCACACTTCTGGTTTTAAAAAAATTTCCTAGCCCTTGAGCTTTAGGGAAATCAGGACAGAAGTTATGTTTTGAAGAGGAGAAGAGTGGTTAATGCATGGGAAAGTAGGGTAGCCTTCTAGCTGAGGTATAGTATGGAACAAATCTGGAAGATTAAGGAGACCATTTGGGAAAATGCAGCAGAACAAAAGGAAAGCTTTTTGAGAGTACAAGTTGAGGAAATAGTTGGTGAACATGGGCAGAGCAGAGGATTTTTCCTGTAGCATTGTAGTACACTGGAGTGGGGAACAGCTGACTGTAGTCCCAGCTTGAAGCTGTGGAGACCTGTGGTGTCTGGGTGATCTGCAGGCCTGAACCATAGCAGGTGCCAGCCAGGAAATGAGAAACAGTCATGAATCTTAACTGATCCTTGTTGGGGTTTCTTTTTGCTTTGTTTTGTTTTCAGAGTACAAATTCAGTGCCAGGTGGACCAAAGTCATGGGCACAGCTGAATGGAAAGCCAGCAGGACAAGAAGGTGGTGAGTATGATAAACAGAGTTGGTATGTGCCTGCTTTTCCCAGACAGGCATGAGGTGGGGTGGGCTCCATTTCTTCCTGCCCTCCCTGTCAGCCTGGTGCAGAATGGGAGTGAGGCCTTCTGAGTCCTGTTTCCAGTCTGTGTGCTGTGTTGGCTGGAATGATGCAGCTGAATCAGTTCAGGGCTGCCAGTGCAAGACATGGCTTGGACAGAATATGTCTCATGGCATATTGAACCAGAGCAAGTCATGCTCTTGGGATGCAGCAGGGACTTCTGGGAGGGGAAGGCTCTGAAGGAGAAAGGAGGCATTTGCCCCCATCATGAGCATCTTCAGTCAGCCCAGAGCAGTGTGTAACAAAGGTGCAGTAAACACCGTGAAATAGGGGCAGGATTGTTTTAGAAGAGAGGAAAGGGACATTGGAGAGGGGAAATGCAGCTATCTCCATGGGCAGTAGCAAGGAGATCTTCACCTAACTGGGTAGTCAGAAGTGAGGCTGGAATGTTTTTGTACAGTATCTGTGAGCCAAGGGAATTGCAGTGGCAGTGGGTGGAAGTGGCAGTGGAGCTGCTGCAGGGTGCACTCGCCTACACATTGGCTGAGGCCTTGCTATTAAGTCTCCCTCAGTAACTGTGCTGCTAATGACTTCTGCTTGACTGAGAATCCTGAAGCAGTGTTAACGTGAATTGGGAGTTCAGTTGTGTTCAGATGCATCCATTTCCACACAGGAGGTGGTTTCCAGCTGCACTGAGTAGTGCCATTAAAACCATAGTGAGAATAACAGCTCAGTTCCACTGTTCTAATGTGAACAGACCTGGAACCATTCACTTGTCAAGTGAAATTGCAGAGATATTTAAAAGAAATGAGACAGCTGCTGATTGCAGAAACAGAGGGGACAAATTTATCCTAAATTAAATGAGGCCCTTAATGAGAGGGTGTTTCTCAAAGGCTAAATGTTAGAGCAGAAACTTGTATTGTCTGAGGCTGGTGGCCAGTGTAAAGACTGTCTTGTTTGGTTAATTGGTACTTTTTTTACTCTTTCTGTGTAGACCTCCTGTACAGTCATTTTGAAATCTGATCATCTAACAATGTTCTTAAAGGATTTTTGGAAAACTCATTCTAGGTCACACTTAACAGTATAGAGTTCTCACCCCAAGAAAACAGTTGCCTATGTGGCTAAGAGCAGCTTAATTAGAAGGTAATTGAATCACAGAAGCATCAGAAATCTGTCTGAAAGGATTTCTTAGGCCATCCCACGCTTGCACCTCTTCTCTAGTGACACTGAACAATTGCTTTTCCTTCTTAACAATTCAGGTATTACAGACAAAGAGGAGAATCTCTTGCTTTTTGCTCTTTTTAAGTCTTACAACTGTAAAATCTCTTTTGGATGGTGTATCCTGAAGAAAAGTGGACTAATTAATTATGGACTTCTCCATGCCTGTGTCTTTGTATAAAGGACATTTGGAGAAATAAAAGGGGCACTAAACTTTTCTTCAGTATGGTGCTGCTTAGGGTTAGAGTACAAATTGTTAATGGCTGCATGTAAATAGTCCTTAAATGGTGGAGCCTTACCTGGGGGTAGATGTCTCCCCTGAAAGACACTTACCTGTGCCATTCTATTTCAGTAAAAATCAGAACTTTTCAGCAAGTCTTAGCTACTTTGCAATAAATTAGGCAGTCAAGTATTTTCATCTGTCTAAAATTCAAGGTGTTTTGTGCAGCTGTTGCAGAGTCTTTCCTGGAAATTTCACATGGGAGGTCTTGTGCAGTGTGCAAATTACAGAAAACTGGAAAAAAAATAAAATTACTTAAGCCAGTCTGTCTTGATTCTTCAGGGCAAGAAAGGAGAAAGATAGATGAGACTCCTGTCAAGTCTTCAGTACTCATGGCTGTTACTTCTAATAAAATTCTGAAATGTCATTTTAAGAGAGCTTTAGCCAAGTAACACTAAGAAACAGTTCTCAAAAAAGCAATTCTTTTAATGTGTAATAGTACAATAATGCTTGTAATTTCCTTTTATTCAGTGTTATCTTGCCAGCAGATTTAGGAGAATTGCTGTGTTTCGTGTTCCAGTCACTGGCAGATCTTTAGAATTGACAGTGAACTGTTGTTCTGGAGTGACTGATGACTCAGCAAGACAATTTGCCAGTGACTAGAAATGAGCCTGGCCTGATCTGTCTGGTGATCTGCATCATGAAAATGCTGCAGCAGGGAGGAGAGCATAGCACATCTGTCCTTACCTGTGGTGTTTCACTGATACATCGACAGAAATTTTAACAATAGACTTCCCTGGCAGAGTGAGGTCTGAGCAAAATGAGTCTGAATAGAGATGTCAAATACTTGATAGCAGGGTATCATTTATGAGTGAGCTTGCAGAATTTATATCTCTGCCACTGTCTGAATTCTGTACTTCACAAAAATAATTGGAAGCTGAGAAAGTTCACTGACTTCGTTGAATGTGAGAATTTAAATGAAGATCCTGAGTGTGGGAGTGCTGGGTGAGGACACGTGTTGTCGTGTTGGTGACAATGTCTGAGAGTGTTGGGGATGTGAAGTGAGGTGCTGGTACGATAGTAATTTGGGTTTAAATGTGCCAGAGGCCCAGATTCCCAGGGAACACGTTTCCAGGCTGATCTCATAAGGGAGTTGAAGCAGTACAAAGATCTCTGAGTCCCACACTTATTTGTCTGACAGGTTCAAGGGCCTCAAGCCGACTGTTATCCTTCTCTCCCGAGGAATTTCCGACGCTGAAAGCAGCTGGCGAGCAGGACAAGGTTGGCAAAGAAAAGGGCGCCTTAGATCCGTCGTATGGGCCAGGACCAAGCCTCCGCCCCCAGAGTGAGTGCAGGATTGTGTCTGTCTGCCTTATCCCAGCCCAGTAACCCCATTGACCCTGTTTTGGGCAGGGGGTGCCAGTTCACTGTAATACCAAGAGCTTCATCTTTAATTTCCTTTTATCTTTTTATGAGCTTACACGTGTCTGGCTGCTTAGCAGATGATCACAAGCTGGCATGCGGTGCTGATGTTCTGTGGTCCAGGCAGCCAAGTATGGACTGTCACCTACTACACTGTTTAATAAAAGTTGTTGCTGTGTGATGTTGCAAAGCAGGTGCCTTCCCAGGCTGGGGGAGCCACAGTGGAATCAGTGTGTGGTGTAATGTGGCTTCTCTTTCACCATTTTTGCATCTAATTGGCCTTAATTCTGCAGGGACAGGACTGTGGAGATGGGGAGCGCTCTGGTAGGAGTTCAGGTTTATTGGCAAATAAGGACCCCACTGGTGCAGCAATTACTTAGTAACAGCTGATGCTGCTCCGCTCTTAAGAAAATAAACACAGTTGGAAATTCTTCTTGGTCTTTGATATTTTTCTACAACCTTAGGGTAATTAGGTCTTGACCAGAGTACTTGAGGTTTCGAGACTTTCTGGCAGAGTGGCTGCCTGCATTTACAAATACTAACACAGTTATTACCTCCTTTCCAGATGTCACCAGTTGGAGGGAGGGCGGTGGGAGGAACGTCACCTCTGCCACATCTCTGACCGCCTCCCCTGCTGAGCTGGGCAGCAAGACCTCCAGCACTGGAGACGGGGCCCCCTCCTCAGCGAGCGCCAGCGATCCCAAGGAGCCGTCTCTCCGCCCAGCTCAGCCCGTCCGCAAAGGGGCCTCGCAGTTCATGGGAAACGTCTACCAGCCACCCACGTACCATGACATGCTACCTGCTTTTGTGAGTGACCCTTTCTGCGCATCTTTGTGATGACCTTCGTTCTGAAGATAAGGGGAGACTTGAAGGCAGCTGGGATGTGTTTTCTGGACTCTCACTTGGCTGCTAGGGTTTGCTCAGGGATCCTTCTCTTGGCATGTTTTTAGTTTGTGTAGCACAGCATTGCTCAGCTTAAAGAGAAGTTGTCCCTTTCCCTCTGGAGCTGGAGAGGGAGCCATTAGCATGTGGCCTGTTGGGCAGCCAGATGTGAAATGTTTGTTTCCCCTTTGTGTGGGGGCAGCTACCATGCACATGTTGTAACGTAATCTGGGTAAACCTTCCTGTGGCAAGGAGAAAAACCAGGCTGTTCTGTTTCACCTCATTCCAGATGTGTCCACAGCAGCCGTCTGAGACCCCTGCAACGCTGGACCGAGGGTCTTTCCCCGTTCCTCAGCTTCGGCTTGAGCCCCGGGTACCTTTCAGACAATTCCAGATGAATGACCAGGATGGGTAAGGCTGCCATCATTTCCTACTTGAGAGACAGGTTCAGGGTGTGGCATGAACCTTAAACTAGGCAAGAATTTGGGGCAAGGATGCAGTTGCATGTGTGAAGCTGCAGGCACTAAAAGGGAACCCTGTTTTTTACCCAAAGCAGCAGTGCTTTTCTCCAGCTACAACAGCAGCTGAAATGTTGCAAGACTTATGAGCATTGTGTGTCTGAAGAGCAGGCAGACATGGGAATTGGGGTGTGATCCTAAACTGCAGGGGTTGCAGCTCTGAGCTCTAAGTTCTAGGAAGTGGGTACCAGATAGACAAGGGGAAGAAACTGCTGCACAGGAGAGAAACTTGGATGCATTGTATATAAGCGTGTAGTAGAAAAGGACTGATTTGGTGTTACAAACTCAACTCTGCATTCTTTGATTTTCTTTTTGCTGTTTCTGACCAATTCTGTGTTTTCCTACAGAAAAGAGAGCAGGCTCAGCCTGTCTCGCCCAACACGCCCAGTTCGGCAGCAGCTGGAGCGAGTGCCTCGGCCCACCATCATCAATGCAGAGAACCTGAAGGGGCTGGATGAGCTGGACAATGATGCAGATGATGGATGGGCAGGTAAAGTGCCTTCATGCTCTAGCTTTGTGTAGTTGTGAAATTGGTGTAAATGATGACACAATGGATCCTTCTGATCCTTCCATCACATTGTGCTCAAGGAACTGGATCTGAAGACTCCTAAAATCTGAAAACACCAAGCACAGCAGGAGGGATAGTACTGTGGGTGCTGGGCAAGAGAGTTAGTCCTGCTTTTTCAGTCATGGCATTCAGTATCCAATTGCACACAGTCTGGCTGGGGACTGCCCGCTTGTTTGCAGCCCCCACTCCCACCCTGGCTGTTTGCTGCTCCTCCTCTGGGAGCAGTCCAGCTGTTCACTAGTGTGTGTCCACACTGCTCACATAATTTCTTACCTGATCTAGCTGAAGTTGTCCCTGCTCATTGAGGGAGGTTGGTAGATGACATTGAAGGTTTCTTCCAACCCAAGCTATTCTGTGATTTCCAATACCAGTGCTGGACATTTGGCTTTGTGATTAGTTCATGCCAAGCCTGTGTGTCCTGTAATTTAGTGCTAAAGGGGGGCATAAGCTTTATCAGGACAAGGGACTTATTTCTCTTCTCTCATAAATCTGTTCTCCCTTGCTGCCTTTGTAGGCATTCATGATGAAGTGGATTATTCTGAGAAACTAAAGTTTAGTGAAGATGAAGAAGAGGAAGAAACTCTTAAAGATGGACGACAGAAGTGGTAAGAAGTCGCTGTGTTTGCACCTACAGTTTACCTTGAGTAAAAGTGAGCAATACCAGGATTTTTAAAAACTTGTTCTAAATGTGGAGTCTTGATCCCTCTGATTTGTTACTGTGACTTCATTGATTTTACTGGGCAGTGTTTGAGTGGTCTTCAAGGATATGTGTAGGTCTAGCAGCTGACTGCCAGTTTGCCAGGCTTTTTTCCTCATCTTTTCTCACCTTTATCCTGCTGCACAATAGTGGAGTTGATCCTTTTGCACCTTAAGAGAAGCACATCACTGTTCTGGTGTTTTTTTGTGATCTTTCCTTTTTATTAAGAGTCAGCTGCTTTTGCCACTTGATTAGGCTCCAAGTGCTTTTTGAAGCAAGTAGCAAATGCAATAATAAAGCTGTTTATGTGACAGGAACAGCTGGGATCCCAGAAGGCAGCGGCAGTTGTCCCTGAGCTCCGCAGACAGTGCAGATGTCAAGCACACCTTGGAGGAAGGAAAGAATTGGAATGATTCAGTTGGCTTGTCCCGGCCAGTCCGGAAAGCACAGGATTCACAGCAACCTCCAAGGAAGCTGAATGGCTGGAGCTCTGCCTCGGAATACCAGGTAGGTTGAACTCATGAGGGTGAGCTGGAAGCCCATCACTGTCCTTAAGAGGCCAGTTTGACATTTTATTGGAAATGGGATGCTGATGAATTTCTCTATTCTTAGTTTATATCCACCTGGAGAGAAATCTATCTGCATAGAACTTCCACTAGGGAAAAGAAATTGAAGCTGGTCCAGAACAGTGGGGTTGTCAGTGAGAAAATGGAGTTACTGAACCAAATATCAATAACTCTTCCCAGTAACTGGGGAATTTGTGCTTGAGGATAGAGGGGAGGGAGTCAGAAGTGTGTTTTTGGGTCACCATGGGATGCACATCTCAAGATAGAGAAACCGGTTGGGTTGTGCTTATGGAGGAATGTTTTTTCTCTGGCAGAAGCCCGCACTGGGAAGTGTTCTCAGACAGCAGTCCCTCGAGGATAAAGAAGAAAAGGTGCCTGTGAGACAGAAGTTTGTGCACTCTGAGATCTCTGAGGCTGTCGAGAGAGCCAGGAGGCGACGGGAGGAGGAAGAGCGGCGAGCCAGGGAGGAGCGCCTGGCAGCCTGTGCTGCAAAGCTCAAGCAACTTGATCAGAAATGCAAACTGGCTCAGAAGAGTGGGGAGACACAGAAACACACAGAGACTGAAGATGTGCGACCTGCCAGCACGGAGAAAAACACTGCACAAGAGAATGGCCATGCTTTCCGTAAAGGTACAGAAACACTGCCTGCCTCACCCTGTAAAAATTGCTTTTTTTGCTATTGTGCTGATCTCTTAGCTGGAGTGGGGGAGTTCCTGGGAGGGAGTGTTCAGAGGGTCCTTCAGCTGCCCTTGAGGGATCAGCTGCTGCTTATATTCTGCAGAGTATTTTGTGTTGTTGACAAAGGTTGGTTAAATAAAAAAAGGCTTTTAAAACAAACGCAAACTTCTTCAGTTGCCTTTATCTGTGCTCAGTGAGCTGTGCTAGCAGAGGGCTTGTTGGAATTGGCCTCGTGGGCTTCTCATGGTTGGATGATAATATTAAGTGCTCGTGGCCGTAGATCAGAAAACCAGTAAAGTGCTGCCAGGTTTAAGGACTAATGGGGAAAAGGACTTTCTCCACAGTGCTTAAGCAGAAGGCTGATAGCAAAGGAGGATATCAGAATTTATCATTAAAATAAGATAGACAAAACCCTCTATAGGGCTGTCAAGGTAAAGGATGTGCTGTATCTGATTGTAGTAAGGTTCAGCCATGTATTACAGTCAGGACATGCCCACGGCTGTGTATGTTGTGTGGTGGTGGTGCACTCCCAACTCTGTCATGAGCAGGCTCTTGAGGGCTTGTTTTCTTCTCTGCAGCAACCCCTGAGTTTCACACACAGGATGCCTCTGTTGGCTATCTGGAGGAGGAGAGTCCTGCTCCAGCAGCAGCAGCCCAAAGCAGCAGTGAGGAGGAGCTCAGAGAAGCTCCCTCGCCAGCACAAGAATTCAACAAATACCAGAAGTCTCTTCCCCCACGATTCCAGAGGCAGCAGCAGCAGCAACAGCAGCAGGTAAATGGCTCACAACTCATTTCCTGACCCCCCAGTAAACCATTGTGTTTGCTCAGTTCTCAACACCCTCAGTCTTTGGGCTGGGAAGAGATAAATAGGGATTTACCCTGGCCTTTTTCAGTACTTCTGATCATGGAAATGTCCTGTGTGATTGGGTAGAAAGGCTCTCTGTGGGCTACAGGAGTTTTCCTTGCACCCTGTGATGCTTGAGCTGTTGTGGATAGGGCTTTGCCAGGTTTGTCACTTGCCTGGGTGAAAAATACACTGCTGTCAGAAATGTTGACTTGTCTTGCACGGTTGGTTGGGCATCTCCTGAAAACTGAAACTCTTAGGACTGTGTGGTTTGTGGCAGAGCTCTGGCTTGCAAATGTTCATGAGCAGGAGAAGCTGCGGATGTTCCCACATCCAAAACCCTGAGTGTGTGAGTGGCTGTCTTGGTGCTTGTGTAGGCCTGGCCCAGGGGAGGTTTTGTTCTTTGGACCTGATGAACGTCTATTTTTAGTCTTTGGCACAAGATGAGCTGCTGTTCTTCAGCACTGCTGCAGTGCTGGAATATACAGGACAGGGGAAGGGGAAACCCTTGGGGTTCAGCTGCTTCCATTTCACTCAGCACTTGCTGTGTCTTCACCATTGTAGATATGGGCAGCCATTTGCTTGCCAGGGGCAAACTGCTTAGTTTGGCAAGCTTCTGGACTGCTTCTGGACTTGGAGGGAGTTCTGGAGTGGCACACTTCTCATTCCACCTCCTGCCTTTGCAGAGGGCTGGTCCTTTGCTATGCTCTCATCTAATACCTACTTCTATTTTTTCTGTGAGGCTCTTTGAGATCATTGTTTTCTTTGCACCATAAAAATGTTTGGTCTTAAATGTTTCATTTTTGTTGCATTGAAAACTCTTCTGGGGCACTGAGACATCAGCTGAGCTGCTTTGTGCTTTTTGGCTCTTGCCTGACCTTTCAGTGCTGTATGTGCCATACGTGCTGTGCAGCTTTGCTGCCAGATGCAGTGAGCCTCTGTAGGGCAGCAGAGCCAAACCAAGGGACAGAGTATTCAGGCTTCAGATAATGCAAAGTTAATTGCCATTCTTCATAAAATAACCACTTGAAATGGGATATCATCAATGCTGCTGCAGATCTTAGTGGAGAGCTTACAATTGGCTTTTGCTCAGTAATTGCTCTTTTATGGATATTCCCGTGTTCATTGCTCGGCAGTTGACATTTTCATGATTCAGATGTACAGCAGCAAATGCTGCCTAATGTTACTCTTGAAAAGAGATGCTCTTAAACTAAAAAGAATTGGTTGTCTTTGCTGTCGTGCTAATAATACCACAGATCATCATCACTAGTGGAAGAACATGAAGTTTTTATTTTATTTTCCTGTTATTTTTTGTGATGTTAGTATGTATGAGGCAGTGCATGTTTTGGCTGGCTTGTATTGCTGCTTTGGTAGCTCCATGAAAAAAATAAAGTGCAAAAGTATTGGTATTGTGAAGGAAGTATTTTCTCTAAGGTACCAGAGGACTAGGTAATGTAGATATAATCCGCATTTATCAGAGCCTTCCTTGCTGTAATGATGTGTCAGATTCAGATTTAAAGGTGTCTCTTTTGCTCTGCATTTGGGGATTGGCTTTTTTAATAACAGTTACAGTATCTGACACTGTTGTAAGTTTAGCAAAAAAATATGGTGGCACGTTTGACAAGCAGGTAGATGCATTTGATGTTAATTGGAGCTGTTCAGTGTTTGAAAGCTTTCTTCTGTACACAAAACTCCTTTCAAATATATATTCTTTTTGGACCTTCAGCAAAAGTTAAATGTCAAATCAAATTAACATCATGACAGTCCTCAGCTGAGGGATGGTGGACTGGCTGTGTGGGAGATGGGGAAACAACCTGCAAGTGCCAGCCTGTCTCTGAGGGATGCCCAGGAAACACTGTAAAATATTAATAGCTTTCTTACTGTGATTTAGGTTTTTTATCTAATCTCTTGACAGGGATGGAACTAATATATCTACACACTAAATAAATTAGAGATGCATTTCCTGAAAAATGCAACATCTTCTAAAGTATTTGGTTCCAGTTATGAAGTGGTGTTTGACAGGAAGTTGTCCTGTATTCGTGGGAGTGTTGAGAAGATGCAAATTGTGGTCTTAAAGCTGATCCCTTGTGTTTGGCCACATAGCCTGGCCCACAGTAGTGTGATAGCGTGGCTGCTCTGCTATTTACAGAGTAACAACTGCCACATTCCTAGCTGGTAGTGAATTACCCCTGTCTGCTCCACCCTCCCATCTGATTAGAGATTGATCCTTTGATGCATGGCATGCGTTTTCCTGTGGCTGACCAGTACATCAGTGTGATTCCTGGCACCACAGCCGTGTCCAATGGCCCGTCCTGTTCCCTGCAGGAGCAGCTGTACAAGATGCAGCACTGGCAGCAGCAGGTCTATCCTCCCCCGTCCCACTCCCACCCCCAGCGGACGTTCTACCCGCCGCACCCGCAGATGCTCGGCTTCGATCCCCGCTGGATGATGATGCCGTCCTACATGGACCCTCGCGTGGCCCAGAGTCGCACCCCCGTGGATTTCTACCCTTCAGCCCTTCACCCTTCAGGTGAGGTGTTGTCAGTGTTTATCTTGGCTGTTGAGTTGGTTCGTATCTGGAAATTCACTGTGTCTTAACCTCTGTCCAGACTTTGCGTTCTGGTTGGCATCTCTTCTCTGGGGATGAGAAGGGATTGCAATGGGAAGTGGTGGGAGACTGGGAGGGAGGATGTGTAGACATGTGTGTAATCCATTCTCTGCACTGCAGTGGGAGACCTTCCCTGACTGCTTTGTGACCTTAGTGGATGTGACTGATCTTGCCCCTTGGAGGAAAGGGTAGCAGATCCACAGATCTTGCCTGTAGGAGGAGAAGGATGAGTGTTGGAGTTACTGTAATCATGTGAAATCTTAATAGACCTCTTTGAGGCAATGGGATGGGGAAACCCTGTAGTTCCTAAACTGTTTGCACTTTGCACCTTCCTATCTTGTCCTACTCTACAGAGGTGTGAATGTAAACATCAGGATGTATAAATCATTCCCTGGACTTGGTGAATCGCTTGATCCCAAGCCAGTGATGCTGTGTAGTGTCTGTGTGGGCTGGGCTCTGAGAGCTGTGTCATCTTCTGTATGACTCCAGGTGCATTTCCCAGCTGTGCATTTTCCAAGCACAGGCTCCCCTTTACAAGGGAGGTTTCCATGGCTGCAGTCGCCTGCTGCCTGAGAAGGAAGGGGAGTCAAGCTAGGAGATTGTTAAATTCTTCTTGTCTGTGAAATCCTGGTGCTAATGGCATGAACTCTGTTGTGAGCAGGAATTATGAAGCCCATGATTCAGCAGGACTCCATCAGTGGGAACAGCTGTCGGTCTGAGGATCAGAACTGTCAGGCAGGGCAGGCTGAGAGGAAGACTGCTCCCTTGGATCCTGTGCCAGTGTGGGGCCAGGACAGCTACACATCCCTGCAGAGTAAGGGATACTCCCTGTCGCATCAGAAACAAGCTGACAACATGAGCATGGAGGGGCTGCATGCCAGGTGAGTGCAGAATTCCCCTGTCCTCATGCATGCTGGGATGGGAGGTGCTGCTGTAAACCATCTGTTGAAAGGCAGGTGTAGAGCTGGCCTGAAAGACAGGCCCAGGTACTGATCTGGGAGCACCCTTACACTCCTGAGTGTTTACAGACTAAGTTATTCAGAAGTTTTCTATCTGACCAGCCTGTTTGGAGGGAGAGGGGGCCCTATATAAAAAACAATGAGTGAAAAATTCTGATGCTTGCTAGTTTGTCTCCTACTTTGTTAGGGCATTCGAAAACCAATTATTTGTTTTCTGATCTCCACATTGTAGGTTAAATCTCCCTTCATTTCTTAAGTTTCTGCCCATCGTAGGAACTGTTTTCTTTATCACGCGTTGATTTAACAAACCAGGCAGTACAGCCTGGGGCCACAGCAGCCACAATCAATTTTGGTATTGATAGGTTAATTGCCTCATGGTTTGCCATAAACCTCAGTTTATTTCTTTTCACCCCTTGTATCCAGCCTGGGCCCTTGGAGATGTCCTGTGTTCTGCATTACCTGACTTTCCTTTGTTTGTTTCATTCTCAGGAATGAAAGTTACTCTGCTTCTGGAAGGCCGGAGAGTCTGAGCACTCAGCGAGATCTCTTTGAGGAGAGAGGGGAGGAGTATTTGAATGCTTTTGACAAGAAGGCCCAAGCAGACTTTGACAGCTGCCTGTCTTCTCAGAGGATAGGCCAGGATCTCCTGTTCCAGCACCAGGAGAGTGTGCAGGAAGCCTGTCCTCCTGGCAGCCGCCATGCAAACCTGAGGTGTTCACCCCTGGAGCCTGATTTTATCCAAGCAGAGAAGAAGCCTGAATATAATGGTTGGGATATCAGCCACCATCAGAAACCTGCAGAGACAGCAGCAGAAGTTGCTGAAGAAGTACCCCGGGATGAGCAGTCCTTCAGTGCAGACCCCTGGAAGAAAGAAGGAGCCAGTACCAAGCAGGCCACTGAAGAGACAGCAGAGTGGGCTCCTGAGAGCCGCAACACCAGCGGGCAGCCCCAGGAGCAAATGGGGAGGACACGGCGGTCAGGCCCCATTAAAAAACCAGTCCTGAAAGCCCTCAAGGTGGAAGAGAAGGAGAAGGAGATGGAGAAGGTTAAACTGGAGGGAGAGGACAGCTCACGCCCGCTGAAGGAGAAGGCAGCTGTTCAGAAGACAGAAAATGAGTCAGATGACTCTGCTGCCTTGCTGAACTCCACACGTTACCTGCTGGATGACAAAGGTTCTTCCCAAACCAGCCTTGCACGAGAGGCTGAGAAGTCTCAAGAGGAAGAAGAGGAGGAGGAGGAAGAAGAGAAGCCAGAAAGAACCTGGGAGAACAAACTGTCCAGAGAGAGCAGCGAACTCCCTCCCACAAAAAGAAACAACTGGATCTTCATTGATGAGGAGCAAGCCTTCGGTGGGAGAGGTCAAGGGCGTGGGCGAGGGAGAGGCTTCAGAGAGTTCACTTTCAGAGGCCGAGGCACGGTTGTGAGCAGCAGGGGCGTCTACAACAACAACCAGAGGAGCAGCCGGGGCCGAGGGCTCCGGGAGTTCAACCAGCCAGAGGACTTCCCCAGAGGCAAACCAAGGCGCCGGATTGCCAGCGAGACACACAGTGAAGGGTCAGAGTATGAGGAGCTCCCCAAGCGTCGCCGGCAGAGGGGCTCTGAGAACAGCAATGAAGGCTCTGTGCTGGACAGGGAGGACAGTGATTTGAAAAAGGGAGACTTCAAAGAGTCTTGGAGGTCCAACAAAATCTATTCAGATGATCACAATAGCCTGGATCCTAAGATGAGGGCTCCAAGAGCTTTTGGGAGATCACTGCCACCAAGACTGAGCAACTCTGGCTACGGGCGAAGGGGGTTCATGGGTAAGGAGCCCACCCAGTGGCAAGGCAGGAGTGGGGGAGGAGGGTGGCAAGAGTACAGCCGCACGTCTCCATCAGACACTTTCGGGAGCAGGCAGCAGTCTGACAGGGACTACATTCAGGATTCTTACAAACACACGGATTCCTTCTCCAGCCGGGTTTTTGATGAGAGTCATCTGGATGACAAAAGGCACTTTTTCCAGGAGGATTACTCAGCAGATCAGGAGAACATAGAGAACAGGCCCTTCAGGAGGCGTCGTCCTCCCCGCCAGGACAAGCCCCCGCGGTTCAGGCGCCTCAGGCAGGAGAGGGAATCAGTCGGGCAGTGGAACCCCGAGGAGGGAGGCAATAATCTGCTGCCCAGCCAGTGGCCAGGCAGGCCCAAACTGGGCACTGCAGAGAAGAGCAGCATGGCGGGCAGACGCTCTCCTGAGCTGTCCTACCAAAACTCTTCAGACCATGCCAATGAGGAGTGGGAAACAGCGTCTGAGAGCAGTGACTTCAGCGAGCGGCGGGAGAGAAGAGATGGAGCTCCAGAGAGTGAGGGCCAGCTGGAAGGTGGCCTTGGCACTGGGAGCTTGGGAGAGAAGCGGGAACTGGCAAAGAGGAGCTTCTCAAGCCAGAGGCCGCTGGTGGACAGGCAGAGCCGCAAGGCTGAGCCAGCAGGGTTTGCAGAGCAGTCTGTCAGGACTGGTGTGGGAGCAGCTTCCAGATATGAGAGCCAGCAGAACGGGACCCTGATAAAGAGCAAAAGGTAAGGTTGTTTTCTCAGCTGTGGTACATGCAGATGTTGAAGGAGTGGACGTACACCCCGTGCATTTTCTTCTTGTCACTCTTATTTGCATTCTACTGGCAAAACTAAATCCTTTCCCTTCTTTCTGTGTAGGTCTCCAGAAGAAGGAGGAGGCCTTGGCAACACCAGTGGTGGGAGCAGCCACTCCATTTATAGCTTGGATAGGGCCTCCCATGTGAACTCAGAGAGTGCTGAGGGGCCAGGTAAAAAGCCAGAGAAGGAGCACAAATCCACTGCACAAAGAGCAAGTGAGAAGGGAGAGGCCTTGTCACAGTTTGAACTGAGTTATGGAAGTGAGTATCTTGATTCATTTGTTTCTTTAAGAGGATAACATATGGCTGACTGATTAAAGCCAGACTGATTCAATCCAGTGTAATTTTTAATATCAGGTTAGGGACTTTTTTCCCATTTATTTAAAGAAACAAGAAAATTCTTGTGTATCTAAACACAAAAATGAAAGGTAAAATTGTTGTTAAATTTTAAACGCAAACTTCTCAGCCTGATCTGGCAGTGTCTCTAATGTTTCTTCTGTAGAAAGTTTGTGTTTAGGGAGAATATTGCTGTATTTCTCTGCAAGATGCTAAAGTATTTTAGGCTTGAAATTTATGTTGTGTAAAGGAAGTTGAGGGAGCATCCAGAGTGGGGAAGTTGAGGCTGAGCTAATGGCAAAGAAGCAAGAAATTAATATCTCTGAAAAGAGAATTACCCGAGTTATCACACAGCTGCTCTGGCTGAAGTGTGCTCATCTTGAAGCAGAGGAGACAGCAAAGTCCTGAGAGATAAAGTGGCTGGTAGATGTCAGCAGACTACAGTATTTTGCTTTCTAAAGGTAGCTGCTACGTTGCTAGGTGAACTTATTGTGGCATGGATCCTCTTTGGACTGCACTGTTTAAATTATTGCAATTACAAAGCTTTATATGCACACACATGTGCACTGTGTTCTCTCTGTGTGCTTCGTTCAGGTACCATCATTGACAATCGGGTGTCAAACACAGCAGAAGAGAATGAAGTTGGTTCCATGGCAGGGGAAGGCTTCATTGAGGTTCTTACCAAAAAGCAGCGTCGTTTGCTGGAAGAGGAGCGAAGGAAGAAGGAACAGGCTGCTCAGGTGAGGAATGGGAGGCAGAAAAGTTGGACCTGTTCCATGGTTTGGATTGCAGTCAGAGAAACAGGGCCCCAGAAAGTGTTTGTATGAACAGAAAAACGTACAGTTGACAGTGCCAAAGCTGTACAGATCCTGTATTGGGCCCCAGAAACATATTTAGGGCCACTGGTCTGAAAAGGAGAGTTTGATCTCTGACTATTCTTGGCTTGCAGCAGAATTGCTAATTGGGAGTTAAGTTTCTAGAGTGGTCTGCATCCAAAGCAGCTTGGCTCTCTAAGCCAGCTGCTGGCTGTATTTGGTGGGATATTGGGCAGCAGGAGCAGTGCAGGACTTTGCACTCTGACTGTGTTGTTGCCAGAAGAAAACCTCACACTGCAAAGCAGCTCTCTCCAGTCTTGTTAGACTGGGGGAACCTTCCAGCCTGACACCTGTGCCATTCCTGTCACAGGCACCAGCCAAGGCCCGCGTCCTTCAGTCGCGCATTCCACCACGGTTTGCTAAGAAGCAGAACAGCCTGTGCTTGGAGCAGGGTGATGTAACAGTGTCTGGAAACAGCCTGGGCACAGAGATCTGGGAGAGCAACAGCCCAGGTAGGCTTGAGTCTGTTTGTTCCAAAGGATTTCACAGAGCTGGAGTCCTCTGGGATGTGCAGCAAGGATGGGGTCCGTGGTTCAGAGCAGGCAACCCTCTCCTGGCTGATGCTGGGAGTGGGAGGGGAGCTGGCAGACATGTGGAGTAGCCTCTAAGCTCTTAAGTTCTGAGCTCTACTGTTCAGCCATCCTGCTTCTGTTGCTGGCCATGTCAGTCTCCTAATCTGCTTCTTGGGTCTTTGTTTCACATCAAAATCCTACTATGCAGTGTTTTGTAGCCGCTTGGGCTGGATCTACTTGAGACTTTTTCTTATTTTGCTTTCCTTCATTTTCTCATCTCTAGTCCCGAACAGCTAGTGCCTCCCTTGTTTCTCTCTGACCTGTCTTTCTCTTGTTGTTACGTTGCCTAAGAAATCTCCTCCCTGTTCTCTACTCTCACTCCTCATACCCTGTGTTCTCTGCTGCATCATGTCTCAGATGTCTCGGCAACACTTAATATTCTGAGGTGGTGAAAATACTCTTTCTCATGTCTAGAAATGGAAGGTTGATGGTGTAATATGTACAGGGTGTGCTCATAGCTGTGTTTCAAGCAGCTGAACCCTGCCCTCCATTCTCTTCCAGCACTTTCCGTTCAGTCTCCTGGCAGTGATTCCTGGAGCAAGCCTGTAAATACCTTTAATGGTACTGAGTCCAGCACCGAGGTAAGTGGCTCCTAAGGTGCTCTTCAAGGTATTGTATGTATAAAGTATTAATGCAGATGGCTTTTATGCTTCTCATTGCTCCATCTGTGCTTAGTGACTCTCAGCTCTGCTTGTGCCATTTTAAACTCTTTGCAGTTTTAATTTGAGCTTGACTTTGTTCAAATCTTGACCTAAAGAACCAAGCAGTGCTTGGTATTGTGTGTGGGTATAAATCTGGAGTAACTGTGTGATAGAGCTATTCCAGGGTTATGCTCATCACTGGGTGCACACTGTGGTTGAGGAGGGTGGAATCCCTTAGGTGCTGTTTGTGCCTTGTGCATGTGGGCAGCGTGTAGCCTTAACACAGGGAAGGCAGAGGAGTTCCTGAACAGTTAATCTCTGGACACCAAGAGTTCAAATTTGGTTTGGGTTCCATGTGAAGTGAGTTTGGCAATCTTAGCCTAGTTGTTCTGTGAGACACATTTCCTTACTCTGAAGCCATGGTCTGGTTGGTGCATCACTTCTCCTGTCTCAGGGCTGTGTAGAGCTGAAGGAGCAGCCAAGGGGTGCTGCAGGTCAGGCCCAACTCCTTTGCAGTTAACCAGGATGGTGATTTGAAAAAGGGACGTGGTCTTGCTGTTTTCTGGGATGTTTTTTCCTCGGTGGTGCTGGGTCGGAGTCCGGGGCTTTAACACATTTCGTGCTTTGCATAGCAGGGATTTAAAGGCAGCCAGGGGGATAGTGGCATTGACTTGAGCGCGGAGTCTCGGGAATCCTCCGCGACCTCCTCTCAGCGCAGTTCTCCATATGGCACCCTCAAACCAGAGGAGATGAATGGGGCTGGCCTGGTGGACTCAAAGCCTGACTGCCAGAAGGAGCAAGTGCAGAAGCAAACTGATAAAAAGGTAATCTGGATTCGCAGCCAAGCCAGAGCACAGAGTGAGAGACGTTGTGAAGTGGTTGTGTTGTTCTTGATAGCATTTTTAAGGCTTGAGGTTGGGTTATTTGGTCTTTGTGTCTCAGCCTCTCTGCTTTCCTGTTAAGGATTCAGATCAAGGCTCAGGACAGAACAAGGAACACAAGCCCGGACCAATCGGCAACGAACGCTCCCTGAAAAACAGAAAGGGTTCGGAGGGAACGGAACGGCTGGAAGGGAATATTCCCCCTGTTAATGGGGTGGAAATTCACGTGGATTCTGTACTTCCTGTGCCACCCATTGAATTTGGAGTAAATCCTAAAGTGAGGATTGAATTTAATTTTATCTTCTTGGTGATTTGATCTTGTTGAGGCATTGAAAGTAGTTTGAGGAAGTAGGATTATTTAGAGGAAGCTTCAAGCTGTAGGTTTGCCTTAGATTTCATTACTGACACAGACCAGGTACTCAGGATGTCCTGGCAAACATTTAGTATCCACTTGGAAATACTGTCCCAAGGACCAGCTGGGGTGGTAACAGAGGTGAGGGACAAAATCATGGCCAAGCTTTTGTGTGCCTCTGGGGGTTGCCTGCTGCTGAGTGCTGAGAAGTGTTTTTTGTTTCCAGCAAGGCTTACTGGAGATCAGTCTTTAGTTTGTAGTGTCATAATTCAGGCTAGAGTCATTAACCATGAAAAGCAGAGGGGTGGCCCATGGACTTGGATTTAAATTTTATGTGTTTTGCTTTTTCAGGACTCCGACTTCAGCTTGCCACCTGGTTCTGCCTCTGGCACTGCAGCTAACCCTGTCACCAAATTGCAGGATGCCTTGGCCAGTAATGTAAGTATTTTTTTTTCTTTTGACATTGATTCATTGGAGATACTCCTTAGGTAAACCTCAGATGCTTCCAAAAAGAGCAGGCATATTTGCATCTGACTTGATATTTCATGCTTAGGCAGCACATGTCACTGAAATTCAAAATGGAAATCTCAAGATACTGTGGTAAAATGAGCGTCACAAACTCAGAAGTGATGTAGAGAGCAAGTTCATTGTCATTGTGACCTGTGTAAAGCCATCTCTGAGATGGCCAGTCTCTTCCCCTGAGACACACAAGTGTTGGACATGGCCATGGTCCAGATGGTGACATATTTAGACCCAGACTGCCCAGCTTCCTCAGAAGGTTTCACCTGTCACAGCAAGGCAGAGAACTGTAACATGGTGGTCAGGCCTTTTTAGAGGTTTCCCAGCTTATTCCAGCCATCTCATTATTCTCTGTAAAAGAGTGAGCACACTGAAAGCCCAGCTGGTAGCTCAGCTGTAGACAGCAATGTGAGACACACACAAAGCTGCTTTTGAAATGTCTTCAAGTTTGTAGGCTGTCTGGTTTTGATTTTGGAGATTTGTCTTATAGGGTGTTTTTTTCAGAAACAGTTTTGTGTGAAACTTAAGTAGTTTCTATACATGGGACAGGAAGGAGAACTCTTTGCAAATGGAAGTTTTTGGATCAAACTGATGATTAAGTGGAAGCTGGTATAGTTCAGCATAGAGGGGTGTCTTTGCACATAATCAAAGCTTCCTTTATTGCAAGAGCAGAATGAACCCTAGATGAACATGGTACTTGGCTCCTGCAGTACCATCAGGGACTGAATTCTTTGATGTGCACTTACTGGAGCTCTGTCAGCCTTGGTGGCTCATACCATTCTCCTAAGAGTTCACAAATATTCACCTTTTCTGACTCTCCCCTCAGGCAGGGTTAACACAGTCCATTCCCATCCTGCGAAGGGATCATCACCTCCAGCGCTGCATCGGCCTGAACCCCATGTCCTTCCCCACTGCAGACCTTACTCTTAAGGTAAGGAAGCTGAAGGTGTGTGGATACCACATCTCTGTGGGGAGATCTTTCCCAGAGTATTCTGTTAGGTATTGCTAAATTTTAATTAGCTTTTGTAGAAGTTGTGCATATGTGCTGTTCAGCATGAGTGCAGGGGTGTGTGTTTTAAGTCCTGAACATAGGAAGTCTTTGCCAGTTGTAGAATCAAGTGCAACAGAGCTTTCCTATTTCAGTACTGAGCAAGGTGGCTGCTCAGGGATCCTGGGAATCCTGGTGGTGTAAAGAGAGGGAAAAACTGAGCAAAATCCGCCCAAGCGTACAAACAAGAGCAACAACAAAACCAAATAAACCAAACCAAAACCCACCTCCATCCCAAGCCTGAGAAGCTCAGCAAATACCAAGGGATTTGAGTATTTGTGAAGGATTCTTGTCCATTAGAAATTGTTGTAGAACCCCCTGACCTCAGACCTGTCAGCTTTTCACTATGCCTAGAGTGCAGGGAATTTGAGCTCATAGGACACAGATGAGCAGCTGTAGGCTTTGGTAATGTCCTCCCCATTTGAACTGTCTGTAGTTACTGTCCTTTGTTTCCATAGATGGAGTCTGCTCGTAAAGCTTGGGAAAACTCTCCGAGTTTACCAGAACAGAACTCCCCAGGAGGTGCAGGCTCAGGCATCCAGCCTCCTTCCAGTGTTGGAGCTTCCAATGGTGTCAGCTACAGCTCTTTTGGTGGAGTTTCTATGCCTCCTATGCCTGTGGCGTCTGTAGCACCTTCTGCATCTATTCCAGGTACCTGCAAACTGCAGCACCATTTGCATTGTCTGATTGTTTTTTGGGAGTCATCCTCTGGTTCTTCTAGATGAGAGCATGGTGAGAAGAGCTTCTGTGTAGAGTAGTTGGCTGGCTGGTGTTTGACAGATCCTTAACAACTCAGACAAGGCAGAAAGGGGGACTGTCTCCCCACTTAGAAGAATGTGACTGGTGAAAGCTTAATAAAAAGACAGCTTTCCCTCTGTAGTAGCAAGTCTCTGATGTCTCAGTAGATCTTGCTTACCCTTTACTGTGTGCCCAGTAGAATAGAAGGAAAGAGACCTATGGCTGAGAGGCTTCAACAGTCCCAATATCATTGTCAGCCATTCCTCTGCTTGTTTTGCCCTTGAAGCCACAGGTTCTGAGCACCTTTTGCTTTTAGCAAAACAGCAACTGGCTTATAGCTCACAGAACTCTGGGAGAGGGGAAGGTGTTGCTGTCATTTAGTTAAAGGAAAAGCTTAACTCAGTCAGTGTTAGTGTGTCTAATTAGGGAGAGCATCTGGAAAGAGAAAATGTACTGGGATTCTCTCCATGGGATGACTCCTGGGTCCCAAAGGGCTTCTCATGTATGCACTGTCTTTCTCATGTCTCACTTCAAGAACAGAGTGAAATGTGTAGTGACTCTGTTATTAGCTTTCACTTGGTAAACAGATTGTTCCAAGTCAGGTGATTTCCTTCCTCACCTACCCTAATCTTGCTGCTTAATCCTGTGGTTCATGTCTGCACAAAAGCACAGGAGTGGCACAGCAGTTACTGATTGGTGCCACCCTTGGGGTGAATATGGCATTTAGATCTCATGTGTCAAGGCCTTAAACGCTGTGTTTGCTCTTCTGTCTGTCTTAGCTGCAGAGATGAGATGATTGCAGAGCAGATTTCTGGCATTTAGTTCAGAGTACAGGTTACCAGCAGCTGCTAGTGTCTGACTCTTTTGTGGAGGTGGGAAACCTGGGTTTACATTTAGCCTCTGACAGGAAGGTATGATTAATTCTCAGCAATCCTGCTACTGCTGATGTTGTTGTGTGGATTTAGGAGCTTTACAGGCTCTTCTGAATGGGTACTATGTTTGTGTTAACTTGCTGAGAGGTGGGAAATAGTCTTGACCTGCAGATCTCTGCAGTCTACTGTGCCTACATCTCTCCTGTACCTTGAATTTACAGTCTGCCTTTTCTGATGTCCAGGTAACCATATTCCACCCCTGTATCTGGATGGCCATGTGTTTGCAAGTCAGCCCCGCCTGGTCCCTCAGACAATACCTCAGCAGCAAAGCTACCAACAGGTAAGGGAGCAGTACAGCTTGCAAATTTCAAGGATTTTTCATGGTGGCCTTAAGAGAAACAAGGAGTAATTTTTCACTTTCATAGCCCAAAGGAAATTAGATGTGGCTTCCTTTAGGTTCCTTGAATGCGGCTTCCCAGGGGGTTTCAGAGATTAGTGGAACTGAAGGGAGGGAATTGAGGAGTTCTTCCCCTTCTGTACCAGTGCCCTTGGACTGATTTTAACTGAAGCAGATGCTGAGGCCTGTGTGAGATGAAGTGACTTTGAGTGAATTCCCCAGCCAGTCAATTATAATGAGTAACTTGACTAGTAAACTGAGTGTTGATAGGGCTGGGGAGAACTCTTTCATGGTAGAGTACAGGCAGGTGAGAGCTGGGATTGTCACTACCTGCTCTGTGTGAAGAGCATGTTGGTTCCCTCATGTCCATCAAATGCCTCTTGCAGGCATCAACCTCGGGGTGCCTGTGCAGTGTCTTCCCTGGCAGTGCTGCTGTTGTGGGGAATGATGCAGGGCTGGGTAAAGGCTCAGTGTAGGTAATTGTCACTGCAGATTTGACTCATGCAGGAAACTGATGGGTTTTTAACAGCCCTGAAGAGTTTCTGGCTCCTCTTGTACCTCTCAGTCATATTAATTTCTTCTGCAGGCTGCTGCTGCTCAACAGATTCCCATTTCCCTGCACACATCCTTACAGGCCCAAGCTCAGCTTGGACTGAGGGGTGGTCTGCCTGTTTCCCAGTCCCAGGAGATGTACAGCTCCATACAGCCCTTCAGGTAACTGCTTCATGTTTTCCTTTCCTTGTGGCTTTCTCTCTTATGTTCCTGATGTCTGTGTACATTGGTCAGATACCCCACACTCATCTTACCTTTCCCCTTTGTTCAAATGCTGTTTCCTTCCCCTAAGAACAGTGCCAGTGTAGGGAGCATGAGCATGAGAATGAACAATCTGATTATGTACTAAAGCCTAAACACTGAGGTTTAAAAAAACCCCTTATTTGCTAGAGCTGTTGGAATCTTTAACTTCTGATTTTTTCCTGCTTTGCAAAACTGCTGCAGACCTGAATCCTCCCTTAACTGCTAATACAAAGGTTGTTAAGTGGGATGTTGAAACATAAATATTAGATACTACACAATGTTGTTCTGTTGAATATTCTGGCAACACAAGGAAGTGGTTGTAAAAGCTTAAGAGTGGAAGTAAAAAATCCTGGTAACTAAAATGGAAAGTGGCATCACAGCTTATTTCTAAACTGTCAGTTTAGTTGTCTGACAACTGATGGCAGGCCAGATACGGTCTGGCAGGGTGTGCTTGTACAGTCTCCAAAGGTTTTGTGCATCATGACTGAAGCATGTTTTTTTCCTGCAGGTCTCAGGTGTACATGCACCCCAGTCTGTCCCAGCCCAGCACCATGGTCCTGACAGGAGGCACTGCTCTGAAGCCTCCATATTCCGCCTTCCCAGGCATGCAGCCCTTGGAGGTGGTGAAAACCCAGTCTGGGTCCCCCTATCAGCCCATGAACGGAAGCCAGGCACTGGTTTATGAGGGGCAAATAAACCAGGCTGGTATGGGAGCCTCCCAGATGATGGACTCTCAGCTCACACAGGTTAGGAGCAGGACTGGCGAGCCACTCCTTTGGTCCAGGCTAATTCACAGCCACTTGTTTCTGAGGATGGGTTGTAACATGTCTGTGTGAACTAAACTCTTTGTAAAGAGGCGGAAGATTTCCCCGAGACACTGTTCTGTGAACCATGGTTTCACATATGCAGCACCTTATTTAATGAGATGGTTGCTCATACCTTGTCTGTCCCTGCTGAGACGTCATTTTGTCACTTGGAAGTCAGACCTTCCAGTGCTGCATGCATAGGAGGCCATGACGCAATGGTTGTCCTAAAAGCACCTCTTCTGAGAGCCAAATCCCAGTCATCTCTCCCATCACCTCAGCTTCCAGGGCAACTAGGAACCTGTATTAAAGGCTCATCCGTCTTCTCAGTTCATTTGTCGTCCAAGTCTTATTTACAGCTTCAGCTGATCTGTTTGGCAGAATCCTAACAGGAATTTCAATGTGTGAAAATGTTTTAATAAAGCATGGTTCACATAAAAACATTGAATTCTACTGTGACCATAGCTGTGTTTGTGGGCATGTGCTCTGATTCTCTGGAGAAATTTGATAATTTTATTAAACTCATCTTACGTTTATCTTGTGCAACTTGTTAAGGTTTATTTTTTGTTTCAGAGGGATTTTTATGTTGTGACTGACGTAAAGAGTTAATCCTGAAAGTAACTTAGGTGAGGAAAATACAGAAAACACTGGCAAACAAAATATTTGAAGAAATGCTTTATCCATCATAAGCGAGTAACTTGGTTTCTTTTGCCAGCCTTAGATTGGTTTATTTATTTATTCTGAAGTGTTGATAGAACCTCCCAAATCCAGCAATTGTGAGAAAATCAGAGGGAACAGGAGGTGCCTCAGCCCCGAGCTACAGTATTTTTTTGTAATTGCTCTTAATTATGTCCATCATTGGTTTGAAGCTCACTGTGAAACATGGAACTGAGGTCCCCATCGCTTTCTCTGGAGGTCCAGTCCTCAGAATGTTCTGGAGAGTGTAGGAGATTTTCAAAGGTGAAAACAAAGCACCTGACACTGCACTGACACTGCCATTGTATGAAGGGAAAACAGACCCATGAAGTGACCGTGAGGAAGACTGGAAAACTGGGCTCTAGGAATGGAGAACAGCCCCCATCCACGGGCAGTTAGGTTAACTTGATGGCATGTTAAAAACCCTGCTGATAAGAGTGTTGGCAGCACTGCCAGAACATCCATTTCAGTGTGAAAGTCCCTCTGTTACAGTCATTTGCATTTATTCCGTGCCAGACTGCGCTGTTTGGGAGCTTCCTTTTGGCAAGGCTGTGCTTTCAGGGTATTGGGAGGCAGCATGTCAAACACGAGACTGTTACTGCCTTTAAGGTAACTACATGTCCTTGTCACACAGCTGACAATGCCTGTGCCTGGCTCCCAGCTGCCTCTGCCCCGCTACGGCTCTGGCCAGCAGCCCCTGCTTCTGCCACAGTCCATCCAGCTTCCCCAGGGGCAAAACCTGCCTGTAGGAGCTCCCCGAAGAATCCTCCCTCCTGGATCCCAGCCTTCTGTCCTTGCTGCCAGCAGGGAGGTAAGGATTAACTCCTGGTGCTGCTCATGGCATTCAGTAACCCCTCCTGCGTTGAAGTTTTACTCCTTGCTTTTTGAAGGGGAGAATGGCTTGTTTGGGATCCTTAAATATCCAAGCCAAGGATTGCTGTTAAAATGAAGGAACCCTTTTCCCCTCATCTCCAAAGTGCAAGCCAGCAGTTTTCAGGTTTTGCTGCTGGTCATCATTCTGTTTCCAGGGAGCCACATCTGCCTTGATCCAGTTTGGAGTCTCCAGTTTTATTACATGTTTACACAGGTTTCCCCAGAGTGCTTGAGGGGTGGTGAGCTCCAGACACAGTTGGAATACTGCCCAGATATTTCACTCTGTTGTGAAGCTTGTCCATTTGAGTAGGTATATTAATGTCATGTCTGGTTTGATGGATTCATATCATAAGTTTGTCTTACTATAGGGGAGAGAGAGCACAGCAGTTAACTTCCAGGTTCTGTATTTGCTTGTGCTGCTGGCTTGGTGCTTTAATACAAGCAGATTATTTCACTTACAAGCCCACTTTCTTCACCTGAAAAATATTTCTTCTTTTAATGGGCATGATGGGGAGAAGGGCAAACATTTGGCTAAAGTTCTTGTATGAAGTAATGAGTGATTTGTGAATGCAAAGATGATACTCTCTCTCACTCATTTTCCTCTGTAGTCCTCCCAGATGGAAATGAAAGGGTTTCATTTCTCCGATGGTAAACAGAGCATGTCCTCCGGAGGGTCAGTCCCGTCCCCACACACGTACAGGTGAGACCTTCACACAGCTCGGGCTCCTTAGGATGGGAGAGAACATGTGGTGCACCCATCATCCCTGCACGAGATCCACCTGGCTTTTCATGTCTAGAACGTGCTCACTTCAGTCCAAGTACTTGTGTCAAAATGCATGGTCATGGCTTTCATTTTGGGTGTGCACCGGTGTGTGTATCTGACCTGGAGCTTTGTAGGAAGTGCATGAAGTTACTTGTTCACTGAATCTCAAAGACAGGTTGGAATTGGTGTGTGCTTTTGTTCCTTGTGAAGGTGGGAAATCTGAGGATCACTGAATAAATGCTGATGGTCCTGAAGGTGGGAGTGCTCATGTCTAGACACATCAGGTCACTGAGGCTTTTGAAAGACTTTATTTTTTATTTTTCTCCTAACCAACCCGTGTGTTGTCATTTGGACTGTGGAGCTCACTGACCTGCACAGCACAGACTTGTGCCCTGTCTATTGCTGCTTTGCTGTCTCTTTCACACATGAATAAGGCTCTCATTCCATTGTAGAATTTACTCCATGAATGTTGTCGACTCTTCGATTTCCAGGCCTAGCTCTGCCAGCCCCAGCGGGAAGCCGTCGGGACCCGCAGTGAGCATGGGCTCTGTGCAAGGACACTACGTGCAACAGGTAGTGTACCTGAGTTCTTTGTACAGCCCAAAAATACCTGCTCTTCTACACTGTTGTGTTGTGCCTTGGGCTGCAGAGGAAAGGCAGAAAGGCCTGTGTAACTGAAGCTCCGTGTGGGAGTTGGTATTTTCCCCTGGGTAGTGGGTGTTTTCCTGGGTCCAGGAGTAATTCTGTGTGATTTGGAAGTCAGGAGAGGTTAGTTCTACGAAGTTGTGCTGTGGAATTTTTATAAATTACTGGCACTGCCAAATATGTGAGATGCTGAGATCCTTAAATGTGAGGTGTTACAGGAGCAAATTCAGTGTCCTGCATGAATGATGGTCACAGTTTGCTTGTTCTGCCTGCCTAGAGGTATCTGTCCTAGCTAATGCTTTGGTTTTTGTGTCAAAAGGCAAAGCAGCGGGTGGATGACAACAAAGCCAGTCTGGGAGCAGTGAAGCTGCAAGAAACAGCCTCCACAAACCAGATGAAGCCAGTGCGCACAGGAGCGATCAAACCTCAGGCAGTCAAAGTGGAGGAGAGCAAGGCCTAGGAGCACCTGTGATGCCCAGCTGGTCCTGCTGCCTGAGAGGCACCACAGCTTAGACTGGACCCCACTGGATCTCCTGAAAATCTCACCAGATCTATCCCCACCCCACACTGACTGACTACAGCAACATCATTCAAGCCCCTCTCCCAACAAAGCAGTTTGAAACAGTGGATATGACATTGACCTGCTTGCTTTAAAACAAACCAATCATGTGACTTTTAAGTGGCTTTAGCCATTTTTTTTTTATTTCCCCCTCCCCGTGCCCCATCCACAGGTAGCTGTGATCGCTCACTTGGCAAAGCCCATCCTTCTCCTTCCCTACTTCTGTCTCAGCAGAGTGGCAACTGGGGGAGAGGGGTTTAGTTTGAGGTTTTTCATTTTAAAGGCAGCTGAGGTTTTTACAAAAAAGCTGTATCTTTGTTTATAGCAGAACTTTTATATGTTCTCTCATTCCCCTCCTTCTTTCTGCTTTCCTCATTCCTTTCAGAAAAGATTCCCTTCAGCTAAAATGATGTTCTGACAAAACTCTGCTTAGTTTTGTATATGGTTCTGTGCTATGTTGAGAGTTCAAGTTTGTTTGGGTGTATTTCCCCAGGTGATTTAGCCTTTCAGGCTATTTGATTAAAAAAAACAGGACAGATATGACATTTGTTAATTTTTCAGTATTTTTGTTTTAAGCTAGAAGCAGTGTTTGCAGTAGGAGGAAATTGTACTAAAGACATATAGTACATCAGTGCATGAATCCTGAAACTTGCACCACTTCAACACAGCTTTGGGGTGCTTTGTGCACAACAAAATTTTGCATTTTCATTTTAAGGAAAAAAACCCAAACCACCAGATTTCTGTTGCAAGTTCATGCAGATCTAGGTGTTTAATTTTTCCTTTTTGTGCGTTTCGGATTTTTTTAGTGACTGCAAAACACACGCCAAAATGTAAATCATAGATTTACAAAATGTAACGTTTGTTAGGAAGAAAAAAATTCTCACAGCACATGGGTCAGAAGAGTTGGCTAGAGCCAACGGGTCTGTATGGACTACTTTTTGTAGTTGTGATGCTCTCTCATGCTCCCTGCCTTGGCTGCTCGAATTCTTCGTGTCTCCTGAGATTTGTCCTATATTGTGTTCATCCCTCGGGGCTGCTCTCCTAAGCTTTGCTCTTTTCCCTGAGTCTTGCTTTCTATTCCTCTATTCCATGGCCTTTTGTAAAATTTGCATAGAAATACGTTGGTAAGGGAGCCCCTCTGCAAGGCACACTTGGAACCTCCTGTTTTGGGTTGGAAGCGCGTGGTTACAGAGGCAGATTGGAATCATCCTTCTCCTCCTCTCCTTCCCCAGGTGAACAGCAAAGGGTTCTTTACTCTGATGCAGTTACATACAGTGTGTGTACAGCATCATCACCTCACCACTCCTCTCCAGTGTTTGATGATCTACACAAGGAAGATCCCAGTGGGAGAGGTTGGGTTTTATTTCTTTGGCTGTTTGGTTTTGGTTTATGTGAGCGTGCGTGTGTGTGTGTGCGTGTGTGTACGTAGATTTTTTTAGGATAGACCTAAAAGTTCCTGAAAGGGCTTGGAGTCCTTCACCTGATGGTAGTCTAAAGTAAAAACTACTTTCAGCTAACTTGGTTTGTGTTGTTTAGCTCTTTCAAATGTAAAGTAGGCTGGTCACTCTGAAGTGAGGGACAGAACCGTTTTTGGAGATGGTAGCTTGCTCACGGGCTGTGTGTCAGCCTCTGCTGGGTGGCAGAAAGTCATTTGGTGGTGGTTCCAAAGAAGATATTTTGAACAAAGAATGTATTGGGGAAGGGATCTGAAAGGTGTTCTTGTTTCTTCGTTTGCTTATTTCCACCCCCCCCTTCTGGAAAAAGATCCTTTGTAACTTTGTAAGGATGCATTTGAAGTTTTAAGCTAGGCATAAATATGATTTTTATACAGTAGCTTTAAAGAGCTTAGAAACCTAAACTAACTTAGGCATAGTAATGTCCCCTCTCCATAGGTGTCCCCATGGAACATGGCAGAGAAGCCGAAGGGAAAGGGATAGGATGGTACTTTAAGAAAAAATAAGAGCTCTTTTTTTCTTAGGTTTTATGGATTTTAATTCCAGAGCAGAGTGTGCCAGCATCTCTCTAGCGTCCTCCTTAAAGTACAGGGTTTGAGATTTAGTGACAAATATTTCCCCAACCTTCAGACATCTCCCAGATGTGCATCCTCATCTGCTAGTCCTGCTCCCAGTGTTTTCCAAAGATTGCACCTCCAGTAAGTCATCCCACCCTTGTTTCTGTTTTCTCCCTTGAAATACTATTAACAGCAGAATTGTCTGTTTGGGATTTTTTTTATTATCCTTCTGCCCAGCTGGCCCTAGCTAATACGAGCCCAGAATCTAAGTAATGGCTAAAGAGACTTACCTGAGCCCCCCTTCTCTCATCTCTTCCCTACTCTAGACACACTACTTCAGCTTTACAAAGACACTAACCTCCTTCCTCCCACCTGTGTGACTCCAAAATGGTCAAACGTGTTGGGAGAAACTGGGTTATTGCAAGATCCAAGTTACTGCAGTCCCTCTGGTGTACATGCCATCAGAACTACAAAACTTGCTGTTGAAAAAGGTCACCCTTCTTTTAATCCCTCCATTCCTTCCCCCAACAGAATAAAACACTAGAATTTATTTATACGTATTTGATGTTGTAGGTCTAGGTGAAAAAGTAATTGTTTCACTGCTCTATTTATATATTATGTCTGAATTATTCTGTGCAGGAAAGGCCAAGAAATGCATGTGAGCTTCATTCCATTTCTCAACTTTGCGTGACTGTCAGCTGCAGTTGGCAAGACTCTCTCACTTAGTGGAGTTTTGTGTGATGGAAAGCAATTCTAGAGCCCAAATTTCTACGGTGCAATATCCTTCTCTGGCATATATTTTTGCTTGCTTGTTTGTTTGTTTGTTTGTTTCAGGCTAGTCCAAGGTTAGTGCAGTTTGTGGTGCTCTGGAGTCAAAAGAAAAAGCCTCTGATCCTCAAAGGAGCAGAAAAGCCAAGGGAGCTGGAATGCTGATAAAAATCCAGCGTGGAGGGGGGGATAGAGGTGCACAGAATGTGTCAGTATGGTTAGAGGGTCCTTCTGCTTGCTGCCTGCACTGTTGAAGGGTTGATTTATTGCTGATTTATTCCCTTGTGAGTTGCTTTTGCTTTGACTGGAAGTCAGCTATCAAACTGCAGTCTTCTTCTGCTGGGAAAGGTGGATCCCATCTTTCCAGCAGCAAGCAGGAATGTTCAGAGGCTGACTGCTGCCCTGATTCAGCAGAGGGTCTGAAGCACCTGTGTGATCAGTTCCCTGTCCCACAGTGAGTCATGGCCAGCAGCTCCAGTCAGTGCTGCTGCCCTCACCCCTTCTGCTGTTAGCTCTTAATTTAAAAACAAACCAACATCCAAGTCTGGGAAGAAAAAAAAAAAGGGTAATAAAAAGGCACTCCAGTATATTTTAAAAGACAAGCAGAAGCAGCACAGTCACCAGTGCCACAGGCCTTGCTGTTGATGTTCCATAGCTTGCTCCTGGCTGTGCCAGCTGTGCAGTGTCTGCACCTCTGGATGTGCTTGCTGCCCGTTGCACTGCCGTGTGTGTGTTCTCACAGAGGCACTCACTCCATCAACACCTTCCTTGCAGGAATCTGCAAAGCCACAAGCTGCCCTGTGCTTCCTGTGTATCTATAGATAGGTATTCCAGATGAGCTGAGTGTTTTTGCTGTGTCTCACCTCTTGGCTGCAGCAGTCATTGCAGCCAGCACCCCTGCATGCCAGGACCTCCTTCTGTTGCATTTTCCTAACCCTCCCTTGTGCTCCAGGCTGGTTAAGCACAGGTTAATTCCTTGTAGCACTGGTTATTTTTTATTCAGCAGCCCAGTTTCTTCATTAAAAAGTTGCATTTGTGAATAAAATTTCATTTACGGCAGCCACCAGCGTGCTTAGTTGTGGCACGTGGACAGAAAAGGTACATTCTGCTGAAGCAAAAAAGAGACAGTAGAGTCCAGCTATTTTAGTTTATTTTAACCCAAAGACCACCAGGTTTTCCAGTGGCCATAGACACTCCCTTGGGTTTAGTGGCTTGTTCTGGCTGCTCCAGATGTCCTTGACTGTCCCCCAGGAATCGCAGCTGCAGCAGTGAGGCGCTCACCCTTTAGCATGTCTCGAGGCACTGTCCTTAGCTGGAATCCTCCCTCTGGTTCTGTAAAAATTGCATTTGTTGTTTCTCAAGGGGATATTGTCCTCCTTAAAGCTTTTCACTTCATGACCTGTATAGTAAAATTTTTTTTGGCCTTTCCTCTCTTTGTCTTTTCATGTAGACCAGATATTTGAAAGGGCAGACGATGGATAATTGTGTAACGTGCAACCTGTTTATATTTTTTGGAAACTTTAACTCGGACCGGAATTCGAATCACGGAATCACCAGGCCAGTTGCGGCACACTCTTTATTGCCCTTCTCCTCGTTTCAGTACCTATTGTTTCTCCTTTCAAATATGTGATTGTATTAGCTCTTTCCATATGAAAGAATTCTCCTTATTTAAATAAAAAAAAAATTAAAAAAATAAAGCAGATTATGCTTTTCTCAAATTCCCCAGTCCCTTGTCTGGTTATTTTAGTTAATAATAAAAAAAAAAAAAAACCAAATCCAAAACAAAACAAAAACAACACCCCCCAAAAAAAATTATTTAAAAAAAAAAAAAAAACCAAATCCAAAAAAAAAAAAAACAAAATCCAAAACAAAACAAAACCAACACCCCCCAAAAAAAATTATTTAAAAAAATCACATAAAAAAGCCCAAAAGAAACAAAGTAAACACACAACACAAAAGCGCCAGGGGCTGGGTCGGTGGTTATGTCCATGAGCCCGGGCGCTGGCGGGTCCCTCACAGCCGCCATGCCGGGGAGGCCGGGCCCGCTCGCCACACACGGCGTTGCCATAGAAACACTTCCTGGTTCCGCCCCGTGCCGCCGCGTGCGTCTGACGTCACATCCGGTATCGCCAGGTAGGGGCGGGTGGAGCGCGGCGCGCGGGAAGGCCACGCCCCCCGGTGCGCGGGCCCGTGTGGGGCCGGGGGTCCCGCTCTGATCCCGATCTCAGTGCCGAGCCTGGGCCCGCTCTTAGTCCTGGTCCTGCTCGCGATCCCCGTCTTGCTCGATCCCGGTCCTAGCCCCGATCCCAATTCCGGTCCTAGTGGCGGTCCCGGGCGTATTCCCGGTCCCGACGGTCACTCGCCCCCTTCACCCCCGTACTGCTGAGGGCGGTGGGCGAGGCGCCGGGGGGGGCTGGTGCTCCTCTGCCCCCCAAAAACACCCAAGGGAGGATCCAGGGCTGGATGCAGGGTGGGTGGTGGGGCTTAGTGACCCGCTGGGGGCCACCTGGGCGGTCGGTGGTGCCCCCGAGAGCTTAAAGGGGGAACAGGGCGGGGTGGGGGACGCTGGCCCTGCTTCCCCCTCATGAGGGGTGCAGAGGTTTGAGGCGCCCGAGGAGGAGCCGAGGTGCTGCTGCTCACCTGCCCCGGGCCCAGCTGTACCGCAGGGCCTGCGAGGGGTGACAGAGCCCGGGTGGGAGCGCAGCTCTGCCAGGGGCTCCTGGAAACCTCTGCTCCACGCAGCGCTTGTGTTTTGTAGGCAGAGAGAAACCAGGCCAGTGGCACGGCTCTGGATGGTGGGGATGTGCTCGCATCTCGCTTTGTTCTCCCCTGATCAAAGCCACGCAGATGGATTTGTTCTGGTAACTTTCCGTTGTGTTGAGGTGAGGAGGCACGGCACGGCTTCTCTGTTATTTTCTGACCTAGCTTTTAGCACCTCTGCTTAAACAGCACCTGTACCTGTGCTCCAGTTAGCAGCTTTCTAATGCAGAGGGCATTTGGGGGATTTGCCCCTCCCTTCCCCACTTCCAAAGAAATACCTCCATTTGTAAGGAAGAAACTTATTTGATGGGGTGTTTTTAAGCTACCTGGTCTCTAAATAGCTCAGGTAGTGAGGTCACCTGGTGCCTGAGCACATGGGTTGTCCATCAGTAGCATCAGAGCTTGGACTGTGAGGTTTGCTTTGCTCAAAGCAGAATACAGGCTGGAGAATGAAGCTGCTGTGTTCCTGCAGAACCAGTGTAAGAATTAACAGGGTTTCTGGCTTACTACTGCAGGCAGAAGCAGGGCAGATGAAAAGTGTGTCAGTTCAGTAACTTTATTTTTACAACTAGTCCTGTAGATGGAATAGAAACACAAAAACATGAAAAGCAAGAGAATTTTGGGAAATTAATTACCGTGAGCTGCTTGTAGCAGAAATCAGGCTTGGTGCTCTCTGTGAGCCAAAGGGTGACTGCTGTTCTCTTCTGCTTTTGAAGGGTCAGACAAACCTTTGACAGGATGTTGGGATTCCTGAAGGAGCCAGTTGTGGTCACTGCAAAGATCAATGTGAGCCTTGTGGCACTGACTGTGATGGGATTAATAAGTCGTCTCTGGGGGCTTTGCTATCCTTGGGCTGTGGTGTGAGTAATGAGTTTCTTTTGTTCCTGAGTGACACAGACTTGTTTTTCAAACATTTGTGAGCAAGAATGCTGGAGCAGAAGAGCACAGCTTGACTGATGTCAGCCTCTGTAAATTACAGAATCACAAAATCCCAGACTGGTTTGAGTTGGAAGGAATCTTAAAGCTCATTTTATTCTGCCCCCCTTCCACTATCCCAGGGGCTCCATCCTGGCCTTGGTCACTTCCACGGATCCAGGGGCAAGCACAGCTTCTCAGGGCACTCTGTGCCAGGGCCTGCCCACCCTCACAGGGAAGAATTCTTCCCTAAAATTCATCTCAACCCACTCTCTGTCAGAGTGAAGCCATTCCCCCTTGTCCTGCCATCCAGGCTCTTACAGTCTCATCCCATCTTTCCTGTAGGCTCCCTTCAGCTACCACAAAGCCACCCCTGTGGGCCTTCTCTTTTCCAGGCTGAACAATGCCAGTACAGTGATAATCTTTCCCTAATAAAACCCCCTGAGGAGAAGGGGGAAAGCCTCAGTGCTGCCTTGCATTCTCAGCTTTCTGCCAGCAAGTTGGTGTTTGCTTTCTGAGTATCCCTGCAGGATAATTGCTGTTAGATTTGACATTTTTCTGCCTCTGGTGTTTCAGTTTCGATGAAGTTTATTATGGCCAATTTGTTTCACTCTACATGAAGAGGATCTTCTTTGTGGATGACAGTGGCCCACCCTTTGGCCACATGCTGCTGGCCTTGGGAGGTAGGGTCTCCTGGAACTGGGAAGTGCCTGTTGCTTGTTGCTGTGCAAGAGAGAGGTGCTGGTTAGAAATGAATTATTAAATCCACTTATGGGGGAAAGCACAAGGCAGGTGAGGGACTCTGATGTAGAGAGAACTGAGTTTTATTTAGGATTGTTAGGGGGTGTTGCATGAATAGAGGGTGGATGATGAAGCCATGTATCCATCACCTCACTGTTATCCAGTCCTTTGGATAAAGAGAAAAGTAAGATGAGAAAAGTCTGCTAGTGCAAGAAATAGCCTCCTTTCTGTAGCTGAGATACCACAACATCAAAGTGTCTGTATGGGAGGGAGGGATTAAATATACATCTGACTTTGTCACTGAGAATCCCTTGTTCCCAATTTATAGTTTTTGTGCCTCTTCACATTGTCAAGTATTGCTGCAGACAGAAGGGTATCAAAGAGGACCCTTTTGGGAAAGAGGACCTTCATGCAAGGAAAAGCTGTGTGTTTGGGAAAAGGTTCCCAATTTAGCACCAGGTTTTATACGTGCTTTGAGACTGGAAAAACTCTTGTTTATGTTGTAGGTTACTTAGGAGGATTTGATGGAAACTTCCTCTGGAACAGGATTGGAGCTGGTAAGAGTTGTTTTTAACTGTCTCATTCTTTAGAGAAAATAAGCAGAATTTCAGATTCCTTTTGCCTGTCTAGTGGAAATAACACTTTTCCAACACCTTCACTTCTCTTTTAAAATAATTCTTCTGCAGGTCTCTAGCACAAGTTAAAAGCACTATGAATTCATAACACAGGCTTTCTAAATCAGCTGAACAGTTTAAGCAATACAAGATGGACAAATCAGTGCAAGTAGAAGTCAGATTCCTCTGACAATTAAGAAATTCTTTATTGGTCTGTCCTCACTGCAGTTAAGTCTGGTGGGTCATTGTTTCCTGTTTTCTGTTTCAGAATACAGCATGAATGTTCCTGTGTGGTCCCTGCGACTCCTGCCAGCCCTGGCTGGTGCTCTCTGTGTGCCTTTAGCCTACCAGATTTTGGTTGAACTGCACTTCTCCCACTGTGCTGCACTTGGAGCTGCTCTTCTGATTCTCTTGGGTAAGATTGTTCAACGGAGCCCTATTCTTCATACATGGGGAGAAGAGTCCCATTTCCCCTTAGGAATGTTTGGGGTGGAGTAGCATCTCCCCAGAAAACATCAACAGCCCTGGCCTGTGTCAGTCTGTGCTGAGCCTCCCTGGTCTCCTCCATCCTCACAGCTCTGCAGCAGAGTGCCCTTCTGGGCTTTATACAAGTTCTTTTCAATATTAACCTAAGTAGGCAGCCTTAACAGCCTCACAGGAAAACACATTTCTTTGTATCCAAGGAGGCCTGTACTCCCTTCCTCAGAGGTTTACAGGATGAGTTACAATTTACTGCCTTTTAACAGCTGGACAACTCAACTGCAGTCAGAGCTCATCAAATGTCTTCATCTCCAAGCTGCAGCAAACCAGCCTGTGTCCTTAGCACTGTGATTTGACACTGTTCTGGTGTGTACAACTCAGCTGGTTTTGTTTTCTCTGAGGGGCTGCTGGCAGCTGCCTGAAAGGGAAAGAGCCTCTCAGCAGCTCTTTAGCAGCTTGATAAGAGAAACCTCTCCTAGCTCCCAGCTGCTCTGGTTCTGGCTCACTGCAGCTTCCTTTCTTGCAGATCTGTTGTGGTGCTCATTGCTTGCTGTGCTTGCTGCCTGGACTCTTTGCTTTGAGAAGCACCTCTCTGGAGTTCCCAGGACTGATTTTCTTTGCCTTGGTCGGAAGTGCAGAAGCTTTATCTGCCTCCTGATAGACTTCACTGCTTGCCCACCTCTTTGTCTTGGAAACAGTTATGTCCATGTAATTTGCTCCTGCTGGAAAGTTTTTGTCCCTCTAAACCCAGCACTTGCCCATTACAGCCAGCAGGAGCTGTCTGTTCCTAAAAGGGAAGGTCCCTCTGTTGGATAACAGTGTGATTGTCTGAGGTAGCACTTGCCTGTAGACAGGTTTCTCTAATTTTGTGTCTGTTTCTCTTTTCCAACAGAGAACTCTCTGATCACTCAATCAAGGTTCATGCTTCTGGAATCAATACTGATTTTTTTTATCCTGCTTGCAGTTTTGTCCTACCTGAAGTTCTACAATTTGCAAAAGCACAGGTAAAGCTGGATTGTCTCCCACCCTTTTGGATATTCTCATGGTGACTTTATTTTTTTTTGTCACAGACCGTGTTTTTCTATGCCTCTTAATCATCCTGAAATTCACTTCACCTGTCTGTAAAATCCAGTGCTTCACCCTCTCATATGGCTGCCCCAGAATTTTTCTCCTGAGCAGTGTTAAAGACTGTTTTTACTGTTAGCAGGATTGCAGGGTTGTCTTTTTTAATTTTGAAACATAAATGATATCTCTTGGGAGCATTTCTTTGCCCACATTTTTTACTGGAATGTTTCCTTCTGTGCAAGAAACACTGATGATAACAGGTCACTTAATTAAAACATAAATGAAATCTCTTGGGAGCATTTCTTTCCCTACCCACATTTTTTACCGGAATGTTTCCTTCTGTGCAAGAAACACTGATGATAACAGGTCACTTAATTCTCCTTTGTAACTGTTTACAGGCACTGAATTTAGATATTTGTTTCTTTTGTTCTCTGATCCTTGCAGAGGATGAAGTAATCCTTAGTGAAGTAAAATTATCTTTAAATTGAGCGTAGCAAGTGATTTAATACATTTATCTTTAAGTGCCTTCTCTGGAAGCTGGTGGTTTTGGCTCCTGCTGACTGGAGTAGCCTGTTCTTGTGCAGTTGGGTAAGTGATGATGTCTTACCTGGACTTTAATGCCTGCTGTTCAACAGACTGTTAGAATATTTATATCTTGTATTAGGTAATTGTGTAGTTTTTAACCATGTTCATTTTTTATGCACTTTCAGAGTGAAATATATGGGCCTGTTTACCTATATGCTGCTCTTGGCCACTGCAGGACTCCACTTCTGGCACATGATAGGAGACCAGACCTTGTCAAATGTATGTAGAACAGCATGCAAAAGATATTATTTGTCACTTTTCATTGCAGGAGCCTTTTAAGCCCACAGATAAAAGTGCAGTCTGTAGCTGGCTTTTGTACTAAAATTCCTTGTCTGGAAACCCTCCTGTCATAGTACAGTTCCCAGCTCAGTTGCTGGGGAAGATGGAATTAAGTTTAAGAAAAATATGCATGTGTGACTGTGTTTTCTGCTGTTATCCATGACTTGGTGATGTGTGACTCAGAACATACACTTGTCTCACACACTCCTGCCAGCTCCACTTCAAATCCTTGCTGGAAGTTACCCAGTTGTCCACAAAATTACAGCTGAATGACATCAGTGGGGAAAACTTAGAAAATACAAACAAAACAAACAAAGTGCTCTGGAATTTTTAACATCTAGAGCATGAAACAAGTGAGCTTTCTGTGTTCTCCTAGGTTTCCTTGCTGTGCCATTTTCTAGCCCGGGGTCTGGCCCTCATCATCATCCCCATGGGGCTGTACCTCTCCTTCTTCTACGTTCACTTGGCTTTGCTGTATCGCTCTGGGCCTCACGACCAGATCATGACAAGTGCTTTCCAAGCCAGCCTAGAGGTAATGTGGTCTTGGACTGATTTATTGGAGAGAAGAGGGGAAAATGTTCACTATTACGTGGTGTTTAATCCTGTTCCTTTGATCCTGCATATTTTGCCCCTTTTATGTCATTTAACTATTTTGCTGCTGTAGTACTGATTTAAGATGAAGCAATAATGACTGAAATCCTGATAACAGATTAAAACCTTTTCCCAATGAAGCAAGAACGATATATTCACTCTTCTGCTGAAGGTTTGTCCCTTCCTACAGGAAACTCCACAGAAGTAGATACAGTACTGAACTCTCATGTGGTGACATGGTGTACTATAGGAGTGCTTAGCCTGTCTTTTAGTGTATGGCTTTAGGGATATTTCCTGAGACCCTGTAGTCTTTTAGTTTTTTAGGTGTTGGTGTATTTACTATCTATTGAGTATGGTGCTGCAAGACTTGATTTTGGTAGATAAAACCAAATGAGAAGGCGCTGTGTGAAGATACTGCTGTGTTGAAGTGGGATGTGATTCAATAGAATTTAAACAGCCTCTGAGTTGTTTCTTCTTTGTGCTTACCCTGTCCTTACCCTTCTCAGGGTGGGCTGGCTCGGATCACTCAGGGTCAGCCCTTAGAGGTGGCCTATGGCTCTCAGATCACCCTGCGGAACGTGCTGGGCAAGCCCATGCAGTGCTGGCTCCACTCTCACACCAACACTTACCCCATCAGGTGAGCAATCTGCCTGGTCTCTGTGGGGAGGGTCAGCTCTGCTTCTTCATCTGCCAGTCCATGTGTGGCAGTTTGGGTCCTGGCAATGTCTTCATTGATCCTTCAGAGTCCCTGTGCTCTGTGGGAATGATCAGTGATGTGCTGGTGTGTAATGTTGGCACTGGTGAGCACAGAGATGTGCCTTTACACCTCTGTGGGGTTTTCTTACTTCCTGTGCAGGTATGAGAATGGCCGAGGGAGTTCCCATCAGCAGCAGGTGACCTGCTATCCCTTCAAGGATGTGAACAACTGGTGGATTGTCAAAGATCCTGGAATGTGAGTATGCAAGAGATTTAAATTCAACCTATATGCTTCCAAAATCCAACCAGGTCTTGGACTGGATTGGACATAATTCTTCTCTGCTTATGGGTGCAGAAGCCTGTTGTGATCTGAGCAAATGATTGCAGCTCTTTGCACAATCCTTCTCAGTGTGGTAAAAACATTACTGAGGGCTCTAAAATCCTGTCTGAACTGCTCCTGCCAGAACATGGGCTATGCTGTGCACAAGTGGAACTTCAAAGACTCACAAGACTATTGGAGATTCTTCAGGTGTTTTGCATGAAAGGGAAGCTCTGCTTTTTGAAGTGTGAGCCATGGTGTTAGAGTGTCTTGATGAGTTTTATCAAACTTGAATGAGTCTCAGAAAAGAGTAGAAAACACTTTGAAAAATGAGTAGTTCTTTGTATTAGAAGTATGGCATGAGCTGTAAGATCTGCCACATAGGGAAGGATTCCAAGTGGTGCCTGTACCTGGGGCCTGGTTTGTGCTGAAGTGTTTTGCCATTGTCAGTGCAGAGCAGGACTCTCTGTCCTTGTTTTGCCAGTAAAACCCTTTAGTGACATAATTCCATACTGATCAAAAAGTTGCTTTTGTAGGTTTCTTATGTTGTTCTGAGAACTGTATAAAGAGTCAGAAGGACTGTGTGCCATTAGAGGTTGTCTCCACATTGGGAAAGTTTGTCCATGGTGCAAACCTTTCAAGTAGGGACTCTAACAGAACCACAGACCCCAAATATATTCTTAAAATTCTTCAAACTCAGAGGACTCCTATGAGCATTGGAGGATGTGAAGTTCTTCTATGGAACAGTAAAATACAGGCAGCAGTTCAGTGAATTGCAGTTCCCCCTTGCCATGGCCCTGTCCAGAAGCCAGGTGAGAGTTTACTCTATAAGGTGCAAAAGCCATTGATCTCCTATAATTCTGCCAAAGTGACACCAGCTGTAGTGCAGCACCCATCAGACTCAGTCAAGCACTCAGTGTTTCACACAAGCCACCAAACAGCTGTGTGACAGTAAGAACCTTAATTCACTCCTGACTGACCTGGATTCAGACCACTGACCTAATGCCTGGAGTGTCAGTATCCCATTACTGATCCTCTGACTCATTCTGCCCTTAACTCACCTTTGCCTTGATGAGCTTTGTTTCCATTCTGGTACAACCTATATATTGCCTTAATTTCTCATTTTCTTGCCCAAATGTCTGTCCCCGCCTGCAGCTTCTTGACCTGACAACTTGGTCATGACAAGATTGTGGTATATATAGAGATGCATGTAATTTAACCATTTCCAATTTAACCATTTGCTCTTGGGTGTCCCTTCCCCAGGCAGCAGCTGGTGGTCAGTAACCCCCCACGGCCTGTCAGGCACGGGCACATCGTGCAGCTGGTCCACGGCATCACAACTCGCTACCTCAACACGTAAGTCCTTTCCTCGTGCTCTGCTCTGCCAAGCCTGCTGGCTCATTCTGCTGGGTTGGCTCTCAGAATGAGTGACCTTGCATTCAGACATGCCATAAACTGCCTGTTATTTTGGATTTTACACCAGTGAGCCTTGGAGGGACCTCATGTGGTTAGTTCCATATGCCATCCCTGTGGCCCAGAGGAAGGATGCTGTATGCTCATTTATTTTTTCTGATTGACTTGGCAGTGGGATTTGATCCTAATCACAAACTTCTTAATAGTTGCTTACTGCTTCTGTTCTTCCCTACTAGTGGCCTTTAGAGGATTTCACAGTTGTTCACATTTCATGGTAGTTCTGCAGATTCCTAAGTACAGAGTCCCCTCTGTCAGTCTTCCTCCTCACCCTTTCATTGCCCCCACTCTGGACAGGTGCAGGTATTCAGTATTTTGTGTGACTTAACCCAAATCCAACTCCACTGACTTTGATGGCAGCTCCTACCTGAAGGACGTGCTCTGGAAATTGGAAAGATGTGCTGGAGAATCCAGTGTGCTGTGGCTGATTGCCAGAGATTCTTGCCTGTTTTGAAAGCCTGCAGTATGAAGTTGCCTCCTGACTGCTTCCCAGAGGGCATCTGTGTGTACTTGAATATCCCTCAGATTAGGAAGGGGGTTGTTCTGAGCTTGGGTTTTTGCTATGTCCCTTCCAAATCTAATTTGTTCATTATTGGAAACCCCAGTGAACAGCGTCTCTGTTTGTCACAATCAGTGCTTGTTCTTCAGCCTGGCATCACAGGCATCTGCACTGGCTTCCTCTGAGCCTGTTCCTGGCAGCTCTTGGTTGTGGGGAATGCTCTCTCTCAGAGTAAACAGTGCAATCCTGCTAAGTGAGTTACTTTTTGCTTCATTACTGAACCCAGTCTAAGCCAATTCCATATGGGTTTGCTTTTTATATGTATTTGGGAAATGGTGGTGGAGGACCTTCCTTTATTTGTCTTCTAGGCATGATGTTGCTGCTCCTCTTAGCCCCCACTCCCAAGAAGTTTCCTGCTATATTGATTATAACATCTCCATGCCAGCACAGAACCTCTGGAGAGTGGTGAGTGGTCAGAGGGAGGGGAGGAGCTGATCATGCTGCAGCAGAAACAGCTGAGACAACATGGATCAAAATCATCTTTCTGTTGTAGGAAATTGTAAATCGCGAGTCTGACACGGATGTGTGGAAGACAATTCTGTCAGAAGTGAGGTTTGTTCACGTGAACACCTCAGCAGTGCTAAAGGCAAGTGGGGTTATGTTCATTTGCCTGGAGATTTTGCTTCATGCAGTTCTTGTAATCTCAAAAACTCTGCTCCAAAATAGCTGCACCACTATAACGAATAACCAAGTGAGTGAATTAAAGGAAACAATTGCTCAGTGTGACAAAAGAGCATGTTTTGGGTTGCCACACTGGTACTTCATCCCTGTCAGTATCAAAGCTGTCCTGCATCTCAAGAGGCTGTGACCACTCTACACAACTGGGGCTTACACACTGATGCAGAGTCTGGGTGCCTGTGAGAGCAGCTGGAATAATTAAGGATCTTTTTCTTCACAAAGTTTGCCAGAATCACTGATTTTATGACCGTAGCATTTATTGAGAGTTTTGTGTGGTGACTGTTCACACATTTTCTGGCAGTCCCTTGCTGTCATCCAGTGCTCAGGCAGAGCCTGAAGTTCAGATTGGTAGAACTTTGCATTTAAAAGTTCACTGTTGTCTTTCTCTTTCAGCTCAGTGGAGCATCTCTGCCTGAGTGGGGATACCGGCAGCTGGAGGTGGTTGGAGAGAAGCTTTCCAAAGGCTACCACCAGAGCATGGTGTGGAATGTGGAGGAGCACAGATATGGGAAAAGTATGTCTCAGCCATGTTCCTGAAGCAGGTTTCACTTCCTGGTGGTGGGAAGGTGGTACTGTGTGTGTGTGCTCACTTGGCTTTACCATGGAGTCAGAGTCCTTACAAAGTCCCTTCAGGTGCTGTTGCAGTTGGATGATGTGTTGGAGAAGGGCTCCTGGGACAGTGAGGAGCCTGGGTGCTCTCTCCCCTTTTTAGCTTTCTGCCTGTTATGTGCTTATTTCTGATCTTTGCTGTTTTCTTCCAGGCCAAGAACAAAAAGAGAGGGAAGTGGAACTCCACTCTCCCACACAGATGGACATCAGTAAAAACCTCAGCTTCATGGCAAAGTTCACAGAATTGCAGGTGAGTGCCTTGTTATTCCCTTCATTTTTCCTTCTGCTGCAGAGCAGGAACCTGAGCATTTCTGCAGACTCTGAGCCTGAGGATTCATTGTTTAATCCTTGCTGATAGTTTGGCTTCCTCACTGTAAAAAAATGTTTCTGAATGCACTTATAAGGGCATTAAAGACCTGGGCTGTCCAGTAATGAATACCCAAGTGATTGTGTAACAAAAAAGGGGGAGGAAAATTGGTTGGGCACCCAGAAGCTGCCTGAAACTGAACTGTAATATGTGGTACTTGCAGTGAGTAGTGGTGATGCCCCTTACTATCTTTGTAGAAATCCATTAAGTGCATTATTTAATAACAAAATTTAAAAATTGTATTGATCAGTATCCATATGAGATATATAAAATATTTCTCCACTCCCAGCTTAGGAACTTACTGTCTTACATCTGGAGCTGTTCACCCATGCCTGCTGTCCCACCTGTTGTTCCAATTCTGAAAGCCTTTGCTTACCTTTTTTTTTTCCTAGTGGAAAATACTCACATTAAAAAATGAAGACACAGAACACAAGTACAGCTCCTCTGCCCAGGACTGGATCACAATGGATACCAATATTGCCTACTGGCTCCACCCCACCTCAGGGGTAAGCACAAGATGAAGAAGTAGCTGTGAAGCTGTTGAGAAAGCAGAACAGCTCAGATGTGAGCCCCAGGAGTAGGAGTCAGAGCAGGGCTGCAGCTTCCAGCCAAGGACTTTTCCTGTATTAATATCTTTTCCGTGAGGGGTGAGGTATTTGTTTTAGCATGAGATACAGCTTTGACAGTAGTTGCTTTTAATTAAATCATGTTTGCTTGTGCTTTTTTTTTTTAAGGTAAATTGCAGTTTAGTAGTTTCCATTATTGATTTCATTTAGAAGATGAGTTCATCTCCAATAGCATCCTTTAAATGCTTTCCATTACACAAGAGTCCTAAAGCAGCAAAGTTTATCAACCAGCTTTGTTCCAGGTTACTAGGCAGGCTCATTCTAGGGCTTAATTTAGCAAGTTTGTGAAAAGAACCACAGCATGTTCCTGCTTCTGGCTTAAACCATCATCTGTCCTGCAGGCCCAGATCCACCTCCTTGGGAATGTTGCCACCTGGGTTTCAGCTAATGCTGCTGCTGTGGTTTACCTGTGTCTGTCCCTGTGGTACTTGCTGCGCCGAAGGAGGAAGATCTACGACATCCCTGAAGGTCTGACTGCACTCTGTGTGTGTGCCCAGCTGGAGGCTTGTGCCTTGCTCTGCTCTCAGGTGCCATCTCCTGTCTCCTGCAGATGCCTGGCAGCTCTGGATGTCAGCGGGAGGCATTTGTGGTGGAGGCTGGGCTGTGAATTACCTGCCCTTCTTCCTGATGGAGAAAACCCTCTTCCTGTACCACTACCTGCCTGCTGTCACATTCCAGATTCTCCTGATTCCTGTGGTACTGCAGCATCTCAGCGATCATCTCTGCAGGTATTTGGCTTCAGCAGAATAGTTCTTTTGAACAGGACTGGCACAGTTCTTTCTCCAGGGCTGTCTTCTGGACAAGCTGCTGCAGGGAAAGCACTGGCTTTTCCAGCAGTGACCAAACTCTGTCATTTGCCTTTAGGGAGGCCAGGCCAGGCACAGGTCTTTAGGATGAAGTGTTTGGCCAGCCTTGATGTAACTTGAGTGCTCTTTCCCTCTCTGATGGCAGATCTGTGCTGCTCAGGAGCATGTTCAGTGCCCTGGTTGTGGCCTGGTTCTCCTCGGTGTACTTTGTGTACTGCACCTTCAGCCCCGTGACCTACGGGCAGCCTGCGCTGTCCCTCACCGAGCTCAAGGCCCTGCGCTGGAAGGACACCTGGAACATCCTGATCCGAAAGCAGTGAGCACTCCAGCCTGCCTACAGCGAAGGGAAACACCCCTTGTGCAAGGCCAAGAATTTATTGTTAGAATCATGGAAATCTTAACAGTCGCTTTAGGTATTTTGTGGTAGTCAAGATCTAATGATTACAGGAGAAAATAAAAGAACGCTGTTACAGAAAAGGACTCGACAGTAACACAGCTGTTATGAGCACAGCTCCCAGCTTCTGCCCTTCTTACATTCACCCCTCATTGCCCCTCAGGGTGTGAAGGTTACTGACTTCAGTCAACAGCATCCCAGCTCCTTTGCTGGGAAGAGCTGCAACAATTTCTTCTCTTTCCTGGAAATACAGTGGTGGTTTCTTCCTTCTGGCACTCCATTGCACCTAGGGCTATTTCATGTGTTTCCTATCACTGTGGTCTACAATCCCATTATATACTTACTATAAATGGACTCTCTCCAACACATCAGATACTTTTTTTCTGTTTTCTTTGTTATGTCTGAAACCCAGGTTTTCCCTCTCTAAAGCTTGCTCATCTTTAACAATCAGTAACTGGCCCTGCAGCCTTACAGCATCATTCCATGACTCTATTCCTCAACAATGCATTATTTGCCCCCAACTTCCAATGCTCTGCTATCATTTCTATTTATGTAAATACAGCATTAAGCTACATTTATAAATAGTTCATTCTGCATGGAATAATGACTTGTTACTATTATCTATTTATAATCATCTGACATAAGCATCACTTTTAAGAAGATAAGCAAAATAAAAAGACATTAAAAATTGCTGTTACAGCTAAAGAAGGCTTCAGGCAAGCCAGGAATTGAGCCAAAGCCAGAATAATCCTTTGGCCTTGTGGCACTAATGTGAAGCCTGAGGCCTTGTGGCACTAATGTGAAGCCTGAGGCCTGCTACCAGCACTGGCAGTATTTACACTGGCAGTATTTACCCATGGGATGTGAGGCCATTACACCTCACATCCCATGGGAAAAGGAACTCTGGGCAGGGTAGGACTGATCCTGCTGACAAGGAAACCTGCTCCAGCTTGTGCACATGGGTTCAGGGTGAAAACACTGAAACCCAGCCCCTGGCCTGGCCTGCACCAGCAGAGAATTCACAGAGAAGAAGGCAAAGGTGAAGCACTGGGGACTCAGTGGGGAATTTGTGATGGCTCTGTCCAGGTGTCTGGGCAGGGCTGTGGTACCTGGGCCTCATTCCATTGCTGTGTCTCCACGTGGCTGCAGCAGCAGGTCCTGCAGGGCAGCACAAAGCTGCCAGAGCAGCATTCCCACACCCCAGGGGCTGTGCAGTTCCTCACTGCTCTAAAAAATTCTATTCAAGGCTCCCCCATCCCCCGAGGAAGGTATGATCCAACACCACAGTCATTCAAAGTAGGTTTTAGTGACTATTTTGCTCCTACTGGAATGAGCCCTGAGAGCTAATGCTTCAGTGCAGTAGCTCATGCTCTAAGTCTGTCACCCTGAGCCAGACAGCACCCAGCAGCAGTCAGGAAATGCTCTGCCTTCTCCTGGGCACTGCAGAAGTGCCACTGAACTATCACTGAGACACCAAACCTTCACCCCTTTCCAAGGCTGAAAAGACGATAGGGATGGAAGTGCAGACTCCATTTCTTAAGTTTGGGGTTATTTTCTCTAAATTTTCAGCCACAACAGAACCAAAGGTAACAATTCTGAGTTAAGGAAAGAAAGAACTGTTGAGTATAAGAGCCCTCCAGCAGTGTGCCTTTCTGCTGGCACAGTGAATGTACCAGAATTACCTTTTATAAAAATGGTCATTTCTGATCACTGTTCATTTATTTATTAGCCAGAGTAACACACCCACAACCAACACAGCCAAGCCCTGCTTTTAGAAAATTAGCAAATATGAAAAAGGTCCTCTTGGTAACATTTCCCTCCCACCCTCATTCTCAAAATTACAGCTAAAGTCCAGACTCAAGAACAGTATCACAAGGACATTTTCAAAGGTCCAACCAGCACTTCATTGCAGTTTTTTCCAAACAGACACTTCATGCTGCTACAGTATCACTTATCTGGGGTAAACTACAGAAACTGGGATATCACTGTTTGTACTTCTTGTCTGCTCTTTTTAGAAAGCCAGACATTCTTGAGTTGCAGCTGCTGGAGTGCAAGGCAAGTGCTCTGACCCTGTCTGAGGGTGTCCAGGCAGCTGCTTGTGCCAGCAGGAGGAAGGTCCTGCAATTCCCAGTTTCCCCCCTTGCTGACCTCACCAGCCATCTCTGGAAGTGGACGGATTCTGCCCAGCAGAATTTGCAACCAGCAGTACAGAAATGCACTAAAAGACACTAATACTGACAAGGTCAGGTTTCTGTTTCCATGAGCAACTCAATCCAGTTGGAGCTCACACATTCAGTAACTGTGGTAAAGCACGCTGGGTACAAAAAATAACCAAACAGTGTAGCAAGATCCAGGAGCTTGGAAAGGAATAAATTAGGAATCACTAGAACCACTAAACTTCTTGGGCCTGTCCCCTGGTGAACTGCAAGTTCCCATCTGTCCCAGTCAGTCTCTGTCTCAGCCCTGTCCCAAGGGAGAGGTGCCTCTGCAGGTCAGTCCCTCTGACCCCACAGGCTAGAAGGAGGCTGGCCAGCAGCAGAGCATGGCCACAACTCAAGGTGCCAACAAGGTGGAGAAGAGTAGGAGCCTGTTAAAATTAACAGCATGTGAGCTAGTCTTGGATAGAGAGAAAAACCCCCAAGAGGCAGATGATTTTCCTGCTACAGACAGCCATCATCAGGGAAATGGGGTATCTTGCCAGTCACCTGATAGTGCTTAATTTTCAGGGGAATCTTCAGCATTAGATCTCATTCTGAAAATTAAAAAAAGGCAAGTAACACTGCCTTTAACCAGTTCACCAAGTAACAACTCCAGACATCTCAGAGAGAACAGGGAGGGGTTTGGAGGGAAGCGGGATGGAATGCCAACCCCTTCCTCTCCCCTCTGTGAGAAGATCCCCACCAGGATCCCCTCCGCTGCCAGCACGACTTAAGGGGCACTTCACCAACCATTCCGTGGCAGTCCTTTCCCAAAGTTGTCTTCAGTGTTGGTGCGGACCAGAGGCAAACCCTGGGGCCGTGCCGGGCTAGTGCGGGCGGCTGCTGGACTCGAGGTGGGAGCGCTTGCCGGCCGCCAGGACAGCGGCGCTCTCCGCCTGCTCCGGGAACGGCCGCTTGTAGGTGCGGCCGTGCCCGTTCAGCGCCCCCCGCTGCCACTTGCAGATGTCCCCGTTCAGGATGTCCTGAATGTGCTGCACGATGAGGTTTATGGCAACTGCAGAGAGGAACGGGGAATAGAGGACATGAAGGATCTCCTGGTTGAGTTATCTAGAAAATGTGGAGCATCCAGCTCTGCTCCTCAAGTTTTAACAAGCCCCTTAAATGAAACTCTGCCTGTTGTCTGCACTGAGGTCAGACCTCAACAGGTCACTTGTCCAGCCCTCCACAGGCTGAGCAGCTGGTCCTTCTGGCCAGGCTGAGCAGCTCCCTCCCCTCCAGCAAAAATCCCCTCCTCAGGAGCAGGCACTCCAGGCAGCAGGCTGCCTCCTGCTCTATTCCCAACCCCAAAGGTGTCTCCCCAGGGAAATCAGGAACCCAACTCCCTTTTACCCATGTTGTCAACGCCTCTGGGGATGATCACATCCGCATACTTCTTTGTCTGCAAAACAGAAACAGTGGTAGAGGAGGCTGTTAATGGGAAAAGTCAGCTTCATTCCAGGAAGAAACAAGCAAAGGCCAGAAAACTGGGCAAAGATGGAAGGTCCTGGGTGCTCCAGGGTTTTAAGTTAAAGCTCTCTCTCTCATTCCAATTCAATTCCAGTATCACACTGGTAAATGTGCACTGGATTTAAGCTCAGGGATTCTTCTTACTGTCCCTTTTACCTTTCACCAGGTAAAAACAGCAGGTCAGGTGTGGAGTCCTTTGCTTTTACCCATTTGAGCTGCCTTCACACATTGCCCACGTCAGGCAAGGTCTGTTTTGCCAAGAGCTGGTTTTAATCAGCATTTCGCAAGCCATTGCTAAATCTCTGCTGAGAGCCAAGGTATCCAATGTGCATGTGAAATTCCTGCCTGCCTCTGATAACATTTCATTGATCTTTACCACCACAGCACTCCTGCTTTTTCTTTCCCCCCACAGCTGAAAAAAAGCTGGCAAATTCAGCATTTCTAATGAGTAGTTTTACAATCCCGGAATTCCTTTGATCTAGAACAAGAGGCACCTGAGCTAGCCTTTTCCAATTTATCCACATACAGGATTTTGTTCTCAAAGGGTTTTTTACAAATTAATTTGATTATTTGAGTACCTAAATTGGCCTCACACTACATAGTGTAGCAAGCAGAGCTAGAATGGTCTGCCCAGTGTTCCCTTTGAGACAGGCTGATGGAAACCAAGCTTTTCTTTCTTCCTACAAGGCTTAAGAATAAACTGAGAGTGGGAGTCTTTCATTCAGAGAGACCCATACTTAAATAGCCCCAGCAGCCAGCAATGAGGCATTTCCATGGTGCTTTGCCAGCAGAAGGGACCATTTCAGTTCCTTAACAACCAGCTTGAAATGGTTGAAGACATGAAGCAGAGAACGTGGGATTTGTGAAATACAAATACCAAAAGTCACCACTGCTGCCCTTACAGCAGCTAAATCCCAAACAACCCTGCTCCTCTACCCCTCCCAAAAAAAAGAACACCCCACAAATGAAATCAGTGAGAGGCTTCGTACCGGTAAGCAGAACTCCTCAAAGGCAGGCTTGACAAACGTGGTGTACTGGGTGAGGATCTGCTCCAGGTCCCTCCCACGCTTCATATCTCGCAGAACTGGGGCGGGGAGATAAAAGCCCTGAGTGCTGTCCCATGGAGGGGACGGATAAGGAGCAGGGGCACGGCGGGGCTCTACCTCTGCGGGACAGCCGGACGTCGGAGTCCGTGTCCACAAAGAGACGCAGGTGGAACATGTCCCGAATGTCCTGGTTGTAGAAAACCAGGATGCCCTCAAAGAGGACAACGTCAGCAGGATACACCACCGTCGTCTCTGCCAGCCTGCCAGGAGAGAACACCCAGAGCCTGTTCAACGGGCCTCGTGCCACCGCCAAGGGAACCGTCCCCGGGCTGGGGACACCCCCACACAACGCAGGGCTTTGGACAAAGGCAGAGCCTACCTAGAATGTGTCACGAAGTCGTACGTTGGCACCTCAACCGTTTTGCCCTCAACGATGTTTTTCAGGGTTGAATGCATCAAATCGTTATCAAAGGCATCTGCGAGAGGAAAGTTCAAAGAGAAGGACTTTCAGACGCTGTTGTACCAAATGACCTGCTCAGATTTTTCCAGACCTAAAGGAAAAACCCTCTGACCAGTATTTCACCAGGAAAAAAGGAACTTGCAGCCTATTCTTTCCTACCACTAGCAACACAGCACTCTCAGCCCAAGTGACAATGGCTGTGTTTGGTTTCAGAGATAAGGAAGAGACAGTTTGCTGTTCACAAGCAACTACAACACAATGAAATTAAGAGCTCAAAGGTGAAGCTGGTAATTTTATAATTTTATCAACCTGCTTAGTAATTGCATAATTTTGTGCAGCTTTGTTCAGCTGTTAGTCAGGAGCCAACTGGAAAACCCCAGGCATCTTTCATGGTTTCCATTACCCACCCAAGAGGAACCAGACTTCAGCCAAGGGCAGCTCCCTGTCCCGCCTACAATCCACAGCACTCCCCCAGGCAAGGGGAGCAGCTGTTTGTGTGGACAAGAAGTAACAGGAAAGGATCTGGGGAATGATGTGGTTCACTAAGGAACCTCTCAAGAGCAGGGAGCGCAGCAGGGAGCAGGCTGGGATGCTCCGCACCCCTCCACAGCTCATCAGTAACAACGGGCACAAGGGAAGGACAAATGGATGTTCTGGTGGGGGAAAGCACATTTCTGTCCTCCAACACTTCCCATTTCCTACAGGTGCTTCCCCTGAGCCCCAGCTGCTCTCCAAGCACGGACCGAGCCCTGCAGGGGCCGGGCCGGTGCGCGGCTCACCCGGGTGGTCGAAGTTGTACTGTCCCTTCAGCGCCTTGGCCTGCTGCTCGGCCGTCAGCACCTTGTAGAAGCTGTCCTGGCTGAGGATCAGCACCTTGCGCTGCCGCTGCTCCACCTCGTTCTGCCCCAGCAGCTCCATGATCTTCTCGCACACTGTGGACTGAGCGGGACGGGGGCTCAGGCGGGCCGGGGGGACCCCGACCCTCCCCGCGGCCCCCAGCCCGCCCTCCGCCCGGCGCCGGACCGGCGATGCCCCTGCGGGCGCCGCGCAGGTCCCGCGCCGCGCGGGCTGCCCTGCGAGCCCCGGCACGGCCCCGGCACGGCCCCGGCACGGCGGGCTCACCTTGCCGCTGGCGGTGCCGCCGCTGACGCCGATGAGGAAGGGCTTGGGGTGCGGCCGCTCCGCGTCCGGGCCGCCGGCGGACGCCATGGCGGGATGGACGGCGGGGGGCGGGGCCGGAGACGGAGCGAGCGGGGGCGTGGCCGGTAATTGGGCGTGGTGACGAGGGGGCGTGGCCATGTGCGCTGAGCGCGTCCGGCCTCAGCCCCGGGGCCGGAGCAGCGGCACGGACAGGCGGACAGATGGACAGGCGGACAGATGGACAGGCGGACAGATGGACAGGCGGACAGATGGACAGCCGGACAGGCGGACAGATGGACAGCCGGACGGCTCTGCCTTGTTACAGACAACGCTGTCTTACCCAGGCCCTTGTGTGAGCGTGTGTGTGAGTGCGCGCCGGTCCCCGGCTGTGTGTCTGACACCTGTTACCTGTGTTTTACACCTGTACACACGTGCATGTGTACACCTGTTCCTGTGTGTGTTCTACACCTGTACCCATGTGCTGTGTGTACATCTGAGCCGTGTGTGTGACACCTGTTCCGGGTGTGTTTTACACCTGTTCCTGTGTGTGTTCTACACCTGTACCCATGTGTACATCTGTGCCGTGTGTCTGACACCTGTTCCATGTGTGTTTTACACCTGTACCCACATGCATGTGTACACTGTTCCGAGTGTTTTGTACCTGTACCCATGTGTACATCTGTGCCGTGTGTCTGACACCTGTTCCATGTGTGTTTTACACCTGCACCCGCATGCACGAGTACACTGTTCCGAGTGTTTTGTACCTGTACACATGTGCATATGTACACCTGTTCCGGGTGTGTTTTACACCCCTACCCGTGTGTTTTACACGTGTACCCATGAGCATGTGTACACCTGTTCCAGGAGTGTTTGACACCTGTTCCTGTATGTGTTTGACACCTGTTCCGTGTTTTACACCTGTTCCATGTGTTTTACACCTGCACCCACGTGCATATGTACACCTGTTCCCGTGTGTTTTACACCTGTTCCTGTGTGTTTGACACCTGTTCTGGGTGTGTTTTACATGTGCATGTGTACACCTGTTCCCCTGAGTTTTACGCCTGTACCCACGTGCGTTTGACACCTACATCCACATGCATATGTACACCTGTTCCATGTGTGTTTTACACCTGTTCCTATGTGTTTTACACCTGATCCATGTGTGTTTTACACCTGTTCCTGTGTGTGTTGTACCCCTGTTCCCCTGAGTTTTACGTCTGTACCCACGTGCGTTTGACACCTATACCCACGTGCATATGTACACCTGTTCCCGTGTGTTTTACACCTGTTTCCGTGTGTTTTACACCTGTTCCTATGTGTTTTACACCTGTTCCTGTGTGTGTTGTACCCCTGTTCCTGAGTACAGGTGTGTGCAGAGCGCGGTACACGGGAACTGTGAAGAAACACCTGAAGGTACACCACAGAGACACCAGGACACATCAATGCACATATGAGTAAGACACGTACACACTGCGTGCACACACATCCTGTGCGTGGGTGCGACAGCGATATCCACACACACACATTTTAAATATTAATAGCTCTAGCTACAGTACCCAGAATTTTATACACATTTTGTGTATAAACAGATCCGGAACACACACCACACTCTACATGCAAATACAATATTCTAAAAATAAATTTTTTTCTAAACCAAATCATACGTTTAAACAGGAACAAACTGAAGGTTCTTGACTGCTCTGTGCTCCATGGGCCGGACCCCGGACCCCCGGGCCAGCCCCGTTTGCTCCCCGGTGCTGCGGGCCGGTGCGGGGCGGCGCCGGCCGCAGGCCCGGGCAAACAGCGGGTCAATGATTAACCGGCCCGGCTGCGCTCCCGCCGCCCGCGGGGGCCACGCGGGGCTCGGGGGCCGCGGCGGGGCCGGACCGGGCCGGGCCCCGAGCGGCGGCAGTTGGGACCCCGCGGGCACCGGCGTGAGTGGGGCAGGGATGGGGCGCAGGGGGGGAGCACGAGGGCGGCCCCATCGCACCCCGACCCTGGGGTGACCGCTCGGGTGGGTGTCCCGTCCCACCAGAAGCTCCCTGTCCCCGCAGGCCTCTCCGCGGATGGACGCTGAGCCGCCAGCCGGGCCCCAGGCCCGCGACCCCGCCGGGCGGGGAGCGGAGCCGGGGGACGGCAGCGGGGCGGCCGCGGGGCTGCCCAGCCCCGGCACCCGCAGAGACGCCCCCGCGGCCCCCGGGGACAGGCCCGTGGCCGTGTCGGTGGTCACCAACTCAGCCTTCGAGGGGGCCCCTCCACCCTACTCGCCGCCGGACCCCAAGAGCTTTCACCTCCACTACCCGCCCTACCCAGCCGGCTACTCCCAGCAAGGGCCCGTCATTTACCCGTCGGGGCCTGGACCGCGGCCCTTCCCAGCCCCGGGCTTCCCCCCCGGGCCCCTGCCCTACAGCCCGGTACGTATCCCGCACCCCGATGTGTTCCGGCCCCGCTCTGCAGCGGGGCTCGCCCCCTCTCTCCCCCGCCGGGTCTGTGGGGTTCCCGCGGTGCCCTGAGCAGGGAACCCCGGGCGGGAGCACGGCGGGCCTCGCTCTAACCACCCCGTGCCGCAGCACCCCGCGCAGCCGGGCGCGGGGCCCTCACCCGCGGGCCACGGGCACCAGCGGCCCAAGGACTACACGGTGGAGTCGGTGCTGGTGACCCTCTTCTGCTGCGTGCTCACCGGGGTCATGGCCCTCGTCTACTCCCACGAGGTAAGCAAGGACTCACCTGGCGGCCTGGAAGCCCCTCATGGTGCTGCGGGTCTCTTCTAAACCCTCCTCTTCTCCCCCTGCCCCAGACCCGGGCTGCGCTCGCCCGTGGGGACGTGGCCCAGGCGTACGTGGCATCCAGAAAGGCGCAGTCACTGGTCCTCATCAGCCTCCTCTTCGGGTTGTTCGCCTCCATCAGCTGGATCATCTACGTCCTGGTGTCCCTGTACCTGTGACAAGGACCCTGAGCCCCAGGGACGCGGCGTGTGCCAAGAACTCCTTGTGGCTCGCCACCTGAGGGGGGGTGTGGGGCACGGGCAGGTGAAGTTGACACAGCCTTGTGTGGAAATGGGTGACAACGAAGAGTTTTTGGGGCTGCGGGGTAGCGTCCGTCCTTCCCGGCGGGGCGAGGAGCTACCCCAGAGCCTTCAGCCATCTGCTCAGCCCAGGGCAGGAGGAGCTCAGGGCAGGGAGATGCTGCATCCTGCTGGATCCAGCTCTGGGCAGGGAGCTGTGTTGGATCCATGGGCAGGATCCAGCTCTGCTGCAGGATGCTGAATCTCATTGCTGTGGGCTGTCACTTGGAGCTGCCAGTGGGACTCTGGTGTGGAGGGAGCATCTTGTAGGATTGGAGATGGAGCAGAAGTAACAGGTGTGTGGGAAGCCCTCACTGGTCATTAATAGTGTGAGAAGATACAAACCCACGTATAGAGTTCTACAGTAATTCTGCACACACACACCCCACCACACAACACCCGCCCTGTATTGCCACCTCTTGCTGCTTCCAGATTGAAATAAATTGCAGCTGTAGCCAAAGCTTCTGTTTTCTCTGCACACCAAGGGCCTACATCTCCCTTTGCCATGGCCTTTGTCCACCACAAAATTCAGGGTAAGTTCTGCAACAGCTGAAATCAGGCTTTTCCCAAGAGCAGGTGGGCACCAGCCTTCCGTGCAGGACTCCAGGGAAGGGGAATCTCCACGTGGCCCTGGCCTGGGGTGCCACTGGCCGAGCTGCCTGGGGGGACACGGGGCTGTGGGCACTCCCCTCCTGCTGAGCTGGTTCCGTGGGATGCAGCCCCACATTCCTGCCCTGGCGCAGGGGGCACGTGCTCGGTCAGTGTCTGGGCACTCTCCTCCTGAGCTGGCCCGTGACAATTATTTCCAGAGGAATTTTGAACCCTGTCCAGGACTGAAATAGCAGCATGGAGCAGCTCGGCCGCTGCAGGGTTATTTATAGCCCTCGGCTGCGGGCACACGGCCACTGCACGGGCTGGGCACACGCCGGGGCTGGGCAGCCAAAACCCCTGACACGGGGACAACAGTGCCCAGAGAAGGTGATAGATCTCCCCTCCCAAGTGTATGGCTTGTATGGAGGCAAAGCCGTCTTGGCAGAGAGAGGGAAGAAATTTATAGTGAAAAAAGAAAGGGGAAAGGGGCAGGGGCAGAGGAAAACCACGGGGGGCACATGAGAAAACACGAGGCCACACCAGCGCCAGAGGCGGATTCGATTGTCACTTTAATCCACAGACTGTGCATGCACTGTAAACAGGATCAGCAGGCAGGCTCGTTATTGGTGTTTTATTTGTCTTTAATATAAAAGTTACAGGTCTGAAATGTTTGCAGAAGATGCCACCATGGGGGTTAGTGGTAAATCTATAATACAACGGAACTGCTTGTGGGGAGAGGCCTGGGGCAGGGGGCTGGTGACTGGGAATGTCGCTTCTCCCCACTCCCTGCCCCGTGTGGAGGGGACTCAGACTCTTCCCTCTCCCCAAAAAGAGGTGATGGCCTTGAGGATGCTGCCTGCAAGATGGGAACACACTCATGGCCAGTCCTGCACATGTTCTGGGTTTCTGCTCCCCAGGGACTGCTCCTGGAGGGGGTGGTCTCTGTTCAGCAAAAGTGAAGCTGCTCCAGGCAAGAGGGGACCCTCCTTTAGGGTTCCTCAAGCCCTGAGAGCCTGGCCTGAGGGTGGGACACGAGCCAGGAGCTGTGGCTGGGACTGCTCAGCTGGGGATGACAGCAGAGGAAGGGGTGAAGGCGGAGGAAAGCTGGGGGGCACTGAGACCTCCCATCCCCACACCATGGGCTGAGCCTCTGGCTCCGGGGGCTTGGCAGAGGGCAGAGAGCAAGACCTCCTTTGGTGCTAATTGGGCTCGTGGGCTCAAGTGCAGGGAAGAACCTGGAAACGGCTCCCACTGGTTGGGGATCACGGGATCACAGAATTTGCTGACTTGAAAGGGACCCACCAGGGTCACCGAGTCCAACTCCTTGCACTGCACAGGACAACCCAAAAATCCCACCAGTGAGAGCACTGTCCAAACACTTCTTGATCTCAGACAGGCTTGGTGCTGTGCCCCACCACCCTCTGGGGGAAGAACTTTTTCCTGATTTCCAACCTAAACCTCCCTGACACAGCTGCAGCGGTTCCCTCGGGTCCTGTCACTGCTCACAAGTGAAGAGATCTGCACCTGCCCCTCCTGAGGCTGCTGAAGATCACAACGTCTCTCCTCAGTCTCCTCCAGGCTGAACAAACCAAGTGCCCTCAGCTGCTCCTCCTGAGGCCCCTCCAGACCCTTCCCCATCCTTGTGGCCTCCTTTGGACACCCTCCAATAGCTTAGTATTTTCTTTTATATAGTGGTGCCCAAATTTAGTGTTGTCAGCAAAGTTCCTCAGTATCTCTTCCAGTCCTGTGTCCAGGCTGTCAGTAACGATGTTGAAGAGAGCACAGGGCCAGGGGTGGAGCCCTGTGGAACCCCAGTCACTGCCATTTTTGGGGTGTGCTGTTGCCCAAGCCTGGAGCCACTTGCTCACCCCTCACGTAACGCGGTCACTCAGCTGGATGAAGACAAGCTGCCCCCCTCCTGTCCCTCTGAACCCCCAGGGCTGTGATTCCAGAGCTCCCAGCACACACAGCCCCCCCGGCACAGCCTGGCCACTGCACCCAAGGGCTGCTCAGAGCCACCAGGGTGAAGCCCACACCACATCCTGGGTGTGTTCATTGTCCTTTTCACCACCTCGCCATGCTGGGCTTTTAAAAGATCTTATTTACAAAGGAAACATGGATATTACTTCCTGGGAAGCCTTTGGGGATTGCAAAGCCTTGGCTGGACAAAACACACAGCTCCAATGTCCTCAGTGCCATGAAAATAAACCATTTTTGAAGTGTTCTAGCTCAGACGCTGTGGTTCAGCATGAAAAATTCCTGCTCCTCCTGCTCTGGGGCTGCACAGAACTGTGTTGGACCCCACACTCCCCTCTCCCAGATGCTCTCATGGGCAGGGGGTCTCTCTGTGCTTGGCCACTGTGTGAGCCTTCAGGAAAATAACCAAGCTGGGTAAAACCCTGGGCTGTCCCTCCCTCCTGAGAGTCAGGCAGAGCTGGCCAAGGCTTTGCAATCTGTTTGGAGAAGGAAAGGAGTGCAGCTCTGATTCACCCAGAGCAAACAGGGGCTTTAGCAGGCACAGAGCTGCCATTGAGAAATAAGTTAAGGATGCTCTGTGAAACTCCATGTCTGTATTCCTTGGGAATCCTGCCCTAAACCTGCAGGATTTTGTCAGAAGCCTGTAAAAACCTGTGACCACGTGACAGGAGCTTGTCTGGCAAGGCTGCTGAAACCTGCAGGGCACACCCACACCCACCATCCAAATACAAACCACGGGAGCAGGACAGAGAGGAGGGATGTGAGATGGCCTGGCTGGGGCTGCTGGGTGGGACACAGAGGGGGACAGAAGGGCTGAATAAGGCACACTGAACAGATTGGGGTTAACACTGTGTGTGTGGGAAATGACACCCCTGCCTTGCCCTTCCATGCTGGGCTGTCCCTGCCCTGCTGGCACCAGCATGGTGGGACTGGGGACAGGGACTTGCTGGGGGTCCTGCCAAAGCACAGCTCTCAAAGCACAGCATGGAGGGTCCCAACGGGGACCCCCAGAGAAAAACATTTGGCAACAGAGAGAGGAGAGAGGAGTGGGTGGGAGGACAGGGTGGCTCAGCTGGGCACAGGGCTCCTTCCAGGTTCCCACTTCCAACCCAGACATGGCTCCTTCACGAGGCTCCTGGCCCTGCTCTGCAGCCAGTGCCCACCTGGCTGCCCCGAGCCTCCTTTATCCAGCACTCGGAACAACATTGTCACTGGTTGTGGATTTTATACAGACTGGTTTGCACTTGTCTTTTTTTTTTTTTTCCTATAAACTCATTGGTATTCAGACATGCATCAAAAATCCTCATGGGGTTCTAAACACTAGGTATGTACAGTCTGTGTCCTACAGCGTTTCCTGTGCAAAAGCTAAGTACCATCGCTAAGAGACACGGGGTCACAGGCAGGTGACCCCAGTACCTGGGCAGTCCATGTTTCCAGGTTCAGAGGGATTTACTGTTGCTTAAATAACGAGATCTGAGAGGAGGAGGGGGTGTGATGACTGGAGATGGCGGGTCCCTGCCCACATTTTCAGTGCCTCTTCTGTATCCACGACCGGTGCCTTCCTCCCGCGAAGAAGGCGCCAGAGATCTGGGGTGAGCCGAGACCCCTGTAAACACAAGCAGCTCTCTGGAAGCAGAGCTCCTCTGGCAGGCAGCAGGAGACACTTCCATCCTCACGAACACGTTGGGAAGGTGGCATTGCAGGGGAGACTCCAACCCTTGGCTTCCACGGCCGCTGCTGCCCGACGCCGCTCCGGAGATGAGTCAGTGGGTGCTGAGCTCCTGCTGCCCCTGCTCTGGATGGAGACAAGAGCCAGGGAACACCTGAACGCAACAGGCCAGCAAACCAGCAACACGCTTGCGTGGGACACTCCTTCCACACAGCTCTGTCCCCTGGGTTAAAGCTGGTTCATGGCACAGAGGGACGGGAGGAGGAGGAGGGCGAGTGCAGCGAGCACCGGCCGATCTCTGCCCTCGGCTGCGCCGGCGCCTCGCGCCCGGCATTCCCACCCCCAGGGATGGCTGCCAGCTGGGAGGGAGGGTGTGTCATCCAGTGACAGGTACAAACATTGAACTCCAGTCTCATAGCTGCCCTCGGCGCCTCTGCGGAGCAATTCTCCTCGCACAACCCCTCCTCCTAGGTTTTCTCTTCCCGATCTGTTTTCCGCCTCGTGATGTTCCGAGGTTTGATTTTCAGGGACAGTTCCCACAGGGCCTCCTCAGCCAGGTGGTCGCTGAAGTCGTTGAAGAATGACACAATGTCGTCGTTCCTTTTGATGTCGTAATGTCTGGAAAACCACAGAGGAGCTGCAGTTACACAGGGGCTACCTGGGCTCCTCTCCTGGCTTTGGGCCACCCCTGTCCTGCTCTCAGGACACCCAGCACTGTGTGTGGGCTGTGCCCTGTACTCATGGCAGTGGTGTCACACCACAAAGGGGAAAATCTGCTGCTGAATTGAGGGGAAAAAGGCACTTATCACACAGATATCAGCAGTTAGATCTGCTGCCTCTGCTGCAAGACAGCACTGAAAAAAACCCTGAATATCCCAGAGAACACAGGAACCAGCAACGGCAAAACCTGAAGGCAAAACTTATCTGGATCTCAAAACTAATATCAGAAAAATGTCCTTACAATGTTTATCTAACCCAGAGAGGGAAGGAGACTGATTAGAGTCCTGCTGCTCCCAGCTCTCCTTCCAACTCCCTTCCCCTTTAGACCCCTTTCTGCTTGCACAGGGGCTTCCACGTCCAAGCCCCTGCCCCATCCCCAGCGTGGTGCCCCAGAGCCACCTCCGAGCCCCACTGCTGCACTTACACTTGCTGGAAGCACCTCATGCTGTCCAGGATGTTAAACTGCTGCCAGCGCTTGGAAAAGTTCACTTTGCTGTCAATGTAATCAGGGTTTCCCAGATGGACAAAGGTCAGGTCCTGCAGAATCAGGCCTCTGAAAGAGGGAAAGGGGCAGCAGGCCAAGGGAGTAGACAAACAGACACAGAGGTTAGTCACAAAGGGCAGGGTGGCCAGCCAAAAGGCAGCCCAGCAAAATCCAACAGCCTCTCACTGCCACCAGAATGGCAACCTTATCCAGAGGGAAACATTCCCCAGCAGCAGAGCCAAAGGTGTTTAGATGCAAACACCCCCAGCTGGCCACCCTGCCCCAGCCAAACTGCTCCAGAGAGGGCCCGTGGGCTGATGTGGCACTGTGCTGCCTTACCCCAGGTGTTGAGCAAAAGGCAAGGGCTGAGCTCAGCAGCAGCTGCTGAGAGGTCCTTGAAGGAGCCATTTTAATGTGCAGAAGCAGCGTCAGGGCAAGGACTGGCACTCACAGGTAGGGGATGCAGGGGGGCTCCACGTCGGCCAGGGCCGCTCGGTAGGCGCGGAAGGACGAGGAGCTGTCGATCAGGGTGCAGTACTCAGCCAGGCCCTGCAGGACACAAATCCCCTGCTGACACCCCTGCTGCAAGCCCCTTTTCCTTGTCAACTCCCCCCAGAGAGCCACACAGAGCAGGGAGTTAATGCCATCCTGCAAACACCTCCAGCTGATTTACACAGCCTGACCATGGGGTGTTCACGTGGAACATTGCTGCCTTCAGCCTCCCCAAGCCTTGGGCTGCAGAAGGATGAGGAGGAGGAGTAGGCTGTTCTCCCCTGTGACTGTGCTGGCACTCCTGCAGCTGCCAGAATGCCCAGCCACACTGAAAGTTTCCAGCACTGTGGCATTTTACCCACTGGAGAGGAGTTATGCACCATGCCTCCACCCTGGGACACTGCTGGGATGTAAAACCACTCAGCTGTTTCATACATAACACCACACCTAACCTTCCCCCAGAGATCACAGCCCCCACTGCTCCTCACCTCTGAGGTTTGCTTCTGCCACTCCAGCCTTCGGATGGGTGCAGAATCCAGTGCAGAAAGAATGGCCAGATAGGAATTAAAATTATTCAGCTTTCGTAAGTGCTGTGAAGAGGGAGAATATTCCAGTTACTCGAGAGCTCTGAAAAGCCTTCCAGCATCAAACAGCTCTACCAAGCAGAGGGCTCCACTCCCCTGCTCCTTTAAGCAGCAGTGTGTGTGATTCACAGGAAAAAACAAGCCAGTACCTTCATAATCTTTATAAATTTAAGGAGCAGCCTCTCTCGGTCCTGGGCTTTCTCTTGTAGCATAATTATTGAACGGACCCTGGAAGACCAGACAGAATAAATGATAAACCTACTTAAGCAGAGATCAGATTTCCTCTTGTTTCATTAAGAAAACTGATCACTAATAGGGATGGGCCAATGCAAAAAAGTTCACAATACTTCCAACTTAAATGGAGCACTCTAATCCACAGCAAAGACAGGATACTTTCACAGAGTGAATTTATTTGCAAGGGGAATGTTTGTTTCAAGAGCTCAGTGATACTGATAATTAATTGCTCTGGATTACAAGACCCTCCTTATTTTATTTCTGCTGTGCTCTGGGGTCTTAGATGAGTGCTCTGGAGCTACTTCCTGGCCAAAAATACACATTATCCCATTCGTAATGAAGGAACCCAAGTCTATGAGGAATATTTGGAATATTTGCAAGGAATTGGAGGTTAGGCACAGTTCAGTGCCATGGCTGTTCTGAGCTCCTTACCAGTAGGACATGTTATTAAAGTGCTCTGTGAACTGTGTCAGGTTGGGACTCTTCTCTTCATTTTGTTCCTTTGCCCAAAGCAGAACTTCTGGGATCTGCCAAGGAAGGAGAGGAGGGGGGTGGGAAAATACCACACATTAAAATAGGATTTCTACCCGCAGATTCCCAGCTGCAGCCTTTGTTCACAGCCACTTGCTGGCACAAGATCAGCTGTGTCCTACAACCCAGCAGGTGTCTGGGAGAGCTGGCAGGGAACACCAGACACTGCAGAAGGTCCAAACCCTCCCACTGCCCTCAGCCCATCCTCATCTCTGTACCTCGATTTTATAGAAGAGTTCAGCATCCAGCAGGGTCAGCTGCTCGGCTATTTCATGACTGTGGAAATCATGCAGTGTCCCTGGCCTGTGCAAAACAACCAGGAAGTACAAAGGCTCAGAAAACGTGACCTGTTTTCTTATCTTTCTTGCATTTTGAACTGAGGAAACTCTTGTGTTCCCAGGGAAGGAGTGTCCTGGCTCTCAGAGGACACAGATATGGTCAGGTGCACCTTCCCTCACCTGGCTGCCACCCCTCTGGCCGCGAGAGGTTTGATGGAGTTGGCGTAGCTCAGCATTTTCTTCTGATCCACTTTATCCAGGATGTTCTTGCGCAGCACTCTGGCCAGGCTCAGCTCCCCGCTGCAGACCAGCCTGAACACCAGGTCCATCAGCAGCTTGAGGATTTCCTCTGTCAATTCCACCAAGCTGAGAGGAAGGTGGAAAATGCAGGGAAAGCATCAGAGCTGAGACACTGAGCTCTGGGGTTTGTATCTGTACTGAGTCTTGCTCTTTCCCACCAGCAGAACTGGGTGACTGAAATTCCTCTTCTTCCCAGCTCTTTCTTTACCAGAGATTCCCCTTTTACTTGTTATTTTCAAACCACTGACCCAGTTAGGACTCACAGGAAGAATCTGTTCTTCCAACCGAGCTCAGCACTACAGGTGTCCCGCTGGTCAGGGTTGTGGGATTTCAGCTGTCATTACAGATGGGGTTAAAGAAATACATCTTCCTTAAAACCCACACTTTCCCAGCTGCCAGATTTCTGTGACTTACTGACCCTGCATCCCAAAATGAAGAAGGCAACTCACCACAGCTCATCCACCACTCGCACCAGCACGAAGAAGGTGTTCTTACTGACTCGCTTCTTGAACGTGTCCGGGAAGTGGCAAAACTTCTCATATGTTGGTTGCAAATTAAAGAATTAACTCAGTGTAGCCAGACCAGCATCCCAACTGCCTCAAGGAATCATAAAATCATTGAATGATTTGGGGTGGAAGGGACCTTAAAGCTCATCTTGTTCCCCCTCCTGCCATGGGCAGGGACACCTTCCACTGTCCCAGGTTGCTCAGAGCTCCATCCAGCCTTGCCTTGGACACTTCCAGGGATGGGGCAGCCACATCAGAACACCACACTGTTCTGTCCTGATGGAAACTGGTGTTTGATCTCCAGGAGATAAGAGACACTGATATGGCTCTAAGATGGCATTAAACTGACACCAGGTGCTGGTAGCAGGGGGTGTGAGGAGGTACTGACACCTCACAGAATTGAGAGCAGGTGTACCCTGAAATTGCTCTCTCTAAGGTAGAATTTAATGAGCAGCACTTCCCTACAGTGATCTCTCCCACTGGTCTGTGACATCTGGTCTCAACAGATCTCAGATGTCACCTCCACCTTCCTGGCTGCCCAATCTGCTGCAAGCAAGGACAGTGACAGGGCAACAGCACAGGCTGAAAAACCTTCTGCCAGGTGGACAAAGGGACAGAGAACAAGGTTGTCGGTAAGGCAGCACTGGCAGGGCCTGTAGGGACACCCCAGGCAGGATTGTCACCGGGCTGAGCCGTGCTGTGTCCCTGGCTGCTGATCCCAGAGCAGCAGCTCTGCTGCAGATGGCACTGACGAGCTGCGGCAGGACACGGTGACGTCAGGCTCCCTCTGACGTGGCTGCACAGCACCACAGCCACCAGAGCCACCAGAGCCACCTGAGCCAGACCCTGCCCCGGAGCCAAGGGCAAGGAAAGGCAGCAGGGTGCTCAGGGAGAGGCCCTCTCCATCCTCTGCCAGGGATGCTCACCCTGCACATCGGGGCCCTGCCTAGTTACCAGTGACAAGCTCAGCTCAGGACTGGGAGGCCAAGAGCATCTTCATGGCTGAATTTATTGCAGTAAGAGAGAGAAAGCCTTGATGGTTTAATCATCTCTAATATTAAACTACACTTTCCCATGCAGGCAATGCCCATGGCCCCTCTGGAAGGCAGAAGGTTTTCTGGTCCCCACTCCACAAACGAGATGTCCCAAATAAAAGTCCAGTTCCCCAGTGACATGCAAAAAAGCTGAATTGCTCCTCTACCTTGCCAGGACCCTCAGGAGACAACTCAGGTCCAGTATCCACTGTGACTGAACCTGCCCTGCAGGAATTCCCATTGGAGAGAGTGGAGGTGAAGGGATTCCTGCCTGGGACACCATCAGGGCACATCACTGACCATGCTGCCAGCAGGCTTTTCACCAAAAACTTGCCACCAGCTCCCTCCACATTGACCATCCAGCTCTGATTCCTGATGGGAGTGAACTCCCACTGATGAAAGGATATCTGTACTGCAGCTTCTTGATGAGCTCTTCAGGGGTAATAAATGTCCTGTATGTAGTCAGAAAGGCTTCACAGTACAGCACCAGATCTAGGCAAAAAAGCAAGAAAGCCTCAGTCAACCCTGCTTTCAGAAAAAGAAGCTTCTTATGAAGTTGATTGCAGATGTACAGAGGAGAACATGGACACATTTTGGCGTGAGTGAACTTCCAGAAATGCTGTGCTGTTGGTCCTCACCAGCAGATGGACCCTTTGGCACAAGAGCAGCAGTGACACTGCCCTGTCCCCACCAGCCTGGCCCTGGCTCCCACTTGCAGCACTCAGGCTTGTACCTCATAAGAGGGTCAGTGAAAAACACCTGCTTGTGGGACAGGAGCTATCAATAATGTGTCAAGAGAAAATATAGTTTGGACCTTGGGGATGCTTAAAAAAGATCTGATGGCAAGAGGTGATGCCTGCTCTGTGTTTGCTGCTCAGGCAGGTCACTCTGCCCTCCCAATGAGGAACACACATGTTTCAACACATGCTGTGGTGCTGCAGATCCTCTGCCCTTGCTGAGCTCCAGGAAATCCATCCCAGGACATGTAAATAGATTATTTCCAGCTAAAAGAAACGCAAATTGCACTACAAAAACTGATGTTGCCCCAACAGAGATGTGCATGCAGTCAGGCTGTGCTAATTCATCTGCAGGACAAGGTGCTGTAGGGCCTGGAATTGCAAAGGATTTGGGCATTATCATGGGCACAGAGGATGGAATTTGAACAAAGCACACACTGCAAACAGGAATGCAGATGTCAAGACTGCAGAGCACTTGCAGTCCCTGTGGACAGGAGTGCCAAAATGGGAGCATCAGGCATTAGTGCCAGTACAGAGCAGGGGCAGGGCAGCAGGGTGTGCAGTGGATGGCACCCTGCCCCTGCCAGGAGCACTGCACCAGGGGCAGACAGAGGAAGAGCTCCTCTGTGCCTGCCCAGGCTGGGCTGTGCATGCAGAGCTTGCTCCAGCCAGAACAGGCATCACCCCATACCCACGTGCTGTAACACCCAGCCACTGCTGGGAGCTGGAAGGAGCAGGGCACAGAGAGCTCTGCCTCTCTACCTGCTGTGTTTCTCTTGGCAGGAACCTCACCTTCCTCCTGCTCTGAAATCAGGGAGTGCTGCTGCCTCTGGGTTACAGACAACAGAGGCTGGGTGGTCACATCAGGGCTGAGCCCCAGGCCTTGTCCAGCTCTAACCCTGCACTCACAGCAAGTGTGTGTGGCTGTGAGCACTAAACTGACCAGGGATTTTATTCCTGAAGACCACAGGTCTCTCTTTATTCCTTGTGCCATTTAGCTTTTTCAGAAAACTCAAATGGACAAGAAGCATCATGCAACAGGGCGTGGAGTTACATTTATTCTGGGCTCCCATCTGCCCAAAAGGCAACGTGAGGTAATACAGCTGGTCTGCTCTGGCACTTGAAGCTGCCAAGAAATTCATCTTTAAAGGAAAGCCTCTTAACTCTACCCCTCTGTGCCTTTGGCTGATTGATTTACAAGCCTGGAATTCTTCTCATTGTAAGCTTAATTCATTAACCCTCTCAGTCACCCAAGCAGTGGGTTAGCATAGCACAAATTCCTCTGTGCTTCATTCAGCTCCCTGGCTTGGCAGGCTGAGCTCAGGCACTGGAACTGTTGCTGCCCCAGCTCCCTCCACCCAGCCCTCCACAGCTGCACCGCTGGGCACATAAAATCCTGCTCTAGCTTCTCCCAGCTTTGAAAGGTTCTCCACAGCTCTCACCTCACTGCTTGCAGAGCCCTCAGAACCCCCCGTTAATGAACTGGAGGTCCAGCACTCACCCCTTATCAAGCAGCTGTCTTTCAGCAGGAAGAGTAGGGAAGTTTTTTGTTGTGATGCTTGTTCCAGAGAACAGAGCAGTTCCCCACTTTCAGCATATTTATGAGGGGTATTTCCACCATCTCATTTAGACTATTTTCTTTATTATACATTTCCAGCCTTGGCACAATCAATTGCCTCGTCCTCTCTGGTGTGTTCCTAACTTTGGTCCTTTCTGCCTGGATTCTGTGCCCATGCAGACTGGGAAACACAGCTGTCAGGGGAAGGATTTTCTGGCTAGCTGAATGGTGCTGGTAAGTAATTGCAAACATCTTATGCTACAGCAAAACCCCTGTCATTTAAAAATGTACATGAAAGATATTTCCCCTTTGACTATCAACCTCTAAACTGAGGGCTGAGTGATTCTGAGGGTTCCTGCTTTGCCTCCCTGCAGATAAGGAGATCAATCCTGGTTAAGGCCATCAGCACAAATGTGTTTGGCAGGTTCAAATTGCTCTCTGAAAACACTGCAAAGGCTGTCTGTGCCACAGGTCTTGGAAAGGAGCTGCTTCACGTGTGTGGTGCCTGGGTTTGGACAGATGAAGAGGGGTTTTAACAAATCTGGAGCTCAGGGTCGCTAAATGTGCCTTTTCCTCCCCCACATCTCTTCTTTTGTACTGTGGATTCCCTCTCTGAACTGGCCTGGGTGGCTGCCAGGACACAGAGTGGCACAGGAGATGGCACAGTAAATTGAAAATATGGGATGTCAGCAGAGCAGCACCTGAGCAGCCTCCCACGGGTACTGCATTAGACCCAAACCAACATCCCTTTCTTCCTACTTTGATGCAACAACCATTCCAGTAACTCCTACATCACCACTGCCCTGACATTCAGAGGACAAGGAGCATCTCTGGAAACAAGATCCATGCTGGTCACACCTGCTCTCACTGAAGGCAGTGGCCCAGCTCAGCAGGTACAGGGACACAACACAGCACTGTCACTGCCTCATCTTCTACATCCCGGCAAGGGCTGGGAGGAGTTAATCCCATCCCTGCTGCTAAATGGAACCACCAGGGGCTTATCCAGCTTACCTCCATCTCCCACAGATAAACACAACCCCCCAGGCTCTGAGGATCCCTGCAGACTCCCCCAGCCCAGCTGTCAGTGGCCGTGGGGCAGAGGACAGGCAGCCAAGGGTGCCAGGCTGTGCCCAGCTCTGCCCTGCTGCTCCACCTACCTTTCCTGTCGGTCTCTGTGGCGTGCACCAAGAGAATGTCTCCAGATCCACCACGGACATCTGGCCCATCGTCCCCCTGCAATGGCAACACAACCACGTTAGGCACGGCCCAAGCTGCCTCAGGCCTGGTTTAACACTGCTGTGATTCCAGCTCAGCAACGACTGGCAGCGCACAAAATGCTCCTGGCGCTGCTCGCAGCACAAGCTGGGACACGGATTTCAGTGCTGGGATAATCCTGGAATCTGAACAGAGCATTTGGTGTCCCAGATGAGGAGCTGGGCTGATCCTTGTTCGGGGTCCCTGACTCCCTAAGGCCAGGTTGTGCAGCTCAGGGAAGGCTGAACCTTCTGGCATGAGCAGAATTGAGCAGATTGAGAGAATACTCCCAGGAGACCATTAACAGGGCAGCAGCACTGTGTGAACTGTCTCCAAGTGCAGGATCACGGAGCACAGTGGCTGTGGGGTGGGAGGTCATGCATTCAACCTGCATGCTCCTGGAACATCAAAACCTAGCCAGTTCATGCCCTAATCTGGAGCCATTTGGCCGGAGGTCACCTGAAATGATCCAGTAACTGGCAGAAGAAAACAGCCCTGCTAATTGCTTGACCCCCGCATTACCACTCTCTAAAACACTTCTTTCTTCTAGCTACTGCAATTCACAACTTAAAATATGCAAAACTGATCCACCACTCAGCCAGCAGTTCCCACACTGCAGGAAGCAGCTCACAGTGACAGTTCTATACTGCTTCAGACATGTAGATCAAAAACAAAAGAAAGAAAAAGGGCATTAAGACACAGATCTGCTAGTCCCAAATGTTCAGAAATCACTGATTTTTAAATGTTTTTTAAAGGAAACAATCCATCAGAGGAGGCTGGAGATCTGTCTGCCATCCCTTAGGAATGTCTTTACCATTTAAACATACAAAACAGTGAAACAATCATGCATTACAGCCATGGAGCAACTCTGTCCAAGATGTGAATTTTTCAGGTGACCCTCTGGCAAGAGTCATGAAATACTACTTAGAGAGCATGTAAAAGCTTCTCACTCTCTCCTGCACATCTCAGCTGACCAAAGAACACCCCAGAAGTGCCAGTAAATGATCCATTCTCTGTGATTTCCAGCCAAGCCCCCTGACAGCCTGAAAGCTTCAAAAGCCTGCATGCTCCCTCCAGCTGCATGTCACACACAGCGCGGCTCGAGAGCACGGTGAGCAGAGCTGGCTGGGAGTGCACCCAAGGCTAGACACAAAGCTATTTCTCAAACACTGAAACAATTCCTTTGTCTGCTTTTCCACATCAGTAACATCATGTCCTGCTCATTCACCTGCTGAACCTGCCCTCAGAGAGAAAGGCCAGCACCACCACCCACACCTGGAGGGATTGTGCTCAGGCTCTCAGGTGATTCATTTCAGACTGTCAGAGGCTGAAGAGGTGGGAAGGGGCAGATGGGGAAAAGGGCACAGGATGTGCTGGCTTTTAGGGAGACATCTCACCTTTTGTTAAACCCTCAATTATTGCTGGTGCTCCCTGCCTGTACCAGCATCTCATACTTAAACAGCAGCCTTCACACACACCCCACTTCTGCTGCAACCTAGTTTTTCCTATCTAATAAAAGCTGATGCCTTGTTTGTGCACACAGAGAATCAGATTTCAACTCAGAGTAAACCAAAGAGTATGAAAACAAACCCTGAGTGCACCTACCTCTTGCTTCAGTGTTAATCTAGACATGATTTCACTGTGGTCAATAAGGGACAGCTCATCTACCTCTTCCTCCAGCTGTGATGACTCCAAAGCATCTGGTGACTGTGGCTGCCTGTGACAAAGAAAAGGGAAATAACCTTCATCAAATGACAGCAAGTACACAGACACTCTGGAGGTAAATCTTTTGCAAACAAGCCCAAATGTCTGTCTCTAACTCTGTTGTTTTGTGCATCTCTTGAAAAAGAGAAAGATAAACCCTTAGGACATGAACACTTGTCTGTCTGCATTTCTGGCAGACAGGATTTTACTATAAGTACACACTTCCATGTCTCCTTAATCCACCAAATTTTTAGTGCACACAAATCTAAGCCCTTTCTCAAGTGTATAGAGACTGAGCACACTCTACTCATGCACATCTTAGTCAGTTCATGACCCGCTGTGCTGAGACAAGGGGAGATGACAGGCTCTTGTGCTGCAGGAAAATAGAGCAGAAAATCATGACCATTTTTTTGGTCCACATCCCCCTCTAGAATTGGTTGGTACTTTTGTGCCAGGACATGTCCTCTCTGTGCCTGTATTTCTAAAAAAAAAAAAAAACCAAAACAAAGTACTCATGTTCCTCATAGCTTTCCCCAGGCCAAAATCCTGTGCACCAGTCAGTATTTTGGGCAGACAGTGAGCTTTGCAGAGCACTCTTGGGTTGTCTCCTTCACTGCAGGGATTAAAACCCTCAAACCAACTGCAGGAAAATGGGGGAGGGAAGTTGACTGTCACACACAAATCAACGCTGTTCTTGTTTTTGCTTTAGAAATGCAATTGCAGAGCAATCTCGAGCAGCAGGGAAGCACTCACTCCACTCCTCCTGAAGCCCATCTGTTACAGCTTGCACCTCTTCATTTACATAGGCAAATGACAGCTAAGAGCATTAGGAGGGATATAAAGCCTCCTGCTCTGGGGCCTCAGCCAGCCTCTAACTAGCAGGGTTAGGAAGAAATTTCCTTCTGGAAGACTATTCCAAACAGCAATGCACACTATTTTCACACATTTCCCTGGAAGCAGGAGGGAGTAGCCAGTGTCAGGGACAGCACAGCCACTGAGATGGACTGAGGATGCTGACACAGGCTGCATTAACGCCCATGGGCTCCTTGAGCTCAACAAGGACATCTTGCCAGGGCTCTCCTCATTCAGCAGGATCCCACCAGGCACTGGCTGTGCAAAAAAAAAGTGGGCTTAGAAGTTTAGACAACATGGAGGAGGGTTAGGGCAGACCAGGCAGCCCCAAGGATGGTTTGGCAGAGGGGATGTTGGGACTCTGCACCCTTTGAACCTGGAAGGAGGACACCAGGGGTCAAGGCTCACCTTTCAGCACCATCTTTGCCCTCCTTCCCCACGGCACTGCTGTTCGAAGCCGAGTCTTTGGAGTCTTTGACAGGGGGAGATTCCTGCCAAGAGAAAGGAGTTTTTCATCATTACACGGGGTCCTTGAGCCCAGCCAGCCTTGCATTTACAGTCTGCCTGCCTCTAAATGGCCCTTTACTGTAAATTCCTACAGAGCAGTTAAAGATTGATGCAAGTTAATGCCAAATGCCAGGAAAACACAGAAGTTAATCAGACAGGAAATTTGGGACCATCTCTGGAGACTAGTGTAATTAGTACTGTTTGCTTTTAACATTGTGAAATGATGCTGAAAGTTACAACACAAGTCAGCTGTTGTCTTGGATTTTAACCCTCTCATGACCTTTTATTTTTCCTCCAGCTCTTCCTGTTGAAATACACTTTGCCTCCTGCTTTAATCCAAACAGACACAATCAGCTCTAAGCTCTCCAGTTTCAGTTCCCCTCCTGATCACAGCCCCCCTGCCTCAGGGGGTGGATGCTCACTGCTCCCTACCTCCCTTCTCTCTCATCAGAAGAGGTTTTGCAATGATGCAACGTTTCCACTCCACGACTCAAGGCTGTGGAAATGAGGCTAATGCAAAAAAGCAGAACCAGCTGAACCCGCGGCACGGAACAGCAGGTAGAGAGCTCAGAGCAAAGATACAGCATTTTAAATTAGCCATTTATTAAGGAGACAAACAGCCATGAACAGCAAATGGGAATATTAATCCAGCAGTGTCGGAGTTCAGAATTATTTAACATCATGCAGAGTGAAGCTTGGAAAATGCAACCTAGTGAACAGACAGGACTGAAAGCACCTCCATGCTATCCACTCAGCATGGAAACACCCTGCTGAGCCTGGGTTTCTTGGTGCCTGCAGGATTTTTCCAGACTCTATCTGCAAAGCCATTTGCTTCAAAGCTGAGAACCTGCTCAGAGCTGCCCAAAAGAATGGGCCTGCCCAGATGTGTCTCCTGAGGGGAAGTGATGGGAGCACTATCTCTTGGTGTATTTAACACCGCCATGGATAAAGGTCCTGGAGACATCCTGCAGGGGATGTGCCTTCCAAGAGGAGGGCAGGCAAAAGGATCACCACGGACTGCTGCCAGTTTCCTATGACCCAACAGGAAGTTGGGACCTCCCTGGAATGGAAAACGCCCTGGCTCCTCTAGGAAATATCTAAGATATAAGGCTTAGGTAAAGGAAGAAACAGCATGTGAGCACAATGCTAAATCAATCATTTACTTTGCAACCAGTGAAGGAAAAAATAAGTATTTAGTGCTAGTATTTAAGCTTTCTGTATTAAAATAGGGAAGGCAAAGCAGTTACAAGAAAAGATGTGGCCTCAGGATGGCTCAGGGTGCAGCTCTCTGGAAGGGAACTCCACGCAAGCAGCTCCAAACAGCCAGCGAAGCGCAAAGGAAACAGCGCGGCAGGAGAAGCCATCCTGACCCCAAAAGCATCTCCTGCTCTGCACCTGCACCAAGAGGGTCCCCAAACCTGCAGCCAGGAGTGGGCAAGCAGAGGGATGGCTGGGGAGCTGGGGCAGCAGGATGGACAGGGAGCTGCAGGGTGTGCAGAAGAGGCCGGTGCCAAGCGCGTGAGCCCCGGTGTGAACTGGCATGCACCAGGCAGCCCCTCCAGGGCCGGCCTCTCAGGGCTGTTACTTACTCCTTCAGAGCCTGGGAGTTCCCCGTTGCTCTGGCCAGAGGAATACAGATTGACATATTCACCCTCACCAGCCTCCTCACTGGCGTTTTCACTCTGAGGGAGACAGGATGAAAGGAAATACGTGATGGTGCCCCCAGCTGCTGTCACCTCCCTCTGTCTCTGTGGCCAACAGTGGCCACTGAATCTGTACCATGCTGGGGATCATTATTTCTGGCTCTGGAGGACTATCCTGAAGGCCCTGGGCAGCAGCAGGCACTGCTTTGCAAGAGCTGTGGACTCCAGGTGAGAGTGCCAAGGTGCAGCGGGCGGATTTCAAGGTGCTGGAAGCAGAATGTTCAGAGCTGGACACAGAGCTCCTGTGCTACCCAGGGCAGTCCTGCTGAGTGCAGACCAGCCCTCAGCCCCACAGGCATCAAAGGTATCCCCCAAACTAGGCTACAAGCACGGACTAGACCCATCACACCAGAATAAACCAAACCCTTCTGGGATATAACAGGGACCCGGTGCAAGGAAGATGCAAAGCAAGGTCACGTCCAAAGCGTGAAAAGCTGCACATTTACTCTGTAATCAGTGACCCTCTTCCAAACTTGGCAGAGAGGCAGCACTAGCATGCCCTGTGCTGACAGCTCTAATCCCATCAACTCTCGGCTTTGCAGCAGACCAAAGAGGAACTGTCTTGAAAATGAGGTGTTCAAAAAAGTATCTGTAATGGACAGACCTGCTCAGTGATGTGCAAAGTGATCTGAGACCTCACACTAGCAGAGTGGGAACAGTGTTAGCCTCACTTCACCAACATGTGACAACCTGCCACCCAGCACACAGCTGGGGCTGACGGGAACTGGGAAGAGCAGGAACCTGGAGAGAACAATAGGTTTTACGCACAGGAGAGACAGAGCTGGACTGTACCCACTGCTCCTGGTGACTCAGGAGGGAGCAAGTGGCAACTGCAGGATGGGAACTGCTGTTAGGAGCCTGCATTTAGTAACTACCAACCTCACAGAACACTCCCTTACCTCCCTCAGTTTTGTCTTACAATTGCAGGAAGCTACAGCCAACTCTCCCCTTCAACAGCATTTGACATTTTGTGTTTCCTATATCTGTGTAACACCTTCTAAAACCTGCTGAGGTTGTCCATTTTTTTTCCTAGCCATTTTTACATGAAGTTTCCTCTCTGCAATCCACACACATTTGGAAACCAGAGCAGACCACAATTTAGCATGTATTAGTACAAGAGACATTTTCTTTAAAAGAAAAACCCCAACAAATAAAGGCAGCCTTGCGTGAAGGCGCGTTATCATCTCTTTGGAGAGTCTCACCGAAGGCGTCTGGAGAGAATCAGTGAAAGAGCTTTCAGAAGGAAGGCAGACAGGAGCATTCCCGTTAAAGCTGCTCTCCTGAGAAGAGGAGTTTGGCACATCCACAGTGCTGGGTGACTGGCTGGCTGCAGCGGGCACCGCTAGGTCGGGGCTCTGGGACAGATGGACGGGCGGAAAAGGCGGGGTGGAGCAGGAGGAGGAGGTAGAAGAGAGGAAAGGAGGTATGGAGACTTGGTTGTGAGGCACAAAGTCCTGGGAGTAGGACCTAAACACAGATTTGTACTGCAGGACGCAGAGACACAACACAAAAACAAGGAAGATGGGGAAAGGAAAGAGACAGACAAAAGAAAAAGTAATTAGATTGGCAGCAGCATAGCAGTGACAGCACAAGGCATTTCTAACACAGGCAGCACTATTTTACCATCCACACACTAGAGCAGGGACTGCCACCTGGGATACATCAGCCAGGCTTTTCCTGGAGAGGCGTGTTCTTGCACCAGCAGCAGCCTGGCTGCTCATCTCACCGAGGGAAAGTGAGCAGCAAGGTGGGACCTGCAGGTATCCAGCCTTTGCCAGGCAGGGGAAAACCTGGATAGCTCAGAACTGCTAAGGCAGCGCCCCTGAAAATCACCTGAGTGGAGGAAAGGATGTGAAGGCACACAGAAAGCACAACTCTGAGCATGCTGGAAGCATGTACATAGAGAAAACTACTTCAACTGCTTATTGCTTTTCTGGGATTTTCCACAGGATCCAAATTTAAGATGCTTTTTGCTCCAGCCCTGTAATTTAACAGCTACTGTGTCAAGTCTGTTCCAGAACACACAGCTCCCAGGGAGGAGTGGCTGGATACTGCCTTCAAAGTTACACTGAAGGATAAAGGAGATTATGCTGATACTCCTTCCCATTCGTGAAAAACAGGGAGCAAAAATGGTAATTGCCCTCAGGAGTGATGAATTCCTTATCAAACCAATCCTTTAATGCAGTGCCTTGAAGAGTCAGCTGAAGAGATGAAAAGAGATCATCTGCGTAAAGCTTTATTTCACTATCTCTCCTAATCATCAGATTACTGTTCAGATAATATTAAACAGGGTGCAGTGGGAATATATTGTGCCAAGAAAAACAAGAGCAACCCTCTGTCTTTTAACATCTGGTGCTAGTAAGATTTGCCATCAGGGTAAGTCCAAAACAAAGCTGACTACCATTAAAAAAAAAAAGACAATAATGCTAAACCTGCTGGAGAGGAGTTTATTTTAAAACTTGCAAAGCTGGTCATAGTCAAGTGGACTGAAAGGAGAATCACATCATCCAAAAAATCCCAGGTTGGAACACAGTTGTGGTGCTGCTCCGTTGAGGGATCTGCTGCAGGACAGCGCAGCACAGAGCTCTCAAGAAGCACTGACACAAACTTGCTCAAACCAGGCTGAAAAGTGACACCACTGTGATGTAGAAAGAAAGGGAATCAAAGGCAGGAATTGGAGAATTCAGGCTACATTTTCTCAGGAGAGTTGAGCAGTTAAGAAAAAGCAAAGCTCAGTCCATCACCTGAGCCCCAGCTCAGCACCCAGCTCAGCAGAGGTATTTTTGTTTCCAGCTAGGAAAGATGTGGGCTTAAAAATCTAAACTGAGAACAGCCTCAGGCCAGAAGCCTGGTCAAAAAAAGCTTTTCCACTACAAAGGAAAGGAAATGTAAAGGTCAATGACTAGGCTTTACCTTCCACCACCTTAATCCTTGAGTGGCTGTGCCTTGTGCCTTGTGTGGAGTCCAGCAGTGCTCCGGGTGTATTCTCAGGGCCCAAAACAAATTGCAGGCCGTAATACAGAGGAGAGGAGGGGGATGCTTTGGAAAGAGAGCTTAAAAGACTACTGAAAAATAATTAAAATGCAAATCCCCACCATGTGCCCGTGGCTGAAGGAGACTGGCTCTAGGACAGGCTCCTCTCTCTTCCTGCCCGTTTCTTTCCGGATGAGCAGCGCTGGCTCCAGGGACACTGTCAGCTTTTGGAGCTGCCTCGGTAACAATGACAAGTCTAATCTCTGTATTTACTTTCTGCCTGGATAAATGCTCTACATTTATTCATTTTCACTTGCATGGCACAAACCTCTAAATCCCCCGTAAGACGCCAGGCTCATGACATCATCTTGGCTCAGCAGATTCATTATGCCTGCCTGGTATTTCATGATCTCACTGGCACTAATATTCCAATGATCACCCCAAGTCCCAGCCTAGACCCCAAACCACTGCTCAACAGCTCAAGAAAGCACTCAAAAAACTGCTGTGCTGATAACAAGATCCTTTGCTCCTGCAGAGGAAATAATTAGCTCCAGCAGAAGCTCTGTGCCAGCTCCCCCATTGCTGGACTTCCTGCACCCACAAGACACGGGCGGCACACACTGTCCTTCACTTTGTAGTTGATGGACATCTTCCACCCAGGAGGTCCAGGGGGCTTTGTCCCTGACCTGCTGAACCCAGAGGAAAAGGCAGGCTTTTGCAAAGCAGCAGTGGAGCTCACGCAGGGCAGGAGTGAAAGGAAATGATGTCCTCAGCCAAGTCACTCTGGGACAAGCCCTGCGTGAGCTCCTGGCAGGGTTAGCTCAGGGCAGACTCTGCTTCCCTGCCTGCAGCCTGGACCAGCAGCTCAGGGAGGTGAGTTACTGCTGCTGGGGCAGGAACATTTGCACAGATCCTGCCTCGAGGAGCTTCACGCACATTAATCCTAATTTGAACGCAATTTAGACCTAAATACAACATAACATTGAAGAAATTGTAGAAGTTTGAATGCAGATAAGTCAGTACTGACAATCACTGTATGTTTCTCTCTCTCCCTGGTCTCATAATACACCTTCAGAACAACTTCTTGGCATGAGATAAGTTGACAATGCCAGCTTAAGGCCCAGGTACCCATGAAAATGCATTAATCTTCATTATGTGATCTGTGAACAATCATTTAAGGATGCAGACAGGCTCTCAGCATGCTGTTAACAAAGGGAACAGTGCAGAGAAGCCTTTGGTGTGCTGGCATTAATTAGTCAGCCTGCTCTCAACTTCCAATCTTGTTGTAAAGTTGCATCTTGTAGAAAGGGAGCCAGGGAGCCCCCTCCTTCCTCCGGAGCCTGCAAGCAGCTCTGGAATTCCAGTTATGCAGCCGTGCTGGGACAAGAGCCAAGAGTGAGGCATACTTTTCAAAGGGAAAAAATCCCACCCTGCAGTGGAGATGATGTCCATATGGCACCCATTCCTGCTGCTCCCCAGTCCGACCCAGCCCAGCCAGCAGCTGCCCCAGGAATTGCAGCAAAGGCTTCCATGGGATCTGGGTGTTGTCCATCTCCTGGAAGCCTTGTCATCCTCTAAAATAAATACTTTTTTGGGGAGGGGACAGTCCATTCAACACAAGGAAACAAGCCATCCTTTAATGCTCCCCCCAAGAGGCAGCAGTTTATCTTGGAAACCAATCAGTGCTTGTTTTAATCAGCTTCTCAGAGTTTCCTGCAGGGTCAGTCAGGCCTCGGTTACGGCTTCACGGACACAGCCTCCTACTCCATGGCTCTGCTTTAAGTGAAGTACTTCCAAATAACTTCTGGGAAAGCTACAAAACAGGGTGCAACAGGAATCTATGGGAAAGGATGCTCCCCTGTATCCCAACTCTGGCCACACTGCCAGCTCCCACCACAGGACCAGAAGAGGGGCTCCCAGCATGAATGACTCTGACCTGTGACAGCAAATGGCTGAGAGAGGAAGAGAGAGCTCCCTCTCCCCTTACCAGGGCAGAGGTTTTTAAAAAAACCTCTCTGCCACTTGGGAAGTGCTTGCACAAAGCCAGCTTTGAGCTGGGAGCAGTCTCATCTCCTGGGAGCAGCAGGAAGCCAACGTGCCTAGCCCTGAACATTTACCACACACCGTGACACAGAGGTCTCCCAGAGACAGCATCTTTCAACCTTTTCAATTTGCTGCCTTTGATTTTTTGCAACTGTGAATATTTCAGAACAGCTTTCCATCATTAGAAGCCTTGTTCCAGGATGTCCCAAAGGTCACTGACATTCTGGCTGTTTATTTGGATGAGATGGCAGGAGATAAGCACTTTTTTCTATTAAAACTTATTTAGGAGAGATGCTTCTTCACACTCACTAGGCATGGCTGACCACAGCTAACAGGGGGATGGGGTATACATGCACAGAGTCAGTGGTTCCAAGTTACAGCAGTCTCCAGCCCAAATCCAAAGTTGAATTCAATTATATGGCTGACAGAGCATCTGCAGCATCAGCAGACACAGTCTTTACCTTTTAAGCACAGCCTTCTCAGTTACCCTATGGACTTCTGCCAAATTAATCTGCCATCCTCCCAGACACTCCCAGATCAGGTACAGCATCAGATTCCCAAAGTATGAAGCTATCAGAGGAAAGGCTCAATCTTTTAGATCTCCTCTGCTAATGTTATTAAGGGAACTATGTGGGCAACGTGCCAGAACTGGATGCCCAAATTGTAACAGTACAGAATTATGTTCACAAAATACTGGGTGTTGCAAAGTCATTAGACCCTAAGAATATAATTGCACAGACAACTATTTGAAAAGACTTCCTATCTCATAACACAATGCTGGGCTTCCAGGTACTTTTGCTAATGAGGAAGGAAATGCTCCTGCAATGAATGGCTGGAAACACAAGCTGCCAACAGAATGGCTTCAAGCACTGCCACAGGAAAGGCAGCAACTCCTCAGGCTGGAATGTTTCTCAGCAAGGCCTCTGACCTGGCTGCAGAGCTGACCTCCCTGGTTTTAATTGATGGTTAGCACAGTACAGGGATGGATGGGGCTTTTTGTGTCTCCTGGCTTCTGCACAAGAAAACAGAAAATCCAAACTTTTCCTTGTGGAGGACAGATTCCTGCACATCTTTGTAACAGAACAAATAAGGGGGCAGCAGGGGAAGAAAACATTTGTAAGATTTATTAACCATGCATCCTTCTTCGGAAAATATCAGATTACAATTCAGTTGCACCTACAGCATCAACTCTTTAGCTTGTGGATAAAGCCCCCAGATCAAGATGGCAGATCTAGAAACTCTAGATCTCTAGACTCTGTCTAGAGACCAAGACAAGACTTCTAAAAGATCAGTCACACAAAAAACATGGGATGTGTGGCCTGTGAAGTCAACGTGGGGCTGGTCAGAAAGACCTACAGAGACCTGCAGTGTTCCAACTGCAAGGAAAATGTATAAACCCGCAGAGGAAGTGGTTTTCATCACCTCAGAGGATCCAGTGATGCCAGCAGGCAACAGCACTATTAATACCAATGTCCAAGCCTGCCATAGGCAGTGGAAATGAACACAAACACATAAGGAATGCTAAACAGGAAAGACAAAACAATACCTAAGTCAGAGCAGCTGGTTAAAGGGATGCAAATCTTTTCAATCCCCCTTCCCTCTGCTCCAAATTAAGGAGCCAAAGCCTTAGGACAGGAATGAGCAAACACATCATGACTTCCCAGCCGTGGTTTGACTGAGGCTCCCACCATCTGAATGAAAAGAGCTGGGTCTCTGCTGAGGGCCAGAGCCTGGAGTGTGCTGCAGGCTGGAAGTGAGCTCCAGGAACGGGAACAAGGCAGGGAAAACGTGGGGAGCACATGGCTGCGTCGTGCACGCCTTTAATCACTTCTTTGACCCCCCTTTTCCTGAACATACGTTAGCATGCACACAAGAAAGAAGAACAGTTGCTGTGAATTTTCTGTGCACTTGCTCAATTTGCTCAAGAATGGTGAGAACAAGTGAGAACAGAAGCGCTGAACTGGAGCTTTCATAAGGAAATCACTTGCGCCTTCTGCTGGAATCTGACAGCCAATTGGTTTCTGGTAAATTACTGGAAATGTTCCTTAATTAAAAAGAAAACATAAGAAAAAAACCCAACATTTTGAGAAAGGCAACTTATTTCTCCACATGAAGGATGCAGCCAAATTTCCACTAATGGCATGTACATGCCTTGGAGATACAAATGTTCCTTGTTTCAGCAAGGAAAAGCTTCCACAGGACTTTCTGCCTTGGTGGGAAACCTGTGGATGGGCAGCAGTGGAGCTCGTCACTGGGAATTTCCTCTACCAGTGCAGAGTTCTCCAGCTGCCAGGAAGTAACGAGGTTTCAACATCTGATTATTCCTGCTGCCTGCCCACCCATTTCCAGGCAAACAGCACAAGGATTGATTAAACCAAGGGACAGCAGCTCTGCTCACAAGAAGGGAGGGAGGTGATGAGCTGGAGAGAAACTGCTGCCAACCAGAACCAAGGACAATGCCTTCTCGTTGCAAATCTCCTTCCCCACTGCTCAGAACTTTCAAAAGAGGTGGGAATCCCTTGAATGATTCTTGACAGTACAATCCAGTGGTCCCCCCCGTGTGGGATTTAATGGCTAAGCTGTCCATGGGATGGGGAACCTGATGCAGTTCCTTAGAACACCAGCCCACACTACCAACACAACCCCTGCTGGCACAGAGGCCAGACACGAGTCAGACTCGGATAAAAAACAGCTCAACTTGCCAAACCTATGAGGTCTGATCCAGTTGCTCAAGATCTGCCTCTATCCAGTAAAAGCTATTACCTCTGACACAATTTCCTGCAAAGGAGGGAAAAGCACAATTAGTGGGCTGACAGAGCAGCAGAGGCAGCTGGGCTGCAACAGCCCCTGCAGTGCTGACTGGAGAGAAAGGAGTCATGGCTCTAGAAAAATTAATCCATTAAAAATTAAAAGATGCTCTGAACAACTTCACCTCTTTTCTGCTGTCTGAAAACAGTCTTGTTAAGCCATGTAAATCAGGAGTAAGGCACTAATCCTTCACCTGGAGCACAGAGCTAAGGGGATGACAAGCAGAACGTGGTGCTGGCTCAGCCTCCCTGCTGCTGGCATGTGAACAGATGGGGACAGGGACAGGTCCTCCCTGGGAGTGACTCCTGTGGCCTCCCTAGCCAGTCTCCAGGGAAGGAAAAAAAGCACAGGGCACTTTCTGAAAACTGGCTACACTTGCATGGCCTTGCTGACACTGGGTCAGTGGACAGCCATCGAGTTCAGCAGCTCGGACTTCCTGGTATTGATCCAAGGAGGATTTTGCTTCCTGTGCAGAATGAGTAACAATTTATGTAGGAGACATATAATTTTAGGAGATCTGATAGCCACCACTGCTATCTGCGTCCACAAGAGGCCGAGTGCTCAGCTGGCAGTGTCTGAAAGGTGTGCTCTCCCTGGCACTGACTCTCTCACTGGGGCTGGTGGCAGCTAATGCTGATTTTTGCCAGTTTATTTTTTACCAGCACTCACTTGAGTGCCCTTTCCCTAGGGAGAGAGGGGAAACGAAGACAAGAGGCTATGAGGAGCAGAGCAGCAGGCTGAAGTGCTCCTGGTGCAGCTCGTGGCATCCCTAGAGTGAAACCTCCCAGGGCAGATTGCAGGAGGGGCTCTGCTCCTTCCAGGGCTGATGGAGGGTGTCACCCTGGGAGGCATCCAAACCCCCACAGCTGTTTCACATCTCTGTCTTATTAGGGATAGGGGAAACAGGATAAACTGTGGTTATGGTATTACATGGGTCAGCTATGATGCACGTAAGGACATTGGTATTCTGTAGCTCAAAGAGACACTTTCATAGTGAAAATCTCATTTTTGGCTGTGAAAAAATAGACCAGATAATGAGAAACTATGAAATTATCCTAATTTAAAAGCACTAATGGAAAAATCACCATTTTTAATTCAGCTTATTTCATTTGACAGTGCCCTGTCTCATTGCGCCTCAGCTCCAGCCATTTAATTTACCCCTCACCAAATCCTTCCAAAAATGAGTAAGGATTTTTTAATGAAGTTTTAAGATTTCTTAAAATAATATATTCACAGTAATGTAGTCCAAAGTAAGATGAGAATGGGTCAGAGCAATTTAATAGGTAGTAACCATTTAATCCAATAAGGACGCTTTTTTAAATCAAAGTGCCCACGTATTTTTAGAACATTACAGAATCATATTTATAGCCTCTCAATTAAATCAAAAATAGTCAAGTACTTTTATCTAGTCCTACAGTTCCATGTTCTGCCAGCAAGGACCACTACCAAGTAAGAGAGCTGTACAATTCAGGACTTTTATTTCAAATTTTAGAACTGTTTACCACAAATTTATGCAAACACTAACCTTGCCACCCCTCAGCCTTTTCATCTGTGCAGCAGAGCTGTGATACTGCTCTCTCTCACACAAGTGGAAGCCAAAAGCTTTCATTCATGGCTTGTGAAGTAGCTCTACTTGTAAAGCACTTGAATACTTTCTTCTTTGGACCAGTGATTATCACTAATTTTTAAAGAATGAGTAAGTGCTGAAATGGGAAGACAGCACAGTGGGAGGATACTGTTTTCAAACATTTCATATTAAACTAATTGAACACTTCGGAATCTTCTCAAGTCTTGTCTGATAATTTCTTTTCCAGAAGAAGCCTAATTTACTAAACATCCAGGTCACTGTCAAAAAATAGTGTATTCTCAGTTGTCATCACATGGCAATCAGAGCATAACCACATAGTTTTACATGGAAATGAGCCCCATACTGATGAGCTGGTAGAATCCCATGGTTGAATTTAATTTCATTTTATTAATACTTTGTTATTACTACCATTTAATTTAAGCAGCTGATCAGAGACTCAAGCAGTGCTCTAGTACTATTCTGATTTAAATGACTTCCAGCTCCTCCTGCCATTTTCTCTTCAGGCTGCTCACAAGTGCTGTAGGAGAGAAAACCCTGCTCATCCATCAGCAAATCATACAAGCAAACTGAGCTTGTTTGGGACCACGGAGACATGAAGGGAAGCAGACAGGCAAAAATGAGATGGAAGATCTAGTAGAGGCCGCTTTCCAGAAAAAAAATAAAAATAAGGAGCTGCAGCCCGTTTCACGTGTTTGACTAAATCCATGGATTTTGGGGACAGCATCTTGTTATTTCTCCCAAGGCCAGGCTCACACAGCAGCCTTTAATTGACTCATCCACATCACTGGCATTATGCAATGGGACAAAAAGACTTTGCAGCTCCAGCCTGGGGCACACTGAGGTCACAGGAGTGTGCCTGGGCACACAGGCCAGCTCTCCTTCCTCAGTCCCCTGCCACAAATGTCAACATGGGAAAAAGGCTACACCTCCCCTTGGCTTCACTTGGTGAGATTTACACTTGGGGAGACTTATTCTTGGTGAGACTTACACTTGGTGAGACTTACACTTGGTGAGATTCACACTTGGGGAGCTTCACACTCGGGGAGATTCACACACCGTTTCTCCCACCTGGCTGGCGACTACAGGAGTTCAAAAGCCCCCAGAGGAACCTCCAGGTTCACCTGAGAGGGCAAGCACAGAACTGGCCCAGCAGTGATCAGCAGTCAGACAATACCCACGCGTTCCAGAGCAGAGGGAACTCACCGAGTGCACAGGGAAGGAGCTGTGCCGGCTGAGAAAGGAGTTAGAGACTGACATAGTGAGGCCCTGAGTGGCACCGCAGTCCTCGGGGCTGAAGGGCACTTTAGGTTGCTGGACACAGTAGGAGACAGAAGAGAAAGAAGAGGCAGCATAGGAGGCCTGCTGAGGAAGGGGGAGAAAGCAGGAGACACAAGACACAGAGAAAGAGAGCACAGAAAAGGCGGTGAATAAAGGGCAAGAAAGGCTAGCTGTAAAACAATGCATATAATGGCTGGCTAAACAAACAGCTATTCATACAGCTCATCAGAGCCAGACACACCAATATGCCTTTCTTGAGCTCAAGAGGCACGACAAAAATCACAATTCAAATCTTCTTTGTTTCACAAATCCCTGAAAAAATGAACTCCTGCCTCCCCCTCCCCTCTCAGCCGTGGACAGCTGCTGCTGGCACAGACAAGCTGCTCCTCGCTGCCCTTTTGTCCCCCTGCCGTGGGGACAGACACCCAAAGGAGGAACTGCCTCCAAGCACACACTTCTTGCACATTGCTATTTTTTAATGGCAACCTGCAGATTAGGAACTTGGCCTCTCCAGTGTGAGCTGTGGATCCTCACTGGTACTGCTGTGAGACTGGGTGACAGTGACATGCTGCCATTTCTCTGTCCAGCCCAAGATAATAAAAATTTGCATAGGAGGCAGCTATTACACTGTAAGTGACAAATCCTAGCAAGGAATTTCTCCTGAATTCCCCTAAGGAAAGGAGACTGAGAGAGGATAAGGTATATTCTCAGAGTTTCTGAATAAAACATACAATGTAAATATACAATCTTATTTTTGATTAAGATCTGAAGCTGACAAGAAAGGACTTCCTCATTATTATATTATAGAGGAGTCCATCCAGCAAAACTTGCTGCTAGAGCAGCTGATGCCCATTTGATTAGCCAAATCAAAAACTCCCAGGGCAGCAGGAGCAGTGGAACAAGAGCCTGGTGGCTTTTACAGGGACTGTTGAATAAGCCATCACCTGCTTGCACCTCTTTCCCAACAGAGGGATGAAGGGTGGGAGGCTGCACTTGAAGAAACCTTTCCTTCAGGGGAACTGCAAGCAACACCTTGATGGTATCAACTTGTAAAATGACAAGAATAGCCAGCAGGCAAAGCAGTGACATCTTGGCTGTCCAGAAAATGACTAAAGAGAAGCAAAGAAATGCTTTGCTTCAGCCATCAAATTCAGGACAGGAGCAGAATTTCACTTCTGCACAATGGCTGCAGTAAATCTGTGCTTTGCAAACTCTGCTCATGACTGTGCAGACCAAGTCACCTCTAGAAACATCCCTGAAGTGCAGCCACCTCCAGGAGGGGAAGGCAGGCAAGAGACTGCAAGGTACAAGTGACAGTGCAGGGGTCACACTGATGGGGACCACAGTCCCTGGAGAACTGCCTGATCCTCCAGAGATGAGTCCTTTAGACTCTTTAGTATCCCTGCAAAGCAAATGGGATGCCAGCATTTGAAGTCTTGTCCCCACAAATAATTAGTGCATAATACTCAGTTCAGCTTAGCCAAAAATGTCACTTTATCTTTTTAGGACTCCTACTTGCATCACAGGAATGTAGTTGTGCAAATCCCAAAATTAGAGTTAAAAAGTAACACTCTGGGACAGCCAAACTTTAGCACACAAAACATGAAGAAATATTGCAAGAGTCACCCTCACAATGGTAAAACCATGGCTCTGTTCCCACATTTCCTCCCATTTTTTTAATGCCATGGCCAATTCAAGTAAGCTACATCAGAACAAAATTATTTTTTTAACAGAACAAATAAGATAATTAATATAAACAAAATACCTTAGGTTTGAGTTGGAAAAAAAGAAGAGAGAGAAAAGAAATGAAAACTCTTAAAAGGAAATGGGACAAAATCCCACCCCTCTACTGAGGTTGGAAACAAAACGGCTGCTGCCATCAGTGAGGTCAGGATTTCATCCCCCACACGGAAAATGGCCCTTTCTGTGCTGTTAAACCCACCACCCACACACATGTGGATGTGGAAACAGCCTGGGGGGCCAGCAGAACACTGAGAAACAGGTAAAATCCTCACTCACACAAGGGGACTAACGTGAAGGAAACATGCAGAGTGAAGTAGTGGCTATACCAAAGGTCTGTGCACAACAACATAACAGCAGTTATTCTGTTCAAACAGTAATTATTAGTGGCATCTCTGACAACAGTTTCAAAACAGCAGTGGGAACAACAGTGCAGCAATCTCTTGAAAAAATAGCGTTGCTCAGTGTGCCAAAATCTTCCAAGCAGTTGTCGTTACACAAGCCTGGCACAGATTCAGCCCTGCCATGTGGAAGACAAACGTTTCATTTTTAGGGCATTTTAGGACTTTCAAAGCTTACAGGGAACGGTCTGAACGTGGGGTTGGAAAGCAGTAAAAATTCACATAACGCAAAATGCCTCAAACCACGTTCACAAGCTGCCAAGGAGCACGATGTGGTAACACCAGTGAGACATCCTCCCACCACCTGTGCCTGTCAGGAGCAGGAAGAGCAGAGCTGTTCCTGGGAGCCTGGTGGCCCTGCCAGGTGTCCCCGAGGTGTCACTCACCAGCTGCCGCTGCTTGGGTGGGAGAGCAGGAGGAGGTGCCAGATCTTGAGAGGAGTCTAAGCTGATAAAGGAGTCATTGATGCCGTAGACTTCCCTGAGGTACTTGTTCTTCTTCTGGTAGATGTGCTCGTTCTGAGGGGTCTGGTAGAACATGGAGGGCTGTGGCTCTGAGTAGTCTTCCACAAACTGCATGTAGGCCATCACTGCAAGGCAAAGAGAGGTGGCACTCACTGTGCTGCTCTGCAAACCCCAGCTGAGGGTCAGCAGGCGTGGCGTTCACATGCCCTCTGAACAGAGAGAAGCTGTGAGGCAAGCAGACAAGAAGGAAAAGATAATTCTTACCTCTCTTGCTGTGCCTATGTTGTGCTGAAGTAGAATGCAATGCTGAGATGATTTACCTGAAGTGAGGATGTTTTTGTTCCCTTGGCCTATCAGGGCCAAGAGCTGTGTGTGTGTTGGGCTGTCACGAGACAGTCACGAGAGAATCAGAGATGAGTGCAGCTCTGTGCAGTTGTGAGCAAGGGTGAGTGCAAGGCAGATTCAGTTTAGATGCAATGTATATAGTATAGAATAATAAAGTAATTCTTTAGCATTCCGATGATGGAGTCAGATGCATCATTCTCTCTTCCCAACCTCTGAGTCGCCCGTGCTTTGATAAGCAGGCAGCTGCTTGTCCTCAGAAGGCCACCCACAGCTGCCATGCACCTTGCAAATCTAGATATCCATCCTGCCAGCCAGCACACGACAAACACCAGCCCAGGCCACAAACACAGCTGGTAATACTCTGGAACCAGTGAGGTCTCCAAACAGCAACTCGAGAAGTGTCATTCACTGATGCTTAACCCAAATCCTCACATAATCCATGGCAATTCTGAGAGTATTCCTCAACAGGAAGTCAGCAAAACCACCAGAATAGCCTAAATCTGCTTTTTAGGAGTGTAACAATGCAACCTGGACAATAAATCTGTAATTATTCTTGTGCCTACAGTAAGTCTCATGTCTGCAGTCAGCAAGATTTCCAGAAGCAGGAGGCATGCAGAGTTTCTCCATTCTAGCAAGCTGATAAAACTGTTATCAGAGAACACCTAGCTGTGAGACTGGGTGTGCCTCTCCCTCAGCTCTTTAAATGCCACTGCCAATCCTGGTACAAAATACTTACAAAACACTTCTAAAAGTGCCACTGACCACGTGTTCCTACCTCCTTAGCTCAAATCCAACACCCTTTGCTCCCATCCCTTTTTAAAGCAACTTACCATCTCAGATTTTCAAATTCAACTGATTCACAAGCTTTTGTGAGATGTGGCTCAATGGCAATTTAAATGGGATCAAACCTTGTCTAGAGGACCTTTTCATTTGTACAATATTCCTTCCAAAATCTGTAAAAACCCCACAGAGGTGAGCCTAAGCAGCTTTGACAGAGGATGAGTTACTGCTGCAATATTTTAGTGTTGGAGGGGGAGGATGACATCCAGTGCCACAGAAAGACTACTACAAACCCGCCCCCATTTATTAAGGATCAGAAGTGTACTGAATAATGTAAAACAAAGAAAGAACCCCCTTCTGCACACCTGAAAGCAGGAGAAACAGATGTACTTAAGTGTCATGGGAAGGACTAACCAAGGCCTTCTTGTAAACATGCTGTCATGCACAAGGCACTGTGATCATCCCTCCCTTCCTCCTAATAAACAAGCAGTTGTTACTTTTTGTAAATCTGGTCATTTGGTGGCAATTTTTCATCTTCTGCTGGCATTTCAGTTGTACAGCTGAAAGGAGTGGATGACTTCAGTGAAAGCTATAAATACAGCGAGCACAATGCAGGATTTGCACATCATGAAGTTGGTTCCCACACTGGCTGCAAGGCAAAGTCCTCTGTTCACCTGCCAAGGCAGACCCCTGGGCCAGCCTTTAAACAGGATACAGCCCTGCAAAAGTGTCAGCAGGAAGGAGTTGCTTTGCACCTGTTTTGGGCACCTTTTTTCAGATTTCCTCTAATATTTTAAACTCCATTTAGAAATGGAGCTAACACAGCTGCCCTTCCCCAAAAGAATTATAACCCTCTTCCAAAAAAACAGAATAAAGTAAAAAAGAAATAATGAAAAAAACCAGGTCGAGGCAATGGGAGCACAGGAAATGGGGCTGATGGATTTCAGTCCTGACCGGTAACACCTGCTGTCCCCATCCTGTGACCCCACAGTCCTGCCAGTGGACAACCTGTTCATGTCCTACAGTACAGCCAGTCCTGCACAGCTCTGCCAAAGCTGCTGCAATTCTGACCTCCAGCTCTCCCTGCCACCTGAGCCTTGCTCCTCTTGCTCCCTCAGACTCCCTGCTCCTTCCCAGAACAACCTTACAGTGAAAAGAAGCATGTTCTGGAAATACTGTCTGATTTGGAATCATGGTGCAGGAAATACAGAATTGCTAAAATAGTCTTTTCAAGTATCAGTGATTCAGTTGGCTAAGGTGCTCCTGTGCCCTGGAAAATGCCCTGGTATCACACAGCAGCTTCAGGGGACAAGATCTAAAGAAGGCTTATGAAAGATATTTCTCTAGCAGCAAAACTGAACTAAGGATCAGGAGTCCTTGCAGAAGTGCAGAGGACAAGAGCTCGAGGGAAAGACCACATTTTGAGAGCTCATCAGCTGAGCAGGACAAAAGCCAAGAAGGCAGGCCTGGCAGTGCTGGCATAATGCAGCAGACACTGCTGAATCCAGACCAAGCCTTGGTGTTGAGTCACCTACAAAAGCAGTGCTTCACTGAACACCCAGACCTGCAGACACCACTGGGGATCCAGAGCTGTGAGCTCCTGGAACAGCACCAAACACTGCAATGACACCACAGCTCAGAAGTGCTGGTGAAAAGGGCACCACAGCAGACACTTGTGTAAAATTAAATCACTGCAACTCAGGGCAGTGAGCCTGAATGCTGTCGAGCCTTAACTCAATCTGCAAGGGAATAATGAAGAACTCTTTTATCTCAGCTCTTTATGGGGCTAATGCATCCCATTGTCATGGCAGCTCCCCTGCCTGGCTTGTTACAACTAGTCCTGGGCAGGTGAGCATGTCTCTGCCTCTACTTTGTCATCTTTGTTTTTAGGCAAAGTGAAAAACAGTTGGGATGGTGAAATACAAACCTGGCACTGCAGAGTGCAAATCAAAATAGGCATTGTTAAAATCCTGCCAATCTTGAACAGGAGAGTAAGAGAGCAAGAGCACTCCCGTGACTCCTGATTGCAAAGGGTCTTCTCTCCCTCTCTCCACTGTGGTTTTTAACAAGGCAGAAATTTAAAAGCAGATGGGAAATTACATCAGCAGCTCAGCTCAGGCTGCACGCCCTGCAGCAACTGTGCAGAGGGAGGGATGGGGGCTGCAACTCCCCAGTGAGCAGCTGGGGTGGAGTGACAGTCTCAAGGCAGCACCCCGGGAGAGAAGGGAGGCGTGAGAGAGAAACCTCTCCCACCACATGCCCAGTTTATGTCAGTTCTTAACCCAGACAGAAAATATGTGAAATTAAAAAAAACATGAAATCTCAGACTGAGGCTAGAACACCTTCCCAGCAATCTGCTTGCAGTGCCTTGGCTGTCATTTCTGAAGGAGCTAAAGCTGCTCAGGGATTTCCAGCACACACCAGTTCTGCCCATATGGCAGAAATCACAGGTACTGCTCTCCCAGGGCCAGCTCTCCTGGAAGCAATACTCATCTGCAGGAGAGGACCAGAGGTTGCTGGAGTCCAAAGGGGTTATTAGGAGATGATCAGCACTAAGGCACACCTGCAATAAGGTGAGCATCCCCCTGGAGGGCTCCCTGACAGCCCAGCCCAACCCTGGCGCTGTTGGCAGCTGGGCCCTGCACAGGCACAACGGATTTGTGTACATGGGCAAGAGCCAAAATAATGGACATTCTTAAGCTATACCACACAGCAACTCACTGGAGAAGTCAAGGTCAATGAGGCAGTGGCTGCTGTCACCTCTGGGAGGAGAGCTGCTCCTCACAGAGCTGGCATTATCCGCTGGCTGAGCCCAGCCTGCCCTCAGCGTGGCTCCTGCAGTTAAATACCAGCTGCTCACTGGGCACTGGGCTGCGTTTTGTTCCCACTGACAGGGAGGGAAACATGAATAAGTGCCTCACCAGTAGTTTCCAAGCTGTTTGGGGAAAGGATCTTGTTATTTCTGACTCTGGGCTCTTAATGGCAGAAGCTGTTCCGTGTCTGTGTCTTGTTCAGCAGGAGCACGATGCTGGTGCTCAAGCAGAAGTCTGGAGTAATTTGCCCTTAGCACAGTAACATGTGCTCCTACAGCACAGTAAAATAACCATAACTCATGCCAGACTAAAAGCCCTATCACTCCTCTGTTTAAATTATACAGAAGTCAACTCTTGGAGGTCCCTCTGAGCACAGCTCACAGCAATACACAAGGTTAACTCAAGCAGATCTTCTGCGTATTACCAGTAAAGACCACCAGTGTCTCTGCTGTAACACTTACTGCCAGCTAGCAAAAGATCACCCACAACAAAAGCACTACAACCAAGTCCCATCTGTGTGAGCTCTGGATCTTTTTAACGAATCCATGCATCTCCTCCAGATCCCAGGAGCTTGTTGAGGTTGTGGAAGCAGCCCTGGGTGATTACACAAGAATATCTACATGCATCAGCCTCTGGGCAAAAAATATCCTGGGTGTCACCACAGAGGCTGAGTAATGTTTGACTGGACTTTTAAACGCTGAAAAAGTAAAACTAGCAACCACAAATCCATGGTGTGATATACTGTGGAGTAAAAACAACTTAAAACAAGTTCTCAGTGTCATACAAATGCAACTAAAAAATTTGCAGTGGTCAGGTATCAGGCCCAGGACTACCTACAAGTTTTGTAGCAAGGATGCTTTACCAAATATCAGAGTTGACAACACATCATGTAACAGCTCCTACCTCTCCTAACAATGCAATCTGATCAATACTCACAAGATTTCTGATAGTGCCAGATTACAATTAACTCTAATCCAACATCAAAGAAAATTCACACAAGGTCTTGGTACTGAGGTTAAAGTTGTGCTCAAGCAATACTGCAGATTGCTTTTAAACTTGTTGTCAACTCTTTGGCATCTTGTGTGATACCAGAAAACAAAGACATGGGGCTTAAAGACACAAGCAAACACCTCAGATCTCTCTTTCAAACGTCAAACTTCCTCTCACCCAAGATCCACTCAGGAATCTCCCCTCCACTGAAGCTGCCTACGTGCACAGAGGTGCATTTCCCTGCCTCCATCCCAGCCTGAGTGGTGTAACAGCCATTCCTCAAGGATCTGATCCTGCACTAACGTGCTCTGCATCACAGCCCCTGGCAGCTCACACTTCAGAAGAGGATTTTGAACAGCACAAGCTGTAACACCTTTGCCTGTGCCCATTTGTTTCCTCTCTGTTGTCCACAAACAACCATCTCAGCCTGTTTTTTAGCTGATTTTACTGTCTTTAACTGCTTGATTACCAGAGAGGAACAAAGAGATCTCCTGCATAAGGGGACACTTGGATGACCCTCACTTTCAGGTGGGTCAAGCCTTGTGCTCTGAGTAAAATCCCTGAGGGTAACTCACGTGGACTGGTCACTTAGGGATAATGGAAATGCTTTTACACAAGGCATAATTTTAAAGAAGTGACTGGCAGAGTGCACTGCATAGGAACGGAGAGAACACACCCTTACACCACACACCCCTCTTACTCCCACCTTATCCATAGAATTTCAGCATCTTACACTGGTTTGGGTTGGAAGGCACCTTAAAGATATCCAGTTTCAACCCCCCTGCCATGGGCAGGGACACCTTCCACTAGGCCAGGTTGCTCTGAGTCCCATCCAGCCTGTCCTGGAACACCTCCAGGGACAGGGAGTCCACAACCTCTCTGGACAAAAACTATCCTCAGTGAGAAGTCTATAAACTGCAGAAAGGAGCCAGAAGGCCAACTCAGCTCTTTGAAATCAGCTCTTCTCTCGGGCTGCCAGCCATGCAGTGTAATGCTCTTCCTCCAGATCTTGTATACATTACCTCCTCAAGCAACACACAGCTGCAAAGCCAGCCAGTGACCAGTAAAGCAATATCTGCTGGATCTCACTGTGTAGTCCACAGCCTTCCCTGGCACAGCACTGTGGCTGCCTGTTTGGCAAGAGGTTTGACATTTTTCAGCCATGAACATTAAGGAAATCAGAAGAAGGTCGTCAGCTTGAGATGTGGTCAGCCCTGGTGTGCCAGGAGTCTGGCTGGGGACAGGAGCTTTTGCTTTTAGAGGCTGCTTGTTTTAATGATGTGGGAAATTCTCAGGCATCCAAAGGAAATGAGATCCTGTAGCAAAACAGCAGTACTGGAGTCTAGTTAATAGTGTTGTCTTGCACAGCTATGTGGGTGACTGTGCTCCCATTGCCAAGGAACTGCTCTGGCAAGGCTGGGTTTTGGACAGAAAAGCAGTCCTTTCTCCGAGCTCCTGGAGAGGACCCAACTCTCCCCTGCAGTGGGAACTGGGGAATTGGGGAAGGGGGGAGGGAACTGACTTAAAAACAGAGGACAGACCAGAAAGATCTGCAAGGCAGAGTGCCTCAAAGACTCACGTTCAGGTGAACAGAGAAGTAACATGGTCTCACTACAGTAATGAAGATGCTGTGTGATTCCAGATCCCCTGGGCCTGGATCGATCGTGGCCCCAGGAATCACTCCCTGCCCACCACAGCACTGAGATTTCCCCTCCACGTCTTTGACATTGACCAACTGCTTTTGACACTCAGACACAAATAACAGCATCACCATGATCACCATTACTTAGTGATGATCAGGGGTGTGACAACTGCAAGGTAAAAAAATAAAACCCAAACAGGAACTCGCTTACTGTGTTTGCTTTTCTTCTCTGGCAGAGGTGGCGGCTTTTCTGGGTCACTGTTCGAATCTGGAGCAGCAAAATCAGCAATGAATTCCACTGGTGCTGAAGAGTTTCCCTGCTGGAAAGGCAGAACAGCAGCAAAGGGCGTGAAGGGCATGGAGGGGACAACCACGGCGTTGTGCAGGTCGTCCTCGGAGATGTTGTCGTACTGGGACGGGTGCCTCTCGTAGGACACCCTGCAGCCCGAGCTATCTGAAGTCTGGGAGGCTGCACTCCTCCTCTTCTTCTCTGGTAAAGCTGGGGGAGTCTCTGTTGGCTGTGCTGCTCCTGAGAGGTTGCAGAATTCCAGTGGAGGAGAGGTGCCCTGCGGGAGCTGGAAAGCATGTCCATGGAAAGGGGAGCCAGACTCGCCCAAGGACTCTGGCAGTGGGCTGAGGACACTGGGCCCCTGAGGAGGTATCTGGTCAGTGTTGGAGAGGTCCTGCTGCAGGAATTCATAGTCTGGATCATAGTGATCCGATTGATCTGGGTAAATAGAGGATGATGTATTAGTTTCTCTCTTTTACTGTTTAGACCTTCTCAGTTCTGTCCCTCCCATTCTATCAGGTAATTAATCAGCTCATTTTAATCAGAGTGAAACTTCCTTGCAGCTGGGACCATCTTTTTACACCTTCTGTAACATCCAGACTTCATACAACTCATAATTAATTCTTTACACTAGCAAACAAATAACGAAAATTCAACAGGCAGACATCTGCAGACATAATTTGTGTCATACTTATATTTTTATTTTCTTTCCTAGCATGTAGAAACCACACTGCTTTAGTCTACCAGGACTGTAATTCCTGCAGACAGGGCTGAAATGAAGAAAACATTCCACTTGAGAGCTGAATTGAGTTTGAGAACCATCACCTACAGCAAGGCAAACACATTCCCCTGGGCTTTTTCCTGTCTGACAGAACAGCCCTGCACTGAACCGCCTGCAGCAACTCCAAGACAGCAGCTGCAAGTGCAGTGCATTTCCTACATCACCTCCTGCAGCTCAGCTCCCAGGGCACAGGACAGGGCCCCAGCAGCCCCTCTTACCCAGGGTTTCACAGCTTGTGTTGCGGGAGCACTGCCCGCTGTCGCGGTCCAGGGAGGAGAGCTGCTCGTCAGACTTGCTCAGCTTGCCAATGCTGCTGCACGGAGAGAGCCGAGGAGACTCCCCCCCGTAGGAGTGGCTTCCACCTGACAGCCTCCTCTGGGCATAGCAGTCAACATCAAAATCCTGCAGGACAAAAATAAAAAAATAAAAACCATCAAATCACCGTCACTCTTGGCAGCTCGCTAGTGAGGAAGATGCAGCTCCAGGAGCAAAGACCTCACAGGAGGGGACAGGATCAGTGCTGCTGGCTCTCTCTAAGCTCAGGGACAACACAGAAACTCTCTGATGTGGTGAACAGCCCATGCCAGGGAGCTCTGTGTGCTCTTGCTGTGGCCCACACTGGACCCTACAGATGCTGAGATGACCAAGCTCTTCACAGCTATGTGTGTCTGATGACTGTCACGACACTGAGACAAGGGAATGACACTGCAAGATCTCTCATGACATACCTGGGCCTTTAGCAAATACTTGGTTACCTCAGGTGCATGCAAAGGGAAAATAAATTACAGTGAGATACAACTTTCTGTGCCTATGGCTATGGTCCCATTTCAGAAATCACCTCAAGCTTATTAACCTATGACTGAACCCCTCACTATTCCCAGTCTTCAGAACAACCTTAGTGTGGCTGTAGCTTCAACTGAAGAGTGGCCACAGCTTTATCTGAGTCAGCCAAATGACTGTAGAGGCTCCCTAAGCCACAGCTGAGGCTTTGGGGATGAGGACAAGATTTGATTTTTGTGCAATTTGATACGATTCAGGTCCTCACTGCTGAGCTAATAAGTTCCTGAATGGGTAAAGAAACCCAGCCATTTACAACCTCATAAACCCCAGACAAGCACAAGAAATGGAATGTGATTAACACGCATACAACTTTCCCATTTTTCTACCAGAAAATGTACAAATTTCCCCAAAGCACCAGGAGCGGTCAGAGCAGCAGCTCAAACTACTGCTTGAGTTAAAAGATGTTTTAAATTGCGACTGGATGAAGAGAGACTTGTGATCTCACTCAGAGTAAACCCTGGTGAGACCTCAGGGAGCCCAGCCAGCTGCTGTCCCCTGGTCTATTGGACATGGCAACACTCAGCCACTCCCATCCTCACACTCTGCCACCCCTCAAGGCAACAAAGTTTGTAGCAATTTGTTAATTAAACACAACACCACTGTAAAAAAAAATAAATTATGCTGTCCACATTATTTATGACACTGCTGTTGCTGCCACTGCCACTCCCACTGCAGGCTGCCTGTGCTGGGCTGCTCGGGACAAGCAGGGACCTGCAGCTCTCAGCATCTCCCTGAGCTTTTCCTCCAGCTCACAGCACGCTTCCCTTGGCTTTCACAAAGGGGTTATGCCATTACCTGTCTGTTGATCCCAACAGGTAAACTGGACCCACTGGTAGCTCTGCTCATGGGGGCCACAACAGCCACTCTGGTGGGGGAAGGTGCCGACTGACGTTTTTTAGGGGGCAGTGCTGGTGGAGGGCTGCAAGACACAACAGGAATTGATGTTTCCATCACTCTTCCAGAAAAAAAAAAAAAGATTTTCAGAGGCTTCACAAGATGTTTTCCATAAAGCTGTTGTCAGCCAGGAGCTATTCAGCAAAATGTATCCACTAAAAATATCGATTTAAGAATACTCTCACAGGTAAGTGCCTGTTAAGTGATTTATTTTTTAAGGCTGGTATTTCTCAAACAAAAACAAATGCTGTTGCAAAAAGTATTTTTAATGGAGCTAATTAGCATGGTAATTATTCCTTAATAAAGCAGTGAAAATCCAAATTAAATGCTTTTGGTTGACCCAAATATTGTTTCCATTCACAGAAGTCCCTCCCCCTCCTCAAACCTTACAGATCTGAAAAAATTTCAGATCAAAGTTTCACAGATTTACAGGACAGGAAAATTATCTTTTTTGGTCTCTGCTTTCTTGGTGAACTTCAGGGAACAAAAGGGTCAGAGCTGCTCTCACTGTGCACTGAGGCCCCCCTGTTTTGGCATGAATCTGTGTCAGACCCACACTTACAGTAACTTGTGAGAGTTTAACCCTTTGACTTTTAGTTTTTGCTTCTAATGACACGTAATTCTGGTAGTCATCAAGCCTGAGAAGTTCCCAAGAGCACACATAGTCTGTTCTTGGAACATACCACGAAATTTTTATATAACCTTTGAGAATTCATAAAATACATAGAAATGTGATTCTTTTTCTCAGCCACAGCCCTCAATGCTGCATTTTCAAATTGCCACAACACGTATTTTTCACACGAGCCATTAGCACCAGTACTAGAGAAGAAAAACAACACACACACAAACACACAAACCTGCAAATTGGGGGTTTTCTCTTCCTTCTCAAAATAGAACACAGAAACTTTCATGTGGTTACTCTTAGAACAGGGTAAGAACAACCAAGCACAAGGTTTTTTTTCACACACTCTTGGCTTTCACTCTTAAGCTGACAGGCAAAGGTGAACAACCTGGCTGTGCAGGACAGATTGGTAACTGCCCCCTGAGGTTAAAGGAACATTTCCCATGGGATACAGCAGCCCAAGACACTTGGACAGTGTGGAAAACAGTTTTATGTAAGGTTTTTACAGATTTATGTGATGCCTCTCACACGTGGATATCAGGGCATGGCACTATCCTCACATAAAAAGAAGGAAAGAAAAAGACACAAAAAAAAAAAAAAAGAGACAGAACACAGAGTCCAGGAGCAGAGAAAAACTGCTCTGGAGGACTGGAAATTCAAAAGCAACACTAACCCTCCTCTATTGTGCACATTTTGCAAGGTTGTTTAAAAACCAGCAGGCTGTTAAGAGGCACTGGTGCTCTTTGGTCAGCTGGCTGGGCAGAATTACCTGTTCTCTGCCACACGAATGCTGGGCAGAGGGGGTTTGGGAGGTGCAACTTCTTCATCCATGGAGTCAGTCAGCAGCTCGTTGGATTGAGTCATATTTGTTGTTTTGTTGAGGATCTCCATTTCTCGGTCTGTAAGGGGAAGTTCTGAAGGGCTGCAACATGCAAAACACAGATTGTAGATCATAAACCACAGCTGGAACACAGCCCTGACAGATTCAAACCTATTTTAAATCATGTGCTATCAGACAGACACCTAGAGCAGAAGGCAGAATTTGCATCTGCAGGTGGAATTCCATGTAAATGCAGAGCTCAGTGTGCATGTGACTCAAAGGTTGTTTTACTGCCAGATTTTGCTGTCTTTCCTATCATAGCATATTTTCTTTTAGTGATCCTACTGAAATGGATGGGGGCTACGTAAAGAACACTACACAACCCCCCTGTGAAGAACAGCTGAATGATTTAACTCAACTATCAGCAGTCAGAAATCATCCCTTCTATATCAGTCCTGCCCACAGAAGAAATCAGTGACCCACCTGTCAGATTTACATGCTGGTAAACTGGGTTTAACTGGGCTTGTGGGAGAGGGATGCTCCTGCTTTTCAATCGTGAGTCTGACCAGCTCCTGATGGATGGAGAGAAGAAAAAGAGAATAATTACTATTTGCTGAATGCTGCACTCAAACATCCCAGAATACAAAGAGATGCTATTGCAGTAAATTCTTGGTTATGGTTTATGATGGTGTGGACACAGAGAGAGCTGAGCTGGGTTTAAGTCTGGTCCAGAGCCACACAAATGATGCAGAACAGCTGCTAAGGAGCAGCCTGCACCCAGAGGAAGTTTTGGCAGTATTTGAGTGAAGTTCATTACCCTGACTGTATGGGGATTCTGCACAAACCCACGTGTGTCTTTTTGCTACGTTTCCTCTTTCCTCTGTCTCACAAATGTGTTCCAGTCCACACAACACCCTAGATAACGGTAAATTGGCTTTACATTCATAGATCTAAGTAAAAAACATTCTTACCCAGTGCAGTACTTCATCTAGCCAAAACCAACATTAAATAATTGCTTTCTATTTTATAAATAAGAATGTATTTGTTTCAAAAAGCAAATTTTCTGTAAAATGCCCAACCAAAAATTAAACAGAGAACACCTTCATTAAAAGGCCTGCTTCCCCTGAAGCCACCTTTTAACACATTAGCAATAGAAGACTTAATCATTCAAGAAGCTACTGTAGTGTATCTCTTATAGGCAGATAAGGCTCTGGATAAAGAGATAAGGGCATGATAATCCTGAACTCTAAGTCTGCCAGCAGTCAAAGCAACAATCATTCACGCCAGAAAGACAGAGAGAACATTTTATGGATGGCTGACAAATAGATCTCCTGCTACAGACACAAACACATGCCCCTCTTACAGGCAGGCTGGAAAACTGGCAGGGCTTCCTGCCACTATTGGCTTCCCAGCATATTACACAAAGGAAACTCTAAGGGATCAATTTTAATTTTATTTATTTTAAAGCAGCCTGAAGTACAGTGTCATCATTCCAGTTTCATCTTTGTGTCCTTGTCTGTGGAGCTTGGAAACAACTGGCATTGCTCTCTCAGTGCAGTAGCTGCAACTGGGATGTCACTGCCATCGTCCCTCTGAGCAAGGAAAATACTCCAGTTCTGGCACTTTAACACAAGGCTCTACTGAAAGCTGAAATTCCATGGGTTAACACACACACAACAAGAGGAATAAGGTGCAAAACCACCCAAGTGTCCACCAGCTGACTCAGGACTCCATGCTCTACTTACACTCCTGCTGTGAGCTGGTGCTCCAACAGAACATACCCTGTGTTACCCAAAAACTCAGCTCTCCACAAGCTGTCCTGGAACATCCCACACAGGGGGGAGGAAGAGGGAGCACAAACAGATGTCCATGGGGACTAAAACTATGAAGATGTCCCTGCTGGGACAGAGAGCCCTGCTGAGGAACAGTGTGTTCTGAGAAGTGTCCTGATGAGTAACATCACTCGACTCTTGGCTGCATTTGGCATCATGGGGCTGAGTGATGACTCAATGGATTGCTACCTTTTTTGCCCTCTGGGCAAAATTCCACTGCTGAAAGGTTTTTGGAGACCCTCATGACTTTAGCAGACTCGGGGTGGACCCTGTGGGCCTCTGGGGTGGTGGCCAGTGAGGACTGCAAACACGCAGGAGCACAATGGGAAATAAAATCTATGGGCATTCAGACCAAAAGCCAAAATGCTCCTTAAACATTCCCCTGAGAAGGCTATGGAAGGGAAAATGTAATGTTTCCATTTCCTGACCATTCTTTACCACCTTAAACCAAAGCCAGGCCAACAGTGCAGACTGTGGTGGTGGCTGTGCCACAGCAGCACTGAGGAGCCCTCAGGGCTGAAGTGCTCAGTTTTCCTATTTTGCCAGTCATAATGGACACAAAATTGTCTACCCCATGGGGAATGCAGGTTAAAATGGGAGAAAACCAATTCAATTTGGCTCAAAAGTATCTTCAGAATTATTCAAACCATTGGGACTGGGGGAAAAAAACCCAAAGCACCTTCCAGTGGAGACACCAACAGATGACTGTAATGACTGAGAGGATCACTTTCCCTTCCAACTTTGACAAACATCACCAGGCCCTCAATGTCTCTCCTCTCTGCTATCCCCAGATGAGAACTAGCATTTGGAAATCAAGCCAAAATCTTTAGCATACACACAGAGGTAATGTGCACACAACTGAGCCAGATGCACATTATGCTATTCCTTATCAGCAAGGAAAGAGATTCCTGCAGCAGTAATTAGAGATAATTAAAGCCTCTCTCCAAACTATGCTACTTCAGCAAGCTGAAAATTCCACAATGAGATGGATTTTTGAGAAGTTATGTAATCAAAGCAAGGATTTTTTTTCCTGCCTAGCAAAGCCCTAAAACCTGAGATCAAAATATCAAGTAACAGAGGTGAACAAGAGTCTCCTTTATGTTTAATTCTGAAAATAAAGAAGTAAGCATTGAAATGTGGAAGTGGATCTTGTGTGATGTGCCAGAAAAACAAAACAGGGTCTGCTGTTGAGAGAAGTGTCCATCTTCTCAGTTCTGCTTCCACCAAATGTGGCTTGGTCTTTCTAAAATAAACCCTGTTCCTTGGCTGTGCAGGAGGTGAAAGCATGCTGCTTCCAAATGCTGACCTCTTGATGGGCAAATACTCTCCCATCTCCCCAGACAGCCACACATCTGTTCTAAGGCTGACCAGACATGAGCCAGCTCCAACTGGAAGGCCAAAATAACTCAGTCTAAAAACAAAGCAGAGACTGATATAGCCGTGGTGCTGAGCAGAGCTCAGGCTCAGCACGGCATGGACATGTCCATGCTGCTCCCAGTCTGGGCTGGCTCATGAACAGACATCCAAAACCTTTTCAATCCCCTCATCTGCAGAGGACACAGCTCTGGCTGAAAGACAACAGGTAGCCAGGGTTTAAATATTGCTTAAAGTCAAAGAAGAACTCCCAAGTTGTGTGTCCAAGTCTCCTGCAATGAGACCACACAGCTCTGTTCCAGATCTGGGGATAACACATCTCTCCCTGGGACTGGGCAGATTCAGTCAGTGATAACTCACCATTTCACACAGATTTTCACATCCTCCAAATTGCTGCTGAATTCCAGACTAACAGCAGCTGAGATTTTAGGCTAAACTCTTTTCCTCTCTCCCGCTGTGCAAATTTAAGACCAGCTTTACTTTTAAAATGTGTAGCTTAAAGAGCATATTGTGCAAAATAATCCTAGAAAATCCATCTTCTTTAGGTGCTAGAAATGATTTGTTTCAAAGATATTTATTTAAAAGGCTCATAAAGTAATAGCAGATTTTAGCATCTGTGTTTGAGTAACATTAAAGAGATATCCAGATGATGCAGACACCAAACCAAGAGACCTGAAAATGTGACAGTCAAAGCCTGGGAGATCCACTTCATTTTTACATTTGGCTCCACTTAATAAAACTGATTCTGAGTACAGTGAAAGGTTCCTGATACATAACTCCAGGTAAAGCACCTGCTGCAGTTCTTAAATTCTATCCCAACATTCCTTGTGTAGTTGATTTAAACATTCCCCTTTAAATTCAGCCCTGCCCTTGAAAGAGATTTAACTTCCTCTACAATTTCCAAAATGAGATTCCCAGGAGATTAGACAGTCTGTCCACTGGTGCCCTAAGCCTAGATCAACCAAATTTTACCAACAGTGCTGTGGCAGGTGAGTGATCAGCCCAGAGACAGCCTGGGACACAGAAATAATGGGCACAAGAACCTTCCCAGGGAGGCAGGAGGAAAGCCCACAGCTTTTCCAGGGTGGAACAGGGAGGGAATGCTACAAGCAGGTCTGACAATGGATACAAAGGTTCCTGTTAAACGTTTCCATTAGCAATGTAAAACTAATCTCCAGAAAACTGAGTTTAGCTCATCACCTGTTCCACACCCTAATCCAGCTGCTTAGAGTGGTGATGTATCACTGACAAATCCCTTGAAATTTCTATTAGAAGATGGAGCTGGAGTCTTTCATTCTCTGTGGGCATTGACAGGCAGCATTTTCATTTTATTTTGCTGAGACAGAAAATGTGCAAACCACGTCTTGTAATCTGCATGGGAGACTGGGAATGACTTGCTGAAAATTTAATGCAATACTGAAGAAAGATCCATTGCTTCTTCCAATTCATCCAAATGCCAGGGTGAGCATGCCAGAGGCTCATATTCAGAGCCAAACTGTGCTAGTCTTTAACCAGCACTCCAAAGAGGAACATTTAACTTATGGAACAGTTGATTTAAGGGGTAGTTTACTGAAAGCAGAAATAGGATCTTCATATTTTACCTGCACTTAAAAAACCTAGAAGAGGTTAGCTAGAAGAGGTCTAGTTTACATAGGTCTCTTCTAAAATACATTATCATATGCTCTTTTTATTAAAATTTACAATGTCTCATGTACCTTGACTCCATCCAGAACAGCTTTTATGACATCCTTCACTGTTGTCACCATCTCCTTGTCCTCTGAATTCACCCCCTCCAGCATCACCTGGTCAGACCAGCGGATGAGGTTGGCCAGGCTCTGGTACACTCGGCTGTAGCAGGATGAGATGGCAGAACTGCACAGCAGGAGAGGGAGCAGTTGAGAAAAAAAAAAAAAAAAGAACAAAAAGAAATTTTGGAGATGTTATCAAACGTTAGGAGAGCGAGTTTCACACTGTGCATTTCACTGCTTGGCTCTCTGACACTCAGAATTTGTGTTGAGCAGGTGACAAAGCTCAGGCTGCTCCTCCAGGGCAGCTGCTCTCCCGTCTTCCAGCACCCAATGATGACAGTTTGAAGGTACAAACCACCAACACCTCATTCTCAAGTATCAGAAGGCATTATCTAGGATGCAGGTTAATGCTAAAAAAAAAAATCTTTCCATCTTAATTTACAGCTCCATCCTATGCTTTACAGTGTTAAAAGTAAGTATTCAAGCCCTACATTTAAGTTTAAGCTATGTTATTTCAGTATTATCCTTCTTCCTTATTAGCTCTCCCCAAAACCATCTTGGACCACTGAGAGCTGACTCTATTCATTCCTTTACAAATCACTGCCTCACTGTTTATAATGCCTGAAAACATGTAATTAAAATTACTTCTTTGGAGAAACTGAACTGAATGAATTTCAGGTTTGAAAGAGGAAGGGTGTTGCTTTGTTTTGTTTTTAATGAGAAACAGAATTGAATCTATTGTTCTGAAGGGGAAAAAAAAAAGAGTTTTGGAAGGATGACAACTTTAAATAAAAGTTAACTGTAACAACAGTGCTCCCAGGCATTTTCCTGGCCATTCTGAAAACACTGACTTCATTACTAAACAAGGTGTGTTAACAGCACTGCTGATGGCAACGCTTCAGCAATTCTTTGTCACGTTAAATCAATTTCAAACTGCATCAAAACCATAAACAGATAAGAGAAGGTGTAATCTTGCAATCATTACTGATACAAGTTGTTCCAAATCTTCCCATTTCTCTCTGGTATCCATTCTGCATTGGCTTAAGTCCAATAACTTCGTTATCTGTGAGAAAAGAACCAAGCCCACGAGCTCCAATGAATTTATTTAGGTGAATGAGGTTTGGGGAAAGAACTACTGTCAAGTTTCAACCAGGGAATACAAACAATGGTAAGGACTTGATTGTTTGGTTGTTGCTTGGGGTTTTTTTTAAGGTTTGTTGCTTGCCATTTGTTCTCATTTCAAATGAAATTAGCTTGGTAGGAGATATTTCCTAAACAGGGCCCTCCCCCATCTCTTTCTGAGGCTTTGATTTCTTTGCCATTAATCTTCAGTCTGCTTCCTTCTAAAGAGGCAGTAATTGAAAGCCCATTTTGTGCAAGATTTAATTACTCTTTTCCTTGATGCAAATGCTTCCCCTAAAGCAAAAAGAAGTCCAGCAAAAATTGTAGGGCTTTCTTCATCACTGACACAAGTCTTGCTCACTTTTCTTGCCATCAGAGTCACTCCTTTGTGTCCTGCCACAAAAGTACACAGGTAGGGAGAGAAGAAAATGGCTTTTTGAGAAAGCCAGAGCCCCTTTTGGGTTTTTTGGGGGGCTAAGCAAGGCAGGGCATGGACATGGGATCTGTGCTTTAATGCACAGTGTTTCCAGAAAGAGAAATTTACCACTGTGTAGAGGACATTCCCATTCCAACAGATTTGCTCACTATGGTTCAAGAGATCCAACCTCAACTGGATCTTACCTGTCCCAGGCACAGGTCTGATACTCACCCATCTCCTCCTTCCTTTTGCCAGGAGCAGCCCTGGCCTCAGCACTGGGGCCAAACACAACTGAGCATCTCTGTGTGCAAAGTATTTGGCACCCAGTGCTACCCCAACTACATTAAAAACCTTCCCTGTGCCAGCACCGAAATAAGCATCTCGAAGAAAAAAAAAAATTGGAGATATTTAATGGGAAAACAAACAGGAACAGCACAAAAACTGGCAGGATTTCAGGAACCAAACACCTGCATTTCTCTGCTTGGTTCTGTGCTTTTCTCTGTGTTAACTTTGCCCTTTCAGTATTATTCAACAATGTTTGTTTGTTTTCTGTAAATCAATTGCTCCAGCATCCATGGGATGAACACCAACAATATCTCTGTGGCTTGGCAACACCACAAATTCTTACAAACCATGCTGAGCTTGGCTTTGGCAAATTCCTACTTCTTTCCTGGCTTCAAACCCACTGCCTGACTGGTAAAAACGTAATACACATAATCTGTTAAAACATAAAACAATAATCTGTTGAGTGAGGCAGGAATGAACTTGGACTGGTTAATCTGCTGAAGTGCATCTATTTACTTCTGTATCTGATCCAGCAAAATCCAAAAAAAGGAGTTAAGAGTGCAGGCTCAGACTTCTGTAATATCAGGGTGGATAAACTGAGCACAAAAAAGGATTACTCTGAAGATAAACTCTTTTTTCAGGTGAAGCTATTGGATTTGTTAGCTTTTAGGATACCACCATGGACTGCAGAAACAGGAATAGCATCTGAAGAGAATCTCCCTCTGGAAAACAATAAATTTCCAAGTTAATGCTAAAAACCATCCCTTCCTCCACTCTCAAAGCAGCCTGATTTGCTTTATCTTTCCATGGCATGAGCTTCTTCACAGCAGGGAATCTGCTTTTAAATGATGTCTGAAACCACCACGTAATTAGTAACAACAGGAGTCACTTCACCAGCTTCTCCTGGACCTGGCTCCTCAGATACAGCAGGAGCCTGTTGGTCTGTCATGGTCCCAAAATCCAAGAAGGAAACTCACCTCTGCTGGATGCGTGGGTCAGTTTGCACCAAGGGCAGGATGGCTTCCAGCACTTTACTTGCTGAGCCTGGCAGCATCTCCAATACTTTGTTATCAATTGCCATTTTGTCCACAATAGTCTTAAAGTAGCGCAATGCACTGACAACCTCCTTCTCCTTTTCCTCTAGCCATGATACATTCTGAAGAGGGGGGAAGAAAAGGAGAGATTTGTTAAAATTTCAGTATTTTTAAGGGTAGGGTTCCTTTAACAAACCCAAAGTTTGGTGACACTGAGATGTGTTCCAGGAGGAGTGGAAAAATCCCCTTTTACCACAAACACTTTTAAATTTAATTACTACTCTTTCAAAGGAATAGTCAGTGCAAGATTACACCCCCACTTCAACCTTCAGAATTACCTGCATTCCAAACTGAAGGCTGATCTTGATCAGTTTTAGGCTAAGATTAGCACCACTGATGACATCAAGGACACTGCTTTGAAACCTATACCCTAACCTGGGACAGTGAAAGAAAAAACATTTCCCTGAATGGTTTGGGTTGGAAGGGACCTCAAAGCCCATCTCCCCGCCCTGCCATGTGCAGGAACACCTTTCACTATCCCAGGCTGTCCAAGCCCCATCCAACCTGACCTGGGACACTTCCAGGGATGGGGCAGCCAAAATTGTTCTGGGCAACCTTTGCCAGGGCCTTACCACCCTCACAGGGAAGAATTTATTCTTAATATCTAAACTAAACCCTGCCCTCTGTCAATTTAAAGGCAACACCCCTTGTCCAATTACTACATGTCCTTGTAAAATACATGAGAACACCCAAATAAACTCCACTCTGATGAGCCTCCAACCTAAATCATTTTGTGATGCTGCTGGAACAAGAGAACTCACACAATTTCCATGAGGACCAACTGTAAAAGCTAAGTTTTGGCATTGGTGAATGAATGTTGCAGAAGGGAGCAATTCACTGGAATAAAGCTGACTTGTGGTCACTAATTTCTGTGCCACCACAAACACAAGAGGAGGGAATTCAGAAGTGATACATGATACCTCAATGGCATTCTGGACAGGGATCTTTTTTAAAAGTTTACAACAGTATGCCTGGAGGACTTTTAATGCCACAAGTAGTTTCTAAGTGAGATTTAAATTAACTACTGAACACTGCTAGAAAAGGAGCAGAGAGCTTAGCAGAGTCAGATTTCATCCATTATCTCCTCAGTAAATTCAGCTTCAGGAATTAATGACCTATGGGCATTGTGTCCTCCCCATGTTCTTGTCAGCTGTTAAACTGCTGCTTTTCTGCAAAATCAGGCCAGCAGCCCAAAAGGTTTTAGGAAGAACAATTTATAGGCAGCACTGGTTAGTAATTTGGGGCCAGTTGCATAAAAGGGTTAGAATCCCAAGTTCCATCTAGCTCCAACTTCAGAAGTCGAAGTCCCAGTCCAAGAACTGCAAACCACCCTGTCATTTTCCATCTCATCTGGGCAGTGCCCAAAATCTGCTGCTGCTTCCCCTTTGGACAACACTTCTTGCCAGGAACCTCAAGTTCTGATCTACAGCCCACAGTGCCCTGAACTGCCTTGCTAAGGAGCAGCCTGGCAACTCACTGGGATAAAAAATGACATTTCCCATTCTGCAGGGATGTGCCCTCACCACTGCAGAGTTTATTCCAGGATACAGAATCTTAAAAACATTTAGGTTGGAAATGACCTCCAGGATCATTGAGTCCAACCATTAATCTATGGAGAGCCTTGGCCTCTTCAAGATTTTGCACTTCATACAAAATGATCACACATTTTAGGGACCAGAGAGTCTGTAAATTCCCTGGGTAAGCATGACTATGGTCCAGCAGTCAAAGCTCTCAAACAGAAGTGAAAAAATGCGGACTGCAGTTCCTGCTCCCATGGCTGTTTATGGGTTTCATTCAACAACTGTTTCCTGTAGAAAGGCTTGTGACTTAATAGCTTAAACACTCTCCTGGTGCACAGAAGGGATGGGCCTGACAGAGTTCAGGGCTGAGAATGACAACTGGAAACACAAATCCTTCCGCTGAGCACACCAAGGGATGTGAATCCAGCCACCGGACACTGTCTGGGACACAGCCCTTTTTTTTCTTTTTTTTTATTTTTTTTTCCCCTGCTAGTCCTTTGGGTGACATTCCCCAGGAGCACTTTGTAATGAATCCTCTTCCAAGGTCCAAAGGTAGCATATGTAGGTGTGCACAGAACCATGGAATGGTTTGGGTTGGAAGGGACCTTAAATCTCATCTCATTCCACCCCTGCCACAGGTTCCACCAGACCAGACTGCCCCAAGTCTGTCCAACCTGCCCTGGAACACTCCCAGGGATGGGGCAGCCACCCATTTCTCTTTTGGGCATTAAATGGGAAAAAGTTACAACTCAGGCAAAACAGCATGTCCTCCCCACTCCCTGCCTGACACATATAGATGTTTTTGGATGATTTCAGAAATTTTCCCTTAATAATCAAATTGCAAATGCATCATGTATGAGACATAGCTAACCCAGAAAGGGTCACAGTGAGCTGTACAGAATACACCCAATTACAAAAGCTGGAATCATCCTTTTTTTCCTTACATTTTGGCAGTGTAAAACCTATCATAAGTCTGTATATAGCACTGAAGGACACTCCTGTTCCTACAACAGGATAAGAATCACAGACAGGGTTCAGAGGACAAAAGGAGGTTCTGAAAAGAACACCCCCAATGTTGCCTCCATCCAGATATAAAGGGGAACAGGAGATGATGATGTTTGCATGAGCTGAGCATATCCTTCAGCTTACACATCGTGATTTTACATTAATTTTTAGTATTGCTATTTCTGCTCTACAGTGATTATCTACTTCAAGAGCACAAAAATAGCATCTTAAGTACTCAAGAGGGAGAAAAGGATGATATTTGGTTTATCAAGTGAGCCTTCTGACAGAAGATCTCCCATTTGTCTACTGATGTCTATGTTCCAGTGAGAAAACCTGGCGACAATCCAGGCACATTCTCTTCCCCACTCCCTCCACTAAAGCTAATGAGCTGACTACATCCAACTAATTGATTAGTTGGGCAGTAGCTATTAAAATAGGTAAGGAATGAGCCAGAAATCAACAATATTTCACAGTATAAAAATGAATGCATCTTAAATAATCATGTACAGTAATAAAAAATATTTTGAGTGTTTTGTTTTCCAATTTAAAAAATCCCAATCTCTACATAAAAAATTATTTTAATGTCCAGCATGGCTTATTAGTAAATCCTCTTGCACTATTTTTAGGGGAAAAATAGAAAAGCAAAAACTTCATCCATTATTAACATGCATTTGCTATAGACCACATTTGAAAAGGGCTCTTCATTTTCTAATGTGTTTAATGTGGTCACACATCAATTTAAAGGAAGGCTGCTAAATTATCTCAAGATACCATCCTGAAACATCATTGGAATTAAAAGCCTTCAAGGAATACTCTCACTGTTGTTCTGGGGTTTTTTTTAGTTTTATTTTTAAGTAGTACTCAGCTATGCAAGGTGTTTGGCTCCCTAGAAAGATTTCCACAGCCTCCCGAGGAAAAAACCTAAACCTGGGGGAAAATCCCTCATCATCTTCCACCTGATGGGGCAAAACAGCATGAGGAAGGCTGCAGAGGCTTCTCTGGGTGTTAAGCAAGTCACACAGCCTAACAAAACTTTATCTTGCTGACTGCTCTCAGTAACTCTACAACAACTCTCAGCAGAGATAATCTGAAAAATTCTGCATGTCTGGCACTGAACACTGGATGAGACGTTTAACAGCTGAGAATGATGTTTAATTATCCTAAACAACCTCAACTGTTCTTAACTTCTGGCTTTGATTTGTACTTGAAAACTGACTGCAACAGCGTTGTCACAGAGAAAGGCTCCAGCTACATAATCAGGTCACAACAGGAGAGGAGATAACACAGATCAGTTTGTGACCTCATTTCTTAGAGGACCTGGAGTACATTTGGTCTGAGGAACATTGTGCTGGATCAGCAGCTGCTCAAACACTTGTGTGTGACTCTCCCTGCTGCTGTCACCAGAGACTGAGCACATCTTTGGACCAGCTTCAAGGATGTGCTCGCCTGGGTCTGGGGTTTTTAAAAGGATCACACCCCAAAACCAGGCAGCTCTTTGGAAGCTGTAAGCACAATCCACGGGGTGTGCATGTGGGGAGGATGTGTCAGGCCATACACCACGTTCCATAATGAGAGATTTAAATGCTTGTGGAAGGAGGTCTCATCACGCACTGCAATCAACATGTCTTGATTTAATACCACACAGTGCTGCTATAGGTAACCATAAAGTGACCCTGACGATCCCCGAGCTGCAGAATTATGCACAGAACAAATTCACACACCAGATTATGATAAACTGAGTACCAGAAAGCAAGAAACCATTAGGATAACAGAACATGGCCTTTGCTTACTTTGTTCACTGACTTCTCTGGTGTTTTCACTGTCAGGTCAGCTTGCTTTCCTTTCTTGGAGGGAGTTCTCTTTATTTTTGGTGAATGAAACTTGCCCTTCAACTTCATCGTGAACGAGGAGAGATGAGAACGCTCAGAATCTAGAAAGACACAGAAAATAATTACTGGATTAGGGCAAATATATTGAAACAGGGACGTGTTACAGCATTATCTGGAAGACACTTCCACCACGTAAATTTAAGTGGAACACAATAAAGAAAATTAATAAGCTGCTGCTCTACATTATGTTTCAAACCACAACACCACCATAATTTCCTGCTTTCCTCAACCACAATATCACCATCATTTCCTGCTTTCCCTTGAAGGCAGGAACACTGCAAAGAAGAGGCAGGGACAGTGGGACTGCTACTGCCCTGTGCCTTGGAGGGAAGAGGGAAAACACCTCTCTTCAAAGCACTTATCTCCAGAAGGTCCTGAAGTGCTTTACAAAGGAGGCAATCATCGTGCCTCTTTGGCAGATGAGTCCAGGGGATGAAGTGACTGGTTCACAGCCCTCTGGCAGAGCAGAGCCCTTGGCTGTGGGTCAGGGCAGGCAGGGCTCTGCCTGGTGCTGGGACCTGGCTGCTTCAGGGATGGAGAACACCATCCCAGGTCATGCAGCATCAATTTTGAATGTGGCCCCATGGATAATGTGGAAAAAAATGCCAGCCCTTGTCATCTGCAATGGATTTCACTTGCAGTGTACCATAAAAAACAGAGGAACCTTTGATACCGGGGCATCCTTCAAGGAACTGAACTGCAGAAGTGCTCAGTCCTTTTAAAAATTGTATTTTTGTTGTTTTTTGAATACCTAAAAGAAGAAGTCTCAAAGGTTTGCAGTCATGCCATATGCAGACTTACTGCTGAAATACATTTTTATCTGTTTAACCATGAATCTAAATAAAACTAAGCTGCCTTGTAGAGAGCAATTTAGAAAGTACTTTGAGCAAAGAGCACTTTAATAAATGAAAGTCTGAGTTGCTCTCTAGTGACCCAGATAATTCAGCAGAAGTCACCCAACTTGTCTCTAACTACATTACGAAGAAAAGCACACAGTTTTGCTTTATGTTTCATTTTTCTTTCAGATTGTTTGAGCATTAACTGCACTGGTTGTAAGGAGTGGACGGCCCCATGCATGCAGCACTGCAGCACCTCGTTAGCATGCAGACTGCAAACAGCAAAGGCTGCTGAGTCAAATCTAGCACCCAGCAGCTAAATAACATATAGCAGCGCTGCTCCTCGTACTCAGAAACCACCTAACCACAGCTCAAAGGAACGCACCTGGCTGCCTTTAAACCTGGTCTCCTGGTAGCATGTAATGACCCTCTGTGAGCATTCTGGCAGCACTCTGGTTGGGTATGTCCACCAGACCAAGATTTTGCAGGCATCCTACAAATGGAAGCTGGTGAGCACTGATCCTAATCTAGGCTGGCCGCAGACCTGCTCTCCACTTACAGGAGGAAATGTTTCCCCAGGTTTTCTTTGTATCCTAAAGTCCTGTTTAGTGCACTGAGGAGGGAGGCACTAAAAACCTTGGCCACTGCAGATAAATCCAGGCGTATCAGTTGGCCTCTGAAGAATCACTTACAGCAGCTGGCACCCCAACTTAGCAACAATTTACGTCAGTGCTTTACATCCACAAGAGGATCTCCAAACCTTTAAAACCTCTCTGTCTCCACAGGGTGCTGAAGGTCACCACTGAAGAGAGTTCCTGGCTGCTGTGATAACACTCTTGAGCTCCTCCCCAGAAAATAATTTGTATTTATTCCATACACCATATGAGAATTTCCATATTTGCATGCATATGCACGCTTGCCATGAAAAGTCATGGCTCTGAATTAATTTTTTGAGAACTGGCAAACAATTACAATAATTAATTTACAGGAAAGTAATGGTGACAGCAACAAATTGTGTCTGGCTCCTCCACAGGCGGCAGTGAGATCCAAACTGCTGGTCTCAGTAAGAAAACACTCAATGCCTACAAAACCCTTGGTCTCCTATGGTGGTAATTTTGCATTGTAGGGACAAGATATCTGAAAGGGAGAAAGATTTCACAATATTAACATTTCCTTTTCTCCTTGCCACCAGACATTTCCACCTGCCTTCATGGGGCAAGCACATGAATGGCTAACCAATGTGTCTGGGTGGTCAGGAACCTCCAAAAGGAGATGCCACCAGAGAAAGTTCCTTTTGTGCTGACAGCAAATCCTCTTCACCATCACCACCTGCCAACCACTGCTCCTTTGCTCTTTTTATCCTTTGGTCACACCAAACACAAAATCATTTCTGTGCCATGCTCTGAGGGGAGATAGACACACAGAGCAAGGACAGAAGCAAGTGGCTTGAGCAGAATAGGAACTGCTTAAAATAGTACTGGTGAAGTAAACCAGCTGACATTTGCAAAAATAATAAACGTTATTGTTTGAACAGCCCTGCTAAGTCCTGCTTTGAAGATCACAAATTAATGCAGCTTTTTACTGCCATGGCTTTCTGTCTACACCAAGCACTTTCCAGCTCTCATTTGCTCACAAGTTTCTGATGCATTTGCAGTTAAACAAATGAGTCACAAACCAATATCCTCTCACACTCAATTACACTTAGCACTTAAAATAGCACTTTTCTTGTTCCAAGCACATTACAAACACATCGTTCTCATCCTTAAACAGTCAGGCCTTAACCTCACTCTGCAGATGGGAAGCAGGCACAGAGGTGAAGCAACTTGTCCAAACAGAGCAGAGGGTGAGTCAGTGGCTGTGGTACAGCATCTCCATCACTCTGCAGGCCCTCGGCCTCTCCCCCTGTTCAGGGATCAAGCTGTGGAGCTCCTGTGATTATGTCCAGCGAATGCCAACAGAATTATTCGGCACACTGGGCTTTACAGTTTGCAAGCTGATACATCATTCAAGCATTATAAACAGAATTTGCTTTGTAATGAATCTGGATGAAGTGGTATAAAAGACAAGTGACACTTGAGCAGGAAGGGATTCCAGCTCACAGGTGTAAGAGACCTAAGCTTTTACAGATGAAGCCTGAAACTCTCCTCCAAAGAGGACAGCTGAGCAAGACTTCCTAGACTGGTTACCACAGCACTGGTCTGCTTTGAAAAAGTTACTTTTTCTACACTATATCCTAATTGAAATAGCTTACATGTCCTGTGTGTCTGTCCAGTTAAAAAGTTCAAACAGCACAGCATGCCTTTACAGATTAAATAATTTGATAACATACACAGAGGCAGAAAACAGAGCCATGGCAGTGCTCAAACCTCTTCTGTCCCTCTGCTCCTTTCTGCCTATCTACAGTAACCAAACCTCTTAATGCAGCATTGAGATTGTTCTTAGCTTGGGAGTTTGCCCACTGGAAATTATTCTATCATATTACCCTCGCCTCTTGTTGATGAATAGCCAGCAGTGTTTAGCTGGAGTCTCAGCACTGGCTTTCTCCCCTCTGGGGTGCAGGAGGAGGGTACCCCACACTTACTTCTATGAAGTGTCCAAATATTTGTGAGATGAATGGGAAAAGTCAGGGTAATAAACTCAATGAAGTGATTTCAACTGGAAGGGGAAAGAAAAAAGTTGTATCAAAGTGTTTCTGTCTCAAAGGAACCACCGACTTTCCATCCCCTCATATTTCATCTGTCTGGATGCTCTCTGCTGCTGCACACAACTGGAAAAAAAAAGCCCTTCAAAATGACTTTATTATGGATCCGAGTTTCTTGATTTCTAACTGGAAGCTTCGCTATGTCACTCGTTTCATAGCTAATTCCATCCCCTGTCAGTGCTTGAACGTGCTCCAGCTGTTGAGTCACGGCCCTGCTCAGCTCCCAGGCTCCTCTCCCCCGGCACGTGTCTGGGGTCTGACCACACACACAACACCACAGAGCTCCCCTGACACGCCTGCTCCAACCAGCCCTGCTGCCAGGTGTGGCCAGAGGGGTTTCCAGCATCCCTCCAGCCCTCGGGCCAGGCAGACCATGGCTAAGGAGACCACGACCAACCGAGAGCCACCTGATTCCCCACCAGCTCCCCAAGCTCCAGCAATTGCTGCTGCCAGTTTGCCAACAGAAAGCCAAATCTGGTGAGGAAAGAGCTGCAGGTTTAAAACAACAGTGGATTAAAAGGGAAGGCACATAAATCAGCTTATGTGCTTGTGGGAGAAGAAACTAAGGCTGCTTAGGAGAAAGCCTGCAAGTCAAAGCCCAACATCCACCTCTGCCACAGTCAAATGGTTACTCTCCACTTGGGTTCAAATGAAGGCCAGAATATGTCAAAACACACACAAGCTGGTGAATTCCACCAAGCTAAGCCTGTAGCAAAGTATTTGCTTTAAAGTCAAAGTGAAAGTTCAGCCTTTTACAGAGCTCAGTCACAGCAGAGTTTCCATCTGCTGGGTCCCACTCGCCAGCCTCCTGTAACCAGCACAGGGGAGCCTCCACAAATGGGAAACAATGCCCTGCCTGCTTCTGTACCTTCTGGTCCTGTTTTTGTCACTACTATTCCATGGTAGGGAGGCTCCAGCAGCTGGGACAAGCTGCTTAGCCTGTCTAATGGTAGGATCATATAAAACTAATTGAAAATAGACTTATTTTTAATTACAACCCCACAAACTTTAGAATACAGTACCTTTTCTTTCCTTCACCTGAAAAACTAAACCCCCCATCTTCTCTCACTCTCTGTGTGCTCAGTCACCAAAACCCTGCAGTTTTAGAAGGGACACAACCTTAAAAAAGGGTTATAGTTCATTTTCCAGCTTGTCCTGACTCTTGCAGCTTGTTAGAAAGAATAAAGTGGAGTCTAAAAATCTTATTCCACAAATGGTTCCTTTTTCAAAGGCCATTTAGGTCTCTGCTGGATGCACATATTTAAAAGCTATCAGATTAAAAATAACAGCGGACATCTCTCCCCATGTCATAATGAAGCTATTATGCACATTTTTAATCAACTCTCTCCTGCCACTTTTGCCACGAGTCCTTTGAAGGCAGCAGTGACTTATGTAATGAGTTACACAACGATGCCCATTAAAATGGCATTTGTTCCCCTGGGCTCAGCTCCATCATTTGAGAAGACAAAAGGCAAGTTGCAAGGCTTCAGCTAAACCCTAGCTGACAGGGACTTTAAGGGTTCTGAAGCAAAAGGCAAAAATAACGAGCCAGAGTTCAAAACGACCTTTCTGCTGAGGATGTCTGTGCTGCGATGCAGCACCCAGCAAGAGGCTCTGGGGCTACTCCAGATGCAATTCTGCTCTCAGAAACACAGGAAAACAGGTGATTCAGGATGGGCAGACAGGCACATGAGAGCTTACCACGATAATCATGATACATTCTGCAAAAGTAAACGTCTTCCCAGATTGTATATGGATATTACTGGAATTCCCAACATCTTCCTTAGGGCAAGGGCTGTATCTTTTTCATACCTGTAAGCTCACAGATCTGGGGGACTGTGCCCTGGCTAAAGCTTTTGGGCTCTCTTGTAATGGAAATATTAAAGTCAGTGACTGACAGAAAATCCAAGCCTTTGAGCTTTGCAGGAAACAGCCAAGTTCCTCTGCAGAAGAGCTGGCACAGGAGGCACAGTGTGATGCTCACCAGTGAGATGTGGGCAACAGAAAACGACTGCAGGGGCACTTGTAAAAATACATTTTAATAATCCTGTCTTGTGACAAAATGTTTGAGCCTGCCAAAGTGTAGCAATGAAGGTGGAGAGAAAGCACAAGGCTTCAAGGAGGGTTGAAGAAACAGATGAGGAGGACCCCGGATAAATTCTCCACCCTTCACACCTGCAGTGTGTTGCCAGCTCTCCCATTGCACTGCAAACAGCCTTCAGCTACTTTTCACACCCTCTTTCTTTCTCCAGAAGTCCTGAGGATGTTTAGAAGCCTAAAAACGCTGATATGCAGCACTTGTGCAAGGCTGTGTGTTCCCAAAAGGATGAACTGGGATCCTGAGTACAGAAAAGACAGAATGCGACAGAACAGAATTAAAATATCCCTTTTAAATGTATCAGCATATCACTGCCGCATCATGGGTGCTCAAAAGCCTCAGACATACTACTCCCAGCTCTGTGAGTTTGCTTTCCTCAACTTTGCCATTATCCCCAGAGACTGAAGCAAGAGAATTAAAGCAGAAACAAAAAAAGACCTGGTAGGGGACCTAGAAAGGAAAAAAAAAAAAAAGGGAGGGTCTGGTGTCAATCAGGAAGTTTGTCCACCCTAACCTTTGTACCTTAGGTGGAGTTGTTTGTAAGCTGCTCCAAGTCCTTCTCCAGGGAATCCAATTGCTAGGAGAGCCGCCAGGTTTTAGAGGAAAACGAAGGAGGAAGGGCAGCTGAGAATCAAACAATCGTTCTCGAGTGCTAAAGAAACTTTTCCTCTAACATCACGTCACCTTGGAAGCAGCCAGCTTTTGGGAGCGGAAAGACCGACTGCCCTTTTTCTTTTCTGGCAACATTACAGTGAATGAGCATAAACCAGTGAGCATTAATGATGTGCAATGACAGCACACAAACTCCTCTGGAAAAGGGAGGCTCAGTTCCCTCTCAGCTGGCCAGGCAATGCTCACTGACTCACAGGCTTCATTATTTTTATGCCGCCCTCTGGGGCCTCCAGAGGAAGCAAAACATTTTTATTTGTCAGAGAGCACATTTTTATTTTGATTTTTTTTTTCTTTCTAAGCAGCCATGAATGAGGGATCTCCAGCTGCAGCAACCTCACGTGGAAAGAGCTCGCAGTGTTTGCAAGGGAATTGGAAGGCAGAGAGGGTAACTTATCAATTCAGCCACGTCTTCCAACTGTACTGAAAAGGACTGCATTAGTCAACAACATTAATTTTACGGTGCATTAGCACTACAGCTCTTCTTTCTTCCAGTATCATATCTGGAAGCAAATCTTCAGGTTGCAAGGAAGATGCACACCATCAAGTAGCAAGTTCAGAGCAGCTGACCAGATTCCCCTCTACTCCTCTTTTTGCCTGGTATTTCAGAGTAGAGAAATCTCCTTGTATGCAGATAAACCAGGAATTCTTCACCTGCTGAAAACTGCAGCTCAACCGATTTGGGGGGAAAAACAAAATAAAAAGGCAAAAAGCTAAAATAAATCAAATAAGGAGAGATTTAAGGAAGTAAAACTGCTACCCAAGTTCAGTTTCCTGCAGCACACCAAAGCTGGCTTTGAGATTTCTTTTTGAACAAGATACTGTAATTTATTGATAAGCAGCAGACAGGACTTCTGCTGTGGTTTATCAAAAGCTGCTCCAGCAGACTGGTGCCATATCAACCCCCAAGCACAAACACCAGCAATCACCAGCAAACCTTTGTGCAGCATCTGGCGAGTCTCTGGTAATTTCCCATCTAAGAACTGATTTTGCACAGCCCTGCAAGCCCCAGAGAACTGATGGGATTACAACATTGGTAACGTGACTCGTAACTCCCCCAGTGCCAACAGCACTAGAACAACAAGAGACTCAAGTAGCCTCCAACACCAACTGAACAATGTGGTCCTTGCTCACCCTGTTCTACCCATGAAAGCCAGTAAGGATGTTAACTAAACATTTAGTTTTTAAATAAAAAAAAATAATCCAGCTACCAGGCATAGCATCTGCATTACTTCAGCAAACAGCTCCTAACACAGAAATTGCAATGGCTGAGAGGGAATCTGCCGAATTTCCCTGCTCACCAAACATGACTTAATATGGGGTCCGTGGGCATCCCCACTTGTCTAGCAGCTTTTGGAGGATATGGTCATGACAGTGATTCAGACATCTAAAAATAAAGCCCTGCAGGCACAAGTGCGTGCCCAGCACCTGAGTCACTCCGGGCTGCGGGAGCCCAGGAGCCAAAGCTCATCTGTTTCATTGACACCACTGCCATGGCCAAGCAAAAAACCTCATCACTGAGCTCTGCTTCAACTCCTTCTCCCCTCCTCTCGTTTTCTCAAACACGTTTAAGTCCTTCCTGAAAAATCTTTGCTGGGCTTGGGTTTCAGTCCTGCGGCCGTCAGCTTTGAAACTCAGAGCTGAAAGATTATAACCCAATGTTGCTGAAGCTGTTTATTCATCTCCAAGGTGACAGGATGTCGTCACAGGCACTCGGCAGGACACCAAGCAGAAAGGCATTATTTCAGATGCTTTAGGGAGAAGCCTAATTGCTCACAACCTGGCCACAGGTTCAGCAGCCTACAAACAAGGCTGTAAATGGAGCCTTGGCTTCTTGTCTGCCCCACAGCACCGGCTCTGAATGGGAAAAACTCAGCTCTCTTTCATCCTTGGAGAGTAACCTCTGCTCTCATTCATTAGGCAATGGAAAAAAAAAAAAAAAGAGAAGCTGGCACAGATCTGCCTGACACAATTTCCAGTTGCTTTGGACATTACTAATTATAGTCATCTTTATTTTTGACCTCTGATTACAGACTCTTTGCACATTCAGTCTGAATGGCAAAGATAACCCCTCTTTTCTAGTAGGCTTGGGAGGAACCTTATACCCTGCCCAAAAGCCACCGCCCACACTCATGCGAGCTGAGCACAAGAAATAAGATGAAAACATGGAAAGCATTTGCTTAAACATGCTTGGTTTTACTTCCTTCTTTAGCAAGTGCCACAGATCAAGGGCAGCAGTCCAGGTGAGAGTGTGATGTAAGCTCTTTTCCATGCATGTTCCGAGATGAGCTAACTGCTCCACACAGGAGGCTCATTTCTCACTGTTCTGACTAGCACTGTATCCTTGGGGCTCAGATGCTGAAAAGCAGATATTCACTTCAGTGAGATTAAACATGTCTGCACAACTCCAGTGCACCATGCTGGGGGCTCACATCTCTGCACGAGAAAGAAAAAATGAATTTCAGGAACCAAGCCAGCACTATCTCCTAGAGGCACTGCAATACCAGTGTAAACTTCCCTAATATTGCTTACTCAATAAAACAAGGCATCACAGGAGGGCTATGCAAATCCCCCAACTTTGAAGTACTGCTCTCCTGTTGCCCCAAAGGACCAGCTCTCTATCTCCACACACCCAGACAAGTGTGTGTGTGCGAAGCGATACAGCGGCACCGCAGGTGTGAAATTTCTGATGTAATCAGGGCAGAAGCTGCTTTGACATCATTGTTGTGCTGCTCTGTAAAGGGTTAAGAAGCTGCAGGCCATATCCTCAATTCCATACTCTGTTCTATACCTGATAGGATCTGCAACCAAACCACCAGCTTTATTGCCTGCCTACGGGCAGGAGAAAATATTAGTCTTCTATAAGCATGATTTGAAACATCAGTGCCTCCAGCAAGGGGAAACTGAGATGTTAATTGAACTGAGCAGCCCAGGAGGGAGCTCCCTCTTCCCTTCCTTAGCTGTAGGATTAGCACATCCCTACACCACCATGGCAGGAAACATGAAGCACCTTAGGGAGTCTAAGTGAGATGTCTTGTCTTTCACTATGCTGCACATAAACATTAAAGTTACTTTAACAGTAAACAATTATTTGTGTCAGCTTTCTATTTTATCCCATGTCCTCATGCCTGAATTAAAATCTACTGGTTACACTGGTCTATGGACAACAGGTTTCATGGTAAAGGCACACTGACACCAACACCTGCAGTTCTCCCCACTCTGTTTGGCAAATCCTGACTTTGAAAGATACAGAAGACAACTTCTGCAGCAGCAAACCCCAGCAGATTTGCCCAAACATCAACAACAACATGAAGGGAGTCTGAGGGAATCCATCCCATCTCTAACTCATCTCAGTCTCCTGAAGACTTGAGGTTTCAGTAGCGAGAAACAGCCACTAGAATTTTACTTGTTAATTTAATTTTGAAGAAAAAGCAGCTATTCCCCAGCTGCTTCAGACTATCACTCAGCCTAATGCAGTGACAAGTCTGAAAACCCACTTAAGAGGATACCTGAGCCTGATTTCTTTGGCACATCACTCTTTGCTGGCATATCTTGTATCACCCTATCTGTATTTAACAGTTACTGTCATCTTTAATGGAAATTCCCAAAAGGGGGCCCTACTAAGAATCAGTTTCAATTTTTCAAATAACCTTCAGCTTGCTCACACTGGAAGCTGGCCTGAATTTCAAAAAATACCTTCCACACTCACATACAACAACCCAACAGCCAAAGGGAACCCAGCTCAGGCTAGATTTCACCAAAACCAAAGCAGAACCTTATCTCAGCATCTCTTTACAATCTTGCTGAAACTATTCTCTTATCACAGAATAAATCTTGGTGAATTAATAGTAGCTACTTGAGTGATGTTTTTACCAAGAGCCCATTTCCTGATCATATCCCATCCCATTCAGGGCATGGCATCGGGTTTCAGAAGTGAGATCTTGCCCATGAGCCAGCCATGAAGACACACGAATGCACTGAAAGACCATGACCCACTCCAAGAAAAAACCATGCTTTAAAAGCCAGTGCCCAGATTCTGTGGTAGAGAGACCTTGGGATTCTAGAAATAAGAAATAATTTTGTACAGTATTTCCATTTGATTTGGTTTTGACAAAACAGCAAACCCACAACTGCCAAAAGCTATTTAAGTCTGTGCAACACAACGTGCGACTGTGTGGCCACCCTGCCATCAGCCCCGAAAGGTGAATCAATATTAATTTCAGTCTGTGGTCCGTTGAGCAATGCTTTGGAGCTTTAGGAGGTCTGTTTGGAAAACAGCAGCCAGTTTGTAACAGGAAACTTCAGCTCCACCAGGCCTGGAGCCATGTGGAGCAGGGTCAGGCCAGGCTCTGCTCCGTGGCCCTTGGAGAGCACGGTCCTTCGGTCAGGCTGAGCCTGGTGCCTTGTCAAAGCTTCACTGTGATTAACTTTATGCTCCTTCACTGTGAAAAACAGGCAAAACCCCAGTGATTTATGTCACATTTATTCAGTATGTCTCACAGCTGGGTTCAGAGAGACATCAGGAGATGTTTATAGAAATACCTGTGATACTGTTACTAGAAGGGTGAACACCTCCCAGATCTTCTGGGATCGATATTACCAACTGGTAATGCTCAACCTGCCTGCAAAAACTTCACCCCAACTGGATTTTGAGTCTTCACCTGAATCCAGCCAATGAGTACAAAAAATTATACTACAGTAAAGCAACATCTTTCAACTAAAAAACAACCACCTGTAATGTTGCAAGCACAGTACTGACTTCGTATATATGATCCACGTTTATTAACATCACTTTAGGATAAGAATACACTGAGCTTTGTGTCAGTGTAGTAAAAAAGCATAATTTTTTTTTTTTTCTGCTCAGTGGAAACAACCTTGTTTGTGGAGAAGGGGCTTAGGGGGAATCAGACACTGCAGTCATTGACTGCAGGACCTGCAGGAACATCTGCTCCACATAAGGACCACTCTCCCACAACGCCCTGCACGACTTCACAAGATTTGCAATCTGAGCTTGGACTTCATTTATTTTAGCACATGTTTTCCTGAAACTTCCCTTTCCTTTCCACCCTGTTTACAAATTTACACAGCAAACTCACTTTGCCTCCCTCCCCAAACAAACACATAAATTTTGCCTTTTTCTCCTCTGTGTACTCATGAACTGTGAAGCTCAGCAAATAAACTCTCAGCTACATCCACTTCTAAACTGCTGATTTCTGTAGAGGAATGACAGATGGAAGAGAGCTCTCCTGCTTCATTTTTGGCAACTCCACAGCCAGAAGTCTGAATACACTCAATGTGCCCTCATTCCTCATTAACCTGAGAGCCACTTATGTATCTACTGCAAAGAGTGCAGAACTGGAATATGGCTGAAACAAATCTTGAAAAAGGCAGTTGGTTTGGGAAAAGCTGCTTCATTAAAATGTATTGAAACTCCAAAGTCCATCTGCAAAAGGCTCCTGCAGCTTTGTATGACTTCAACCAGTACCATGTCCATGTCTGTCCTGATATGACACACCATAGGTATAAAACACCCCTCAAGGTTTGATTGCTACTATTTGATAAAAAACCAACATCATATATAGCAGTCACAATCATAATTATGAAACTGAACCCATATGGGAACTTTGAAAGATGGCCCTCACAGAAGATACTTTCAACAGGGATTCAAATCACTTATAAAAATAGAGAATTTAAAAATATGTAGAAAATACTTCTTCAAGTACAGTCAAGTAAATTTGTTATTTATTGGCAGAGCAGGTGAAGAGCTGAGCTGGTTTTCTGGCAATTGTACAAATCTACTTTTAGGGAAATTGCTTCAAACTATAACACACCAGAATTTATCATGATAAAACAGGCAACATTCAAAACCACAAGAACCCTGTAGCTCAGACTTTATAATGAGAGGGCTTCTCCATCCTGAAAAGGTAGCTTAAATCAAGGTGAAAGCTGGAAACTCACACATATTATTCCCAATTAACTCCCTACATAGTTTTATTTTGGAGTATGACTCTTCACTTGCAGAATGAACGCAGCTAATTAAAAGGCAAAAGGGCAATATTTAGAGATAGTTCTCATATATATGGGAAGATGTTTCTCAAAGATAAAGTCTAGCTTTGTTGAACAGAAATAGATAACAAACCTCAAAGGAAGAGATTTTTCTTGTATGAACTGTCATTTTTTTTTTATTTAAAGGACACTCCTGTATTATAAGAAATCAGGACAACAACCTCAACATTTTCCACTGTAAAGCAGAAATCCCTGGTTTGTGCTCTCCTGTTAAGAACTGGCTCTGCATTTGCAAAACAACCCAACAAAGAAGTGCCAGCTCCACTGAAATACTTTGTCATTCAGGAACTCAGTGTTGGGAAAGTCAGCTCCAGACCCAGCAGCAAAGCTCTAGGCTTACATTTGATCAATAGTCTGAACAAAGCCTGGCCTAGCACCAAACAGCCAGCTGGTTTGCACACAGAAATTTGCAGAATGTTACTTTTGCCCCTTTAATGAGAAAACTGCCATCTCTGTGCCTCCAAAATGACCGTGGGATGGTTTTTTGTTTTACAAGCCAGAAATTCATGGCACAAATTGATGAGGTGGGGATTCAGCACAGGTGACAGAGTCAGTCACGCGAAAAGCTCACGCAGAACAGATGCAAAACCACCTCACCATGGGCAGATGACCTACCTGGGTGATGGCAGCTCCACTCCTGAAGTCACCAGGAGCAGCTTTAAAGGACAAATGGAATAATTGTGATCCTGAAGCCAGGTAATATTCCTATAATGGGCTTGAAACACACTGCCAGTCACAGGCAGCACGCAGTAAACAGTTTGGCAAAGCTGCCCAAGCAATAAGCAGGTTACTGTGAAAGAAATGACCAATGCTCACAGCAAATGACCCAGCAGAACCAATCTCACCACCCCTAACGAGCTCTCCAGATGAAACAGCACGAATGCTGACAGTCATTTTCAATATTTCAAACCAAGAAACCGCTCCCTCATATTCTTAATTACCTCCCACAGCAAGACAGACAGGGATTTGGAGCCTCCATAAATTCTCAGTAGTAGAGAAATCAACCCATTAATTTTCTAACATTAAGGCTACTAGGTTTATTTTATAAAATTACTAGCCAAACCAAAGTCCAATAATGAGATGATCTATTTGGAAATAATATTTTGCTTGGAGGAAAGAAAGAAAGAAATGCTGTTTTCATCTCTAATACCCATAAATCACTGTATTTACAGACTACAGCTTGGGGACTCAGGGCCAATCTACTGATAGGATTTCTCTTCTATTTGCACCGTGTCAGCATCTGCTCTCTTCATGTGAAAACAAAAAGCTGCCCAAGGAGATTATGGCACTTTCACACCCTGGATCACCCAGGTCCCAAAGAGTCTGCCTAGTTCAGCTCCTTAGGAGCTCACCACACTTTGCATTTCCTACTACTTTAATATTATAAGTGTTTAGTGAATATAGGATAACACTGGTAAAGCAGCTCTTGTTCAACTTCAAACAAATATAAGACACTTCTTTATTACAAAAGCTGAAGTCACATGCTCCAAGGCTCCTTTCACAAAGTGATTATGGGCATAATAAGGTGAACACCAATAAGTACCATCAAAGTACATCCTCCTCTCCCTAGACATGTTCCTACTGTTCAATTACACTGTGGTAGACATGGCTTATTAAAGGATTTTCACACACCTAAGGAGCCATGTCTGGCAGTGATTTCTTTATTTATTTAAATAAACATTTTACACCTATATTTACATAGTGCTTTTAAAGAGAACCTCCAAAAACCATCAAAAACCATTCAACTCCAGGGTAAAAGGTAACAGTCAACCATGAGAAAAATCACAAGGAAGAAGAGAAATTAAATTTTAGGAAAAAAAAGCAAATTACATGGATTTGAAAGCTTGCTATGGGCTACACAGGGCTATACAGAGCCCACTTATCACAGGTAACAATTCAGATTGAATTTCGGAGGTCTAATCTGAAATACAGTCATAATATTCCTGGGGGTAAACAGCTCCAGAGAGCATCAGCATTACAGGAGGCTTCTTCTGCCAAATTACCACCACTCTTATTTGAATTTACACCTCCTGGTTGTGTATTAACACAACAATCTTGTATTATATTAACCTCAGTCAATCATTTTACCTCCACAGAGGCACAGGCTAGGAAGGGAATTTCAGAGTTCAAGCCCATTCAAGAGAATGATCATAAAAATCCCAGCATTACTGTATCACACAAAAGGTCTCCCACTGGGACTGGATGCAAAACAAGGAAACAAAGCAAACAAGGAGAAATCCTTAAACAAAGAAAGAAAATCTTTGAAATCACTGGCCCATCCACTTAAGTGCTGTTAATTCATAATTATCCTGATTCCAATAGCTAGTCTGAAATTTTCAACGTAGTATGTGTCACCTTATTTAAAAAACACGACCTACATTTGAATTTCTGAGTAAGATCACAGACGTACACAACGCTTTGCATGCTAAAGATGCGGCTTTACAGTGGCTCAGATTTCACACGTTCCCATCTTCTGAACAGCAAATCCGTTCTGCCTCTGCCCATTGTTACGGGATCTAAAAAATCCAGAGCCACAGAGAGCACCTGACCTGGGAGTTCTGATAAAAACCAGGCTATTGCAGAGAGACAGCAGGAAAAAAGAGGCCGCCCAGCCGTCAGTCAGACGCTCTTTAATCAGGTTGAAACGCTTGGCTCTGGAGAGGGGGGCTCCATCTCTCCAACCCACATTCCCATCGCTCATGCTGCTTTCTTAATTAGCAGCAAGTGGACAACAGCTGTCAGTAGCCTGGAGGCCAGAAAGTTATCAGCAAAAAGGCAGAGAGAGACACAGGACGGGGCTGTTAAATGCACCAGTGGTCAATACGGGCAAGAGATCCATCCACAGCCAACGTGAATTGCTCTGGGTTGGAAGGGACCTTAAAGATCATCTCATTCCAAAACCCTGCCATGGGCATGGCCTCATCCACTGACACTGAGAGGATGCTCTTCCTGCTGGCTTTAGTCTGGTTATTTTAACATATGACTAACTGTAATTCAGTTTTTTACTTTTTTTTTTTTTTTTTAGTATTCCCGTAACTGGAAAATTTAAACTGAGAATAGAAGGAAATGGGAAGGCTATCCTAATGTCTTGATGAAAATACATGGGGGTCAATTCAAAGGCACAGCAGAATAAAGGCTTCAAGATTGTTTCAGAGATTTCAGGCATAAAAGTTGAAGCACAGGAGAGAGGGGGGAGAAAGAATGATTTACTTAAGCAGTAGGATGTTTTACTTAAACAGTAGATAGAAACTTTAGCAGAAGATAGAAACTTAATCTAGAAGCTCTAACCTCAAACAGCAAAAAAGAAAAAGACTCTACTCAGTCATTATTGTCTGTGTATTAAATCCAAGTCATCCAATCCAAGTCATCAGTCTTGACCTTACTGTACGACATATTAGACTAAAGTGGGTCAAAAAGAAAATTCATTCCCAAAGAGGTGACACCTTCTGGTCAAACCATGTGCTTATCTCATAACAAAACTCGCTGACTGCCTGGATGATCAAGAAATAAAGTAATTGCTTCCTTGTTGGATGTCCTGATTACTGTCATTTGTGGCAATAGGGAACTCAATACAATTGCAAGCGATAAAATATATTATTAAAATTCCCCACTGCCCATTTGTTACTGATAAATTGTCATCACCCCAACTTCTTCAGAAAAGCCAGGCTTCTTTTGAATTTGGCTTTATGCTAACCAAAAAGTAGAGATTTGGAGCAATTTTCTGAGGCCTGGCTGGCAGTTCTGCCAGTTCTAAATATATCCCAGCTTTCTGAGCTTGAACCTATGCAAAGGAAGCTGGGAGGAAGATGGAAGTATTTCCCCAAGCTGCCAGTAGACTAGCAAGACATCTAAAAGCCCTCATCAAATTAAGTGCTTAATTACAATTCAGTCTTTGAGACTCTGGAAATTAGGATAATCTTCTGGGAAATTTAACAGTCTCCCACAAAAGAAATTGCAACATAAAAGCCAAAAAAAGCACAGAGCTTGGAGAATGTTATCCCATCCAATCACACCTTGTACTAGATTCCTCACCCTAATTCCTGGGGAACGCAAAGTGAGATCCACAACTAAATTTCAGGTTCTTGAGCCATTGGGAAAGATGAGGGTCAACATTTAGGAGGCTAAATCGGGAAAAGCAGTCTCGTGTAAAAAGCTGAGAAATGTTTGTCGAGTTGATGGAGAGCTGCCCATGAAGGGACCTTCTCTCCTTCTCTCACTTGACTTCATGATGGACTGAGAGGCAAGGTCACACAGGGCATGGCTTGGAGAAGGTCTCAACACAGTCACTGGCACAACCACCAAAATTTTGGCAGCACAGCAATGGCTGCAGCTTGCCAGCTCCATTCCTCTAGGTGGCATGATCTGTGCACGCATCACCTGGACCTTCCCACGCAGAGGTGTCACCACTACACAGCACTAGGGCTGCCACTCTCACTACCTAATGACATCCTAAAAGCATGAACTAACAACCCACCCACAGGCTACACAGCCCCAGTGATGACTGGAAAGCCTACAGAAGCTGTTGGAGAAGTAGAGATCATCTGACCACAGGACCAAGTGGAACCACAGCAGAAAATGAAAGGAGGGCAGGAGTTGTACTCACTGTCCATGCCTCACTACTGACAGAACTTTCCATCACCACCCATCATGAAGTCAAAAGCACAGAAGAAATGTTTGCACAATGCTCTAAAAATGTAAAGCTCTAGGTGAACACTAAGCATTACACACTTTCCTTTTTGACTCATGAAATTATTGCAAGGGAAATGAAATTTTGATCTCAAAATAAGCCGGAACATCCCACACTTCCCATTGTTACCACTCTCATGAGCCATGACCCCAGAATCACATTGAGCAGCAAGAGGAGCTCTGCTGCTTGGGCAAGATGTGTAAGATGTTCTTTTGCTGTGACACATGTACCACTGCTTGCTGGCACATCCCTGTCCATCTCCAGGACAACGCTGCTGAGTCAAAACCTTGTGACACAGAGGATGCACTACAAGCAACGTGGGTGTTACCATCCAAAAAACCTGCAAACTAAGAGAAACAAAGCAGAGGGAGAGCTGACAGAGAAGAAATCATATCCTGGTATCAAAGACAACAACAGACAAAACAAAATGAAAAGCAATTCAAACCCAGAGCTCAAATGGAGAATGAAGAAAGCGACTGAACTTGGGCTGGAGGTATCTCAGAAGCTGAGCTATGACACTGGGTTCACCTGGATAATGCAGAAGCTGCAGGAGAGAGGGTGTTTCCATCAGCAGCTTATCTCTGCACACTCAGTTTCCAGACAGGTTCACATCTGGAGCACTGTACTCCTTGCTCATTGTTTTTTCCGTGAGCCAAAGGTCAGCAGCGCTGCTGCAACCTCCCATACCCTGGATGAGCTCTCTGGGGCCTGCTGCTCACACCTGGCACTGATCAGAGGGGTCTGGACCAAAATCAGAATTTATTTTTCCAGAAAATGTCAATTACAGAAATTCACAAAAACGTGCATTAATTCAAAACAAATCTTTTGGCAGAAAGCTATGGAAATCTATATATAATCTCATCAGAAGTCTGCTCTGTGATTAAAAACAGAGAATATACCAAAAAAAGTCCCAACTTGCTCATTAGGAAGCTCAGGACAGGGAGTTGACTGCATTTCCAGTGAGTGTCTGACCTAACACAGGTCCTGGTAAAAACCCAGGCTAGGTCACAATGCCAGAGAAGGCTCAAAGCCATGCAGCCAGCAGAGATGCCTACCTGCAGAAACAGAAACTGCTGCATTAACTCAACATGGAATAAATCAATTAAATCTGTACCCTGGAGCAAGAGTCTGGGGAGTGTCCAGACAAGCCTTAACAAATATTAACTAGCCTGAAGTTAAATACCTCTCTGTAAACTGTCCTACAGACTTTGATATCCTAAGAACCAGAAATTTTTTTCCCAATATAAAATTCCAGGCAAGTGGAGATATGAAAGCAGTTCTTCATACGGATTAACTAGACTGATCATTTAAGCTTGAGCTGCTTCCTAGAGATATTAGGGCCTTCACAAGATTTTTTTTTTTGTGGTTCACTCATAATGAACAGCTGCTCTGGCAACTGCTGGAGTCAGCAGGTACTTCCTGCCCTGAAAAACAGTCATCAATATATCTCAGTACAGAAAATCATACTCTCTTTAAAACAATTCATGATAGGGTTTAGATATCAACTGGCTCCATGCCACGGCCACTCCCTTAAACAATGGTTACACCCTGTATACAGCTAAAAATGAAATAGTTGAAAAGGAAGACATTTTACACGAGTTCCCAGGGTAAAACACATCTGAGAAGCACTGGTCTGGGACTGACATTGTTCTATTGAAAGAATAAATATCTGAGTCCAAATCGTATTTCCTTCACCACCTTCCCAGACTTACACAAGGAGAAAATCCCTCCGAGCTTTCCTTTTATACTTCTGGTGCTCTCCCACAGAATGAAAACCCAGCGTTTTATAAGACTGTACATAAATTAGAATTGCTAAAGATTATGATTTGCCCTTTTGTTAACATCACTGGTAGCACCAGTGAGCCTGTTTGCCAGCTTAGGAGAGGTCTGAAACTCTTTCAATGTTGACTTTAAGCTGAATACAAATATTGAGTGAGCTGCCTGTACACGGAGTCCTCAACCACAGCGATCTCCTCGCGTGGCAATGCTGCTTACAATGCTGCCAGTGAGCCAGGGTGTCAAAACAAACATCATTGTATTAATTGCATCTGTTGATGAACCAGCCCAAGAACAGCCTTGTTTCAATCACTGGCTTTGTAAGACAGCACTGAAATGTTACTGTGAGTGTTGAGATGGATGAGTCAACAGACAAAATACAAAAGCATTTGTAAAGAGAGTCTCGCTGGAGTAATTTGAAAAGCTGCACAGCCACACAAAATGATGGCCTTTATTGACACAGCTTGCTCTTAATAGTCCTTAACCTAGTTTTAAGTTTCAGTTTTGTTTTCTGCAGCCTTTCCAGTCAAGGACAGGCAAACACACAAGTACTGCTACCTTTGCAAAGGTGAAAGATCAGCAGACACATAACTAATCTGAAAATAGTTCAAGAAGTCATGTCAGATACTAATCCTCACTTGGGGAGTTACAAATGGCTCTTCCCTCTATTTTGGAAGCCTTCCTTGACCTTGTGGAGTGAAAGATCTCTCAAACTGCCAGGTAAATATAACACTGGGGCTTAGGGTCAGCCCAAGGCAGGAAGCACTGGCCACACAACCCCAGCCAGACTCTCCTCCTGGTCTTACTGGGCTGAAATCATCTCTGCAGTGTCACGTAAGGTCAGAAGATTCAGGTTACTGAAAGAATGACATTTAAAACCTGATCTCTCTCCCTCTCTCATCCAAAACCATCTGCAACTCATCTTTTAAGGCAGAGATTATTCATTCTGGGGGAATTATCCATTAATCAGTTTTTATCTCCAATCTAGGTCCTCACGCTTGCAGCTAGGTCTGGCAGAGGTTTAGGTTCCTTCCACTCAGAGCAGTCTCCCACTGGACAGATTTTAAAATGCAGTTGATGACAGCTCATGTGCTAAGAAAACCAGCCAACATCATGTAGGTACAGAGTGCTCCAGTAATGAGTCACCTTTACTGGGCTGGGGTTAGTTCTTTACACCTTCATGCCCAGGGAACTGCCATGTGAGGTTTCACACCATCCTGATTTTCTGAAGTAGGTTAGAAGTAAGCAAAACCACACTGCACAACAGAAGGATACAAGGACTCCAGTATTTCCCCCCAAACCACAAGCACAGAGGTCAGCACAGCCTCTGCTCTCGGCACACTTGCTCACTAGCCTGGCTGCTACTCCCTTTGATATTTGTCACAGCCAAGTGTGAAACTCAAGAGAGCACATGGTCAAGTGAGTCAGACCCCCGCATTCTGCAAGTGCTTCTCCCCTACTTATTATAGCTCATCCTCCAGCTCTGCCCTGGGACACCACAGCATTTTCTATCCACTGCTCAATCACAGCAGTTCCTCCAGGTCCTTCCACTCACCAGCACAAAATTCATGTCCATCACCTCCCCACAGGTGACATCCTTGTTCTGCAGGGCCTTCCAAATAAGATGTGCTCTTCATCTGCAGTTATCATGCAAAAATACCCCCATAAAAACCCAGGCAGATAAACTGCCTCGTGCGTTTCACCCAAAGGCCCAGGCAATTACTGCAGAACTTGTAGTTTGCATCAGTAAACACAGATGTAATAGTCTTGGGTTATCTGATTTTCAATTTTGAAGACTACATTAAAACAAAACCAAAGCAAACCAAACTTACCCGGATTTCTCCTGACAAGCAAATTGTTAAACTGGCCCAAAATCATATTTTACCAACTGCAAAAGAGAAATTCAGGAGATTCTTCAGCTGGTATGAATCAGGATAAAAGGCATTTCACAGCTGTAGAAGTGAGAATATTTTGGGAAAAAGAGATGTTTTTAATTCCCTCTAGTTCATTTAATAAATTCTAAACATCATGGCTTAAAATAATCCTGACAGACAAAGCAGGTCAGACCTTCCTATCCAATAGAGTACAACTCTGTACTCACTGCCTCAAAACTATTCTCTACCCTCTCTTGGGTAAAATAGCAGGGATAGAGGGAAAGAAACTGTTTAGACTGAAGAGGAGAAACCTCTACTCAGACCCATTTGTTTTACTCTGCAAGTATTGACAGATGAGTAATGAAAACTTTGCTGCAGACACAGACTGTTCTTCAAGGCAGCATCAGTTAATAAACCACAACCACAGCTGCAAAAATATTAAGGAATTTAACTAAATGACTCCTTCAAGGGCAAAGGATTGCAGGAGGAGCCAGTTTTTGAGCTTTGTTATCATCCCAAAGGTTAAGATCAGAGCATGCAGCATCAACACAAACCAGTGTTACTGTTTTGGACATAAAAGCTTTGAATAACAATTTCATTAAATGTATACAACTGGGTACTAATATTTCTAGTATGACTCTTTTCCATTATGATAATATTTGAAACTTAGTGTACTATGTTGCCAAAGCTTTTAGATGTGAATTATCTCATCTGAAAAGAATTAAATGGCAAAAACAAATTAACAGTAATAATAAAACTAACAGCCTGTTGTTAGCTGTCAGAACCACAGCAGCATCAAGGCTGGAAGAAACCTTCAATATGATCTGATCCAACTGTCAGCCATAATCTCCCCAAAACCACATTCCCAAGAGCCACATCCAGACATCTCCTGAACACTTCCAGAGACAGTGACTCCACCACTTCCCTGGGCAGCTTATTCCAAGGCCTGACCTCTCTTTCAGTGGAAAATCTGAGCCCTCTCGCAGGACAAGCCACGGCAGTGCCTGGCAGCACGGCTGAGAAGGGTGTTCTGCTGGCACTGCAGGCTTGGATCAGGATGCTGACCCACAGCTCATGCACGCTGGGAATGATTTCAGCAGCAGTCGTGCCCACGGTGGATGAGGGAATTTTTTGGTGACATTACCATTAGAGCTCCAACAGAGTGGATAACCAATAGTTCTAACCTTAGGTACAATTATTTATACCAGTCCCAAGTCCTCAGAGAGTTTGGGAAGTATCCAAACAATGACATGAGCAACCAACAACTTTCCAACATCCTTTTTAGTGTTACTAACTCTCTTACACGCCTTGTTGCCAAAAGATCCTCAGGATTCATAGATAAATTCCTCTGCCCAGGGCAAAGGAGGGTTTGGAGCTCGAAGCTTGTGAGGGAATTTTTTGGTGACATTACCATTAGAGCTCCAACAAGAGTGGGTAACCAATGGTTCTAACCTTAGGTACAATTATTTATATCAGTCCCAAGTCCTCAGAGAGTTTGAGAAGTATCCAACGACATGAGCAACCAACAACTTCCATCATCCTTTTTAGTGCTACTAACACTCTTACACACCTTGTTGCCAAAAGATCCTCAGGATTCATAGATAAATTCCTCTGCCCAGGGCAAAGGAGGGTTTGGAGCTCGAAGCTTGGCACTCACCAGGCTGCCAGCCAAATGGAAGCTCAGGGAAATTCTCCTGGGTATCACTTGTGGTGCACCTGATGTCCCCAGGGAGCCCTCCGAGTGAAACACACACCTCACATTTGAGGTCTAATGAAGCAGGTTGTATTTCAGGATAAAATCTAAGAATAAGTGCTGCCAATGAATATTTAGGGAATTTATACAAGTGCTTTCACCCGAGACACACAGGAACAAAACCATCTTTGTTTAAAGCCTACCTGGAAATAGACATAGAGAGTTAACAAGAACCAAATTCTCTCCTGGCATGGTTTTTAAGTATTTCTTTGCCCTGCAATTGTTACCAGGCTTTTATTGGCAACTCATCCTTCACTGCCCTCCATTGGCTCCTCTGAACTGTCTCCAAAACACACATATTTGCTTTCTTCCCCAAAGATTTTGCTTTTCCTTTGCATTCCCCATTCCAGGCTGTTCACAAGTCACGTTTGCCAAATGGCTAGAAACACGGGACAGCTACATTTTCAATTTTGCCATAATGAAGGCCCTATTTGCAGCCTCTCTGATCTCCTCAGCCTTCTTCAGAAAATGTGCAGAAATTTTAAATAAATTTTAATATCATTTCCTCCTCGAAGTTTGACAGAAATTGGCCAGTAAGTCTGAGAGTTGTAGCAGAGGATGGATGAGCTATCACACTGCCTTATGTAAGGATGTTACAGATTAAGGAAGAGAGGTGCAGACAAGGAGCAAACTTATCTCTGAGAGAAGTGCCAAGTTATGCATGAAGACTCACTGGTTCTTCTCTAAAGGGATTTTGAGCACCTGAATAGCACAAAACTGGTCAGAGCTGAGAGTGCCAGCTCATGTACTTTACACACCATTCCTTAAATTCGCTCCATCATTTTAACAGGGTGGTTCCACAATGTTCCAAAGTGTTTCTCCTATAAAATACCATCCCAGACAGAGCAGGGGACAGAAGTGCCACCAATTCCAATGATGAAGAGCAAACAGTTACACACATAAAAAGAACAGAAAAACTAAGCTGAAAACAGAGAAACTCCCCACCTCAGTTTGTCAGTTATGTTCTAGGTATTGCTTATAACGATACAAGATTATGGGTTTTTTTTTAAGTCGTGTGACTTTCAGATGCACAATGCTTTTGGGTACTACAAATTTTTCCCACACAGCAGCTCTGGAGAAGCAATTCCAAGCAGTAAAAGTTAAACTCAACCCCTGCACTGCTCTTACCATGCTCTGTCAAAAATCTGGCATCAGCCTTAACATCTGATTTCATGTGACCTTTCAAGGGTATTTATACAAACAAACCACCTCCTGCACAAACCAGTGCTCTACATTTTCTGCAAATCCCTGGAAATTCATAGATGAGTTCTAACTAAACCTTTTGGCAGAATTCCCTAGTAACTCAAATGTATTATTCTTATATATAATTCTACTAAGAAAAGTAGAAAATGTAGACTTAAAAAAATTAAGATGGAAAATACATATCCAAAAAGGAATATTTAATTTTCTTGTATATGAAAGCTGCAGCACACATCACTGTCAACTGTGAAATGCAAAGCTGCATTAAGCATTACAAAGGGAAAAAAAAGGGCAAAATGCTCAAAATGACAAAGTTAATATAGTTAGAGCACCACTGAAAGGATCATAAAACACCCAAGAAAAACTGTGTTTAAACAGTATTGTCCTGCTAACTGAACCCACTGTCAGATGGATTCACTGAGCTCTGCTCTCAAGAATTGATTGGAATGTACTCTACAACCAGAACTGCAATATTGATCTCCCTGGGTGCCCTTTGTGATGTTTGGTTCGTAAAGGAAACTTTCTAAAAATGGAATTAATTCCTGAGGCTACTGTAGAATCTCTTGGGCAGCACAGACAGGACCCAAAAAAACCCATCTAAAGGTAAGGGATAAAACAATATGTGCTGTACATTTGGAACACATTGTTTTGGTTCCCATTTTAATTATTAAAGACTCCCTGCAAAGTACAGCTGAATGGATACAGAACTATTTATTCGGTCTCCCAGTAAAATTCTATCAAGGTTTAATCAACCAACCAAGCTGCAGTATCTGCTTCCTTCAATCTTACCAGCTGTGAGTAACTATTCTTTGATTTTAACCTCCACTGATTTTTTTCTTTTCTTTCCAGAAGCCTGAAAAAGAAAATTCTCATGAATTTTCTTTCAAACCCCAAGATTTTGTACACGTCAGGGATGAAATTAAAGATCTTGTTTAGAATATAAATGGGACTGGTTCAGTGAATATGTTAAGCACTCAACAAAGGGCATCCCCCCATGAAGCCTTCAGAGAGAAAGAATGAGAGCATGAGAGTGCAAGCAAGCTTTAACCTCTCTCCCTGGGCAGAATAATGGATTAGGATTTCCTCAGAGGAACTGATGGCCATGCCAAGATGTTAACTTGCATCACAAAGTGCACAGGATTTTCATGGCACCATAAAAACTCTACCCAAAGCAGCAGACACTGTCACCCAGGTAAAGTAAGACAATGCAAAACATGTGGTTTTTTCAATTCAAAAAGCCTCATTTCTATAATTAAGAAATCTCTTCTCCAGTGCCACCTGTGCTCATTCGACCCTCAGAATGGTTATAAAATGGGAACCAAAAAATTACTTAGAATATAGCTCTTTTCAATGCTCAGATCTTTTAGATACTTTCCTAAATATGATACAATAGAAAGGAGGTGTAGGAGAACCAGCCCTCCCAAATACTGTGAATATTGTACCTCCCACAACACCAAGTGAACACCCTGATACAGGCTTTTCCCTCTACTTGTCTCTATCCACTTCTCCCTTGCTTTCACAAGGAAACATTATCTTATAAACCCCACAGGTGAGCTGTGCTAGCAGCTCAAACAGCAGAGGGATTTAACATGAAGAGTCTGTTTCCAAGCTGGAGAGCTTCCACTGAAATATGCAACCCAAATAAAAGCAGATCAATAATGTGATCCATCAGCCTTCTCAGGCTGCTTCGCAGAACATGTGAGGACATCATTTCTCTCTCACACAGATGAAATTGTTTGCTCTGTCACTGCCAGTGTCAGACACCTTAAAAAGAGATTGGAGATGTATTTTTAAGAGTGGATGCTGTGGGTCAGAAATAAAGCTGTAATTTGTCAGGATGCAGTAAAACGTGAACAGCACAACTGCAGAACATTCCTTTGGCAGCACGTCCCAACCTGCAGGATTCCTGCAGCTTTTCCGGATTGCTGAAATTCATCTTCTGTCTCTCTGCCTTGGAACAGACCCCATGAAAGCCGTTGGGAACGTCCTCCTTGCCTGATTTCCCCCTCTGCCATCCGTCTTGTCCTCTCCTCTCTGCTCTCCTCGCACGCAACCCAGCCCCTGCTCCCTCCTCTCCCATCACTGGTGGGTTGGGCATCCTCTCAATTTTCTCATCTCTCAACCCATTCCATCAACATGTGATGCTCCTTTTTCCTTCTCTGGCCACCTTTTTATTCACCTTGGAGTGCTGAGGCTGCAAATTCAAACTTGCAAAGACAATAAATCTAGTTTTCCTCCAACCTGTTCTCCCTTTTCCTCTGATTTCAAGCCCTGAGAGTGACATGCTGTTCTCCCTTACCATCCACTCATCCCATTATGTTCTACAATATTTCTCAACTGTAACCAAATTTTAGTTATTTAGAAAAAAATTACAAATAACCAAGCTAATATCCTCGCAATAGCTATGTGATTTTAATACTCTTTCCATGACACTGGCTGAATCCCATAGTCATATGCTAACAAACAAAAAAGGAAAAATGTAACTCCAAAGCAGAATTTTTCAAGTATTCAGGCACTTACAGCATAATAAATTTTCAATTCTTTTCAGAGAGAAAAGCCTATTCTGTCACAAATCTGAGAAGCTGAAGGAGCCCTCTCCATGCATAGGATTTTTCTCCAGATAATGTAATGTCTCCACAGACAGACTACAAGCTGGAAGGATTCATTTCATGCTAAGCAACAGTACACAGAGGACAAGAGCTTCCCAAACTAGCAAGAGATTCCAAATCTCGAGTTCAGCAGAAAAAATGTTGTGACTATATGCCTTGGAAAACTGAACAAGTTATATCCACTCCATGTATTCAAACTATGCAAAATGATGGGTGTGGTGAGGAGGGGGAGAGAGGAAGGAGGCTATTAAATCACCTTACCTGTAATTCTGACATGTAATTTGTTATTTTTAATATACAACATAGTTTCAGGTGTTTTATCTGGCACAAAGACAGAAAATGTTCTTTATCATCTTACCTTTGCTGGGGTACAAGGGATCTTCCAAACTGGGTGCTACGGTAACAAACAACTCCAGCTGCCATTAGCTCAACTGAGAGCTACCTATAATACACATAAACGACTGAGTGACTGAATTAAACCTGATTAGCCATCAAATGCCTCTGCCAAGGAAGGGACAACATCTCTCCAGCTTCTTTAAAATGAAGTTTAGAAAATTAACTCCTTGTGTTCCTTCACTTGCAGTTCAAATGCTATGGGATTCTGGATGGAATGCTCTCCTTCCAAGGATTTTTAAGTCACCAGCAAAGCTCATTTTGCCAATTCTACCCTCAAGCTTTCCACTTTGGAATAAATAAAGTCTTAATGTATATTTCCTTTAAAAAAAAAGACTACACCTTTGCATTAGAATCTATCTGCACCTACAATAGAGTTACTAGAGCATCAACTGCAATTCAAAACTTCCAAAAATATGAACAAAACCCCAGGGAAACCTGAAAGAGGAGTTACAGATTGACTCCCTTCCCTAGAAACAAACACCCAGATTTCTTCCACTCAGGTAATACATTGCAGCAAGCAAAGCCACACAAGTGAATCAAGAGATCTAAATGAGGGGTATTTGTTTTACCATCTTGACTGACAGTGAACTTCCACTCCTCTCTCTGCCTGCCAGGAGGTTAGCAAGGGCCAGTGAGTTACCACCACATAAAAATCACAACCAAGAGATATATTTAGTCACTGTGGTTCAAGGAAAACTATTGCTTACACTGAAAATAAATCTAACAATTGTTTCCAGTTTCTGATTTTCACTGACTAAGGCACAACCCAGCTGCTTCACATTCCAGTAGCCTTCAGCTGTCTTTTTTCTCCACTCCTTGCCCACTTCCTTCTTACAACTGCTAAGACCATCTCAATCCTGCAGCAGTTATCCCACAGGCTACGTTTTGGAACACACCACCTGTCAACCTACAATGGCTTATGAAAGATGCCAAATTCTGCTCCTTGTGCCACTTTGTAGAAACCAGTGATCGTCTTGTACCTGTGTTTTACCTCTACACAAAACTAGCCTGAGTGGTGGATGCTGTTTAAAGAAGTCACAGTGAAACACACGTGGGATGTCTCTATGGGAGCAGCACACAGGAGGAAACAGGAGGTGCTAAAAGCCTGACTAAGGAAGAATTGGAACTGAACTACCTTTGGGGTTGAGAAGTAAGTTTTTTGAAGGGTCTCATTTTCAGATTTGCATGTAACTCCTACTTGGCTTGAAAACCATCGGCAGAGAAGCACTTAAGCTGGTCAACTGCAAAATTTTCTAACCCGAAACACCTCACTTGGTATTGAGAAATATGGTACAGCTGTGAATGCACAACAGAACTGAGAGAGTCCTGCCTAGTAACCCACCTAAGCATGACAGACAAAGAGAAACTGCATCAAACTGTACAGGTATATAAAACAGGCAGGCTAATTTCCATAAAATGATCCAAGGCATGATGACAGTTCAAAACATACCCCCTGCAAAAACAAAATCTCCAGGAAACTTCACATTTGTACAAAAACATTTGCAGATGAACAATTCAGGATCACATAAACTGGCATGAAGGACTCCAGATAGAACATTAAGATGGGAATAATGTGACCTCCTGAATTGTTTCTTCAATTTTGTAATTTCAGACCATTAAATTCCTACAACGATGGGAATAATGTGACCTCCTGAATTGTTTCTTCAATTTTGTAATTTTCTTAAGAACAGAGTTCTCCTGGAATTACCCCTAGATGTTTATCCCACCAGTGCTAAAGGCTGAGCATTTGAGGTGAATTTGCTCATCAGGCAAGTGCTTATGAGTAAAAGGTAAAGCCAACAGTGTTTTTGGTCTACTGGGAATAAACACATCCCATTGAGTCTTGAGCAGAACACAGATGACTGCCTGCACTCCAGGTAGCTAACACCTGAAACAGCTCTCTCAAACACCCTTTAGCAGGCAGCTATTGGAAAAGCAAGTTCACAAGGGAAATGAAAACCCTGAAAGAAATAACAAGACTAAGAGTGCAAACACCAAGTAGAATAAACCTTCAAAATATGGCACCCATATGTTCTTTGGTTTCAATAAAAGGGCATTTTTGACTTGTTTCACGACAAGCTTTTGGTTCAGAGCTGATGGTGTCTAATTCCTCCCTTACTCTCCCTGAATGATGGAGAGTAGCTGAATTCCCTGCAGCACGTAATCCATCAGGTAAATAAAAACAGGAATTCGTGCATCGCCATGGTAACAGGAAACCAAAGCAGAATCTGTGACCTTTTCTGCTCTTTCTTGGCATCTCTATTTTGGATTTCACATCAAAAAAGGAGAGAGCAAATATTTTCTGAAAATGAAGACAAAAAGTCACAGTTCTGGAGTAAAGAGAAGCCAGTGGCCATTCCTTCTCTTCAAGCCAAGGAGGGCTCTGCTTTGGAAAACTGTCTGGAATTCTCCTGATGGGAGCCTAACAAAGCAGGGGCTCTAACACTAGCAAACCCCACATACACCACCTTCTCCTACACTACCAGATGGCTGCCCTTCACTCCAGAGCAGAGCTCTGAATTGCTCTACAGTGACCCTTCTGTTGATTAAACAGCAGCACTGAGAGGCTCCAGAGGGAGCCTTGTCTGCTCTTCCCTCATGGACAGGATGGAAGCTGTTATCTCTAATCATTTCTTATTGTTTTTTATTGAGTGCCAACAAGGTGTTTCAGTTAAGGACCCAGGGAGCAGATGTATGAGGGTCTCTGGGGGTCTAACCCTGCAAGGGGTTAACACATTTCTTCCAGCAGCCTGTCTAGATGGACACACAAGTTAAACCAAAGCCCACTCCAAAGTTTGTCACCATGGCTTGTGACCAGGCAATAGTCTATTTTATTTATAACATAATGCATGAATTTCTGTCCTCGTGAGAAAAAATAAATACAAATGTACACGAATGCACAGACCTTGGACCTCACGGCATTTGTTTCATGAGTCTGTATCCTTTGTTCTGCTACTGTACACGTTTTGACAAACATTACCCCTGAGTGGCTGTGGTGTCACAGGCTGTGTTTATTCGGTGACGCTATTAACCAAACTGTTTGTGTCAATCAGAAGTTCAAACACACAGAAACAGAGATGGAGACACTCCTGTTCTGGAACAGCTGGCTCCCAGCCTTCCTCTCCTGTCTCTTCTCCTCCCATTTATATTTGGACTGGATTTTTTTTTTTTAATATCCTTCCTAAAGAAATGAAAGTACAAGCAGTTGAAAGATGACAGATTCCCAGATTCATAGTTTCTTCTGTTCAGCAAATCATCACTGTGATAGACATCTACTAGAACAAATGTCTCTGCATCAGTGCTTCTCCCACTGCATGTTCCAACTGCACACTCCCAGCACCGACCTGGGGATGGATCTTGCACGATCCTTGAATTCTTCAGTGGGAGCTCAGTGTGGCTGGTCTCTAGGTTGTGCAGAGCATGACTTTTATATGATATTTTATTGCTATTATATGATATTTTATATGGCATTTTATATGGTATTTATATTTATATGGTATTTCTTGGCCTCTCTGTTCTATTGTTTATGGAACCATGCTGAGCTTGTGTGTGTCTCCAGAGTCATCTTCCTGTGCCTGAACTCCTCACGCTGTCTCTCTGGTGTGGAGCTCTATTTACTATTCTCCCAGGGTTATTTACTGCACGCGAATAAACAAAACGTGATCACTTATTTATACGTCTGTAATTACTGTCTACAGTTACTAAATCCCAAGCCAAATTCACCTCCAGCATAAACAAGTGGCAATTATTCCAGAGCTGGCCCGAGGTCTGTGTACTCTGCTAACACCTTCCCTGCTCGCTGGAGTAAGGGACCAGCATGGAAAAGCTCAGCAGGAGCAAAGCTACGCTGGGATCCTCTGAAAGGGACGGTGCACGGGATTAACCTGCGATATTCCTGGAGTAACATTCGTCCCCTGATGCGGGGCACACACTTGTCAGACAGTAACTCAGCGCGAAGAGCTGGAAGCACGCCGAGGTGCTGCACGGAGAAGCGGCTGGCAGGCTGCTCATCCCCCGGGGCCGCCGCAGAGCACACGGAGCACACCAGGCTGCGATGAGCACAGCCAGAAGGCGATGCTACCGACCGCATCCTTGGAACCGGGGATCCTTCCTGCATCCCTGGCTGCTGTCCTGGGAAGCCTGGATGCTCCACACAGCCCTACTCGGGCTGCTGCCCTGCGTTGCCCAGGAGGAGACAGCCGAGATATTCCCCACAATGAAATATACAAAACAGCATCGATTTCTCTCTGCTAATTAAACGCAGCATAATTAAACTACGTAACTTCGCTGCTTGATTTGCACAACACTAATTGAATCTTTAAGCGTACTACTCCCACTACAGAGAAAAACAGGGTCATTCAACCATCTAAAGTGACAACTGAGAACCAGGCACGACTCCAGAAGCACAGAGAGACAATATGATCCGTGCTTGAGCGTTTCCTTGTGAGAGCTGCAGGAACCCCAGCAGCCTCCCCTGGCTCCGGCTCTCGTGAGCACCCCAGGCAAAGGGGAAGAGGGAGGAAAAAACCTGCAAGTTCCCTCTGACATTTGCCCACGGACTCGTCTTTTCTCATCCTGCACGAACACCAGGAGAGGAAAGTTGGGAGAAGTTGAAATTAATCATTGCGCCTAGGCCCCAAAGCGCTGCAGCGCCCGGCTGGGCTGATGCTCGGCTGCACGGCAAGGACAGAATGGGTGCGAGAACGTAAAAATTAAAATAAAGGAACTAGGGGGGAAAAGAGGACAACAACGAGGAAAAAGGAAAACGCGGAGGAGACACAAAGCCCGAGCCAAACAGCGCCCGGGCACGGCAGGAGCAGCTCCCGGGAGGACGCGCAGAGCATCCCCCGCGGCCCCGGGCCCAGCCCCGGCCCGGGCCCCGCCGGCCGCCCGCGCTGTCAGGAGCCCCCGGGGGAGCCTCGCCGGGCGCGGGGCGCGGCTGCTCCCCGGGGCGGGCGGCGAGCGCGGCCGCCCCGGCGCGTCCCCGCCTCCCGCGCTGCCCGCGGGCCTGCCGGCGCTCACCTGCTTTCTCGATCTTGCCGGACATGTCGGAGCCGGCGCTCGGCGCTCAGGCCCGGCGGCGCACGGAGCCGGCCGAGGGGCTGCCGGGCTCCCGCTGCTGCCGGCCGCGATGCGGGAGCGGCTCCAGCGGCGGCCGTGGAGCTGCGCCCGCCCCCTGCGGGGCTCCCGCCGCGCACGCCCAGCGCCCGGCGCCGCCTCCCGGCCACAAAGGGAACCGCGGGGCGGGGCCGGCGGCGGGGCGGGCACGGACTGCCGGGATCCCGGGATGGGCATCGGGATCGAGGGATGGAACCCCGGCATAGGCATCGGGATCGCGGGATGGGCATCGGGATCGAGGGATGGGCATCGGGATCCTACGATGGAACCCTGGGATGGGCATCGGGATCGCGGGATGGAACCCCGGGATGGGCATCGGGATCGAGGGATGGAACCCCGGCATAGGCATCGGGATCGCGGGATGGGCATCGGGATCGAGGGATGGGCATCGGGATCGAGGGATGGGCATCGGGATCCTACGATGGAACCCTGGGATGGGCATCGGGATCGCGGGATGGAACCCCGGGATGGGCATCGGGATCGAGGGATGGAACCCCGGCATAGGCATCGGGATCGCGGGATGGGCATCGGGATCGAGGGATGGGCATCGGGATCGCGGCATGGGCATCGGGATCGAGGGAGGGGCATTGGGATCGAGGGATAGAACCCTGGGATGGGCATCGGGATCCCGGCGTGGGCATTGGGATTGAGGAATGGGCACCGGGAGAGGAATGGGCACCGGGATAGGAATGGGCATTGGGATCTTGGGATGGGCATCAGGATCCTTGAATGGACATCTGGATCCTGGGATGAGGATCAGAATCCCAGGATGGGCATCAGGATCCAGGGATGAGGACTAGAATCCTGGGATGAGGATCAGAATCCCGGAGTGGGCATCAGGATCCAGGGATGTGTCTGGCTGGGAAGAACCGCAGCGGGTCCGACCTCCTGCTCAAGGAGGGTCATGTCAGCACACGGCACAGGACAGGTCTGGGACGGCTCTGGTGAGGGACACTCCACACCCTTCCTTGTCTCTGTTCCAGTGTGTGGTCATTGCATAGGAAGTCCGTCCTCGTGTCCAGGTGGAACTTTGGTGTGCATCAGTTTCTGCCCGTTTCCTCATGTCTGAGTGGTTGGCTCAGGAAGAGCTTGGCTGCATCTTCTTGGCATCCCCCTTTAAATACTTACACACATTAGTGTGGTCTCTTCTCGAGGCTGAACAGCCCCAACTCCATCAGTCTTTTCCTAGGAAGCAAGGTGGTTTTCCCCCCAAATGCAATCCTCGGGATGCACGGCTGGAAGGAGCAGGGACTCCCATCCTGAGCTGTCCGGGGATGTCCTGCTAATGCTTCTGACCCTTCAGCCTCTCCTCAGGCCTCACAGGTTCTGCCTTTTTCCAAATTCACTGCCATGGCAGAATCTTTCTTTTGGAGCAGTCAGCAGCAGAATTAAAACTAATCAATTACAATTGGCTCTCTACAACTGTCCAAAAGAAGGTTGTGGCAAGGTGAGGGTCAGCCTCTTCTCCCAGGCAACGAGCAACAGAACAAGGGGAAACAGCTTCCAGTTGTGCCAGAAGGTTCAGATTGGATATTAGGAAAAATTTCTTCATGGAAAAAAGAAATTGTTAAGCATTGAAATAGGTTGCCCAGGGCAGTGGTGGTGTCACTGTCCCTAGAAGTGTTAAAAAATGAATAGCAATGGTTTAGTGGCCAGGGTGATACTCACTAGAAGGTTGGACTTGATGACACTGGAGGTCTTTTCCAACCTTAATGATTCTGTGATCCTATGAAAAGGGAGCAAAGGTGGGATTTGTGCAAAGCTGACTGCAACAGGACACCAGTGCTGCTGCCTCAGAGCATCCTCACAGCATCCACAGACACCCCAAACCCACGCGCAGGGCAGGCATGGCAAACGTGAGCTCAGGCTGCCCAGCAGGGCTGCTGGAAGCCCCAGAGCAGCCACAGCCAGCCCTGTGATCCTGCTCCTGCTCCCTCAGCTCCGTGTCTGCCTCGCCAGCCCACACACTGCCTTCAGTCTGAGCCCCGGGAGCAGTGGCAGCTCCCTGGGGACAAGTGGCTTCACTCCACAGGGAAGTGACAGCAGAGCCCAGGGGAGGGCTCCAGGCAATCATAAAATAATTATGGTCCTATTTGAAAATGAACTCATTTCTACAACTTAATTAGGGACAAACATCTCAACAATGACTTACAGGTAGCCCTGTGCTGTGGGCCAATAAATCTGAAGCCTGGTGAGCTGTCAGAGGCTGTTTACTTCCCTTATCAAATAAATCATTCAGGAGGCTGCTATTTCTGTAAGCATTCCCCACAACTTTGAAAGTGACTTCATGAGACTGTTTAAACATCTCACACACCCAGGGCTAGGCAGAAGGTAGAGCAGGAAATGTCTAAGAGGCAGAGTATGCATTTTTCTCTCATTAATTTTTTCGTTGAGAGGCTCGTGGAGAGTTCCTGAGCGCATTTGCTTAATAAATCCAATAAAAAAAAAATATTTAGGTGGAGGCTTTCCTCTGGCTCACACAGATGTAAATGGTGGCTGTTGCAGCCACGCTGAGCTGTGCTGACTCACTGGGATTAGTGAGCAGTAGTAACAAGGAGCTGCAGAGGGTGATGCTAATGAGAGCAGACCCGACTGGGAGTACACACAGGAAGCAGACAGATGAAGTAACAAGCTGCTATTCTTACACCCTCCCGTTTTCAGACTTGGGCAAGGGAGAAGGAGCGTGCCTGCAATAATGTGAGATATGAACAGAACAGCTACTAAATTGGAAGGTCTTTTCATAGTCTCTGATATAAAAAGCCCCGTTGTGCCCATGATGTGTTGCCTTCCGGGGGATGCTGGAGTTTCTCTTGTGGTTTCTGCATTGAGATGTAACTCTCAACGCTGGGAAAACTTGACGTTTCTAAATATCCCCTGGAGTCAGCCGGGGAAAAACACCTCAGAGCTGATTGTGTCCATCTGAGCGTGCGCTGTTAAGAGCAGAGCTGCGGCCAGGAGAGCAGGAGGAGATCTGTGAAGAGAGATGTCACTTTTCAGGCTGTTACAGAGCAGTGTGAGACCCACAGGGATGGTTCTTGCAGCACATTTGGATGCAGGGAAAGGGATGGCAGTAGCTGGTTACCTTCAAGAGGGAGCAATGCTGGAACACCCTACAAAGAGCCAATTTTTCAGGTGCTGATGCTACATCAGGAAGAAGAAATTAAGACTATGTTGGGTACCTGCTTTGTTATCGGACGAGAGCACAGTGCTAAAGTTCACCTTACAGCCAGACACGTGCCAGATGTGGGGGCCACATCTGGAGCCTCCTTCCCCAAATATTTCTTCGCTGGGAGAAACCCCCTGGCAGCAAAAGCTGCTCAGCAGAGGGTGGAACCCCTCTCTGGAGGCAGCCCCAGCGCCTAGGGGAAGGCAGAGCCACAAAGTGCAGCCCCACAGGGTGATTTCCTGCACTGAGTCACTGGGCTGCACAACTGACCCACCGAACGGGGGAAATTGTGCAAGAAATGCCAGCGGGGCTGGAGCTGCGCAGGCAAAGAGCGCTCCTGCCCTCTAGTGAGGGCTCAGCCCCAATCCCAGCCCTGCTCGCCTCTTCCCCCCCAGTTTGTGGGACCAGGGCTCAGGTGTGAACATCCCGTGTGTGGAGACGCCAGGCTTGGCTCTATGTTTTCAGAAAGATGATATTATGATATAGATATTATTATTTATATTATATTATATTATATTATATTATATTATATTATATTATATTATATTATATTATATTATATATTATATTAAAATACTACATTAAAACTATACTAAAAGAATATAAAAGACTGATCAGAAGACTAAAAAAACCCAAAAAATAGAATACATAACAAAATATTGTAACTACCCGAGGGTCCGAGCCAGCTGCATCTGTGATTGATTGGCCTTTAATTAGAAACAACTAACTTGTACCAATCACAGATGCACCTGTTGCGTTCCACAACAGCAGATAGTTATTGTTTACATTTCTTTCCTGAGGCCTCCAGCTCCTCAGGAGAGAAAAAAATCCTAGCAAAGGATTTTTCATAAAATATCATAGCTACACTGCTGTGTCTGTCCCTGCAGAAATCCCAGGGAGTAGCAGATATTCCCCCCCAAAAAAGCTGTCGGAGTGGGCTTTAGTAGCATGGAATAACTGGGAAATAATTTAGGGGAAAAACATAGTATTATTTTAACAGGGAAATTGTTTAAGGAAATGCAATTTAGCCAAATGGCCTCTTGCACAATGCCTTCTGCACCAGCACCGGCCTTGATAACATCGCTGCTCAGGATAGTTGCAGTTTGATTAAGACTCCAAATGCTCACTGAAATACCTTATCCAGTGTGACAAACACTTATCCCAAGTGACAAACACACCACAGCCACACGATGTGCCCCACCCTGCTCAGCCTGCAGGGTGGAAAGTTTTGCCACTGGGAAGTGGTGAAAAAAAAAAAAAGTATTCGGAGCAACTAAAGCTGCAGGGCAAAATTATCATCTGCTGTTAATGGCTGCAACTCCTCTGAGGTCTTCGGGATTTTGCCACTGGGAAGTGGTGAAAAGAAAAAAGTATTCGGAGCAAATAAAGCTGAAGGGCAAAATTATCATCTGCTGTTAATGGCTGCAACTCCTCTGAGGTCTTCAGGGGTGGGAAAAATAGGAGTGTGAGGTGGAGGAGAGGAATTGTTTGGGGAAGGAAAAAACAGCACAATCATGGGGGACACACTCTGGGTGAGAGACTCAGAAAGGGACAGAGCACTGTGTCAGTCCCCTGGAAAATACACCAGATGCAATCTGCATTAAAAAAAAAAAAAAAAATCCATTGGGAGACACTGGCTTTGGGCAAATCCCCACTTTCAGCTCCTGGAGGAAGGGTCAGTGTTCAGGTTTTTTTGGCATAGAAACTGGTGGTACCTGGCTGATGGTCCTAGCTGTGTGTGCCAGACCTTGGCACTCTGTGTGCTGGGGTGAGGGACACGTTATTATATTATTATTATTATTATTATTATTATTATTATTATTATTGTTGTTGTTGTTGTTATTACTACTATTATTATTATTAATGTTGTTGTTTTGTTGTTGCTTGGTGGTGGTGGTTTTATTTTTATTTTTATTTTTATTTTTATTTTTATTTTTATTTTTATTTTTATTTTTATTTTTATTTTTATTTTTATTTTTATTTTTATTTTTATTTTTATTTTTATTTTTATTTTTAGAGCTGATGGTCTGGGCAGATTGTCAAGGCTGCCCTGTGCACCCCCCTGGCCGTGGGGCTGCTCCCCCTGAGGGCTCTCACCCTGGGGGGAGTTTCCACTGCTTCTCCCTTTCTGACACGGGATTTCCGACTCGCTTTCTCGCATCTTTTTCCTTGAAAAAAGGCGAGATTTGGGTGCTGGCTCTAGAGGGCAGCATCTGCCGGCACATGGGGCTGGGGGCCACCGCCGGCTCCCCCCAGCCCGCCCTGCGCAGCCCCAGCCAAGGAAAACCTCGGGAGAGGAAGAGGAGAGAGCCCGGCAGTGCCCATCCCTTAGGTGCTGAGCTCTGCCTGCAGGTGGGACAAGGAGTGGTGGGATTATAGAATGGGCAGGGTTGGAAAGGACCCTCAAAGGTAATTAATTTAGTTCCAAACCCCCTGAAACGAGTAGGGACACCTTCCACTGTCCCACAGGGTGCTCCAACCCTGTCCAGCCTGGCCTTGGGCACTGCCAGGGATCCAGGGGCACCCTGTGCTTGTGCCCACCCTCATTGTAAAGAATTCCTTCCTTGTATGTCATTTAATTGACCCTCTTTCCGTTTATAGCCATTGCCCCTTGTCCTATTGCATCATCCCAACCTTGAAACACCTTGGTCCCTTCCCTGCTTGCTCACAGACCTTTGGATTGTTGTTTTGTTTTGTTGCCCAGACAAATCTCCAGTCCAAGACCAACAAAGCCATTGGATGTCTGGGGTGGGTCACTCAATGTTTCAGGGCTCCCCAATCTGTAAAACACCAGCAGCCAGGTGGGCAGGAGGGCAGAGAATCAGGTCACTGGGACTGGGGGATTAATCAAAAAATAAATAAATTGCACTTTCACATATATCTGTTAAAGTGGTAGCTGAAAGTAAAGCTTTTTGATGTCTTTTTCTTAGTCTTTGTGAAAAGAAGTAAAGAGGGGAAAAAAAATGTTGGTCTCATGCTGCCACAGGAGGATGAGGTGGATCTGAGAAGAACCCCAGGCCCTGGGATTATTAGAAAGAAAAACTGAGAGAGAGATTAAACAGCTTATGACAAGCCCTTTGTACATTTAAAGTAATTAGGAAGGTGAGGGTGGAAGGAGAAAAGGCTGTAAAGGTTCTTTCTCTGGTTTAATCTTTTCCCTTTACTGGGGACTATATTTCACAGTGGAAACACCAGCATGTGAATCACCAGCACAAGAAGCACTGGCTAACGAGGTGTCTGGCACTCCCAGGTGTTTTTGTCAGCACTTCTCCGTGGTCAGACCGTGGCTGTCCTTTCACCTCCCCACACGTGGAGGTTCACATCGATGGCTCATCCTCCTGGGCTTTATTGACACCGTGGCAGATAATTGAATAAAGATCTTTGCTGTGCATGGCTGGAGCTCAGCTGCTGACTTTGCTGGCCACATCGTGGTCCATCTGTGCTGTCCCTGAAGAGCAAAAGCAGCTCTGAGCAGGGTGTCTGAAGCCTGCCCTGACCCTTCTGCCTCTGGAGTTTGTGTTGGTGAGGACAGAACTGGAGGGAAGACCCTGCTCCTTTAGAGGAAGGGAACAGGATACCTGGAGCAGTCCTTTCCCCCTGCAGATAATGAGGACATCTTCCCAGAGACACAATGGTCCCATCCCCTTCGGATGGCTTGGACATCACCTAGTGCCACACTGCATCTCAGAGCTTTGGGCACTGAGCAAGCAGGGGACAGGAAAGTTTGTTGTCTCATGGCACAGGCTGCTGGAGACACCAGGACTGTGGGAAATGTGCTTTAGGCTCTGCCTGCTGCAACTGAACTCTTCCTTCAGCTGGAGCATCATTACTGGTCACTGCTGAAGATGGAGCACAAGGAGGTGGACACATTTCCGTGGAAAACTCTCCTTTCCAAGCAGAAGATGGTTCTGCTGCTCCTGCTGCCAGCAAAGACTGGAGCTCCAGTCTCCTCCAAAAAGGAGCTCCACATCCAGCCCTGCTTCATTGCAATGCAGTTCCCATCCACCTCTGGTTGAGGGAGACAACTCACCACAAAGCCAAGGGGTGTTCAGCAAGGACAGGATGGAGGGGCCCAATTTAGAGCACCAGAAGCAAGTCCAGTTCATACACAAGCCCTCTTTAAAACCTTGCTTTTCTTCCAGGTCATTTTCCATGGACAAGTGACCCTGCCTGCCTCACACTACAGAGCAAACAGATGCTGAAGGTGAACCAAGTCACTCCCTGCAGGAAAGAGTGAAAGGAAAATGAATCAAAAAAGGAAATCAAAATCAATATTACAAAGTCAAATAATAAAAATCGTGTTATGGAAACAAAGGTCACCCAGGGAAAAATGTAATTGGACGTGACAGCCTAGATTTCCCCTCCCTGCCAATCCCAGGTGGGGAGACCTTGTGCCCAAGCCAAAGTGTCACCTGGCCACGTTGCTGAAGCTCCACACGGTCTGTACAGCTGTCAGCAGCTGCAGGGAGGATGGAGGAGAGAAACCTGGGGCAGCTGCAGGCAGCCTGCTCTGAAATAGCAGAGGTCTTGCAGGGCAGCAATGAGCTGTGTTGGCAAATCCACCTGGGGAGCCCAGCAGGGAATAAAGGAGCCTGTGGCAGCTCAGGAGAGAGATGTGCAGGATCCTGAGGGCTGCAGGAGATCCAGCCTTTGGAAAGGCAGCACTGCCTCTGAACAGAGTGGCACCAGCACAGGGATGTGCACAGAGGAGAGGGAACGTGTTTGCTTTCAGTGCAAAACTGTAACTTGGGCAAGGCCAGCCTCTGTGTGCCTCAGTTTCCCCTTTGTAAAACGGCCCTTTCACCTTTGTAATTAGACAGGAGAAGCACAGACACCTCTGGGCCTCATTAATGAGCACAGGTATGAGCCAGCAATCCTCACCCAGCCAAGGTCTCTCTCGTGCAGGGTGACAAGCTGCAATGCCTCATGCAAATCTTCATTTTGGCCCTCCTGGTCTCGAAGGAGGGACTGACCGACCCCCCCCTTGCTCCCATTGTGCTGCACAAGCCCTGATACATTTCAGAGAGCGTTGTAAATGTGGGACACGTCCCTCTGATAACGATGCAAACTTCAAATCATTATTCCTCAGCCCACAGCACTTCTCTTCATCCTCAAGCTGGTGCTGATGTGTTTTTTGGTGCAGTTTTTTTCTTCCTTCATTTTATTTTATTTTTAAACTTGACCTCCTGATTCCTCCTGGGAATTTGTGTTGGATTCTTTTTATTATTGCTTTCTTTCTTTCTTTCTTTTTTGTTTTGTTTTATTTTGTTTTGCACAAAGTCAGCAGCAGGGAGATAAACTTCCCATGAAGTCTATTTGCCAACAAAGCTTTCTTTAGCACAACAGACAACAGGAAAGCAAAACGAATTCTCTAGCTGGACATGACATTTCCAGCACCATGGTGACCACGGTGGCTGCTTTCTGTCCCCCCACAGCTGGCCCAAGGGTGACCTTCAGCTCCACGAAATGCTGATTTCCTTGTCAGCTGAGAGCCTGCCTACCTGGCTGGGGGGGTCCCACTGCAGGAGCTGGAACCTCTCAATTCTTTGGCAGCCCCATCTCAGCAATCTCCTCTCCAATTGCTCTTAGCAGCTTTGTTGCCTTGCTTTGGCCTTCAGTGCTTCCCTGCAGGCTCTGGTATTTGGGGGAAGGCTCCTGAATGCTTAGGGGGCAGCTGGAGTTAACCAAGGAATAAGAAGAGAGTAAAAAAGTCACTCAGCCTTCAGTACAATTAGCATGGGACCAAACCCAGCTTAAAGGTGGACAGGGTTTAGCTCAGCTTCTGATAAAATTGACACTGCTTTGGTCAGAATGGCAGAAAACCCAGCATGCAGCACATCTCAGATGGACATCAAGGCTCATTTCCTTGTGGCTGAAGCAGGAGTGAGATAACCCCTCAGAAGGCTGGAAAAGCAGTAAAAGACAAACCTGAAGGAAACCCAAGGGATGAAGTCAGGGATTCAGCCTGGTTGCCTTCCAATAACAAAACAAACAAACAAAACAAAACAAAACAAAAAAAAACCCCAAAAAAACAAAAACAAAAACAAAAACCCCAAAAACCAAACCAAACCAACAAAAAACACCAAAAACAAACAAACAAAAATCCCCCCAAAAACCAACCAACCAAACAAAAAACCCCACAAAACAAAACAAACAAACAAAAATCCCAACCAAACTGATTTAATGAAAAATAGTATTTAGCTAATAATATTTAACTAATAAGTATCCAGGTGAGCTGGATGAGTAGGGAGAACCCTTTGATAAAGGGGATTTCTCCCCCCAAGAGCAGGACTCAAAGAGAAGTGGGGAGCCCTGCCTGCCACCCCTCACACACAAATAATTTTATATAAATTGGGCCACCTCCCCAGCTGAACAGGAGCCTGTGCACTGCCTGCATCACTCCCTGGTGGGTTTGGAATTGCAAGCACAAGGAGCTGCTGAGGCTGTGGATGTGCTGGAGCGGGTCAGGAAGGGGAGCACCACTGCTCCCTGTTACACAGGGATGCTGCTAAGGGACCACGGGGAGCAGCAGCAGCACCTCTGTGTCTGGGGGGTCCAGAGAAGCTCTGGACCATGCAGCAACAAGGCCTGGAGGGACTCAGAACAGCTCTGTGAGCCCCAGCAGAGGCTGAGCAGTCAAGAACTCAAAAAGCAGCTGGGGAAACGCGACTGTGGATCTCAGCTGCTGCAAGAAAACAGCAGAGAAAAGCACAGATCCTTCTACTGCTGGATGGGGGCTCTTCCTGAGAGATAAAACCACAGGGAAGCAGCCTGGCACTGCTGCAGGGAGGTCCAGGAGCAGGGAATGGGATGGGCAGGAGCTGCCCCTTCCCAAAGCGGGTTTGGGCAGAGCCCAGAGAAGTGGTGGAGCTGCTGTGACTTTATAAACTTCACCTTCAGCAGAGTCTGCTCATCACCCCAGCCAGCACAGAGCAGAAATGGAAAAGATCCAAAGAATTGCAACAAATAGCATCAATAATCCATGAGAAGAGATTAAAAGGACTTAGGGCTATTTAGCTTTAGGGGATGGGATGGAGGTGAAGACAAGGAAGGCAAGGCAGAGGCGTACAAAGCACTGACTGAGGCACAGGAGGTGGCTGGGAGCACAAATTTGCCCCTGCAGCACCAAAACAGGAGACATTCAATGCAGCTAGAGCTGAGGGTACCTTCCAAACCAAGAACAGGCAGAGCTGCAGGGTGCCCTGCCATGAAGATTCACAGGAACGTGGAGTTCAGCAGGATCTCCAACGCCACTGGGCACAAGCTGGAACAACACTGGTGTTTGCCAGGATTAAATTTAATAAGCTACAAACTGTCTTGCCCAGGATTTTGTACCTCTGGGGTCTCTGGCATGGACTCTGCTGAAGAAAAGACAGTGGGGTGGGGATATGAACCTCTGGGGGTAATTCCTGTACCTTCAATGTTAAATAGCCCGAGGACAGGCCTAGAGCTACTGATGGGGAAACAGGAGCTGGATCTCAGCATCTGCCTGGAATAGATCCCATAAGCATCCTTGAGGGATTGGGCTGTGAGATGAGACAAACTCTTTAGAGGACCTATAAAAAAAAGCAACAGTGAATAATCACTGCCATCTACAAGGCATCCTTCATCTCGGACCTCAAAGTGAGAGCCTGTGCCTGGGGAAACTGAGGCACGATGACACAGGTGGGAGCCCACAGCTCCTGCCCACATTGCAACAACAGCTCTGCCTCCCAGAGCTGCACGCCTCCTTGGCAGCAGGGGCACAGCAGAAAAAGGAAAGCAGGTCCTAAATTCAGGCTGGGTGCTCAAGGAGGGTCAGGGGGACGGAGGGCAGGATGCTGGGGGCTCCTGTAGCATCAGCTGGGTTGGCTTGTCCCCCTGCCCTGCAGCTGGCATCATCCCCAGGGCCGGGTGGGACAGGGGGGTCTGCAGGCATCACAGCCCAGCTGTCCCCTGTGTGGCAGCAGCAGCAGGAGGGACAGGGCACCCCTGGCCCGGGGCGATGGGACAGCAGAGCAGCTGAGATCACCTGCTCCTCACGGTTCATTTGAAGGGCTGTGCTGGCTTGCTGTAAGAGGCCAAAGCAGAGGAGCTGTCGGGAGGCCAGTGACATTTATTAAGTATTAATCCCTGCAGTGTGTCACTCGCCAGCCTGTTTGATAGTGCCTCTGTGCTGGCTACCATGGTTTCTCACCTCTCTGCTGCTCAGGACAGGGTTTGCTATCCTTCAGGGACTTGCTGGGTGTTTTTCCCCAGTCACTTTTTCTACCTTCTCTTCCTCCTTTCCCACAGCTGCTCTCTCCTCCTGGATTTACCACACGGTTTGCTTTGATCATCTTCTGCCTCCCTCTTACCCCAAGCCCCCAACTTCTCCCCAGACACAATCCCCAGTGCTGTCTCTGCCCGCTCAGCCCTATTTCATCTTTAAATGAGGCTTAAAAGACTCTTTACAGGGGAAGAAACAAATATTCCTCCTCCACATGCACCCTGTGGATTCCCTGCCAGCCCAGCCCAGCCTGGAGGCTCCCGGCCACGCTGGGGCTCGGGGAGCATCACCACGGTGACACCACTTCTGTTCCTCAGCCACCCTCGGGGAAGAGAAAATGAGCAACTGTAGCTTTAAAACAAAGATTAGATGCATTTTTTTTCCCCTCCCTCTCTCCCTGCCTTTCTCTCTCCTTTTTTAAAGGGAACTTGTCAAGGTTTCCATCAATAATAGATAATGGTGCATCACTCTGGCAGGTTACACCCTCCGGCTGTTTTGATATTTTCCAGAGAATTTGTCAGCAATCTTACAGCAAAGGAGGGCTGGGGGAAGGGTGCTGGGGGGAGGTGAGAGGCCTCATTAATTTTTTGTCATTTGCATTCCTGCTGCTAAATAATGTATTGATTGCTCTTTCTCTCTCCCTCTTTAATTCTCTCTCTTCTGCAGTGTCTCGCAGCCCGTGGCCCTCACTCGGTGACAGATGAGTTTGTCACAGGCACCAGACAGCTCATGCTCCCCAGCACTGGGCTGGGAGAGCTCAATGTGACCCTGGCACCAGCTCCAGGCCTGGTGACAACCAGCTCCTGGCAGGGGGACACCGAGGTCTTTCCCAGAGCAGGTGCTGAGACATCCCGGTCTGTGCCTCTGGGATCACCTCCACACCCAGCTCCCGCAGTCCAGCAGCTCAAGGACAGCAGCACAAGGGGTCCCAGCACGCCTGGATGTCACCAGAGGAGGGGTGGCAGCCATGCCCAGCCAGGGGAAGCAGCCCTGGCCTCGCCTGGAGCCCTCTGCCAGCCCAGGCAGCTCTGGGGATCTGCAGGATGGAGCCACTGGAAAAGCCAACAGGGGCAGCTCGTACCTTGGGAGAGCAGGAAAATGGAAGTTTTGGTCTTCTAACTTCAGGAATCTGCTTCCCTGTCCCTTCCACAGACCTGAGCCCAAAGCCCTGGGAGCCACAGCCAAGGTCCCTTGAGGTGGCAGCTGAGCTAAACAAGAGCTTGCACATGATTTGGGCCTTGCTCAGCTTAATGTGGCTTGGCTTCTCTTTTAATTAATAAATACTTAATTACCTAGTTAATATTTTAATATTTCCTTTTAAAAACATCTCATTTAATGGAATTACTGCCAGCTATTTGTTTTGTTTGACTTTTATGTTTATTTTCCTCTTTCATTTCTCATTTCCCCCTCCAGCCCACTGCTCTAATCCCTGAAGATCCCAGCTGATCTTTGCTACTGGAGATTAGGAGGAAAATTGCTAGAAATTTCTACTGGAAATTTCCAGGCTTTTTAGGTGAAATGCAGTCTGGCCCTTGGCGCTGGCATCCACCAGACCAAGGTGTTAATGTGGGTTATCAGCACTGGATACCCCCCTGCAAATGTACCAGCCCCAGGGAGGGGAGGAGAGGGGAGGGCAGGTACAGGGGAGGTGCCCAGGGAGGGGAGGTGGGACCATGGGATTGTTAAAAATAGTTTAGAAACTCTACTGGGATTGTGGTCCCATTTTTAATAGGACGACCCCCAAGGACATCCCCAAAGATGGGGAGAGCCCCGAGCCTTGTTTGCCTTTCAAACCTCACCTGGCTGCACAGCCTGTGTCAGGAGCAGCTCAGCTGCACCCAGGCCAGCGTGGAGAAGGGCTCCAGCTGTGGGGCTGGCAGAGGATGTGACCTGCAGCTCCTCTCTTCCTCTCCTCAGCCCCTGGCTCCTTGCTGCAACTCCTCTGGCTCCAGGGTACTGCACACAGTAGGAGGATGCACTGAATTAAAGCAGCTATTGCTTCCTTCCCTTCCCTTCCCTTCCCTTCTCTTCCCTTCCCTTCCCCTTCTCTTTCCTTTTCTCCTTCCCTTTCTCCTTCATTTCCCCTTTCCCTTTTCTCTTTCCTTTTCTCCTTCCCTTTCTCCTTCATTTCCCCTTTCCCCTTTCTCCTTCCCTTTCTCCTTCCCTTTCTCCTTTCTTGCCCATGTCCTTGCCCTCCCCTGGCAGCCCCCACCTCACAACCAGCACACCTGATGCCCAAGTCCAGCTCCAAAGCCACATTCCCCAGCCCGGGTGAGCTGAGCCTTCCCTGGGCTGGGACATCTCCCCAGCCTCTCTGGGGCAGCCCGTTCTGGGGACACTGGGTGTTTCCACAGCATCCCCATGAGCAGCCTGCTGGGATAATAAAACAAATAAACAGGAGAGTTATAGCCAAGGCACTTGGGGCACCATAAAACAGGCTAAAAGCAAATACAGCGTCGTTAATCCATCATAAAATAACAGCTCCTTACGATCCTGAATGCATCAAAAATGAACGAGAGACCGGCAGGGCCACAATTCACCCAGGGCTGCGTGGAATGTGAAGCAGGGCTGGAAACAACCCCCAGCCTGCTGGGCAGTGGCTGAATCAGGACTCCAGGAGCTCCAGCCTTCCTGCCCAGGTGTGTTCAAAACCAGTGACACCAGTGCAGGCCGGGAGGAGAGCTGTGCTGGTGAGAGATGCGCCCACGCTGCTGCTGCTGCTGGGGCTGGAGGTGGCGGGGGCTCGGTGTCAGGAAAGGAGGAGATGAAACAAACCTGGATGGAAACTTAACGGGACTCTTTAGTGCTCCATCTTCCCACTAATGAGGGTTCTGCATGTGAGGGCGAGAGAAAAAAGCCACCAGGCACTAATAAAGCCCCGTGACTTTGCTGACTGCAGGCACTGGTGCTAATGAAGTCACCAGAGAGATGGGATTCCTCTGGCAGCTCTGACATTGCTCTGTAGAACTGTTATTTTAATCCAGTCTCAGGAAACAACAATAACAATAGGAAAAAAAGCCACAGACTGGCGTGGCAAGCCCAGGCAGCAGCCGATGCCTCTGGTTTGCCTGGCAGCTGGGGAGCCTGGGAGATGGGGGGGGAATGGGGGTGGTGTGGACCCATCGAGGGGTGGGATGCTCAGCTCTCCTCAGAGCTGGGCTGTGAGCACCTCCTGGATGAACCAGGTCTGTGCCAGGAGCCCTGGGGACACACAGGACAGAGAGATGGACACTTCCCACACTGGATTTCAAAGCATTCCATGAATGCCACGTGCACCCTCCAGAGCCATCCTTGGAGCAAACGCCCAGCAAGGGCCAGTCGATAGCCCTGGAGGTAGAAGATTGTTTCCTGGAAGCAATGGCTTTATACATAGAGACATATAATTAAATCTACTTTTCCATATTAATATATTAAATAAAATCCCTAAATGTTCCCCCCATATGCACACATGTGTATATACATATAACAGCTCAGGGTTGTTGCTTGGCACTAACAGATTTTAGCAGAGGCTGATTTTGGAAGCTTCACAACGTCCCCTGAAATCCCCATTTCTTCAGCTTTTATTTGAGCTTCACTGAAGTTAAGGAGGAGTTGTTTCACTGTCCTGGTGTCCTCATTGTCACCTCGTGGAGCAGGGAGGAGCAGCCAGATACCCCCCGGGGCTCTCCAATGCCTCTTTTTAATTAGAAACCTCGTCTTAGAGTCTTTACATGCCCTTCCACAGGGTTAGTTGCTCTCACCTGCTTAATCCTGGGAGATTATTTCCAGGTCTTTTTAAAAAAATAACCCAACCACCCAAAACTCTTTGGTCTCTTTCAATTCTTTTCATTTCACCTCATTTAATTCCTTGCCAGCTTAATGACTTGGTAGTAATGAATAAGATGAAAATTAGGGCTTAATAAGTGTTAGGAAAAGACAGTTTTCTTGCTGATGAAGGGAGCCTGGTGGTGGGAAAGTGGAGCCTGGGGAGAGCACAGAGATAACCCCAAAGCTCCTCCCGACCTTGAGAGGGGCAATTCCAAACTGTGGCTGCAACTGGTGACAATGACAAGCTGCAGAGAGATCAGGGACATGCCAGGCCCAGGAGAAGGGTGCTGGAGGGAAGCAGGAGGGGATGGACATGAGGAGGGGCTGGCACAGGGAGTGCTGGAGGGGAGGTGACTGCGCCCAGCTCAGCATCCCAAGCACCCCATTGCTTTCTGGCCAGGGCAGGGGCTGCTCTGTGCAAAGTGCCTGCAGTGACCCCGTGTCTGGGGACCCCACTGCCCCACCCGGGGGTGGCTTTGGCCTGAGAAGCCGTGCAGCTGCTGCTGGGGTGGCACCCACTCAGTCTGTGGTGGGGAACTCAGAGCCCAGCATGGTAAACCAGTCCGGTGACTGTGGAACCAAAACTGCCCAACCCTCACCTGTAACATCACCTGTCACCCAGTGCCTGCGGGGCCAAATCCTTGTCTGGTCCCCTCTGTGCTGGTGCTGGGGTCACCGTGTGGCCACAGGTGACATCGGGCTGAGAGAAACATCTCATTGCTGCCACTGCTTCCTTTGCCAGAGCTCGTTTGTGGCTGTTCCCCCCCGGATGCAGCGCCCGCTTTCCCAGGGGCACAGCCCGCTGCTTCTGCTGACTCAGCTGGAGCCAGCATCCTGCTGACTCAGCAGCGCTGGCAGGAGCTGCTGTGTCACACGGGCAGGACCGGGAGCAGCCCGTGGCTACCCGAGCACCGCAGGAACTCGGGATGTGTGCCTGGTGGCACCGGGATGCACGGCTGGATCAGCCTGGGATGGCACGGCTGGATCAGCCTGGGATGGCACAGCTGGATTAGTCCAGGATGGCACAGCTGGATTAGTCCAGGATGGCACAGCTGGATCAGCCTGGCATGGCACAGCTGGATTAGTCCAGGATGGCACAGCTGGATCAGCCTGGGATGGCACAGCTGGATCAGCCCGGGATGGCACAGCTGGATTAGTCCAAGATGGCACAGCTGGATCAGCCCGGGATGGCACAGCTCACAGCTCACAGCTCACGCTGCATTAGCTGACTCTGGACATGTGCTCTAATTAATGATAATATTGGAACTGACAGGTTGATCAGGGGAGAAAAGGTGCAGCATTAATTGACCTGCCAGCAGACGTGTCCAACAAGATTCACCTCCCGTAACACAAACCTCTCCCTGCCCACCTGCCCCCAGGCAGGGCAAACGCTGCTGGGCAGCCCCACGCTGGCACTGTGGGCAATCCTGTGACTTCCAGTGCACCCTGAGAGCTGCCTCCACCTCTGTCACCACATGACATTACCCACTCCATCACCTTTGCAGCACTTCTGGCCATCCCCTGCTCCCCAGCTCTGTTTGGTGGTGCCAGAGCTTTTCCCTCCCAGGGATTGATTTGCTCCTCCTGCTCCCACGTGCTGTCACTTCAGAGGCACTTCTCAGTTTTGAGGTGCATTTTTTGCTGTTTGGCTCTTTATTTTATTCCCCTGGGAGTAAGTGGGCATGTCAGAGGGAGCACACAGGATCCCAGCCCCAGTGAAGGCGTCTGTGAGGATCCATGGAGGGCTCTGGGTGCCACCCAGCTTAATTCAGGGCAGGGCTGCTTTGGAGAGAGGGTTTTGCCCCAAGCAAAAGCATAAATCCCAGCGCCTGCAATTAACCCAGTGAGCCTGCTGGGGAACAGTGCTGCAGCTCCTGCTGGGGTGAGGAATGGGTCCAGCCCTGGTGCCATCCTGGCTGAGCAGGGCTGTGCCAGGGGCTGAGCATCACCATGAGCCCAGGGAGGAGCATTTGGGTTTGGTGTGAGAGTGTTTCCCATTAAATCCACGTGCTGGAGGCCTGGGGTGGATGCACATCCCTACTCCCACATGAGGACAGTGTGACATTATGCACATGCAACTTTAATTCCAGCCTTTCCAGTTGCAATGAGACACTGAAAGCCAAGGAGTGGGAAGCATGTGGAGGCTTTGCAGAGCCGCCTTCCCCAACACCTCCTCCTTTTCTGGGTGCACAGGTCACCAGGGGATTTTAATTCCCCTTTCCTAGTGAAAGGACTAGAGGTGGTTAAATGGGTTTCCCCATATCATCTGAGCTGCTGAAATTCTTATTCAAGGGTGGGAAAAAAACCTGAAGAGGAGAGTGAATGAGGAGCTCAATGAGATGGGGCAAACAACACCAGGCTCAGAAAATTCCCTGAGCTAAAAATAGTTGACACTAAAATCTATCAGAGGGCTCAAACATATTACAGGGGATCAAAAATCCTGTTCCTGCTCGCTCCTGTGCATCTGCTTGTGGCTACTACAGCAGACAGAAGACCAAAAACCCACTAAAACCCCATGATTTTGTAGCAGACACCTCCAGCAAGACAGCTCTTGGATTCAAAAGGATGCTCCCATCCCCAAACCTTCTTTTTAATTTTTTTTTAATTATTTTTTTATTATAAGTCTCCTCCAAGTCTGTTTCTGCTGTGACAAACGGTGTGAAAGAACCCCTCAATAATAAAATCAGATGCTGCTCTTGCACAGCCCAGGATCAGATGCACCTGCAGTAGGGATCGATTGTCTGATTAGGGGGAATTGATTACCCCAGCCTCATTAGCATATCGTTAGCACTGACCCCATGGCTGGCCCCACTCAAGAAGGCCACGACCTGGATGGATTAAAACATGCAGTGCACTGGGGAGGGATGGGAAATCAGTAAACAGGAGAGGGGGAGGAAAAGATCCTGGTCGATAACATCCACATCATTGCCCTGCTGAGCCCTTGAGTGCTCAACACACCCTGGAGCATCCCAGGGGGATGCAGCTCCAGGGAACAGGGCCCTGCCCACGGCAGCCCCAGTGGAGCATCCCCCTGGGGACCATGGAGGGTTTCTTCAGGAGCTCCAGCCCTTTTGAACGTTGACTAACAGGTTTTTTTTTAGTGCCATGAGTCAGTAGCCCCAGATAGGATTTCCATCTGTGGCATGCCAGACTGTGCTTTGGGCCTCCATCCAAATAAAGCTGAAGAACTGGTTGGGTTTGATTTGGTTTTATGGTTGGGGTTTGATTATTTTTTTTCTGTATCAGTTTTGCACACAAAAGAAGGGGAGAGGAGCCTGGGCTGTTCCAGAGGCCATGTCCAGCCTGAATTTCTCTTGTGAGTGACTTTACCTGAGGTCAGGGGACAGCCTGACCCATGGTATCCCACCGGGATGGAGAGCCCCAGCACCCAGCTGTGCAGGGATCTGGGTTTGTCCTGCACACCTGGGCTCTGTCACAGCTCTTGCTCAGCAGTGGGGACACAGCTTTTCCCTGTTCAAACTGACCAAAGGAGCAAGGATGAGCCTCCAGGAGTGGATGCAAGGAGCAGCTGCTCCCAGACAGCTGGGATAGCTGCTGCCCACTGCCCCAAGGTGACATTTACCCCAAACCAAGCTCCAGTCCCATCCCTGGAAGCATCCCTTTCTCTGCACTGATTCACACTGGAGCCCCTGAGCATCCTCTGCTTTTGGGTGGAGAAGAAATTCCCAGGCCCAGTGAAGGCAGAAGCACTACAAATGCAATCAGACATGCAGCACCAGCCCGTGGCTGGACTGTGAGCTAATGAGATCCTGGCTCCAGGCAGGAGCAGACTGGGCACTTGGCCCTGAGCCATGCAGGAGGAGTCAGAGCCAGCAGCCAGCCCCGGCTCCCAGCCAGGACAGGAGCCCCACAGAGGTCATGGCCAGGCATGCAGGTGCAGCTTGCCTGCTCCCAAACATCCTTTGAGCACCCAGGATCAGATCTCTCCTGTTTTGTTTTGTTAATTTTAATTATCTGATGTGACAGCTGCAGGATGCTCAAGGACCACGAGGGCAGCACAGGTGACCTTACACAGGTCAGGTAACATTCAGGCATGGACACCCTGTGCCCATCTCTGCTGGCCACATCAGGAACATCACTTATTGTCCAGCATGGCCTGGGCAACATCAAGAGGACAGAGGGTGCCCCACAGGCCCTGCCCCGTGGTGTTTGGGGTGTGGGGATGACACCTCCAGCACCATTCCTGCCCACCTGCGGGGTGGTGTCCCTGTCTGATTGACAGCTGTGGGTGGTTTATGGGGTATTTGTAAAGTAAAAGGTGCTAAAAGCAAAAAAATTCTGGTGTCCCAAATAATCAGCACAGATTTGGATAAAAAAAAAAAAAAAAAGCTCCCTTCCCTTCCCTGTCGAGTGAATTATTGCGGCAGCCTCGCTCGGCGCCGGCAGCCCTTTGCCAGCTGCTGTAACACAGCGAATTAATTAGCAGCGATGTGCTAACTACCCGCGAATCTCATCACCGTAATTGCACCGCGCTCCGGCCGGGAGCATTGGATCTCCATGGATGAACAGAGCCGGCTTCCCCCTCCCACATCAGCCCTCCTTTCCCACTTTTCCCCTTCTCACATCAGCCCTCCTTTCCCACTTTTCCCCCTCCCACATCAGGCCTCCTTTCCCATTTTTCCCCTTCCCACATCAGGCCTCCTTTCCCACTTTTCCCCCTCCCACATCAGGCTTCCTTTCCCACTTTCCCCCCACTCCTTTCCCGTGGTTTTTGTGCCATTTCTGAAGAGGAACAACTCGTCCGAGGAGGAGCCGGAGCCCGGGAATGGCAGCGGGATGGATGCGGAGCAGTAGAGGGGAGAGGAGCACATCCAGGGATGTGTGCATCCTGCAGCATCCCTCAGCTCCTACAGCAGCCCTGGAAATGCGGGACAGAGCCTGCTCCCTCCTGCCTTTTGGCTGGAGCCTCTCTGGGGCATCCCGGTCACAGCCAGCATGGGGAGATGCTGCACTTCCCTCAAGGACACAGCTCCGAGGTGCTCACTGCACCCCTCTGCTGCTCTTCCACAGGAACCACGTTCCAAGCAGTGTTTTCCAACAAAAACCCCTCCTGAGCTTTCCCTGTGTTTTTCCAACTTCGACAAACGTGAGTGTCCCACTCCCCCTCCTGCTCAGTGCCGGGCTCCACCGCCCCGACACGGAAAATGAGCAAATCCTGAGAGCAGGATCCACCTGAACTACAGTGCCCCTCCCCAGGCCAGCTCTTTGCAGGATCATTACACGTGATGCCATCAATAAGTAATGTCTCACTGCAGATTTCCACCTGTTCCCAGCGTCTCCCTGTGATCTCTGTGGCTTTCAGGAAGGGAGCTGGAAACACAAACCTATTTTGCAGGCAGCAGAGATGTTTGAAGCCTCCTTCATCCCACGTTTCAAGTGTTTATCTCCTCTGCTTGGCACAGCTGCTCCTCCTCCATGGCAGCCACGTGGGAATGGGCAGATCAAGCTCTTGACATCAAGTTTCTGCTGCTGCAGGTCCATAGCCTGTGTCCAAAGGAAAAGGTCTTGTGAGCATTATTGAGCTGCCAAAGAGAAACAAAACCCAGCAAACTGCGTTGGCAGCTGGATCCCAGAGACTGATTAATTAATTGGCTGATTAACCATCTATGTGTCCAACCCCAGGGGCTCCTCTGCTGCTTTTCTCACCAGTGAAGGGAGCCTGGGTCTGCAGGAAGGTGGCAGATGTGCTCACTGAGGTGCAGAGATCAAGGAGAACAGCCCCTCTGTGCCTGGCATGTTGGAGATAACTGTTGCTGAAGTATCTCCCTCCTCCTCTCTGTAACAGGCCAAGAATTAAATAACAAATATTGCTTTACTGTTCTCGAGCACCTCCACCCACCCAGCAAAAGGCAGGGAGAGAAAAACTGCTGTGGCCTTCAGGAAAAATAAAAAAAAACTCAAACCAAATCCCCTCCAGCTTCCTCTTTCCTTCCCTTGTCAAAATAAGCAAATAAAAAAAAAAATATGGAGAATGTTTTGCCACCAAACCTAATGCTTCACGCTGTGTAGGTGTTCTCCTTCTCTATGAAATTAGTGTTGGCCAAATTTAGTTATTTTCACATCATTTCAAAACAAAGAGTCAAGATACTCCATCTTTTAAGGATTATGAAGACACATTTTGACACAAAACCCAACCCCCCCATTCATCAAGTCCTCATCTAATTCAGCACAAGTTCATGAATAATTTTCATCAGCCTGAAACCGCTCGTGGCTGATGAGACTCAGCCCAAAGTGCCCATCAGGGTGGGATCCTCTCCCTCCCAGGAGCTGCAGCAGTGAGATGTCCATCAGCTCCTGGGAATGGTGACCCCAAAGTCCCTGAAATTTCCTCCCAGGTCCAATGTTTGCTACAGCAAACAAATGAAAACCAGCAGGATGAGGTGATATGGTGGGAACCCTCCAAGGCACCTTCCTCCCCTCCCTGGGGCATGGCCACATCCCCACAAACATTTTGCACCAATTTTGTTCTTCTGGCCAGCAAGAGCTGTTGGAGGGAAAAAAAAAAAAAAAGCCCATCAAAGAAAAGCCCATGCTTGAGTCAAAGCCATAAAACTGCCACTGAGGTGGCCTTTCCAGGGCAGAGTGAGGGTCTGATCCTGTGCCCTGGAGATCTTGGCCATTCCTCCCAGGTCCAATGTTTGCTACAGCAAACAAATGAAAACCAGCAGGATCAAGTGATGTGGTGAGAACCCTCCAAGGCACCTTCCTCCCCTCCCTGGGGCATGGCCACATCCCCACAAACATTTTGCACCAATTTTGTTCTTCTGGCCAGCAAGAGCTGTTGGAGGGAAAAAAAAAAAAAAAGCCCATCAAAGAAAAGCCCATGCTTGAGTCAAAGCCATAAAACTGCCACTGAGGTGGCCTTTCCAGGGCAGAGTGAGGGTCTGATCCTGTGCCCTGGAGATCTTGGCCATGCAGAGCATGAGGGACACGTGCCCAGTCTCAGCTTTTCTCTCCCCAAGGGCTGCAGAAGCCTCCAGCAGCTCAGCTGCAAACCCTGCACCCCAGGAAGGGCTTTCTGGGCTCAGACAGCAGATGGTTTGGGGGGCAGTGAGGCAAAGAGCTCCTGCTTCACCTCCCTTCTCCCCTCCGTGCCAGGCTGATGGCAGCAGCAGTGCCTGCTGCTCTCAGGGGCTCCCAGGCAGCTTCACAGAGCTCTCAGCACTGCAGGGGCTGCCTCTTCTTCTTCTTTTCCTAAATAAACTTCTCTACAGCAAAGATTTTTCCACACTGACTCGTACTGGCATTAGCAGATCCCCCCAGATGTGGCTGCAGCTGCCTCCCTGCACTGCTTGCCTCTGCTGGGAGCCCAGCTATAAAACTTCTGGCTGACTTGCAAGAGAATATTTTTATCATTAATTTTGCCTTGTGCAATCTTTTGAACCCCATTCTCCCTTCCTGGGATCTCTTGGAGCCAGCCCGTGGGTGTTCAGTGGAATCAGGGGGTTAAGCTGGAAATTCTCCTTCCAACATTCACATCTTTGCACGGTTGGTTTTAAACTGATGTAAAGATTTAGGAGGGTTCTCAGCTAACAAATGCTACCAGATAACCTCGGAAACATTAAATACCATTTAATCACCTGTCTGTTGTCACAGAAGTTTCAGGGCTGGGGGCAGTTTTGGCAGCCCAGGCTGGGCAGATGCTGTTTTGCCAACCAGCTTTCCTAGCCCCGTGCCCAAACACCCCCAGAAAAAGCTCCTCAGCCCCTCTCCCCTCTGGGCTCTGCTCCCACTCTCATTTTCCCAGGGGACCCCTGATGGAGAGACAGGAACCAAGGCATCACCCAGCCCCACTGAACTTCAGGGCTGGGAGCAGCATGGACTCCAGAGGGGGATGTGGGGCAGGGAGAGCAGGGAACAGCCAGGGGCAGCATCTCCCTGCGGGCAGAGGCTGCAGATCCACCCAGAGCCTTCGGCTGGTGGAGCCATCCCCTCACTCTGGGACGCTGCCTCTGCCACAGCCTGCTGAGAGCCTCAGGAACAGAGCAGCCTTGTGTGTGTGGGAAGGAAATAATGAACAAAAAAAAAAAATATATAAATAAAGGAGAAAAAGAGAAAGGAGATTAAAAATTATAAACGGCAACAGACAACAACAACAACAACAAAAATATACAGCTTTCTCCTCAAACTGTTCTTTTAGTCCCAACAGCGTCTGCTGTGCAGAGCTCACGTCTCAGAATTCACAGCTGCTCAAAAAAAAACCCCAAAAAAACTCTTGAATTATTTATCCCCGCTCAGATCAATCCTTCAGCGGGCTGTCAGTGAGGAATCAAAGCCCCAACGAGGCAGGCAGGTGAGGAAGCAGCTTCCAAACTCCCCGAGTGACCAGCAGCTCCCGCAGCTCCTGTGCTGCCCCTCACCTGCCCCATCCCTGTCCCCCTGTGGCCCTGGTGCCCATCACACACAAACCCCCATCTCTGAGCTCCTTCCACGGCCCTGAAATAATTGATGGAAAAGGTTTATTCCAAGGAACATGGGGAGGCTTCTCCCCCAAGTGCAGCCATTTCTCAGAGCACAGCTCAAGGGTGCTTTACCCCCAGCTCTGCCTCCTCCAGGGGACTCCATCTCCTGCCTGCACCCTCTCAAACTTTGAAAATCCTGCATCTCTCCTCCACAGCCTCTTTCCTCTTGTAAAATGGGCAGGGAAGTTAAAAAAAGAGCATTTGCAGAAGAGGGAAGGATGTCCCTGTCCCCATCCCTGTCCCCATCCCTGTCCCTACTGTCCTGTCTCCCCAGGCTCTGTCAGGAGCTGCATGTGCAGAGGAGAGCAAAGGACAGGGACACAGGGGGCTGGAAAAGTTCTCCTTTGTCCCCCTTTTCTGGTGTGGAACAGGCAGAGAGGGTGGGTTGGAAACAGAGGGAGCATTTCAACTTCTTCTCCTCTTTGCTTTTCAGGTGAAAAATGAGCCCTGCAAGGAGAGGTGGCAATGTCCCTGCACTTTCCCCATCACCCAGGGAGAGCATCTGGGGCACCTGGAGCTCTGTCCCCTGCCAGGGTGAGGATCTCCCAGTGGACTCTCACTGGGTTCAGTCTCTCTTTTTCCCGAGTTCCGTGCTGTCAGCTCCGGCTCCTGTATCACCGCTCCTCCTGGAGCATCACCGTGTCCCTCCGTGAATGCGGCGCTGCTCAATTAGCGCCGGCTCCTCATTAACCCGCGGCTCCTCATTAACCTGCAGCTGCGCTGGGCACAGCCAGCCCTGCCCCGGGACAGGCAGGGGCACACCCGGGACACCGGGTCCCCATCGCTGCCGCGCTAGCTCGGCTTTGCCTCTGCACACCCAAAGGTGGGCGCTGCCAGCCCAAACCCCAAATTGTGTTCCCCGCTGCAGGGCAGGGGGTGGTGGGCACAGGGGGGCTTAGCTCTGCTGCTCCCCGCTCTCCCTGTCCACAACCCACCCCCTCGGGATGCTCCGGGACAGCCTCCAGCATCCTGAATTCCCGCAGCAGCTCCCCTGGTGCAAAGCCATTCATCAAGGCACAGAAACAGCTCGGCTGCTAAAGGCCACGCCGTGACAAAATGCCAATAGCTGTATTTACATTCAATATGTCCCGCTAATCTCGCCTTCAGGAAGCGTCTGCTGAACCTGCCTGTTCCTTGCTGGGCATCACCTCTTTAATCAGTCTCTTGTTACTGATCACAGATTGATTTCAGTTCCAGTAGCCAATAGGTTTTCCTTTTAATTTTCAGCATCATGTTTAATTAAAGCGGGGTGGGTCCGACCCCATCAAATCATATCAAAGTCTGTCTAAGCCCCAGGTGAGTGAAAATAGCAGCATAAATTATTGATCAATCTTTGTTCAGATTAATCTATCACTGCCTCTCCCCGGGCAGTGTGAGGATGGAGCTGGTGAGGTGTTTGTCTAGTGGCAGCTCAGGACACTGTGGTGGCTCAGCCAGAGAGATCAAAACTTTCTCCTCAAAAGCATCACATCTTTCCACCCAGAAAATCCCAGCCCAGGGACACAGCAGGTGCTGGGAGATGCTGCTAAACTTCCAGAGCTCGTTACCCACTGGGAGGAGGATGCAAACCACAGCGAGAAGCCAAGATTAAAGAAATCTCCATTTCTGCACAGATGCCAGTCTAAAAGCCCTGGAAGAACAAGTGGTTTTGCCCAGTTTTGGAGGCCCTGGAGCTGCAGGGTCAGTGGGAGCAATGCTCAGGACAGGAAAACCTTTTTCCCCTGCCCTGCTGCAGAATTCCAAGCGATCCATGGAAACACAGCCCGTACCTGGAGGCAGCTCTGTGTCAGCGTGCAGAGGAGATGAGGAGCAGGGAGGTGGCTCTGATGGGCACAGAAAACCAAGCAGACACGGCGGGAGGTGCTGCTGCCCCTCACCCTGAGCATTTCCCCCTGTGAGCTCCCTGAGCCAGGAGGGATTTCTGCTCCTCTCGGGCTGGGTGAGAGCCTGAGCTCTCTGAGCTGAGAAATGATCCAGAAATGCCAAAAACCAACAGAGCCTTGGAGCACCTGAGAGGTCCTGTGGGGTTCAGGCGGAGCCAGCTGCTCCAGCACTGCAGCAGCCCCAGCCCGGCGAGCAAACACGCCCTTGGATTATGAATAAAGATGGAGGAGAGGCATTCCTGCCGCTCCCAGGGCTCTCCTGCCTGAATACTAATTGCTGGTCTGAGCTGAGACTGCTTAAAAGCATGTTTGGGGCCAGGGTCTGGAAGAGACTGCAGTGCATTTGCATCATTCCGGGGAAAAACAGGTGGTTTTGCTGGATTCAGAAAACTTCTGCTCCTGGAGTAAACTTTGGATGCTGCCAAAGCCCGAGAGGGGTGAAGGGCTGCATAGAAATAGCTGGAGAGTGGGGAAGGATTGCCAAGAGCATCAGCTCAGCTCGTGAGTCAGCAGCATTAGCTCTCACCTCAACAAGCAATCTGCAAATTGTGCAAATCTGCTTTTCACAGTTCACCTCACCTGCGAAATGGCCTCAGATTTACAGCCCCGCTGTTCACGCTTAAAAACAACTCAGTTAATGAAGAACCGGGAGGGAGGGGGGGAATTGCACAAAGACAGAGTTTGGGTTTCACCTGGAGCCATCCCCACGAGGCCAGGCTGGGTGTGCAGTGCCATCTCCACGAACACCTGGGGCTGGCTCCCGAGCTGGGCATTCCCTTTGCTTCCCTGTTTTTCCACCTGCCCGCTGCAGCTGCAGCCCCCATCTAAGGCTGAGCTGGGGGATTCTTTGATAAGGCAAAGATTTCCAATCCTTTTGGATTAAAATCCTCCCGTCATCAGAGGCAGGGCGGACAAGGAGATCAGTCTGTGCAAGGAGAGGATGAAAGGGGCCGTGTCTGCCCTCCCTTTGTCAAGTGGTGAGATCAATTCCACTTTTCCACTGGGATAAAAGGGCCAGCTCGGCTGTGGGGAAATTGCTGGGGAAGGAGGAGGCAGGAGCAGAATGAACCAGTGGAAGGAGCCACCCCAGGGTTTACCTTTAAAGTATTTTTAGCACCGAGCTCAGAAGAAAAAGCTGCAACTGAGTAGTTCAGAGCAGGATGAGCAGAGGACGTGGAGGAGTTACCTTTGTGCACAGGTCCTGGAGCAGAGCTGGGAATGGAGAGGGAGCAGAGGAGAGGGGGGAAGGTTTTGACAATGCCATCTACTCCTTGCACAGAGCTTCTGGAACACGCGTGACAGGAGGGCGGTGGCTTTGAAGCCTCTCTCAGGGCCTCACCCCTTGGGTTTTAGATCTCTGAAAGAAAATCCATCAGTTCTTCATGCACGGCTGCGTGTGAGAAGGTACCTGCTAGTCCCATGTGTGTGAAATCCTGGTGTTCAGAAACCCTTGGGTGATGCTCTGGGTAATTTCCAGCATTTTGTGGAGCTGTGCCACTGTTTGGCTCCTTCAACCCCATCCTGGCCCTGAGGCTAAGCCACCCTGAGCCCACACTTTGCTGCCAACCTGTGCACTGGGGGATTTTTGATGGGAACAAACAGTCACTCACCTTTTCCCACAGAAACAGGGGCTGTCAATCCCGTTGCAATCCTAATTTTGGATGGTGTTTGCTCTCTTTCCTGATAATGTCATCTTAATGCTCTCCAACGGGCTGCTATTAATCTTGTGCTGCAGATGGATGGGTCATTATGGATGGGGGGAGTGGGGGATCTGCAGCACAGATTGATCAAGCCTGGTACAAAAAAGTGATGTGATTTATGTCCATGTATGGATGTTTCTATAGGCAAACCCAGGCACCCCCACACAACGAGCTGTGTGACACAGAGTGGAGGCATTTAGGGGAAATCTGTATCCAGATCCTGGTGGGAGAAACAGCTTTCCTACAAAGATTGGCTGGAGAAGAGGATGGGCCAGAGCTCCTCCAGCCTGCTCTGGGGAATGGCACTTCCTTGTCCATGGGACACTGCAAAGACTGGTGGGTGTCCCCATGGATCACCCCCATCCCTCTCCTGGAGGTCTTGGTGCCTGGAGAGGCTGCCTAGAACAGAGGCCAGACAGAGTTAAAAGACAAAGGGAGGTATTTATTAAAAAGCTTTCAAAGGGTACACCTTGGGCAGTGATGACACCCATGGAGGACTGTCACAGGTTTTTCTGACAGATAAAATTTGGTCTATTTGCATATAAGTTGTTAATTGTCCAATTACAACTTCAGGTCATGGAGTCCCATTCCCCCAGTCTGCACCCCAATTCACTGTTTACATTTCTCAGGGCCTGAGACAGTGAGGAGTCCTTGGGTTTCAGGCCTAGAGAGGAACTGTTTATGTGGATTAAAATGGGAGAACAGGCTGTGGAGTTGCTGACAGGCTTAGAGTTTTAGAGTTACACACTAAAGCAGTACTGAGCTGAAAAATATAAAAGCTGAAAGTTCAGGCATCAGTCTGGATCCCTTTTCTCTCAGAAACCCCTCAGAAACATCAGGCTTCATTTCCCCTTCCCACACAATGACGGAGATGAGCATCAAACAGCACCTCCCTTCTCAGCCAGCACCCCAGCCCCATGGACACCCCTGGAGCTCACCCCTGTCCCTGTGCCACCCTCCAGGTCCCCTCTGTCTTCAGAACGTCCCAAGCTCAGCCAGAGACTGCAGGACACCCTTGGAGGGGTCATTAAATCAACATTGGAATCCAGGCTCTTTGCCCAGACCCACCTCTGCCCTCCTGCTGCTCCAGGGGTCAGATCCAGCCCAAGATCTTCCTGTGTTTTATTCAGGCTGACAAAGCATCTCCACTTGTTCTACAGCATCACCCCATGAGGTTTAACAGCTGCTGCATCCCCCGTTGCATTGCTGCACCCTGGGACCTGTCCAAGATCCATGGAAGCCAGTGGAAAACTCCCATTGGCATCAATCAATCCAGGATTAAACAGAGGCTGTAAAGCCTGTGATACCTGAGGGATGAAAGATATAAATACAACTCCTTTGCAAAGTTTACATTTTAAAGAAACGCAGTTTTCCACGACCAGTAAGAACCCAGCACTGCTTGTTGTGGTGAAACTCGGGAGCTTGTTCTCCTGATTTCAGGAGACACTGAGCACAGGGGGAAATCTGAGTACAAACCTGGAGGACAGAGAGGAGCACGTGTGCCAAAAGCACCTCAGAACTCAGGCTGAAGGATGCTTCGAGCCAGGAGACTCTCCAGCCCCAATGGCCTTTGAGAGCAATAAAGAAAAGACAAGAAACTCTCATTTTTTGCAGCTTCCTTGAAATAACAGAAGAGGACAAAATGCTGGGTATCCCAAAGTTATTTCTTTGAAATAGGAGCCTTAAAAGGACCAGTTTTACCTAAAGGTGATAAAACAACAGAACTCAAATGGCATCCAGGAGACCAAAAGCACATTACTTGGTGCTAGGAGCCTTACAGGAGAAAAGTTCTGGTTGGCAGCACCAACTTAAAGTGCAGCTTAAAAACCAGGGACTTCAAGGTGGGTTTTTTGTTTCTGTTCTGTTTCATTTAAAAAAAAAAATTTAATTACTTTGCTTTTGAATGCTCTTCAAAAGCTTTCCTTTCTCTATCCAGCAATTCTCACACCATGCTTGTGCAGAGCCCTGGTGGCACCAGACTTGGGAAAAATAAAGTAAATCCACTTTTAATCTCAAGGGCTGAAGGTGTTAGGTTTTGTTTATATCACCACTATTTAATGTTGAATATTTTCAGCCCTTCTGATAACCAGGGTGAGGGTGTATTGATTTCTCCACCTCGTGCTATAAGGTGGCTTGTATTAAAAAAGAGACAACTCAGCTCTTTTCTAGTTCAGAGCCTGACCACGTTTGACTGTTTTTTAAGCAGTGGTGAGCCACCCTTTCTCCCCCAAGAAAATCCTTAAAAATATTCACAGATGAAAACTAAATGCCAGCCTTTCTGCTGAGTTTTGTAACAGTGAAACAATCAAAAGGATTTTTAAGAGAAGCAAATAAACCAGTTTAACTGATTTAACAGGAAACTGAGGTGTCCAATGTGGAATGATACCCAAAGATTTGTGAGGAAATGCATGGTTTTAAAGCTTCTTGAAGAAGTTTGGGAATTTCTGCCTTGCAGAGGGCAGCATCCCCTGCTCACCTGCAAAAACTCTCCAGGGATGAGCTGTGCTGATATTGGAGAGCTCACCTGGATTTTCCCAGCACAATCAACACGGTTGTCGGGTGAGTTTGGCAGGACTTCCTTCCTGCTCCCCCACCGCTGCTTTAAAGGTGGAAGAATGTCCTGTCACAGCAATTTAAATGTTTCCCAGCCCGGCCTTTCCACTCTCCTACCTCAGCAATTTGCAGTTTTAATTTCACGGATGTTTGTAATTACAGCGAGGGGCTCAGTGCAAGCAAAAAGCAAACCAGGAGAGCTTGGCAGCTTCACTTCTTGGCGTGTTCTGTTGAATACTCTGGGATTAATTTCCTCGTGTTTTTCTGTAGGAGAAAAGTACTTAATACAATGAATCTAATTTGGCTATAACCTTCCAGGGCCTCAGACCCAGGTGGCACCTGAGCAGCACATCCTGCAGCAGCAGCAGCTGCTTCATCCACAGATGCTGGAGAGAAAAAACACCCAAAAGCTCAGGGAACCACACGGGCCCTGAGCAGAGCAGACCTTGATGTGAAGGAGCAGCACGGTTTCTCTCCCTCCCCTTAGCTGGGAGCACATTTCTGTCAGAAAACCGAGGTTTGGGAAGCTCAGGAAGAAGGGCTTTGGAAGCGCGCGCGAGCATTTCATCAGAGTCACCTCCTGGCTCAGGAGGAATTCATCACGAGAGCAGGATTTATAGGAGAGCTGGGTAAAACCTCGGAGAAAGAAAACAAAATCTAATTAAGCCTCCTGTTAAGGCCGTGGTTTAGCAATTTTTGCTCAAATTCAGCACCTCAGGACATCACCCAGCTTTGGCTCGCCCTGCCTGGGCAGGATGCTCTGTCCCCCTCTGGCACTGCCTTTATTCCCCCCCAGCCAGAGCCTCCCCAGCTCCCATTCTCCTCTGACATTTCCCTTCCCCTCAGCTCCCCCAGCAGGTTCCAGCCTCGCCAGCTGCAGCAACTGATGGCTGGCAGAGTTTTTCTTCCAGCAGAAAATGAGCAGTGCCCACGGGTCACCTCTGCCTGTGGCTGCTCTCCGGATTGTTCCCAACCGAGGGGAGCCCACAGCCCATTGTCACCCCCGAGCCACGGCTGGTGACACTTCAAAAAACCACTCCTGCTTTCTTTTCAGCGTTTTAAAGAGGGATTGTCAACAGTAAGGAAAGAAAAAAGGGGCTAAAAATACTGTAATAAACCCAAAATGCAGGGAGGAATTGCAGATGGTGAGAGACAAGGGCACAGGCTGCTGCTCCCCTCCATCAGCTTTATTTTTATACCAAGGCTACACCGAAATTTCCTGCTCATAATTCTTCACCTGCAGATGTCGAATGAGCAGCTTGTTGTGAAACTCAGTAGCTGAGACGTTGGTAGCACGGGTTAATTGTAATTGGGTACATAAATCCCAGCCTGCATTACTGTCCCTTGGAATCACGTTCTCGACGCAAATATTTGTTCTCATGAATTCGAAATGATCTCACCATTTATATTTTTCACATATTTGTTGTTTTCTGGCAATACTCCTGAGCTGATTTGCAGGGCTGTTGGAGATGTTGAAGACCAGAGTGGGGCACCTTTAGACCCAAAATGCTCAGTCTCAGCACCTGAATAACCAAACTTCTCTGTCCTTGATCCTGGTGCTCTGGTTTTCAGAGTAACTTTTTAATCAGCACAATCCTGTCTATTACAAGGATTCCCATTTTAAATTAGCCTCCTTATTAACATAAAAAAGTAAATAAAATGCGAAATGCTCAGCTGTCCCTGGGTTCTCCCAAATCAAAAGACAATAAAAGCCCATTTACATTCCTATGCCATACTTCATTTTTTTTTTTTAATCCCCCTTTCATTTTTATGACACAAACCCAGCAATCAGGTATTAGTGCTGCTGTTGAACTTTACAGAGGATGAAATGCCAGCTGATAAAAAATCCTGGTTGCTGCAGGGACACACCCCTGCTCTTCCAGAGGGTCACTGCTCTCCTTGTGTTAACAAGGAGCAAGTCTGGAGATGTCTCGTTTTGATCATTTGCTTTTAAAAGGGAAGAAGAAAGACAACCTCACAAATTCCAACAAGTTCATGACACACACACACACACATCTTTACAGGAACTAATTATCTGATATTGCAGTCACTGTCCCTCAAAGCAAGAGAGGAGACACAAACGATTCAGAGCCAGCTTTGTTTTGGGGCTGCTGCTCACAAAACAACCAATTCCCTCCTTCCAACCAGGGAATAACCACGGGAAAAACAGCTGCTGTCTGATGTGAAGGAACCCAGCTGAAGCTGCCCCTTCCTGTGTTTCCCTGCAGCACATCTCCTGCTCTGAAGGACACAGGTGAGTTTGGATCAGAAGCTCTGACTTGCAGCGCAGCATTCGTGATGAACCAGGGCATTGGAGACCTCGGGATTCAGCTCCCATGGGACAGCTCCTGCTCAGTGCTGGGGGAGGAGGACAACAGACCAGGACACGGCCTGAAGGGCCAAACTCTCTGAGGGAACCTGTGCTCAGCCAGCCTGAGGCTGATCTGCCCCCTCTTGCATGGATGTGAACTAAACCCACGCAGGGATCCGTGCTGGGCTCACAGCAGCGGAGGTGAGGGTGGCAGGAGGAACTTTTGAGGTTTCCCTGCAATTTTGGGTGACAGCTGGAAGGGGACCCTCTCTCCTGCCTCACCCCCTCCCTGCCAGCATCTGCCACCTCCAGGGCTCAGCTCTGGGTGTCCTGGCACGGAGCAAGGAGCGAGGGATTCCAGGCAGATGCTGGTGGAGAGTCCAGGCACAGGGGTGTGAAGGGGCCCAGTCCTGCACTGCCCTCGTGCAAACCCTCCATGACAGGGGACTTTTGGATGGTTTTGTCACATCTTTGGAATTTGCAGCTCTGGAGACACCAGAACAAGCTGTGGAGGCAAGACTCAGGATGGGGATCCTGCCACACACCAGAACCCCCAGTCCTGCTCACCCCAGCCAGGGCCGCAGCCCCACAGCACAACACAGAGCCCAGAGGCTGCCACTGAGAGACAAATATCCTCATATTTAAGCAGCATTTCCACCTTGAAAAGCAATTTGCAAACCCACAGAGCGATTCTGACAAGCCTCACTGAAACCACGTTCTGAGTTTGCAAGAAAGATGCTTTTACCCACCTGCCAGCCCTGGGATTCATCATCATCATCAGGCCTTCAAAGTGCTCCACAAGGCAACCGAGCTCTCACATTTGCACAATTCCAGCAGTGAAACCTGCGAGCCTTCAGGGGGCTTAGCCAAGGATGTAAATTTGGGGTTGAAGAAGCTGCAGGAGCCCTGTCAGGTACCCAGAGCCCAAGAGCTGTTGGTGTGGCCAGGGCTGCTGCACTGCTGATGGGATTCCACTCACTCTTAACATTTAAAGCTGTTAGGAGAGGCCGAAGAGAAAAGGGAAACATTTCCCACGTGTTCTTTGAGCCCTTCTCCAAAAGGTTCAGCTTTGAAATGGGACCACAGCAACAGAACTCACTCTCTTACTGCATTCCTGGGGAAATGCTTCCCTGTGGATTCCTCTGGCTGCTGCACAGCACCAATTAACCCAGGGCATAATTAAAAAAATGTATTTGTTTCTGAGCACACGTTAAAAACTTTGGGAAAAGGCAACAAATATACAAGAAAGGAAAGAGAACTAAAAGGCTTTGGTTAGAAAATTAAAGTTGTTTGCCATGGCTTGATGGCTTAATCAGTCGATCAATATTGTTCACAGGGCAGGCAGGGAGGGAGCCATGAGCTGTGATGAAAAATGCATGAGGGGACAAGGGAGACCTGGGAGTAGAAAATTAAAAAGTCAGCCTGTTACATTTGTCCAATATTGGCAGAGAAATTAAAGCAGTTTGGGGAGGGGTGCGGGGAGGGGAAGGGGAGCGGCTGCGAATCTGCTGCGGGTTCCCTTCACCACAGAAACGTGGACATTAATTAAGTTGCTTTCTTAGCAAAAAGATGGATTTTGTAACCTTTAGCACTCGCCAGCACCACGAGCACAGCGGGAGGGGGTTGCACAGGGAAAGTAGAAGGGATTTCTTGCCAGAGCAGCAGGCTGGGCTCAGGGAGGGGGACACGGAGTGCCCAGGGCCAGGGGCTGCGCCTGTCCTGCAGGAGGGGAGCTGCATGGATCCTGCACAGGAACAACCACGCTGGGATGATTCAGCTCTGTCACAGCCAGAGCCACCACTGCAGCTCTGGTTTCTGCATGTGCATCACTTTCCTTTTCTTTCTCTGCTCAATTTGGCCACTCCTGATTCTGCTGGCCTTGCAGAAATGAGGAGAAGGACAAGTGCAGGCCTGGAAGATGCTCTGGAACAGGTGAGAGCCAACCACTCCTTGTGGATCATGGTCCTTGGTGTTTGCCTTAGAGATTGGGACTGCTTTAATACCTGCAAAAAACTCCAGTGGTAAAGAGCAAAGTCACTCATTCTTCAACTAAACTGCTTTTGGTCACCCATCCTTTCTAAGGGTGACAAAAATAATTATCCAAAGCTGAGAAAAAACACAGAAATTCTGTAGCTGTGAGGATGGCTCTGTGCTCAGGAGGGACCTCCCAGTTTCCAGCCCTCACTCTCAGAGCAGGCTCTGCTTTCCTTGGAAATCCACATCCCAGGGATAACCAGGCACTGCCACCAGGCTCTGGACTGCCAGGACAACGAGCAGGGACAGGCACAGACTGAATCCAAACTGCTGCAGCTGCTGAGCTGAGTTTCACTGCCCCTGATGAGAATATTCCACCCTGCTGCCCTCCGAGGCTTGCAGGGACAGAGCTCCAGGAGAGGATCCTGATCCCCTCCTGATCCTGATCCCCTGCTGCAGCTCAGGGGGAAGGGACGTGACCAAGGGGTTTGTGTTGCACTTCAGTAAGACAAATTATTTTTGTACTGAGGTACTTAGAATGAATTGTGTGACTCTCCATCAGACTCCCCAGTTACAGGTTTGAAATTTCAGGCTCAATTAACAGACTTGGACAATGCTGTTTTCTGCAACTAATTATCGCCAAATGCCAAGACATGATTCCACACACTTTTGTGAACCTCAGGATTTGCTTTCTACACCATTATTTAAGCATAAACAGAAGGGAGCAGCCAGCAGTGCCTAAAGCAGGTTGGATATCATATTATGACCTTTATAGTAACAAAAAAAAAATGCTTATGCTATCAGAAAGCCAGGCCTTCTAATTAGCACAGGAACAGGATGGAGAGTGGGGCTGATTATTTCCAAGGCTCGGGCTCATCCAAGATGCAAACATTGTTCTGTCTTGGCTGATCTTTGGACTGAGAAGGCTGCTTGGGTCAAATAACAGCACAAAAAGTTTTCATTAGGTAATTCAACTGCTGCTGGGTTTGAAATGGCCATTATCCCACTGCTATGGTAATTCTTCTGTTTGGTGACTGGGAATGTTATTATTAATGTGGAAAAAAAATAGATCTCATTAACATCCTCAAACACACACTCTCATCTTTCACACACAATGCTGTGCCTCCACAGTCATAAAAATGCATTTTCTTTCAATTTCTCTCTCCTTCCAACGAGCCAGTCCTGCAACAGAAGCTTGTCCAAAGGCAGAAGGAACCTCAAAAATGACTCTGCAGCACTGTCAATTTATTTGACAATTAATGGAGGGACAAGGGTCCTCAAGAGCTCCCCTTCCCAGCTCCCAAATCAGCTGATTACTGAAGCCTTGGTGGTTTGTAGCAGCAAAAGGTGGGAATGAGAGTGGAATTAATCAAATTGGCTGTCAGGGGGTGACACAGGAGGTGTGGAGTCAGCAAAATACCAGAGGAGAGACTTCACCCACAACACCCCTGGGCTGGGACAGGACCAGGGACCTTTCCATGTGCCTGGGGAAAGGGAAACCAGGCAAGGCTCATAGGACGGAACTCTCCCATCCCTCCCAAGCTCAGGGATTGCTGGGAGGGATCCTGCTTTTCTCCAGCGTGTTCCATGTACATTTTAAATCATTTAGGAAACACGCTGGGTATCTGTGCTGCAGAAACTCTGCTTTAGGGCTGAATTATTTCAGTTGTAGAACACGACTGTCACTGCTCATCACACGTTTTCTAACCACTTAATACATGCAGATTTTGTTAACATTTCTCATTACAATTTCAGTAAAGAGAAACATCTGTTTCCCCCCCGCCTCAGAAAGTTACACTGCATCTTCCAAGCTGCCACATGCCTTTGAAATTCTGTGTTTAATCAACTCCATAATCTGCTCTTGCACAAAAATACCCAGCACTCAGATAAGCAGCCTTGCAACAATTCCCCCCACCAACATTTCAGCCTGTTTAAATGTTTCCAATTTTCCTAAAGAAAAGAGCAGCACTGAAAAATCCACACCAAACCCAAAGGTTTTGCAGACCAAACAACGAAACAGCACAAATTTTGAGAATACAAAATTTATTTCAAGCTTATAAAAGTCCTCAGCATTGCAAATTCTGTCACAAAACGCAAACTGTACAGTGGATATTTCCATTAAATTTTGGAGTTATGGTAATTACTGCCAGACCTTCCCAGGCAGATCACTTCAGATCACACAAAGCTTCTCCTCCAAGATGCATCAGTCTCACATGTGCCTCACAGCCGGCTGCTCCAGAGTCAAATGTTTCAGGACAACCTCACTGCCTAGGACAGGGAGGTTCAGGGTGGAGCCATCAGCTGTCCCAGAGCCCCCAGTGCTGACTCCCCTGGGCTCCTACTGCCTGCAGGTGTCGTGGAAAGCCTCCAGGGTTCGGAAGTCCCTCCATGTGGGTGGCAGGCCATCCTGCAGGAACTTCCCACAGCGCTGGCACGGAGCCTGGAACAGCTTTATGTAACTCCTTAACCAGGTCTAAAAGGAAAAGGGAGAGAAATTAAAGAAAACTGGATGGGGATGTTCCACTTTGTCATTACTCTTGTCCAACAGGAGCAGCAAGGACAGAGGATGTGCTTTGGCCAGGCCCCAGTGAGGTGCAGGGTGATTTTACAAACACAAGCACACTGAAGATTACAAGGCCATTATAGAGCTGAATTCCCACCTTATTAATCATCTCTTTCTTTTTTAGTCACTTAAGCAAATTTGTTAATAGAAATTCCTGCCCTGTGAGCAGGAGGCATTTGCAGAACTGTGAGGGGAGGCGAGTGCTGCAACGCCTCAGGTTTTTACTGGGATAGAATTGTTCCTCCTGGCGGTGCCTTCTCCAGCTGAGCACTGGTTTGTCTCTTGCCATGACCATCTATCAGCCCCTGCTGCACTCCCACTGCAGGCTGGGCTCTCCAGAGCTGAAGACAGAAGGACTCCCACATCCAGCTAATGAACTTCCTCTCTAATGCGATTTCAGGATCAATACTCACTGGTCATAAAAATACTGAGCCATTTTAAACCTGATTACACTGATGACTACATATATATAAAATAAATAAAAGGCCAGTAGTGCTGAACAACAGAGGGTCAGTTCAGATGTTCCTTCACAAAGTTCCTGCCTCTGAAATGGGTTGTTGCCATCGTCACACGCAGCAATGAGCATTGCATAACCCAATTCCCCACTCAAGGAGATACACAAGTAAAAAAGCCCTAGACCAGCAGATTTATACTGTGAAGGATGCACATGAATCTTGTCATTTAAAGTCCTACCGAATTACATCGATAAGAGAAAATTGTTCTCTAAAGAAGAGGTCAGCTGAGTTTATTGAAACAAATCCTTCCATCTTCATCAGAGTCTTCTCTATAGCAACCAAACCTTGGGCTGTCAATAACTCTCCTCCAGAAGAACTAGATCTTGTCTGGGTTGAGCAGTAAATGTGGGGACAAGGGTAACACAACTCTACAAGTAAATTGCTGTTATTTACTTCAGCTTGGATGGGCTTTGCTTGCACTGTCGAGAAATCGAATTTTCTGAGCCATAATACAAAAATAGGTAAATGAAGTTAAATTGGGCACTTGAGACGTGTGTCAACAGAAAAGAAAGGAATAGGCTCTTCATTCCCATCAGAAAATTAGGGCTCCAGAAGATCCTGTCATGTGGACTGCACAAGTGACAGCTGAAAGGCCCAACATATTGACACTTGTGCTGGTTTTGCTTTGTTGGAAGCTTTGGTGTTTTCTCTGATCAATACAGCAGGGCTTTGGCTCACACAAAGCACTTGTTCTACTCAACATTCATTTTCAGGACCATGTTGAACATGGATCTGACCAGTAATGGTTGCTTTCACCTTTCAAAACCTATTATTTTAAGATGCACTTTGCAAACCTCTCATCTTAGTGGCCTTTTTATTAAATAACCAATCCAGCACAGCAGGAAGGAGAGCCTGACTGCTCTGACATTACAACTGGAAATTAAGGATGTAAGACAACTGGTGCTAGACACTCCTAAAGACAGTGAATGGCAAAACTAGATTTATGTTTCCCAAAGTCTCAGCTGCATTGCTCCAGGTGAAGGGGCAACATAAAGGAAGGAAGGAAGGGGAGGAAAAAGCCTGAATTGTAAAGAAAATCTCTCCCCAAATCCTCCTCTGACTGTAGCAGAGAGAACAGCAAGAGCCTCCACTGCCAAAATTCATCCTGGTAGAAGGAATTCTGAATCTTAATTCCTTGTATTCACCCTCTGATTAACACGGCTGCGTCTTATGCAAGTTTATTTCACAAACAGGATTCTAAATACAAAAAGAATTAAAGGGGATAAACTTAAATCTGTACATCAAGGTAGAATTGCACTGGATTAAATTTATTCAGTAAGAGAAGATCTGAATACTCCTGTATTTCCTTGCTTCTCCAAACAGCTGCTGCTGCACAGGAACAAAGTTTGGATACAAAATGGAACCTTCTGTAAATAATGCCCATCACTTCCCATACTGGGCAAGCTCCTCAGCTGGGTTACTAATACTGGGAATTTCAATTTTCTCTTACCAGGGAACTGCCAGTGGAGCAGATTTTGTACATCCAGGGCAGGGCCAAGGACAGAGCTTGGTTGAGGAAGTTTTTCCTCCTGTTCTGCCAGATGACCCACACCTTTGCAGACAGGAATCACCAGGCCAATACTGAGACCTGGACAGAAGAGCCATTCCCAGCTCAGTTTTCCAAAAGCAATTCCCCCAGGGAAATGGGGATGGGCTCTTCATCCCTGTCCAGGTAGGAGACACAAAGAATCAGAGTCTCCAGCTTGTTTGAACTGGGGAAATTCCAACTGCACCAGAACTGCCTGGTATCAATCACTGCAAACACACTCAGACTGGGCTGGAAAAAGGTGTTTTCCAACACACTTACCATGAAAGACCTGACCACCACATCTGGCATCTGGGGCAGCTGGTAGTGCAGCAGGGCAGTGGTTGCATGATCTGTCACCTGCACCAGACCAAAGGAGAAAGAAAATACCTTTATTCACTGCCCATTTCACACAGAGCAGTGTTAGCCTGCAGGAAAACTGTGAATTCCACGGGGAGGTAGCAAACCAGGGGGTACAAGGATTACTCAGCTTCATTTCCTCTGACATCAGGAATCAATTAATATGATTATGGTTTATAAATACTTGCATTACTAAAAGATTTCTGATAAAAAGCTTTTTAATTTCCCAGACAGAGCCATAACAAGATCACACATCTGGGAATTGCACATGCACACAATACATATAAAATGTGTATTTATAATCAAGAATAATTAAAGAAAAGTCAGGAAAACTAACCAATGCTGACAGATTTTTAATTTTTAAAAAAATAAGTACAGTTTTTCAAATTATTCTGGAAGGGGCAGTTTCTGACAGTTATGATACAATTTTCTAGCAGTTTTCAGCCTGTCAGCTGTTATCAGCACAGTCAACAGCTTACTGCTTCTTAGAAATTCCATGCTGAATGCAAGAAATTATTGGAAAAACTCTTTATGCTGGACAATAAAGAATTCAAAACAACAACACAACCACAAGAGCTCTTTCACAGATTTCAACTCATGAATCTCAATGGTCCTCATCGGTAATGTCAAAGCTTCCAACAAAACACATGACTTTACAGAGAGTGATTTAATTGTGTTTTCTAGTTCTGGCATGGGGAAATGGAACTCTTCTCAGGGCCAGTCTACAAACTACAGCAAATTTTGAGTAAGAGGAAGTGAGAACTGAAATTCCCACTGCTATTCCCAGCTAGCTCCAGTTGCTCCCCATTTGCAGTTAAGTCCAATTCAGCAATGGGAATTGCAGCTCTCCAAGTTTTACTGGAGACAAGAGAGGCTCGTGCTTGAAGCTATTCAGGGAGGTGGTTTTGCCAAAGATACATTCCTGAATAAATCCATGTATAGCCAGGCTCTCATTCACACCATACAAACTTCCTCCATCACATCAGCCTGTCTGAATCCAGTTCTGAGTTTTCCTGCTATTTCAGACCCAGGATCTGCTCCCCATCATTCTCACACACCCAGCTCCCTCAGCGTGAGCAGGGACTCACATGGGATTCTGACATTTGGAAGGAAAAACTTTCAGGACTTTGCACATTCTGGTGAGTTTGCAAAAATATTCACAAAAAGGACCTCGGCCTGTTTTAGCCATTTCTATGTTACCATGTAAAAATAAGGATGAGAAATAATGTGATGAACTGTGCATTAATAGCACAGCAGAACTCAAACCAGCCATTTCTTCCAAACACATCTCATGCAGTGCTCAGAAGCCCCACCAGCTATCTGAATTTTTTTTTTTTTGAGATAGTGCTTTTATAGGATAGTAGCAGACATGTCAAAGAATAGGAAGTTCTGAAGATATTTATGAGCAGCCGTTCTCCTTCTGCTGTATTTCTACTTCTAACAAACTGTGGTTTGTTTTTTTTCCTCCTGAACAACAAAGTTGTTTTCTCTTGGCAGGGAAGGAAGTTGCTTAAAAAATACTGCTATTAACAAATTTAAATTGACTGGCCACTTTGGCAAAGTTGCCCATATGCTGTTGCTATTGTAATGTAAAGATAATGAGATTCCTTGGGGAGATGAAAGCCATCCCAGCATTGCTGGAACACTAATAATGCCTTCTGCACTGAAAAGAAGGCAATTTCTACCCTTAGCAAGAGCTGATGGCAAAAAAAAGATCAAAGTGGGTGTCAAATTTGAGGAAGAAAAGTAAAGGAATGACTCCCCACCCCTTCCCAAGCCAGCAAAGAACATGATGTCAAACAGAAAAGAGCTGGGCCATGGATAAACTGCCCAGGGCATGGGGGTGAGGGGGAATTTAATCCCCCCAAGATAACAGACTGAGAGAAAACACAAACTGACCAAGATTAAAAACGAGAGGAAAAATGAAAAAAAGAGGAGGGAGAAAAGAAAAAAAAAATCCCAAAAGATCAATACCCAGCTTTCCTAACGGCAATACAATTTCACACCAAAGCAAAGCAAAACCAACTGTGGATGTGCCAGCTCACTTAAGGGACACACTTTTTCTTCCAGCCAAGCTGGAATCAGAAACTAATTTATTCTGGGTGCAGGATGATATTTTGTACATCTCAGGGTTTTATTTTATTAACTCCACTTTTATCGTTGTGCCTTACCTGCTGCTATCTAAGTTATCAGTCACTTTCTAATTTCTCTACTTTTTTTTTGGTAGGGAAACATATTCAGGGGAGCACACATCGACTGGGATAGCTCTGCTCTGGACCTTGAAATGGATTTTCAAGAGATCTTGCAGAAGAGCTCAATATTTCACAATTCATCTATTGAAAAGCACTTGTGTTTCCTGTCTAAAAAAAGGGAAAAACAAGGCAATCTCCTGCAGCAAAATTCTGCTAAATAAAATAGCCATTGTTTAATTAAGCACTTGGAGGCTGAGGAAAAGAGACTTCAGTGACATGGAAAAAACAAATTTGGCAAAAAGTCTCCATTTTTCACAAGAAGAGTTGTAATGCATTGGAACAGTAGTGAGTTTTCCAAAGGTGACACATCCAAAAATGGCTTTATTGGGCTTTGATGACAGTGGTTAGTCATACAGCATTCCCAAGCTGGAAAATCCATGAAAAGAAATTAAATTATACAATTTACAGGGGGAGAAGGCTGAGCAAGTGCCTCCTGTAACAGGGATAAGCAGCACAAAAGCAAAGACCTAAGGCACAGCTTTGCTCCACCACAGACCAGGTGAATGCAGCTACACCTGGCCTAATAAAAACCATCCCATGACTGAATTATAGAAGCTCTCCCTGTCCCCATGTATTCATCTCACTGCCAGGAAATATCCCTCTCAGAAGTAAGTGCAGAACTTCCTTTAAGAGCCACAACTTTCCCTGCCACTTACTGGTTTATCCCCTCAAGCATGGCACTGACAACTCCATCTAATATAAAGGGATTCTTTAAATCCCCTGGAAGGTTTTAAACTTTTTTTTTTTACCAAACCCTTGTAAGTTCATGGCTGTAACAGTAGCCTGTAGCAATGAGCTGTGAAGGCTGATCACAGCACTGAGGGAAAGAAAAAAAAGGAAGTTGTTTTATTAGTGTTTAGATCTTTTATAGCGTGGAAAACCGCACGAATACCTTTGTTCATTTCCAAGGATTCCCATTACTCAATCTTCTCTCCAGGAACACATCTTAGTCTCTCTGGAGGGAATGTGGAGCACAGAATGTGGTGCCTGAGAGGTGCTGGGAAGGGTGATGGATGGAACAGGCACTGAGGAACTCACAGAAATCTTTACACACCTTTCCTCACTCCCAGTTCAGGAAAACCACACTCCTCTGAAACACAGGATTTACCCGTTCTTTTCAGAGCTCACAGAGAGTTTAGCTATTATTTTGCTTGTTCTGCTTATTTGGACTGGGTCACAGCGGTTTTGTTTCACTCAAGGAGGTCTCTGAGGAGAGCCAGGGGCTGATCCTGCCCAGGAGCAGCCGTGCAGGTGACCCTGGAGCAGCCCAGCTCCTCTCCTTGAGCAGCAGCAGCAGCAGAGCCCACGCTTTGTCTCATGCATGCATTCATCCTGCATGTGATCTCACTCTGAGATTATTGACAAGAATACATCTTCATACATTACAATACTTATGTGCCCTTGTGGTGGTGAAAATGCCAGCACTTTGGGACCACACAGCTCACAAACAGCTTCTCCACGTTCTGGTGAAAATCTGCCTGGGGGAGAAGCAGATCAAGCAAAATCACAACCAGTGTGTGGCACTGCTAGAACTGGTGAGACTGTTTAGGTGAAAATAAGGATGGGTCTCCGAGATCAGAATGAAATATATGGGTTTAAAGCCTCTGAATATGATTTAAACAGCCAACCTCCTCATAGTACTCAGCAACACCAGCTATGCTGCTCTTAACTGAGCAGCTGTTTGACACCATCTCCCAGTTTGATCCTCTCACAGCAGCTCCAAAATTCTTTTCTCTCTTCTTTGAATGCAAAGTTATGAACATTGTACCATTCTTTACAATTAGAATTTTGAACCCTCTGGAATTATGCAGCCTTCATGTATACCAGGATTTAAGCCTCAAAATCCTTCCCGATTTCCTGTTTTATTCCTCCTCTTGCTTTAGTGGATCAAGAGGCAGGAAGTGTTAAAATTAGGAGGTTTAAGATGAAAACATTTGCTGCTCCTGTGGAGTTTAAATGTCACACCAACATGGAAGCCTGAAAAACCTTTTCTTTGCTCCTTGTGCTTCTGCCCTTTCAGCAGTCCCCTCTCTTATTTCCCAGCTCCATTCTCTGGATCTAACCCTGCTGGTGCATTCAGTGCCTGTAAGGTTTGTTCACCCCAGGACCAGAAGTCTCCAGGGAACTAGGAAAATGACTGTACACTGGAACAGTAATGGGCCCTCCAGGAGCTGGCCCCCATCAAATCACACACACCCAGCTCCCCTGCCTAATAAGAAGGAGAGAGAAAAGCCTTGCTGACACAGCCAACGTTTGCAAACAAAAAGTCAGGACAAATTTAGCTTGGTTTGACAGGGTTGGATTGAAGATCAGAGGTCGCTGGTCCTTAACCTAGAAATTCGTGCTGCAACCCTGTGAGGATCTGACAGGACTGCAGCTCCCCCAGGCAGGGATCTGGGGAGCTCCAGATGTTGCTGTGTTATCATTAAAGACAGATTTTGGGAACTTTGGTTGGGGTTTTAAAGAGGAACAGCCCTGTCCTTCTGTACATTTAAAGACAGCAGAAAGGGCTGCCCAGCCTCCTCCATGGGGGCAGCAGTTACTCATCCCTGTTTTTCCTTCTTCCACATTGCCATGCTGGTGACTGCCATGAGAAACACATTTCAAGAACATTCAGATGTGCTCTGACACATTTACTCATGATTTTTTAGTGGCATGAAAACATTTGTTCAGAAAATCCTGCAGTACAGATCCTACCCTGCTAACAGAGTGTAATAGTTTCTGTAACACTATTTTATCTATTTCATTTTGCTACTCCTAAATCACCACTCCTGGGTATTGCAAATAGACACAAGTGCAGCTTTAGAGAATAAAGAGGAAATCAAACCAAGACTGCACCACGGAGAATTTACTATGCTGAACCACAGCACTTTCTATCACCTGTTTGAAAACCTGACGTGGGTCCCAGCCTTAACTTCTTCAACTATCAGCTCAATCCACACCACCTATTGATTAGAAGCTGCCGTCACCTTGCATTTTTATCACATTTCTCAGGCAAGAATCTGAGAGCTCTATGCAACCAATTCAGTGAGAGCCCCTGTGAAGTCAGCAAATATTACCCCAGCCTGAGGGATGAGAAACTCAGCCAAAGAGAGGTGAAGGTGTCCAAGGTAACACAGTGACAGAGCCAGCAACAACATCTATAAAACCACCATAAAAACCCCCCACAGACAGTTGTTCAGCTGGTTACAAAACACCCTTTCCCTCAAGTCTTTCTCAGTTGGTTTTTATTTTTTGGTTAATATTATTAATTTGGTATTTATCAAGAGAAAACTGGACAAAATGAACTTAGGAAGAGAACAAAGATTCTCATTTATCCATACTGCAGCCAGAGAGGCAGCAGGAAGAGGGGTATTTTATGTTTTCTCACTTATCTCTTCCAGCTTCTGCTCTAAAGCATCACCTGGACATGAAGGGAAATTTATTACACTTATTTATGCACCCTGAGTCCTTAACATGGACATCTAAGCAAACTGGACATTTACTGAACTCTGTTATCTTGCTACAAACAATTATATCATCAAAACCTGATTATTTATTATAATTTAACACAAATTTCAGCAATATGACTATCCTTTCAAGTTATTCTAAACCAAAACATGCAGGAGGAGAATTTTATGCCCAAATGAGTGTACAATCAAACACACACATTGGGAAATTGAGATGATGCAGGTCATTCAAGAACCTTACATTTATTCCACTGCAAAAAATCACTTTAAAGCAGGCTGATAAACAAATGCTGTTTTACTTCCTGCTCTATTACCCTACTTGATGCTAAAATAGAAAGAATATTTAAACCACTAATCTCCGGGGTAAAGAATCAACTGCAGCAGAAATTCACTTTAATGCCAGGCAGAGAAGGGAGAGCAACCAAGCTCCCCAAAAGCTGTCCTTTGATCTGCAGCAGGGAAATAACCCAGGTCAACATCCTCCCCTCCTGACTGCCTCTGAAATCTTGGAAGGGAGCTGCACAAGCACAGCCAAGATGCCAGAGTTTTGACCCCTGTTTTTAAGCCCTTTCGAGTCCCTGACCCCCATTTGCTTCACAAACTCCAAAGGAGGATGAAAGGAGCCAGAGCAGCAGCTGGAGGCTCCAGCTCCTTCAGCTGGGGCTTGAGGGTAGGGAAACTGGAATTTAAACTTGGATCAATCTGAACTTACAGCATTCTGACAAGAGGCCTTCAAAGAGAAATCTTCCCTTCCTTGAAAATAGCAAGATATAGATCTTTCTAAAATACACTTTAACCTTCTTAGCAGTTTTATTTTTATTGCTGCCATTCTCTCATCAGGCTGCTCTTACTTTATGGCATAACATTCATTCCAGTAAGTCCCTCCTCTTGCTTACACCATCATGGGAGGAAGGGCAGGCAAAAATAATGTATTGGAAAATATTTCCAAACTCATTTTCAAAAAGGGGTTCCACTGGTTTATTAAACTCAAGCTTACAGGAATGTGAGGCAACCAACCCCAAAGAAAATAACAAAGCAAGATCCAAATGAACTTGAAACAGTCCTTTCTCCCCAAAAAGATTTAAACTGAAGAAGGGAATCCTCGAAGATTTCTCATGAAATTTTAAGTCTAGTGTAGTATAATCTCTGATTTCCTATTCCAAACCATGGACTGGAACTGCGATGGGAAATAAATCCAAATTAAATAACACTAGAAGTGATCTTCTTTTCTACTCACAGTTTTCCATCATTACAGATTATTGTTTGCTATTTGCAAGTTGTGATGACAAAGAATAAATTCTGAATTATTTAACGTAAGAGCCCAGATATTTAAAATCAATTCCACATATGTGCCTTAGGCACAGAGAATGATGAGAGACTTACCTTCTGAAAAACTTGATAGTTGGATTTAGACCATATGTCAAGCTACAGTAGGGAAAAAAAAAAAGTTATATATTACTACAGATAAAGAAGCAGCTTTGGAGAGAAAATGGATCAACAAAGATGCATCTCTGAGTTCACTCTTTTGACCCCTTGCCCTCACCTGTTGCAATCCAAGAAAGGGAATTAATAACATAAGATTTCCTTTGTATTGCAATGAAGAATGAACACAGTTCAGCAGAGTTTCAATAAAAAATTATACATACAAGACCTGTTGAATTAATGAGTTCTCTTTAAAAAAGCAAAATCTTCATTTGTATGGGGTTGTGGCTGATCTATGCAAATATTCATCAGCTTGAGTGTGTTTCTAAAATGAGGGCATTTTTATTAAGTTTATGCTTGTCTTGTGTTGAATAAGTGATTCAGTTACCAACGACACAAAGAGTGTTTAGCTGAATTAAGCCAAAGCTTTGGGTCTACTGGGGCTAAATAAAACATCCCTCAGGAAACTGCATTTACATTTGCAGACAAAAATCACACTAAGAGAGATTTAAGGTTGTAGATAACTGCATACATCCATGACTTAAATGTGTGCTCAGCTACACACAAACTAAAAGTACAAAAAAATTTAAGATTTATTTAAGATTTATTAGCCCAGTGGCTCTGGTGTTTAACAATTCCTACTGACATGTTAATGCTCTCTTAGCCAGCCCTGTGGAACATCTCAGACTCTGTCAAGGAAAAGCAGCAGGGAAAAACAAGAGGAGCTTCCATCAATCCCAGACTTGCAAATCACTTTTTTACCAACAGATCCCAGTGTACTCAACAATTCTGTATGCACAGAACTTGTCATGGGAAAGGTGTTTGATAAAGCATTAATCTCAGGAATCTTAGTCTAGACAGAAGAACTTCTGAGTGAATTTATGAAGCAGGGTTAGCTCCTCTAGTGCCCGATACCATGGTTGGACACACGTGTTCTCACAAGGGGGGTTCTCTCTTTTTCTGGTACAACTGATTATTTCAGTTCTGCCTTAGGTGCCCATACTTTCTAACTGACAGTACAAGATTCTCCAAAGGCACAAAAAGAGGCTGAGATGAAGGAAGTCATATGAAGTGAGTAAAACACATTAGAGGGAGGTGAGGGAAGCGAGGGGGAAGGATGCTGAGTCCAAGTGATTAATTCACCATGCTAAAAATGGTCAGAATGCTAAAAGCTCTCACTCTTTTAAGAGCAGCAGTGTGAAGTGGCCCATGTCCAAATCCTGCCCAGCAGTGACTCCTGAGTCCCCAGTGCTCAGAGTGGACAGGACGTGATGCTAAGACTTCCAAAGCTGCTCCAGGATCGATGTTTCACGGCTCAGCACCGCTGACCTTGCTGTGAGACAAAAGGCAGCTGATGTCTCAATGCCTTCTGCAGGCTGGATGGAGACAGGAGCACCCTGAGGCACCTGCCTGCAAACCCTGTAACATTTCCTGGCTCTTGGGGTGAGATCAAGAACCTCTGTGAACACCAGCACCCAGGGTGCAGCCCAGACCTTGACCCAGGCTTGATTTATTATCCCTCCTGTGCCTGCTGGGAAGGCAGCACTGCACTTCCAGATTAGAAAAGCCTACACATGAAAACAACAAAAAAAAAATTAATGTGTATTTTAACATCCCCCCCCCCGTTTTAATGTAATTTACAGCTTTTCTTCGACTGCAGAGTTGCTGTAATTGGAATGTATAGATGGTTTGCTAATCTCCAGTGATCAAACTAAGTATGTGATCCTCTCTAGTTAGGCTCAAAAAAAAAGTCCACTTCAGATGCTGCTTTAAGATGAGTCCAACAGGTTCTGAATGTTCATTAGCTGGCATGGAGATGGGACAGCTGAAAAAGTAATGAATGCCTGTCTTACAGACGTGATGTTATCCATGTTAAAAAAGGAAGAAAAAAAAAGCAAGCAAGAAAAAGCCACTAGCCCCTGCTCCATGCATACATCCTAAATGAGTGCCCACCTTTCCCTCCTGAAATTGAGGATTAAGGCAGAGGCAGATTAAAGAATGCATCGTTATAGGTCTATTATTCTTCAACTTTTCACTTTCAATCAAGACACACATTTGTAACTAAAAAACTGCTGAAAGCACAATTTCAGGGCATCCTCTGCATGTGAATTAAACAGGGGCTTTCTCTCCCCAGTGCCCCTCTCCCCAGCCAGCCCCAGCAGCTGGAACAAGAGGCCGTTTTCTGAAGGTCGCAGAGCGATTTCAAAGGCGATAACAAACCAGAATGTTCCCTGCATCCCATATCAAACAGGTCCGGTGCCAACACTTATTAGAGAAATCAGATTCAGCCCCCCCTTCACCCAAACACACACACACAGCCAGCTTTGAAGTGGTGAGAATGCAGGGATCAGAAATTACCCCAGAGACAGCTCTGCCTGTCTTTGAAGCTTTCCTTTGATACTACTATTTCTTCTCCCCTCTTACGCTAGGAGGCTAAAAGCTGCCTTTTCTTATTGATATGGGGTAATTAATGAAGCCGTAGCATTAACATAACCCAAGTTCCTGAACATGAGAATTCAACAGAGACACTTATGTTTCTTTAGTTAAGTCTAAGGGATGCAAAATAGGGATTTGGCTAGGCAGTGATGTGAAGTGCCCACATACCCTGTCAAGGTGGTTCTTGGTCTCTGCATCCAAAGAAAAGCATGGCACTATCATGCCAAAAAATCCCAATATGATTTTTTTTTTTTTGTTGGCAGGCCAATGACTCAGCTGCCCTGTGAAGATGAGCTGCATAGCTTCATTTAGTCAGGAATCAGGAAAACACTAGTAATTAATTACCATCCATGGTTAAATTTCAACGCACAACAAGCATGTCACAGTCTGAAATTAAGGGTGGCACTGTGCCACCACTAAAATCATGAGGGTAATTAAAATGCATCAGTCTGTGGTGGACATGAAGGGTTAGGATGGTAAGCAACAGCAACTGTGAGCAGGTCCAGCACCCACGACATGTCAGAGCCTGCCAGATCTCACTTATTGTTTTTGCAAAGTGGCACCAAAAATGTCCAAGTTATGCAGCTGGCAGCTTGGCAAAGACATTCTGCAGGGTCTGTGAATAATTCACGAGAGAGGTACACGAGGCACTGAAGAAATGCAATGATTCTGTCTGTATAAGCAAAGCTTGAAAATAAAACCCCAGAATGGCTGGTCTTGTTTTACTCAGTGCAAGCTTAAAACTTCTGCTCTTTCACCTTAATTTTGAAAGTATTTAAATGAGTAAGAGGGAGAACCTAATTTAGGGAGACCTCAGCAGAGACCACGTGAGGCTGTCATGTAAACACCTGTCAACCTGCACAGCTCAATGTGTGATAAAGCAACCTGGAAAATGCAATGTCAGCTTTCCTAGGTAACTGCTGGTGTGTCACTGTGCAGCTCCACAACCAGGAGAAAAACCCAGATTTGGGGTTTTTTTTGCCAGACTTGCCTGTCTGAAGGACCAGAGGAGTCTCAACAGCTCTGTTGTTTGCACTTCTCTCTTCCTTTTTTCTTCCCAGCAATGCAGAATTTGCTAAAACCCAGTGTATTTTCAGTAATAACTGAGGACTGCTCTGATCAGAGGGGAAATCTTTGGCCTCTTCTGTGCACAGCCCATTTCTCACTTAGTGTCTGTGTGACCAGTCTCCCAGTGATGGCCAGTTCTCCTTTTTTAAATACCACTGAATACATCTGGTTGCCCGAAACCCCTCTCTACTTGTAAAAACTCTTCTTCCACTGAATTTCACTTTTTGTAACTTCCAATGTGTGCAGTTTTGAGGATAACTCAACAGAGCCTCATCCAGTTATTTAAGTGCAAAGAAGATTTATCCAGTGTCCCTTCTTCAGCGTGCCTTACAGAAAAGAGGCACTTCAGCATTGCCATATTGCATGTTAGCACCTAATTCCTCATCTCCCTCTTGTTTACAAATATTAAATGTTTCCTAGGAATACACAAGCTAAGTCCCAAATCAACAATGACTGTGTAAACTGCTCCCTGGAAAAATTATCACCGCCTACTGTGTTCCTGTGGGTTCTCCATATTTCTGTTATTTAATAAGGATGATACTCACTGATCTTTTTCTTACTTTTTTTGTGTGTTTCTCCTTAATTCTGGTGCATTTTTCATGCTATCAGGATAGCAACTGAGAAGCCAGAATGGTGTAGAAGCCTCACTGAAGTACCTTCCCAACAGCATCTGTTGTGACAGGGAAGGAATTGCAATGGACTCTGTTCTTAACTGACTGCAATCGCTCATTCCCAGCAGGCACAATAAGGAAAGCAAATCATTGTGAGAGCACAATCTTAATTCTTATTCTCCAATTACCAGAGTAGTTAATTAGTGACAAAAAAAAAGGAGCTCACTGTTTGTCAATATGTGCTCCAGTTGGCAAAACTAGCAAACTACGCATTTATTTAATCTTCCAAGCCAAATTTGCTCATGATTTAAGTGGCTCCAACTCCAATTCTACTTCAGTCAAATGAGATGTTCCTATTTATACCTAAAACAGAGACCTTCAGGTTTGCAAAATCTCTGGGATGCCCACTGGAATAGCAAAGTGCCACGTAAAGGTCACAGGTTGGTGCAGCCTTGCAGGAGCAGTCACACAGCCCAGGGTTGGACACAAAGCTAAATGAGTAAAGAACAGACTCCCCTGCAGACTGGCTTAAAGCAAGAAATAAGCCAGGTGTTAACAGCAATGCTCTGGAGGAGCAGAACTGCTCCCCACTGACAGCAGGTAAAGGTTAGTGCCCCGTGCCCAGAGCTGGCCTTGGCAGGTCCTGCTGTCCCCTGGCAGCAAACGATGGCAGAGGAACAACGTGCAGCTCCCAGGAGAGTTCACCTTGAGCTGAACAGAATCCCAGTGCCAGATGCTGAGTTTCAGAAAGGAACTCCTTACTTAGCTTTTCAGCATATATAGCATTATTGTATTTCAAGGGAGCTTCAAAGGAAACTGGATTCATCAGAGAAAACGAGCACACCCAAATGAAGTGTGACATGGGAATCCATCACACACTGTCAGTGCTCTCTCAGCAGACCATCATTTCACTTCCATGCAGAACTTGGGGTGAAGAGGGGCTGGTGCTGGAGCTCTGTATTTATATGCAAATACACAGGGAGTAGAGAGCAGCTGCTTCTGTGGCAAACTGGTATTTAAACCTGCCTATCTGAAAAAGGCAAATCAAAATTAAGCAATTTTTATTTTACGACTTCTTAGGCCAATTCTCCGCCCTTTGAGGAAGAATGTCTCACCTGGGAAATGGAGCTGCACTATTTCCTTCAGCAGCTCAGCTCCTGGCCTTTCCCAGAGAACAGAGGTTCAGACCCAGAGCTGCTGAACTCTGGGTCAGCACACAACGTGCTTCTGTGTGCTGAAACACAGTTATCACTTTTGAAAGGAAAAGAAGTCTCACCTCATTATAACATGGCCTATGGGTGCCAAACATTCATCTTGATATAATGAACTTCTTATTTTAATAGGCTTCAGAAGCAGAAGAGAAAGCTCCAGAGAGACAATGTGAAACATGGAGGTATTTAGTGCTGTTACTGGAATGGAGAGTCCTGGCAGATTTCTTGGGAACAGAGACCCTTCCACCCTGGAAAGAGACCTGAGCTGAGCTAAGGCCGTCAGGTCCTGTTAACATCTCCTGATGTGCTGAGGAGAGCCATATGGACTGTGTGCAGGCACAGGAAATCTCAGGGTTCAAGCAGGGTGAGCTGTTCACAAAATAAATCACTTGTGGAATCAGGTAATGCTTGCTGTAGTAGCTGCTGTTCAAGATATGCTGCTGCTGGCAAGCAAATTCCTGAGGAGCACCTACCAGTGATCCTCTCTGCTGTGTTTATCAAGCCAAAAAAAAACAGCCCAAGGTTTCTCAATGGCTCTCAGAAGAGAGAAAGCTGAACCTTGGGCTGTTGATGTGCTGGTACACTGCAAAAATGTTTTCCCAGCAGACACTACGAACACAGCAACTGAGGTCTAAGGTGATAAATCAGAAATTCAAGCTAAGGCTTCAGAGCTCAGAAAGAACTCAGAGATTTAGGGACGCAAAACCCAAGCAAAACAAGACAGATTTAAGCTGGAACATTCTGCAAACATTCCGAGTCTTTTGCCAGTTTTGCAATTCCAGTGTGCCTGCTCTGGGAACCCAGTGCTCTGCCACGTAAACAGGTAAAAATGAAGTGCAGGGCTGCTGGAGAGGCCGTGACCCACCTTGCCATCCTCGGTGTAGACGTTCTCGTTGTAGCCCTTGACGATGGTGCGGTCGATGAAGAGGCTGCGCATCACCACGATCACCTTCAGCACCTTCCCCAAGGTCACCTGGCAAGGGCAGGACAAGGACACAAACAGGCTGATGGTGTCTGAATTCATAAGACCATCGAGTTAACAGCTTAAGCTGATGCAATTTCAGTTTTCAATATTTTATAGAGAGACCAAAATAAAAGATCTAAAAGCAGTGTGTGTTCTGAGGAGGAGAGATACCATAAAGTGCAGAACAAACAAACATTCATTTGCAACTGAAAATGTATGAGTTCACAGAATTCCCTTGTGCAGACATGACACTGCCAAGCAATTCTCTCAATTTTATTAACACCACAACTCAATAACTTGTCAAAAACAATGGGCAAATGTGATTATTTTCGATGAATTTGATATTCACCAATATAAGTCCACTTAGAGAAAAACAATTTGAAAGAAGAATCAGACTCTCCTAATGCTGGCTTGTAAAAGCATACCGTGAGTTTAATGGAAAACATTTTCTGTCCAATAAAAATGTAAAATTATTTCAAAGGAAACTACAGCTTAAAGTAAAAATGTTACATTTTCAAAGGTTTAATTTCCTTCTGTGAAAGTGTTAAAGTGCAAAGAATAAAACTAGTATAATGGAAAATATAGAGGGTCAGTCAGAGTATAACAACAGAAACAAGCCTAAATTATATTATTGACAAAAATGCAATAATGAAGGCATTTTAATCTAAAAATCAATTTACATTTCAAAGATGAAGTTGTACTTCAATACAGTTAAGATGTGTGTCTAACAAGAATCTCGTCTTTGTATTTTGTTATGCAGAGATTATTAGAGAGTTTTTCCTCACCCACAAAAGCATAAAACTGAGATAAAAAAGAAACAATTAGTTCATTTTAATATTTCCCAACCAGAAGCAGCTCATTATCTGCCTGTGTTCTAACATTTCATCCTGTATAGATTAACATCCACTAAAACAAATGTGTTTTTACTGCTGACCTCAGCAGACAGATCCACACCTAAAGAAACCAGTCAATATGCACCTTTATTGATCTGTTGGATGTTATTTCTTTGTAACTTCTGTTAATGACTGCTGCCCATCACCTTGTTCCAACACCAGCAGCCCCAGCCTGAGCTGATTTAATCAGGAAAGAGCCACAAACCCTGGACAGAACTGATGCCAAACCTTTGGCACAGCACAGGGAGAACTCCAGCAGGGAAGAGTCATCTGAACAGGGCAGGACAAGTTCACAGCAAGAGAAAAGACAGGGAAACAGGACGGGGAGACAATGACAGCCATCAAGCAGACAGGCTGCCAGGCATAATGCTGCAAGAACATAAAAAGTGGGTCAGAAGAATGGGTAATTTGTGAAGAAAAAAATGTGATAGGCTGAAGGACAGAACTTGTATCAGGGCCTGAGCCATGCACACACCAGGAACCATGAACAGGTATGGAAACACCATGTTGTGCTATCAGGTGCTGTGAATTTTGGTTTAAATGCAATATCTTGCCAGGGTACTCATAAATAAGGTCTAGTTGGCCCTCATATACAAAAAAACTGGCAGAGTTATTTCAGCACCTGGCACTGTATTAATTAAGTTAAAAATGCAAAGTCATTACCCAGAGGGGCCCAAGCTATGATGCTGATCACCCACTGCAATCACAGAGTTTTGTCATAATTGCTAAGAGGAGGAAATGAATAAATTTTGATAAAAGTTGCCAGCACATTAAGAGTTAACAGTTTTCAATTTATTTTTCTGCCTTATCAAAACTGGCACTTCAGTGGGATATTGGTCTGCTGAGAGAATGGACTCTTATTTATAACTTCACACTAGGCATCAACCACACATAACAAAATTAAAAGGAGGAAAAGAAGACATTTTAAAGAAAAAGAAATCTTAATGGAAGAAGGATAAGGCTGCCCTACAAACACCCAGACCCAGCTTTCTGTATAATATTTCCTATCCCCATTGCCCTCACACACTTTAGTTGATGCTCCCTTTCTCTTTCCATTGTGCATTCACAGCATCTCCCATTGCTGTCAGGTAGAAATAAATCTGAGGTTGATCTGAAGCCTGTGTGGGATGTTCCTGAAAACCCTCAGAGTGAACAGTGGAACATAATGCAGTGAAAAATCCTGTGTGTGGCACTCCAGCTTGCTGGAATGAACTCCCTGCTGGCCTCAAACCTCCTCCCCACATGATTTACCTGCACAGATGCTCCTGCATTAGCTCCCTGCCCTTTTCCAGGTGATCTGACTTCACACCCTTCCAGTGGTTCACTCCCCACTTCCAGAATCCATCACAGCATTGAAATGTCACATCCTGCACAATGTCCAGGACAGGACCTTGATCAGCCACTTGCCTGACCACAGAAATTCAAAATTCCTGACTCTCACATGGGTAAGGAGCTGTGGAAACCCAGCTCTAGCTGGGTACCTCAGTGAGCTCCCTGAGAAAGGTCCTACAGCTGCACTCCCCCTCTACAGGGGGCACCCTGGAAGTCCAAACTTGGGCTGGGTTGCCTGAATTAGCTCTTACAGTGCTCTGATACTGAAACAAAAAACTTCCCTCTTTTGTACCACTCTTGTTTTGACACGAGATTCCTACAGATTTTACTCTGGAGATGAAGACATTGAGATGATTTCTGTAGGGCTGTATCATTAGTTACGTCTGACAGAAGCAGGAACTTTGTAAAAGAGCAGCTCAGAGAAATTACAGTTCATGGTTTTGAGAGCACTGAAAGAATGAGGGTAGTAGCACAAAGAATGAACAACAGCCTGTCACCAGACTGGAGGATGCTGTGAGACGTGGAAGCCACAACTCTGCTCCACAGCTATTTTCAGGGTGAAACACATTCCATATTGTACATACAGCAAATGCAATAGCCTTTATTTTTTTTCCTCCAGTAATCAAGATTCATAACTATTTCCAGGGCTTAATGTTTTTGTTCAGCTCTGCTGTATTTTACAAATCATGTTTTTCAGCAGATCATTTTATTGCAATCCCTGCTCAGCTTGGCTGCTTGGAGGCCGTGTTCAGAACAGATCCATGTATGGAACACAATTTACACTTACAGCCATGCAGCTGTGTCCCTGCAGATCACCTGAAAGAAGGTAATAAAACACTAATGACTTTGGTAAACCAGTAATTTGATAGTTCTACTCCAAGCTCCAAAAGTGCAGATCTCTCCTGGAGGTCCGGACTCACCCGGATGGTCCCTATTTAATGGGCACTGAAATGTCCCTGCTTTTCCACAGGTACCAACTGAGAGAAATTTCCTTCCTTGTTCAGAAAAGATACCTTTCAATTGTGACAAAATGGCAACAATTTCCCTTCTAAGCCAAGTTTTCCTATTAAATTTCAACTTCTCCTGTCGATATCCTGTTAAGACAGCACTTGGCTTTTTAGTATTTTGCCTGAAGGATATATGCCAACTCGTCCTTGATGTAGAAAATTTTAATTCAAATCAATACATGTACAAGGTCACTTTAAAATTCAATTAATATGAATGAAAAAATATGCCCCACAGTTCTGTGAGCTGAAAATGGAACAGTTGCAAGTTAAATACTTCTGTAGCTTCTGTTTTGGGCTGTGTAACAACAATGTACTTCTAACTTCCTTTTAACTAAAGTATACTAAATTCAGACAGTTAAGTTATTCATAAATCCCCTGCTTCCTAAAATGGCAAGCCCAGAAGAAGGTAGGACAGGCAGCTGATTGAAATCTGCAATATTATTCAGCTTTTCTGACAAAGACATATAAAATAAAAATCTTCTTGAAATATCCCAGTTTTAAAAATATTTTGTCTATCACCAAGATAAATCCCAAGGAGCATCTGACAGACACAGTATGCCAAGAAAGGGAGAGGGGGAAACAGAATAATCAGGGAGAATGACTTAGATAATTTCTTGTAAGACTGCTACAGAAAGTTCCCATTTAACACCAATTGTAATTATAAAAGAAGAAAGTACCTTTCCAAGTAAGTCAAAATCAGGGTCCACATGAGTTTACAAAATGAAAAGGATCAAAATTAATTTACCATGCCAGAACTCCGCCTGGAGGAAACAGTTTGAATTCCCCCCTTTAATTCTGCCTCTTCACTGAAACTAATATCAAGTGAAAAGCCCTTTTATCAACCATCGAAACAACACATTAACAAATGTTCTTTCTTAAAATTTATTTAAGTTTGATATCGGGAAAATGCATGCTGACAACACTGAGCTCCCATACTTTGTGAAATGAAAAATTCCCAAAGCTGCAGATTTCCCCTCGGCATTCCAGGGAATTTGCTGCTGATTTGAGCTGCAGATGCTCTGCAATGCAGAGCTAAAAGAAAGAAAACATTATTTTCAGTTAACATGGGCACCTCCCTGCTTCTATAAAAAGGAGCACAAGTGTGTGTGGTTTTTATTCACCTCAGAAATAAGGCAACATCCAACCAAAGATGTAACCAAGCTACAGATTTCCAGCAAAAGGCCAGACACCTGCTCCTTGCCATGGAACCAGCCATAAGCTCAGCCTCCCACTCACAGATCCCTCTTACTAATCAGTACAATGCATGGAAATTGTATTTATATATGCTGGAAAAAAAAAGGTTTTGCATTAAAAATAAAGTTTAAAAAAAAAACCCAACACACAGACTTTCAACTAGATTTTTTTCCTCTCATTTTTTATCTCTCATCTGCTCTTGGTATGGCTGCGTTTTCCCTCACATGCTCATTATTCTTTAATGATGCCTATTTGTAAATAGCAAGATAAGATGCAATTAAGCCATTAGAGTCTAAATAAACAAACATACTAATTAGGTTCTTTACAAGGATTTCTTTTTTTATGCAAGGGCTGGAATTTACCTTTCATTAGTCTAACCTAATTGCAATAGTGCCTGATAAAAAGTCAACATAAATGAAGGACTTTAAATGCTCCCACCATATGAAGGATGAGCTGGCTCTTCTCCCTCACTAACATTCCCTATTCTCTTAATAAGGCAAAAAAACTGGCACAGGAATATTGTTCAAAGGTTCAAGGGCAGATTTTGCCAGTGGCCAGTCACACTTAGGGAACACTCACACCAGTCCAGCATTGCTACAGAAGATGAAATGGATTTTGTCTCTTTTTTCCTTTCTAAATTAAAGCATACCAGGAATTTTACAGGGATGAAAAATGATGTGTGATCTTCCACACTATAAATCTATGGGAATATCAATACACACCTGAGAGCTTTGGGCAGAGTAACCCAGTGGAGGGAGCAAAGCTGAGGACATTTCTCACAAGTCTTTATCTACTTTTTTCTATTCTTGTTCCCTTTTCCCAATGGAAATGACTCTTCTTCATCTTCCTCATTCTTCATTAGACAAGCAGAGAACACGTTCCAATTTACTGGCCAACCCCTGCTCATGTACTTTGTTAATTCATGCCATCCTTCCCCTGCCCATGTCACCTCAAACACTGACTTAATACCCTTTAAATGCCGATTTTAATGCCTTTTAAATGTGGTTCCCCATCTTAAGGCACAAACTGTGAAGCCTCTGCAGCCACGAGTCCCACTGTGAGCTCAGGAGTGATTCCTTAAACACCATCCCAGGAATTCCCTTCAACACCCAAACCAAGTACTGCCTCCAAGGCAGTAAATCCCTAAATGAATATTCATCCTACAGCCCCAAAAATCAGGTGCCCAAGCCACCAAAGGTGACCACCAGAGCTACACCCCTCCCATGAACCTGCCTGCTTTTATCCCTGAGCACTGCTCTCCTGATGAACCACCCAACAGGGGAGAAGGAAGGGAGGTTTACACTGCAAAGCACTTTCAAATATGAAATTGTTTTGGAAATAACAGCACTGAGTTGTTTCCAATCAATACAACATTGATACTGATTTTAAATCACTTTGCAAATTCCTCCCCATTCCTCCCAATTCTCCAACATCAGGTTCTCATGCACAGAAATCAGTCTGGTGCCTTTCTTAATGGGCAAATAACAAATTTCAGCATACATTTTCCCAACAAAAATAATAATGGTTTTTTATGTAAAACACTAATAAACAACAATGAGACACAAGGAATTATTCAGATTCAGGGAACAGATGTCTGGCCTATTTGCAATTAATACAACCCACTGCCACACAATCAGACTGCTGCAAATGCCGGGAACAAGATCTGAAAGTTCAAATGCAAATGTGGCTGGTTTTAAGGAGAATGAATAAAACTCTATAAAAACCCGCTTCATATTTTTATATGACTGATTTGTTAAGAATCTAGGCAGCAGTATAAATTTATAAAAAATTAATTTAAAAGCAAAAATTTGTAAGATAACCTGGAAAGAAAAAATCATGATTTCTGACCTGACTTTGGCAGAAACAATTCAGTTTTTTGGGTTGGAAGTTACTTATGCATATCATTATGATTTAGAAACACAAATTACAGAAAACAGTTCCATTATCTGCAAAAATATTTACCAGTGCTCGGAATTTCTGTAGTAGTTCTTTACAAATATTGAGGACAAAAAGAATTTAAAGACAAAGTAGTTCCCAGACATAGGTAAGAAAATAAGCTTCTTTCTTGAGTAGACTGGCTGGGTACATGGTACTAAGGAAATCAGATTTCTCAGCTGGACAAGTAGGGCTGAAGTTTACTGCCTTCTAAAACTTTGTATTATTAAAGAATAAATTGTCCACAGGATTTGTTTCACACAAAAATATTCTGAATTTTGATAATGGAAACAAAGTATGTGAAACAATCACAAAATAATTTGATTATTATAGTAGGAAAAATAATGTATCTAGGATACGATTAACCATTCAAGAAAAAAAAAAATCTAGGTATTTTCATTCATTAAAAATTAGTTAATGCTTTCTTAATACACAAGATAAGGTTTATCTATTTACAATTCCTGGCATTTGACCAACAAAATCTCACAAAAACCTTAAGGAGTCCACATTTCCCCGTGCTGCTGCTGGAAATTAATTTTGCATTACACAGTTATTAGAGCTGATATAATTCTATGTTTAGTCTATTTTCTACATAGCGCTATTAAAAGATTAATTGAAAAATCACTGGTGAAGACTGGGATTAAACAGCACCTTGAAATGCCACAATAAACTGCTTTTAAAATCAGCTGAGGATCTCATACAGTTCTGAAAGGTTTCAATTATTTATGTGTTTGGCCTGTGTAGCATAAATCCAGACTAATGAGGTACAATTGCTGTGTATAAATCTGAAGCATGAAAAACCTCCTCATTGTCTGGAGGCAGCAGTTCATTTTTCTCACAGGAGTTTGCAGCTTCTGGTCAGGGAGAGCCCAGCTGAGCACGAGGATTATTTGCCAGCAGAGTCTGACCAAGAGGCTCACACAGCTCCTAATTATTACAGAATTCCAGAATTGTTGGGGTTGGAAGGGACTTCTGGAGATCATCTCATGCAACCCCCTGCCCAAGGCAGGGTCACCTGGAACAGGTGACACAGGAACACACCCAGCTGGGCTTGGAATGTCTCCAGGGAGGGAGACTCCATGCCCTCCCTGGGTTCCTCTTCCAGAGCTCTGCACCCTCCATGGAAAGAAGTTTATCACAGAATATTGTGAGCTGGAAGGGACCCACAAGGATCAATGGGAATGGCCTGTAAGGAGATGAAACCCACAAAGCTGGCATCACTGGCACCATGCCCTAACCAAGGGAACTCATCTCAGGGCTCCTCCTTATGCTGAAGTGAAACTTTTTGTGTTTTCTTTTAGTTTATGGCTCTAACTCCTTCTCCTGTCACTGGGCACCACTCAAGAGAGTCTGGCACTGACTTCACACCTCTTGGAGATGTTGGCATGGATTGCTGACATCTCCTCTCAGCCTTCCCTTCTCCAGACGAACCCGGCCCAGCTCCCGCAGTGTCTCCTCATCAGAGAGCTGCTCCAGCCCCAAATCCTCTGGGTGCTCCCACAGGACCCTCTCCAGCAGCTCCTTGTTCTTCTTGAAGAGAAAGACACCTTCTTGAACCACCAGATGAGTCTTGGTGGTGCAAGTCCCACCTACAGCTAAGGATGTAAACAGATTTCCAAGTGCTCATGAAGTTGTAGAGTCTGGGGCTGAAACTTTCTCTCTTGGGTCTTTCTCCTGAAGATAAATTGTTTGGCAAAGGCCCCAAAGTTCCTTGAGTTTCAAAGAGTCACCCAGACCTCCTTTCCCCTTCCTTCCCATCTCCCTCCAATCAGTTACACATTTTTAAGATATGTATAGAGCTTACCAGTGCCTTTGAAGATGAATGCATGGGTTTTCTCTGGTAGATGGAGTAATTGTATTTAAAGATGCTATAAAAACCAGACCTTTGCATCAAGGACCTTCCTAAGACACCAGGTGTGCTATAACAGTCCAAGGATGAGCATGGTTGAGATTACGGAGTTAGTTAATTAACTCTGGACAAACAGTTTGGGTGTGAAATATTTTGATAAAATGAGCATTATCTGGAGCCTTTGGCTCTGAGGTAAACCTCGCTGCTGCAGGGGAGCAGCTCCAGATGTAGCTTGGGCTAAGTTCAGAGTGAGAAATCACAAGTGCTGAAGAAACCTCCCTCCTTCTGGGGGAGGTGCTCTTCACACTGCCCATCCCTCAGCACCTTTTTCACTGAAGGATCTGTGGCTGAAAACAGCAAAAGCTTTTGTAGCATTCAGGGCCAGATGGAAAGTGCCATATTGGCAACATCAACTGAGACAGATGGGGAAGAGGGAAAACCTGGCTAAAAGCAAAAATGATAAACCCATCACACAATCACACACAAAAATACTTTAAAAACAATCTTTTTGATCTCTGATCCAAGGGAAATATGCACACCACTGGTTCAACATGGGGCTGGGATCTTGTAGGAACAAAAATGTCCTTGATTTAGAGAGCAACTGCCACATGGAATTATTCTGTTACTGCTGCTGGTGAAAGGCACTTCCCTCAGTTACCACCCAACCTTGTTCCTTGGCAGTCACATCCAAGATAATTTACCTTATTTCCTAATTGTGCCTGAGTCTTGAAAAACATCATCTCTTTCCTGACCACCTCAAAAAGCCACCAAAATTGGAAGGTACTTCAGTATGCAAAGAAGGGCTCCAGGAGAATGGAAAGCATTTCAAAGTAAGGAAGCAAAACCAGACTTTTTTTTTACAGCAAAATAGATAAAACACAAAGTCAGCTTAAGAGGAAATGCAAAAACTTCTAAGACTTATAACTTCTTAAGACTGCACTGATGAATTCCATTCTTTTCTGGAATATATTTTTCCACTTGGTGAACCCAACAATTGCAGATTAAATTTTTAATGCCAGCTGTTTATTTTAACCTCGGACTCAGTTAATCTCTTGTGAATTTGTGGCTGTTCAAAGAAAGTTAATAATGAGATGTTAAGACAGTTGATTAATTAAAACTAAATACAACTAAAATACTTTAAAAATAATCACAGCAATAGATGCTACAGGAAAATTTCCATGAGAAATGTGAGATGGAAAAGAATGAACTGGCCTCAGTTCTTCATCTGTGCATGTGGTGCATTTTCTAGTTTTATTTAAAAATTTGGCAAAATTTGTGACTTCTGCCTTTCCCTAGAAGGAAATCAGCATCCAGCTGCCACACCATGGACTCTTCTTCCACCTAAAGCCTTAGAGCTTTGAAGACTTCTTTTGCTGTAAGCACAACAGCTGCCTGTAAAAATGGATGTGAACAATAGGTTCCTCTGCAATGAAATCCTGCTTGGTCAGGCAGAAATAAGTCTGCCTGAAAAAGAATGTATTGGACTTGTTTATCTCAAATCCAGCCTTTACTGCTCATTTACTTCAAAGGCAAATTCTTAACTTCATCATATAACAAAAATTCACTGACCCAAGAGCAATGTGAGCAAATTTAAATCATATTGGTTTCCTTCTTCTTTTCTTCTTGACAACATTCTCTTCCTTCTTAATTATCATGATTAAGATTCACTCACTGCCAAGTCTGCCAAAAACCACAGTGAATATTTGAGTTTTGTGCTCATATTTCTACAATCACATTTAACAATAAAGCAATAGATCTTCTGTTTAAAGGGGAAATTATTTTTATCACTTATTTGCCTAAGAGCAAGAAAGATGCTGCATTGCTGTGGCAAATGAAGAATGGTATGTTTCTGGGAAACAAAAATCTTTAATACCCTGCATTTTTGGGACAGTAATTCAACCTGTGAAGGAAATAAACTCAAGGGATGAGATGTTCCAACTCACCAGAAGCATGGCAGAGGTTCCATTTGGCCGGGAGAGCTGGATGGACATTTCAGGGAACATCCTATCAATCCGACTGATCACATCATCAACGTACCTGCCAACCAAAGCACACAGCAGCATCAGCACAGGGGCTCTCTCTCACACACTCAGATTATAAAAACTATGCTTTTAAAAAACAATTATCCTTTTAAAAATTATCCTTTTAAAAATTATCATTTTTAACCCTGTTCATGGGACTTGCCTGAATCAATTTCTCTCTGATACCTGCATATTTTTCAAAACCACATGCAACCAGTAATTCAAAAAGTTGTTGATAAGAGAAAACAAACCAAAGCCCTCTGCATGTTGTTTTGAAAATCAATTACTCTGCCCTTAAAAACATGCACTCACTTAAATTTTAGTCCAAATCTGTCAGCTTCAAACTCCTGCCATGGTACTTCTATACTTTCTCCTCAGCAGGGTTCAAGGACGCATGATTACAATTACTCTTACAGTGCAGGAATTCACAGGCTGTCATGTCCTTACTCTCTCTTTGATAAACTTAACAGATAAAGGTTTTATCAAAGTCTTTGGATGATTCTTAGGAGTGTTTTTTTTTCCCCTGAATCTTTCCAATTTATTTCATGCACTGGTGACTCTGAAATTGGCTGGTAAATTCCAGATGTTTCTCTGGAGCAATCAAACACAAAGGTAAAACAACATCCTTTCTGCTGGGTGTCATCCCTGTTTCTGCAGGCCAAGGTGAGCTGGTACACAGTTGTCCTGTTCCCTGGGATCAAATTAAGAACTGACCTCCATTAACACTGAAAAGAGCCTTAGAGAGACCTCGTTTCCCAGGACACATCGCCCCAAACCATGGACATGCCACTTCAGCCCCTCCTCTGGACACATTAAAATCCAAATATTTGCTTTAGCAGAGTTTCCAGGACAGTCTGTATCATCTGTGCACTGATCTGTCCCCATTTACAAACTCTGCAACTTGAGCAGATCCATAAATGAATTTGTAAATAAAACTGTTTTTATGCTAATCCACATATGTGCTCTGAAAAAAAGAGACTTTGGGAAAATTAGTTGCCTGAGTTAGATTAAGAGTAAAACTCAAAAAAAAAAAAAAAAAAAAAAAAAAAAGAAGCTAATTATTTCCCTTTAATCTGCTTAAACAACAGCAACAAAAAAGTTGAATTCTTGCTCTTCAAAGTAATTAATTTCTAATGTTAGTGCTAAAACCTCCTGAACAACAACGTCCAATTGCTACTTGGCAAAGGATTAAAACAATCAGAAAAAAATAAAATCAAATCAGGAAAGCTACACCTCCTCAGCTGGTAAAGTCAGCTTTTAAAAGTAACCAAAGAATGAAACGAGTTACGACAATTTTGCACAAAAACCTTAATCCACACTTGTCATTGTGCAGAAGAACGTTCCCCCATGACTCATTAACACTTGCTGCTGATAAGAAAAACCAAAACCATCCAAAAGGCAAGACCTTCCTCAGCACTGGGAAGGAGGAGGCACAGCAGACACTGCTCCAGGAGGAATCAACCACACATGGACGGCACAAACCCAGCTCACTTCAAACCCTGCTGAATCCCAGACTGATTTCATACAGCAGGAGACTTCATACTGCTTCACAAATACCATTACTCCAGGCTCTGCAAGTAAATTAATCTCTTGCTTGTGGGGGACCAGGGATGACTGGCTGTGGTGCAGGCAAGGAGAGATTCTGTGGTTCTGAAAATGTCGTGATGCAGATTTTTGCATAGCTTGAGTTTTTCAATTCACCAAGCTTTAGGCAGTAAGAAATTAAAACACAATAAAAAGTTGTAGAAAACAAGACACTGGCATAGTCAATGCATTAAGGAAGGAAAAATGAAGTAATTTTAAATCATGTGAGCAACAGTTGGACGTGGGCACTTAATCTGCTTACGTCCTTCTGAAAATCCCAGTGGACATGCACACTCATCCTTTGAAAATGGGATCCAGGCTGGCTGGAGGTAATCAATTCTTCAAAGTCTTTCTTACAAAAGATTATTTTTAAATGTAAAACTTGTATTGACCACGAGGCTTAAAATCTGACTCAAACCCAACTGTCATCTTGTACTGTGTGAGCAGTGTAAGGCAGAACAGGGAATTCACAGGGCTGTGGAATCTTCCCTTTAAATGAAATCACACATACAGGAAACCAGAAATCTCCTGATTTGCATTAACCACCTTCTGAAAGCACTTAAAGGAGAGTTACTGTGACTTTTTGGGCTTAGATGCCTGTTAATTTTGTACTTTTCACAGATCAGTTGACAAAAGAAGGAAAATGAAAACCATGTGCTCCTGGAAACGTGATGTTTTACTCTGGCAGCTCTGTCAGGACCATCACACACGGAGCATTGTTTTGCAGCATTGTTTTGTGCCCCTATGACTTTTTTCAAGTAGTCATCAGGTTTTCCTGAGCACTCATCAGAAAAAAGATTCTTCAAAAATACATATATAATTACTCAATTAGCCTGACTGGATTGGGTATTGTACCAAATACAAAATTACAAACAACCTTATATAAGGCAAAATTCTGTAGGTTTGTCCTTCTGAGAGGACATCTATTAAAACATCTTGTGAAGGGATGGACATGAGAATTCAGGTGCAGTGAAGTAATGTAAAAGTGTAACTGGTGACGACTTCAGAGAAAACTGAGGAACACATTAAAGAAGAGATAAAGTGCACTCCTGAGGCTGTTTGGAAAGAGGGTCAGAGAAAAAGCTGCTGTCTGGAACTTATTTTGTAGAACTGAAATACATACATTTACTGCCAAAATAAGCACTTACAAAATTTACACATCTCTGTCCAGTTTTAGCTCAAAAATACGATAGTTCCTATTTATGTTACAGAACCTCTTGCCCAGTCTCAGAGAAGCAAAGCACTTGAGGATGGAGAAAAATCTAATTTTACTTTGCCAAAAAGCACTTCTAACTTCTGACATCCTCTGCACATCTCAGTTTTCTCCTACATACAAAAGATGATGGTTGGAAGGAGCATTTACAAACCCAGATGAAATTACGCAAAGCGGGGAAAAGCAAATGGCAATAGATTTGTTCAGACATTTGGCTTATTTTATTCTTAAGAAATTAATGGAATTCTCAGAATTAAATACAAGCTGAAATTTCATGTCCTGGAACAGGCATTGTTCTACCTACAAAGGGCTGAAGAGAGTGTCTAGACAAATTCCCTATTGCTTCTGTGGGATGCAAAGGTTGTTCAAAAATGTCTGAAGCCAGACTGCTAAAGATTGTACCCAATAACCCCCATTTTACAGCACAGAGTTTTAACTCTTTGTGGACAGAATTTCATATTATGAACTATCCTAGGTCTCAAAAACATTTAACAACTTCTCATTGCAACATCCTGAGTCAGTCCCATTCCATTTAAAAAAGCTTTAAGTAACTTCATCAACACCTGCACCCTAATACAGACCTGTAAGTGCCTCCTAATCCAGATCCATCATAAGTGCCTCCTAATGCACCCAGATCCATGTTTCTCCTAATCCAGATCCATAAGTGCCTCCCAATCCAGATCCATAAATGCTTCCTAATGCAGATCCATAAGTGCCTCCTAATCCAGATACATGTTTTCCTAATCCAGATCCATAAATGCCTCCTAATCCAGATCCATAAATGCCTCCCAATCCAGATCCATAAATGCTTCCTAATGCAGATCCATAAGTGCCTTCTAATCCAGATCCCTGAACATCCTACTCAGAAAAGAACAACAGACTCAACCAACAGGTCTTCACCCCATTACACCTCATCAAGTACTAAAACAATTCCCCAGTGTAATTTTACTGGTCTGGGGGGGAGATTTTTAAAACATCTTCAACACCAGGTTTGTACCAACTTCCCCCTCCCATTTTTTGTTCTTCTTTCCTTCGTGACACAGGTTCATGATTTTTCAGGAGGTATTAAAATTGTATTTTAGATACAAAATCTTTACTTAAAAAAAATCCTATTATCATTCAGGGGTTTGCATCTGAATGTGCAGAGCCAGCCAGTCAGATGCTCTCAAAGGCTGTCAACACTATAAATCAGTATTTTTACTTTAATGTAGAAGAGTTATTTATTCCACAAACATGCCAGATTAATACTACAAAAGTCAAAACAAATCTACTTCATGAACATCAGCAATGACTAAAATTAATTCAAAATATTACACTTCAAATGAAGCCTTGTTATGAACATGCAAGAAAAAAACTAGAATAAAAAGTAATAGAAATATTAGTTGAAAAATCTCTGCTGTTTTGTCAGTAAGTGTACACAAAAATCCTTTAGTCCCTATTAGAGAAACAATGCTTGGGACATGCAGAAGACACCTTTGAAGCCAGTTAGAAAATATTGTTTAGAAAGGCCTAATTAGCTATGCAAAACACTCACTGAGAAATTTCATGCTAAAACATCAGGTTGACAATGTAGAAATAATTCAGGAACCATTTCTGTAGATAAATGGTCTTGTACCATCTCTTTGATTCACATAAAGGCCCCCCAAAAGACAGCAATATAGGAAAGTAATTCATTATAAATGCCTTTCAATTCCACACTGGACAGATGGCTTCGCTCTCTAATGTGACCTCTCTTTTTAATTTTTTTATTTTTACTGGATTAGATCCAGCAATCCAGTGTTAGTGTGATGTTTAACAGCTTAGACAAGACTTAAATAGCATTTTTCCCACACAATGTTTCACTTGCATGCTGTTCTTTTTTTCCACACAATACAACAATTTAAAAATTAGATATATAGGTATTAATAATAATTTTCTTTTGGAAGAAAGAACATTTTGCTAAGTGATCTTGGGAAGATGGAAATAAAGAGAAAAGGGGTAAAAATACACATTTGTAACATGAAAGAAGTTAATCTTTCCTATACACTTAGCAGAAAACACCACACATAAGACAAAAATAAACTCTACAATTCTGTCAAATCTGGATTCATGATATTTTGGAGAGCAACAGGGGAAACTCTCCACACATCCTCTCACTTACTAGCACAGTATTTACTTGCTCACAGATTTTAATTTTTTTTTTTTTGCTTTCAGTTAATATTTTCAACCCAGTTAATAATTTCTCTTCACATGTGTGATATTTCAGAAGCATGAGCTGGCCCTGCTGCACATGTTGGGTTGGTTGATGGAGGCATTGGGGGACAGCATTTGCCTGCACTCATTCCAAGACCCATGGAACAGCTATTTTTGGCAGAACCAAGACTCAATATACAACTTAAACATTTTAGCAGCAGCAGAATTTAAAATATTATAGACTTTCAAAGAGATTTAATAGTTTTCAGGCAGCCTGATTGGAGAAATAGTGTATTTTAACACATACAGGGTAACCACAGTTCTAGTGTGATTTATTCATCACGGAATTTAAGTTTTAATTTGATTCAGCTACCTGCTAGGCAAGTCTCTGCAGGTAGCAAATTCAAGTTGATAGAAGGCTTTTCAGAAGCATCAATTAACAACAGTTATTAAAACAGTGACCTCTGCCAGCTCTGGTGAGATGACACTTCCTGCTTGGATAGGCAATGAAGAGCGTGAAAAGAAATCCAACAGCACTCACGCTGAGAAAGCGACTTCACGTCTCAAGACTAAATGAGACAGCTGGCACCATCCCTGACATCTGTACAACAATCCTGGAAGTCTCTGCCTCCTCTTCCAAATTCTACAGGTTCTGTTGGGCTTTTTAAAAAAATATTGTTAACACAGGCTCTTGCTTTTCGTTTCTGCAGAACCTCTATAAAATGCTCACGGTTTCCTGGCTCCCGTACTAAATTCTCTTGTTTTGAGCAACTTCTCCTCCAGCTATGAGTTTCCTTGCCAGGCTGTTTTCTCATACAGTTGTTAACACCGTCCTCTTGTCCTTTCTGAACAAACTGCTTCAGCAGTTTCCTCTCTCTTCTCACCCAATTTCCAAGTTTCTTGTGGTGGAAGATTCCAGCCAGGATCCTCTTGGCTCATCTTCCTCTTCCCTTCTCATCTGACTCTCTGCTACTCCTGCAATGCCTCTGCTCCCGCTGCAAAATCTTTATTTGTGACACATCAGAAAGGAAAAATATTCTTTCAAATAACTAACTGACTTCTAACTACCAGGGGGTGAGGTGAGGGCAGAAGGAGCAAATCTGAGTTGTGCACAGTTCTTCAGTCGTGGGGCTAAACCACAGAAAGAGCAGGAGGAGTTTCAGCACTGGAGAGTCTTGGCAGTATGAATCCACAGATATGGGAAGAAGTCAGGATGTGTGGGCTGCAAGGAATTGACTTGCTAAGACACCTTGAACAAAGGTCCTAAGGAACAAATTTGCTAAAATTTTTGCCCAACCCCACTCCACTCCAGCTTCAGAGGAGTGGAAGCAATTAAAGATCCAAATCTGAGAGAAGGCAGACTTCCACTGATTCTTAAAAATCCTCCTGTTTTCAACTTCGCTATGAATGTTATTTTGGTCATAGAGGAATTATGCTTTATTACTGAGTGGATGCAAAAGATTAAGTTAAGTGCTTAAATAGTCTAGCAGTGTTTACATATAAACACAGGGTGGTCTGCTGCAAAAGCATATGCACACAGAGCTGTATCAAACACTCACCATCTGCACTTCTCACTCACAAAAGGCCAAACCTGGTACAGCACTTAAGGACACATGTGGAATCGTTTGGACAGCTCTCCAGAAGCCAAGACAGAGTGTTTAAGGGTTGGATTTACAAAGACATTTAGAAACCTGAGGCTGTGATTCAACAATTTTCAGGCTTCAGCAGCAATAGTGACATAAGGCACTGACACATCCCCTCCTGCACAGCATTCAGCCCCCTCAGCTGTGCTGTGCTGGAGGAGCTGGAGCTCAAAACTGAGCTGGCTTGAAAAAAAATAGAAGTATTGGTTTAAATCTAAAGCAGTTTCATGATTCAACTCCCTGTGTGGCTGCACACACAGCGTGCCAGTACCATTCCTGGCACCACACATCACGGGCCAGGACTGCTGCACACTGGGGTCGTTCTATTACAACAATAAAATATTGGTTTATGGTAAAATGTTGTTACTTAAGCAGCATTGTTTATACAGCAAACACAATTCAGAATTCTTCAGTGCCACCGTGAGCCCACTGCTAAGTGAGGTGGTGCAGACCTGCCTGGAATGTCCTCAAAGGTCTGAGCTGACAGCCATGGCACAAATGAACACAGGTTCTCCTGCTGGAATGCAAACCTGCTGCTGGATCAAACAGTCTCTGGGCATCTGCACATTTACATTAAATATGAACAAACAGCTCTGTAACACACTCTGAAAACACACATTGTCAGTGCATACTTTGTTTTTCAATACAGAGGATAAAGACATCTTTTCACAACGCTGAATTCCAGTGCACCACCTTAAAAAGCAGAACTTTAATAAGGAAAACTTTAAGTTACAAATAGAGACCTTGCAGTCCAATTCCCAGGGCTATTTTATTATAGTAGTGAAATAGCTTTCTTTGTACTTATGTGGAATGCTCTTCAAAATGCCTTTAATTCACAGCAGTAATCACGAGAGGAATATGGATATTAGAATGTGTGAAAACTGGTTAACAAAACAAGCATGCATCTACTTTACAGTCATCACCAGGATCCTGCCTGAGCCTGCACTGGGGTCTGTGCTTTATGAAAAAGAAAAGCATTAACTCCTTTATACACACCTTGAGAGGAAAACCAGCCCTCCCATAACCATTCAGAATCGATGGTAAAATAATTTCAAAGCCAAAATCCCACAGCACAAATGCATTGTTTATATTTTCACTTTATGAAACATGACATTGCACCACAACAATAATATTGTTACTATTAACAACAAATGCTAAAAGGAGTAATTTTCAGGGGCCTAGGTAAGAAACAGAATTTATTAGTGTTTACCTACAAAGATTATTCTTGAATTATTCCTAACTTTTCAAGCAATTTGTGCTCCGCACATCAGCCTAAATTTGCACGTGCACACACATTTTCATACTGTGTCAGAACTCCTCAGAAGAAACTCGAGCCAGAGTCCTTTAAAAAGGCAAAACACACACAGAGCTCTCCCCACAGTGCTCCAAAGCTGGATAATGCCCCCACCCTCTCAGGGCTCACCTGGGGTTGCAGGGTCAGTGCTGGGAGGTGAAGCCCCCTCTCCTGCACCCCCAGTCCTGCAGGGAGGAACAGGGGGCTCAGCTGATGCTGATCCCACTAAACACCAAACCCTGCTTTGACAAGGGCCTCAAAGGAAGGCACAGAGCTCAGTCCTGACTCGAGGAAATGTGAGGGGCTGGGATGGTTTCTTGCCCAGCCAGATTCCCAGGGGAAGTGAGTGGGGCTGTTTCCCATTTGGGAAAAGCCCCACTGTGTGCACTGACCTCCTGATGGGACCCTGACACCGTGCATTACTCCACACTGTCACTGAACTTGAGTTCAGCCTTCTAAAGCTAGAATTCATTATTTTGTAACATGTTATTTTCAGCTCTGTTATTGAAGATTTACTGCAACAGCAAAGCCTTCTCACTCTCTTTCTTTGTGCTTTATTTCTCCCTCAACAGAGCAGAAATTACAGTACTTACCTCCTTTTATGAACAGCAACAGATGATGCATGATACCTATTATTTATTCTATACTTATGGGAAGCAGAGAGATTTTACCTTTGGGTGCAGTGAGTGATGAACAGGAAACACAGGATGCTGTGCCCAGTTAGATCTTTTCACACACTGGGCTTGACCATGACAGGCACTGCTGGCAGGAAGAGATCTCAGTGATCACTTCTCTTGGGCACATCAACTCCCTGAACTTAGTGAGGCACCACAACTTCCAGAGGCTGGGAGGAAGGGAAGATTAGGGATCTAACCCTCTGGAGAAAAGCTAATATATCAAAACAGGAGAGCAGAGCAGACCATTTCATACACAGGACTAAAAATACACAGAATTAGCGTGTGAAGACTCAAGTATTAGGCCTCATCAATAGAGTTCAAACAGCCACTCCAAAAAAATCACTCACTTCAAGATCTAGAGCTTTTGTTAAAATTATAAATTGTGGTAGAAGCAGGCAAGTCTCAACATCACTAGTTCTAAGGGTACTTAAGATACTTGATATCAGCCTTTAAGGATCCTTAAGATCAATTTGTTCTGTAATTAAGAGGGAAGCAAAGGTGAAGAAAAAAAGCAGAAAAGATGAGATATAAATGTTGCACAACCCACTGCAATTTATTACACAAGCTTTTACCCATTTCAACTTTAGTGATCACTTACTTTAAGTTTTCTTAAGGGAATTTCGTAATTAGTCCTGGTTTTTAGCTCTTCAGAATTATGACCTGACCAAGTACTTCGATCTGCCTGTGATACTACAGAGATAAAAATCTATCTTACAACTCAGAGGTTTATCAAAAGACTCCTTCAAGGTCATCTTTACACTTCAGTAGAAAAACTGGAGATAACAAGAACAATTAGGCATTTATAAACTCAAGACTCTCCCAGTACAAACATTTAGGAGAGAGAAGCCCTTCAAAACACTATTTTATAAAAAATATGCTTTTATCACTTCTTCCTCCAGCATGACAAGCTGTTCCTTAGGTTGAGATTTTTTTATAGGGCTTATGGAAATTAATTGCGTGGCTTCCGCTGAAAGTCAGCGTGGGGGAGGAGGGCGAATTCCCTTGAGGAAACTCTCTGAGAAAAACTCTCCTTGAACAAGAAAGTTGGTTAAAGGAAAGGGCTCATCATGGCTGTAACTCCTGGGCTTGGTGAGCACGGTGCAGACAGGCTGTGAAGTGACAGCAGAAATTCACTGCTCCTTTCTGGCCACCTCCCCACCCCTGTAAGCAGAGTCCCTCTCATTTGTTATTTCCACTCACACAAGGATCATGTGCAGCCCCAGCAGAGATCACACAGGTTTTAAGTTCACTGAGGCTTTTGAAATGTTGGAGCCTCTGAGCTGGAGTTTAAAGCCTTTCTTGGGGCTAAGAGCTGGACTAAAGCCAAGTATCAGAGTAAGAAATACAGAAATTCAGAAGTGTAGTCCTGTAGCTGCACTGCTTGACATCACCTGCAGAGCTTCCCTAAAAAATAAAACCTAAGCTAGCATTAATGCCAAATATATCTAAAGTAGAATAAGCCCTGCAAAATTACCATGTCTGGAGCAATCTGGGAGAAAAGCTCAGCCTACTAAAAAATAATATGATTTTGTTTATGTAGGCAGACTAAGAGAGGAAAGCGCCCAAGTGAAATCTAAGGAATGAAGATCTCCCAAGGTAAACACAAATATTATCAATAATGCTGCCTAGCTTAGTTCCAAATACATTTCCCAATCCTCTTCATGAATATTGAGTTCTAAACTTGTGAAGAGAAAATTCCTTTAAGGCATGTCAAGTTGGTTATTCAAAGTAAAGAAATTCCAAGTTATTAGATAGTTTCTAATAGTAAATAGATACAGATAAAAAAAAAAAAAAAAAAAAAAAAAAAAGGACAGTCTATGCATCCAAAGTCCTTTATTTAAAAACAAAGAAAAATTAAATCCTGTCCACTGTAATGTGACTGAGTGGTACAAAATAACCCACCTGTCCCAGGGTCTGTACTTGGTCAGAAGCCAGGGTTTGTGCTGTGCCAAGCATCTCAGAAGTGCTGCTAGAGAAGGGCCAATAAAACATTTCTTGCAGACCCTGCAGACAACACGAGGCTGCTGAACCCTTTCTGATCAGCAGCCCCAGTGTCTGGCCTGTCTGTCAATGCCAGTGGCTCTCAGCAGGGAGTGGTTTATTATTCTAATAAGATGCTCCAATGAAGAGAGGGTCAGCTCTGAACCACTGCCATGAGAAGATTTAATTAGATTTTTACACTGACTAAAGACATTCCCTGCACACACACAAAATTTTAAATATGGAGATAAATGACAGTGTCTTTTAAGGCAAGGTTACTTTTGTTTTCTTTCTGTTTCAAACTCCCTGTTTCTATTTTTCCTTTTCTTGAGATAGCTGTTTACATTACACAGTTACAGTGTCCAAGCTTAAAGGTTTCTTGTGAAAGAGTTCAATAATTTTCTCATTAAAAACTCTCTGGGCAAACCTGAAGTATTCCACCCAATACAGAGCTCTGTAATTTCCTAGGAAAATGTCTGAAAACCCATACCAAATTAAAAATTAGAAAAACCCAACAAAACAACACAAATTTTCTTCATCACACAGTAAAACCCGCAGAACAGATTGATACTGAATACACGCACATTATATACCAATGCATTATTAATATGCTGTTTTAATTAAAAATATACTGGATAAAGAAGAGAAAGAGGCTCAGCTGTGTCTGATCCACACAGCTGCAAACTACCTGTATGAGCAGACAGAATGTTCATTAAGGGTAACCTCACATCAAAGATCTTTCTAAAAGCCACCAGAGGAACGTTGAAGTCAAGCACAAGGGCCAGAGCTATTAGGGCTGTTTCAATCATTAGGAAACCATTATCTCCAATTCATGCTGCTACCAGGATACAGGTTCACCCAGTAACATGACAGCAAATTATATGATTAATTAGCTCCCACATAGCTACTGTGAGTCAACCAGTTGAAACTGATGCCCTACAGAAACAGATAAAATATTACTCAATGGTAGCTACTGGCTGTGCAGATCTTCCTGCAGTTACACTCCCAAAAATCAGTGAATTTGCAGATGTTTTAAGGGAGCTCCCCAGCCATGTCCACTTTGTATTCACAACTCAGTGCACAGATGTGCATTTCTGTATTTAATTTTTCTTTCACCATTTAGTTGTTTTCACTTTTTTGCCTAATTGCCATCATCAAGTTTCCTGTAGATTCAGAACATGAACTACACTGGCATTCATCTAATGGCACCCATTCTTAAGAGCACTTCACAGGCATTTTCAAAAAGGAGACAAAATATTTGCCTCCTTTGGCAATCTGGCAAAAGACACAATGAGACAAACACTGCACAATAACTCTGAAAAGGATGATGGGAAAGCTGGAAGAGAATGCTCAACTGAGAACAAAACAAATTAAACTGCATCCACCACTGAGAAGTTCCCTGCTCTGACTGGTGTCCTGCACCCCATCCCACCAGCTGAGTCAAGAGGTGAGAAGTCAGCAACAGCAACATAAAAACAAACATGGGAAACAAAACAAATCTTTCATTTTATTCTTTTCAAGGGTTAAAAAAAAACAAAAACCAAAGGACATGTGTGTACAAACATTACCCAGTATTTCAGCAGTTAGTGCTCCCTGACACCTGGAGAGGCTCTGCTCACTCAGAGCTGAACTTCCCTCAGTACATCCTCTCCTTCACACACAGGAGACAGGAATGAACTATTTATTTAGGATCTGAAAACACCAGGAGTCAACAGTGGAGGGACCTTATGTGAAAGAAAACAATTTCATCCTTGAAACTCTCCAAAACAAACCAAAGCCGGTTAAGATATAAGGAAATATTTGAAACAACCTGAAAATCTAAGGACCATCCAATAACCAGGTTCTCTGTGTACCTTCCTCCCACCAGAATTTTAAGGTATCTTGAGAATTTCAGCAGAATGTATTTGAAAGACTTCCAAAATACAGACTTTCAAGATCCAGTACTTATTTACTGACACTTTAACAAAGCAATTAATACAAAAGCAAACTGTTCACTGGAATTAAGAGTTCTTTAATGGAGGGTGATGCCTAAGGCACCAAAAATTAACTGGCTTTAATACACACCAGCACAGAAAGAGATGATTTAATCATGGCACTGATGAGAAATGCAAAAGAGCAGGACAGAAAGAAGGATATTACAACACTCAGGCTTTGATATCAGAATCTTTATCCCTATTGATGACTTAATAAAAAAACTGAGGGAAGGCAGCAGTTGTGGAACAACAAAAAGAAATTAGTAGCAGCAGATAATATTTTAGTTGTAGTAGCAAAAATTATAATTGATTTTCTGTCTGTGGTGTTAAAGTTGCTATCTTTGCTCTGAAAATAAATTTTAATTTTAAAAGCATAATCACATGTTAAAATAGTTCTACCTGGCATTTTCTGTCCACAAGCTCATTTTACAAGAAGGATACAAGAGCCACCATTGCTCAGTCATGTCAAGAAATCCATTTCACTTCCCCAGGAATACCTAAGATTAGAAAGCATTAAATTTGCTTATCATCTCCTATGCTGTAAAATCAGCTTGTTGAAGAAGGAACCTTTTGTTTAAATGAAGAGCAACTTTCAAACTAGAAAAGATCATGGAAGCATCAACACAGAAAATGTTTTTAAGCCAAATTTCAGATTTAAAATAAAACATGCAACTATTACTTTAAATGCCAAGCACTCCTCCTTGTAGCATTCCTTTCAATTAACTCAGCTTCTCACTGTGGGATTTTTAAAAGCAGGCTACTATAATCCACATTATTACTTGGAGTAATTTCTTAAAAAATATCTGTTTTCTCCTTCCATCAGCCACTGCCCTCAAACTGTCCTTCTCAAGGGTCCACAAGAAGTGGGCTCAGCTCTTTTCAAGACCTGTCTACATGGCACACACAAATCTGTCATGAGCAAAGGCATCATCTTTGCTGAGCAACTGTCAAAATGCAAAAGCCAAAATGAAAGAAGGTTCTGCGTGTAAAACAGGGAAGTAGAAAAGCCTGGGTTTGGCTTCAGGGGAGCTCAGCTTTACAGGACGATTTTGGACACAGATACTACATTCTGACTTAAAACACATCAAAACCACAGAGTGTGTTTTTGCCACTCCTAGAGCACATTTGATTTTAATACCAAACACTGAATACCACAATCAGCAAAAGAGTTCAACAATTTGATGCCACAGAAGTTTAGGCAGCTTGACACAGACTGACAGGCTCCAGCCAGGCTTGTGTGCAATTATTTCATGTGCTGGCACTTTGCCTTCCATCACTGAAATGAGCACCTAAAGGCAAGAACACAAAGGATACAGGATAATACATCACCACTCATTTATCAGAAATGCTGGCAGTGGATACTGAGAGCTTCCTATCAGGCCCTGCAAGGAGGAATTATCCGGTCATTCCTTCATTCCTCACAGTGTGTCATTCCCAGACTCTGGATTTTAAAAAATATTACCTGGTCTTGAACAAGCAAAAATAAAAGGTAAAAGTCCAGGCTCTCTCGCTGGATGAAGGCATCTCCTTTGTGGTTAATGCCTTCTTGCTCCATTCACTCCCAGCATTCCTGCACAGCTTCCAGATGATAAAATTCTCACCATTCCCATGGGGAAACTGAGGCACAGAACAACTCAAGAAAACAGTAATTTGCTCTGCAAGAAGTTGTTTAGGAGTCTCTGTATCTTTAAGTGCTTTCAAACACACATGGCACAGAATGAAAAGGCTGAACACTATTCTACAATCACATTTAGTGAGGGATGGAGTCAAAGCATTACAGGCAACAGTGGAACATAATGATCATACACAGAAAACAATCTTTACTTCATTTCATTCCAGGTAAGCTCAGCAAACGTTAAATAAGTGATTCACTACCACCAACTCTGTGCCAAACTCTTTCTTTCCCAAAACCGAGTTTCAAAGAACAATCTTGAGCAACACTAAAGCATAAATTTAATTTCAATTCAAAACCTGCTGCATGGAGGTGCTTTTGGTTGCTAAAATTAGAGGGTTTACTACAGGATTCCCCTGGCCATGACTCACAGACAATAAAGACACAGTGTGCAGCCACAGAAAAAAGCCAACCCAAGTCTCCAATGTTAACAAGGTCTTCTCTGTGCAGTTTTTCTCCCTGTGTTACCCATGCAAAGGTAAGAATCAGATAATAATAATAATGAGGTGAACGTGTGTCAATTAGCAATGTGCATCACACTATTAATACACTTATTTTCACAATAACATACACATAATGCTGAGTGACATCAGTGAAACTGAAAGGATGGTGTTACTCCTGTAGAGGTAAAACCTACACAGCACAGACAAGTGCCTTCCAAAATTAACCCATCAAGAATGGAAATAACAGTAAAGCAGCATCTATAAAGAGATGAAAACTGAGTCACTTCACCCAGTGAAACTTCTAATGGCTCCATTTTATTTATTTTTTCCCACTGTGTATTGGGAAAATGGGACTAGAAATTAAGTATACCAAAATACTTAAAATCATTTTGAGTGAAGATTATATTTAGAGGAGAAAACTATGAAATCATCAGCTGGAATTTGCTACCTCAAGCTTTTTTCATTTAACTCATCCATAGGATTCCTTGTAAACACATGAATACCCAGAGAATGGCCTAAAGTGAAATTAAAAAGTAATAACATTTATTTTTAACAGCAGGTTAAAGAAAGCAGAGCAAAGCAGCTCTTTTCTGTAGTTAGAAAGGACAGCCAGGCATCCTCTCAGACCCTGCATGTGGTCAGGAGCACGGCCAGAGCCTGGCACCACCACAGTCCCAGGGATGGGAACAGCCCACTGAGCTCCCAGGACACCTCCATGGTGCAGTTCATCACCTGGGAAAACCTTCCCCTTTGTAGAGTTACTGCTGAAACTACTTTAATTGTCTTTATTTCCAGGTAAGATTTGCATTTTTGAAGTTTTTTACTGTGATACACACCTAGAGCTTCCTTCTCCTCAAGGGCACAGGGGTCCCATTTGAAAGCACTTTTATCCCCCTGCCAGTGAGCTGTTTAGTTTTCCTCTCAGATAGACAAAGGTTATTTTGTAGAGATGCAGAAATAAAGTTATTAATTAATGCATTCACAATGGGCTTATACCACCCTACACAATGCAATTATACAATAAAGCTGGTCTGGCTAAACCACCAAAATATAAAGACCTTTTCATTCCACCTTATTCCAGCCCTGCTCCTCCTCTCTGACAAGGGAATATACAACCAATGCAGATGGAAACACTTGCTCTAATACATTTTTGAATTTGGCAAGAGGCAGTTTTAATTTATTCTTTTCAGACTGACTGCCCGCTGCAGTAAAGCAGCCTCAAATCCCCATCCCCCCAATAGCAAAGCTAAAAAAAAAAAGGAAATGGGGGGGCTTTAAAACAATCTTATTATGAAATCACAGCTTCAGCAAAAGCTTTGATATCATTATTAGGTTCACACAAATTTCCTCTCTTATCTAGTTTGTTCTTCCTTGTCTTAATTAGTTCAACCACACGTAGTTTGTGTTCTTTTTAACTTTTTTTTTGACACAGAAACAAGCAGTTAAACTAGTATTTGCAATCTTTAATTACACATTAAAATCTTCATCCTTGACTTTCTTTTTTACTGAAAGTACAGGGATTCCCTACAGTGCAATATTAATGTTCTGCTCTAAATGCTGCAAGGGCATCTTCTAATGCTAGGGACTGTGGAACAATTTTTAATTAATTGCCACCTTTTAATGGCACGGTTCTCACACAAACATTACCTTTAAGGCAAACATACATCAAAGAGTCAGAAATTTGCTCTTTTACAACAGAGCTGAGGTCCCCAGTAATTTTAAACTCACTAAGGGTCTTCTGCTCTGGATCTGTGCATGGTTTGGAAACAGCAGATCAACACAGCTACATGGCCCAGAGTCTCCAAGAAGATTCATCTTTTTCACTTCCCAAATACAGTGTTCCAGTTAACCTTTCCCAAAGTGGATGGGAATGATTTCAAATCGCTGTGCTCGGTCACACAGGGCTCCACATCACACAACAATCCTGTACTGGGGATTATTTGTGGAATTTGACAACAAAATATCAAGAGCACCAGCTCCAGGTGCTTTTTGGCTCGTGGTTCCGTGACAGGCATGTGCACAGAGCTCAACACATCAGTCCACAGTGGCTCACAACACACTTGTAGAAAAAGCTCTACACACAATAAATTGTGAAATCTTAATTGCATGCACTCTTTCGGCAGTACTTGGTTGTAAGAGCTGTTGAAAAGTGAATAAATAGAATAGATTTTTCCTTCATGTTAAAATACACTGTGAAGTTTTATCTCCTAACCAATGTTTGCTGCCCAGAGCAGCTGTGGCTGCCCCTGGATCCCTGGCAGTGCCCAAGGCCAGGCTGGACAGGGCTGGGAGCAGCCTGGGACAGTGGGAGGTGTCCCTGCCCATGGCAGGGGGTGGAATGGGATCAGCTTTAAGGTTCCTTCCCACCCAAACCATTCTGTCATTCTTTAATGCATATTTATTTACTATGGATAAGGCAACATCCAAAATCCTTTTGTATCGTATGGATAGAAATTATTCTCCAGTTAATGAATATCATAAGAATATTTAGTTTTAGTCAAAGTATTTCCTTTGGACAATCCATGTTGATAAATGCCTGCTGGTTTTTTGTAATTACTTTGTAAGAAAATATGCAGCTGTATAGTACTTAATGGAATTAAATTAAATTCAGCATATAACTGCAGCCAAAAAAAAAAGCACTGATTTGGCATAACAAAACAAAGAAGATTACTGCAGAAACCCCTGCTGTCAGATATATCAACATATTAGAAGATTAAATCAAGATTAAAATGTTTAAAAGAACTGTGTTTCTAAAGATGCACAGAGCAGCAAAGCTCATGTTCTGTATCTTTGGTATCTACACAGGTTACAAAACATTTGTAAAGTCCCAAAGTTAACATGATACATAACCCAAGTGAACAGCACTGAAAACAAAACAAAGAAATCAGACAATTTAAGAACACCTATTTTAAAATTTACCTGTTACACTGAAATAAAATTTCAACTGGATTACCCCCTTCTCTCTTTTCTGGAGCAGTTTGGTGAGGTACCTTTGGCTACAAGCTGTGAGACGACCACTGCTATATCCCTGGTATGTTACTGGATTTGATCTCACTGGAGCTGCCTCATTAAGCCTTTCATGAATTAAAACTGTACTGTGGAGGTTTTTCTTTCCAGCTGCATTATACTGAGTGCTCAACAGTAAATACCACTTAACTGAGACAGACTGCCATTACATTTAACAGCAGACCCTTTCCCTCTCACCACATTTGAACAAAACACACCCAAAGCAGCAGGACAAAACAACATCCAGTCACACAGCTCTGGAACATCTGTCCCTGCTGCTGACATGGGCAACTGGGAAGGAAAAATATCTGTCTTTAAAAGCTCAGAATCATCTCTCATCCAATTGACAAGAACTGGGTAACTCACTTGTGTCACACCTGAAATCCAGAAAGGACAAACACCCACCCAAGGGCTGTTCCCTGGGAAAACTCAGCTCAAGACAGGTTAATGATGTGTCACCACCCTGGAATTGTCCCTGATCATTTGTTACACAGGTGGGTTCAGTCAAGGGAGATGCTTCCCCAGCTTTGGGATCCCAAAACCTGGCTCCACAATCCCTGAACACGCTGAAATCAGTGGGGCAGTCAGGGGTAAATGCAATACACTGCAACTCCCACTGAAACAGCTTCACTGAAAGCTCTGCAACAGGAGTTCAACAATTTACTCAAAATAAAAAGAAAACAGCACAATGATGTGATCCAAACCGTGCACAAGACACCAAATACTAAAATTAATGTTCGATTGGCATGGTACATGGCTGCAAAGTAATTAAACTTATTCTTGTAAATATTATTGTCTTACAAGAACTGATTTTTAATATTTTTTTTTTATTTCATATAAAAGGGGATTAATTTATGGAGCAAAAGGGTCACATGTTTCAGCAACATGTTCTTTTACAGTTCCTGTTGCACTGTCTGGCTAAAATCAAGCTAAAGAATTCTGTGAGAAACTTAAACATGAACAGGGATATGAAATGAGCTCCCAGTCTTGAAAGTTATTGGAAACTGATCTCTTCCTTATTAATACAATTCCCCATCATGTACAAAAAGATATCTCCATGTTCCAGAATGCAAACAGAGTTTTAATCTTTAATTATATTCTCAACCTCAGCTCTTCTGGAGAGAAGTGCAGATGTGGGTCTGAGGATTATTGCTTTATTACATTATCATCTCCGTGGTATTTAATGAATATTGATACTTAATGCAGCTTTGCCATTACAGGCAAAGAAGAATTTCAGAACTGCACAAAACTTCTGATGACTTTTCTCAAAACAGAAAACACAGCCACACACTTCACTTTCTACTCTTGAACACTCCAGGAGGAGGCCCAAAGCTTGGAGTCCTGATACTGAATTATTGCAATAACAACACTGGCTGTTAAATAACCCCACCCCTACTCCTGGTGTCACACTGAACTGACTCAGATTCATCATGGAATTTGGGTTGGAAAGGACTAACACAGCATAATTTAAACAAGTTCACTTAAAAATTACAAAACTTACAAACATTTATTGGCTTAAGCATGTCCTGCCATTACCTTTAGAAAAACCTGCCTCTTTCTTACATACTGAAAATCCCTGAACTTAGGAAGCAATTAGATGATGCTGTTTATAAAACAAAATGCTGAAAAAATGCTTTCCTCCAAAAAACTCTTGGCAAAGGGCTCAGGATTTTCCTTAATGCAAAAATGATAAATTATACAAGTTCCAAAGAATTTATTCTGGCACATCTGATGACTGGGTGTATAGTTGTATATATATATATATATATATATATATATATATATAAAAGCTGTTAAAACCAGCAACTTTTAAATTTCATTTAATACTAAATCCTTCCTTAAAAGTCAATTTGAGTATCCTGAAGAATGCTCTTGACCAAAGCCAATGGAATCTGACAGTACTAATTATAAGACAGAACCACTGAACAGATAAGACATTAATGCTGTGACAGAACACTTTAAGTATGCTGGTATTAAATTAAGCTCCAATAAACACAGAGTTTGGGATATCTGTACAGTTCTGTTCCAAATCCAGATGCACAAATACCTGCTGAGCCAGGAAATTAACTTTTTATGGAATCCACTCACTATGCAGCATCTTTAGTTAATGCAGTTCCAAAGGATGCAGAAAATATGCAATTTTGAATATTTCCTTTTCTTTTGAATATATCCTTCTTCTCTAGAAGAGTCATCCAGATGAATCCTGAGGTGTAGAGTGCAGAACAGAGACCTCCTCCATCTCACCCAGAAAAAGTAGAAAAAAAGTGGCCATCCAGAGTCTCTATATCCTTCAATCCTTGTTATCTCCTAAAAGAAAAGTTATCTCCACAGATTTTTTTTTGCTCATTCATCTAGAACAGTATCATGGGCAGCACTGTCTTTTCCTTTATTAAAAAAAAAAAAAAAAAAAAAAAAAGAAAAAGTAATTTTGCTGGTGTGCTCGTAGCAACAGTGTACAAATTCACAGAGATTTTTACTCAATCTATTACAGTATTTTCACTGTCAAGTCAGGGCATACATCAGACCACAAGAGATTTACAAGACAAGTTGAAGAGCCTTTACAAGACAAGCTGAAGAGCCTTAAAACAAAGAAACTGGACTTTCTTCTATTGAAACCTCTGTTCATTGAGCCTGAAGTTGTCCAAAAGAACAAGACTTCCACTTGTTTATTGTTTATAGTGTGCTTATTTCTTCAAAACCACTAAGTGACAACAAATGACCCTAAAAGGCACCATAAAGGGCAAGAGTCTCAGTACCTTCTGCAGTGATCAAGTTCTTGTTCTGGCAATTTTCTTCCAGACAGAGAAGACAGGCAATCAATCTGGGAGCACTGAGAAAGCCCCACACAACACAGCTATCAAAATCACAGGGTTTTCAACTGAGACCCCTAAAAAATCCCATTAAAACTGACTGACTCTTGTGTGTGCCACTAAATTCCACTGCAAGAGTACAGAGAGCATCCTGGGCTTCCTCTTTTTCTCCTTCCCCAGCTCACAGTGGCTCCCTGCTGCTGTTCTCCAGCTGGACAGTGACACACCAGATTCCCTGGGATCCCAGCAGGGTGGTCCAGCAGCAGGAATTACCCTGTGGACACCCTGCTCTCAGCACTCCCTAAGAGAATTCTGCTGCCTCAGGGTCTCAGAGACAACTTCCTAAATGCAAATTTGCTTTTGACACGTGGTGCCAAGCAAAATAACACCACCATTAATTAACTGCACCAATTACTACATTTCAAGAGGAAAAGAAAAGCGACGCCATCGTTTCCTATTGTCTTTATTTATTGATTCCCAAGCAGGAGCAGCCACCATGGTTTTCAGCAGGGCTGCACACAGACACTTCCCCAGGCACTGAGAGGAGCTGACAGCTCTCAGCACTTCAGCAAACACTGCCTTGAGATTCCTTAACAGAAGGAAGGAAGCAGCAGCCAGATGAGAGGCATGCGAGGGAACGCATCCATTAGCACGTACAGGAGATGTCTTGTTAATAGAAGACAGAAGGAGGGACAAAGCAGGCAGAGCAAGCAGCCAGCAGTTAGTCATTTTCTCACACAGATCATTTGGCTGGGAATGAGACACACATCAATCCAATCTTCCTTTCTGCGCTTTCAGAGCCAGGGAAAAACCAATACTGAAAAGCAACATCCCAACGCCAAAAGGCCTCTCTTCAAAACTGCTCAGCACCCTTACAAGTCCTCAAATAAACAGGGAGAAAATGCAGATTTTCCTCACAGCAGTTGCACAGGGCAGAGAACTTCCATTTTCAAAACCACCTTTGGATTCAAATTGCTGCTGTTTCAGATATTTACTAGTGAACAACCAGAGGCTCTCACCTCCAAACCACAGCACATCAGAAGACAGCCTAAGGTTGGGGAGGAAAAAGTGTGAGGACCTGCCAAGAATCACTTCTGCCATCACTAAAACCCTTTCTCCAGCTCCTTCTGCGAGTATAAAATAGGAAGAGATGGCTGAGCCTCCAAGACAGGCTTGGGTTTGCTTTGTTTGATTGGTTTCTTTAAAAAAAAAAAAAGGCATTGTGGAGGGGAAAGAAGGAAAGAAGAAAAGCAGAGCAGGGATAGAGACTGAAGGCTCAAGTGAACAGAGAATTGAATAAAACTTGATTTTTCTGCTGTATCACTCCCTTTATGAGATGAAACACCATTTGGGATTTTTTAGTTTGTGGAATACAACCCAAGTCTTACCCCAGCAGCACATTTCAAAGACCTGGATGAACAAGAAAATTGCTCAGCTTGCACCACTGCCATGGAAAATGTGAAGTGCAAAAGTTACTCATGCAGTTTCTTCAAGGAACAGGACCATAAATAAATAGACAGTAAACTGCCCTCTAATAATGCCTGTAACTCAAATACAGACATGTTTACTATTAAACTAGCCATGTGCAAAATCTGCATAAGAATAAATTTGTTTTAGGAGATTCTTTGCCCAAATCATCACCCCGATACCTCCTGAGCAATTGTTCCCTGCATTCCTTTGCTGGCAGAAAGGATTTACTGCAGTGTTGATATTCACTCCAACCTGCTCTCCTGAAGTGACATTTTGGCATACAGCTGGTTTCAACTACTTCTGTTTAAGAAAAGCTCAAGATAATATAGCTGCTCTGAACAACATTTAATAAACACTTGACTCATTGTTACTCAGCCCAATGACTTGTCACTGAACTTAATTTTAATAGCATACATCAAAGCAAAAATAGACCAAGAAACAGTTATCCCTTTCTTGATGAATTAATAAAGCTTAAAAAAAAATCCTTGAATTGCCATGGGAATATTAGGATGCAGGATGTCCTTTCAAGGAGATCTGTAGTTTTGCATCTGGATGTTTCCTTCTTTTGTATTTTATAAAGAAAGAAGGGAAAAAAAACCCACTGCATGATTCATCACTATTTGCATGAAACTACAGCAAAATCAAGATATTAAAATCCATTTGTCACACCTTTTTTTTTTTTCTCTAAATACTTTTCATAAGCCTATTTCAATAAGTCTTTTCATAATCTGCTTCTGTCCTGTGCTGGAAACAAGATACTGAGCCCAACAGGTATTTGATTTGCCTTAATATCACTATTATTCTCTTAAGACACACTGAGATAGCAAAGAAGAACAAATATGGAAAGGTCAAAGAGGAGCCAGAGAGGAGGCAACCAGTGACAGATAAAGGGCCAGCTCAGCAGAAACACATTTTCCCTGTGAATAATGCTGGAAGTGGTAATAAGATACTGAAACATAATTCAACTACTGCTTAAAGTTTAGCTACCATACTAAAATTTCAGTCTATTTGCAGATCCTAGGTAAATGCACCACTGAAGGAAAATCATATGCAGATTAACAAGAAATATAATACTTTTAAATATGTATATTATGTATTCACATTAAGACTTACACAGCTGCAGCTGTTAAGGAACAGATTTTTCTATGCAAAAGTACAAGTTAGCTTTTTATACATACTTCTAGTAACCAGAGATGCTGTGATTAAGAAATAAAACAAAAAACCACCAAAATACTTTAAGATCTCTGAAAAAACTGTGTTAACTGGTATACCAGTACTCCAGTTTATAGACTTCCTGGAGAAGGAAGTCCATTTGAAGCTCCAGATACCCCAACAAAGAAGGAAAACTAACCAGCCAGTTTGTCATAAGATACCTCTGCTCCATCCCACATACCAGAGAAACAACATCTGGTTTTCAAACCACTGCTGGAGCCCCCTTCAAACCATTCTCTTTTGTCTGATATATTGGTGAAACAATAGAGCATTTTATGGATTCTTGAATTACCAGCACTTTCAAGTTAATATACAAGGGAAAAGCTCTACTGACTCTGATTTTTTTTTTCACATTTCCTTTAAGAAAAAACCCTCTACATTTTAAAGTTAATATACAAGGGAAAAGCTCCATTGACTCTGATTTTTTTTCACATTTCCTTTAAGAAAAAACCCTCTACATGTTGACCTGTGAAATCTGGTGACAACAGGGACTTTTATTATTACAGCTACAAGGTTTTTGGTAGCACAGTGTTTATACATCAGTGACTCTTGTTTTGTGAAGAAAAGCAGGCAGTTTCCACAAACTACAAAGATGCTCAGCACAATGAACAACTGCTTAGCACTTCATTTTCTACATAATAATAATTTTCTTACATGCAACTAAATATATTTCAGGCGGTTTATTAATTTATAAGCTTCGTTGTGCACATCTCTGTGTTTCTGGCATCACTACATTCAGGTTGCTCAAAGTGTTGATACTCTCTGTCCTCAAACAGTTTCTAAGTGTCCTCATAATTGCTTGTCACCTGTAAAAGAGGTTTAGATCTGATGCAAAATTAACATATGGTGAACAGATGGACTCAGAACAGACGTTTGCCGAGAAAGTACTCACACCAAAGACTTTTTGGCTTCAGTCTTTTAGGACCTTCAAAAAGTCCTGCTTGAAGCTCCAAGTCATAACAATCAGGTGAGCATCATTCCTCAATGACAAGCTCGTGTTGCAAGAAGTTTTTTAATGACCTGCTACAAAGAGAACGTGTACGGAACAAAAACGCAAGCACGAGGTCGCTTATTACGACGACTGAAAATTAAACCAAAAAACCAGTAAGTTAATAAGAAATATTTCACCCCCCAGCATGGAAACTCTTCCAAATATTCCATTACTTACTGAGGAGGCAGGACAAGAGTTGTTGGCTGGGCTTTTGGTCTGCGCTTTGCAGAGACTCCCATCTGGTTGGCCGAACGTTTCAGAGATTGCTGATTCAAAAGGCCAGATGCCAGCCCAGCATGGTACTGCAACTGGATAAGAAAAAACATATATATATATTAAAATACACACCACTGCAGTACTCTGTCTCTGTCAGACCTCTGCTACCTGTGGCACCTGATTCAGATTACAGCCAGTCAGGAAGTTAGTGTGTGGTATCTCAGATATATCGCTCGGTGGAAGACAATAGGGACATGGACAAAGTCTGCTGTGGAATGGGTAAGAGGAGCAAATTATGCATTAGGACAAGTAAGATGGTGAGTCAAGGACTTTCTCTCAACTCTCTCTTGAAACTTGGGCTTGCTTTTAAACATTGAAACTGTTTCTCCTCTCTAGGGACTAAACATTCTCACTTCAGGAAGAAGATAAGAGGAAGACAGATGCAACCCTTTCACAATATAAACCAGCTTTTTAGAAATAACACTCATCTTTTTCTTCTTAAACATAATACCACAAAACATTTGCAAAGGAGTTTCTATCACTGTAAAGAAAAATCTTGCTTTTAAAATACCTGCTTGCACATCTCCATAGCACTGCAGAACAATTCACATTCAGTAGCTCTCTCCTCAAAACTTTTCTTTTCCTTGCCAATAAAAGACAAATATTTGAAGGACACAACATGAATCGGCAGGATTTTGAGTACACTCCCAGAGCTCTCAGATGTAAGAAGAACTACAGGGCTCTGCCTGTCCTGCAACCACTTCCAAGTGCAACAAGTTCTCTGAACACTTTCAATTACATTCTGAGTTCCCCATTTTTGAACTGGAAGGGGGAGAAAGATTCATTGTCAGACAAATGTGATTTTCTGCATCACTCCAGCACCTGGATCTATGTGTTCATAACATTGTCTGAAGATTTGTTCTGAGAAAGATGAATTGTTTCACAGTTAACCCCTCTAACCCCATGGTCTGCACATAAAAAATGGGTTATGGTCAGTAAAGTATAACTTAAAAATGTTCAGAAAATGAAGTGGTCTTAGACCAAGCTGTTCTACAGGGGCTGAGTGAAAAAGAGGGAAGCAAAGCTTAGAATGATGAACTCAAAACCACCTGTGAACAGGAGGGGAGCAGCCCATGAGCCAGTTTGACTCAGATGTCACTGCTCAGCACATCCAGAAGGATTTCTACCAGGCTCCTGCTTCCCTTGGCTGCTCCTTGTGCCACGTGAGCTCAACATGAAGACACATCACATTCCTAATGGGAAGAGAGCTGTGCTGCACCAGGGAAGGGGGGATTTTATTCCCTCAACCAATGGATTCTGCTCAAATTTGTTTTTCTCCGATAGTTTTCTGAAATGAAAAAAAATCAATGAGAGCGATGGAGGGTCTATGTTTGAAAGGCCATGTTTCAGTGTCAGGGGCTTAGTTTTCAATCTTCACTACCTGAATGTGCAGGGAGTGCAATATGCAGGGAATTAAAGGCAAAGACAGCTCTGGCAGAAGAGCCATTGATTCCAGGAATATGCTTTTCCTTTTCCTTCCTGCATCTTTTTGTGCTGGTGACACCATCCACTGATCTTCCCTGTGCAGGTATTTCAAGTAAACAACGTTATTTGGACATTTGCTCAGAGATGGAGGTAATCACTGGTACTAATCAGAGATGAATTTTAAAGGTAACCTCTTAAAAACATTTTATAACCTCCCAGCTAGTGACATTTAGTGGGCAGGCATTTAAAAAAACCCCAAAAACTACAAGAGGAATAAAAAAGAAATAGATTCTAAACCAAAATTTTGTCCTTCAAGGCTGACACCCAAGTGATTAACTTATTTTTATTAATTATAAGTATTTCTTCCTAATCTACCTTTGCTCTTAGGAATGCAGGTCCAACTGTCAAAACCTGTAAGGGCCATTAAATATTTACCAAACCATCTTTATAATGGGAGAAAAGGTCAAAGTTAATAAAACTGACAGGCAGCTTCTGTCCAGCTTGATTTATACATTATTAAAGCATCACACACTGTACTGCACAGAGTGCTCTCCTTTTTGGGGACAGGGGGTGTTCACTGAAGGGATCAGGAAATTGTTTCTTAATCATTTTTCTGAGGAGCAGAAGCAAGATTGAAAATAGTGCAGGTATCAGAACTATGGCCAGGAGATTCATGGTCTGATGGATGATACAGGTGCCATTCAGTTCCCTGTTCTTCTTAAAAAATCAACACCTTTGCCAGCATCAACCATGAGAGAAATGTCAGCTAAAAACACACCAACACCCCACCCAATTTTTGCTTACTAACAAGAGAATGCCATTTCCAAGCACATTCTCTCCACTTAGGGAAAAGTGCTGAAATGCACTATCAGAGGATGTTGTGGGTGCTAAAAGGCTCCTGCAGGGAGGCTCAGATGAACTCATGGGACACAAATCCTTTTTGGGGTTAATGAGCTCACAGAAACTACATGGACTCAAGGAGTCATGAATCCAGGGAATGCTGGTGGCTTCAAGAACATTGGGGAGAAGGCTGTGGGCACAGGGGGTGACAGAGCCTTGGGCTGGAGCAGCAGAGCTGCTGTGTTCCAGCACATCTGTGGGGTCTGAGACCCCACAGCCAAAAATCGCAGAATCGCTGAGGATCAAACCTGCCCTGCCCAGGGCATTCCCAACAACATTCCCAACAACCTCCCCCTGCTCCTGCACTGTGCCCAGCTACACCAGCACAATGAATACTCACTGAAATGAGCACTGCTGCAGTGCTAGGCAATCGTGGAAATCATCCCCCTATCAGTGCAAAGGAATTCCCCATCACTACTGCAAGCATCCACGTTCTCCAGCTTTGGGGAATTCCACCTGGCTTGTGTGAGGCTAAGCTTTCCCTAATGAAATATTTTTCCGCGTAATTTCAGTAAGATCGATCAATTTTCCCCAATACATGCAGATGAAACAGAAAATCTATTTCAGAAAACCAAGAAATCAAAACCAGCAACAACAAAAATCAATTTACAACATTTAGCAGCCAGGATATATCCCAGTGCCAACTTGTACAGGTTTATGATGAATCTCATGATAGCTGATATTTTTCTTAAAACTGCAATTCCAAGTAGATGTGTGAATTCTACATTTTAAAATCAAGTGACTCTTCTTAGGAATGTAGGAAAGGTACTGAAAGTAACACTTCAATATATATAAAAGCTTTACATGAAGCTAAATAAAAACAGAACTTGGAGTACTTTTAAATTATTTTTCAAGATTAATGATTTTTCTATGTTAATGGCCACATGGCTAGATTTTCTAGCACAAAATGCTACCACTAATATCTCACATTTTCAGTGTTCCTGAGTACATGATAATTATACTCCTATATTAACAGCTCTTAATCTTCCTCACTAAGTGAAAAGCATCAACAGAGAAAGCACTTGGGAGTCACTTTTCTCACAGCTGCAATCGTAAGGAGGACAATTTCTTCTTCTACATAAGATGTCTTTGGCTTTCACAGGAACTATTGAAAAAAACAAAAAGGTGTAGTAAAGAATGACAGATCTGATTTAGCACAGAAAACATTAATATTTTCAAAGAACTTAATCACATAATATCTTTTCCTCACTCTACTCCAGTGACCCTTCTTACCAGAAATAAGGTAACACACCTCCTAAAACAATGAACATAACCAAAAAGAACCTCTACATCCCCCAAAAAATCCAGTCTTGTGCAGATGACCTTTAAGATTTGGAGCAGACAAAAACTTCTGCTACCAGAACCCTGCAGAAAAGGCCCCATTGTTCAGCTGAGAAGCACTGACCATATTGTGACAGGTTTCCATCTTAGCCTGTAGGGTTACTTTGCAGTGAATGTTATGAAACACAAACATGGGCAGAGTGCTCATTTAAAACTTTGAAAACTAAAGCTTCATCATTAGAATCAAGCTGGGTCTAGAGGTCTTTAGTTTACATAATTCATGGGCTGGAGATTTTGCATGTGCTGACTGCTGCCCAAACAAGAGAGTACACTGCACTCACTGACAAGGCCATCCAAAGTTGCAAAAATTGGTTGAAAGAAGGTTAGAATCAAGGGAAAAGAAGAAAAAAGCAATCAATTGGAGCATTAGCAACTGATCATGTCAGCTCACAGCTGCACATTACATTTTGCCATTAATTAAGGCTTTCTAAACACCAACACTTTATAACAAGTGAAATCACAAGAATGATTTTCTTTGTAATCACATTACCCTGTTATTTATTATTCCATTCTTATGTAAATACTTACTGATCATATATATAAACATAAAAACATTTTCTCAGATCCAGGTAATGTAAAGTTGATTTCCATTCCTCCAAGGAATGCCTTTTAGAGAGGTGGCTGACAGATATTCACCCACTGTGGCATTTTCTGAGTTCACTGTAGTCCTGGTGATGCACATTTGCCTCCCTTAGCATGCACAGCTCTCTGCCCCTCATCATTAAACAACTTCTCCCTTGCAGATGAAAAGGGATTTGTTTATTATGATAAAACTCTACTTGCTCTTTTGAAAGAGCAATGAGCAAGCAAGCAGGACACTCCCACAGTTTCATCTCTGCAGACTAAAGTAGGCAAGAGAGAAATTATACTACCTTAATTGATATTTTTAAGCTTTTTTCAGATAATGAGGCCTGTTTGGAAATTCTCTTTTTCTCCGAACAACGTTTGATCATTTCAGGACAGCTGAATTCTTGACTTGACCAAAACAGCATCAATAAGCCAAAGGGAGAGTCTCCAATGTCTTTACTCATTGGTTTTCCTCTTGTTGAGCTGGGTTGCAGGCTTCTCAATTAACAGAAAAACTAGACAGTGTGTCTTTGCTCTATTTTATTTAATTTTATTTATTTAATTAAGACACTTCATTCTATTTTTTAAAAGCATTTATGCCCCCCAAACACTTTCCAGTTTACAAGAATGTTTGAGCAAGAGACACCTAGAGGAACAAAGGCTGCTCCCATCCCATTCTTTTTTAAATCCCTGTAGAAAAGTTACTATCCCTTTTGCCAAACACACTGATCTGATTAAACTGACAGTAACGAGCTCACATTTCTCTTAGTGTCCCCTCTCATGCCTGGGCTGTGAGATGCCATGTCAACAAACTGGAACATGGAGCAGGCTGGGAACATCAGCCCTGCACAGGGCTTCTCTCTGAGGCCTCTCTCCTCCCTCCCTCCCTGACCTAGGGAGCTCAAAAACAAGCTGAGACATTTTTATTTATTTCTATATATAATGACACAATAGTAGAAAATGCATTGATACACATCCCTGTTTCTTTTAATGCCTTGTCTTTGCTTCAGGTTTTCTTCCATTTTTTCTGAATTCTTATTTTTGCTGAGAGTGCTGTTTTAATTAGTGTCAGATTTCAGCCCTAAAGTGTGTTCTTCCCATACTTTTCTTTCGAAAACACAGAAGTTCTGCTGATGAATGACTGCTGATGAATGCTCCCTCACTCCAATACTGCTTGCAAGTCTTTGGCTTTTAACCATGCAGAGATAGCAAATCTTTCTTCAAGCTCTTTCTTCAAGGAATTGGTCAAAACTTCAGCATCTGCATCCTTGCTGCCAATAAAATGACCTGCACTGGTCAAAGTCTGTAAAAGCCTCTACTCCTCCTCCACCTTTTTAAAAAATGTTCTGGAATCCATTTAATAGCTACAGAAGTAACATATTCTTGCTCTTTGGATAATGTCAACACAAAGGGACACTACACAGCCACCAGGCTGGATTTCAAAGGGATCTAGTGTTTGAAATGGATAAAGAGGCAGAGTAATCATAATCTGGGGTTACAAGCTACTTTATGTACTCTTTAGAAGAATAACTGTATTTTATGCTTAAAATGTTTATACCTCCAGGTATTCTGAAGGGTTTGAACATACATATTTACTGAAAGATAACTAAATGAACTGGCATTTATTTCATTGTATATGCAGCTACAATAGAAACACATAACAGAATTACAAAAAGCAAAGTAGAATTATTACATTGTGTTCTGCATCTAAATGACAAAATAAACCCAGGTGCAGTAACAAACAGCAGCAGCAGGTTATTTTCAAGCAACCCTGAGCTGAAGACAGGTGATGGTACAGAGATTGTCCAGAATAGGTCAATGGTCTTAATGTCACTTTGTGGGGTCTATTCACAATTGTGTGTTCCTTTAATGGACTTCATTAAAGTCTAAAGTCCCAAGAAGTGCACATGATCAATATCTGACAGAAAATCCTAATTCCTTTTTGGCACAAGCATTATCTTTCTATAGGACAAACAATCTGTAGCAGGGGAAAGTCATCATTAAACTCCAAGATAAGGACACAATTAGTACCTTCCTCCAGAGCTCCATGCTCCCTTAAACAGCCACCAGAACTCTGGAGACACAGCTCTCCTGCTAAAATGAGTATTTTCTAAAGCCCTAGACTAAATCTTTGGTGTCAGGGGCTCAGGTGGCAGCTGTGTCAGTATGAAGAATGACCTGCTGCCTCTGTGACAGGGGGTGCTCAGGGGCTTAGACAAGAAATGGGAAGATAAAGCTCAAATGGCAGAATAAAGGGCTGCAATCAGGCACAGAAACACTCCCCAAACTGTCCAGCACCACGCCATGATTTGCAGCTCTGAGGGGGGCTTTTACTACAGCAAACAAAGTGCTCTACAGACAAATCAAGAAATTAATACTCTTCAATAAAATGTCTACATGGTGCAGCTTACGTAAATCCAACCAGCACAGTGCACAATCAGAGAAAGGGGCAGTCAAAGCAGAGATGAGGGAAATCCATTCGTGGGTAAGCAGTGGAACAGTAATAACAACACCCAGTACTTGTGCTGCTGATTTATTCTTTCCCTAACTCGTTCAATTTAATTATTTTAACTTCCATTAAATGCTCTTCTTTAGCTTTGGTGACTTGCACAATAATTAAAATGCACAATATCTTTACCCTTTAGGCAGATACCCATACTGACAACAGCCCAGCTGAGGGTTTTCCTGCCAGCACAGGGAAACCTGGCTTTCCTCAGCCTCCTGTGCCTTTCCTGAAGGGGAAATTAGAAGATCACAACTCCACAGTCCATCCCAAGGCTCTGCCAAGCTACACCAGACATCACCACTCTCTTCTGCTCCAGGTGACCACCCCACTGCACCAGCACAGCAGAAGGGGCTGAAGGAATATTGTTTAAACTGAGCTGAAGTTGCCAAATTAGGAGGTAATTCTTCCTCAAATGGTTACTTTTGCTAATATCTTTCTTTACATCCAGCAGGCATCCTGAAGCAAGGCTCCAGGGGATGCTGATTTCCAGCCTGTCAGAGACAAGCAATTAAAGCTTGAAGCTGGAGAATTCTGGAAGAGAATGCATGAGGCCTATTCCCCTGCAAGAACATTCCTACTACAGCCGCAGGATATTCATGACCAGATTAATTTATCCATCTTTTCTAGACACTATGAAGTAACCCACAGAAAATATTTATCTACAAATAAGATCCAATCTTAAATTTAAGGTCACTGTTATCACTAATTAAAGTAAGAGGTTTTAACTCTCATCCTTCCCATGTAACCAGAGACTTTTACAGAGACAAACCCTGGAATCACCACAGGTGTCTGGAATTCTGGAAAATCAGATTAAAAAGACAGACATCCAAAAAATAAGTAGACATTTATAAAAGTCTTAGGCAAATTACCTCTTCAGACATCAAAGAATTAAGTTATGAATGTTTCTGGGAATGCAAAAAGAATCTATCAGGTTTGATTGATAAAAGTGTAGCTTTTAACTAAGACTGAAAAAATGGAAGACTGGCAACATTCTTTTCCAGAATAATATGCTTCCTCTGCTTTTTTCCAGCATAGTGCACATAAATCAAAGAAATGTTAAAGAGGCCCATACATCACAAGTTGGCATTTCTAAACTATTTACAAAATCTGTTCTAGTCAAGAGGATGGAAAACATAAAAGTGTGACCAGTAAAGTTCCTGAAAGAGAAAAGGTAGTTCTACCATCCCAGCAGGGTAAAGGTTGGAAACTCTTGATTGTAGACTTTAAAACCATTAAACCAAGACAATCCTGACAATGTGAGGTTGCAAGAAGCAAACAGGATGGTGTTATCAGCCAAATCTTGTGACAACTAAACCAGAGCACTGAGTGACATGTCCAGGGATGGTGACTTCACTTTCCAATGCCTGAACAGCCTTTTTGTGGAGAAATCCTTCCTCGTGTCCAAGCTGAACCTCTCTGGAAAGTGCCCTAAGGAGGTTTGAAGTACAAAAGCAGGGCTGACCTCACTGCAGCCAGAGAGCCCCAGAAACAGCTCCAATGCTGAGCTGTGCATCCATCACATCTTCACATCCCCACATCTCTGCATGCAACAGATTTCGACAGATTAGGTTTTCCTCAACAACTTTCACAGATGAGAATCTCATGTCCTCTTCTGAAAGGAAAGAAGTGGATTATGGAAAGTTTATGTGTCCATCTGTTGGAGATGTCATACGCTGACTAGAGAGTGCAAAAAGCACAGAGATGTTTTACAACCAAATCCCAAACTTACAGTAGTCTGAACGAGTGAAGAGCCATATGCTTTGCAAAAAAACACCTCTTTTGCTACACATTTTTTTGCCACAGCACAAAGAGTAACAGTTCGAAAGCTGCTGTAATCTTTATTTCTGAAAATAGATCACATATTCTTACTCTCATCTGCCACACTCGGGTGAGTTACTGATAGGAAGCTGGAAAAACAAGGAAATACTACTCTGGGAAATGCAAATTAAAGACACTCTGCACTGCAAGGAGATACCTGCAGCTACAGAAAAGGGGCAGCTCAAAGAGCCCAGGACCGGGATGATGCACAACAGAAGGTTTGGTGCAATGACACATGAAACATTTTTACAGTTTTCTATGTTGGAGACTTGCAGTGGGAGCATTTGAGATGAAGCTGGGGGACCTCAGAAATAACTTAAAGAGTAAAACAAATGGAATACACTTCATCCTATTTTCATGGGAGCTTATAATGATATTATAATTAACTCAATTACACCACAAGATTAATAGCCTTTAAAATGCTCCCAGTCATTCATTACAGGCCTAATTAAAACTCTCTTTTGGTGCTGAGCCAGCAAGAAATACGAAATTACTTACTAGCAACCATATAGAAGTATACAAGATATTACCTTTACTGTGCTGGTGTCTCCATGGTCACAATTCAGTGTGAAGTTTGGGGTTGGGTTGTTTGGGTTTTTTTAAATACCAAAAACAAAAAGAAAAAAGGACAAGATGCACTTTAGAGGCTCCAACACCTGCAGCAGCATACCAGCTCACTACAGCTAACCAGTTTATTTCTAGTTTTGCTGCAACAGTTAAGGGCTTCTACAATAGCAGATGCCTTTCCTCCCACACATCAATTAATTTGCAAATGCGCTCAGGTTGTAGAAATAATGAAGTGCTGAATGCTTCTCTATTGACAAGTTTTGCTGTCAGGAGGTGGATGCTGTGGGCGAGGTGCTAAAATCCTCTGCTTCTCTCTGCGTGCCAAAGGAAAGACACCACACGAAACTTGGACACGAAACTTGCTCAACAGCTAACAGGGCACATCAATTACTTTATTTACTCCTCTCTCGCTGGAACCAAAAGGAAGATATCCTCTCCAAAAGCTGTTTATTGTGTTTATTTAGGTATTTATAACACACCGTTTTACAGGGAGGTGGGAGGTTTTATGCTGACCCAAGAAACATTGTGTATTTGAGGAGAAAAGTAGTATTTTTCATGTATTTTTAGGCATGCTAAAAAAGTTACATTAAAATTAAGGTTACAAGTGGAGAATTCCGTAATGAGGAAATGCTTCATAAAGCCTGTGCAATCTAATTCAGTCTGCCTGTGCTAAGGATTCAGACTTTCATTATGTGCTTCTTTCCAGACCTCCAATTATAACAGTCTGCAGGATCTCATGGATGAAGAGGCAGTTACTCAGCACCGTTTTCATGCACAGAATGTTATTTGCAGGATCTCACACAATGCCCACACTTCTCCTCTCAGATGCCTTCTACCATATTTTCCTGCTTTATTCTGCTTCTTTACAAATACAGTTAAATTTACCTTCACAATTCTTATTCCACTCATGCTGGGTGTGGATCTGAGGAATCTCAGATTTTTAAGAACACTAAATGTTTTTACTACATACTTACTATATTTGTAGTAGAGTTTCCATAGATAATGACTGCAGTCAGGTGCTGAGCAAGTCTTTGAAGCAGCCAGAGGAGGCTTGCAACCAGGTCATGGCAAGGTTGGAATTTCTATCCCGACTTCTACCACTTGAAATAAAGGATTAGTCTGGAGCAGTTAATTGTAACTTTCTGTCTGGACCAGCCAACAACTGGAAAAAAAGCACATCCTGCCAGATATTCTCTACAATCAAGTTAAAAAAATTGAAAATTACTGAACTTTCAGACAGATCCCAGACTATTTCTCTCCAATTCTTCCTATGCTAAATTACCACAGGTGTTTAAACCATTCACCTCAGCAGCAGTCCAAATTTGTTAAACTTTTATTTTCAATTACTGATTTTTTTTTGTTTGTTTGCTATAATGAAGAATCCTCTTACCCACTTTCCCTCCAGTAGATATTGGTAAAAAGCACATGACCCATCCATTATCTTTTCTTTCATGACTGGAATAAATTGACTTGTTTGATCATACAGAAGGAGCACAGGAACCCAAATGCTTCTGGCTCAGTTCTCACACCTCTCAACTAGAAAACCTCATATTAATAAGCACTAGACAAAAGGTAACTAGGTAGTTTTAAAATTAAAATGAGGCTTAAAACCGTTTTCAAGTGTTAATAACTGAAAATGTTATTAGTAAAGGTACTAACAGGTAAGGAAATTTGCTGTTAAAAATAGATGATTTTCTGCTTTTTAAAATATGCAATTTTCAGGCTGACCTTGTTCCTTTTAAATTTTTATAGCATCTTCAGTTCCAATTTGAGATTTTCATATGGGGTAGGCAAACCTTCTTATGTTCTGTATTAAATGCAAGACACCTCCTTGGCATGATCTGCAATATTAATAATATAACAGTACCAATTTCAGGAGCAGCACTGTAGCATCAACACATGCATACCTACATGAATCAAAATTTAACCATGTACATCATGGAAATCTTTAATATATCACAAGAAAAAAGCAGTTCTAAGACAGCTCAAAGACAATTTGAGATTTCCTCTTTTGCCATACAAACACATGACCTTGTCATGCCTCACAAGGTAACACCGAGGTAGCTGATGCAAGAAAACATATGCTTCTTTTTACTGGGCTCAAAATAGGAACAGAGGGGAAGGAGAATCATACTCAGGGCCAAACCCAGGTTTCTGAAGACCAGACTTGCAGCTGTCAATGTACTGAGCAAAAAATGTCCCCACCTACACGAGCCCTACAGGATTCCTAACACTGACTGCCACTACAGAATTGGGAAAATACTTTCTGGAAATTACAAACATTAGGGATTCATTACTTAGCCAGGAATTTGCACTGGTGTTATGACTTGGTTTTAAGACTTGGAGATTGAGCCATTTTTATGTAGCTGTGGGACACAGCTACAGGAAAATAGAAATTATTATTTTTCATGGATTTCAAAGGAGACCGACATATATCTGATTTTCCGTGCACTGGCTGTCTTGCAGGCACTCTTCAACAATCCAATTACTACTTAAATGTTGGCCATCTAGCCCACAGACATTTCAGATCCTCATTTAAACCTGGACATACCTTATTTCTGTATCTTGATAATCACTATGAAAACCCTACCAGATCAAAGCCCAGCAGTTTTTCAGTACCTCAGTTCAAGGTACCAAGTAAACAGACATTCTTCTCACTGTTTGGTGGACTTCATTACTAATGAAGTAAAAATTGCAGACATCAATCTATTGCTTCAGATGGCCATCATCAGAAAAATAAACAGGAATGTGGCTGCTCACAGTGGCTCATCTGGCACATTCACTGGAAGGTAAATTAAAAGCACTAATGACCAGAGCACAACAAAAGAGGGAATAACATTGGATTTGAATAGAAAATACTTCTACAATGCTTCATTCAACCAAGGCTGTGTTTTCACCCTCAGTCTTAAGATAAACAACTATCAGTGATTGTTTTAATTACTTCACCCATCTCCGCTCAAGGCCATGCTGCCTACAGGCCCCTACAAAAGAAATGAACACTACTGGTATTTTTTTCTGAATGTTCCCTAGTATCAAGAAAAAATAAAAGGCAGGGGAAAAAAAATCATCACAATATTCCTAATCTCTTGAAAGAACCAGTGAGGCTCTGAGTGGGTTCTCCTTCCCTGCACCTGCATCACCCAGTTCACAGCTGTTGTCACACCCATCCCTGAACTGGGTAACTCCAAAAAGTCCAGCTGGCTCTGGGAAACAGCACTGACCTCCCTACACATAGTTTGTGTGGTACCAAAATTTCAGCATCACCCTGCACTGGTCTCAAATTCATCCTACTGATTGCTTCCCATAAAACCTCAATGCATCCCATATATATGGTCTGCCATTTTCCAAAGCTTGCCAGTCCTAAACAGCCACAGAATACCTTATATTCCCACTCAGTCTTCTTTTCCTCATCTCAAAACCCAAAGTAACTCCTTCTCCAACAGTTCTGAGCTGCCCAGAAGCAAACTCCCTATGGGACTGAGCACAGCACAGGGCCTCTCACTGCAGTATTGTGGGTGCAGAACACTGGAGAACCATTGCAAGTGGGAATGTAAAAATGTATCAAACATGCAAGAAAAAGGAAAACAAAACCCAAATCTGTATCTTTTGGTTCTGAAAACAGATGAGGAAATTGCATTAAAAAACCCCAATGCAACTTACATTACAGTTGGAATTTTCCATTAAAAATACAATTTTGAAATAGACACGAGCTGATAAATTCAGCATTAAGTTTTCTAAAAGTACTCTCAACCCTTCAGCAGTACATGTACTTACACAACCAAAAAGGATCTTTCTGTATGAGCTCGGAGCACCAGCAATATGACAAACTGGTGTGCATTTAAGGAAACTGGGGCGGTGGGGGAGCCAGACACTGCTTCTCACAAATGATGATTTTTGAACTTGTTTCCATCACTTCTCTAGCTACAAAATCTTTTTTTAATGAGGACACTACCTACCTTCCTCACAAAGTTTATTTTATCAAGCCAGTAATTCAGCAACATGAACAACTGACAATTCACTCAACTACAGTTTTTGCCTGAGGCATTCACAAAAACATAAAAGAGCAAGAAAAACTTAAAAATGGTGCCGGAGAGCTGAAACCTTGCTGGCGGCACACAGAACAAACAGGAACAATTGAAAGCTGAGGAGCAGTCAGTAATTTATACTACTGAGCCCAATGCCTGGACAGTAAGGAAAACAGATGGCTCTGCAATATGGAGATGGCTCCATGAAAAGCAGTCAGCGCGGGAATGCTGCAACAGCTCAGCAGCAATACTTTGCCTGGCTGTAACAGCCACAGCAAAGCAAACTCCATCATTTCAGAGGATAAAACAAAAGAAAAGAGTAAAAGAAAAGAGAAGTTCTTATTACAGTTGGCCTATATTCCATGATAAAGCGTGGGCTCCTTCAGAGTTTTTCCAAGAGTCCTGCACAGACAGATCCGTGCAAATAAACGAGTTCCATCCACCCGGCAGGAGCAGAGCTCCTCTTCCTGTCCCGGCCCCCTCCCAGGAATTCTGCATCACACCCAACGGCTCTGAACGTCAGCTATTTAGTTCTACTTTTAGCTCTGCTTTAAATAAAAGTGTGTGGAGTGCAAGCTGCATAATGAAGGCTCAAAACCATGGAGATGGCACAGACTGCACCGGGCAGCATTACCAGGCTGAGGGGGTTTTAGGGTTTGCTTTTCTTTTCTGGCAGACTTATTTACATGGAACAAAACCAAAATTTGCCAAAGGAAGTTTCCAACTCCATGCTGGAAGAGGCAAGAATTTCCAAATGGAAATGGCCCTGTTTGAGCCTTGAGGACAAACCCAGAGGCAATGGCAGGGAACTCATCAACAAACACTTCAACACAGGAAGAGAGGGTGAAGGAGTTCTTGACAAATGCGTAAGGACCTCAGACTCATTTTTTTAAAATACTGCATTTCAAGGCCATCGTGACTAAGCAATATACCAGTTATGCAAGGAGTTAAAATAAGCTAAAAATCTAGCACAAAACTTCTCAGAAAGGCCAAAACATTCTAAACTCTTTGACCGTAAGAACCTCTTAAAATATATACTCACTATGGAACCAGAACACAGGTGAAAGCCTCAATTTAAAGCCAAGCATAAGATCCTTCTTCCTCTGCAAGTTTCCTGTGATAAATCAGGTTGTTTAAAGGGCAAGCTCAGTAGCTGGATTTAGCAGACAAAATATCATCTTGCCTTGCACACCATGACAGGTGATGCTATTCAGCTACAGATTATGCTGACATATTCCTGTTTCACCTACAGGATTGTTTTAATTTAAAAAAAAATCCACCAAAATGAGTGTTTTACTGTAGAATATGTCTATTATTTTTCTTAAATCAAAACTCACTGACACAGTTGCTGATGTTGGTAAAAGGCCTCTGCACACAGTTTTACAAATGGTTTAGGATTCAGCATGAGCACACAACTGTCTGAACTTGGGGTAGGCTTGTAAAACTCAAAAGCACAAGTTTATCATCACTCTCAGGGAGTAACCAAACGTTATTGTTCTTTAAAGTAATAATCAAATAGAAAATCAAAGCAAGTTATTTTCAAGGAAGATGCTTTCAGATATATTTCTCTTTTTCCAGACTTAAGCCTGAGACATTGTACAAGAAAGAACAGAACCTGCAGTGAACAGTCCCAGCATCCTCCTGCCAGAACTGTGACCACTGGCATTGCTCTTCTCAAGAAAGCAAACATTAAGTTTGATTAAACACCTTTGCTCAAGTACTCTTGATAATAAAGAGATTATTCTTCCCCTTTTCTAATGGGTATTTTATTCTGTCAACTGATGGATCATATATTAAACTGTTTCAATTCCAAGCACCATCTGCTGCTACAATTACCAAACTGAAGAAAGCAGGGATATAAAGTCCTGTGATTTGAAGGAAAAACAAGAAGAGAAAAAGGCATAAAGTTTACATGACACTAACAATCCCACTGACAGGTTTTTCTGACTTTGCAAACTTCCTTTCATGCAGAAGCATTCTTTTATAACCTGACAGTTCCCTCTAGCCTGAAAACCTCATGAACATGTCACAGATTTTTGTTCTCAACCTCTGAATTTCCTGCAAAAATCTTTCTAACCTACTGGTCAGGATGACACCCAACTTCAGACTTGAAATTAATAAGTGCATTTGCAGTACCCTTCTTAAGCTTCTTCTGCCCTTTACGAGATTCATTGTTTCCCTAAGTACCCTTTTAATGAAAACAAACAAACATCAACAAAGATTAAAAAAAAAATAGACTTAAGCAACTTGCAAGAAAAGAAAAACCAAATCACTCAGTCAAGGCATGTTTGACTTTATCAGGCACTGAGAAAACCACAAAGGACGGGCTGCTACTCCAGTTTGATCATGCAAGTCTCTGAAAACTTTCCCTGGTCCATTATTTATTCAGGAAAAAAACCCTTTCCATCTTTACCATAAGAGCAGTGAACATGAGACATTAGTTTTCCAGACTTCACAGTGGCTGACAAAGCAAAACACAGACTGAATTTAGGCAGCCAGCAGAGCAAGAATCTCTGAAAAAGGGCACCTTAAATAAATGCACAATAAATGTCTCCTCAGCCCACTCAAGCAGAGCCTTCAGCCACTGCTGTATGTCCATGTCTGCTTTAAAAGCAGGTCATGGATGCTTAGAGAAAAGCCACAGACCCTGATTTCCATCCATCTGGGAATTACCACATTTTGCAAGTTAGCACATATGAAAATGCACTAAGGACAGTACTCTCTGAGTTCATTTAGGCTCACAGAGTTCTACTGCAAATAACCTTTGTAAAACAGTTAACATGACCTACAACAGATTTTTAGAAGGAATGTGACTCTTAAAGAGAGTAATTTTTCCATGTTCTGCTAACACAACAAAACTCTTTCCATAGCCTGACCATCAGCAAATATGCATTTAGTAGCCACAAAAAAAAAAAAAAGTTACTTTTAAATTTGTTTGAAGATTAGCTAAAAGTATCTGCAATGCTCTACTCTCTGATTCAGGTATAGCTCCCATGCCATTAAAGTCTTCTCCATTTTAAGCTTCTTCTCTGTTATTCCATGGAAGATCCATAGAAGTTTACCAGTACAGGAAGAGAGAAAAACTTCATTAATAAAGTCCTATCAAATTGATATAGCAAGAACATGAGAGAACAAACTTTAACAGTAATGTGTTTTGGTTCATAGCAAGAATATGGTACATGAGAGAACAAACTTTAACAGTAATGTGTTTTGGTTTATCAACCTAAATTAAATCTCTTTCCCCCATCAACCCCTTTTTCACGTCAAAACTCTTTTACTTTGTAGGGAAAATTAATTTTATCTGAGCAGGTGAATATTCCATGTCCCTGCTGCTTTTAATTCATGAAACCTACTATGGCAACACAGTTGTTTCACTTGGGCTCTTGCAAAAAATTAACAGGAAATTTATTCACCTGTGTGTGCAGATATTGTTGCCTGTGCTGCTCTTTGAAGGGACAGAATCATCCCTGGGATACATCAGCTGAAGCAGCTGTGTGGATTAGCTAACAAGACAGCCAGACTGCAGCTCTCCTCCCAGCTTTTCCCTGGAAGGGAGATTTGTTCCTTCCAAATCCTCTCTCCTTCAGCTCTTCCAGAGGGAAAGTATTGGCTTGGAGGAAATAACAACTAAGTAGCTCCCTCATCGACAGCAGAAAGCGAGCACATTGACTTGTGCCCTTTCTGTATTGATGCCCTGGCTGAGTAAATGAAGATGTACAGGGGAAAAGCAAAGAGCACCACAAGTGGGTATGTGACCCAGAAAAGCACAGTAGCAATTTTATATCTTCTTCAATCTTCCTGAAATGTGATTACAGTTGACCTTTAAATCTAGTAGATCAACCAATCGATTCTGCTGCAACAACCCTGTGTGTGATCTAAGAGCATGCCCATGCTGAAAAAACTTCCCATGCCTGGCATAGTCATTTTATTTTGCTGTAAAAGTTACCAAGATTTGTCTGAATTGATTTTACTTGCAAGAAAAACACACCATCAAAACTGCAGCATCAGCAGACACTAAAGGTCTTAGATTCTTGCAGGATGAATGCAATATCAATACAATCAGGATGTATCCATATGAGGTACACAAGAGAGATGGAAAGAAGATGTTTCTAATCTCACTTAATCCTAATGCAGCCCCAAGTCTGCTTTTTTAGACTGTGGGAAAAAAAATAAATACAAGGAAAACTACAAACACTCCAAAGTATTTGCCAGGCAAAACATTGAATTTGGAACAGAAAACATATTTAACAGCTCTTTAGGAAGTAAAGCTTTAAAGCTTTCCTGTTGTGTTGGATGAGAGTTTTATTTCAGTTGATAAACTGTCCTTTAAAAAAAAACAAAACAACCCAAAAGAGACTTCAGGATGGTGTTTGTCCATAGTGGGCTTGGTGCAGTAAGATGTTCATGTACAGCATCTCCATCAGATTTCTCTGAGGGAGCAGCACAACCCTTATTTTATAGTTAGATATTTTACAGATGGAAAAAGACAAACACAACAAAGACACTTGTGAAAACTCATCCAGCAAGCTAAGGCCAGAGGAAAGAGGAGGATGGATCTCTCCAGTCCCATGACAAACTTGGCAATGCTGCTGCTCCCAAAATCTTCATCCTCCCCTTCAGAAGTGTTCTGGGAAGTCCACATCACACACTCGTGTTCACAGAGTCAACTACACAGCAAGTTCTTTTAAGCTGAAAGTTTTTAACTTCACTCCATATTATATGCAGGGTGTCCAAAAGAACCAGAAAATTGGAAATGAAAGGTTAGCTGGTGCTTTATCAGGCACAAGAGAGCTTACAGACTTGATCAGCTCTGTGATCTATGGAATTTCTACAAACAGCTTTGGAAGAAGCATCAAATAGTGCAGCCAAAAAAAAAAAAAGGGGAAAAAAAAAAAAAGATGGCACTGAGCACACTGAAAATGCTACACAGAAAATTCTGAAAATACAAGATTTGACTCCAGAGTAAAACTGAAGCAGACGGCAAAGCAGAGAACTTGTTAAGTCTGAGTGCAGAGACAACTGCAGAGAAGACTCTAAATAGAACCCAACTGAAAGCAGATGGGTAGGGCAGGGAACATTAGAATAAAAATCTAACTAATGGTAAAACACACAGGGATGTTTCTTCTCAAAGGAGAAACATATATCCACCCTCACTGAGGGATAACCTCGGAGGGAGGAGGAAACCATTATCTTTTTAACTGCAGCTTATTTGATAAAAAAGTGACATTTTCTCTGAATGAGGAATTCTTTTTCCATAAAGAAAAGCCACCATCTGAAATGAGGCAGAGCCCAGTAACGCTGCAGTAGTTGAGAATGTCATGATTTCCATCAGAAAACTGTTTTGCAGAGATCAGGAACAGCTGTTTCAAACTGAATTAGACTAAAACTGGAAACAAGCTGTCAAAACCCAAAAAATATATTTTATACATAAAAGAATGTATTTGATTCAGCTGTTTTATCGTGGTGGTCAGCCAAAAGAGAAATAAAGTAACATTCTGAGATCCAGACGTTGTCGCAAAGACTCTCTCATTTTAACACTCTTTATGTAGATTTATTCCTTTGAGCATTTGGAACAGGAAAAATGTCAAACAGCTCATATCACAGATTCTTGAATATTTTCAAACCATAGGCAGCTTAAAACAGTTTAAAGACACCTGAGGACTCTTGCTGCTCCAGTCCACATTCTCTGCATCTTCCATAGCAGTAACAGGCTGGTGCAATAAGGAAAATACACTGAATTGATGTTGACATGAAAAGATTAAAATAATTCACTTTAACCCACCACTTGTGGGTAATAGCACATGCATCCAGCTCCTTTTTGTGCATACTTGCAGATCCTGGGAGGCTTTTAGTGGGTATTTTCAATATTGATTTCCCTAGGAATTGCAGTTTCATGTAATGAGAAGTAAATACATCTATTTTAGAATATACTGCAAAATGTCACATCAAAATACAATTCCTTTGTGTCTAATGGCCCATGCAGTACACAGCACCTTTAGTACTCTGCCACTACCAGTCAGAGGAGCTTAGAGAATCCAGATACAACAACCAAATTAATCAAGACTCTGCTGCTTTTGAATAGAACTATTTGTTGTAAAGCACAGCTCTGAACATCGAAGACCTCTGTGATTTTATTATGTGCTGTAAAATGCAGCCATTACACCCTGCTTGCCAACCAAGTCTGAGGTAATCTTGAAAATACCCTCAGCATTTCAACATGGTCATTACTTCTCATAATGATGATTCATGCTAATTCCATCTGATAAGCATATTAGTTATTACTGTCAGCTTCTCAGCAGATGGGCTTTTGAAGAAGAGGTATCTGAGAACAAGCAAATTCATGAGCATATAAAAAATGTACACCCCAAGAAATGTATTTTTAACTCTCTAGAAGACCAGGCAATCATGCAACAGCAGCCATGTACCTTTTCTCCTCTCAGATTGATCACCCAGTCCAGATTTAGGCATCTTAACTCCAGGGCTAAAGTTTTCAGCACACACAGTGCAGCTCCAAAGCATGACTGAATGCTTCACACTAAGCCAAGAAATTCACAAAAGAGCACAACAAGGTAACTGCTGCTCAGGATACAGAAACTTTTGATCTTTCTTTGAAAAGATCAAAAATGTGAAAGACTAGCACCTGGTAGATCAATCAACTTTCATTAAATCTTCTTTTATTATTTCAGAGGACATCTTTTCCCACATATACTATAACTGAACAAATGTCAGTGGTTAAAACATTTATTCATGTTTTTTGTTTCTTCTGCAAGAATCATTACATTCAGGCACTTTAAAATTAGATTAAATGAACTGCTATAAATGCTTGGGCTAATCTTGTATCAGCAAAGGACATGATAACATGTACTGATAAGTGTCTTTATTTCCAGAACTTCAGGATTTGACAGCTCTAGTAGATTCAAATGCTAGCTCATACCAAGAAAATACACCAGCAGCAAATGGGGTTGGGAGTGAAGCAGCTCTGAGTGTAATGATCATATTCTGGTCTCTTCTCTATTTTCCTATCAACCCCCAAACCAGCCCAACCATGGCACCACTGAGTTTCCAGAGAGCCAAGACATGGTTCTGGAACTACTCAAGAAGTCTGACAGCAGGCACAGAGCTACACAGCCTACAGCTCCCATCCAGTAATGGTCCTCATGTCTGTAATGATCTGTCATTCCTTATCCACATTCTTCACCTGTCACACAGCCACAAACCATCACCCTTTGTCCAGGGCAGGATTACTCTTCCCTCCCAGGAAAATAAAAATCAGTGTGCAGTGACCCCAAGAGATTTTGAGGGTCACCACAGACTTTCTGCTTTACACACCTTCAACATCAGCATCCCAGCATTAACTCCTGCTGAACAAAAAACTGCTAGCACCTTTCTGCCAAATGCACATTTTCACAAAGCAGCAACCAGTGGTCAGAAATGCAGTTTTGATTATATGCTTACACAGTTCCTCACACAGACTAGTCTCAATTTTATTAGCTGTTCAACCATCTCCATGTTTTGTTACCCAATTATCAACAGCGTGAGATTAAGATACAATGGGGAAGAACTGAGCATTGCTTATATGCAATTCAAACAAATAAATCCACTGTGAACTGTCTAGGGGGGGCAGCTTCAGTAACTTCTAAAGAGAACTCAAAGAAGAACAGAGATGAGTACATTCTGCATTAAAAAACCCAAATAACAGGCACAATAAAAGACCTAACAACAACAAAAGTAGAGAGCAACAGGGTGACATCATTAAATTTTCCATTTTATTTGATTTCCTCTAGAAGCTACAAAAAAATCTTTTCCATACAAATAATACCTGTGGGATTTTTATCACCTGCATCAGTTATTTTATATTAGTGTTCATATTCCTTGAATGCCCTTCATACGAAGGTCAGTGAATACTCTACAAACATCTTTAATTTGCCTCAAAGAAAGCAAGAAAGGACATTGAGTCTCTGAAAACATTCTTTGTGTTTTCATGGTGGCACCATCCACGAGATGGTCAGGCTTGCTCACCAGCAGCCAGTCAGTCTGAGCCATGGAGAGCTGAGGCAGAAGAGAACTGGAAATTCAAAGGAATGCTGGGTCTGAGGCTTTCTCTCAAAGCTGTTCTTGTTCTGCAGTCCTGCATATTCATCAATTAATCCCCAGATAACATGGATTTCCAGTTATACTTTGTTGCATTCCTCAGATTCTGCAAGTGAAGCCTGTTCTGCTGCTCTGATGGCTGTACTGTGAGTTACCCAGGCCACATTTCTGTGTCTGTGCCTGGCTTAGCTGCATTCAAACTCAATACAGAGCAAGGCAGTTTTAATCTGATTAGATGACCACATTACACAACTTAGTAAGGGAAAGTGATCACTGCCTTATAAATGACATATTTGAGCCATCCAGCATGAAATGTATGAGGAGTTCTTGCAGAGGGAAAGAAGGAGTTAGAGGAGGAAGAACTAGGAGTGGGCAGAAGTGTTTTGGTTAAAACAGAGCCACATCAATCATTTCCATCCTGAAATAGGCTAACAGCTAGGGCATTAATACTTATCAAACAAACAGGGGAAAAAACCCACTCATTAGCAAATAAAGGTGTTGCAAAGCATTAAATAATTCCCACCAGCTGACAAGAGGGCTGTGATTTATAATAGTGTGTTATTGATAGATCACTTCCCATAATTAGGAAAACTGAGACTGGTACTGCTTACAGCATTATTTTGATCAGTCTTGAAAAATACTGTTGAATAATAACAAACACTAGGCATAACAATAGAAAAACACCATAACATTGCTCTCAGGCTGCTTCAGATTTGAAACAAAATATTCTAAAAAAATTTCAGTAAGAAAGGCAATTCTGTTTGGACACATAACCTTATTTCACAACAGCATCCTGGTGTGAATTATTACTATGATAACTCTGGGAGGATGACAGACATAAAACATTCAAACTATGCAGCAAAAATAAGTCAGAACAAAAGGCTAATTATTTCTAATTTTTTAAGCAACAAGTTACTCCTCATAACTCTTCTCTTCCTGAAGAACCAGAATAACCTCAGTCTACTAAAATGTTAAATAAATTCAATTAACTTCCCTAGTAGCACAAGTCAGCATATGCAGGAAATTCTCAGCTGCCACAATAACTTTCCATAGTGCAAGGGAAAAAACACATTGGCAATTTTCATTCCTTTCAGTCACATTATCAGGTGTCAAAACCACTTTTATAGCTAACAATAAAATAGTTACAATAGCCCTGGCTTGAACTTCTGTCAGAAACCAACATTAAAATCAAAGGCAAAGAAACAGAGAGCCCAAGAGCTGAAGATTCCAGGAACTCACAGCTGAGGAGAGAAGATACATTTCCAAAGAGAAGACATCACTGATGTTATCCATCTCTAATGCCCCACACACTGCTTGAGGCAGGATCTCCAGGGAAAACAAACCTGTCTAACAAGCAGAAGCTGGTGATTCTGCCTTTACTGTTGCTATTACTGTAAGCTTCCCTGTTTTCCTTATGGTTTTCACCATTTTCTCGCTACATTCACTTCCTTTTTTTAAACTATCATTGCAGAGCTCAAAGACCCTCAGAAAAATTTCACGTCCCACTTTTTCCTTCTCCAGTAAAGCACACGTGGACTATTGAAATTACATTTTGGTACAAGCACTTTCTTCCTCATCACAGCTTTTCCAGTGCTTCTTCCCCCCATTACTTTAATATCAAGGATAATTTCTACACTACCTGAATTTGCCATCCCTGCCATGGCTGGTCACTAAAATCAACCCTGCAATAAGAAAAGTCAGTATTCTTCAAGCAGACAACTGAGCAGTAATTAATAACTGCAGCAGTTGGAAGCACAGAGGTAACCACCTGTTTCCCAGTAATACCAAAAAAAAAAAAAAAAAAAATAGAAAAAACCAGAACATTACTGTAATTCTGAACAGCAAGGGCATTTCACCAGATATTTACCCAAAAGCACACAGAATTAAAAGCCCATAAAGGACATTTTTCCAGACTGCCAGGCAAACAACATTAGTCACTGGCTATATAATACTTGGCACCTACAAAACATTTCTGTCCAAAGAACCCAATGCACCTGAGACACATTTAGACTAGAAACTCTCTCAAGAAGTAGGTTAAGTGATATTATCCTCTTTTATCTGCACCAAAAATGAGGCACAGTAAAAATCAGTGTGCCCTATTCAAGGTTACAACAATTAGTGAGAAAAGCAGGAATAGAATCCAAGTGGCCCAGCTCCTACTTTGTGTCCAGTGTACAAAACCCACCAGTCTGTGCCACTCGTTTCTGCAATGACAGGAACAGAAGTTCCTGTGGCTGATGTGCACAGGAAAGGAGCCCACAGCTGGAGTTCCCAATGCAGCTCCCTCCAGGAAGCTCTGATTCTGCTCTTACAAATCAGACTGCACCAGAATCTGTGGATCAACACATAACAGGATGTCACAGTGTTATAATGCTGCATTTTTGTAGGAAAAAAAGTCCTGAAAGGACATTTTGGCCACCTGCCTGAAATTCCCAAGAAGTACCAACACAATAATCCAGTTACATTGTCCATGCTACTGTAAAACTACAATGAAGTCACAATGTTTGAGCACACCCAAAATTCAAAATTAATGTTCCTTGGAATGAACACATCCTTTTACAATCAAGATGAAGTGATTTTTTTTCCTGTTCTGCAGTGCTTCTCTACTATCATGGTTAACATTTAATGTCATTTATTGTCACTAAACTCAGTATTTGTGTCTAATCAATACTAAGCTACCAAGTGCAGCTGTAGCAAGTCTGGTCTTTCTCTACATGCTCTATCGATTGTCTTTTTTTGAGCCCCACAATAAACACAATTTATACAAATAATTTATCAGGGAACATATCAAAATAATTTAATAAAAAAAAACCTATCTATACCTTTTCTCTTCAGTCATGTGACAGAAAATAATTTTAACTCATTAATGGTAATCTTAACAGTTCGATTTTAAATTTATGTAAAAACAAGAGGAAGCTATGAAGCAACAAATTTAAATCCAAATATTTTTAGCCTATTTCCACATGCAGATAAACAACAATTTTTTTTCATTTTGTAATTCCCAGCATATTGCTTTCAAATAAATTTATGACAACTACTGTCCAGCTTTGTTCACTTAGAAAACTTATAATGCACAGATATTGTAAAGTTTACCCAAGTTGCCAGAATAATCTTTTCACAGATGAGTAAATTAATTGATTTGATATAAATCCTACTTCTCCAAAAAGTTACAAAGTCAGAAAAGTTGATTTTTTGCTTCCTGCTTGAAGCAGTAGAAAACAGCCTTCCCAAGCACATGGTTATCACGTTTTGTAAGCAGAATCTCATGAAGATAAAACAATACCACCACCCCTCACACACCCCCACACGTGGGTTCAAGAAGAGCTGGAACTGGAGCAAAGCACATGGATAAATGCAACTCTGAAAACAGCAGGGGATACAACACTGCACTTCAGAGAAGTTAAAAATCAAGGAAAAAAATTTAAAAATAACATCACCTGTTCAAGACTACAACTGCTCTCAATTTCCCCACTTTTACTGCTGTTAAAATTACTTGAAGGTCTGAACACAAACCCTTCACTGCAAAGGAAGGGGGAGAAGGAAAGATGACTTGCAGAAGACTATTTTTAATTGAGCAAGTGAACTCAGCTGATGCTGCTGTCACTCAGCAGTGCAGGAGAGACTGAGTTTGCTGCTCTCCAACAAACACAGCCTCCCTTCACTGGCTGAAAGTAATTCTGGTTTGGGAGTTGATCCATTCTGCATATACCCTTCACCTAAACAAACAAACAAGCAAAAAACCTGTACACTGGTTAAAGCTCAAGTGTGGGGCATGAACTACTTAACAGCATCCCAGCAAGAAAGGGGAAGCCTGCCCAAAAAAGCATTTTCCTTGCTCAGTGGACATAAAATACACTGTTTTCTGTTCCAGTGGAAACCCCTTAACAGGCACAGCCTCAGGCACCCACAGGGCGAGGGCATGGAACACTTCACCAAGGGCAAAGGATGAGCAAGTACACACTGCAGGCCATAAATAACCTCACTGAAGCTGCAGATGGAAACCCAAAGTTTACACCACTCAAAGAATGAGCTGACACTCCTGGATTCCAAAAACCTGCACCTGCTCTGACCACCAGCATTGCTGTAGGTGGATCAAGTGACCACACCACCAAAAGCTTCACTGAACATTTCATGGGTGGAGAAGTATGATATTGGATTAATCACAGCACCAACAAGTATTTTCTCCCCCTACAAAACCTCTTTGTTGCCCAGTATTGAGAACAAATATTGGGAAACAAGCAGTTGCTTAGTAAAGGAAGCTGATATTAATGAGCTGGTGGTCTCATCTCCTGCAGGAAACAAGCAGCACTGGGAACAGGGAAGGGTGATACAAGGGCCCTGGCATAGAACCATCCTGAAGAGCAAGAGAAGAGAGTTCTTGCAGTATCTACCACAAATCTGAGGTCACATCTCTTAACAAAAAAAAAAACAAAAACAACAACAACAAAAAAAACTTAATCAGTATTTCAGTCTAGAAAGTGACTTTCAAAATTTCCTTTAATCTAAGCTTAGCTGATGCCTTCTGCTCCGTGGTGATTCCCCTTGAATTACAAGATAATGAAGAAGCAGGCAGCTGGGTAAGGCAGAGCCTCTGCAGACCCAGCCTGACTGCTCCAGGCAGCATCAGGCCACACACACCCTGACCAGGAGCCCTCCTGGCTGCTGCTGTCATCTCAGATTGCACCTGCTCAGACAGAACAGTATATTACAAAATAAATTTAAAAAAAAGCAACTGCCATGATGTACATAACTACTAAACCCAGAATTCAAGTGCAATGACTCAACAGAGACAGTCCATGAGAAAAACAACTACTGTTATCTACACACATCCTATCTTACCCTTAATAATCTCTCTGCATTAACCTTGCAGAATGATAGCTCATTTTTACCTTATCTAATATTATATCTTCAGTATTACATTAGAGGGTACATATGGATCCTTCTGGGAAGCAGCACTTCAATTGTAATAAAGATAACTTCTTTTCTTAAATAAAATTCAAGAGGAGGGGGAAAGAAATTTATAAACTAGACCTAAATACTGTTCCATGGCTACTGCATGTCTCCATACACCCCACAGGCAGCAAATGACTTCCATGATTTCTACTGATACATAAAATAGGTTAAAGCAAAGAAGAAAAACCACTTAGCTGTTACTTCCAATAAAATAAACTTCCTGTGTTTTTCAGTTATGGCTTGGTCAGAGCTGTTAAACACCTGAAAAAGAAAGTTCCTTTACAGCTGTGTGTGTATGCAATTAATGCATTTGACAAGCTGTTGTGTTCCCAAACAGCTGCTTCCATTACACAGACAACTTCACCATCTGCAAAACTATTGGATAAACTACAGTAAGTAAATATCAGGAGAGCAGGTGCTCATAAATAACAAACGCTGCCAAGATAACACACTTCTGTAAGGGAAGTTTTCATTCTTCCCACTGGACCTCTTCTTACTCCTGAAGCAGGTAAACTTCAAATTAGAAATGGAGGAACCAGTGCTGTGACTCACAGGAGCAGGAAAAAAGGTTGAGGGCAAGTAGCTGTGAAATCACAGTTAAATGCAACTCATCTCTACTGCACTCAGCCAAAGGGGTCAGTACATTTGCACCTGAAAGAGGGTCTTCTCCAAATACATAACCAAGCACAGCTACAAGTATTAACCATGGCAAACAAACCAAACCAGTGTCAGCTTAGTCTCATCTCCTATGTCAACACTCACATCTTAAACACAGCATTTTCCATTTATGTCTGTGACTATGATCATCATTTCATTTCACATCCAGCACTGCTACTTAAACCAAAAACTTGTTCATGCATCCAAGACCCAAACAAAATCAGGCATTTGCTGGACCCAACATCAACACAAAGCTGCAAATACAAAGAACCAGCTATTCTAACACCCAGTATCTCATGAACCACAGGACAGTGCTTTGATACACTGAACACTCATTTGCTTCTCATAGGTAGCTCAGTTATTACCAACCTTACTTATTACTGTCCTCAAAGTGACTTTGAACAGTCACCTCATGTCTTAAAAATAAGCAGAATGCACTGAGACGTGCAGCACAGCCTGTGCACTCATTTTCTTTGTGTTTTGTGAATATTCTTTTGGAATGGCACCACAGCCCCAGAAGTCTCCTCCCCTGGCAGCCATGGGGCTGTTCATGCCATCAGTAATGCATGAACAATCAAAGGCAGAGGAAAATGCCCTTATCTCAGCTCATCAAAAATACAAGCAGGCAAGCCACAAAGGGGTCACAAATTAAAAATTAAATGCAGGCAGATCTAAAGTGTATTGACAGACCATCACTTCGAAACCATCCCTGTGAAGCAGCTGGAAACAGGAGACACATAGCAAGAATCCAAGGCAGCCAGAAGAAGTAATGAAATAACTCTTATTCCAGAGGTGTATTTAGCAATGAAGAATTAAGCAGGAACAGAAGGATCTGTGGTGGTAAAGCCAGCAGCTCACACCCTCACACAGGCAACACATTTCCTGCAACTTAGCCAGTGTTTTTCTTTTTTCTCTGTTGTCTCTGACTTCAGTTTCACAGCTAAAAATCAAAGGTACTGTTCTTCTCCTGCAACATTTTGTTGTCAATATGAGTGCACAGGATACTGAAACTTCCAGCTTTCTGAAATCAGAATCCAGGATTACAAAAAAATTGCTCTTCAAAGCTCCATAACACTCTAAGTTAATAAAAAACTACATTAGAACAGCTCTGTAAAGCTATTTCATTACTGCCTGAGTTTACTCTGATAATGACCTAAAGAAGTAATTAAATCCCTGAAGACTTAACTGCCTTACAAGTTTATAATTTTTCCTACTTCTACTTTTGCTGAAAGTAACAAATTAATTATTCTTTCTTCAGTGCCAATAATCTGCTGCTAACAGCAAGGAACACAAGCAAACATGAAATATTTTCTCAATTACTAAATCTCCACTTAAAAATCTTTCCTGTCCCCCCATTTTCCAATCATACCAAATTTCTCTCAATGCCAAATTCTGCTGATTTTAAAAAACATTACACGTACTTGTATTCTGACCCATTACTGTACAAATATTATTGTGGTATTTATACAAACATTATTGCAGAATCCTATCTTAAATCTGAATAATACAGAATGGTTGGCTCAATGTATAACAAGAATTTGCCTACAAAGTATTTGTGCACTCTCAAAGTCTTCCTGGCTCATGTATCATAATAAATAATTTAAAGTGGAACTGTTTCTTTTAATGCTCTAAATATTTTCAGATTTATGATTCCTGCTTACTCCTGCTGTCTTGCATAAGGGTATTAACAGCTACAACTCTGGACACACTTACTACTAATAATTATTGTAACAGAAATTAATCCATCTTTTATATTTCTTAACACCTTACAGTATTTCAAACATAACTTTAAGAAAGCTTTTAAATACTTACTCATCTTCATATGTCTATAAAAAGTAATAGGCATGCTCAAAAAACTCAGGATGGGAACAAGCAACCTGAAATATAACAGTGCTCAGAGGCCAGCAATAATTGCAATGCCACTTTACTTACTTAAGAAAATTAGGTGAGGAAAGGAGTATTTTTGATCCACAAGTAGATTGTTCAGAGTAGAAAAGGAAACATACCTATCCAAATCCTACATATATTCAACATACAGGTTTATGAAACTGAAATATGCTTTGAGAAAGAAGTTTCTTTCAGCAAATATAAATAAATTTTTAAATGTAAAAGATTACATTAATATTATCTGCCCTTGACTCTACTTAAAATTCAATGCCATATAGACAATATGAAAACAGGAGGGATGCCAAAGCTGCTGAATACAAAGCTGCTTTTGAGACCATGGGCAGAAAATGGTGGGGAAAAGGCTTCAAGATTTCTGATGATGACAACTTCCCCAGAGGACTCTTTCCTAGAAATAGTCTGGAGGTGACATAAGCTGTTGATTCTCTGCTCTAACATCCCACTGCAGTGTTTGCTGCCAGATGCAAGGACACAACATACTTTTAATTTATATCTACAGAAGATGCTAAATGTGGAAATGCTTGGGAGTTAATACCCCCTTTGAGACCAAGGGCAGGCCTTGGTATCACAGAAAAGTCTCCTCTTAATTAAAACAACATTTTATCCTTGAAAGTACATTTAGGTATGCATTACGCTCCTCAATTCCAAAAAAAAGTCAGCCCTTTTAGCAGCCCCAAACCCTCAGAATCAGCTGTATGGCTAATGCAATGGGAATACACAACTAAATCACACAGGTGTGCTTGGTTACCTTGTTTGACCATTTGTAGGCCTGGAGGAGTTGGCTGTACAGGGGGGTTTTGTCCTGCACAGGGTCAAGGCTCAGCAGCCCACTGTTGTGCAGGGGGTGGTTCTCTGAGGGCTTCCCAACGAGGTTGCTCAGACGTTCCAGCTCCCTGGCACAAAGCAGAAGGGCATTTTTTAGAGTCAGAGCTGGGAATGGCAGATGTGCAATACTCCAGGGACAGCAGCATGCACCAATTCTATTTTAGCAGCTAAACGAGTTTTAAATATGTCCCAAATTTCATTTCAAACATAATCCCTCTTATTACCCAAACAATTTGAAGCAGTCTGTTGGTTGTTAAGCTCAGCTCTTCTTTGGAGAGAAAGTTCAAGTCCAGAGTCTTTGAAAACAACCTGGAAAGAGTCAGACTATGGCAGGTCCTGTTCACAGCCCAGGGCACCTCCTGAGCAAAGCAGCCCCTCAGAAACCACAAAATTCTGACTTCAGCACTGCCTGAAATACTAGAAGTAATTTTTTTAACCACCAAGCAAGCAGATGCCCCATAATTTCATTAGAGAACTCCAAATTAACATTGTCCTCATATAAATATACACAAGAACTGGCATTAGTCCTAAGCCTGGAGACAATCCTGCAAAGGCTGTGATTATTCTAATCAAGTATCTGCCTTCCAAGTTCTCAAGACAAGGAAGGATCTTCTGATTTCCATGAGCAATTTGTATATCTGTAGTGTAAAATACTCAAATGAAGCATAATAAGCACCATTTTCCCATGAAAAAATCCCTCACTGTGAAATGATCTATCATTGCTTCATATCTCATTTGTCAAGCACAACATTTAATCATAACAAAAGTTAAGCAATTTTTCAAACTTGCATTAATCAACTGTAGAAGAAAGACTGGCCACTTTGCAGATATAAAAAGCAGTTTTTCAAGTGACATGACTAATCAAGTGCTTTCCCTTCTGAGTGCCCAGTGCTACACCCAAGTCTGAACTTCAGAACCTCCACTAAATTAAATGCAGCACTCAAAAGGGAGCTTATGAAAACATCTGTGAAGAAAAACCCAAAATATCTCCATTTACATTTAAGAAAGGTTACAAAAATAAACTCCCAACAATCAGGGAACTGACAGTTAAAAGACTTCCAGACTTTACTAACACAAAATTCTCCTTTATTAATCATCATTCCTTGAAGTTTCCATGGCCTACATTCTTTCCAGTCCTCTGGTGCTGTGAACACTTGCAAATCTGCTTAATACTCCTTGACAGAAGAATACAATAAAACAAGTGTGACTAGGCATAACAACTGAGGATTTGCTGAACAGAGATACCAGTCATTATTTTCACTACATAAAAGTCCACTGGTAATATTAACCTCAGCACACCTTGGAGTATTCCCTTGCTCCTTGAATAGGCCAGTTCATGGAATACCCTGGGTTGGAAGGGACCCACAAGGATCCAAGTCCAGCTCCTGAGTTGTTGTCTATCATTGTCTGGGAATGAGATTTTGGGGTTATACCTGATTACTCTTTAGGAAGCCACAGAGCCAGGCAAGAAGGAAAACCAAAGGAACAGCTCATCTTCCATGGAGCAAACTGTGAGGCCTCCTCAGCTGGAAAACTAAAAACCAAAGGCACAAACACCTACCCCTAGAGCTGGGCACAGCATCATTCAGGAGAAGGGTCATCCACCACCTTTCCCAACAGAAGAGAAGTGGGTAAAAATTACGTTACCATGATGACAGCTAAAAATCAGCAAGGCCTTTTAGCTGACATGAAATTCTTGTACACAAGACCCTGAAGCAGAAGGGGTTCTGGGAAGGGTGGTTAAGCACCTGGGGACACCTCCCTGGACAGTGCTGATGGCTCCCAGGAGGGTAAAGCCAAACCCAGCGACCCAGTGGTGGGATCAACACGGACAATCATTGAGCCAGTTAGGCTGGAAAACACCTTTATGGTCGTTAAATCCAACCATAAACCTCACACTGCCAAGTCCACCACTAAACCTTGTCCCTAAGTGTACACGAAGTACTCAGTTCCCGTGTCTGGGTAGGGGTTTTCAATTTAAATACACAAAATTGCTGAATGAAACTGTGCGCCCGCCTCTCTCTTCTGCCCATAACTTTCCTCCACATCTTCAGCCTCAGCAGTTGTGTCTCTACTTACACAAAACACACCTGCTGGTACTAAGCAACTACACTTACCTGGGATAACTTTCCAGCCTGACAAGTTTTGGCAATAAAATTAACTTTCTTGAACCCCTTAGATGCTAGTGAGAAATCTGCACCTAGGGATGCTACTCAGTAATGCTACTGAGTAGTCTGCACCTAGAAAGTGTCTTAATTTTTAACAAAAAACTTCAAATATACAGATAAATCTCCCTGCAGCCGAACACCTTCACTTTGTCAATGCAATCCCACCAACAGGTCCTTCGTGAAAGTAAAACAAGAACAAAACCTAGGTGAATATTATGAGCATTTTCAACCCTTTGGAGACTCTGGAGCAGAACACCACGAAAGGGTTAACGCGCACAGTGATGGGGGGGGGGAACAAAACGAAGCATTTTCGCATTTATTTGCCTAAAACTTTGCCCTGGAGTGAAAAGGGCCCCGCCGGGCGCTGAGAGGAGCCAGGACAGCCCGGGACCCCCTCCCTGCCCACCGGGGGCTGCCCCGCCGGGGCCGCTGCTCACCCCAGGTCGCGGCTGACGGAGTGCAGGCTCTCCTGGAAGGCGGCCACGAAGCCCTTCTCGCGGCCCTCCAGGGTCTCCTTGTTGCGCATCCCATCCTTGAGGCAGTCGAAGACCCTGGTGACGCTGGAGCGCAGCGCCTGGATGGCGGCGATGGCCTGGGAAAACGCCTCCAGGTTCACGCCGGGGCTCAGCGCCCCGTCCGCCATCTTGGCCGGCGCCGCCAGCCCCACCGCGCCGCCGCGGTGCACGCTGGGAAATGTAGTCCGAGCGTGTGTGGGGGGACGGGTGTTGATCGCTTTTTGAGAAACTTTTATCTTCTTTTCCTAGGCCGCTTAGGTCAATAATGACGGAGTCGGAAAGGTTAGAAGAGACCTGTGAAATAATGGGATTAGCTCAGTTGGATAGAGCATGGTGCTAATAACACCAAGATTGTGGGTTCGTGTGTGGGTCATTTACTTGAGACTTGGACTTGATGATCCTTGTCAGTTCGATCCCTTCCAGTTCGGAATCACCTGTGAATCTGTAAATCATCAGTTCTAACCATCCACCCAGTACCACTACCGTAACCCCTAAACCACATCACCCCGTGCCACGTCCAGATGCCTGGAATCACAAAATTAGAGAATCATGGAATCACAGAATATCCTGAGCTGGAAGGGACCCCAGGACCATCCAGTCCAGTCCTGGCCCTGCATGGACACTCCAACAGCCCCTCCATGTCTCCTGTTATCCAAACTCTGCTGGAGCTCTGCAGCCCATTCCCTGGGGAGCACCCTCTGGGGAAGAACCTTTTCCTAAATCCAGTCTAAACCTCCTCTGGCACAGCTCCATCATTCCCTCAGGTCCTGTCACTGGTCACCAGAGAGAAGCGATCAGTGCCTGCACCCCCATTTCCCCTCTTGCGGAAGCAGCAGACCACAATGAGGTATTTGTAGGGTTTATTCCCTGCCTTGGATGTTCTGTGCAGCTGTAGGGTGTTTCCCAGGCACAGAACCAGAAATAAAACCATTTGGAATGGGAAGCATTGGCCCCAGTTCTGCTGCAATAACTGCATTGATTATGATGCAGGCAAGAGCATTTCCATCCTCCTGATGCTCCTGGGGAGACGGGAGATGTGCAGGTCCCACGTTATAATTCCTGTCTTAGTGATGGAGCCACCCGGTGCAGTGAAAGGTGTCCCTGCCCATGGCAGGGGGTGAAATGAGATGACCTCTAAGGCCCCTTCTAACCCAAACCAGCCTGTGATTCTGTGTTTCTATATTTCAGTTGTGATTATTGCTGAAACAAGGCCCTCATTACCCAACCTTTGCAAACCACTGCAAAGTTCAGGAGTGCTTTCACAGCACTGAACAGTACTGGTTTGATTTTGCAGGAGCTGCTTGTGTTTCCTATGCCACTGCCAGCTCTTTTCACCCTCAGAATGCAGCTAAAATAAATAGAGCTAAAGTAAATGAAGCACTGCACAGGCCAATAGTCGCTCCACACAGAGTAAACTGCAGCACAGGGATGGGTCCTTTGTTTTCTCAGCTTCTAAAGTAAATAACAACCCCTTTTGTAAAGGTATTAATTAAATTCAGTAAGCAAAATCCACACAGATTCTTTAGCCATGGGTGATCTTTCTTTTTCTGTATGTAAAATGGAAATGAATACAACAAGGAACAGCTCAGGTGTCAGTGGCCAAGTGAAGCGAAGCTTCGCCCTCCACTCAGTGACACTTTTCTGTCTGTCAAGTGATGGATTCTGAAAATTGTATCCAATCAATTAAATGTTCTCAGAACACCATGTGAGGTATTGGAAACTGAAACCCTATTACTTAGCATGAAGAATGAGAAAATGAAAGGGCTGCGGTTCCTCTTGAGCTTAGGGATGCTGTTCTGTGCAAGCACTGGGGTAAAGCAAACCTGGAAGCAATATAGGCTGAAGCAATGGAGTTCAGCCTACACAGCCAGTGAAATACATAGCAGCGTGCTTCAGAGAATCAGTAATGGACTGAGCACGCATAATAAGGTAAATAGGGACAAGGTAGGAATAATTCTTTGTGTTAAAAAACACTGAATGTAAGAAAAGCAGCCAGAGGCAGAAAGGACAGGACTACCTCAGCCAGACCAGCAACCCAAACTGTTTATGGATCTGTAGTGCTACTTACTTTAAACATAAAATACCTTTCTTTGGACTAAAATAGATCGATCAAGAAAGTATTGTGTTGTAAGGGAATACGTGCAGGCTGAGAGATCATTCCTGCATGACATTATTTTTTTTCTTCCCAATACAAAGTTCAGACTCTCAGTGCACATTGCAGATGTCTGTAACTTATTTTATGTGTTATTACTTGGAAATGGATGATTCTTTTCTATTTAATAGTTACTACTTTTAAAACATATGTTTTTGTATGTCAATGCTGCAATTATTTTAATTATCTCCAAAAGCCCTGTCATTGTGGTACCCAAATGCAAGGAGTTCTGATTTCACATCCTACCTGGAACAGCAAAAAAGGTTTGACAGTTGTTTTACTATTTTTAAACAAATGACAAACCAGTGGCCTAAAAACAAACCCATAAATATATAAGGAACCATTTGGAACTTGCCCCTATAGAACAAAGTGCACCACATAGCTTTGCCTTAGAAACTCAAAGGAGGGCATTCACAATTTTTTGCTCCAGGGATCTGCTTTTTCTTGCATAAATGAGGAGCCAAGTCCTTCTGAACAGACAACAGGCAATTCAGAGCACTCAGAGCTCCACTGGCTCCGTGGGGAGTTAAGGCAGGCACTGCTTCAACACCTACAGATAATGGCTGAAGAAGAGAGCAGGAGCTCCTTTTCCTCTTGTTATTCCTCCTCCTGTTTTGCCACATCTAGAAGGAAAAGGCTGCATCATTTTGTGTGCTCATTTGTAGGGCATTGCCGTGCCGATGTTGCTCGTTTCTTTTAAGCAAAATTCCTTAACTGGCAGCTTGCCCAAGCCAAGGCAGTATGTTCATTTCATCATCATTACAGGTGCATTGTAAGGGGGCATTATGGAGAGAAAATATGTGGAACTAGATTATCTCAGAGGTACCGATAAAAATCTCCTTGCCTTAAAATCATTAATAAAACATAAAAGCAAGAATCCAGCTGATGTTCTGAACATCCAAAAATCTTATTATCTGACAGCTGTTGAGTGGGCTCCTGCAAAATTGTATAGGTGGCTCGATATGTGCAGGTTTCCACACCTGAGCAAACAGCAGAACTGGTGTCTTTTATCCTCTCCACCAGAAGTTCAAGGACCTGGTGATCTCCCACCAGAAAAAAAATCACATTTAAAGCACAGGGGGTAAATCCACATGGCACAACTTGGTGTCATGTGGAGAGGTGCTCCCTTAGAGCCCACACTAATTAACCCTGTGCTCAGCCTGGCTAATTAGCTGTGGCAGACCCCTGTGCTAACACAGTGATACTCCAGCCAGCTCAGTTCTCCCCATCAGTGCAGAGACACTACGAGATGGGAGAGGGAAAGCTGCTCTGAGCTGCCAGTTCTGGATCTGTTCTGTGGCTAAAGAGAGAATTTCATTTTGGGCGCTGTCAGTCTCGGAACATGCAGAAGCTCTGAACTCACTTGGAGAGAAGGGAGGGGTAAAAAGTAACAATCCAGTCTGGCATCACATGCAGCAAGAGAAGTTCAGCTCCCTTCCCAAAAGGAGCTTGGCTGGGGGAGTGTGTAATTAAGATGAACACTTCACAGCAAAGTATGTTACTCAAATTGCAGCTTCTAAGAACCACGTGGGCTGTAATTAATCAGCAACATCAAAGCAAAGGGATGACTTCAGAATCCTTGCAGAGGTACTGTAAACAATTTGTTAGGGAAGAAAGTGTCAAATTAGAAATGCATTCTCATTTAAGAGAAATTAATTTTGTTGTCAGGAGAGACAATTAATGGCCACTATTGGGTTTCAAAGCAAGTGCAGATAATCTCTCACAAAACATCTGAACAGGGCTCAATATTTGAAATAACTTATAACATAAGAAATTATCTTTATCTTCTTCTGACAGAGATAAATGCTGATATTTATTCTATGGCAAGCTGGACTGATATTCATCACCAGAACCTCTTCATTTCTTTTTACTTCATTGCTACATTCTTGACAGCACTTCAGATAAATATAATAAACTGATTTTCTTGTTGTTGTTGTTGTTCAAATAATTGTGATGCTCAATAATGCAATTGGCAAGATGTTCTTGCTATTTTTACATTCCTATTAATTTCTTTCAGGTTTTCAGTCTTCAGTTAGCCACAGAGTTTACTACACGATGCATTATTGAAACAAAAGAGGAGCTGAGGGGTTATCGACTCATGTTTGAGGCTTCTGCCAAGAGAAGGGAATGAGTCCTGCCTCCCTTCAGAGAAGGCTGGAATGGCAAGACATTTTCAGATGTGGAGGAGACTTGCTCTTCAGTGCTATTTCTTTCCTATTGTTCCCTGAATCAGAATCCCCCACTATATCCAACAATAGTGAGCAAAAATCTTATCTGAACACTCCTGCCAGAAGAAGCAGTGAAATAATGAACCGAGCTGACAATGATGTAGTTATCATCAGATTTCCTGTGGGATGAATAGAGTTAGCTTCCTATTGTTTCATGCTCTCAGGCGACCAGGCTCACATTCCAAAGGATCTTCTCCCACGTCATGCTGGATAGAAAACAGACCTGGAGGCTTCTCTGTCCCCTTAGGGGGTCTCTGCAACTGTAGGAACTACAATTTTCAGTTGGCTATTCAGTAATCCAGAGAATTTTCTTTCAGTTTATGGTTATAAAGTGTCCCCATGACACACAGAGAATCCAGATTTGTCTGTAGAACCATCAAGAGCTGCCTGGATTATGACTCTTCGATTCCCTCTTGCCTGATGAAACTGGTACTCTTGACATCAGTTTTAAGAAAATTGAAAGAGATCTGCTGTTGTGTTGTGCTGCTTCTGGAACTTGGTTTCTTGGAGATGTCAACTTAACACCTTATCCCAGCGCCCAATTTACATGAGAAGTGTAAAACAAAATACAAAAAGTAAACCATACCCAGCAAAACCCATGGTGTTATTTTATGCATGAGGAATTCTGTCCCAAAATATGTCAAATTTTACTTGCAAAAAAAAAAAGGCTGCTGTTTTATTCTGTATGTGTGCAATCTGCAGAGAACTCAGTTACTTCTTTTCTTTAAACATTCAGTGATCAAATGGGGAATCTGCTGTAAAACCGAATAGGAAGAAAGTACCATTATTTAAAGGCTACAGAACTGCTTAAAATTAGAGCTGTGAAGGCACCAAAAAATACCAGAAATCACAGATGGTTTGCAGATAAATTCACATTGCATTTAGTCCACTCAACATCTAAAAAAAACCCCTATGCTTTTGCCTTCCTTTTCAGTCTATCTGTTGATGCCTGCTCAAAACGTACTTTCTTTAAATTGGGCTTTGAGTCATGTTCTGTTGCCCTACACATTCAGATCCCAGTCATTTTGAAAAATGTGCACAAATATGTATTTTTAAATGATGTCGTTAAAATTTAATCTATTCTGCATATTTGCAAAATCACAACTATCCTGAGCAGGTTAAATAAGACATTAGCAGGGATGAAATAATAGCAAGAACAGACAAGTAGCTCTGCAATATGCAAGTGGCTGAGACAGAATGACCCAGTTGTTTCTTCTTGTCTATACTGATGATTCTGCAGTATTAGAGTCAGTTAAACATTGTTTTCCCCACTCAAAGACTGCAGGATCAGGTTTTTACATAATTCTGGAATATTTGTGTATTCTGTAATTTAACTAGTTAAAGCCTATTTGTTTTGAGGTTTTTTTAATGCCTAGGCCGTATTTTCAAACGCTCTCTCTTGTCCCCTGGGTTTTCTCTCTGATACTGGCTTGCTTAGGGGAAAATTCCGCTTCCATTATCATGAAAGATCAGGTTTTGGCACAATCATTCCAGCCTCACTGCCTAGCAGCAGTCAGCAGAATTTGTTGAATACATAATGCTCCATTCTCCTCCTTACCAGGTTCTTGTGGAGGGATTTTGCAGCAGGCGAGGGGAAGCTCGGAGCGTGATGGTCCTTCAATACCTGCTTGAGACATCCAGGAGCTCCTGCTCTTCATTGCACAGGCACAGGGAAGTTTTAGATGGCACTGTAGCCACTGTTAAGAGAGTAAATATGATGAAGTTCATGCTACAGTACATGGCATTTCTTCTTGCCAGGAGCAAACTCTCACCTGCACCCTGGAATAGCCGAGGCTGCTTTTCCTGGCTCGTTAAAAAGCCTGACGCAGTAAAAATCCCTGAGACAAGTTCAGAGAGTTCTCAAGTCCCTGACTAGTAAATATTATTTGTGCAAAATGTAATCTCAGGACAATAAGGCCTGACATGAACCAGATTCGAGCATGTGTTTGGCAATCCTCAGCTTTATTCCTTCTAAATAAAAATGCAGCATGCCAAGCAGCAATCCTCTAAGTCCTGAGCTTAGCTTTCCTTGTTCCACCAGCCACTTGCCAAGAGTCATTTGCTCCAGTACTTCTCACAAAAGCCAAGCTACTTCTCATAACTCTCCATCCTAATTAAGCTACTTGCTGGCTTTTATAATCACCTCTCCATACACCAATCAATCTCAGCAGGATTTTTAACAGATGAAACTTGGCTGATTTCCCCTTAAAGCACCAACCATCCTGAAACAATAAGGTCATGTTTTTTGCTCTTTACTGCTTTTCTTGCAGGCCCTTTTTCCTCTCTACCTGTCAAAAGAGGAAGCCAACAACAAAAATAAATATAGTCAAGTATGCTTGAGGCTGAATGAGGGCATGGAAACCTGCTGTTTTCCAGATGAGTCAAGCAGTTCTAGCAACTGCACAGACCAGTATTTTCTTCAAGCTGTTCCACACTCACTATTGTTCATCAACCCATCAAAGAGGACAGACAGCCAAACTTCTTAACAGATATACAGACAAAACAGGCAGAATAAAGCAAAGTTCTGGGATATTCAGAACTTTAGCATTTCAGAAATTCATTACTTCATCTTGACCTTTACTTAGGAAAGCAGCTTGAACTAAACTTGGAGAACATACAAAGGGAGCTTCCAATCAATAAGTCCTTCTACAGCACTGCTGCCTGCTTCACAACCCTGCCCTGGAATTTGCAGGGCATCTAAACAGAGCTCAGTTCATAGAGACTACAACCAAGAGCATTGCCTCTGGAGGGGGTTTTGGGTGGAACACAGATATCCAAAAAGTGCTCAGAGCATCCCCAAGTCACTGCAGCACTCAATGTGTTACCAGAACCCAACTGACACTGCTAAATTGCCACTGGAGTGGATTTACCAAAAAGCTCCTAACCCCTCAGACACTGTTATGGAAAATAAAAGTTAACCAGTTTGATGTCAAAGGCAGCAGAGTGTTCCTTGCTGTCTCATAATGAAAGGCACATCAACACTTGGAGACAGTGGAGGCGCCAGATGATGTGGAACCAAACCGGCTTCAAACAAAAACCTGCCTTCTTTTTGTCAGCACAGAACTGGGGCAGATGCCCTCACAGTGGGGTCACAGAGCTTGCACCCCCAGGCAGGGTCAGCCCTTTTGGGTCTTGCCCCACAAAGAGCAGCAAACCCAAAAGCCACAGGCAGGACTGTGAGCAGTCGGTGCCTGCCCGTTGCCACCCCTGTGCCAGCTGACAGTGTCCACAGGGTTGGGATGTGTGGCATGGGCAGCAGATGCAGAACGGATTGGATTGTTTCCAAAGGCTATTATCTGAAAAAGACTTTGCTTTATGCTTGGGCCAATATGGTAAACTGCATCCAGTTAGCTCAGGGAAAGGTCAGACATATTTTAAAGCTAAGAAAGGCCATCTCTGGCAGGTGTATCCAATTCAGAGAGATATATTATCCCCAAAGGAACATGAAAAAAAAAATCTTTATTTATTTTATTTCTGCATATTCCACTTAGACTTACCCTGGTGCATTGATGATATGGAATTGTGCAATGTTTTCAAGCAGAATCCAGCCAGTCTTTCCTAAAATGAGACATAGTTTGTCTAAACAGACAATCACTTCCTGGAATTTGCAGATCTAATTTCGTACTTCAGTATTTAAGACCTCCAAAAAAGTGACATCCGTCTTCCCTCCTATAAAAAAAAAAAAAGAAGAAAAAAAGAAAGTTTTTCCTTCTATCTGGAGATTATTTAGTGCTCTGTTATTGACACTGCTTCTATTGAAAGATTTAAAGATAAAAATGCAGTGTATTCAAGTAGTGATCATTTTTCATCGTCACTTAGTGACAGAACAACCTGTAGTCAATTGCAACAGATTTATCTTTTCTGCTATTGATCCTGTGTGGGGCTGAGCTGTGCACAGGGACTTGGCTGTGGCGCTTCAGAACTGCAGCAAGAAATGCAAAAGGAGTGGACAAGAGAGGTGCCAGGCAATCTTATTTTCATTCTCAGGCTGTCTAATTATTCCCCTCTAAGTGGTGAGACAGGCTGCTAGAAAATAACTTGTGTGTAGACACATGGCACTTCCTGATGGACAAAGGGAACAGCCCATAAATGTTATTTCCCCGTGTAGCTCAGTCTGCAAGGTGTTCCAGAGCTGGGTTCAAGACAATTTGGATGCAAATCAAAACATCAGGTACCAGAGGGACAGATGTTTTGTGAAAAGTAGGAGCTGCCAGTCAGGTCCCTAAAGCAAATCTCCCATGACCTCCCGTGGTGAAGATGCTCTCTTGTGCTCTCATGAGGATGCCCATCACATCATGGAAAGAGTCTTTCTGCTTTTTGAAGCCCAAAGAGAAGGGAAAGTATTATCCTGAGACTTTGGAGCACTTTGAGCACACAGCCTCAAAAGTTCCATGACCAGTTTTTATACTTAAGACACAGATTAATTCTGGCCATCTTCTGAGTACAGAGTGAAGCTGAAGGGGGAAAAAACAACAAAACATTTAGATGCAGGGTAGAACCTGCATCTTCTCAAACAGTTCAATACTGGATCCCAGACTATCTACTATTTTAAACAGAGCCAGACTTCTATATATGCTCTTCTTCACTTAAGCCAAATACATCGGTAAATGCTGATACAGAGGCTGTAAATTTGATGGCTGAATAATTTTTGAATCCTTCACAGACCAAGAAAGCTTTCTCCAGAAACTGTCATGCACCTCCTGATGGATCACCGCTCACAAACCATAAAGGCACTTACTGTTGGGAGCAGGCAGAACCAGAGCTCCAGCTTCCTACAGCAGCTGCTCTGTTTTGAGCTAAAAGGTGCTTTTGGGCTTGCTTTCCTTCAGGTATTGGCTGAAATGTGACCCAGATACCTTTAAAGTTCCTATACATCAGGCGTAAGTTTTAAATGTAAGCTGGAAAAGAGGCACACAAAGAACTGGAGTGAATGAACAGACAATGGTGCCTCTGTGCTATTTGCAGCTTTCTCATCCTGCTGATGCCATTAATCCACAATTCCCACGACTCTGGGTCTGTTTTTTAGATATTTCTCACATGGGTTAGGAGATGGAGACACAAGCCCTGGCTTGAACATGGAGATCTGTTCTAGTCCTTGTGGCTGGGGACACCCAGCAGATTAATTCAGACAACAGCAAGACCCCCAATTATTGCAACTGCAGGAGCTACATCAGGATGAAAATCACCGACCCTGTTCTGGAGGCAATGACTCAACCAAAGCCAAGCGAACTGTACAAATAAAACACATGTACAGGTCCACCTCATGTATGAGCTTGACAATGTTCTAGCTCTTCTCTCCTTCCTTGTTCATCATGAGCTTCTGAGGTTCCTTTTCTAACCACTTCTGTGAAAGACATTCTTCTACAGAGACCTAATCTTTCATTCCTCTGCAGCTCTGGCTGCCTTGTCATAGCCTGATCCAAACCCTTTTGATTAATTATCTCTGAACAGGTTTATCAGTCTGTTCTGAAACCTGCACACAGGAACATACATGTTCAGCAGCTATTTCCTCCATAACTTTCTCTGCTACACTATCTTGGAGAACTGTTCCAAACTGTGCCAGCTAACTCTTGCTATTTGCAGACATGGGAGATGGGACTCTAAGCCATGAGCATTTGCCAAGGTAGCTATATGGGTATACTAGCAAAAAGATATTTCTCCTACTGTATAGCTTATTCCTGCTCTTCAAATAAACTGTACTAGTAAAAAAGACTTCCACTGCCTCAGCAGCAAGGTTTTGTTGATAGATAATTTAACCTCTTTCATTGCAAACCACTGTAACAGTGATAATGCAGCTTTTGACTAGAGTGAGTTGTTTTCTCCTCAGTATTCACAGCTGCCAGAGAAGGAATATGATCAGTGTCTTACAGAATAACAAGTGGTTTCATTTTGTCCCCCAAAATAACCTGTACCTTAGATCCATTCTGAATTCTTTCTCTTGCAAGGCTTTCCTGCACAGAGAACAACATTAAACAAATTAACAAATTACTCTCTCTGCAAGAGCCAGGTCATATTTCATCATTAAAGAAGGAGTCTGATTTTGGTTGGGTGAAAATAAATCCACAGTAACACCATTTGCTATCATTCATGTCTCAACATTTCCCCTCAAAATAGTTTCATTTTGTTATATTTAATGCTTCAGCATTCCATCTTAAAATAATGCCAATAATTACAAATCTCACTGTTTTATTTTAGGCACTGTTCTCCTGAAGTGACAGAAGCACACAGATTGAAAATATTGCTGAAAGATTGCTGGAAGACAGGAAAAACACATCCAAGCTTTGCCTAAGTGGTAAAAAGGAAAGAGATGCTCTTTGGACACAGTAAAAGGAGATAAAAAAGTTTGGAATATTCGTCATCTGCTTAAAGGCTGAAGAGGATTTTGGGACAGCAAACGGAAGCACTGCAGTGTCGTGGGTTCGTGGTGCAATATTTTGGTCCTTGTGGGATGTTACACTGCAATATTGAAATGAAGGATCATCCTCTGAAGTCTGCAATCTGGTGCCCCTCTCTGGCTGTCATACCCAATTCTAGGCACAAGAAACCCAATAAGGGATATTGATCAAACTGTCTGATGTGTCAGTTAAAAAATAGCCCTTCATATGTAGACAAAACCTATGCAGAGCAAAAAAGAAATAAATTCCAAAACCTCTTCTTCTTCAGGTTATTAAAGCTCTTTCTGTTGCTATACAATGAGAATCTTTGTATAAGTTTTATGAGCTCTATCACTGATCTATTCATTTTCTAATGCCTGAAAAATTACAGATCTTGTGCCTATTGAATGAAAAAGCAAAGCCCTTTACAAGCCTATTAGGAAAACAATATTTACAACAAAGCACCAAGGAAAAAATTCTCCCATTAAATTTTACAGCAATTTCCTTGGAAGAGTCCTTTCCACTGAGAACAGCTGGACTTAATTGCAGATGAGCTGACTGAAGGAGGTACATCTGATTGCAGATGTAATAAAATTCATGCTTGACACCTTAATTTTTTTTTAATATATATTGGCCACCATCAAATCACTGCATTTGCTGGTTTGCAGGCTGAATCTATCAAAGTTTTGGCAGGAGAATAGACAGTGAACGGAAAAGCTTGTGGAGGCCTTCAAAGCTTGGTGCTTAAGACACAGCTTTTTAATGCTATTGATTCCTAACAATCAATAGTTTTTTTCAATAAGAAGGTCTCATATTACCCTTTTTCCCAACCACCCTTCACAATGAACTTAGTTAGGATGAAATAGCACTTAATGGCTTTCTTTAGAGATTTTTTTCCCCCATGTTCATTGCAGTCTCTTCTCCATTACAAAGTTCACCTTGCTCAGCCCTTCTGGTTGATGGTTGTGGAGTGGTTGACCAGATGTTTTCCAACATAACAACATGCCATGGGGTTAAGCTTTGACCCAGAAGAGCTAATTTCTTTCAAATAAAAGACATTGCAACCACATCAGCCTCTAGCATTTAAGGTTATTTGCTTAGAAACTACCATAAAATCAAACAGCTTGCTCCTCTTCCTCATCCCTGTTGAAATTCTGTAGATAATTTAATTCTCAATGAGTTTCACAAACAAGGTTTTAAAGTAATTTTTTACCATTAAATTTGAACCAAAGCAGTTATTTCTGTTAGGAGTTTTTTACAGTGACTTTTCAAAAAGTAGGGTTGGTTATCTTCTGTTGTGCATCACGAGGGTGTGGAAATTGCTTAGGGAGAGAGCAGGGGGAGTAGGAGCTGTGCTTGCTGCCACTGGAGATTGCCCAGGAACTGAGTTGCAGTGCTGACTAATTGCAGGGAAATTGCTTCTGCTGGAATATATTGAGTGAACAGCAGCAGCAGTGCTTGCCTGGAGAACAGAAAGTTTAACAAGGATGGAACAAACACTAAATGCTACCTGAATCCTCCTGCAGTGGGGGTATATAATCCCTTCCCTCTTCAGTCTGTGATATGGGAGTGTGGGATCCCCCTCCCATTTGCCCAGCTGTTCCATTTTCTGCTGAAGAAAATATTGGGATGCTCCTCCAATTCTTTCCTGTCTCCTGACCTAACAGGATTATTCCTGGATAGAAACATACATTTCTGTGAAAGGAAAATAGTTCTATTTTATCCCTGTGTTGTGAAGCTGAAGCTGATAATCAGCACTCGTTACAAACAGAGGCTGCTTCTCATGCCTGGGGGGTTTTTGTTTGCAGAGTAACACTGCGTGGGCATCCCAACACTTCAAAACCAACCTGCTGCTCCTCAGGTACCTAGCATGCCATTAATAACAGCCTCATGAATGTTGCAGAATCTATAATAAGAAACTTAATTTTTTTTAAAGGGGTAGCATTCACTGCTTGTTTCTGTAAGTGGCTGTTTAACCAGGCCTGCTAAACATTGCAGATGTACACAAAACTGCATTTTAATCAACCACAAAAACACTCTGTAGCATAAGTAGTTAGGCAGCTATGCCCTCAAGAGCACAGGTAAGTGGGCTAGTAAATATTTAATCAACTATTGTTGCATGGGATAGTAAACATTAATATTTAGTATAATATTTACTTACATTTATATCCCATGTTTAGAATAATATTATGTTTAAGGACAAGTATACATTCAGATGTTTGGTCTGGTAATACTACTCATAGACACCTGCTTGGGTAAGTTATTTAAACACTGTCATGATGCAGGCAAGAAAAGGAAAGGATTAGTTTATAAGATATAGACACAGGCACACAGCTATATACACACTTAATTTTCTTTGTGGAGTAGTTGCATTGTGAGAAACAAGTGCAATGTACACATAGAATCTCTTTGCAAGGTGGTAGATGTTGGGTTTTTAACATCAGACTCATCACCTGGCAGGGATTGACCCTGGGGGGCTGCGTTACAGAATGCTGGACTGGCACCAGGGCAGTTCTCCAGTGAACACAGCATGAAGTGCAAATATCACTCCCCCAAGGCACAGCCCTAAGCACAGAGAGACCTCATGCCTTTCTTGGAGAGTAAAATGGAGGGGTTGGTGATTCTTTAGAGAAATACAGGATCCAAACACGCCAAAGGAAAAAAATCCCTTACTAAAAGCCCTGGAAATGCACCAGCTCCCTGGCAGGACCACAACTCATCCTCCATCAGGCTGGCTTTTGCCTCCATCCTGAAACAGAGGTGGCATCCAGCTTCACACATTAATATTTACTGCAGCTTGCAGTGCAGCAATAGTCCTACATCAGAGCTGACTCTATTATAGAAAAGACCTGCATTATAGCAAGAGGTGGCCCTTTACAGGGATTTGGGTTTTCTGCCTGAGAACACATTTTGGACTACAGAGTCTGTATATACATTGAAAATTTCCTGTTACAGCCACCTTGTATTCATGATGATAGACAGCCTTTCTCTTCAGCTGGGGCCCTTCTGAAAGAGCTCCTTAAGGTCTTTTTTTATTTATGAACTAAATGAGACTTCTTGTAAAATGTATATGTGTTATGTGGATGCTCAGGCTTGGGTACTGGTTAGTGCCACTTATATTGGACCCCTGACCAAAGCCACATCGTCAGCTTGACCAGAATATTTTGTGCCAAAGTAGAGAAGTCATCTGAGGACCAGCAAAGCAGTAACAAGCATTTAATCACTATTTCATGGGCTTACAGATGGCCCATGGTATTCAGGACTGGTTTCACAACCATGACCTCAGCGAGATGCGGCGTGGCAGTGGGACTGCTCTTAGGGGATACGAGTTGTCTGTTGTACAAACAACGTTGTCACTGCTGATATCTCTGCCAGAAGGACCTGTGTGCAGCAGCACTGGGGTTTGTTGCTTCTTTCCTTAGCATGCACTGCCTTTTTAGCAATATGCCTGCTGAATATTAACCACCCTAACGATCCCAGCGCAGCTCCACAGCACTGCTGCTGCCTTTAGTTCTGGCTGAAGTGATTTTCTGCTTTTGTAGCAGTTTCAGTAGAGGGGCCAAGGACTGGCAGAACTACAGCAGCTGAGCAACCTTCCTCCTCTTCACAGGCAGCTCACAGCCAGGCACCAGTGCTGACGCACAGGGCAAAGAGATGCTCTGTCCTCTCAGGCTGTTTTGACAAGGGCATTTGGTGGTAGGACAAGGGGAAATGGCTTTAAACTGGAAGAGAGTAGGCTTACATTAGATATTAGGAGGAAATTCTTCCCTGTTGCCCAGAGGAACTGTGACTGCCCCAGCCCTGGAAGCGTTCAAGGCCAGGTTGGAGCAGCCTGGTTGAGTGGAAGGTGTCCTTGCCTCTGGCAGGGGCTTGGCATGAGATGACCTTAAAGGTCCCTTCCAACCCAAATCACTCTGTGACTATGATTCTATGACTTACACACCCTCCTCTGGATGCCCATCACTGCTCTCCCCTCTGTCTACCAGCCTGGCTGGGTTACTGGGGGTGAGGGCATCCAGGGGAACTGACCCAGCCAAGACCCTCCCAAAACAGCATCTGCTCTCTCTCTGACCTGCCCCCAGCCTCTCTGCAGGCACACTTCATTTTTCATTGACTGCCTGGTAGCATTGTGCCTGACTTCATTGAGAGGCTTTTAAAATCTTCAGCTTTGCTATTAGTATTGATTAGCTTTGTCCTCTTAGCAGGCTATTCTTTTTTGTGTGTGTGTGTCTCCTGGCTTGTTGCATCACCAGGTTCTATATTGCTCTTTAGGGTCCTTCCCATGGATTTTTAAGTGTGAATACAGCTGGGGGCAGCTCTGGGAAGAGATGCTAATCTTCTGAACAAACCCCCCAGGCCATCTTTCAGTGTTTAGGAGACAAGTCACAATGAGAAAGAGGATAAACAATCTGGTCATTGCATCTAGGCAAAAAAAGAAAAAGAAAAAAAAAAGACGATGAAGAGAAAAGAGGGAGACCAGTTGCAGGAGGTAGAATTTAAAGCAGAAGGGCTCCAGAACTCTTATTTCAGATTCTTGAGGCACCAAGCGTGGAAATCACCGTGGCAATAATGAAAGGTGAGTGTCTGAATGCACACTTCGTGAGAGGGCATGGAAATATTTTGATGAAAAAGAACATGTGCTTCAGAAATTGTCAGTGTGCTACAAATCTGAGGGGTATGGAGGGCCAATGCTTCTCTGGGATGCAGGTTATCCCTGTACATCCTTTGTTTTGTCCTGCAGTTAGGAATAACACTATGGAAAACAAACCCACGTGCATGTACCATATACACTTACAATACAAAGGGGAGGGAAAACTGCCTCAAATAGCTGGTTTCTGAAAGTCAGTAAGAAAAATAAGGTTCAATTCAGCCCTTAGATACACACCAATGGCCTCATCTTAAGATTCTTCTGTACCTTTTACACCTCTTACTTTCACTATGATTTTATTTTAATAACACTTTTCTACCTTCTCCCTGTCCTTTAGACACACTGGTTACTATTTCATGTAATATTTCCATTTTTAATTTGTGTGATACCCTCACACACAGTTCAAATTCAGGGAGAATTACTTATCTTCTCAAAAAGTAACAATGGTTGCTATTAACCAGATTTTGGTCTCTGCAGTGCCACTGGGAAAAGGTGGCTCGAGTGACTCCAGCTGTAACCCAGGAACTGAGGCAACCAAAAGTCAATGTCTAAGTTGACAGGGAGCTTTCTCCTCTGGCTGTGTGTTTCCAAGGAAAGTGCAGGCACAGTCATGCTGGGTATTAAAGGAGATCCATTTTTATGCCAGTTTTTGTCCATGACAATTTCATCAGCAGCCATAGAAAATGATATGAAAAATCTGAAGATGGATTTTAACAATTCATTTATTAAATTTCCATAGTTAATGTAAACTTAATAACTTCCACATCCTACCAGCTTGACTGTGCCTTCTGGAGTTCACTGTTTAAACAGCTCTCCCTGTAAGGAAAATGTACCAGGGGCATCATCTGGACCAGCTCCTTCACTGCCAGGAACTCGGATGATTTCTTAGAATAACTATCTAGGCAGGTTTTTTACAAATCACTGCAAGTTCAGCCCCTGTGAAAAGGGTTTTCTGAGGAAGAACTTGCAGGCACAGCATCTTTGGAGGCAAGCAGGACTTGAAGATTCCCCTCTGCCTCCATGGGAACAGTGCCTTTCCCAAGACACCTCTCAGAGCAGCAGAAATCCTGCATGACATCAGGTCAGCCTTACCCAGGGAGGCTCCAAAGGCTGTTCCAGCAGCTGGAAGTCTTTAGAGGTGCTTTATAAATATGCCCACTCTTACAGCAGGTGCCACATCCTGGTCCACCAAGGAATTTTCCTGCATCTGTTCCACAGAGAGATCTGTGCAAGGCTGAAGGTCACACCTCTGAGAAGTCCTTGTGTTAAGTGACCTCAGCTGGCTGGGATGTGGTCCTGGCTAATGTCTAACGGGTTTCATATGACTCAGGTTTTTCTCCTTTGTCCTTCCTTCTCCTTGCCCAGCATTTTGCTAGTTAGTGGTTATGCAGCAACAGCTGCAAAGTACCCTTTCAAGGCAAATTATTATTAACATCGCTTTGCCAGATTGGCACAAACTGTTGAACAAGGAGCCACAGAGTGGTTTGGATTGGGAAGGACCTTAATGATCATCTAGTTCCAAACCCCTGCCATGGGCAAGAACATATTCTTCCGAGCATCATTCTTCCAAGCAGCCTGTTCACAACCCTCTAAGCAGAGCACTCATTTTTAACTCTACACGTTTTTTTCTCCTAGAAGAGGCGAAAAAGCAGGACCTTGGCTGGCTGCAGCAGAGCCGAGCGCAGCCCGCCGGGCCCCGATCCTCTCCCCGGTCCCGACCCTCTCCCCGGTCCCGATCCTCTCCCCCGGTCCCGATCCTCTCCTCGGTCCCGATCCTCTCCCCGGTCCCGATCCTCTCCCCGGTCTCGATCCTCTCCCCCGGTCCCGATCCTCCCCCCGGTCTCGATCCTCTCCCCGGTCCCGCTCCTCTCCCCGGTCCCGATCCTCTCCCCGGTCCCGTTTCTCTCCCTGGCTCCGCTCCCCAGGCCAGCCCCGCTCCCCGATCCCGCTCCTCTCTCCCTGCCCCTGTCCTCTCCCTGATCCCGCTCCTCTCTCCCTGCCCCTCTCCTCTCCCCGATCCCGCTCCGCTCCTGTCCCCGGTCCCGCTCCTCTCCCCGGCTCTTCTCCTCTCCCCGGTCCCGCTCTCCTCCAGCCCCGCTCTTCTCCCCGGTCCCGCTCCGCTCCCCCGGCCCCGCTCCTCTACCTGGCTCCTCTCCCCGACTCCTCTCACCCGGCCCCTCTCCTCTCCCAGATCTCGCTCCTCTCCCCAGCCCCTCTCCTCTCCCCGGTCCCGCTCCTCAGCCCCGCTCCTCTCCCCGCTCTCCTCTCCCCCGGCCCCTCTCCTCTCCTCTCCTCTCCCCGACCCCGCTCCGCTCTCCCCCGGCCCCGCGGCTCCGCTGCAAAAGCGCTGGAGGAAAAACTGCGGGAAGTGAGCGATGCTCTGCGATGTGGCAGCTCCGGAGGTGCCAGGCGAAGCTAATGCTCCGGAGCGATACTAGAGGGCACTGTAAACCTGGCAGTTTTGGCTTCCGAATGGGACGAAGTAAAATTTGAAGTGTTTGCTATTTGCGGTCGTTAAAGCTCTCCTGGTATTTAGCGCAAAATTAGTGCGAACCCCCGGGTACTGAGCAAATTAATTGGTGGAATTACACAGAAATTACTCCCTTACAGTCAGGGATTCTTATTCATTGCCAGACCCTGAATTGTTGCATCCACTGCTGGAGGGGCTCCTCTCCCAGTAAATGGGCAGGCTTGGAGGAAGGGGAGCAAGAACCATTATGGGAACTCAGCAACATTTTTTATTTTTTTTTTTTAAGCTATCACTTAGCAGTAATGTGTTCATTAATTGGCAGCCAGACCACTGCCTGGCTTCATTTAAAACCTGATGGCTCCCTTTCATTGTGGTAGCAAAGGTTTCATCCTGCACCTTCCCTATTATATGCCAACATCATTTTTTTCCTGTGCCTGATTAAGGATACACACCTATCAGAGAGAAGGAGAGTTTCTGCACTGCGATAAAACCAAATTGTTTTTAAAAGAGTCTTTTAAAACATATTTTAAAATAGGAACATGCTACTCTAAATTAAACACTCCAATCAATGTGATCAATAGATTAATAGGTTTCAGTACCTGTCTCCTCAGACAGTCCTCATACACCCATCACTATAATTTATAATTCAGTGTTCAACTTAAATTAGTAAAATTTAAACTGAAACAGCAACGGAGTGACAAGTAAACAAGACTTCCCAATTTAAATTTAAAATGTTTACCCAATGTGCAGAATCAAGCTCTCCGCCCTCGCAATATCACCGCCACACAAAATAAACACTGAGCCACAGGGGATGAGAGGAAAAGGCATCTTGAGAGGTCACCTAGTCCATCTCCTTTCCCCAGGGTAGGATCAACCCTGCCTAAATTGGTCTTGACAAGAGAGTTTCTCTAACCTGTTCATCCCTGGAGGTTTTAAAGGAAGCTCCACAGGCTCCTCAGATGGTCTCTTCTGGGTGTCAGCTATTCTTATAGATGGAACATTTCCCCCAAAGTCTAACCCAAATTACTTTTACTGCAGTCTAATCCCACTAATTCTGTCTGTGAGCAACAGTTCATTACTTTTGTAGTATCTTTTATATTTGGGGAGATTATAACTGTATCTTCATCAGCCTTAGGCAAAGGACCATAGTTCCTTCCCTCTTGGGAGGTTTATTTTCTAGACTGTTCTTTTCATTTTCTGCATTGCTCTGGAAGTCTGATGACAAAACTGCTCCTCCCCAACACTCAGCAGAGATGGGAGCATTGTACCAATGTACCACACCACACTCTTTATGTACAGCAGTGTCAGCTTTGCTTTGCTCACACCAGGGCACCACAGTTGGCTCAGGGTTCATTTCTAGCCCATGGTATTGTCCCTTTCTCTTAGAAATGCTGCCTATGCTGCCATTTCTGGACACACATTTCAATAGCTTTAATATATTTATCTTTGCTGCTGTGCCTGTAGAACATCAATCTCTTCTTTCCAAGCTGTTTCTTCAATTTGTTAAGACTTTTGAATCTTTCTCTTGTTCTCTGAGAGCACTTACAGCCCCTCTCAGCTTGGTGTTGTTAACAGCTGCAATATGTCTCCTCCATATTCCACTATCCAAGTCACTAATGAAAATATTGAGTAATGCCAGAGCTGCACAGACCCCTCCAGCACCGTATTCAAGCCATCCTTCCACTTGGACAGCAAACAGCAAACAGTTTTCAGCGTGTTTCCCAGCTGGTTTGGTACCTTACAGCATTCCTCCCCATCCATATTCCCCCACCTCGCTCCTGGAACACCCCACGAGTGAGAGTAAAACCTGACTGCAGTCAAACTGCAGCTCCTCCTCTCTCAGAGACCTGCTGCCCTGCCACAGGAAAATTAGATTGGTTTGACAAGATTTATCCTTGACAAAACCACAGCTTGTGGGGCTACTGCATCCCTCATGCCAGTGCCATGCCTTGCCTTTGGATCTAGCAAGCAAAATTCTGTCCCCTTTGAAGTAAGGGACAAAACTCCCACAATCCAGGGACTTTTTCATGTCGCTCAGCCTCCAGAAACAGTGGAAATACCATCACATTACTGCTCATTTTGGTAAGCAAGGGTTTATTTCCACTGAGAGCTGCAGAGGCAGAACATAATCAGGGATATCACAGCTGACTTTGAGCTTTGAACCCCCCGAGTACCATCAGGTTGTGGACACACAGCCCCTCCCCAAAACTGGTGGTACCTCATTTCCTTGGGACAGTTCAACAGAGGTGGGAGCAGGCGTAATTTACACTCTGAAGGGAGCTGCAAGGAGGTATAAATTACTCAAGCACAAGCCACCTAAGATTTACTTAAAATTCACTCTGAATTTGGCACCAGAAATGTAGGAGATAATCAAGTTTTCCTTTTTGAGATCTTGTGTATTTAAAACCTGCTGTGTTTAATTTCTGCAGTCACAACAATGCTCATTCATAAATATTTCCTAATGTTTGATCCTATTAGTATGTACAGTGCAGTGTTTGATTAATGGACTGGAACAACGCGATCAAATATATTTTGGGTTCCAGAATACCACTTTGTAATGCCTAATATTTGAGGAAATATTACAGATAGGCTTGTCTTCTGAATAGAAGCGATTGCACTTGAATTCTGAGAAACCCAGATAGAGATCTTGGATAAGATCTGAATTTCAAGCGAGTCCTAATTACAGAGCACGCTGGACCAAAGCTCGAGGTCTGCACATTTCCAGCGTTGGATTCTTCACAGCTCAGATGCAAATGTTGTTTCTTAGCCCTCTCTCTCAGGAATTCATAACACATTCATCAACTTGTAGTACCTAAGAGCCCTGTCCGGCTGTATTTGGAAGACCTTAATTTGACTCCGGTAGGAGTTTAACAATATTAATAACTAATATTAAACTGGATTCCTAACAGGGATGCCGGGACAATACTCTTTGATCACTGCATTAATCTGGTGCAATTGTGTTTATATCAGCCTCGTTCATCCCATGTGAGCTCAGTGCCATCTTGGCATGAATATGAAATATGCAAATCTGGGGGATACACGTTAATAGTGGGTCCATCTGCTTGGATCTTTTATTAAAGGGAAGTGTGAATGCAGTTGCCATGCAATACACTCTTACACACAAAGACCACGAGTTACGAAAACAAGAGAAAACATCTCGTGCTTTGGCCTTATTGGTATTTCACATTTGTCGTTTCTGCGCCTGGTTTTCATTTTAATTTAGAAATTTTCCCCAAAACGAAATTTGAGTGAAAAAGCTCAACAGTTAGGAGTGACTGTGCGTATACATGCACGCACATCTCTTCCTCTCTAGTGACAGACAGGATATTACTTTTCCACTGCATATGAAATTAATACCAGAAGCACAAGAAAAAACATGTAAATGCCATCCCTTAAAGCCTGATCTGGATCTCACTTCTACTGCTTAAGACATATATAACATCGAGGAAAACTAGTTGTTGGAGTGAAAAAGAAGGTAATCCTGAGCTGGTTTGGGAGAGTCAAGCCCAAATATGAGCTCAGCCTTGGCTGTGGAGTCATAGCCCAGTGGCTCCACAGGATGTGGATGAGCTGCTGTGTTCTGCTATCCCACTTTCTCTGTAATAAACAACTCTCCCAACTCCATCCAAAAGGAAAAAGCTCTTATGGCTCATTGTTCCTGTGCACTGCTGTGACCTTAGCTTGTCTCCTTTGGGTGTGTGCTGTTCCATGCTAATAGTTTGGGGGCAGTGAGCTGTGATTTATTCAACAGCTGGCAGGTCAGCCCTCCGTGCCCCAGCTGTGCAAGTTCTGACTCGCATGTGGAGGGCAGAAGGTGCCCTGATGGCACAAAGTCAAAGTATCCACCTTGCTGAGCATTCTTAATCCAGGAACAACCCTTCATCCACCACCCTGCAGAAATGGAGAGCTCCTGGCACCACAGTTGGTTCCGAGCCTCACACTCATCCCAGAAGGCTGGGTTGAGCAATCATTTTATTCAAGGACACTGGGATCTGATGTACAAAAGGGCCCATTCTCCTCCTTGATTCACAGATATTTGAGTAGGCAGCAGAGTAAGCAAGAGGAGTTTTTTCCATATCTTCAATATGCTAATAGATGAGTGAGCTCAGCTCTCTATTCATTGCTTCCAACATACATGACACAGATGATGCTGTTCCCATTGTCACGCTAAAACTGGGGGCTTGATGACAAGAAATTCACTGAGCTTCCATCTGCATAGAGCTGAGATGGTGGTTGGGTAGGCAAAGTCACCGCGTTGGATTATGTCAGCTCTACTGTTTGCATCCAGTTTATTAGCTGTGCTTGGGATCTGAAAAGCCAGTTGAAATCACAGTTATTCCTGCAGGATCAGCTCTTGGTGCCACCTGGGGTGGGCCTCATTTGTCACTACCCAGGACTGGCACCTTTTTCTCTAGCAGGGGCACAGGGACTGTGATCTGGGAGCCAGCAAATGTCTGAAGGGAGTGTTCAACCAGTACGCGACCCAAGAAAAAAAGTTAAGTGTTGAGATTTATTACATGTGTATTTCTTAACAGCATCTTAGCATAACTGGGTCAGTTATCTGGGAATCAGCTCATGTGTGCCTGGGAGGGGGGACATGTGCATGGGGCTGCTGGTTCTGTGCTGCTCAACATGTCACCTGCCTGGGAGAGAATGAATGTGTTTATCCCAGTGCTAAGGAAAGAAGGAAAAAAGAACAAGTCAACCTTCCACAGCCAGCTGATTATGCATTTTCCACATCAAATTGTCAGCATTTTTTCAATTACTTCACTCATTACAAGTGTGTTCTTCAGCCACTAATCCAAAACCCCTCCCTGCTGCTGTCAGCTCCATTAGAAGTGACACGTTCCTTCCTCAGGTGAAAAAGCTTTTGTGGAAGGCATCTCCTCCCAGAACAGGGCTTGGGGCTGCTGGGGGAACACAGCCCTGCCCTGGGAAGGGAGATCCTCTCCCTCTGCTGCCCTCCTTGGGCACAGAAATCCACCCAGGGACTGGGGTGAGACCTCCAAGGGGTAGCAGGAGCTGTTTTTAGAGCCAGACACTCTCTCAGGCAGGAATTAGAGGAATTCACAGGGCTCAGCCAAGGATACAGAGGAGATCCCCAGAGCCAAAACTGTATATTCTCCAAACACTTCCAATTTAATAGTAAGTTAAAAGAAAGTTCCCCTTCTGAGGGGTTGTTAATTATAGATCCCTCCTTTAAACAGTCCTCCTGTTTTTATCCATGCTTACACCCCCACAGCTGGTAAAGAGGAGGAAAGCTCTACCTTCCCCAAAAAAATCAAATACATCCGAAATGCTTCCTGAGCTGATTCACTTGGCTGGGCTCCTATTTGATATATGAAACAAAAGACAAGGCAGTAGAAAGCAACATATTTTCCCCGTGTCAAGGTGAAGCACTTCCCATCACCCAGCCCATCTCTGCTGGGGTTAATGCACATCAATAATATTTAAATGATCAAAGTTTTTCAGCACAGACAGTGATGGGGTTTTTTTCTGACTTGTCATGCTTGTTTTCCTTAAAGAGGCAATGACCTGCTGTAGTCAAGGCTTGCAGTTTGGCACGCAGGAGCGTTTTGAGAAGCGTTATCTCCCGAACAGAACAGCAGCCTCATGTTTCCCTGCACAACAACCTTTCTTAGCCTAAAATGCTTTGCATCCCATTTCCTTGATCTGGCTAAGTGCTTGCATGCTGAAAATCCCACCCTCCCTCCAGCTGTCCTTCTGGCAGGAAAGAGACAGCATCTTCTCTCTGGAGAGTACAGTCACTGCTCCTTTGGTTATCTAATCAGGGAGGGCAAAATTCACTCAGGGCCCTGTGAAAGCGGCTGAGCTGCAGAAAATGCATCCCGAGGTCTTGTGCGGGAGGGTGGGAGGAGGCAGCCGGGGAAGCCTCCCCTCCCAGAGCAGATGCTCTCTGCCATTTCCCCAGTAGCTTTCACAAAGGAAGAAAAATGTGGAGTACTCCAGGGACTGAAGCATTCAGCTCTTTCCTCTCCTGCTCCTGGGCTCTGCGCGTGCCTCGGAGCAGGGCAGGGTCTGCTCTGAGGCCAGGGCAGCCTGGGCAGGAGGGCAAGGAAACAAATGTCCCCCACCCACCCTCCTGGCCTGTGTGTGCCAGAGCTCAGTTTCTCAGGCTTTGTGTGGGTTTTCCAGCATTTCTCCTAACTACAAAATATTATGCCTCTCTGCCTTCTAAAACTCCGTGATTTTGTCTTTGCATCAAGCATGAGGAGCTGGGAAGCATAAACCTTCCCATCCTGATCAAGCTGGGAGCTTTCTTCACATTCAGCTTGGTGAGAACAAAAGGGCAGTACAAGGGTGGTGAGATGAGACAAATCCCCCCTGGAAGTGCGAAGGTTCAATCAGCCTTCACCTCATCCTCTGTAACATCCCAAACAAAAGACCTTTAAGTGACTTCCTCCCTTTTCCTGGCAAGCTTCTCCCCAGAGGTCCTGGTGGGCTGGAGAAAGCCACCACTGGAACAAGGTTTGGGTAGAGCTGTGCTTGGCAGATATCACCCCTCACAACGGGGTCTCTCGCCTGCTCCTGGGCTCGGAGCACATTTCCAAGCCTTGTGTTCCCACCTAATAAAATGCTTACTCACTTGCAGGAGGCACTTTGACGTCCTTGGCCGCACGCTGCTAGATAAGGAGCATAAAAAGAATGTATTGCTGTTATAGGGGATACAGCAATATGTATCCTCAAGTGAAATATCCTTTATAAGCCTGGTTATTATTCTGGCAGTGATCTCGGGTCGCTCTCAGCAGGCTCAGCTCAGCTGAGGTGTTAGCAACCTCATTGCCACAGTGAGTGGGGACTGCCGGGTGTCACGTTTACCTTCTGCTGTTCCAGTGCATCCTCTATCATCCCAAGTCAGGAAAACACTTCCCCCTTCTTCCATGCATGTCAAAAGCACCATTTAGGGAGCCAGATATAGCCCTGGTATAAACAGGTGGGAGCCCACATATGTCAATAGAATTACACCTGATTATAATGGGCTTACATTTGGCCCTTGAGCCCTGGGGATCCCTCTGGGAGCAGAGGCTGTATTAAATATTAAGGGCCTTATTCTCCACCCCGCCTATGCTGGAGTAATTAAATCTCCATGCAGATCCATTGATTTTCAACTGTGCTCTCCTCGTGTGAGGAGGCAGCGCTCGGAACGAGGGTGGGAGCAGAGATGTTCCCTCAAGGAAAAACACATCCATTTTTCCTCCCCACAGAAATCCCATCCAGAAGAAAACTGTACCCAACTTTAAGCGTTTGCAAAACGTGCTGGGGTAAAAGAATGCAAATGGTCTAAAATGAAAATATGGCTCAAACCCTTCCCCATTGCCTCCAGCCTGTGAGAGCAGCACTGCCGCTGCTTTGCCGCTTCCTCCAGGCTCCCGGCTCTGAGTGCCACACAATCCCTCTCCTTCCCACATCAGGACCTTCGGAGCCAGACCTGCGAGGAGCTGGGTGATTTCCCATCCTCCAAGGATCTCCTGAACCTCGGTGTAACCTTGGACAAGCCCCACAGCTGTTGCCAGCCTCTCGGGGGGGTTGAGCTCACTGGTTAATTCCGGTGCTTTGCCTGGAGCTAGCGCCTTTTACCTGTGTGTATACAAGTATTATTGCCAGCTTGTGATCTTTTGAGCTAGCAGGGCTGTGAAAAACGACTTTGCTTTTTCCTTAAATGCCACGGAGTTTAGAAGTGTGACGGCTCACACTGTGCTGTTATTCTTTCCAATTGAAACCTAATGATGCGTGCATATCACTTAACTCTGATGTCAATAATCAGCACACCACTTGGTCTTTGCCGTGGCTATTAGAAGGAATGAAAATGAAATACCAACTCCGTTTTATCCTGTTACTGTACCATAATAACTAATAAAGAAGTAATAAGTGAGACGTGGGGAATTTCCAGGGGAGTCATTACTACAGAGCAGACCTAAAGGCACAAAGTGAAATCCAGGAATATTAGCCAGCCCTGGATTCCCAGCCAGTGCTTCTCACTTAAGCTATACTGCTGCTGTAAAATAAGTGTTTACAGAAGAAGTTACTGTGTGGAAAGTATCAGACCGTGTCCTGGAGTGGAAACTGAGCCAGAATCAAAGACATCCTTGCAGGTAAAGACTACCCTGTGCATCAGCATCGCGTTTAGGCTGGGCCACAGTCAAGACACAATGCCAGCATTTCATAAATCTCACTTATGCTCCAGAATATGGGAAACATTTCCCAGAACAGCTCTAAATCACCTCTGTCTGGTTGCAGGATGAATCGTGGGTTTTCCAGGGACTCTTATATGGGAGAGGCCACCCAGAGACCTCAGGGCAATGGGTCAAAGGAAACCATATAACAAAATACTGAGTGTCTGCAGTTCAAACCACGTGTAAGATGGACAATGCATTTTCTGGCTTAGAAATCACTGAATTCTTGGTTAGGAAGGGGCAGTCGTTTTTGGGTGGTTGCATACGCAGGAGGCAGTGGTGATTCTTTGGATTTCCTCCCCATAAATGAACTGTCGTTTATCCATGAACTGTCATTTATCCACATGTCAAAAACCTGTCGCTGCTCAGCAGTTCTGTCTTCAGCAGCAGCCTGGTGCAGGGAAAACTTGGACCTTTACCTACCACAGTTTTATCCACCTTTTCCACAGCTGGAACCTCCTCTGCCCCTCAGCATGGACACAACAGAGTTGACCTAAGCAACCCCAGCTGCTTCTCCAGCGCCGTGCTGGAAGCTGCTGTCACACCTTAGCGTCCCCCACCTTCCCAAAGCAAAACCTGGTTAAATCTCACAGCACATTCCCACCAGTACCAAGCATTTCCCAGCCATCTGATTTCCCCATCTCCGAGTTCCTGCTTTGTTTATCCTATTAATTCCAACCACCCCCTCTTCCCCCAACACACACGCACGCAGCCTCATTTACAGCATCTTCACCAGCACAAGCCTCCCCAAAATATTCAGGGCACACCAAGCGAGGACTTACACGTGTGGGGAAACCCTCGTGACTGGAGATTTTTTTTTTCTCTCTCTCGAGCAAACATGAGCTCATGATTTTAATTTTTTTTTTTTTTTAAGCTCTTAAAGGAAAAAAATAAAAGAGAAGCCCCGAGGAGCGGCATTCCCGGCTGCCGTTATCCAGCCGGGGGCAGCGGGACGGCGCGGATGCTGCACCGGGAGCCGCGGGGCCGCCGGGGCTGAAGGCTCCCACTCGCAGCCTCCTCTTCCTCGGGTGCTTTTCCCTCCCTCCTCCTCCTCCCCCCCTGCATTTCCTCCTGCACCTTTAAGAAGCCCATTGCCGCCGGTGGGATGGTGTGTGCTAAAGCTGCACAGAGGAAGTTACGCAGCCGGGATCAGGCACGGAGATAAAAGCTCCGATTGTGATTGAAAGTGAGAGCAAAAGGGATTTCAGCCTCGGCATTAACTTGCCCGGGGAGCCGGGATTGCACAAAGCTCCCCCGGCCATCTGCCCTTGGGGGCCGGCGGCGCAGCGCCTGCCCGCCGCGCTGGGCAGGGCAGGGCAGGGCTGGGCAGGGCAGGGCAGGGCTGGGGGGGTGTGTTTTGGGGGTTCCCCCGGCCCCGAAGTTCGCTGCTCCGCCGGGAGCCCCTCGCCGCAGAGCTCCCTCCCGGTAAGGACCCGCAGCGCCGGGGATGGGGGGAAAGCGGGGGCGGAGGGGGGGCGGCCAGCGCCGGCATCTGCCCCGTCAGCCCCGAGCATCTGTCCCCCCGCGCCTCCCGAGTTGTTCCCCCGCTTTCCTGGGGTGTCCCGCTCTCTGTCCCCCTCCCCGGAACATCCCCGTCTCCCCGCCGCGGGATGGGGTTTATTTTCCCACTTCGGGAGTTTGGGAAGCCGGGGGGCTCCCCCAGCCCAGGCCGCCGGCTCCCCCCTCCCCGCCGAGTCCCTCCCCGGTCCGTGCAGCCCCCCGAAGTCCTTTAGTGTAAAAGAAACCGGGGAGGATGGGGCGGAGCGGGAGCGGCATCGGGTTTTGCCGGGAACCGCGAATCCATCAGGGAGAGCGGCGGGATGCGAGTGGGATTTCCAGGTTTTCTGCTGGGAGCCGCGCAGCGCTGTCGCGGGGTTCGGGCTCCCGTCCCCCCGCGGTGTCCCCAGCTTGGCTGTCCGGGGAAGGGATGGTCAGCGTGGGAAAGAGGAGGACAGCTCCGCTCCCTGAGCGCGGGGGGAGAGCGGAGAGTTCATGGGGAGAGCAACACTTCTGAGAGAAAATTAAAAACTCCTTCATTGAGTTTACTTTCTGCTCTTAATCCGAGAGCAGCTCAGTTGTTGCTCAGCGTTGTCCCTTTATTTCAATAGGGTGTTAATCCAATAATAAGAAAAAAACCCGGAGCCGGCTAAGTCAAGACACAATCTAATTTTGTGTTTTTAATACTCTGGCTATCAGTCCCCAGTGAGTGCTGAGTACTCTTCAAAGAGAACAAAGAGCATTGATTCTATTTGTTCCCATGAACTGCAGTTTCTTAATAATATCAGGTGAAGATTTATTTTCTACGAACTAAACCAAATCAAGCAGGGTGAAAGCTTTAATTTGGGGAGCCTCTCTGCCCCGTTTGCAGTATGTTGGCTCATTCCAGAGCAACACTCCAACTATTTCTGCAAAGGGACTGGACTGGCTAAGTGGGTGTTGAGCCACAGACTTCACCCCAAACCTGCTTGCCTGCTGATGGACAGACAGTAAATACATTTTTCCCAGCAAATTTTCACTTCCCTGGGAATCTGTGACATTTAGCCAGCATAACAAGACACTAATAGATATTATAGATCCTTTCTACCTGGGTTTTTCCCTGACAGCCATTCATGTGCAAGATATAATTGTTGAGGCTGTGAAAATAGATCCATAAACTTAACAGCACTGGAGTCCTCATTAAAACTACCCTGCTTGTTTTCTACACAATACCAGAGTCTCTCACTCTCGCTGTTATCAGGCACTTGGCAGTGACCAGTTTGATGTAATAATTAGGAACTGACTTGTTATAACTGAAAAGACAGCTCTGATGTAAGTAGGACTTATAAACACTGTGTCACACTGGCTTATTATTTTTACTACATTTACTCATAATATAAAAATAGCAGCCAGTCTATTCTTTTTCTGGGAGTTTATTCAGGTCCAACGCAGCTATAACAGGCTCTTCGTTGAGAGCTGGCAACGAAGCATGAGAGACAGCTTCTCTTTTCTGAACTCATTCATCTCAATCAGCAATCTTTCAAGCAAAAAGGGGGGAAAGGGAGATGGTAGCAGAGCGGTGTGAAGCCCCTGAACACGGATCAATGCATCTGTTAACCTGGAGTTTCTGAGCTTGAGTAACTGAGCTTCATGAGAAAGGAAATGCTAAGCATGCTGCTGAAGCAGATATGCCTCAATTGTGAGAGAAAAGTTGGGGAAAGAAATAGAAAGCGAATTATCCAAAGGTAAATTTCTGTTCTGGATATGTGCCTCCCACCTTCTTGGATGAGATTTCCCTCCTGAATCTAATATTGAGAGAGGGTTTGACTTTTCCCCCCTCCCCGCTTTGGTTCTTTGTCATTTTGTTTTGTAATTACTTACAATTTTTATAGCTCTACTGGAAAGACAACAAAATTGCAGAAATGTTGTTCTAACTTGAAATGAATACTGGGAAGGTCATTGCTCTTTGTATTAGGTGAACCTAAATGGTATTAGGACTTTAAATTGTTTTTTATTAAATGTTATTGTTCAGATAAATCATATGTGGGGATGCTGGACAATGTATCTGTCTCCCCAGCTGTCTTATTTATTTGCTTATCTTTTTAGGACTATCAATTTGTCTGTCTGTCCCTTCTCTGTCTGCATATTCCCCATCTTCTAATGACCCGTAGCTGCTTCTTGATATTATTTGAAGACCCATTAGAGCTCCTGTTGTCCAGCTGCTGTTGCAAAGCAGATACCTTAAATTGGGCAGCGCTCCTTCCCTTCTCCCAGACAGCAGAAAAGCCATAAGCATCTTACTATGGATTGCTTTTTATTAAAGTTGTATATCTCCCTGTTACAAAAACCTGTCTGGTGGCTTGGCAAGCCCAGCTGAGGGCTCTGCCTCCTGAGGGACTCCTGTTCTTCCTCCTGCTCCAACTGTCCCCCCTCGCTCCCACCTAACCTGTCTTCCAATTTCTCTCAGGTCCCTCCTGCTGATGAGCTCTGCCTTTGTCCTGACCATGAAAGAGAGAGGAGATCTCAGGTAGCCCCATGGATTGCAGCTGAAGGCTTTGGGAACTTGGTGCTCGTTGCCAAAAGGCAGAATTGGACAGGAATCCTCGCCACCACCACAGGACACAGCGGGAGAAGCCAAGGCCAGCCCTGCCCCAGTCACCCCCGTGACCACCCAGCACCTGCCGGGACCACCACGGATCTGGGCACCGACCTGCTCACGCTGACACAACCATCCTTTGGGAAAAAGGAATTTCAGCTCCAAGCAGTCTCTCTTGTCAGAGTTGTACTGATGACCAGATGCTCTATTTATTTTATGTGCTAATGTTCTAACACCCAAATAATTAAGGCAGACACAGTTTGAGGCACTTTCCACAGCGACGCATTTGGAGCAGACCAGAAGGTTGAGGAAAACCTGATCCAGCACCATCTCACGGCCTCCAATTTACTCCTATCAAATTTCATCAGCAGCTCAGAACTTGATCTTTGTATTGATTGACTGGAGTCACCTCTAGATATTTTCATGCTGATTTGGAAGACCTTTCGTACAATAAAAGGGGGAAAAAATGAGGTTAAGGAAGACTTTTGACCACTGATCAGCAACTCTGGCCAAAACTTTCCCAATCAAGCGAATTGCAAAGTTGGCTTCTGTGCCAAGAGGAACTTTCCAAGTCCAGATACAGCGTGCAGAGTGGGATCATCCCTGTTCCTGTCTGGATCTCCTTCGACTGGAGCATTTTTAGATGAGGAGTTTCCATGCTGATCCCGAGAGCCACCCCTAGCCCAGCAGCCGCCTTCCTCGGGACTCTCGGCACTGCCCTCGCCCAGGGATCCCGCGCTTGGCCGCAGCTGCCATGCTCTACCTGGCTGCTCTCCTCGTGCACTGCGTCCCCCTGGCCATGGGGCAGTATGACATTTGCAAGTCCTGGGTGACCACGGATGATGGCCCATCATGGGAGTTTTATGCTTGCCAGCCCAAGGCCATGCGGATGAAGGATTACGTGACCGTGCGGGTGGATCCGGCAGGAATCACTTGTGGGGATCCTCCGGAGAGGTTCTGCACCCATGTAAGTGTTTGCTCCCTTATTTCCTGGCTTAGAACGGGCTCTGCTGGTGGCTGGAGGCAGTGTCCAGCCCAGATGCCACTGGGAGGATGTCCTGGGTCAGGGTGGCCACGGTGGCCACTGCCTGGAGCTGTCAGTGTGCAGAGCACCCTGCTCATCCTGGGGCTGAGCCAGTCCTGCAGCAGGGATGGGGCTGGCATGCTGAAGGGAGGGTGAGGAGGAGCCAGGGAGGGCTGAGCAAGTCCTGCGGGGTGAGGTCTGGATTTTGGAAAAGCTCTGCCCCTGCAAGCACACAGCCTGAGCTGCTCCTCTGCTTGCTAAAGTGTGGGGTGTGCTCGCCAGTCCCATCCCCAAGGGCTGCTCCAGCACTGTGGGATTTTATAGGATGTGGGCAGGTGGTCTCAGTTTGAGGCAGCATGAAGGGCAGGGCAGGAGAGTTTGGCCCCTGCACCCTCACAGCTCTGTCAGTTGCTCTGAGAACCACAACTTCACTAAAGCCCCTGAAAATGTGGTTCTCCCTCTCTTCAAGCCTCCACATGAAAGGGCTCTGTGGATAGACATTTGCCCTTGTAGTTAAAATCTTTAACTTATTTTCTCTTAAATATTAATCATTGCATTTCATTCCGTGCACCACAAAGCTCAGCAGGAGCATTTGATTTATAATTCACAAGGCTTTACATTGTTAAAGAGTTCAGGGGTCAAAGCAAAGAGCAAAACAGTAATGCCCCCTCCCAAAGGTCCCCCAGGAGTGGTCCAGGCACACATTTAAGGGACAGACACCAAGCCAGCCCATGCTGGCAGGGTTTCTACTGGGCTGAGCCCTGGACAAGGAGTGTCTTCTAAAAGAGTATATTATTCTTTTATTGTAATGAGAAGGGGAGTTCTCCCTATAAATCAGTGCAGGGAGTCCTATTTTCTATTGCCATGCATCAGTTTGCCACCCTGGGCCCAGCCAGTCAGGGCACCTCTTGAAAATCCAAGAGAAAAATGCTCCTGTGACACCGAGGGGTGCCAAACATTTATGATCATCAGAACATGCTGTCAGTAGTTACCCAGTTCCCTCCAGCCTAAGGGCTCTCATTAGTGCCAGGGAAGATATTTCCACTAATTCCTGATAAGTAGCAGCTTTTCCTTTTAAAAGATCGTTTGAAAAGAAAGATTAAGTCCAAGGCTGCAAATAAAACTGTTAACTATTGATGGGTCAGTCTGTATTTCCATTTATCTGACTGACTGCAGGAGGATTAAAAGGAGAACACCAGATTGCTTCCCACTACACTCACTGCAGCTCTTTGCAAACCCTCTCAGGCTAAGGATGCTCCAGACTTCAGCTCCACTGACCTCCAAGGAAGCAAAAGACACAAACTGCAATCAGCTCCCTGCATCTCTTGATTCAGTCAATACTGAGCTGAAATCTTTCTATTCTGGGCACCAGCAGTATTTCCTTGTAGCGTACGCCTGCCATGTGCTGTAACACTTGCAAACACCGTGTACAGCCGTGAATGAGAGCTACACAAATGCAAAACATGGATTTGCCTCCCTGTCCCTGCCTCACCCCAGCCTGGCCCGGCTCTCGCCTCCCAGAGCAGAAACCAGCACTCACAGCACTGTCCCTGAGCAATTCCCTGGTGAAGATTCGAGCTAAGAACAGCAATTATAAACTGCAAGGTATTTGTTTAGATTTTTTGGGATGGGTTTGGGAAATACCACTGTATTTATAGCCCTTTCTCCCCCATCTTACACCACTGCTGTTCTCTCCAGAGGACTAAAGAGTTATAAGAACGAAGCAGAGGAGGAGCAGCCAGGCTGAGGTGAGCAAGGAGCCCACCCAGCACCCAGTGCACAGAGCAGGGGGTGGCTGCAGGAGAAATCCAGGCTCCAGCCCACCCTTAGGACTGGAGTGGTGTGGGCTGGGAGGCCATCAAGGTAAATTTTCAGTGCCTCTCTCACCGAGAGTGACACGTGGCCACTTTCCTGCTGAGCATCCCCTTATGGTCAGTGGAAAGTGGACTCAGCAAGAAATGGCCCTTCCATCGCCGGTGCTGGGTGGTGACTTGACACCTATCGACGTGCAGGGGGAGGGAGAGGAGCCCGCAGAGGATGTGAGCCGAGTTCTGCTCCCCCTGCTCTAAGGAAGTGCTGGGCAAAAATCGATGTCTCTGCCCACAGATCATTACAGCCCCCGAGCCCTGCAGAGGGGAGGGCCAGCAGCTCACACCAACCCAGGGCAGCTCCTCGCTGCCAGCCTGCTCTGGTGCCTTCTGGTGTCCTGTTATCCTTTCTCTTCAGGTTTTTAATTATTTCCTTGTAACAGGTGGGTTCTCATAGGAGCCTGGCTTTCCAGCAGAGAAGTTCTTACGGTGACTGTATTGCTTTCTTAGGTGTCTTTCAAAACAGCAGGGGACTGTCCGTGCAGTTAAACTCGCGTTACTCAGAATTAAGCGCAGCCCAGCGGGGCTCCTGCCCTGCTCAGACAGCTGCAATCAAAACTAAAGGCACACACACAGCCCTCCGTGCCCAAGGCAGCCTGGCAGGGGTGAGCTGCACCATGTCCCCGTGCAGGGCAGGCCAGGAGCAGAGTCCTGGTGACAGTCAGGACCTTGTCAGACAGCGAGTGTGCCCTGCCAGGCTGCACAGCCCACGGGATCACGCACTGCCCTGCCACAGCTCCAGCAACACTTCTGCACAGGGGCCTCAAGAGATGGCAGGAATTATTTGGAGGACCGTCCTTTGAGTTTTATAGCAATTCTGGTCACATCTGGCTGCTTTCTTCTGATTGGGAAGCGTTTTGCTGCTTATTAAAGTCAAGGGTTTTGCTTTTTCCACAGTTTCTGAACCTGTTCCTATTCATAGCAATGCCTTCCTGGCAGGTTCACCTGAAAAATGAATTGTACTTTGCCTCCTGGCAGGGCAGGGGGAATGGTGGGAGCAGGAAGACAGATGGATAAGTAAATAAAAGCCTGAATGAAACTGAAAGTGTGACTGAAGACTAATAGGGAACAGATCTTTTAAACCAAGGATGTCGAGGGAGGGGTGAGACTTCAAAGATCACAGGCAGGGCATGCCACAGAGCAGCTGAAAGTGGATTTCAAAGGAGAGGGGTTTGCAGGGCAGGCCCAGCTGGGAAATGGCCAAGCTGCACATCCCCATGGGGCAGAGGGGAGACGTGGTGCTCCTTCACCTTCCCACCCTCCTGGGCAGGAGGAGGAGGAGGGTGGCACAGCTGGCAGGCTGCTCCCAGGTGCTGAGATGCTCTGAGATGCTGAAGCACTTCTTTGAGCAGGGACCTTTGGGAGTTTCACTTCCAAGCGTCAGCGTTTTGCACACAGGATAAAAAATTCCTCAGGTTTTGTGGGGAATTCACACACAAGGTGTGCAGCGGGGAGCAAGCAAACACCAAAGCCCAGCCCAGCTCCTTGCAGCTCGAGGGGTTTCCAAATCATTCCAGCAGAAACAAGGAGAGGTGTCCATAACAGGCTGTCATTATGGGATGGCTTTGCTGCTCCTTGACATCCCAGTGAGGGCACAGGGAACCCCCCTTGCTGCAGGAATGGGAGTTGTATCTCCCCCCAGAAGTGTCAAGACAGTATTTCTTGTTCTGACAACACTCTTTGATGCAGGGCTGAGCTCTCAGCCCATATTGATGGGTCAGGGGTATTTTTATTTGGCGTCAGCATTGTTTCATCAGCTAATAGAGCTTGTTGACTTTGGCACGGGTACATGAAAGGAAAAGGCTTTATTTATTCATTACACATGCAGCCAAATTGGATGTTTAGTTTAATTCTTAGCTAAACTTTTCTGAATGACATGTGGTTATAAGGCTTGTTCTAAAGGACTGTTTCTCCTGTGGGCTGGGTGCTAAAATTGGAAAGAGCAGACAAACCTTTGGGCTAAGAAACCCTTTTCCCTGCATTTTTAGCCCGTCTCATACAACTCTACCCACCTATATCTTTGTACACCTGTTTAGGTGCAAACAAGGGATTGTGGGTTTAGAGATGATTAAAAACCAAATATTTTAAAGTAAGAAGGGAAAAAGACTTGCTTCAGCAATGCTCTTCCAAAAGCATTTTTAAAGATGCAGCATGTTCTGGTGGTTAAAGGATGGATTCACCCCTTCTGGTACCCTGAGCAGAGACCCACAGCCCCTTCCCAGCCCACCAGAGTTCTACCTGGTTTTGTGTAGAACCAGGGGGCAAAGCACAAGGTATTCTCAGCTTTTTGACTGCCCTAGGGTTCAAGGATATCCTTTGGGCTGAGCAGAGCCTGTATACAAGTCCAATGGAAAATCCTTTCCAAGAAAAGCGGATATTCTCCCTCCTCCTTGAATAAATCAGCGCTACCCACTGCTGGTGGCAAACCCATCCTTGGCTGTAGAACTCCCCTCTGCCCTTCATTGTGGAACCTCTATGGCACTGGGGACGATCACTTTGCCTTTATGCCAGAATTCAGCAGCACAAGAAATTCACTCTGTGCTGTCAGATCACCTGTACACCCCTGGTGGGGTTGTAGGGAGAGAAAGAAGTGACTTTCTTTTCCCAGCTGCAAGGTGCTAACAGCCCCTCTTCCCCCCTGGAAGCCTCCAGCCCCTTAAATTAACACCTGGAAAATGCTCCCCTTTCCTTGAGGAAAGCCTGGAAAAGACAACTTGCTGCCATTTCTACCCAGGGGAGTCTCCCAGTCCACCCCTTGCACCCATCGTGGCACTGCTTTTGAGTGTGGGAGAAAGAGCTGGAGCCTTTTGGTTCTGTTCCCACCCTTAATCACTCCTCAGCATCAGGGTTGCTGCAGAGGACACTGTTTCAAGTCAGGATCAGTGGCTCCTTGCCCTTGGGGCCAGACCCTTGGGTTGTACATTATTAGCTGCTCAGCAAATTACACACTGCTCTTCTCCTGCCACTGAGGCTACTTCAGAGTGCAGCAGGATCTTGGTGTTTTAAAAGGAAAGGCTTCACAGAAAAATGAAAGAATACAATTCAGCTTCAAATTAGAGAGTGCTGAGCAAACTGGATTTTCCCTCAACAGCCTGTAACAACTTCCTTAAATGTCCAGTTCGGGATTCATCTTGTTGTAAAGTGGGATGCAACTCCCCTAACAAGGATCATTTCCAGCTGCTGATGGAAAAGACACAGTGATAAAAATGAAGCTGTCAAGTAGATTTAATTGGTACAGTGAGCAAGAAAGTTTTCCCTTACCTTGAAGGTATTCAGGAGGAGTAAACTACTTTTAAGAAAAGCTTTGCTCTTCAAAGGGAACAGTGTCCAGATGGGAAAAACAGAAGAGAATGGTCTGAAGACTTGAGGGCAAGTTTGGCCAGAGCTGGGAGAGCAGTTCTTGCAGCAGCCTTTATACAGCAGCTCCAGGTACCACAGCTTTCCATAGGCAACTTTTGAAGCCAAAGATATTCAGGGAAATCTCCCTATTTATTTATTTTAAAATCTGTATCGTGTTGTATAGCATAGGTATGATTTTCCAATAAACTTTAAAAGGATTTCTCCCTACAGAAAATCCTGGCTGAGTGGGAAGAGGTGCTATCCTACCATGCTGTGGTTTCCCCGAGTGAAAGTCCAGTTGTAACCTTAGTTTCAGATCCCAAACCATCCTTTCACCATCAGCCTTTTGAGACGTGGAGCTTTGGCTGGCCCAGTTACTCAGGCAGTTCAACACAGAGCACAGGTTTCTGTGTTGGAAAACCCCAAAGAGGCTTTTTCCTCCCCAAACCACACAGCACTGCTGGGTCACCATTCTGAAGATGTCTTTGGGGAGAAGCTACTTCCTGCAGAGCCCTGGCAAACAGCAATTTGGACTTCCAGCCTTCACCCCAGGTGGATGAGCCATCCCCTGCAGCCTCAGACATGTCCCATGAGGTTCCCACTCGTCCCCCCTCTTCCAGGCAGGGCCACCAGCACACCCAGAGGGGACAGTGCAGCACTGACCCTGCTGCTGCCCTGCCCATTTGGTGCCTCTGCACATCTGCTCAGTGCCACCTGCAGCCAGGCTCGGGGGAACCTCTGCCTTTTGCCTCAGGGGGGGATTTCTGCATTGCTCAGGCTCCAGCCACAGGGGCTGCTGGCCCAGGAGCTCCGTGCTGCAGTCACTGGGCTGGGTCTCATCCCCACCCATGCACCCATGCTTTGAGGAGCAGCTTTCCCTCTGCTCCCCTCCGTGGAGCAGCTCCAGCACGGTGCCACCGCTGCAGCCCAGGTGCTGCACACCCGGAGCTGTGGGGTCCCTGCTGCCCCGTGCTGAGCTCCACAGGGATGCTGCCACCACCGTGTCCAGTCCTGCCTTGGCACTTCCGTGTCCCAAAGGGAGAATTAGCACAGATTCAACTGGTTTCTGCTCCGGCCAAAGGGTTTGTAACTCCCCATCTGCTGGCTGAGTCAGCTGCTCCAGCTCTGTAGTGCTGCCAGCCAGGAGGTTTGGGGAGCCCTGTCTGAGGACAGGATCACTGTTGGGGTCTCAGGGACAGCCAGGACGTGTTTTGGGCTGACACAACTCAATCCAAACATCCGACAGGCACCTGCTGAATTGTTCCCCTGACACAGAGCATTAGGCAGCCAAATGCTTTTCCCACAACGGCCAAGGCAGAGTGCTTGATGCAGCAGACTGACACAGGAGCCCTGCTCAGAGGCTGGCGTGGGTGCAGGGGTACCCATCACCCAGCTGTGCCCCCTCCACACACGCTCTGGGCAACATCTGCACCTCCATTTGAGAAGCACAGCAGAGCCTCCACTCCCTCCCTTTTCCCACCCCCGGGCTCTGCATCCTGCCCTCCCCCATTCAAACTATCAGGGCCTCTCTTACAGAATAAATTATTAATAGCGGTGTAGCAAGCCTCTCTGCAAAGGCTGCATGTATTGAGCTTACAAGGCGCACAGGCTTTTAGAGAGCAGGACACTTTTCCTACTTCCTAAGCAATTTCTTAGTCCTGAATCAATAATGCACTCGCAGCCCTGCACACAGGTCGCTGCTGCTGTGCTCCTGCTGCTAGGGGCTGCGGACACAAATACATCTCTGTAGCAAGATGCAAGGGTTTAATAATCTGCCAGGGAAGGGATGGGGCGGAATCCAAGCAGATAATTTGTAAACAAGATTCAGGGAAGTGCCCTGGGAAGAGCAAAGCTTGCAAGTCCCCGGTACAGAAAGTCTGAGTTTGGAGACAAGCTAAAAAGCAGTCAATGGGATTAATCTGCTGTTTTTGAACGCATGCCCGTGGCTGCCAGCTGAGGGGTGTCTGGTTCATCTGATCCCAGGCCTAGGCCTGATCCCTGGCCTCTGATCCTGGGCTCTAGGTCACCCCACAGCCCCCAGTGCCCAAGGGGGAGGTTGAGGGGTGCAGGGAGGTGGGGGTGGAGGTGAGCCCAGGGCGGCAGGAGGGCTGGGGTTAGAGCAGCTCACCGGGGGATTAGCAGTTCACAAAGAAAGAGCTGCTCAAAAACGATTCCACGGGAGGCCGGGCTGCTGCGGGTGATGTGTGTGTATACCCAGCACAGATGAGATTATCTGCTTAGGAGTGGAATTTTCCGGGCAGTGTTAACCCTTGTGTCGCCCCCAAATCAGCTGCAGACGCCTCTCAGGACAGGGTGCTGGGCAGGGCATCCAGCAGCAGCAGCAGAGCTGCTCCCAGGCCATCCCTGGGCTTTGGAAATGGAGGTGCTGCTTCCAGGCCATTCTGCAAACAGCATGCTCGGGGCCCTTCTTGGAGAGGTCACCCAAGGGCTGGGCTGGTTTCAGGCTGGAGGCTGAAATTCCTCCTGTAACCAGATTTTCTGTTTCTGGCTCAGCCAGAGTGGGCGTGAGGGGATTTGTGTCGGTGCAGGAGCTGCGTCGCCAGGGTGGACAGGTGACTTGGGTCAGCCTTGTGTGTGACAAGCTGCATCTCCCTCTGGATCCTCCCTTTGTGGAGAGGATGCTTCCTGCCTGGATGTCACCCTTTTGCGAGGTTGTTTCATTTACAGTGCAAAGACCAGTTCAGACCCTTTTCATGAGGTGCTGCCAGATCACAGGGAGAGTTTCGGACACAGCGTGGGATGAGAGCAGAGATTTCCTTGAGCCTCACATCAAGGTTGGGTGAGGGAGACACTGCCCTGCTGCAGGTGCCTGGGGGAGTTCAGTCCTCAGAAAGGTGAAGCCCACAATGCCTTGTGAAGCCCAGACCTGCTCCTGAAATCCCTCCCTGCCTCAATTTTCCCATCTGGAGACAGGACATTGCCCTGCCACCAGCCCACCCTGTCTGGCACGGTGATGTTTCCCCAGGGCTGGTGGAGAGAGAGAAGGGCACGATGCTGAGCCTGGATGAAATACTAACGAGATGCTTCTGGAATTCAGAGCAGGCTGGAGGGGGAAGGGGAAGAGCAGCCACCGTAGGGCTGGAATCTCTTCTCTGGCAGAGAGACGGGCCCAAGGGAGCCCGGGAGCCTTGAGCGAGCGGCGCTGCTCAGTGAATGAGTGTCTGCTTCAGGCCAAAGGGAAGAGGCAAAACAGCAAAATGTCTCGCTGAGTGCGTCCCAGAGTCTCACCCAGAGCCAGCGGGGCTGGTTCTGCTGACTCACCCAGCTGCTCTCCCAAACCCAGCACACAGGCAAAGCCTGTCCTAACGCCCCGGCCAGGGGTGACCTTGTGCTCGGACAGCCTCGGATCCGGCAGGAAGGGGAAGGAAGCGGAGGAGCAATCAATCCCCCAAACCACGTTCGGGGAGGAGATGGAGGGTGTGACATTCGGCTGAGCCAGAATTAGCAGCAGATCTGTGGAGGGACCCCATTTCCACCCTATTAATAATTCATTCCAGCTCTGCCTTTACCTGCTCATAAACAGCAAACAGCTTGTTAGCGAGGACGGTTTTCTCCCCTTTTGCTGTCTCTGCCTTAATAAGAGCCCCTTGCAGATGGCTGGGGGAGGGAGGGGGCAGGGGAAGGACACATCAGTGAGCAAAACACCCCACCAGCCCTCCCTGAGCTTTGAATCCTATCCCATCTCATCCCGAGCTGCCCTTCCCCTGCAGAGGTGAAGCTGCAAAATAACCTGGGTGCCTTGCTAGAACCTTCCAACCCACGTGGGCCACCTCAAAAGGTCCCTTTGGAGGGGCACTGGGAAGAGGAGAGTGATGCCTGGAGGATGTGCACATGAAGGCTTTGCTGGAGCATTCCCAGGTGGTTCTTGGGTTGCAGCTGCTCAAGCAGCCCATGGGAAAACTGCATCTTCTACATTATGAGACAGCTCCTGTCTTATCTAAAATATAACTTGACCAAAGAGGTATTTTTAAAACAACAACCAAAAAGGCAGAAAACATAGCATCTTGAAGAAAGACTCCCCAGAGTCTCCACAGTCCAATGCTGTGGTGCTGGCCCCCTTAGGAGCTCTCCCTGCACACTGACAGGCATCCCAAAGCTATTCCTGAGATGTTCTCCAGGTTCCAGTCACAGCTGTGCACTGGGGAAAGTCCACTGCCCGCTTGGGGGACAGGGGAATCAGTGCAAAAACAGTGGACCTGGCCAGGCAGATCCCAGTGTCCCCGCCATGTCCCTCAGAGGAGGGCACAGACCCTCACCTGGGCTCACAGGGAAGGGGATTTGTGGGGCTCTTTGGCACAAGAGGGGCCTCATGTTTCTCCTGATCCCTCTCCATGCTCCCAGCCCTCTCTGCAGTGAGTTGTGCCACTCGCCAGCTGTTGGAAATAATCGCTGTAAATTAATTACGGTTGTTTCACCCCTCTGATCCCTCCCAGCCCATGAATAGAGTGAAAATTAATTGTTAGAGAGTATTTCCAGCTCTCTTAGAGTCCCACCCTGGCCACTGGCAGGTTACAGTTTATGCCCTAAAGCATGAGATTTAATTACTCACAAATGTTATTTTTGATCATAAAATCACCTTGTCTTGTCATAAATCCAGATAGAGCAGTTGAACCCTCAGATCAGGAGCAGCAAGAGTGAAAACACCCTGAAATGTCATTAGGACGAGCCTGTGTTTTCTCCTGGGTAAATGCAATTCTGTTTGGGAAGCAGCACCACGTCCTGGAGTGATTATTGGAAGAAAAGCCAAGGAAGTCTCCCAAAACACACATCACTCAGGGTGGCCCTTGTCAGAAATTTCTGTTGCAGAAAATGGGTTGAACTCTGTGTCACTGGGGAGGTTCAGGGTGGCTGGCACTGGAGCTGGGTCAGGCACCTTCCCTGCTCAGAGGGTGATTTCCCTGTGCTGATTTCCCCACACCAGAGCAAACCCAGCAGGGGAATGGAGAGCCCTGTGGAGCCCTGGAAGAGGCAGGAAAGCCGGAGCAGGGGATGGAAGGGAAGTGAAGCCCTGCAGCTCAATCTCAGCATGAGCAGGGGGCACTCAGCCGAGTGCAAATCAGGAAAGGAAATGTGCTGGGAAGGTCATTCCAGCTCCACCCCGCATCCAACGTGGTGCTGGGCAGGGGAAGGGAGAGGGGAAAACAGAACTTTGGGAGGAATGTGTTCCAGAACATCCACAGGACAGGCAGGGATGGAGTGGGCTGGCCGTGGTCCCCTCTGCAGCTTGGGGACCCCCATGTACCGTGGCCACCAGCCCTGCCCGTGACAGACAGGGGAGGGGAGGCTGCAGGACACCTGCAGTGGCACTGCTCCACAGTGAGGACATTAGCAGGGCAGGAGGGATCAGGTGCACATGGAGATTTTGCTGATCCCCTTGTTTTTTGCAGGATTTGGAGGAAATTTGATACCAATTTCAGGACTCAGTTGCAGCACGAGGAAAACGCGGGGACTTTGTGAACCTCGCCTGCTCCCCTTTGAGCAGGAATTCAAAGGCAGAGTGGAGGTGTGCTGAGGGAAGCTGAAGGGCCTTGGGTGTCCCAAGGGAAGCAGAAGGGCCTTGGGTGTCCCCAGGGAAGCAGAAGGGTCTTGGGATGCTCCTGAGAGCTCCTTAAGCATCACAGCTGGATGTGCTGGGGGCTACAGAGGGAATTGTCCCCTCCAGGGTGGAGGTTCAGACCAAGGTTTTCTTGGTCACAAGCAGTCCCAAGAAGGAGGGAAGGAGGTTCCTGTGTTGTCACCTGCTTTTCCTGGCTCTGCAGACTCTTTGGGGGTCTATCAAACAGGCCCCAATCCCAACCAGAGCCAGATCTTGCAGGAGAGCCTGGAGACACCCAAGGTCTGAGAGGTCTCTGGCTGGGTTTGAGAGCCAGTTCTTAGAGAGAAAAAAACACTCCAGAAGAAAGTACCCAAGAGAAACCCACAAACTAGCACTGATCTTTGTGCCGAAGGAATGCTTTTGACTTTTTCCCCTTTAATAAAAATCTTCCTATAATGCACCAAGGATTTCCAGCCCCCACCCCCAATTAAAAAAATACAAAGTTTTGTTTTCCAAAACTCATCCAAATTGATGAGACCTTGTCATTACTCTTATTAGGAGACTGTAATTAAAAACAAGTAGTTCCAGGGTGCTCTAGGTTTTGGCAGAGGCCTTGGTTTAAACACAATTCCATCAAGCAGAAGAGATCCCCAAAAGCAAAGGAACTCCAGGACAATTCTCAAGACACCATTAAACAAATCACACCAGGTATGAGCTGTGATTGAGCATCCTGGGCTGAGCAGTACAAACTCTCACATCATCCACTCATTGTTCCTTGCTCAAATCTTGTTGGATTTTTTCCCCTTTAATATTATTATTATTATTAATATTAATTTTTTTTTCTTCACTGTGCAGCTAGTGGTTGCAATTGCTTTCCAGCTTCCCTTTGGCATGGATATCTAAAAGCTGCAGTCCTATTTCTGTGCAGCTTTCACCATTCACAACAGATGTCTAGTTTGTTTAAAATATTCAACAGCCTAATGATTAATCAAGCAATTGCACCTACAAAATTATATAATTTTATGCTATGAGGCTTAAAAATGGTATTATCTCCTAGGGAAAAAAAATAAATAAAAGGAACTTTTGCGCTCATTAAGAGCCCTAAAAACCATCTGGGCTTTGTAAAACTGAGGCCTTTTGTTGTGGCTGGTTTCCCCCATTCCCCCCTTCCCAGCAAGGTGGGGAGCAGATTCTCTGCAGCATCCTGGATTCCTGTCATCCTGCTTTGTCAGACCAATATCTTGTTTCTTAAGAAATCCTCCTCAAGGAGCAAGTCTCTGCTGTCACCTTCAGAAAGTCCCTTTTGCAGCATTTCTGCCCAGGAGTGACTCCAGGCACCAAGAGGAGGCAAAACCCAGGGGCTGGGTCAGCAGGCACCAGGGCTGGAACACAATTCCAGCTCAAGGACTGGGCTCATGGGAGTGCACCTGGATCAGGGCAACCCCCAGTGTCACCCCAGGCTGGGATGAAGCACTGAGAGCAGCTCTGCCAAGGAGGATTCAGAACCCCACAGGGTCTGAAGAGGGTTTACAGGAAAGATGGGGAGGGCTCTTTATTATGAATTGTAGTGTTAGGACAAGGGATAATGGCTTTAAACTAGAAAAGAGCAGATTCAGGTTAGCTGTAGGGAAGAAAACTTTTATAAAGAGTGTGATGAAATACTGGCATGGTCAAACCTCAAAGGTGATGGGTGTCTCATCTGTGGAAACATTCAAGGTCAGGCTGGATGGGGCTTTCAGCAGCCTGACCTAGCAGGAGATGTCCTTGCCCATGGCAGGGGGTTGGACCAGATGACCTTTAAAGGTCTGTTCCAACCCAAACCATTCTCTGATTTGGCTCACAGAGGCACAACCTTACCATGATGCCATTTTTTAGGACACTGTGTCCTCAACAAGGCTCTCACAGTTTGTCCCCTGGAGATTTGCCCTTCTGAATTGAACTGGGGCTAAGAAAGGCTGCAAAAACCCCAAAAAGTGCCCAACCAGAAGAGCTGGAGAGCCTGAAATCTGCAATGTTTAGTTGCTGTGAGGACACTCACGACTGATTTAATAGCATGAGACTCAAAGTGAACTGGTTTATTTTAAGCTCACTGAGACCAAGTTTGCCTGGCTAATGCATCCTGACTTTTAGATTGAAGACTTAAATATCTCAAGACTTTGGACAGATTCTTTGGAGGACACACAGCTTGGAGGAGGAAACCAGATTCAAAAATAATACCTGGAATTGTTTCAATAGTGCTATATCTGATCTTACCAGGACCAGGGCAGCAGCCAAAATGTGGCCATCTGTTTCCGCTCCCCCCTGCCCTCCTGGCTGACTCCAAACCACCCCCCCAGCAGAAAAGGCACTGAGCATCCCACAGAGGAAGGACAATTCAATAAACCTAACCCCAAAAAGGAACACTTCATTTTAGCACAGGAAGCTGTAGTGGTGTGACTCTTCAGAGGCTTTTGAAGCTCTCCCCCACCTTGTCACCTGGAGGTTATTTTTATGTTTGCCTTGTTACAACCACACACCTCTGGAGTCATTTGCTCCCTGCGGAGCATCAGGGTGGTTCAAGAGACCTTTGGGGGTGCTGCCAGGCTGGGATACACGGGAGCCAGCAGGGATTGTGCACCTCCATTCCCTGGGATGAGCATGTGGCAGAGTTTTCACTCCTCTGCTCCCTGCTCCTGACCTGCCAGGACGCTCCCAGGGCCAGCCCTGCTCCTCCAGACCATGAGGAGGGGGATCATGCTTGATCAGACTCAGCTGCTCCAGGGAAATCTGTCCTGCCTCCCATCCTGGCCAGCCTTTTGTCTGGGTAATGTTTCCTTGTGTTTCATCGCAGAGCCTTTTGTTTGTTTAATTTTGCCACTCCAAAGAAAGCTTTGATAGGAGCATCATCCACAGCCCTGGAGGTGGCCACTGTGGCCATGCTGGGCACAGCTAAAGGGGCAAATACCCAGTGAGATTCATCTCACACCAGCTCAAGAAGCAAATACCCAGTGAGATCCATCTCACAGCAGCTCAAGGGGCAAACACTTAGTGAGATTCATCTCACAGCATCTCAAGGGCTGTGCCTGCTGCACACAAGGAAGGAAAGGTTCATGGCAAGAGCTCTCTTGCCAGGACAGCTCTGAGACACAGACCCTGCTCAGACAGAGCCTCTGAGCAGCTGGGCAGTTTTGTCAGGGAGTTTTCTGCTGCCATCCCAAGCCAATCCTCCACCTGCTGCCCCCTCCTCCAGACAAGAGGCAGGAATGGACCTCCGGGATGGTCTTTTCAGGACTGTCACATTAAGCCATCTGTATGGCCACATTGACAGGAGGACCATACTGCAACACAATATGTTGCCTCAGCACAGGAAGCACACTCAGAGCCCCCAGCACTTCAGCTGAGGGGGATTTTTCTGCCTTTTCCCTCAGCCACTGCTGTAAAGCTGAGCTGAGAGGCAGCTCCATCCCCCAACAGGAAGCTGTGTCTCATTAGCAGAGGTAAACAATTCCTCTGAACGTGACGAGTCAGGAGAGCATATTAAATGTGTCAATATCTCAGGGTTTTTTAATCCCTACTCCAGAACAGCTTGTTGTGGCAGGAGAGGGCCCCCCAGAGCCCCAGCACAGCCCAGCTGGCATCTCCCTATCTTTGAGGGGGTTGTGGGGTGCCTTCACTTCTTAACCTCACCCACCCAAGCAAGCCTGAGCACTCCACTGATTTCTCTTGGTCAGTTATCACAGCTGCAAACAAACAAACTAAATAAATAAATAAATAAATAATCCAGCTATTTGCTTTTAAAACACCAACCCAAGCACCCTATTGTGAGTAACCTCCCTGCTGCAGGGCAAGCACCCAGCAGCAAACTAAATAAATTTAAAAGTAAATAAATAGATAAATAAATAAATCAATAATCCAGCTATTTGTTTTTAAAACACCAACCCAAGCACCCTATTGTGAGTAACCTCCCTGCTGCAGGGCAAGCACCCAGCAGCTCCAGTCCCAGCCCTTCCTTCCAGTACACACAGAAGTGGCAAAAGCCACACGTGGCCCAGGCTGAGGCTGTGACAAACCCCAGCATGGCATTTGCAGCTTCACTGCCAGGCAGGGGTGTGCCAGAGCGAGACTGGGTTGAAAGCAGTTTGAGTTTTGACCTGTTTTCTCATGTGCTGCTTTCCCTGGCAGCCTCGTGCACACCAACACAAACACAAGGTGTGCTGCACTTACGGAGTCCCCTCGTGTCCCCAGGGCTGCCTGCCCTGCACAGGAGCCTGGTTCTCACCTACACATCAGCCACTCGCTGCTTTGTTTTCCCCCGTGCTGACAGGGAGCCTCCTGCCTTGTTTGCACTGTGCTGCTCACCTGCTGCTCCAGACACAGAATTATTTGTGTCCTCGGGAGTTTCTCAGGGTTCCTGGGTGCTGTGGCCTCCACTGACTTTGCAAACTGTTGTTTGCCTTCAGTGCACATGTCTGAGCTCTGAGGAGGCACCAAAGGCCCATTTTGCAGACACGGAGTGGAGAAGCTCTAAGTATTTTCCAAGACTTTTGGTTGCCTGGCAGGAGGTGGCAAAGCCCAGATTTTCCAAAGCACGTTGTGTTACTCAGAGGTTTCCACGTTCAAAGCACAGCCCCGCTTTGCACCTGAGAGAATCCTCTTCTACCAGCCAGATCCCCTCCTCTGCTGTGCCAGGGCACCCTAAAAGCAGCTCACAGCACTCAGACTCCAGCAGTTCCCTAGCTCAAAGCCAGCCATGGACACAGGAACAGCCTCTTCCCACCCCTGCAGCAGCCAGAGACACACCCAGCCTGCTCAGATCCAGCCCTGCAGCTCATTTTTTGGAGCCTCCAGGTACCAGTATCAGCTCTCCACACCCAGGCACAGCCCTGGCACTGCAGGAAGTCCCCAGGCTAGGCAGGAACACACTGATCCCCACACACAGCACCTCCCCATGGCTCCCAACCACGCACAGAGCACCCACAAAGCAAAGCACAACACCCAGCTCAGCCTTACCTTGAAAGCTGCTGTGCTCAGGAGAGCCAGACCTCACCTCCAGCAGGCTCCTCACCTCCAGCCAGCAGCTCTGAGCAGCTCCAGCTGCTTTATCACCTCCTCCTCCTCTGCCAGGTGCCTCTGCCTTCCTGAGCAGGGTCCCACAGCAGCAGAGCCCGCTGTCATACCAACCCCTCTCCCTCCCCAATCCTTTGGATTTTGATTCTGAGAGGGAGGCAAAGTGACAGCACAAGAGATGCTTCACATGCAAAAAAAAGGATTTGCCGTGTGTTGCGGAGTTTTTTGTGGTTTGTACCCAGTAGAACACAGCCCTACACAATCCCCACGTGCTCACTCCTCACTCCTGGAGGCAGAGGCTGCAGGGCGGTGATGCTGGGCTTTAACAAACATAAAGGTGAGCAATAAATAATAAATAAATGCATTGGCACAGCTGCCCACCCCCAAAACTTCAACATGACCTTGGCACTGCGTCCTAGTGCAGCTCAGCACACGGGGGTGTGGAGGTTAAAGAGATCTTTTGTCCCTGCAAAACACAGCCTGGCTGTGCACTGGCACTTGTGAGCAAAAAAAATGGGATGGTTGGGTGTTCTCTCCCAGTGCTCAGGCCTGGAGGACATTGTCACCTGGATGGGATGAGCCATCCTTCCCACCCTGTTCCCTGTGGGCAGGAGCACAAATCTCTGCTCTCTCTGCTACTGCTCAGTTCTGTCCCAGCTTGGAGCTGGAGAAATTGGGTTTCCCTCCTCTAGCTGTGCTCAGAGGCACTGGGGGGATGGTGTGTCACAGCTTTTTCAGCCTCAGGAGCCATGAGAGGCAGGGGTGTGCTTGGAGGGTTTTAGCCATTCAGCTCCTCCAAGGCAGCAGGGGTGAGCACAGCTTTCTGTAGGCTTGTAAATCAGCCAAGCTTAAGCCAGGTTTCCCAGAGACCATCTCAGGGAAGGAGCTTTCTATGAAAATTGCCCCGTGCCAAATTGAAAAGCCCTTTCCCAAAGGGCCTTTCAGAGGAAACAGCTCAGCCGTTCTCACAGCTGAGGCAAAGCCACATCTTTCTGCCTTAAATTCACTCTCAGAGACATCATCCTCCAGAGCCAGGCCCTGGCACCCTCCAGCTCAGCCCAGCAGCTAAGGCTTGACACAAGCAGCCAAACCAGTGCCCACACTGCCCATGGCATGCCCAGGCTTTGCTTTCCTCTCTGGTTGATGGGGTCTCTGGGGTCCAGATGACCCCGAGGTGTTAGAGGGTTTTTTTCCCAGCCCCACGACCGAAGAAGAAGCTGAGATGTGTCAGTTCTGCTTTTCAAGGTTGTTTATTTTTCCTTATCTATAACATTCTTTCTCTGACCCGCTGAGGTCTGTCTGGCAGGTCAGTTCATGGCACATTGCCCACCCTTGGGGTGGTGTTAACATTTTATACTAAGAACTACGTGTACTTTATTTACAATAATTTTCCAATACCTCTCACCTATGTTAGACAGTCTCTAAACCAATCCAAAAATGCCACCATCACACAGAAGATGGAGGCTAAGAAGAAGAAGGAGGAAGGACAAGGCACGCCCAAACCCCTCCATCATGTCTCCTGAACCCCCATTCTAAAAACCCCCAAAATTCTGCTTTTTCACCCTGTGACAAACTAACTACCATTCTACTTAAACTCTCGTGGCTTGTACGTCTTCATACAAAGCCGGTAATTTTCTCCATGGGTTAAAATCAAAGGCACAGGTGTCTTTGACTCCGTGCCAAGGTCTCTGAGCCCCCTGCCAGGGGCTCGAGCCATCCAGGGCAGCCAGAGGAGTGTCCTGGCTTCCGACATCTGGTGACCGCTGTTGTCATTCCAGGAGAACCCGTACCTGTGCAGCGACGAGTGCGACGCCTCCAACCCCGACCTGGCCCACCCGCCCAAGCTGATGTTCGACAGCGAGGACGAGGGGCTGGCCACTTACTGGCAGAGCGTGACGTGGCGCCGGTACCCGGAGCCGCTGCTGGCCAACATCACCCTGTCCTGGAACAAGAGCATCGAGCTGACCGACGACATCGTCATCACCTTCGAGTACGGGCGCCCCACCATCATGATGCTGGAGAAGTCTCTGGACAACGGGAGGACTTGGCACCCGTACCAGTATTACGCAGATGACTGCATGGAGGCCTTCAGCATGCCAGCACGGAGGGTCCGGGACCTCTCCACCACCAGTGCCAACAGGGTCCTCTGCACGGAGGAGTATTCCCGCTGGGCGGGCTCCAAAAAAGAGAAAACCGTCCGGTTTGAGGTGCGGGACCGCTTCGCCATCTTCGCTGGCCCCGACCTCAAGAACATGGACAACTTGTACACGCGGCTGGAGAGCGCCAAAGGGCTCAAGGACTTCTTCACCGTGACCGACCTGCGCATGAGGCTGCTGAGGCCCGCCCTGGGGGGCACCTACGTGCAGAGGGAGAACCTGTACAAGTACTTCTACGCCGTCTCCAACATCGAAGTCACCGGCAGGTAACGGCGGCTGTGTTTCTTTGTCTCTTCTCGGAGGGATGAGAAGAGGGTTCTTGCTGGAAAACTGAGCCATCAGCGTTTCTGCCACCTGAGACATAACCATTTCTCCCTCTAACAGCCCTTCCCCCCAGGCAGGGCAGCAGATGTGTCCTTGCAGGGAGTGGCTGGGGCACCTCCAAGGCTGTGTCCTCCTGCAGCTGGTGCTGGGGGAGCTGGGACATGGCTTGGATGGACACTCAGGGTCTGAGTTCCCTCCAGTCCCCTGTCCCAGCTGTGCAAACACAGCCAGCCTTTGCCCAGATGTCTCAGGGGTGATGCTGGTGGATATGGGGAGTGGAATGAGGCTCACCCCACTGAGCTCCAGCTCCCTGCCAGTACAAGCAGGGTGGGTGATCCCCAGTCAGTCCTGCACACCCTGAGCAGCCCCAGCCCTGGCAGATGAAGTTTGGGGTAAGGTTAAACCCCCTGACAGATCTGGGGCAGAGGAAGCATGAGGGGGTTTGTTTCTCCTGGGATTTGTTTTTCATTTCTCTATACGATGCCATATGTTACGTTATGACATCAGCCGAAAAAGCAAAGTAAGGTGGAAAAGTGCCGAGATGGCTGATTTCCCATCCAGCTTGTGAGAGACTTACAGGCAAGAGGGGGAAAAATCTCCCCATCACCCACCCCATGCTAACAAGCATCACCACAGCGACAGAGGAGCCGTTTGTATCGCTTCCAAATGGTTTGCTTCTGAGACTTGCAAGTAGAAATGTTTGCAGGTGCCACCGAGGCTGGCTTTGAACAGGCTCCAAGGGGAAGGAAGCTGCAGTGAGGGATGGGAGAGCCCTTTCCACCTGCCAGGGCAGGCAGGAGGCAGCAGTGAGAGTCTTTCTCACAAGCAGCTGTGGCTCTCAGCTGGGCTGGGGGCATTTTTGGGTGCCCACGGTGGGGATTGCTCAGGGAGGAGCCCTGGGGGGGCTCAGGCATGTGGGATGGGGAGTGGGAGAGCACCTCCACATGTGTGTGGTAAATTAGGACTGAATGTTTGATGTCAGTGCTTGTGCAATGAGCTTTGGCTTCCAAGATCAGCACGGACAACCAAGGACTTGTTACTGCTTCTACAGCAGCCTGGGGATGCTTGATGCTTCAAAGAGTTAAAATGCCCTTGGTGTCCCGTGAACACCTTCCTCCTCTGAGCCATGCACCTTTCCTGCCTGCCTTGGGCAGGATTTATTGCTTCAAATACTTTGATTTGAAGGAGGATTTGTTGCTTCAGTACTTTGGACTTGAGGCCACGCTGGTGGGATTCTCCCCAAACCAGCACTTTGCTCTCAGTTGTCCTCCTCCCCCCTCCCCAGCCCCCCATCAGCTTTTGAATTCACTGGCCAAATTTAATATAATTTAATAGCAACAGAGGTTGGTTCAAGACAGCAAATCCCTAAAAATTCTGTGAAAAGAGGCAGCTAGGGAAGGGGATGAAAACCCCTTTCAAACACACCCAGGGCTGGAGCAGTCACAACCTCTGCGAGACATCCAAAATTCCAGCCCGAGGGCGGCTGGGTGCGGGGATGGCCGGGCTGCGAGCGCCCCGGGGAAGCTGCAATGCTGCTTTTTAGCCGGGGCCAAGGCGAGACAGGTTGGGGTTTGTTGGCCGATCCCCGCCGGCCTCTCCCGGCGCTGGCGCCGTGCCGCCGTGGCCGCCTGCCCGCGGCTGCTGCAGCGCAGCGGCTCCGGCTCCGCTCCTGGCTCCGCTCCCCAAAAACTGCCCGACCGCATCCTCCTGGGCACACCCTGAGCGCATCCTGCAGGGCCGCAGGGAGGAGAGGGCTTTTCCTTGGCTGGGAGCAGGGGAAACGCTGAAATGTGCTTTTATCAGCTCAAAGTCCGAGTTGTGAGCTACAGTGAGATGCTGCTTTGCGCTGCTCCGGCTTGCTGGGCTGGCTCCCAGGAGAGAGGGACACTCGTGCTGGACAGGGACGAGGGCAGTGCCTGTCCTCTGCTGACTTTTCCAGCCCCCACGGGTGCAGGGCAGGGAAGGTGAGCAGCTGAGGAGCTGTGGATAAGTGCTGTATAAGATGGAGAAGCTCCCTGTGAATTTACTCTGCTCCTGTGATTATTCCAGTCCCAGCAAGCAGGTTTTTGCACTGAAAAGCAATCTAATTCCAGCTGTAAGCAAAGCCAGTTACAGTGCAGGGACTAAAACCAAATTAAATCTAGTGTATGGCTCAACAAGGGATGGGTTATTGAGAAGAAGAGAAGAGAAATCAATGTGAGCCTGACAGGAACACTGTGCAGGGAAGGGGGGAGGCAGGGTGGGCAGGGATGGGGATGGACACACACAGCCCCTTCCAGGACATGTTGGAGGAACAGCAGGAAAGTGCCTAGATAAAAGTAGGGTGGTGGTAGGGATCCACTACAGGGGGCATGGAAACAAGAAGGAAGATGATTGTGAAGAAATGAAGGGTCAAGGGCAAAACACAGCCAGAAAATTCCACCTGGAGAGCAGAGTGAGCAGCCCCGAGAGGCTGAAGGAGCCGTGCCTGGCCACAGTGTGTGCCCTCAGAGTGTGGCAGTGCCTGTGTCCCTGTACCACACCAGGATTTTGGCAGTGCCCACGGGGTGATGAGGCACTTGGCAGCTCATTTCCGGTTGACATTCATGCTCAAGGGAAGAGAAAACTCTTTATCCTCAGAGCAGACCATGAGCTCAGGTGGTTTCTTGTGCTGCTGCCTTCCCTGGTGGGTTCAGAACTTTCTGCGATCCTCTCAGTCCATGCACTCATGGCCCCCATCCAAGCACACCCTATCCTTCACACCAAGGAAAACTCCTCACCATGATCTCCCAGAGATTTTGGGAAAAGCAGAAAGAGAACAAATGACATGGGGACAAGGGGAAAGGGTTTTCTGCCTGCTCTTGTCCTGTAGGCCAGAGCATCTGGTGAATCCTGGGGGTCACTGCTTCATTCCTGGGCGTGGGGACAGTGGGCTGCTCCCTCAGGGTCTCCTCTGCATCTCCTCCTCCCACAGCCTCAGCCAGCTCCATCTCTCCGTGCATGGCTGACAATTTATTTTTACTCTCTTTCTTCTTGCTATCTTTTTTCTTTTCTTATTTTTCCCCGCTTTCTTCTTCCATCCTGTCCCTATTGATCTGCAGAGTAACTGGAGATGCAGAAGAGCCAGGACAGGAATAGACACAAGCAAGCCCTTAGTCTGTGTGCTGTGTATGTGCCAGGCAGGGTGGGGAAGGGAAGTGGAAGGATTTTTCCCCACAGATCTCTCTATTCACTCCTTAATTTTCTCCTCGGTGCAGCAGCGAGCTCAGGCACGGGTGAATGAGCTTTCCCTGGCTGGCAGGGCTGTGGTGAGAGCCACTGGTTCTGCTTCCATTGCACACTGGGTCTCTCTGGAGTAATTTCCTCGCCTTCAGAGCGTCAGTCAGTGCCGTGCTCAGCAGGGCACGCTCCATCACGGAGACATTAATAAGCTGTAATTGAAGTTAATGTGCCATGGCCAGGACATGTGGATCCAGTTAGGAGGAATCAGATTGAGCAGAAGTGAATCAATTTTAGGCTGGTTATTAGGATTTCTCCCCTCTGTCCTGCCCTGCCCCAGTGCATGCACTGTCTGTCTGTCTGTCTGTCCATCCTGCAGTGATGAGCAGTCTCTGGAGGAAGGCAGGAGGAGGGAGCACCCCTCATCACTGGAACAGAGCCTCCTCTTGAGCTGTGCTCAGGCCAAAGAGGCACCAGCAAGATGAGGTTTCTTGTTTTGAAGTGGCATTTCCTTTCCTCACTTCACCAATTGCTCTTCTTAGGCTTTCCTTGGCCTTCCTTGGCTGCTGCTTTGCTCACACAAAAAAAAAAAAAAAATTAAGGAAAAGGCCCTTTGTGCTCTCCTGCTTCTTTCCCTGGTGTGTTCTCAGTGCAGTCTCATGCATGGATGCTCTCCAGGAGGATTTTCTCTCCACATGACTTGGACAGTTTGTGCTGGTGGAGCAGAACAGCTTTGGCCAGCCTGTTATCCTGGTGCCAACAGGATCAGGCACTCCAGACCTGGAGGCCACCCCCAAAAGCACCTCCTGCAATAAAAGGAGCTGGAAATGGTCAGTGGTACCCACATGCAGGGGATGTATTTTTCTGCATTTGTGGTGAGTTTTGAGATGTGGAGAAGGTTGATGCTGCATTGCTGCTAAAGATGAATGAATTCCTGGTCACTGCCTCCTTCTCTCAATGAAGGCAGCTCAGTGCACTTCCCCTGTGGCTGTAGCTCAGCTCTAACCAGGGGTGCCAGCACAAAGCACATCCCCACTGCCCCTGAGCTGCTTAGCCCTGGCTGGACATTCCTTCTTCTGGCTCTGGTGTGGGAGACCTTCCAGCTAATCCTGAATTCTCCAGCAAAGCTGTCTTTAAATTGGAGAAAAGGTTTGGTCTGTGGAAGAGTCTCTTGTTGAGGGTCTCAGATTTTGTGTGGTGGCTGGTGAACATCTCTCCCTGAGGAGCAGGGTGGGGCCTGCAGCAAAGGGGAAAAGGCAGGACCTGGGGTGAATGATCTGTGAGAGCAGGGGCTTCCCCAGCTGAGCTGGGGCATCACTCCAAAACAGCCAGGGGCTCACCCAAACGTCCCTCAAGAACAAACCAAACACCTCTGCAGCCCTCAGCCAGCATTTGGCAGCTTTGGGATGACCACGAAAACCAGGGCAAGCACTGCCTGTGCCCGTCCCTGCTCCTTCCCCTGCAGCTCCTGGCAGACAGAACTCGGGTCCCAGGAGGCAGCAGCATCCTCGTGTCAAGGACAGCCACGTCTGTGCCAGCGCAGCGCCGTGCTCCTCGGCCCGTCCTCGCCTCCATGCTGGGCAGCCCCCAGAGCTGGATGGCTGAGCTTCCCTGGCATTCCTCCAGGCTGGATTTAGCTTGAGTTCCAGCAAAAACTTGCTCTTGGTCGTAGAGTTAAATTAAGTTAATGTGCAGCAATTGTTTGCTGGAGTCCTGCAAAGGTTTCGACTCCCACTGCAGCAAGGTGGGGAGGAAACTCTGAGAGGGAGGGAGGGAGAAACCCGGAGAGCTCCTCCCTCCCCCAGACACTGCTGACACTTTGTCGATAGCCAGAGACAGATGCCCAAGGTCCTGTTACCTGCTCCTGGCTTTGGTTTGTGAAGGGTTTTATTCCCCCTCCGATTTTGTTGCCGAGCTGTGTCCGGCCCTGAGCGGATAATAGAATTTCATCGATAGACTGAGGTGATGTATGTTAAAGCACTTAATATAAAGAGACTTCTACAGGAGCCCAAATTCAATTTGGCCAATGAACTCAATTGCAGGCATTATTGCATTCCAGGAGAAAAACCAAGAGCATTTATACACATTACTCTGCAAATATTTATGTTCACATATCCATGTGATGTCCTCTTCACCCTTCCTCCCTTCTGCTGGCCGACCCCCTAATGGGGAAGTTTGGGTTTGTGTTTGCTTTTTAAGAGAGCTTTGAATATAAATAATGTTCCACCAGTCAGCAGGATCTTGACAGCTGGTGAGTGTCAACTTATTTAAAATAAATAGCCTCTCGGATGGGAACAGTCAGCCAGCGTGCTCTCCACTTTGGCATCTTTTAAATTGTCTCATCTTTGTAACCCAAACCTCAAATCATTTTGGAGGGCAGTGAGGAGGGTTCCTTCCTGCTGGGAGGACTCACCTGTCCCTACCACACAACCAAAAGTAAAAACCCACAAGGAAAACAACCTGCTCACAACCCTCTGACCTAACTCAGGGGTTTTTTCAGTTCTTTGGCTCTGCACAAAGTAGTGAAAGCCAGAAGCCTCTCACCCTGGTTCAAGCTGAAAAAAGCCAACACATTAAAATAGCTTTTCCTCTCCTTCCGCCCCTGGATCACAGGCTCAGGGAAGCTCCCAGCCCTGCTCCTGGGATGAGCCACCATTGTCATCTTCATCCCTTGAGCCCTGCTCTAAGAGTGACAACAGCAAACCCCTGCCAGAGCGATCTCCCAGCAAGGAAAATCCTGATATAAATGCTCTCCACAAAGGGACTGTGCTTCTTCCATGGCCCAGCCATTAGAAGCTATTTTTACCTGCTTCCACACGCACAGATGGGCCAGAAACAATCCAACTCAGCACCCGTTATGCTTTGCCCAAAAGATTTGCTCCCTGCTTTTGCTGAGCTGCCAAAAGAGTTGCAAAAGAGCAGGTAGAAGTGGGTAAGTGATGGCCGGGCAGCTGCCGGAGCGTGCTGCGAGCAGCGCTGGGGATGACAATAGAGAGATGGAGAAGAGTTATTCATGTTTCCCCGAGAGCCCAGATCAGTTGAAACATCCTTTTCCTTGGGGACGGTGAGGAAAGAGCTCCCTTCAAACACATCATCCCGTGAGACTCATTAAAGGCTCATCAATTACAGTGAGAGCAAACAATTAGGAAGGCTCTGAGAAGCCTTCCTCCGGCCGGCAGTCATTAGCGGCTCTCCCGAGCTGCCTCTCCCCAGCAGAAAGGGAACAGGGGGGAAAAGCCAAGCCCAGGGGTGGAAAGGCAGGGGAGTGATGGCTTGGAACCCAGCAGGATGGGACCAGCAGTCTCCAGAGCATTCCTGTGGCCGTGCAGAGCATCCTTGTGGAGAGGAGCGTGCAGGCTGGGCTGGAGGGGCTTGCAGGGGAGGTGGTGGCCTTCTTCTGCTCCATGTCCATCAGTGTTGTCTCATGGGAGCTGGGCAAGAGTCACAAGGAGATGGAGCAGCTCTCTAGTGTCACTGCATTGGGTCTGAGGTGGTGCCAGCACCCCAAGGCTGCCCCATCCCTGCAGGAAGGGAGATGGATGAGGAGATGCTCCTTGCCTTTCTCTGCCTCGCTTCCCTGCTCTGCAAGTGGGGTTGAGGACAGAAAAGGGGTTTTAAAACAAGTAAGAATCCTTGGAAATAAAACAAAGGGCTGGGATGGCTTTTTAAAATTACTTCAAAAGTCATTATTAATGAAAGCTCAGGGAAAGGGGCTGTTTTCCCACTCCCAGCACAGAGGGAGGTTTGCTGCAGGTTTGCTGCACTCACCCCCTTCCTGTGTGTGGGCATCTCCTTCCCTCACACGTGGGCTTGGCACCAGGCACCTCTCCAGCAGCTCACTGCTGTGACCTCCAGGATGCTGACATGGAGAATTGCAGAAAAGTGTTCTTTATGGCTGAAAAAAAAAGGACACTTTCCTGTAAACTTTCCTCCGTGATGTTCCCTGGTGGAGGCATTGGCAGCATCAGAACCACACTGCACCACTCTGAAGAAAGCTGGATGACCTGCACTGAAATAAACTCATAAATAGCCCTTTGTGCAAACTGTAACATCTTGGGGCACACATTGCTCCGACCACTCCTGCTGGGAGCAGTGTGAGCCAGTTTTTGTTGGATGCCAAGTGCAGGGCTGTGACCTCCTGCCAGCCTGGGGCAGGGTGGGTGCTGCAGGTCCTGCTGGGGCTGCTCCCCACCCCTGCTGACCCTACACAGGCTCTGAATGCACAGTCAGCACAGCCTTGACCCACGAGCCAGAGAGGAGAAACACTCCCAGCTCCCCAGATCTCCTCCAGAGCCAGAGAGACCATATTGCAACCAGCACTTTGCTGGAGCAGCCCCGGGGCTGGAGCAGGGCCACGGCTCCCTTCTGCAGGACACAGAGCAGGTGTCTGCCCCGCTGCTGATTTTTAAGCCTCATTGCTAAGTAGCTCCTAACCTTTCCCTTCATCCTCTCCTTCCTGCGTGGCTGGGAGCCGAGGAGGATGAGCAGAGCGAGCAGGAGGAGCAGCTCCCACCCAGGGGACTGGGCTAATGCCATTTACTCCAGTCTCCACCAGCTGAGTCTTGGCTGGGGAAAGGCAGGCACAGACCATCGGCGTGTCCTTGGGCTGTGGGCCCAGAGGAGGAGGCACAGGAGCCTGAGGAAGGGGTTCAAGCTGATCTACTGAAGGCCAGGATGCAGAAACCTCTGCCCAAAATGGGGCTGGCTGAGGGTGCTTGGCTGTTCACCATTAAATAATGCAGCCTGATTGATTGGGCTGGAAAGTGCTGTGCTGCGGGGTCAGCCTGCTGGGGTTACAGTTCCCTGCTTAGATTGATGATCCTCAAAGGTCGAATTCAGAAAGCAATTCCCTGGTAAAATTGATCCTTCGGATAACAAAACTTTTGTACAGTGGCAAAGGGCCTAGCAGTGAGAAAAATCAGTGACCCGGGCACAGGCAGGCAAGGTGAACACTGCCTCTGCTTCCTCTTGACTCAATTTGCCTTGTTTACACCCGTTAGGAAGTGAGAAGCATGGGAAGAGCAGTGCTGTATCCCACCTGGCTGGGGGACATCCATGAAGAGAAGTGCTCTATCCCACCCGGCTGGGGGACATCCATGAGGAGCAGTGCTCTATCCCACCCGGCTGGGGGACATCCATGAGCTCCCTCCCTGTCCCCACTGGGCAGGAGGCAGCTGGGCAGTCCCAGGAGCTGGTGCTGGGCCCCCAGCCCTCCCCAGCAGCAAGGGAGCAGTGTGTGTGGAGGAGCAGATCCTTGTGACCCTCCTGCACACAGCTGTGCCTCAGCAAGGCCAGGTCCCACTGTGGGGAGGAGGATTTGTAGCTGGAGCCAAATTAGTGGTGAATGGGTTTCACCCATCTGCACTGGGAGCCAGAAACAGCCCAAAATGTCTGCTCAGCTCCTGCCAGGAGCAAGGATGTGCCACACGTGGAGGGGGTTGGTCGAGAATGCCTCAGGCCACCTCGGGGACCAGGTGGTGGCCACCCAGGGCTGATGTCCCTGCTGTGACTGGTCCGTGACTCACAGGGTCAAACACTGGAGCCAAGAACCACCCTCCACCTCATCCCAAACTTCAGGGAAAATGAGAGCTGTGACAATCCCTTCCATCCTTGCACTCACTCCCCTGGATCTCCTAAATCCCCCTAGGATGCTGAGGCTGTGCCCTGGAGCTGCCCCATCAGAGCAGGAGGGAGGAGAGCTGCAGCTCCTGGAGCTGTTACCCTGCTCAGGCAGGGCCCAGAGCAGCAGTGGTGAGGCTTTGACCTGCTTTAACCTGCTTTACCACACCATCTTTGCCTGCTTTGCTCCGTCTGCTGGTTTTGAAGCGAGAGAAGGAGGCCACGCCGTGTGGACACTGAATAATTCAGAGCCTGGCTCCGCAGCGCCCGGGGCTGGGCAGCGCCTGTGCCACAGGGCTGGGGCAGCTCAGCCAAACCCTTCCTCACCAGAGCCAAAGGGGACATGCAGCATCTGAAATGCAGCATCCCTGCTGCCTGTAGGCACCAGCCAAAGCCACTTCCTTCCCCTGGATCTGGGCTGAGCAGTCCCAGAGCAGCAGGGCTGTTGGTGCTGTCAGCCGTGACGCGGCGTCTCCAGCCCTCGCTCCCAAAGTGGAGCACGCTGAGCGTGTTTGTCTCTGCTCCCTGGGCCATGTTTTCTTCTTTCCTCCCTTTTAGAGGCTGCAAAATTCCCTCCTCTGCTTGTTCAGACACAGGGCAGGGTTGTAAGACGGGGAGAGATTGTTCATCCAGATTATGCTGAGCCTCTGAGCGGGGTTTGCTAGAATTAAGGACAGGGAGGGGAGGGAGAGGAAACAGAGAAATCATACATGAGGTCAGCTTATCCAGCCATGCGTGAGGAGAGCATGGCAAAGGCGGCCTCAGTGGGTCAGGCAGGTGGCTGGGGAGCTTCTCTGGGGGCTCCAAGGGAGAGGGAAGAGGCACCAGGAGCAGGGGCATGTACCAGCACCCAGACTCCCAGCTCCAGCCTAATACAGGCTGTTTATCCCAGTGCAGACAGAGCACAAGGAGCAGCAGGCCATGTCTCCTCTGTTTAATTCCCTCAGCTCTGCATCTCCTGAGCCCTGTAAAAGGAAGTGCTGCCCCATCAGACTTCTCCACCCCTGCACAGAAGGCACAGCATTACTGTTTTCTAATGCTTCTGCTTCTGAGAGTGTAAATTATTGCACAAAGCAGGGAAAACCGTCAGGCTGGGCTAGGGATCGGCTGTCTGGAATGAAATGAGATGTTTTGGTCCCCAAAGTCTCTGTCTGATGGCCTCAGCTCGGGCCCAGGAGTCACCAGAGCCACGTGTGAGTTATGGGCTCAGGCTCTGCGCTCTGCACAAGTCACCTCCGGAGCCTGAGCAACAGGAATTATTGTGCACAGAGATAATTATTCCCTGCATACTGCACTACAGCTCATTAAAAGTTTCTTAATGTTTGCAAATTGCTGAACAGCGTTTTTAGTTGTTGCCTGCTCTGATGAGGCGGGGACTAGCTGGTGGATGCTGGTGGTGGCTTGTTTTCTGTGTTATTTTGGTCACAGCAAGCTGGGGCTGTGCTGCACAGAGGGAGGAGGGTTTGTGCTGGGCAGCCTCACTCCACGGGAGAAAATGCTGCTGGTTTTGGCACAATGCACAGGGGACAAGGACTGAGTGCCACCAGGGTTAGCCCAGTCCCTCCATCCCAAGCCAGACTGCCTCCAAGTCACAGCCTCCATCTGAGGTAATTACCCAGATTCCTGTAACAGCCTGACATGTGAGGGACTCCTTCCTGGTGTCTCAGCTGCAGATGTTGACTTGCCATTAAGCAGTCTGTGCTCCTCAGTCAGATGGTGGGAGTGAAGTGTCTCATCTTGGACGAGAGGCTGCAGATCTGCCCCGGGTGAGGAGGTGGGCATTGAACCCCAGCACCAGATACCTGGGGAAAACTGCTGAGTTCAGTGAGAAAAACCTGCAGGAGAAGCAGGGATGGGGTGACCAGCCCAGCCTTAGCACATTTTCAGCACTAGACTGGAAGCAAGCAGGAGCAGCAGCAACACCTGACAGCTCTTCCCCGTCTTCTTCCTCCAGGTGTAAATGCAACCTCCACGCCAACCTGTGCACCTTCAAAGAGGGCAGCCTCCAGTGCGAGTGTGAGCACAACACCACGGGCCAGGACTGTGGCAAGTGCAAGAAGAACTTTCGCTCCAGGTCCTGGCGAGCAGGGTCCTACCTGCCCCTGCCCAACGGGTCCCCCAATGCATGTAAGTAACCTGCAGGGAGCCAGCCCTGCCCTGGGCTGCAGCACGCCCACAGAGGGGAGGGGATGCTCATTTGATCCTTCTCCAGCTCCAATCAGTGCAGGATGCTCAGCTTTCAAAAGGGAAATGGGTTCTTACTCTGCCTTAGTACACAGAGAAATGAAAGAGGATCTGGTGGATGCAGAGGTGATGTGCTGGGCTGGCAGAGGAGTGGTGAATCTAAATGATGGTCAAGAACAGGGATGATGACCTTAGGCCAAGATACAACCACGGCTTCAGGGCAATGCCAGTTATTGTCCTTTGACAAAGGCGTTATTGAGCATGGTGCCCAGCAGCCATGGGGCTCTGGGCTGGCCCTGCTCACCTGCAGGAGTGCTGGCTCCTCCCTGGATCCAGTCTGTGCTTGCTGCTGTCCCCTGCACAGCCCCAGCCTCCTCCACTTGCTGCTGGAACGCATCTCTGACAGTGGCAGTGCACAAAGGAGATGCAGGATGCATTCCCACCATGTTCCAAACAGGGAATTGGGGCAGGAGACGCCACAGATGGGCAGGTTCCTCCTGGGCTCCTGTCCACCCCACATTAGCAAACTTGTTTAAATGTCACAAAGCCACAGTAGCCACTCCAGCCTTTCAAGCAGCAGCTTTGAGCATTACCAAAGAGAATCTTTTCTCTCCCTCCCCCCAAATTTTTTGAAAGATTTATGTGCTTTAAGATGATCAAAGCTGAAATTCAGGCTCCCAAGGCCGTGACGGGAATGTTTTGTGTGTGCCAGGGCTGGTAGACGAGCAGGTTCTTTGAAAGGGAACGAGCTTGTCAGCTCCCACCAAGCGGCTGCATTGCTTCAAAGGAGCCTGGGAGAGTTTCTGGTGCTGACAGGCACAGACATGCTGTTCTCTCTCTTTCCCTCCCCTCCATTCCTTGTGTCTCTTTCTATTTCCCTTTTTCCTCTCCTCTTCCTTCTCCCATTCATCTCTCTTCCCATCTGTCATTCAGTCTTCTTCCTCCTCCCCACATCAACATCCTCTTCCTCTGCCCCAGAGGCAGCTCTCTGAAGCCCTCTGCTCTTGGTAGTCCTGCCTCTTCCATCACTGTGCTTTATATTCACACAGAGCTGAGACTTTCCATGATCCACCCATGTGTTACAGCAGGGAGGCCCTTGGGTATGTTTAAAAACAGACTGGACAAGGCACTCAGTGCCATGGTTTAGTTGGTGAGGAGGTGTTAGCTCATAGGTTGGACTTGATGATCTTAAAGGTCTTTTTCAGCCTAGTTCATTCTGTGATTGTTCAGACCCTACGGCTTGTCCTCAGCCCAGTGCTCCTTTGTGCTTGTCCTTTGCTGGGCTGTCACAGCAGCCCAAGGAAATGGTTAACAAAACCCATCAGCAAGGACCACGCTGGTTTTCCTTCCCCAGGTGAAAGGCTTGAGATGCCAGGAGCCCAGACAGCGTTGTCTGGCTGTTTCTGTGCTTTGACAAAAGCAGCTTTTAAGCTGTAGCAGCAAACTGATGTGCCTGTGAGCAAGCCCCAGCTAATTAACTGCTGCTCAGTCCCATGTCGTGTGTCTGTGTGATCTTCTGATGGTGTCCTGCTTCCAGTGACTGGGCTTCCTCTTGTTTTTTCCAGGTGCAGCTGCAGGCTCAGCCTTTGGCAGTAAGTAAAACCCTGACTGAAATGCTGGCATTTAACACCTCGGTGCATGATCCTTGTGGATGTCACTAGGAAAAAAAATATGGTTATTTTCTATCCATTATCATTTTCCAGGCAATAAGTCTTCCCTAATTGTGCCTCGTTTTCTGTCCTGTCAAAGAGTCTTATATTTTCTTCCTCTGACTCCAGCAGCCTCATTTTGCCTCTTCCTCTGGCATGGTTTCCCCCCATGAGGTTCGTTAGTATGGCAGCCGGAAAGGAAATAAAAAAAGACTCTTCAAAATCACCAGTGCTGGCTGTGAACTCCCCCCCGCAGCCCCCCAGTACTGCAGAATTCTGCTCTGAGAAGGAGCTGGGTGTGAATTATTTGGCGTAGAACCCAGTCTGGGTCACCTTGGGCTATCAATAAAAAAGCATCTAGAGTGTGTGTACATCTGTATGTACACGTGTATGCATATGAACAAATGTCTGTGAGGTGTCAGCAGCAAAGGCAGAGCTCAGAAGGGATTTCTGCTGCAAGATTGATGGCAGGAGAGGGCTGCTTATTTAACAAAGCTGGAGGTAGTTTGATATCAAAGAGCCTGGAGTTTTGGGTAAGCAGAAGCCTGGGTTTGAATGCTGTGGTGCAGAGTGCCCCTCCAGAAGAAACAAATCAGGGAGCTGAATGAATAATGAGTTCTTTGGTTTGCAGGCAAGTGGGAAGAATTGGAGGAGGAATCGTTTCAGGGAAATGCAAATGCAATTAAGAAAAATGCACCTAGTAGAAAAATAGAGGACAGGTTTTCTGGGTAAATGAACCATATTTAGATTTTTAGCAGTTAATTACTTGAAATTTTCAAATAAAAATTAAAGGTCTCCCTTAAATAATTCAGGATTTTTAAGAAATAAATGTTTCAACAGCTCAAAATATTCTTCACCTTTGTCTTCAAAACCATTTTGATAACTTTTTTCCCTCCCATTTACAAAGCTTGGCAACCTCAGCACTACTTTTGTTTCCCTGGAAGCCGGGAGGGTGCTGGGAGCGATGTGCAGGAGGAGGACAGGAGGGATTTATGTCCAAGGCCAGTTAAGGAGAGATTATTTAGCCCACATAGGAGACTAGAAGTGACCTAAATTAAGTATTTAAACTAGCTCAGGGCTATTATGAAATTAAGCACGATAATCTGCATGAAGCAGTGGGACAAACAAGGACAGGAGGGCAGCAGGTGTAAGTTAAGCAGGAATTTGTGTCCCAGTGTTATTTCAGTCGGGGTTGTTGTGGGGAGAAGTGGGGTGGGATCACTCCTGGCTCCACGGGGGCTCTGCTGACCCCCAGCCATCCCAAAATTTGAAGGGTGCCACTGGAAACAAACATGTGCCAGTGGTCCTGGTTGGGTTTGATGGTGCCAGGTAATTTGGGGAGGGGTGGCAGCAGGGAATTGGAGCACGACTGGGCATGTGGGCACCGGGCAGTGGGAGCCCAGCTTGGCCTGGGGGCTCCTTGGCATCTCCTGCCCGCTCCTCACCCATCCCTGCCCAGACGTGCCTTCATCTCCCCCTTTCAGCTTAATTGGCAATTAGTTTATGATGGAGCTGTAAGTATTTAAGCCAATATCTGCACCAACAGAGTAAGCTGATCCAGCCCCAGCCTGCAGCCCCTGCTCACACACACACACACACCCCCTCGCTGCGGGCAGCCTCATCGAGCCGCCGTCGCCTTAATCCCGCCAGTGTCCCAGTTGTGACAGTGCTGAGAAATCAGTCACCAGTTCAGGCCAGCCTCACGGGTGTGCAGGCTGGCATGGAAACCCACCATGCCCCCAGGAAGTGCCTCCCAACTCTTCTCTTTGCTTGTCAGCGTACGAGCGACCGCAGCGAGTAAACGCCGCAAAAACCACCACCGCAAAAACCACCACTGCAAAAACCACCACCACCACCTCAGCCACCACCTCAGCCACCACCTCAACCACCAGCACCAGCAGCAGCACCCCCCTACCAGCCACCACCACACAGCCAGGTGGGTGCCACGCTCCCTGCCCCGCTCAGGGGCCAGGGCTCTGCTCCCAGGCTCCTCTCAGCTGCTGTGTCGGTGGCCGTGGATCTCTGCTCTCTAGGATGATAAAGGGACATGGATAAAAATCACCCTGGCTCTGTTCACTTTCCACCAGGCAGCCCTGGTTTGCTGTTGTCTCTGGCACAGCTGCCAGAGATGCTCTCACAGCTCCGTGACAAGCAGGGCGGGAAGGCAATGAAGAGTTTTTTGATCCATAATAAATTTAAGCCAGGTATTTCTCTGGAAGGAAAGGGGAATTGCACCCCATCTTGCTCTATCCCTGACCTCCTGCCACTTGCCACCAGACTCAGAGCAGCCCACAGGTTTTGCTCTGTCCTTGCTGGTTGTCCCAGTCCTGCACCAAATCCCTGTGGCCAAACCCATGGATGTACTGCAGGTGCAGTTTTCCTGTTGCAGGATTCCAGAATTCCCCAGGTGGTTCCTGTCCAAGCAGCCTGGGAGCGTGCAGGGCTGGAGCTCACACACGTGCCAGAAACATCCTTTCCTAATTTCTGAAATCTCCCAGTGGAGGAAAACTTTTGTCCTTTTTCTGGGGGTTCCTCCTTCCCTCCTCCCCTGAACAAGGAGACAGCGTTTCTCCTTGTCTTTTGGAAATGAGCAGATAAAACTTAACAGCAGGACATTTTTTTAAGCTGTTCATGGGGGAATTAGACACGCATTCCTCCCTTTGCCATGCTTTCAGGGCCTGATATTTCCCAGGAGGACGTTTTACACCCACAGCATGTTAGTAACAGTCTGTCTGGGGGAGCTGCCAGAAGCCAGTCAAAGGGATGAGGAAGCTTGATTGCATGTTTATGCAAATATAGATATATTCATGGAAGTACCCTGCTTGAGGAGTTAATCAGGGAGCTGAGGGTTTAAGTCCAACTTCCATGGAGTTGGAGTGACCCTATAAAAAGAGTGCAAGGCTCAGCTTTCTTAGGAAGAGCTCCTTACCCAGATCCATGCTGCACCTCTTTAGGAGGAGGTGAGCATGGAGCTCACCCATCCCCACAGCCCCAGCAGGGCCAGGTGATCACATCTACATCCACACAATCCACTGGGGCTGATCTGATTTTTATCCATGCTCACCTGTAGTGACATTTTAGGGCTATTTTTTTGCTGTGTTTGTGTGGGTAGCTGCTTGGTGTGTCTCTTGTATAACTTGCAGTGCTCTGCCTTTGTGGCACCTCTGGCACAGGCAGGACAGTGTCTCTGGGGAGTCAGGGTGCTGGGGGTAACCTCTCCTGCCAGCCTGCTCTGAGGGACCTGAGAGACATCACAGGGTTTATTCCTTCTCCAAAACCTGCTTCCTGGGCAGAGAAAATGTTTTCCTAATGCTTTCATTAACTGATGGCAAGGGACAAAATTAATAAATTGCTGCCCAGCTGCCAGGTTGTTGGCTTTCTACAGCTAGGCCTGAGTTCCTTGCTCCTCACCCCATCCAGATCCCCATCTGTGCTTCTGCAGAGCCAGGTCCCACCCCAGGATGGTGTCCCTGGAGGGGCTGCTCCACAGAAGAGGGCAGCCAGGGCCAGCAGCAGCTCAAGGACCTGCTCTTACCTGGGCAGCATGAGGGGCTTGATGCCAAAGTCGACTCTGTGCCCCTGACCAGCAACAGGGAATCAAAGCACAGCTTAATTCTGATCTGCTTTTGGCCAGAGATGCTCCTCCTCCATGAAAAACAGAAAGAATTTCTTTAAAACTATGGCATTCCCAAGGGCCTGCAGATCTAATTCACCTGGGCCCCAAGGGAAACACTTTGTGAAAGAGGTGACCCCTTGAAGTCCTGGTAGATCACATTTGCAAGAGGTGACCCCCAAGCAGGGTCAGAATCCCAAAGTGAGATACTCTGTTGTAACCCCCACTTCTAATTTTAGGAGCTTTAAAATCCCTCCTTGCTCTAAAGCCAGACATTTAAACCAGTCCTGCCAGAGCCCTGCCCCATCCCTGCGCTGTTTCACCCTCTAACTGACACACTATCTTCTACCCTCTGAATTTCTGCTTCCCACCATAAGCAAGCATCATCAGACCAGCCTCTGAGTTTGCTGCCTCAGTGCCCGTGACAGAAGCACAGAAAAAGCCAGGTATTTAAAGGCAGCCCGGCGTGTTTTTCCCCTCTCCTCGGTGCCTCCGCACAGCAGTGGGTAGCAGCTCGGCAGAAGCAGCGTGGCACGTAGGCTAGAGGAGTGGATTAGATTTGGGTTGTCTCTGGGTTGCATGGAGCTGCTAGACATCTGCTTCCTTTGGCTGCTCGTGGTGTTTTCGTGGTCAAGGTGGAGCTGTGGTCGTGCTCGTAGGATGCTTTCTGTGCCTGGTGTGCGATGAGAGGGGAGAGAGGGAGGAGTTCACGGGCAAGGGATGGGGTCTGCAGGCAGTGGAAGCTGCCAAAGGGGGTAGAAGGAAGAGAAATCACAGAGTTACCCTTAGGAGGATGAATTAAGTGCTATTCTCCTTTGCCTTCTGCAGTTTTGCTATTTCAAAGCCTTCCTTGAAGCCTGTCAACTTCTTCCTTGACATTTGTTCGATTTTTTTCCCATGTTCAAAATAAGCAGGGAAAAAAAAACCCCAAAAAACCCCAAACTTTTCCTTTTTAATTTTTTTTTTCCTGCTTTAATTTTCCTCCCTTAAGTTCACAGCAGTCTCAGCAGTGCCAGTTCACCTCTAGTTAAAACAGGACCAGTCTGAGCCCTGCTGGGTGGTCACAAGCTCCAGCAGAAATTGAGCACAGCCTGGCTTTGGGGAGGTCCTGCAGGAAAGGGATCCCTGAGAAGGACTTTTCCAGGCTGCTCCCCCACTCCTCCAGTGTTGTTTGCCCCAGTGGTTTTTGCTATGAAATGTGACTTCTTGGTTCAATTTATTCCACTTCCTCAGAAGGCCACCAAGAACAGCAATTTCCATCACAGCTGCCCATCGTTTCCCATTTTTATGAAGTGGGTCTGGGGCAAAATGTGTCTCTCTCCCCCTCCCAAAATATAAAACTGTCCATTATGGCCCAGAGCTACAAAGGGAAAGGTTCTCAAGATAATGAGCATTAATAATTTTCTTGGCTCTGTAAATGCGATTGAGTGGAGGTGTATGTGAATGACTAAAAAGCAAAATGCCTCCAGGGCTGTTTTTTATTGTGACTCTAATTAAACCCTTGCCAATTTGCACAGGGATTTTTTCATATTCTCTTTAACACCGTATTAATATCAATTGGTTTCCACTTTCCAGCTGAAAAGGACAATGTCTATCACCTTCTCTTAGAGCTTGTCATTAAAAAAATAATCTTTTTTTTTCCTTTTTTATTCTGTATTGTTTATCATCCCCTTGATGAAGCTGGGAAATCACATTTCTCTCCTACTCGGGTTTGTCCTTTGAAACTTGGCAAGAATCAAGAGTGGTTTTTTTTTTTCCTCCTCCTCCTTATGTTACCCAACTGGAGCTTGAAATTAATAATACGGCTCTTAAAATTTTTAGTCCCCGGTTTGTTTTCTAGCAAACCTGAAGATTGTTACCAATATTGAGAAGCAGGGGAGGGGGATGGAGCCAGAGGGGGTGAGGGCTTGCAAGGGAAACCAAACAAGTGAGCTATACAATTTCTTGCTGGTTCAACTTCTCTGCGGTGGTTGGAAATCCTTAGATTTGTATTTCTGAGGGAACAGCAGAGCCTGAAGGAGGGCGTGGGGGCTGGGATTGGAAACCAGGGCTCGGTGCCTCCATCCCAGGTGTGTGTGCTGTTTCTCAGCCGTTGTTTCAGAGCAGAGGGCTGCAGGGCAGTGGCTCAGATGTGAGCACAGGGCAGCTCAGCACACGCTGCCCTTCACAGCTCAAGGGCTCTGGTGACCCCCGTGGCACAGGGCTGGGTGTTGGATTTGGGGCTCTGACTCCCTGTGGGAATGCTGCAGGGCTTTTGTGGCATACCAGCTCCCCCATTAACACAATTTTCCCTTTGATCGCTGCAAGACTACCCCAGCTTGTCAGCGGCTGCCCCGCTGCAGGTGGGCTCTCCCCCGGCCAAGGCTGGCCCAGGAGCACAAGGTAGGAGCCACGGGGTCCTGCCAGTTAGATTCCTGCTTTAGTTTCTAGCTCTGCACCTGTGTTTTCCATGCCTCTCTCCTCCTGCTGCCCAGCAAGGAGCTCAGGGCTCGTCTGTGCCCTGCCCGCAGCTGGGCCCAGCCTCGGGGCTCAGCCGTGTACGTGACAGATGAGGAGCGTGAGTGGGAGAAGGGATTGTTCACAGCTTGCTGCTGGTGTGAGCAGAGAGGATCATGGAAATCCTGTCATCTCCCGAGGCTGGAGCCTGTTTGTAGAGCAGAATCTCCCTGTGAGTGATAGGCCTGTGTGGCTCAGAGCACAGATCCTTCTAATGCATTTCCTGCCTCAGTCTCCTCCATGACTGCCTGAGGTGCTCCGGGTGGGAGCCTTGGGAGGTTTCTCTCTGGCTGTTGAGGCTGAAGCTTCTCCTCCTCAGGGTTCCCACCACACACAGGCTTTGGTAGCTGCCCTTGGTGCTCAGCTCCCTTTTCCCACCTGAGATTCCTGCAGCTCACTCCAGCCGTAGCCTTTAGCATCCACCCTGTGCAGATCACGGCATCCTGGGCGTGTGTGGGCTCACAGAGAGGCAAAGCTGCTTTTGCTGCAATAACAAGGGATAGAGCTACACCAAGGGGCCAGGAGTGCTGACAGCCCTGACAGTGCTCTGCAGATCTGGCCTCTCTCCGTGCCTGGGCAGTGTCAGGAGCACATGCCAACACTCAGCCGTCCAGCAGCTCCCACACCTTCCCCTTAGGAATGCTTCTCCTGCCTCTCTTCACACTTAGAGACGCTAACTTTGAGGAGACTTTGTCTCATCTTCCTGCTCCAGCACATCCTCTACCAGATACAGCTCCAGTGACGCAGCCTAGACACCTGCCTAGAGCTTCCAGTGTCCCTTTGCCACCCTGTTAAACAAACCAGGGGGATCTGTTTTAAATCTGATGTTCTCTCTGATGCCACCTGCGATGACCCACCAAACACAGCAGCACTTGGAGAGAAGCCAAAGCCACCAGAGCCTCCCGAGAGCATGCGAGGTAAGGCCAGGCCTGCCCCAGGCTGGGACAGGGCAGGTTTCTCCCTCAGTGCAACAGGCCAGGACACCCAGCTGTCCTCAGCACAACCCTCATGGTACAATATCCTACTCAGAGGGTTCAGCTCAGCTCTGCTCTGCTCATCCAGCCCCAGGGAGGCCTTTTTGGGATGTTTGGGGCCAAGGAAAGCCATGGAGACCAGCAGGGCCCTGGTACCACAGCAGCTTCAGGGATGGTGTTTGGGGCAGGAGCTGCACTCTGACCATGGCTGAGCCCATGGGGAGCAGGGCCACCTCCTGCCACCACTGTCACTGTGAGGATGTGGCTGACACAGGTGGCTGGAGCTGGCCATCCTGCACTTGCAAGGGCATAAACTCCACAAAAAATCCAATGGAATGAGAACCCACTTCCAAACACCCCCTGGGACCTCAGTGCTGCTCAACCCAGCTCCTCACTGGGCTCAAGAAAGCACAAAACCTCCCAAGGCTTGGAGGCCTTCTGTGTGGGTCTGGCTGGCAGCACAACCCCCAGGGAGCCCCATTCCAGCTGGGAGAGCCCTTTATCCTGAGGAAACATGGGAAACATGGCCCTGGGAGCCCCCTCCCCAGCACATCTCTCAGACCTCTTCTATCCTCTAGCGGCTCCGAAGAGCAAACCAGGGCGCACAGCACACTCTGCAGGCAAGAAGCACAAGAAAAAGACAGGTACGTGCTGCTGGGGAAGGGCCAGGCTGGAGCAGCACCTGCTCTGCAGGACCCTGTAGCAACCCCTGCCAGATGCCACCTCCGTAGCACTTGTCCTCCTCACAGATTTTTGGGCGCCAGCTGGCCTGCCCTCTGTGGCCAGTAGAAAATGGTTTGTAAGGTGTAGATCCTTATCCCAAACCACACCACCAAGCACCCATAAAGGGGGCACATGAGAGTAGCTGCTCCCAGCTCTGCAGCAGAGTTATTTAGTTCTCCATGCATTGAGTTTTTCATGCATCAAACTTTGAGGAGGGGAGGGGAAGAGGAGAAATGTAGCAGCTGCCAGGTGTCTGCTGCAGAAATGGATGCCAGTGCTGCCAGCACGGTGCTCTTGGCATTGTTCTCGTGGCAGGGGAGGACACGGGGTGCTGCTAAGCTGGGAGAAAAAGCCTTTCTCTGATTTTTCTCAAGCATCCTCAAAGAGCTCAAAACTCATCCGGCTCAAACCAAACTCTGGCCCAGTGGCTCCCATTGAAACATACAAAGGTAAGCGGAGGGAGGGAGGTGCTCCAGGGCTCCCTGAGCTCACTCAGGTGATGTGCTCCTGCAGACTCAGACATGGAGAAGGTGGGAGGGTCTGTCTGAGTAGTGGTTAGCTGTTGGCTGTGTGTAGCAGTGCTTCCCTAGTCTGAAACAACACCTGGGAATTGCAGCAGGCTGAAATTCTTTAGATATCAGTTGATGAAGCAGAAGTTACTTCACAAGAGACTCTCAGCTCCTCCTCAGGCAGCTGTGAACCATGGGGAAACCTCTGCCCTGCTCCTTCTTCCCTGGTCATCATGTCATTGATCACATCTCCTCCTCCAGTTGCATGTGCATGCCAACCCACACCCTTCCCTGCCATCCTTGAATGTTTAATGTTCTGCTTGGAGCAAAGCCGCAGCTCCAAAGGCTCTGAAAGCTCAGACCTGGCTGAGGCTCTTTCTGCTCACGTTATCCCCTGCCCTTGCTGGCTGGGAACCTCCTGACCAGGCCAGCTGGGCCACAAGTCCATTTCTCCTGAGCTGCACATCTCACTATATAAACTCCCATATCTATAAACTCCCAGTAAGATCCAGCATTTGCATCTGACACTTCAAGACTGTCACCAACCCAAGCCATAGTAACAAAAAGCAAACACAAGAAGCACAAAATCCAATCCCCCTGACTACAAATTCACCCACAGATTGTTCTCTAACACATGCCCACAGCTGAGAGAGGTCAGCCCTGGGGACAGGAGCATTTGGCCAAGTGATGGTGGCATCTCCCACCCCACCAGCAGCCTTTGCAGGCTGTGCTGTGCCAGGCAAGCCCTGGTTCAAACCTCCACACACCTGTCCACCAGCTGTTGAAGGGTCCCACACAAGCCACACTGCCTTGCATAGGCTTATTTTAAACATTTAACCTGAGAGCCAGCACCCTCCACAACAGGAAGGGGCTGAGAAGGGATACAGAGGGGAAAAGGAGAGGCTGTGAAGTTCACCTGGACACGCAGCAGCTCCATCTCCACTAGAACACCCTCTGCCAGCCCATCCCACAGGCCAGTCCCCTCTGTTCTTTGCCAGGGCTCCTCACAGTCCTGCAGCCCCCCCAGAGCCAAACCAGGCTCTGCTCATTAACAAGGCAGCTCTGTAATTAACATCTGACTCCCCTCCACTGCCTGCTCCCATAATTATTCCGTTTCTGAAAGAAATCATGTCCCAGGATTGCAAGGGGCTGGCTCCTGCCTGTCCACACCCCAAGATTACCGGGACCCTGACCCTGCTCTGCTCTCTGAGCGATGATTTCCAGCCTGATCCCCCCGTGGTGGTGGAGAACTGTGAGCACTCCTCCTGCCCAGCGCCCCCAGCCCTGCTCTGGCAGTGGCCATGGCATCCCCTCCAGCAGGACCCTCCTGCACAGAGGCTCCTCTCCTCCTCCCACGAGGAAAAGCACTCCATCCGCATGTCCCCAGCTGTCCCCTCCTCTCCCCCGCAGACTGCGAGTGCTACGGCCACTCCAACCGCTGCAGCTACATCGACTTCCTGAACGTGGTGACCTGCGTGAGCTGCAAGCACAACACGCGGGGCCAGCACTGCCAGCACTGCCGCCTGGGCTTCTACCGCAACAGCTCCGCCGAGCTGGACGACGAGAATGTCTGCATAGGTGAGCACAGAGTGTCTGTGAGTGTCTGCATAGGTGAGCACAGAGTGTCTGTGAGTGTCTGCATAGGTGAGCACAGAGTGCCTGTGAGTGTCTGTGTAGGTGAGCACAGAGAATGTCTGCATAGGTGAGCACAGAGTGCCTGTGAGTGTCTGCATAGGTGAGCACAGAGTGTCTGTGTCTGCATAGGTGAGCACGGAGAATGTCTGTGTAGATGAGCACAGAGAGTGTCTGCATAGGTGAGCACAGTGTCTGTGAGTGCCTGCATAGGTGAGCATGGAGAATGTCTGCATAGGTGAGCACAGAGTGTCTGTGAGTGTCTGTGTGAGCACAGAGAATGTCTGCATAGGTGAGCATGGAGGATGTCTGCATAGGGAGCACAGAGTGTCTGTGAGTGTCTGCACAGGTCAGCACAGACTGTCTGCATAGGTGAGCACAGAGTTTCTGCATAGGTGAGCATGGAGGATGTCTGCATAGGGAGCACAGAGTGTTTGTGAGTGTCTGCACAGGTGAGCACAGACTGTGTCTGCATAGGTGAGCACAGAGAGTGTCTGTGTAGGTGAGCACAGGACATGTCTGCATAGGTGAGCATGGAGAGTGTTTGTGTAGGTGAGCACAGAGAATATCTGTGTAGGTGAGCACGGAGAGTGTCTGTGAGTGTCTGCATAGGTGAGCACAGGAAATGTCTGTAGGTGAGCACAGGGAATGTCTGTGTAGGTGAGCACAGGACATGTCTGCATAGGTGAGCATGGAGAGTGTTTGTGTAGGTGAGCACAGAGAATATCTGTGTAGGTGAGCACGGAGAGTGTCTGTGAGTGTTTGCATAGGTAAGCATGGAGAATGCCAGCATAGGCGAGCACAGGAAATATCTGCATAGGTGAGCACAGAGTGTCTGTGTAGGTGAGCACAGGAAATGTCTGTGTAGGTGAGCACAGAGAATGTCTGTGTAGGTGAGCATGGCCCCAGCTGGGTTCTCTCTCTGTGAGTGGGCCTCGTTCAGCCCCTCTCTGGAGGGTGTGGGGCCCACCTGCATGCTCTGCAAGGATGGCAGCTGGTACAGTCTGTGCAGCCTGCCAAGGCATCTCTTCCCTGAAAACAAAGCTTAAAAATTAGAATCACAGTTTGGGTTGAAAACTGTCTAGTTCCACCCCCTGCCATGGGCAGGGATACCTTCCACTATCCCAGGTTGCTCCAAGCCCCATCCAACCTGGCCTTGGACTCTTCCAGGGATCCAGGAGCAGCCACAGCTTCTCTGGGCAAACCATGCCAGGGCCTCTCCACCCTCACAGTAAAAAGCCTTTGTGACTGAATTCAGATGCCTTGCTCAGCCAGGAAGGGCTCAGCTCCAAAGAGGGGTGGCCCTCGCACCCGTGGCTGTTTGCACTGTTGGGCCTCTTAGGCCAGCGTGTCCTCCCCGCCCCCTGGTCTCTAAGCTCTCCTCAACAGCACATCTCCAGACCTCCCCAAAGCCCTCCCTCAGGGAGGGAACCCCAGGCAGGACAGGCTCTGACCTCCCTGTCTTTGGCCAGAATGTAACTGCAACCAGATCGGCTCCATGCACGACCGCTGCAACGAGACCGGCTACTGTGAGTGCAGGGAAGGCGCCACGGGGCCCAAGTGCGACGACTGCCTCCCCAACTACTACTGGAGACAGGGCTGCTTCCGTGAGTACCGGGGCCAGGGAGCTGAGAGATGCCTCCAAACAGGAGCAGCAGCTCCAGCACTGTTGGCTTGGGTGCCCCCATGATGCTCGGGGTGCAGGGTGAGCAGATTCCAGCCATTCTTCCCAAATACAAAATTACTTTATAGCTTTGGCCATGGAGTTTGCACCCCTCCACTGCATTCTGCTGGCCTTGGAACTGCTCTAGTCTTGTATTTGTGGGGTTCTCAATCAAACAAAGGAAGGAAGGATGAATCTGACTCCATGTTCTTAGAAGGCTAATTTATTATTTTATTATCTATATTATATTAAAGAATACTATGCTGAAACTATACTAAAGTATACTAAAGAATACAGAAAGGATACAGACAGAAGGCTAAAAGATACTACTGAAAATCTCATGACTCTCTCCAGAGCCTCGACACAGCTGGCTGTGATTGGCCAATAAGCAAAAACAATTCACATGAAACCAATGAAACAATCACCTGTTGGTAAACAGTGTCCAAACACATTCCAAAGCAGCAAAACACATGAAAAGCAAATCAGATAATTATCATTTTCATTTTTCTCTGAGGCTTCTCAGCTTCCCAGGAGACAAATCCTGGGCAAGGGGATTTTTCAGAAAATATGACGGTGACACTCTAGCGCCGGGAGGGCTGGATAATTTAACCCCTAGGAGCTAAAATCTAGTTCCCGCAGCAGCCAAGGGGTTTAACCCTGCAGGGTAACACCTGCACCTCTCCCTGTCACCCTGCAGCCAATGTCTGCGACGACGAGCTCCTGCTCTGCCAGAACGGCGGCACCTGCTACCAGAACCAGCGCTGCATCTGCCCCGTGGGCTTCAAGGGCGTGCTGTGCCAGCAGTCCAGGTGTGAAGTGGACAAAAAGGACTGTGACGGTGCCCCCGGTGCCGGTGGCAGCCTGGCCGCCGTGGCGCTGGGGCTGCTCGCCCTGCAGCTGCCAGGCTGGGTGGATCTCTGAGGCTGCACAGCCCGAGGGACATGGGGACACCGAGGTGACGGGTGGCCGTCCCCACCGCCTCCTCCGCCTTCCTTCACGCTAGGACTTGCACGACGTCTTTCGGGCCACTTTCCAAGCAGAGAGGTACGCAGGGAGCTGAGCGCTGCCCGCGGAGCCAGCCCGGGGTGCCCGCTGGGGACACGGGGACATCAGCAGCCTGTGGGGACACGGCCCGTCCCTGCGCACAGGGACTCTGTCCTGCTCCGCACAGGGCGGCCCGGGCTCCGGGCAAAACAGTGCCGCGATCCGAGGGATGGTTTTTTTTTATTATTCCTTTATTTACTTTGGTATAGGCTGGGGTGTTGTTTTTATTTTCCCTCCTCTTAGCGTCCTGGTTTGGAAGAGCCGGTGATGACAAGAGCAGAGCCCCAGCACACAGCAGGCAGGGGACAGGAGGGAGGGGAGAGGGGACTCTGGTCCATCCCTGCTGCATAGCCCCACATCCCACCACAGGCCTGGCCTGGCCACGCACATACTGTTGCCTACGACTGTAGTTGCTGCATTGATTTTGTATTTTCATGGCTGGGTTTTCTTTTCTTGCACTTATGGAGAGCACAGGGGCCGCGAGGCGTTTGGAACTTGAGGAGTGCAGTGTCTTATCCACACATGTCCGTATGGTGTACGGGTCAAATTCTTTTGGTAGAGACTTATTTTTGTTTGGATTAAATGTTATAACAGAACCACGACCTAAAGGGACATTTTATCATGAGCATTTGATTCTGGTGTATCCTCCTCCAGTAAAGCAACTATTAATGGCTGCTTGATCACCACGTTTTCCTTTTTGTGTGCACAGTTAATTACAGGTAAAGACTTATTTTTTGATTCATAATGTCCTCTTGTGTTTTCTGAGTCACTACCAAGGTGCACCACATGGTGAGGGAGAGGGGAGGGAGAGAGAGGTTGCCTCATCACTGAGAGCTGTTAATTATTTCTCCTAATTACTTTGCTGAGCCTAGGTTAGACTACTAACTGTAGACAATGAGCAAAGTCTGAGTGATATATTAAGCACTGGTCTTGTGTGAAAAGGCCATTTCCAAATGAGCCTGCAGCAGGAAAAGGCTGGCTAGTGCAGGGATGCTTCTCCACGGGGACCTCAGCTGTCCCAACCCCACTGCAGCCCCCTCCAGCTGGTGCCATGATGCACCTTTGCAGAAAATGCTGTATTTTAAAGCAACCACAGCCAGTATTTTTAAGCAGTAGTATAGAGCTCACAGGGATTATATGAACTCATTAAGGCTCATCAACATGCTCCTGTCTGAGGAGGAATTTACAGCCAAGCACATAAATGAAGACAGGAGAAACCAGAGACAAGAAGTAACTCAGTCAGCTCAATGGGAATGTCATAAATACAGGAGCCCTAGTGTGGTTATAACCAAACATTTACCAAGCCAGGAGATGACTGAGTGCAGCTTTAGAAGATGGGGGACACCCCCAGCTCCAGTTTGTTCGGTTCTAGGCTGGTTTCTTTGACAGGTGAGCAGCCTTGGTCCCAGTCCCAGTTCTGTGACACTCCCAGAGCCAGCCCAGGAGCCCCACACAACCCAGGCTTCAGCCCCACTGCCATTTCCAGGTCTGGTGTCCTTGCCTGAGTGGAGCTCCTCTCTGAGAGCTCCTCTGTCAACATCTGCTCTGTTCCAGCACCTTCTCTCCATGGCCATGTCCCTGCAGCCCATCCCTGCAGGGATGCCAGGAGCAGCCCAGGTTTCAAAAGTGCATGAACCCAGAGCATCTTCCAGCCCTAACTCTGGATATGAGCACTCAGTCAGTGCCACCAAAACCCAGCCACCTCCACGGAGAGGGGACAGCAAGTCCGGCTTTGGAAAAGGAGAGAAAACCCTGAGTGAAGGTGCAGGATGGATATTGTCACTTCAAAGAGCAACACTCATTGTGAGCAGGATTTAACATCACAGAGGCAGAGCACAGGGCTTAGTTAATCCACCAGAAGGTAAAAGAGGGTTCAATTCACCCTGATTTGATCCTTGAGGCAGCGGGCTGGCCCCAGCATTGCCTCCCTGGCTTCAGCACAGTTGGTTGCTCTCTGTTGGACACTCACTCTTTTCTTTGTGCTTTCTGACTGCAGCAGACCTTAAATATGTTACAGTTCTTACAAGTAATAGCAAAGACTGTAACAAGATCAAGATCTCTAATGGCACTTCTGGAGGGTGAAGCAACATTCTCCTTTGCCTGCACAACTGTTTTTCTCTAGAATATTAGATTAAGCAACAGAAAATTTACTACTTCATAAAGCCAGCCAAACTCTGCACCCAGCAGATTCCCTGCAAATACACACTTTTATTGCAGGAACGTGCCAAGCAGCAGCACCAAATTCCTGTAGAAAATAACCTCAGAAGGGAACAGCAAAGCTCAGACCAGTCCAGGAATGAAGGCTGCTGAAAAATACACTCGACCTTTCTAGGTTTGGGGCTTTGCTCTTGCTTGGTTGGGTATTGGCTGTTTGGCTTTGGGGTTTTAGAGTCACAGAATATTCACATGTGCTGTAGAACTTGGAATCACACAATGCAAGCCACTGCAAGGCAGAAGAGAAAATCTCTCGCACAAAACTTATACTTAGTATTCAAGAAAACAATTTAAAGCTTCTGAGAGATTCAGCACTGAAGACCCATTAACTGCAGACATCTGGTAGCAGGGTGTCTGCACAAAGAGAACAGAGCATCATTAAAACAACGCAGAGAAACCATCACTGCAAGTACCCACAGATCCCAAAGTTCACCTTTAAGGCAGAAGTTTTGTACATCAGTTATTGCTTCCAAATGGGAGAAGTTGTCCAATGAGCTTGATACTTTACTTGTGGAAAGGTTACCCAAAAGGTACTTCTCTTTCTGAGAAAAGCCACTTATGCTCTTTCAAGAGGTTCCATGTGCATCCTGTCACCAGCATTTGATTAGTTTGGAAAAGTTTTTAAATTACACTTCTGTCTGCAAAAAGTGACCTCTCCAAACAGCACAAGTAGAGAGTTTGATTTTTCTTGTTTACCTCAAATTCTGCTCTGATTTTAACTATTCAGAGTTCTGACAAATCTAAACAACCAAAAGCCCCAAGGCAACAAAAACCTTCCTGATGCACATTTGCTCACTTGCCAGGTAAAATATTAAAGATACAGTTCCTGGGAGCTGGAGACAGGAGGGGGAAAGAATTCCACTGGCAGTTCCCAGGTATGTTATTTGTTTTTTTAAAGATGAGGCAGCAGACATCTCATCTGCAAGTGATTCGTGAGGAGCCCTGCAGAGGCTGGAGGAGTGAGAGAACCAACACTTTTTAATGGGAATAAAATGGTCTCACTGCCCTGTTCTGCTCTGTAATTTGCTTTCATGAGAAGCCTCAAATGTAAATAAAACAAAGTATAAAGGAAGAGCTGAGTGTTCTTGCTCAGAAATAAGAGCAGAGTTGGGTTTTGAAGAGCTTTATATCCACAGCTTCTCAGCCCTTCTGGCTGGGAGCTGGAGACTTTGGCCACAATCACACAGAAAATGGCTAAAAATCACATCCTGATTTGAGGTGCAAAGAAAAGCTTCAGGCCCTCCTGAAGGTTCCTTTGGCTTTTTGGTTCTGGAGGTGTTGTAACAACTTTCACTGCAAGGTGAAAGGTGTGAGGAAAGCCTAAACCCACCCATTTTCACCACAAAACTGCCAGCAACACCAGGCTCCAAAAGCTCCGTCCTGACCCCACTCTGTGTCACTCCAGGGGTTAAAATAGAGGGAAAACTGATGGGATTGCTCTGTAGCTCCATCCTGACCACCCTCTGTGTCACTCTAGGGGTTAAAATAGAGGGAAAACTGATGGGATTGCTCTGTAGCTCCATCCTGACCACCCTCTGTGTCACTCCAGGGGTTAAAATAGAGGGGAAACTGATGGGGCTTCTCAAAGGGAGTTCTTGCTTCAGGCCACAGTGAAATCAGTAGCAACATTGCAGAGCTGCACCAGGCTATAAAATCAGGTTTCCTATGTTTTCCCAATACCAGATGTAATGTGCTCTCAGACCACCTTCATTTCTATCATGCTTTTCCTGGGAGTTGGTGGCAAATTAGCCAAGGGCTGAGCAGCAGACAGGTACATATGGCCAGGAGGTCTCATGGCAGTGATTTTCAATGTACAAGGCTGCTTAGCTTACATTTATTTGCACTAAAGAATAAGGCACTGGGCTCCTTTCCAAGCAGCTTAAAAAGACAAGAAAGGAGACCCATTGTGGCAAGAGACTGTATTATATCATTAACATTATAAATTCCATTTACAATCCAGCAGTCATTTCATCCATCATTTATTCATGCACAATGGAGAGAGTATCCTGCAGTTTTAGGACCATGGTTCTCCTCCATGGGGCTGCTGTGAATGAAGAGCCCAGCTCCAGTTTTGGCTACTCTGGTCTCTGCCTTCTCACCATGCTTCAGAGACTGCCAAAAAGCAAAAGTCATCTCTGGAATTACTGGGGTTCCATGTTATTTTTCAGATGTTGTCTGGGAATGCTGTTGCAGTCACAAGTTCTGTGTTCATCTGGAAGCTCAGGCTGCTCTGTGCTTCTCCCCAGGAGTGCTGCAGGGGTGGGGGCTATTCCCATTCCATGGATTAGCAGAAGTGCCTTGCCAGCCTGCAGCCCTGGCTCCCAGCTCCTGTGCCACCATTCATTAGACCCAGCTGCTAATTAGCTGCTGCTCCAGGAGACAGCACTGTAAGAACTCATGGTCCCACCATGAGCGAGTGGAGACTGGCAGGAAGGAGAGGCTGATGTCCCTCATGTCCCCACAGCAGCCTGGCACAGCTCCTGTGAAAGCCAAGCACAGTCCAGTGGCACCTCCAGCTCTCAGCACCCCTTGGTCCCACCAGCAAGGAGCCAACGCTTCCCTTCCTGCACTTGCCAGAGCAGATAATAAACTGATAAATAAACAGAACTGCTGGTTTCCCCCTGGTGCCCCACAGACAGCCCAGAGCAGCTGGGAAAGCAGCACAGGGCACAGTGACCCAGAGGTAAGGCACACAGGCTAGACAAGTAGCTGCTGTGCTCTCACATCATGATTGGGAGCAATGACATGGAAAACAACTACAGCAAACCTTAAAGGAAAAATAAATAACCAGTCATACCCCACCTTTACTGCAAAGCCTATTTTGTGTACAAAAAATAAATTAAAAAAAACCTCCACACTCTGAAAACCCTGAACAAAATGTAGTGCAGCTCTTAGAAGAGACTTTCCCTCCTTCCCAAGAACACAGAGGGGACTGGCTTTGCACTGAGAATTCAGCTCCAAGCTTGGAAGCAGCATGGAAGCCTCTCTATAAAAACCTAGATACTGCTTCTTCCAAAGGGTTTTGGCACAACCTCCAATAAAGTGTTTTACATAAAGTTGTAGTGTTTCTTTACTGACTTTTCTAACTTTAACACTCAGTAACCACTGAAAAGCCTCCTCCAAGGACCACCAGCTCTGAGGAGTTATAAATTACTACAGCAAGTCTCTACTCACAGCTTACACACTGACTGCCCATCACTGCTCAGTGCTTTGTACCACACAGTGAGAACGGCAAAGAATTTATGAAAATTGTACCTGATCTGTTTGCTCCTCATTGCAGATCTGAGTCAGTGAGAAGTGTGCTTTGGATTGGATTTTGCTTGGTTTTCCATGTTACAGGTATAGACAACAGGAGAAGGTAAAGCTACAAACCTACTCTGAGTGGTTTGTGAAGAGGGAAAAGTGTTGTAAGTGCAATAACCCAAGATTTTTTTATTGACAAATACAGGACTGATGATACAGACTGCCATGGCAGCAATAACCTGCTGCTGAAGACTGACAACTTAAGTCAGATAAATCTAGTATTAAACCAGCAAAAAGGTCTGAGCCACTGAACACACCTCAAAGATGATTAATGGAAAAACATAGGCATTATGGAGTACAACAAAAAAGAAATGTTAAAACAAAATTCCTTCCAGCATGTGGCAAGTACTGCTCTCAGAACATGTTCTGAAATGCAGGCCAAGGAAGCAAGAAAACTAGAAGAAAAGTTTCACAGCGACATTCTTGTGACCAAATTGCATTTAATAACCAGAAAAGCATCTCCTCATTAATTTTGTTGCCAGCTTCACTTTATTTACATCAAGGCAATCCAAATGGCTTCCACAGCCATGGGGTTTGCAGAGCAGCAGCCTCTTAATGTGCTAAGTACAAACAGCAGGCAGGGCAGCACAGCCCTGCCAACAAGAGCCAAGGGGCTTGGAAGATGACAGTTTTTAAATATTCCTATCAACATAAAGGGGAGTAACACAAGGGGTATGGAGTCTGTGATGGGCAGTGACTGAAATGTCCACTCTGTTAAGGTCAGAGTCACTTAGCAGCCTCACAAGAGTCACAGCAGCTGGAGAAGAGCACACAGGGCTGCCAGGAGGAGTCAGGGGTCACTGAAGGATTCAGAATCCAACAGAACAAATAACTGAAGCTGAACAGTGCACAGATGCTGATCTCACCTCACAGGGATCTCCAGATTCTCCCCATTACACTGCAACACTCAGTCCTGCACAGCACAACGAGCTGGACAGGCCCAGCCAGCAATAAAAGCCTCCCCACACTCCTCCAAGGCAGCTCCTAGCACTAAAGCATGTTTGTTCTGGGTGTGGATGCATTAGGGAGGAGAGTTTTCCTGGTAATCACAGCCTGAACCAGCACCTGGTGCTTGGCAGAGTAAGGCACTGGTGTCTCCCTGAGCTGGCCACACAGCCCTGCCTGGCAGTGGGCTCAAAGGACAAAGCTGGAGTTATCCCTGCAACAACAAAAATGGGACAACTGATGATGGCTAAACTGGGGCTCACTTGCTCCAGCAAAGTCACAATGCCGTGACAAGGGACAGCAGGACACTCCCTGCTTCAGGCTGTCCCTGAACACACCTGGAGATGGCACAACCTGGCCCACTCTGTGCACCCAGCTGGACCAACCCTGAGAGCTGCACTCCCAGGTTATCTCCACACAAAACTCAGTGCATGTGAAATGCTGCTCTCCACCTCCTGAGACACACACAAGCTCCAGAAAACAGAAAGGGATACTTCACAGTGACCCAAAGGAATTCTTAGTAGAAATAATTCCAGTTTTATTGTGAAATGTTATGATGTGAGGGAGGTTTTCTTAAAAATAATTTGTTTTTTCGCTGTCCTCTATTACTGGCTGCATGTTCTTCATCAGCAGAGTGGAAAGACTCCAGCAGTAACACCTACAAAGATCTACCTGCCCTTTTCATCCCTGTAGATCTCCAAAAGCTCCATACAAAGAAACTCAAGTGATATTACCAATAACTGGTAACTAGATCTTGGACCAAGATTCCACAGTGCTGTTGATTCCTCCTCACAGGGACACAGTGGGACCAAACAGACCTCACAGATTTTAATCTGCAGATTGTGTTGCCACTGCAACAAGAAAGGGATTCCAATGGATAGAGCAGCAGCAAGAGCAAAACTCAAGGCACGTTTGTATAAACAAAAACTCTTCTGTTCCTATAAAAACAGGCAATAAAATATACAAAATAAGTAGAATTCTCTCCATTCAACCAATGTACACCTGCCTCACTCCACCCTGAGGCAGTAGTGGAGCACTAGCAAGAACCACTGCTACCACATTTTCAACATTCAGTTTTGCTATGAAATAAATTAGACATATTAGTGCAAAGGGAAAAGAAGTCTGTCTTTTGGATTTTGGGGTTGGGTTTTGTTTTTGCTTTACTCTGGTTCTTCATAAAAAATTACATCTCTAAGAAATTAGCATTTACACAAGAAAACAAGCTATGTATTTGCCAAATATCTTAAAATAATTCTGTATACTGTACAAATATACACTGTTAAACATTTACAACCTCAGCTTCCTAGACGACTAAACCCACTGCTCTTCCAAGCAATGCAGCTACCCAACTTCTCTTTTCAAAACCTCAAAGGTACCATCTGTCAGGTATTAAATCCCTTCACAATTAGGGACAGGATGGGAAAGAGATCTTCTGATAGTAGTGGTATCAATATATGGGAGTTCCAGCTGTGCTAAATAATTTAAAATACAGTCCTTGCTAGACAGAAATCTGGGAATAGATTTTCAGTAATGAGCCCATAGTAAAGTCAGTGAAAGAACTTTCTCCTCTTGGCAGAGCTTGATTCTGTGTTCTCTGGTGATTCCTGGGACGGTCTCCTTGACAAACCACGAGAGTCTTTGTTCCACTCACTGCTACTGCTCTGACCTCCCTCACTGCGGGCTCTGGAACCGCTTTTGGACGCAGCTGCTCTCCGGTCACCCTCGTGCTGGGCTGAGTGAGGGGCTGGGGGAAGCACACTGCACTGTCCTGCTGTTTGCTGGGCCTTCTTGGCATTTTCTGTTCTGCAAAGCTGATCCCTGGCAGCTGAGGACACACCCAGGCCTTGCTGTGGTGCTGATCCTGGATTGCTCTGGGCTGACCGACGGCTGTCTCTCGAGGGCTGCTCCCTGCCTTTGCCTTCAGTTCGGCTGGCCAGGCTCGCCAGCCTCGGGTCCCGTGGCTTCTCTGGAATGGCACCAAGGGCTGCAGCCCCTGAGGGTGCAGGGGCACTGCTCCTCCTGGAATCTGCAGCTGCAGCCCCCATGGATGCAGGGGCACTGCTCCTCCTGGAGTCTGCAGCTGCAGCCCCCGAGGGTGCAGGGGCACTGCTCCTCCTGGAGTCTGCAGCTGCAGCCCCCGAGGGTGCAGGGGCACTGCTCCTCCTGGAGTCTGCAGCTGGAGCACCTGAGGGTGCAGGGGCACTGCTCCTCCTGGAATCTGCAGCTGCAGCCCCCATGGATGCAGGGGCACTGCTCCTCCTGGAATCTGCAGCTGGAGCACCTGAGGGTGCAGGGGCACTGCTCCTCCTGGAATCTGCAGCTGGAGTACCTGAGGGTCCAGGGGCATTGCTCCTCCTGGAGTCTGCAGCTGCAGCACCTGAGGGTGCAGGGGCACTGCCTCTGTTGGACTCTGCAGCTGGAGCCCCTGCAGGCTGTGTGGGCCCTCGGCTTCCTTGGGACACTGCATGGCCAGGGCCAGCAGTAAATTCCCGTGGGCTGTTCCCAGAATTTCCAGGCTCACTCCTCTTGCCACTGGAAGAACCAGCCTGCACCACAGGAGATGTCATCGTCCCTCCTTTGGCTGGGGGCTGTCCTGGTGGCCTGAGCTTCAAAATTCTGAGAGCCTCTTTCTTGTAATTTTTTTCTGTTGTCCTAATAATGGCACCTCTTTTCTGAGCATCCTGAATCAAGTGATTCCAGTTTTTATCTTCCTTTAAAAAAAAAAGGAAAACAAAAAACCCCCTGTTACCAGCAAGAAATCAACACAAATGGACAGAGGTGTCAGAGGATGTATAACCTCTTTAATCAAGGTACCTGACACAACTGTCATGGAAACCAATGCTATGTTCCTTCTGGAATGGAAGAATCTTATGTTTCAGGTGCAAAACAGCAACAGACACTCTGGCTGCTGTAACACAGGGAAGGCACTTTGAGCCATCAGAACTTCCAAAAGTGACAAATTCCTCAAATTCTCAATTTCCAGGGGCTCCCCTTAGAGGCGCGGGGCTTTAGCGCCGCCTAGTGGCGGACTAACACAACCCCCTCCCCTCCCTCGGAAAATCCCAAAAGCCAAGGACCCTGCAGGACACGAAGTTCATTTTCTTGCACAGACTGGAGCAGTCTGAGCGTGGTGCTCGGCCCCCCAGCCCAGGGGTGGCTCACAGAGCCCTCTCCATCCCCACTGCACCTACCATGAGCGTCTGCAGCCGGCCCAGGATGAAGAGGCTGAACCGGGCTCGGGTGATGGTGACATTCAGGCGCTGGAGGCTCGCCAGAAACCTGAGTGACAAGACAAAAACTAAGCTCCTCAACTACTTCTTCCACAAGAAGGTTTAAAGGGTTAGGAGAAAAAGACATAAAACGAAATGTCACTGGAATTAACAGCAGCAGTTCCTCCCCAGACCCCGCGGCAGCAGCCCTGCCTTACGTGAAATGCTGAGCATGAATTGTGTTTTTTTTTTCTTTCACCACTGATTCCTTGCAGGGAATTCCAGTTCTTTCCAGCTCTTGCCGTTGCTGTTTCCTTTCTTAGAGCAAATCCCCTCTTAATGCCAACCACTGCTTCCTTAAACGTTCCTCAAAGTACTGAGGACATCAACCTCACTTCACCTACCAAGACTTTAAGCTTCTTTTTGACTCAAACTGAAATAGATTAATAATATTTGGCAGTATTAATGGGAAAACACCCTACTGAAATACTGAACACTGCACATGAATATTTTATTTTAAAGGTGACCTGCACTGGAAGCACATCAAGGCAGACTTTTGCTTTGTCATGCTTCAAGAGGGGAGAGTATATCCTTGCAGAAATCTAGTTTTGCACTAGGAAAATTGTCTAGTTTGGTTTTCAGGGATCACAATCCACAGTACTGAAACCTAAACAAATGCTGAGTGTACTCTTAAAGGCTGATTTTTGTTACCACTCATTTACCAGAACTCAAAGAAAAGGTTTGTAAGACTAATATCAACTATTTCTTCTCTAATGAAAGAGCTTCCAAAATACACAGCTTATTCTTTACTAACAAAATCCACAATTCAAAAGTCCAACCTAATTTGAGCAGGTTCACTATCAGTGCCTGACTCTGTGGTCACTGAGACCTCATCTGCAGCAAATTCACAACCCTGCAGTGAAGACTGCAAAAACCACAGAGTCACCTCAAAAAATTTGGACAGTGCAAGAAATAAGAGAAGCAGACAGCAGAGTGGATCCAGCAGCAGAGACAGAGTTCTCTAGGTCTTGAGAAATGAAAGAGGGGAGACCTTGAAAGTCTACTAAATATTCCTGACAGCTTTCACAACTGAAAGACAAGAAGATTATTTTCCCAGGAAGGAGGGAAAAAAAAACCCATTGCCATCCCTTGCAGTTTTCTCCTCCCAGTTACTTTCAGAGTAAATTGAATGCTGGACTAGCAACCCTGGAGAACAAAATACTTCACTCAGGCTACAAAATCATAGGTAAGGGGTGTGGCAAATACCCCACCACACCTTGCTAAGGGCACCTGACCCTGAAACAGATGTTCAAGCCCACAGCATGTACAGCTGCTAAGGCACTGCACTGGCACAGCTTGAATATATAAATATATTTATAATATATAAACCTTTATATATTAATGTATGAACACAGTAAGCTGGAAAGTTCCTGCTGAAAGAGCAGACAGAGGTTAAATCTCATGTCAGCCAAAAGAACTGGCAGGTTCCAGCTGCCTTCCATTCCCAAACTCAATCAATCAGATTAAGAAGTCTTCAAAAGGCATTATTGCTGTTTACTATAAGATTCCTTCTCTTCCCAAACTGGATCAGCACAATTAAAAGCCATTTTTCTTGCACAGAATGAGCATCACAGAAATAAGCAGCTTAGTGAAACTTGTGTGCAGAAAGAAAGTTTTTTTTTTTATGTGACCAGATTTTTCCTAGTTTAACTTAGAAGGCAGTGAACTCTAAGAAGGCATATTTCATATTTTCACTACCATTTTTTAAACTAAAATGATCCACAAGTTACAGAACTCAGCAACTGCTCTAAGTGCTCTGAGGGTAAACAGCACACTCAGTTTAGTTCCTTCTGTTTCAGACAGAAAAAAATATAAAATTAAGAAATCTGCAATCCTGAGTTAACACTTGCTGCTAATCTGTCCTTATCTTAGAAGACAAGCACACTCATCTACAAATCCCACATCCAAGTCTGCTACATCACATTCCAAGTGACATACACAATTAATTAACAAGACTTTTACAGACATCAACAGGACAGCAACAGCCACAGAAAATGGGTTTCGTTTTGAGAACAGCATGCAGAAAGTTACAAGGTGTACCACCAAAAGCCATAAGAACAATGACTGCTGCAGTAATACTGCAAAGAGCCAAGATCCCAAGGCCAGCCCTGCCAAATCCAGGCAGTGGCAGGATTAGGGAGCTGTGCAAAGGGATCAGCACATAATACAGAGCACACCACCAGCATTTCCCTGTCCCTCTTGCTCAGACATTTCAGACCACGAGCACCAGTTCCTGCCCTGAGATACCCTTTATTCACTGACCGGTACAAGTGACTTGCTCTGTGTAACTTTCTAACCAGCCCTATTAAAAATGCAACTTTCTCTGCAGCATCCCTGGAAATGGGACTGCAAATCCCTGCAGGACACATACCCAATGGATCCTTTGGTGCTGTTTGCCTGCACGTGTGGCAGAGCGGAGCCCTCGGAGCTGTTTGCCCGCACACAGGACACGATGATGCAATCCTTCTCCCGGCCCTGGAACGCGTCCACTGTGTCCACTTCTCCTGGGCTGTTCAAGAAATATGACTGAGCAGCTTGACCATTATGAGTTGGATTTTTAAGGAACACACTGATGCAAACAGCCTAAACACTATCCTTAATGCTCATGTGTCAAACCACCCAGGGTAAGTTTCTCCTCCAGTACATGAGCCTACTTTTCTGAGATCAGCATCGTTCTGAAAATCTGTTTGGGTCAACACAGCATGGAATTTCAGGTTCCTTTATTCAGAACAGCACTATAATCAAAGCACGTGGGTAATAACTAGGAATGCCACAAAGAGACCATGCCTGTTTTAAGCAAAAGGGTCACACATCCCATTTAAAGGCACAACCAAGTGCAAATTTTAGCAGTATAGAAAGAAGTTGGAGATTTTTTACCATTATTTAAGAGGATAAATAAAGGATTAATATGCAATAGCCAAGGGCAATTTGAAAGCTCTTGGTTTCTTTACCTATTATTCTTAAACACACTGTCCAGTTGTTCCTGGATTTTCTTTTTCTGTGCACTGTAAGGGGTAATTATTCCAATGCGACGAAGGCCCAGATCCTTCCTTTTTTCTTTAATTGTTCTAATTAACTCCATCACCAGCTTCACTTCCCGAGGATTGCTGTAAGAGCTGCACAGGACAAAAAGGAAACATTACAGGAACACCTTGAGAGATTTGAGAGGTCTTCCAATCCAAAGCTTTGGCCCAGTTTGTTTGGGAATTTTGAGTCACAGCCCGTTTTGGACTTTTGCAGCTTTTTTCACAAAGAGGATCAAAGAACTTGGCAAGCAGATCCTGAGGAGGGGCTACTAAGCCTGGGAAGTGCAAGCAGTGAAAAGCTGCACTTCCACATTCCCTCAGCACCTCCAGCTGTGCTCTCCTTGCAGAACAGGCAATGGGGAGGGCTGAGCCTGCCACCTCCTGGCATCTCCTCAGTGTGCACCCGGGAAAGGGAACTCACTGAAAATCAGCAATTCAAACTCTTGGTAAAGTTAACAGAGACTGCAGGCATTTACTGGCATCTAACACTGAGTCAAACAAGGATTAAAACCAGTTTCAGATTTAAGAAAACCTCTGATTTTTGTGAAATTAAATATTATCACTGGAAAATGCAGTTCTAGCTACTTGATGCATATTGGAACAACAAAGGAGAGAACACAGCTCTTCTGTAGGCAATTAATTCTCAGAAAATATAAACTCTGGCTGAATTAGAATGCAGGACTTACTCATTGTCTCGCTCCTCACGACCATCAGCTACATCAAAAATCAGGTAGGGCTGGAATGGCCATTCTGAAGAACATCTGTTCTCCTCTATTGCCCTGGAAATAATATTTTTATCACTAGGCAACCATACAACTAAGAAATTCTAAGAACTTACACTCCATTAATTTATATCATGGTTATCAAACACAAGCAACTCTCTAGGAAGAGAGGAACTGGCCTAAAGTTCCACCAAAGGAGGTCTGGATTAGATATAAGGACTTTTTTTTCCACAGGAAGGGTTGTAAAGCATTGGAACAGCCTGTCCAGGGAAGTGAGACTCACCATTCCTGGAAGTGCTCAAAAATCATGTGGATATGGCATGTGAAGACATGATTAAATGGTGGAAATGGTTGACACATGAGCTTGATGGCACTAAAAGTCTTTTCCAACTTCAATCATTTTATGATTGTAACTTTCAGCTCTTTTCCTCCCCAGAATCTTTAACTTTCCCTGATACCCAAATAGATTGAGGCCTGAAAATGAACTCTCAGTACTCTGTATGCATAATTTTAAGGGCTCTTACCTCACCTATCACACCCAGCACTAACAGAGATGGAATGCACATTTTCTCCCATTAACCATCTTTCCCCCTCCCACAACCTCAAGCATTTTTAAACTCCCAAGAACACCCTGACATGAAAAAATTGCTTTGACATACCCTCTGCTCAGAAAGAAAAATAAAGTGCTACTCACTTGGCAGTTTTTAGAGTCCTGCCATACACATAGTTGGATGGGAAGAGGCAGATGTCTGGGTGCATCCTGTACTGCACAGTCAGCTGCACCACAGGCAGGCTGTGCAGCATGTTCCTCTGCACTTGCTCCTCCAGGTGCCTCTGCAGACGGGCCATCAAGGACTGGTCATAGCCATACTGCTGAGCTTTCTGCCACAGGGACAACAGGAGACTTCATTTGGGATCTCATTCCCCACCAGGCAAAGTGTTTTGGTGAATTTCAAAGTTAATTTGGTGTTTTAAACTTCTAAATCCTTGACAAAATGACAACTACTCAGTTTTCTATGTGTGTTGGTCTTACTTCAGTAAAGGCCACCTCCACAAATCTGAATTTTCATGTCTTGTCTTTAACAAGCCAACTTCTCCTTGTGACTCACAACACAGCAGAATTTTAAGACCATCAACCATAAAAGAAAGACTTTCAAGTGGGACTTTCAAGACTTTTCAAGAGAAAGACTTTCAAGACTTTCCAGATGGGATCTTGTTAAATAAACACACAACCTCTAGATAATTTACCCCTCTAAAGAAGCCAGCCTGGTTTTCCTCCTTTCTTTAGCAGGTGTTTAACACAGCCCTTTACTGTTGGAGACAAGGATGTGCTCCTATATATTTATTCTTAAACACCTGTAGGGTCAGGAAGTCCCTACAAACAAGAAGTATTCATCCTCCTTAAGGAATAGGGTAGCGACTGAAGCTCCCAAAATGAGAAAACAGAGCCTGCCACAACCCAATATCCCTCACAAACCAAGTGCTCAGCTTCAAGTTTGCATTGCCCGTTCAAGTTTGTACTGCCCATTCAAATGTATCTTTTTCCCCCCCTTTACATATTTTCTGTAGATACTGCTCTTTAAACATATCCATTCTATGGCAAGAAGAAAGCAAAGAGCTTGAACACTTACTACTGACTTGACAGTAGGAGGGAGCTGTTTGGGATCTCCAACGAGGACAAGTTTATTACAGCGATGGATCAGTGGAATCAGTGTTTCCACCTCACAGGACTGCCCTGCCTTTTGGATATGCAAACAGGACAAAAGTAGAAGTTGTAAGCAAAGCAGGGAAGTATATTAAATTTCTTGTAACACAGCCAGAGTAACTCAAATGCTTTAAGTTTTCTAAATTAAAAAAAAATTTAAAAAGAGAAAAATAAGGACTTTTCTCTAGTAAAAACTACAAAGATATTTATTTATTATTATATATGCAAAGCTCTCCAAACAGATAAAAATATAACCAAACCATCTGGAAATCTCTAAAGCAAAAAACCATGGCTGAAGCGTGGTTCTAAATAAAAGCTGTCTGCCATTACAGCACCAAACAACAAGTCAGGAAAAGAATCAGTTTAAAGTTATTCTTTCTCCTCGTGGTTCTACTGGGCAAGCAACCCACAAATTTTGCAGCAGCAGCCAAAGCAGAGCCCAGGGCAGGTGTGGAGGGGGAGGAGGCTGCAGTTCCCTCAGCTGCACTGACCTCGTCCACGATGACACAGCTGAAGGGATCGAGCCCCTGGCGGGAGAAGGCGGATTCCAGCAGGCTGCCCCCGCTGGTGCTCAGCGTGCAGCAGATGATGTCAGACTCCAGGATGATGTCAGCCTGCACTTTCTGGGAGTGCACCCGGACCTTCAAGCACAAGGGACACCCTGGGTAAAATTCAGCTTTAACTGCAGCAGTGAATGTTCCTGTTTGGGCTTTTTCCCAATATGCAGCCAGAGCACACCCAGATTTCACAGCTGGCCGTCCACAACTTATTCAGCTTATGGCCTTGATCCATTTATACACTACTTCATAAATGCTCCCAGCTACATCAAAACCAAATTTCACCACAATTAAAGGACACCAGGTATAAAAATACAACAGCTGAAATTGATTAGAGATGAATTCTCCTACCTCCTTTAGCTGACAAGCAAGTTGTTGTCTCTCCTTTGCAAGTCTGCCAATTTCATCATTTAACATTTGACTCTAGATGGGGGAAAAATTAAAGAGGAACCACTTTTAGCATCACCCATTTCCCATATACCTTCTCATGCCCTAATTAATTTCCTAAACATGTAGACTTGCTCAGACAGTCTTTTCATATCAAATGTGTCTGAAGAAGCCAATCAGTTTCTTGGAAAGCTGTTTCTGTATTTAGGCACTACAACACACAACACCAGATCTTACATATTTGTGCAAGTGAGAAATGGTTTACCACCAGGAATCTATCATTTGGCATAAATGCCAAATTCTTAAACAAAAAAAATGGAAAACTTCAAGTGCAACACATACTCCAAAATCTCAGATCATGAGGTGTTCTTCCTGTATTTTCAGTGAAACAAAAACAGAGTTTTGGAACATATAATCAGTTTAAACCATTAAGATTTATAAATATTGTTATATTAAAATCTAACTAGTGACAGAACCAAGTGAAGGCTACTGAATGACAGAACAACAAATGGCATGATCAACCAGTGGAAAATACTGGCATAAATAAACAAAAAAATTCCTGATGTAAAGTTCTCCATTCCCTTTCATGGTGCTACCAACTTTTCCATTAGTTCAAAAAGTAGGTGAAGAGACAGTTACTCCAAAAAGCAGAGTAACCACAAAGAGGATTAAAACTTGTCTTGCTACCTCTCTCTTCTCACATCTGTGCATGGCACGCTCTCGAGAGAGCGTGTCCAGCTTCTGATCCAGAGCTTCCTTCTTCTTCTGAATGTCCTGGTCACAGTCTCCTGGCTTTCGTTCTGTAATAAACCAAAGGAGAACATAAAAAGAATAGAAAAGCTGTTACAGTGACTCCAAATTGGACAAATGCATTTTTTGCTGCATTTTCCCATTTTCTATTCAAGTTTTATCTTGTACAACGAAGACAATGAGAACTGCTTCCAACTGTAGTTCTCAAATGCTGCACTGTTTCAAAAATGATGGCTTTAACATGTATGCAATGTAATTTATTAATTAAAAAGGTCACTTTGCCTTTTTTTTTTTTCTTTTCCTTAGATCCTGGCTCATACATAAACTGCCATTTCCCCACTAGGACTGAGAAAAACAATGTTTTATGAAATACTAGTTTAGAAAAATCTTCCTTCTTACAGGACACATAATCCCATGTGGAAAACACCACCAAGCTCTTAGAGAAGAATGAAGAGAAGTCTGATTTCCATGTTACTTACTCATTCTGTGTTCAACTTGTTTATCGAGGCTGAATGCCCGCACTTCATTGTTGATTGATTTTTCAGCACCAAGTCTCACTAATTTGATATCACCACAATTTCCTGTTTACAAAATCAGGAGTCAAAATACTCTTAAATGACTCTGTCTTCTATGCTTTGCTACGACAATTTATAAAATATAAAACATCATGGATATCAAACAAGGCTTTTCTACTTATCTGGAGTTTTCAACACTTGACTTATACTTAAATGCAGCTACAAAAAATTCAGTAATTCCAAACTCTAAAAAATAAAGATGTTGCCCACATTTTAATGATGGCTAACATTAAGAATGTTATTTTAAATTAATGAAACTACCTCTTATTCTCAGGTTTATCTAAAACTTCCAGAATTCCTAACTCGGACAATGCTGTGTCCCATCAAGTAATGCAACTGGTAAGTCAATACCAAAATTTGGTTACAATGCAGATATTTTTCCCCTTGCCACAAACTAGATGTCTTAAACAGAATTCATCTACTTTCTGTTAGTCACAAACTGGGAGGAGGAAAAATGAGAAGCTTAGACATATCAACATTTTCACCAGTCTGTTTCCCATGACCCACAAAGTCCAATTTTATTCAAAATAAAGGCAAGGGACTTCAAATCCCCAAAGAGTATGAACTTAAACTAACAGCATGAGGAAAGGGGCAATGTCTATACAAAACAAAGTGTAACTTATTTTAAAATAACTCACAATACACCTTTAAGAAAATCACATTAAAGTTCACAATGTAAGAGGATGTAGCAGTTGTGTTCTGCAAGAGGAAGAAGCTGCTCAGAGGAGCACGCAAGTACTGAACATGATCAACTGTTTCAGTTCCTCCTCCAGGTTTTGCCCATTTAACATTAAAACTATTTAAAAACAAACCATACCCAAAGGCTCCTGTTTGTTCTGGCATTTTTCCTTAAATGAAACGATGATCTTTTTCATGAGTTCATCAACAGCAGCATTTGATGGTGCACACACTAGAAAACGGTTTGGCTTAATCTTGGAATTTTTTTTCCGAGCTGTTTTCTCATTCCTAGTGTTCTGTAGATTAATTAACAACAAACAAGCTCTTTAGATTGTTTTCACCTGAGACTGAGAAGCCAGACTGTACATTCATCTGAACCAAACCCCAGTAAATGATCACATTCACTTACTTCTCTCAAAACACGGGACAGGAGTCCTACAATAGTTTTTGATTTCCCAGTCCCAGGGGGTCCATGGATAAGGCAGATCTTGGGAAGTCCTGGGTGCTGCTTTACCATGGCATAAGCTGTCTCAATGGCTCTCTTTTGATCTTCATTGTATTCATTCATACATGAAACCTGAAGGAATAGACAGGGCAAAAAATAATGAATTCATGTTGATCCCTTGCACATCAATCTTCTATACTTTCAAAATGTCCTCACCTCTCTAGCTAGAACTCAAAAGCTGGAAGGGCAGGGAAGCTTTTGATTCTAGGTTTGCTCTAGATGCACACTCAGTCCTCACCTGAGTTGTAACAAAAGTTTTGCTCACTCCCCACACTTTTATTTTACAATACCTTTTCCATTCTGTTTTATTTCCTGAAAATTCCCCAGTAAGAGGAAAGCAGTTTGAAGCTCACTATAACAACAGTGCACAAACACCTGAGCAAATTCAGACTCATCTCCTCTACCCCAGCAGCCAACTCTGAACAGGGCAGTGTCTCAGTGCTTTTGAAACATGGCTATTTTCTCTTGGTCATCTCAAAAACCAGCATGAAAAACCAAACCTGCAAAACTCATGAGGCCCAAATGTTTTTTCTGTTAACCCTGGCACTCCCAGCCCCACGACTTACAGCACTTCCTGAGGCAATAGGCAGATCTCTGGGACAGAAGTCATTGTAACTTGGATTTATGATGGGTCTAGCCAGGGGGCTCCTGCTCAGCAGCAGCAGACCTTTAAACTTTCTGTGTGTGGTCACCAGGGAGCCAACCACCACACACTTCACTTGCTTATGGACGAAGAAGGACAAATTGCCTCGGGTTTGCACAGTAAGATGACAGGCAGTTTGCTGCTCTTTTTGTCCTGTTAAAGAAGAATAAAAAAAACAAGTTGTTAATTGAAAAATTAGCCAAATCATTAACTGAAAGATACTCCAGTAAGTCACTTAATGAATTCACTACAACAAGATGCTGTCTTCTGCTAGGGAGTAAACAATGAATTCTTGCAAAATCCCAACACTTCTTCACCCCAAAAAAAGACCAAACAAAAAACCAGTGCTCTGTACAACTACGCAGATCCCTCCTTCAGTAAGGCAGGCTCTGGGTACTTGGTAATCCTGGTAACTCAGTTTCAATTCCCAAAGACACTGACAATTTTAGACAGAGAGATCACAGCAGTTCATGGCACTTCCTATCTCCTGGCAATACCATACTGAAGATGCTTGCAGAACATTACTCATCACTAGTTTCTGTTTCTACATGAAGTTCTAGAAAAATGATGGACAGCAGGGCTGCAGCTCCAGTTCCTGATTTTTTCAAAGCTTCTAGCATAGAACAGACCTGCTACAGAACAGAGGAAAAACAATTCCATTTCCTCTGAGGCCAGTGGTACATTACAATTACCAACAGCCAGCTATGAAGACACATTTTATGGCACCAAGAAGGACCCCATTTTTATTTCTAGCCCTGCTACTCACTATTTGCACAGCCAGATGCACGAGAAAAACGTGTCACAAGGCCAACATGATTCACTGTGTGGTACTCCATCCCACTTTCTTCCCCAAAAGTTTCCTTCTCCTTGTGGACCTTCAAAAGGATTAAGTCATCCTCCTTCGGATGAAGCTGCCTCACCAAATCACTCTCTCGTAGATGAGCTACCCAAGACAAATTGAAATCACAAGGTTGAAAAGAAAATGGTTACATTTTCTACATGACTGCAGAAGTATTGTTAACTTTATAAAGCTGTTAAAGGGTATAGCAGAAGATTATTGTGAAAATTTTAACTCCATCCTGCATTCTTAAGCCTGAGCACAGCAGTGTATAAAAACAGAGCAAGTCAAGAACAACCAAGAACAAACAAGCTGAAAAAAAAATCCCAGATGAGAGAGACGGAAGAAACCAACTCCTTGCAAAATACACAGTTCTCTTACATGCATTCTGTAGCAAAATCCAAATCCTTCCCATATTTAAAGCAAACACAAAAAACTCTGCCTCTAACTGCCAGCTCATTATAATGCATCATCTACTTAAAAATCAGATTTAAAAAAAAACCCTCACCTGTAAAATGTGCTGTATTCATGTCAGCAGAAAAGTTCTCTAAGTAGAAGCAATAACCTTTCTCTCTTACTTTCTGGTTTTCTACCCATTCTTGTGCCAGCTACATGTTGAAAAGGAAGCAATAATACTTTGAAGGGTTTAGTGTATCAGAAGAAAATCTTACCATGACTCAAAGGGCAAATAAATGAAATAAAACTGTAAGACTGTCAAGTAAATATATCAAGGGTCTTAGCCATTTTTTTTCTTTCACATAAGCATACCCATTACATACAAACACACGGGGCAAACAGAAGTTCTTCCTTGCCACTCACCCATTTCATGTACTTTCTTAAACCTCTTCACAACTACTCTGAGTCTTCCCTGACTGCATTTTCACCTTAAAATATCAGTATTAATCTGGCATTGGCTTTATTTTCTACCTTATTTCTGTAGAAGTGATGCAATGACTGAATTTGAAAGCATTTAGACATTAATTGAAGGAACACTGTGTTTTGTCACTATTAAGCTATAAACCAACAAATATTGGGAAAAAATACTTCCTGGATTAACCTTCCCTCTCATGTAAGTTCAACAGAAACCAAACTCAGGTTTTCATCCTCTGTCACTGAAAAGACCTCAGTTTCTTAAAGATTTCTGTTTTGAGCTTTATACACTATAGAGAGAAGAACCACATTCTTTGCCACTCCTCTTACTGTGGGTGTGCACCCAGGAAAAAATAAACACTTCACTGAGGTGAGTAACTCTGGTAGTGTCCAATCTTAAACACAGCTGTTTGGATTATCTACCCCAAACTGCTCCTCTATTCTGATCTCTGTCTGAATGTTTTCAAAGGTAAATAGAGGACATAAACCAGGTTTTAATCTCTTGGTAAAATTTATCAGTGTTGATGAAACCAAACCAAAAGGCAGAAAGCTACTTACTGTTTCAAAGGCATTGAGCATCATCAAAGGAAAAAATGTGTTAAAATACTCATTGTAGCCCGGAAACTGGACAGGAACAGAAGCCACTATGGTCTGCAGAAGATTATTTGGAGTTCCAAAGCAGCTGAAGTTTGCAAACATTTCATAAGTCCATTTTAGGACTTGGTTAACAAAAATGCTGTAATCGCGCTGCTGAGCACCAAGAAAAGAGGAGTAGGTTTCTCCGCCAGGCCCCCTGGAAATATTTGAAGCATTGTCATAGTGTTTATTCTGTGACTGGAGAACATTATTGGAACTAAGGGGTTGAGGTACATTACTGAAACTTGAAGATTTGCTCATCAGATTTCCTGCTGGTGCAGGTTTTGGATACAGTGGTGGCCTGACGACCGCTGGTTTGGCCATGTTCACTTTGCTTTTTGAAGGTGGGGGCAACTTTCTGACATCTCCCAGATCTCTGCTGAAGGCTGCGCTCCGTGAAGAACTTGCCGAGCTGAAAATTTTGGTAGTGGAAGGCTTTTTTGTTTTAGGTGGTGGGAGAGAAGGCTTGGCAAACACGTGATCTACCCCTGGGCTGGTGGTTGGGTGTTTACTGCAGTACTCTCCAGGTTTTTCCACTTGCTCCACACAGTCTTTGTCCTTACATTTCACAACAGCTGAGAGTTCATTCTGCTGAAGGCTTTCATCAACATCCATTTCCTCTGGGGTCTTACTACCTATAGCAGCATCTTGAACACTTTCCTCTTGAGAGCATAACTCCATATCCACAGGATCTAACTGAGTTAAAAACAGATTATCATCACCTTCATCACTGCTTTCATCTGATTTACACCCATTTTCCTTTGAAGTTTTCATCTCGCTCTCAGGCAGGACAGTGCAACCTTTTCCTGAAGACTCCTCTTTATCACCTTCAAGTGAAGTGGAAGAGAGACTTGAATCCAGAGGGACAGGAGGAACCACAAGGCTGTTACCCTCACATTTGCTGTTCCAGTCTGAAGAACGAGGCATTTTAGAGGCATTTGCCACCTCCTCCACAGAGAGGCTCTCAAATTTTCTCTCACTGGCAGAAGGACAAGCAGCCTCTTCTCTTTTTTTCTCCCTCTGGTTTTCAACAGATTCTTTAATAGCTGCCAGTTCAAAACTTTGAGGCTTTTGTTCCACAGGTTTTGCACACATTTTGGTAACTTTGTTTCTACTCTGTGAACTTCCTGCAGAACTTTTCACACTTCTTTTGGCCCTTGAATACTGCCGGTCTTGGCAGGCTAGCAGTTTTTTATTACCTTTTACAGACAAACGCTGAGCCTCGATCTGTTTGGTCCTTTTTTTCTGTGCAACTCCAATTCTGCCTGCAGCTTTGCCGTGGCTGCGCAGCAGAGCCAGGCTCTCCAGGGAGGGCTGGGACAAGTCGAACGCCTTGCGGGGGCCCTTCTTTAGGCCAAGCTTTTCTGCAGTTGACGCTGGAGCAGGACTCTGCCGCACCTTCCTTGGAGGAACCACGGCAGGCATTGACCTGCCAGGCTGAGAACGTTCTGTCGTGCTTTGGAGCGGTGTTTTGTTTTTGGCTGTTTTAACAACGGGAGGTTTTTTAGGACTTCTCTGAACAGACGGCGCTGATTTACATTTTGCTGTGGTCTTCTGTGGGCTCGTGCTGTTTTTCTTAAGGGCCAACTTTGAAGCTAATGAGATGGGAGATGTAGATGCTGTGGGTTCAGGCACTTTTGAGTCCAGGGTGAAGCCTTTAGCGGTATCTTTGTCTGCACATTTCTCCAGTTGACCTTTTGCATCTTCCTTGCCAACTGATTCTTCCAAGGTTGAATTAGTCGCTTCTTTTTCATCATCAGCTTCTTTCTGATAAGAAGTATCTTCTGTCTGCTTTTCTACTGAGCTTGCTGCCTCTTCCATGGTGTCATCACTAAAGTAATGCACATCATAGCCCCAGTCATTTAAGTCATCATTCAGGCAGTCATCTGAATTACTTGTCTCAGGTGCTGGTGAAACACGATCTTGTTTATACTCCTGAGTTGCTGCCACAGCATATGCTTGAGTATCTTGCCAAGCTGAAAAAACCTCAGCTTCTGTTTCAAATTCAAAGTACTGAGAATCGCAGTCATCCAGTAACACGGGAGAGCCTGGAGACTTTGATTCTCTTTTCGTGTCACTATCACAAGTGCTGCTGGAAGTTGAAGCTGGCTCTGCACACACATTTTCATTCTTGGTTTTTGTTTCCTCCTTCTCAGCCACACTTTTTTCCTCATCAGAAGAGTCTGAAATGACAATGACTTGATTGCTAGGGCGATCTCCACCACTGGGACACTTGGCAGTTTGGCCCTCGTTGGAAGATCTCACAGAACCTTTCACTTTCCTTTTAATATCAGACACATTGTGATACACTGAGCTTTCCTGGTTGGATGCAATGGAAAAATTAACACTTTTGGCATAAGCAGCTAAAGATAATTTACTGAGTTCTCTATCAACCTCGGAGTCTGATAAATCATCATTAGAAACCGTCTTCACAAAATTCTCCTCTTTCTTCCCCACTGAATTGTTTTCCCTCCTGAAATATTCTGAAAACTCAAACAACCTGTCACTTGATTCACGCTTCACTGACAGTGGCCTGATCATATCCCTCTTGTTTTCAGAGCTTAATGGAAAATACGCTGAAACTTTATCCTTACGAAAGGTCTCCGAAAATTGATTTTTACAGTCATATTTATTCAAATCATTTAAATTAGGCTGCTCCTGGTTTGAAGTTTGCACGTTAGTGCTCTTCTTAAAGAAAGACAGCAATGATGGACCTGATTTTTCTTCTGTTGATACTTTTTTCAGTGAGGTGTCATTACGCCCTAAAAGTAAAGTAGTGTCATCTTCCTTCCCTTGCACACCAGCTTCATTTCTAGCAGAGTTAGAGGAATCCAGGGATGCTTCCTTGGACACCTGTTTAGTGGGGACCGGTCTGGACTGGAACACACTGTTTGCACTCGTCTCTTGCATACTTTTGCAACTCCTTGAAGATGGAGAATCACGATGAGTCTGAGCAGACAGATACGGGGGTGTTTTGGATTCTGCTTTGTGTTTCACTTCTAACTCTCTGCCTCTCCTGAAATCTGAATGCTCAGTATTTGAATTGAAGCACTGATCATCCGTATTGCATTTCCCTGCCACAAGATCAGAGCTCCTATTTTCCTGAACTTTCCCACATACTTTTGTTGCGAAAGAGTTCTGTGGGAAGATAAACTCCTGAGCTGTTAAGTCATTAGGCTCCTTTTTAATATTCATCAAGAGGCCTTCTGTGGACGTGCAAGATGTTGAACTTCTACATTCCCCTTCCCAGGCATTCTTTCTCCTATGGAAAGGGTTCTCTTGGCAATCTCTGCCTTCCTTTGACATGACAAACGGTGAATAAAGGTCCCTCCTCTCATGTCCACTCGTCTTGTATCCATCATCACAGGCATTCCTTTCGTGCTTTGTAGAGACAGTTGGCAAAGCTGTTGAGCTTGAACCGCTCCCTCCAGCCAAAGAGGTGCTCAGTGCTTTGCCCTTTATACTTCTTATAACTTGCTTTAAACACATTTGCAGCTCCTGGGCCTCCTGGCTGCTCAGCTGCCACCCCACAGCTCGGTTTCCCCGCAGGAGGAGGTTGAGTTTGTCCAGGTACTGCTTGCAGAGGGCGTGCTGGCCGATCTGGTAGCCCTCCTTGAGCAGGCTGCGGATGAGCTGCACGCAGGCGTGCTGCACCGAGCTGGGGGCCTGGAAGGACCCCGCAGCCGAGCCCTTCGCAAACAGCCCCGGCGCCTTCTCGCTGCAGCGGGTGAAGGCTCTGCTTGGCAGCGTGGCACACCTCACCACTGCCTCCACCCACTCCTGGGAGCTGATCCACAGCAAGTGCAGGCACTTCTTACTTCTGTGCAGCTCAACAATGGACACCAAGATGAGGAGGAAGAACTCGGAGATTTTGTCGCACTCCTGGAATCTTTCGATGAGGATATCTTTGATTTCTGAGCAGAGGTAGTGGATGACCTCTACTATATAGGCTACACCCAAGTCCTTGAGATCCATAAGGGACTGAACAAAAGGGATGAACCACAGGAATGTGCTGTGATGGACACGCATGTCTCTGCCAATGTCAGACTGAAGCATGTTAGCCAGGGTCTGCATATCTTCATACATGTTGGGGCAGTACTCTGGGCAAATGGCAGCCTTCCAGCCAGTGTCCTAAAAATACATTCACCACACGACAGCCTCAGTGACATGCACAGTTTAATATGGCAGCTTTTTGTAGCCAAGCTTTTTTTTTCATATATTTGTTCATTAAACAGTAGCATCTCTTCATCCCAAAGCAAGCCATTAAAAAAATGCAAAAAAATAAAGAGCACACAGATGTAATAAGGAACTAATTTCCTAAAACATTATCTATTAAATTGGTATGACGTACCAGTTCCTTTGAAATTCATTATGAACACACAAAGACACTGTCATGCTGACATAATTTAATGTCAGATAATCAAAAACACATGGAAAGCCTTTAAAAGACACTTCAGAAATGCAATACATTGACATCAAGAGATGACCACACTTGGAAATGTTTATTCTTGACAATGTAATTAAGTGATCCCAGTTCAAAGAAAAGGAATATAAAATACTGGTTTAATACCTTTTGAGGCTTTTCTGTGTTATAATTATACACAATCTGACTGCAAGAAATCATGTCATCACCGTAGTCTGACTCTGGTTCAGCCTTTGTCCTGAAAAGAAACACAGATTACTACCAACTCCACAATTAAAACCCTAAGAAACTCAGGACAGACATTGCTTTTCAGGTACCAAGTGACCATTACAACTTGTCAGTGATAAAACACACCAGTGAAAAGGTACCATATTTAAAAGTGGAGAGCTTGTTTTATCCAGCTTGTAAGAGTTGGGGGAAGTGACTGTCTCAGGAAAAAGCTTTCTACTGAGTCACGGATTTGCCTAAATAGAACAAATGCCCAGAATGCCATCTACTGAAAATTCAGGAATGACCATAAATTTACCAAACCTTCAACATGGCAATTTTCATTAACCTTCAGTAAAAGTTGGTTGTAGCACTAAATAAGCACTGAACAGTTAACAGTCTTCCCAATTCAGGAAAATAAAATCCTAACAAGTTTAACAGAGACACCAGAGTTACCAAAGAGAAGTGAGCGCGTATTTTTTTGAAGGAACCTCACAATTCTAGGGGACCTACTTCAACTTTTCTTTGCTTCAAGTTGGAAACATGATGTTTTTTTAACTGCCATCTCCCTCCCCCAACACAAATTACAGCAGCACTGACAAGAACTGACCTCTTGAAGCTACTGCGAATATTTTTGATTTCATTGTTGTAGCTGACACTGTTGATTATGGTTTGAAAGGCTTGGACAGGATCAATCAGCTGACCCCAAACTTTAGACCCAAGCTGATCCAAAATAACCATGAAACAGTGTAGGGCAGGCCAGAAGGGGTCAGTGGAATCATCTGAAACACAACAGGAACAGTGGGGAGGGTTGAAATGCAAATCCTGGATATTCTTAGGCTAAGCAGAAATTGAAAGAGCTGGTTCTTATTGATTTTTCTAAAATACCACTAGAAAAGTATTCTAGTAAATTGCAACAGTACTTTTTACTGGAAAAAGAATTTAAAAAGTCAAGCTCCCTCATTTGTATAGACACTGCTCCTTATGCAGTCTTAATTCAACATGAGCCTGGATGCCCATTATTAATATTAAATAATATTGGTATTTCCCCACTCTATGAAACTGATTCTTTCAAACTGGTTTTTGCAGGGGTGTGCTAAGAAGTGGCACAACTTACAACTTACAGTTATTTATACTTTCACTTCCACAGCTAACTTATACTTCACATTTATACTAGAAGCAAATTGGTTCAAGTGTGTTCTTACTCCCTCATGTAAGAAAATTTCATATCCTCAATAATCACAAAGTTTATAAAAATTTGCTCATTTAAGAAGCAATCCTGAGCTCACAGGCCATTCCCAGACTATGCCACGGAAACTCACGGGGTTACTAAGTCTAAATTCTAAATTCCAAATTTACAGCTGTAAAAGGAGGTCCCCTGAAATGAACAGATGGAAGAGTCAAATTTTAAGGCAAACTGCAGCAATTCAGAAGGAATTTCTTCACTTCAGGACTCAAAATTCAAACTTCATGTCACAATGAAACGAGCACTCTGTGTGCACATGCAGCTTGTACATTAAATGAAAATAGTGACAGAAAATGCAGATTTGTCCTCTCAAAACCTCTAAGCCAGATTTAGCAAAAGCACCACTATCCCTTCTTCACTCCAGACTTTGGATGTCATCTTTCAGTATTTGTCAGTATTGCCCAAATATTGCACCTTTCAGAAGATAAATAGGCCTCAGGTAAAACTACCCCTTATTACACTACTAGGAACTTAACAAGGAATTTCCTAAAGATGAAAAATGAGCTATGAACTGTCTTAATCTCAGTATCAAAACCAGTTACCAGCTGCTTCTTTCTCCATAGTGTGAAGTATAGACTGCATGAAATCATTCTGTTTGTCTGGGCCCAGTAACAAAGAGTCCATAGCTTGTTCTTCCAGCACTGATAGCAACATGCAAATTCCTGCAGAAGAAAAAACAGAAGCAGCCTGTCTATATATTTGAAAAAATACACAGCACCTATGAATTTATACAGCTCTGACTTGAAAGAACTGCTTACAAATGGGAGACCACACAAACTCATTTCTGATCATAAATACTCACCCAGCCAATAGTTCTTGTAGTTGGCTGTATCATACAAATGAGCTGGCAGAAGGATGAGTTTACCCTTTTCAAACATTGAAGAGCTGTAAATATCTGGGTTCTCAAAAAGCCCCAACTCAATAACTCTGAACAAACAAGTCAGCACTTCCTCCAAGTCGTAGTAATCATCCCTGTCAACCTTTCCTAAATTCCTTGCTGTTAGGATGGCCCATCGACGAATCTACAGATAGAAACAAATAGTTTTATGTTAATAAAAAGAAGAAATAAATTCTGTAAGAGGAAGCACTGCTATTACAAATAGGACAAAGGCATATTTTTACTAATAGAATAATTAAAAATAAGTCTTCAAAATAACCTTAGAAACAGGCTTGCTAGATCGACAAGATGATGTTGTTTAGGGTAATACCTATAAAGAAAATTCCTTGGGATTTATGTGCAACAGTTGGTTTGTACTAATTTTATGTTATTTACATGAAACTGACCAAGATATTCTAATCAGAGATCTGCACGCTGTAACAGAGATCAAGTTTTATTTGCAGATAAATGCACCACACATTTTCTAAAATCATTCAAGACAGCACTCAATCCCTTCAGTATTAACATGTGCACATAACCAGCATTTAGCTAAACAGAAAAAGGAACTTACCACCTCATTTGGGTGTACCAAAAAGAGATAAATTCCTGGGTATTTCTCAAAGACCTGAAAGGAGTCTTGACTTAGTTCCATTCTGCAGAGCACTTCTACACACAGCTCACCTAAAAGGGTAAGACAGTTACAGTAAGGACTAATTTACAGCCTCAAAAAAAAAAAAAACCGTATTTAGCATCAAAATAAATTATACATTGTTCCTCTGGTTTAAGTACTGTTCATTTTCACCTCCTGCAGTGGAACACCAGCACCCCCTTCCACAGGGAGCTATCAGATACATACTGACTTTCTCATGCAGCAGCAGGTATGGGTATTTCAGTATTTCCAGCAGGGGCACTCGCAGGTTGTTCTCAAAATTCGGGCCCACATAACCAGACAGAGGTGTCTCCCCATGCTCATCGACCAGAAACAGCTCATCCTCTCCTGCTTCTTCATTCATGGATTTCTCCATGTGGGCAACCAGGCGGGAGGTTTCCAAGTCCCACAGGTCCTATTCAGTGGGGGAAAACAACAATCAAAGTGCACTTGTGAAGAAAGTGATTAAGGACATTTATTACCACATGCAGATAATTACACGTTCAAAAACTGAAATTTTATTTTGCAAAGGTTCTTTCTACCAATGGTCCAAAGCTTTGAAATGTAATTCAATTACACAAAGCACAAATATCTCACTTTAAAGTTGAGACTATAAAGTAATTTTTAAAAAAACATCCTTCAAACCAGATGCAATTTCATAATTCTGTTAAATATTCATTTTAATACTTAGGTTAGTCAAAAACCTTGTTCCACTGGCCAATACACAGAAAGACACAATACAGGAAAATATCATCTTTAGAAAGACAGGAAAAGCAAATAGAAAATCTTGCCTTTTTATGGATTTTGCAGTTGGTGGAAGAAAAAAATATAAACAAAGCAAAGAGGCTGACTGATTTGGATATTTGTAGGGATTCATCCACTTAACTTACTCATCTTAAGTAACTGCTCCAAACCTCAATTAGACACCAAGTTTATTCACTGCAGTAAATGGACACAAAAAGGAACTTGCAGTAGGTCCAGACACTTCTCTTATTTCCAGTCAATAGAACTTCCAGTCACATGGAATTGCACTCCAGAGCAATCTAGCTGATCAATCTAAAGAGCAACCTTTTAGACTATGATCAATTAGCTAAAAACACATACTTTACATACACAGAAGGGAAAATAAGCTAATAATATAAAAAATTTTATAATAAGCTTCCCTAAAACATAAAATTGTATACTACTAAGGGAGAACTGTAAAAGAGATTTAAATTTTTTTGATTAATTGCACAGTCTTGCAAGGTCTGGTCTCTGAAATCCAAACAGGAGAAAACTACAAATGAGAAGTGAAAGCAAACGAAACAGGAAGAAACCAATAACTGAAGAGAAACCAGCGGAAAAGAGAAAATACATTAAAGAAATGAGCTGTTAGTCAGGCAGATGTTCTTTGTTTCAGATGACAAACCATCAACAGCATGAAAGAAGTCCAAGCTATAGTGTCTAGTCAGCAACTTACAACTGCTGGTTTAGTTCCTGCCAATTTGAATATATGCAAAGAGGACCTCTGTTTTACAATCAGACTGTAAATCCAGACAGTTAAAAAGCAACACAAGCTACTCCCAAAACCCAATAAAACACAACCCCTCCCCTTACACTGAGGCTGGACCACAGAAGCATCTTAATTAATCTCTTAATTAATTACCTCATGCAACCTTGGGCATTCTTCCCTCGCTTTGTGATATTCAACCACACACTCCAGGCAGTAACAGAGGTCATCATTGGAGCCTTCAAAATCTTCCTGGGACAGCCTTTGAGCAGCATAGTGCTTCAGGAACTCGGTGGTGTCAGCACCACTCTGTGTGCACCACCGGCATGTGCTCATTCTGGGGGGGCAAAGAAGCAGCAATTAACGCCCAAATTAAAGCAGCAACTAAAGCCTTCAAGTGGCAAAATGTTCCCTTTCAGCCAGAAGAATTTTAAAGTGTGAGGAGCGTCAGGATTTCAGTTACTCATTAGCAGCCTCCACGCAGGTGTTCTTACAGCATCCAGGTGCATGCAGTTAAACAGATTAAAGCAATTAAAGGGACATCACACAAAAAACGCCTGTGGAAGGAATAGCACACAGTAAAAGTAAAGCACCGTAGTCAAATGTGCAAACTAAGGGAAAAAAAAGGTGAAAACTCATTTTATATATTAAAAAAATGTATCTTCTTACCTACACATTGCACGATTTCCAGAACTACAATGCAAAGCTCTTTATATTATTTTACTGGTGTCTCTGGAATCTAGGTCTAGTGGCAGAGAGTTTAATTAGCTTCTTTCCTTAATCTCCTACTAAAATTTATAGGCCAACAAATCCCTGTTGTCACAAGCTAAGGATATTTAAGCAGAACTTTCTTGTCTTTCTTATTTTTATAGACAGAAAGAGTGCTAAAATTCTCACCACAGATTGCTTTCCTCTAAAAACAAAAATCCCTCACTAAGCAGCAATGGAGTCATCTCAGATCCTGCTAGCCTGAAAAATTCCACAGAACTCTGGAATCACAGAATGGTTTGGGTTGTGATTTCCAGAAAATCTCTTATAAAAGAGCTCTTAAAAGCTCTTTATATTATTTTACTGGTGTCTCTGGAATCTAGGTCTAGTGGCAGAGAGTTTAATTAGCTTCTTTCCTTAATCTCCTACTAAAATTTATAGGCCAACAAATCCCTGTTGTCACAAGCTAAGGATATTTAAGCAGAACTTTCTTGTCTTTCTTATTTTTATAGACAGAAAGAGTGCTAAAATTCTCACCACAGATTGCTTTCCTCTAAAAACAAAAATCCCTCACTAAGCAGCAATGGAGTCATCTCAGATCCTGCTAGCCTGAAAAATTCCACAGAACTCTGGAATCACAGAATGGTTTGGGTTGAAAGGGACCTTAAGGACCATTTCATTCCACCCCCTGCCATGACAGGGACACCTTCCACTGTCCCAGGTTGCTCCAAGCCCCATCCAAACTGGCTTTGGACACTTCCAGGGATCCAGGGGCAACCACAACTTCTCTGGGCACGCTGTGCCAAGGTCTCAGCACCCTCACAGGAAGAACTTTCTCCTAATACTCAATCTAACCCTGGCCCTCTGTCAGTTTGGATCCACTCCCCCTTGTCCTACCACTACAGTTCCTGATGAAGGGTCCCTCTCCTTGTAAGATCCTTCAGACAATGGAAGGCTGCAAAAGCGTGAACTCTTGAACTAACCATACAAAAAGAAAGATGGTAACTACTTCTTTTATTCAGCATTAAAAAAAAAAAAAAAAAAACAAAAAAAACCAGATAAAGCCAAGCCATAAGTTTCCTCATCCATACACATATACTGGGAAAACCCAACAATTGTGGCATTTACCTTTGAAAAAAGCAGCTATTTGCTGTGCAGGTGTGCCAGGTCACATGGTGGGAAGGAGAACAGCGCTGCCCTGCAGCCAGGGAAGGGGCCGAGCCCTTCAGCCATACACGTCCTGAGTGCAGAGGGCAGAGCCGTATCCTCAGCAATCCACCCCCCGGTGACCAAGTCTCGGTGGTGTTTCAAAGATCTAGAGCAAAACAGAAATCAAACCGCTGAATCACGGGGTCAGTCCGGCTGGAAAAGACCTCTGAGATCACCGAATCCAGCCTGTGACCAAGCACCACCTTGTCACCTGCAGCACGGTCACGACTCCACAACCAAAGGTTGTAAAGTATTTTATTCAGCCCTGGACGCAGGGGGAGAGCATCTTCCCAAATCCTGCGTACCCCAACATTCTCAAATCTGTTTATTCACAAAGAACATGCATATTCTATGGGGCCTATACATATTCAGTATGTAACCCCGCCCATTCTCCGCATGGTATGGAAATTAGCTGCTACTGCACAGTTTATCCTTTTTACTGAGTCGGTGGTCTTAAAATGAGTCTGGGGGCCTGCAAAGATGAAGGCTCAAAGTCTTCATAGTTGTTGAACTTTCAAACTCAAGTGTTTTCTCATGCACTCTTTGCTTTCTCTCTTTGCTTTGAATTTTCTGGCAAGCCCAGCAGTTTTTATCAGGGGTCTCTCTTATTTGTGAGCTCAGCAGAACTTTAATAGGTAGCAGGTATCCTTCAGAGGGTCCCCTACCCCAGTCCCGTACGAGCAGAATAATGAATACCACATGTTCACGTATCTACTGTCTAAATTACCCTAAATTCCCTATTAAACCTCAAATCCCTTGTTTCAGCACTGAGTGCCACACGCAGCTGAACGCCTCCAGGGACGGTGACCGCACCACCGCCCTGGGCAGGCCATTCCAACACTCAGACATTTAAGAACTCTTTCAGTGAAGGAATTCCTGCCTGAAGGATGCCCAGCCTGAACCTCCCTGGCACTGCTTGAGGCTCTGTCCACTCCTGTCCCTCACTGTCTGAGAGAAGAGGCCAACCCTCACCTGATATAACCTTTTTCCAGATCAGCAGAACTCTGTCCAGCTCGCACTTAAGAACTGCTCTGGTATTTAGGTTAACAGCTGCACTAATGCATTTCACGAAGCGGTAAGCACCATTTGCAAGACAATCCCTTCTGTCATTCAAATGCGGATGTTTGCCTCGCTTTTCACTCACAAAAAGCGTAAATATTTCCCTATGCCCGTTAAGCGAGGGAATCGCTGAAAGGAGCGCGGGCAGGAGCAGCGCCGTGCCCTGTAACGCTGCTACCGACAGCCCGCAGCGGCCGCGGAGCCCCGGCACCTGCGCACGGAGCACCGAAAACTCTTTCGGTTTCGCCTCCGGAGCCGCCGCACCCGCCCCGGTGTCGGTGTCGGCCCCATCGGAATCCCAACCCTCATCCTAATCCCTGGTGCGCCCCGGCAGCACCACCAGAGCCTCGGCCGCCCTGCCCGGTGCCCTCCGTCCCTTCCCGCCAAGCGGGACCCGGCCCGCCGTGAGGCGGCGTGAGGGAGCGACACAAAAGGGCGTCCGGGCAGCAGCGCGGGCTCCGCGGCGGCGGCACCAGCTCCAAGGCGGTGCGGGGCGAGCGGACGGTCGCTCAGCTCATCTCTCGCTCCGCTCACCTCACGCCGCTCCCGCGGGCCCCTCGGTCCGCCCGGCACGGCCCGGCCCTCCCGGCGCCGCCGCTGCCGCCCTGAGGCCGCGGCGCTGCCCGCGCTTCCGGACGCGGCCGGAAGTGGGCGCTCGCTGCCTCCCGCGGGAGGAGCCTTAAAGGGACAGCCCGGCCCAGAGGCGGCGGGCGGGGAAACTGAGGCACGGGGCTGGGCCCGGGCGGGGTTATAGCCCGGGCACCGCCTCGGGGACGGACTGTGATCGGCCGGGGCGTTATTATAGCCTGGGCACCGCCTCAGGGACTGACTGTGATCGGTCTGGGCGGTGTTATACCCAGGCACCGCCTCACGGACGGACGGACGGACGGACGGTGATGGGCCCGGGCGGTGTTATCGCCCGAGCACCGCCTCAGGGACGGATGGTGATGCTCATAAAGGCTGGTTGGAAATAAACCACCATAGACTGGTGTCAACAGAGCAGGTATTTGTTTATTGCAGCGCTGGAGGCGAGGGGGATGTCTCCACCTCACTCACTCACCCTTGTCAAGTGCTGTGGTTTATTTATACAGTAAGTATTACTTAGTGTTGTTGTGTCATTATAACATCATCATCTACGTGCTGTGGCTAATTTACATAATGCTAGCTCATGCTTATAAGTAGTTTTTGTGTACTGAGCTTGCTCCTTCTGAATTCAGGTGTTTTTGGGGGTCTTCTCATCTGAACTTTTCAGCTTTGTCTTCAGAGCATGTGCAGTTATGGTGTTCCTTGGTCTTTCTGGATCTAACCAGACAAAATTCTTCATTTTGTGGTTAATTTGCTTTACATTTGCCAATTTCTCATTTGTACATCCTCCTACTTCCCAGTATAGCTACACCTTGTTTGTGAGATTATTCATCCTAGCAAATTTCTGTTTATTTAAGCATTAAGCAACTAGCTAACCATATACTGCATTGTAGAGAAAGCTATGATTCAGGTTATATAAATATACAGAGGTTATATTGGTGTCCTTTACCTCAAGCTACATAAGCATCTTGTAATATATATATTTGTATATATATTATATGTATATATAAATATACAGAGGTTATATTGGTGTCCTTTACCTCAAGCTACATAAGCATCTTGTAACTTTGACCAAAGTTAAATCACCATCACCTTTCTCCACCTCCTTGGTTAAGACCTTACAGGAAAGAGGGGTGAAAAAAAGCAAATCCCCGTTTGATCTTCAGCTGCTCCTTCAGCTTTGAAGTGCTGCAAACACAGCCTTGGAACTCGTCTGTCTTTGATAATGCCACACAGCTGAAGAGTTTTGTGCTGTAACACCACTCAGGCCATGAAGATGCCAGGGAAATGCTTGAAGCGACACATCTGCTTGAAACTCCCAAATTTTTAGGGTGCTTTTATGCCTGAATGATCTGTCATGCTGTTATTTATAATGCAGTCTGATACACAAAGCTTTGCCAATGTTATTTTCTTCATCATTCTGTGGAGCCTCTGTTTTTGTTTTTTTTTAACCTCTGCAGAGTTTGCTCTGTTTGCAGTAATACTGAAATATCCACGGGAAAGTGTAATCCCATGGGTCTGGGGAAGAGGATGGTAAAGGGAAAAGCTCCTTCCTTGTGCCTTTCAGCACCTGGAAATAATCAACAAGCAATTATTTGCCCCTGTGCTCACAGATTGCAGACACCTCACCCAAGGAGCTGAAGGGGAAGGAGTTTCCTTGCTCCGTTCCCAGGGAGATGGAAGCCTCTCTTTCCTCAGGTCTGTGTTTGCCCAAAACAGCCAGAGCAGTGATGGCTCCAAGTTTACAATTCCAGCCCTGGCTTGCTCATATTTAGCAGAAACTGCTTTTTAGGAGTATCAGCAAGATTTTTCCTGGGTAGTTTCTGGAGGGAGTAACAGGAGCTCATGCTCTGAGGTGACCCTTGGAGCTGAATGATCCTGGCTCACTGACCAAGGGAGTGAAAGTACCTCAGGAAAATATTTTGAAAGGTGGTTTTGAAGCCCAAACATGCAAGATAATGAGTGGAGAATGAGTTAAAACAAAGGCATCTGTCCTGTCTGCACTGCTGATTAACAAGCACCAATTTCACCCTAATAACTCTGAATTACAGCTGGATTGAAGGCCAGGGGAATGCCCTGGAGCAGGGAAACCTCCCAAGGTTTGGGATCCCTTACTCACACCAGACCGTTGGTAAGTGACTGAGAGCAGCTGAATTACTACTAATGAATAAATCATTAATGAGGTGAACTTCAAACCTTGGTAAACCACTGTTAAAACTTTATTAAATTCCATCAACTTCATTGAACTCTGTCAAAGTATTCTTTTCACTCTCTTTGGAGTGAGGTGCATTCCACTTAGCCACAACTGTTTTCTTTTAAAGCAAAGAATAAAATACATCTCAGCATGGAGACAAAGTTTATTTCTGCAAGATTTACTTTACAAACTCCACAACCAGGCATTGTTTGTGCTCTTGCCTGCACACAATACAGAGCATCTCCATTTTCCAGGGGGAAAAAAAAAAAAAACCAACACCTTAAAAAAGACAAACGTTTTAGGTTCAGAAATTCAAGTTTTTCAGTTTTTAATCTTCAAACCCATGAAGCAACACACAAAGACCTAAGTGGAAGTGGTGTGTGTTTTCCTTCCCCCATCCCATTTCATCTCTTAGCTGGAAAACTTTTGCCTCAAAGCAGTGGCTGGTGCAGGGGAGGTTTTGCCTGTCTCCCAAAAATCCCAGTGCTTTCTATCTTCAGAGAGACTAAAGCCAGACACAATTAAATATGGGAAGTTTTTCTTTAAAATCCCTTGCTGTAAGTCACCTTCCAGACCCTCCAACAAGGCCTTTATTTCAAGCCATTGAAAGTTCTGGATTTTCATTGATGATTAATAGAATTGAAGAGGGAAATTGTCACTTATCAAAATGACCCTGAAAAAGCAGGGACTGAGTCTTCTTGCTTTACTGTCTAGTACAGCACATGGGAAATATAAACAAGCCTTATAAAGAATTTACATAATAAGATATCTTTGGGGCTTTTTACATTAATTGAGTCAATTTACAAATAATCACTTCAGGCAGAGAGTTAAAATTATCATACAAAACACAAGCACAACCTCCATCTTATTACTTAATTTTCTTATTAAAACGTAGAAATTCTCCTTGGCAAAATAAAAATATATATGTATGCATATGTATATATATACACTGTTTTGTCTCTGTATTCCAAATATTAAATACAACATATTTGTTTTGGTTAGCATGCAATGATGAACAGTAACAGACAAAAGTCTTTTTTTCTCTAAAAGGGTTGAGAAAAGTATAAGTCTGCATCAAAAATAAAAGCAGTTGCTTTTAAGAATAAGATACCTGTTTAAAAAAAAAAAAAAAACACACTAAAAGTTGTGCTGTTTTCATCAACACAGTTGTCTTAAGACTTGATTATTACAGTTTTAAAAGCAAACTGAAACCTTTTTCCAGTGTCATGAATTTAAAAAAAATAAAGTTGTGAAAACCAAGTTCATTCATAAAGGGAAAACAGCAGCTCTCAACTCCACCAAAAAAAAAAGTATTTTGAGACATTTAGAAAGCAACTTGTATGCTTACATGAAAACTTCTAAAACCAGAGCTGAAGTAAATAAAATGTGGCACAAAAGCTCTGTTTAACTCAATCTCCAAGATGAAACAAGGCAATCAGAGGTGCCTATCCTGGCTCTTCCCATCATCAGCAGCCTGGTACTTGCAGGTGGTGAGCTGCACCCACTTTCAACCAGACCCATTTGCAGTTAAATATGCAAATCAGGCATTGCTTTTAGGACAATCCATTAATCACCCTCATCACTGGAGTCAAAAATGTCATTGAGTCTCTCGTCATTGGAGTCAAAAATGTCACTGAATCTGAAAGCCTTCTGCTGCTGACTGGCTGTTGAACTGACCAAGTTATTGCATTTCCCCTCTTCTTCCCTTAACTTTTCTTCAAGTTCTGGGAGTGTATTTTCATACAGATAGTCAATGATTTCTATGAGGAAAAAAGAAAAGGTTTTAATTGGATCTGTAGAGGAACAGCATCTCACAGAAATTCTGTTGTCATTGTTAAATGCACAAAATCTCTGTATTGTTCTGATCACAGGGGATGCAGGGAGATCAGGCATAACACAAACAGGCAAAGAGAAATTAGAATGCACAGTGTTAAAACTTTTCAAGCCAAGGTATTAAAAAGAACAGGCTCATAAGCAATTGCATGAAGAGAACACTGAAAATTATAAAAAAAGCATTTAGTAAAATAAGTATAAAGCCTAAGATTTTAGCCAGTTAGGAAAAAATTCAACCAGAATAAGTATCCTCTGAGATTCAAGCCAAAGCCTTAAAGAACACGTACAAACAGCTGGCATACTGACCAGAGAAAGTCCTTCTTTTCCATAAAGGGACAAAGGACACTTTTAGCCTATAAAACTTGGATTGAACATAGGCTCTAGGAACGTCTCTGCAAAGGGAAGAGTTCAAAAAATTAATTAGTGGTGCAAGGAGCTATCATAAAGCTTAACTGTTACTGAGTTATCCACTCCTGAGAGTGATGCAAGTCAAACCCCAGCTTATATTTAGGCAGAAAGGATGGAATTCAAATAAAAATTAACCTGTAATATCAAATCATAATTTTTCCCATTAGTTGATGAACGTTTGGAAGCACAGATACACAACACTCCTATCTGGAATGTTAAGGGTCTCAGATCTTGGCTTCCTGCTCAGTGCTATGCCAGGATATGCAACTGTAATGTTTCCAAACTGAATATTTCCTACAGTTGTAAAGGTATCAGAACTTTGATTCCTCTGCTTTCACTACCCTTTGAATCAATAAAAAGAGGGAAAGGAGGTTTACCCCATAGCACTACTGAGTTCATCCCAGTTTACTTCACTGGCATCCTCTGCTTTTGTTTCATACAACCTGTGAATGTGAGACAGAAGCAGTTTGCAAGCAGAACTCAAAAGACATCATTCCGTGCTCCCAGCTCCCCCAGAAATTCCAGGACATTTTGTCCAGAGAAAGAATGATTACAAACCATGTATCAAGCTGCAAAGCAGGCTGTTCTCACCCTGCCAACTTTTATAAGCACAGCTCAAACAGTGGGAGATACAAAAACATCCCAGTGCTCAGGACTGTACCTTTTAATAAGAGTGATCTTGGTCCGTAATCCATTGGTCCCTCTGTGCAACTTCTGCCCTCTGGTCAATTTGTTTGTTAAAATTGAATTCCTATGAAAACACACAAAAGCAGGTTTCTATCATTTCAAGAAACTCCAAGCATTAAGATGCTGCTGCTGTCACAGAGAGGCAGTGTTCTGCCAAGTGACAAGGGGAATTGAAGGGACACAGTTATCAATGGGAAGAATGGTCTTATTTTACTATGAATATTAAGACAACAAAAAAGTAAAATTATACATTCAATAAAACTACACACTTGGCTTTAGCAACAAGCAAAAATGTGCAAGAGAATATAATTATTATATGAGAGAAAGGACAGTGATTAAGAAAGATACATCACCGATTGCCTCAATATTTTACCATCATCCAGATCCTGGCACTAGGGAGCCTCACTTCACAGCAGGACCTGGAGAACCCTTCCCAACAACTGGGAAATCCTACACAGTGTGTCTACCTCCAGGTGAGGTCTTCAAATTCACCCCAAAAATGGGTGCAGCTTTTATAGGCCACAAATCAGCAAGTCAAAGTGACTTGATTATATTTTTAGCACAGGAACACCTGGATCTGATGGCACACTTCCCAGCCAGCAGGGGCCAAGGCTTGGCCAGGGCCCAGGCCTTGGCTGGGAGGATTTCCCCTAAAATATCCTACAAAGAAGCTGCTATTCCTGTCAGTTGGGAAAGTTTCTCAAAATCATACATTTCTTGCAGATAACTACACAAGGTTATGTGAAAGTTTCTGAAGCAGCTGCTTTGGTGTTAAACAGCTGGCATAAGAGTCTCAATCATCTATTTTTAGCTAAATAATACTGCTGGTGTTAGTCACAATGCCCAGGGTTCAGCATGTAAGCCAACTCTGCTGCTCAGGCCTCAGCACACCAGGCAGAAATCAGAGCAAACAGATTGCTATCAGAGAACTTGCTGCAGCTAGCAAGGAGTTATTTGTCTCAGACTCACCTGCAATGCCTCTTCTGTGCTCTACAAAGATCATCATTGTACAAACCACAAGTTTTGCAGAACAAATACACCCCAGAACACAATTTACTATCCCAGTTCAGTCCAAGCCTCACCATTTCTGTTTGCATTGTCTCCAGTACCGACTCCCCACTTTGGTTTCAATCTCAGTCCATGGCAGGGGCTGGTACAGCTGCTCGCGGTCGATCCAGACATCCGTGTTTGATTCTTCCAGGGAGGAAAGAGAGCTTGGCTTTTCTGTTCTCAGCTTTCTCCTCATCACATCTTTCACTGCACTCACTAATTTCTGGGTCTCTTCCTCTGTCCAAGGACCATAGTTAATAGCTAAAATTGAAAACCCACCAGGTTAAGGCACAATTTATAATGAATGATTAGGGGGAAAAAGGCAAAAGAGCAAATGTTTCCCTTTGCATTATTTTTATTTATAGGACCAACTTCTTAACACATCTCCTAGAAACCCTTCTGCATACCAAGCTTGAGAGTTCAGCCTAAACACCAAAGAACAGTCTGATCTCAATTTGTTATCTTTTTAAACCTGGCTGCCAAATTCCTTCTGCCCTCCCCATGAAATCATCTTTTTTAGATGTCAGTTCTGTTGATAAAGAGTTGTATTTGTTCCACCTTTTTTCCATTTTCTTTCAGAGATCTTTCTTATCCTTTCCACATGAAAATGCAGTCAGTGGTGTGAAGAAGAGGACCATCACTACAAATCCATTAATTAATTAAAAAACCCACACTTGAAGGACTTTTTCCTTATGTTTAAGGTACCTACATTGTACAGTTCAAGTAACATTACACAAAATGAATTTTTTTCTTAAAATTACATACCTGACTTGATTTCAGAGAATTTCATAGCAACTGAGAGGTTAGAACGGGACATCAACTCAGAAATCTTCTTCCAATCGTTGCCATGCAGAGCATGATACTTCTTTAATTGCTCTTTTTCTTCTGTAGTATACCTGGTTGAGGAAATGGGCACAGCTTCAGCTGTAAATTCAAACCATTTCAATCTCTTAAAGAGCTGTAACACCTGCAGGTGATCAGTGTTGATCATCACTATCACTTCAAGTCACATTTTGGAACACAGGAATCAAAAAGGGAAAACGAGCTATAAATTAAGTCACGGTAACTGGCACAAATGGGAGAGATGATCTTCATTTGAATCCATTTTTCATTTACAAATAATCAACACAGACTGCTATTAGCATTCAGAAACACTTGTAAAGTATTCCCTTACCTTCCTTTATAATTATTTGGGTCAAACATCTTCCTTGCTCGATAATATATCAACCTCCAGGGCCGGGGGATGCCCTCAGCTGGAAGGAAAAGGAACATTTTTAACAAACATTTCTAGCAGTGGTGAGGCCACAATGAAACAAACCCCAAAACCCAACACCACACATTTTCATGGCCATGGTGCCAACAACAGATTCTTTCCACTCACCAGCTACAAACTGCATGGACTGCCTGTGCATTTGATCCAGGTGTGATTAAAATTTAACTGGCATGCTGGACACACCCATTAAAGAGAGACATGAGACAGCCACCAGGCAGGAGCTGAGGAGACCCTGGGTGCTCCCAGACTGTTCCAGCTGGGAAAAGCAGGCACTGGGGCATCAGCAGAAACCAAGTGAAGATCTCTGCTGCAGGGAAGATCCACAGAGACCAGCCCCTGGGAACACACAGCCCCCTTGGGCAGCAGTGCCCAGCAGAGGGGACTGCAAGGCACAGAACACTGATGAGACTTTCTGCCAAATCCTCCCAGCCCAGGAGCAAACTCCCAGACTGGAATGAAAGTCAACATCAGGGAAATGTGCTGATGCAGAGGGAAGGACTGTGTGTCTGAAAGAACCACAGAGGAACAAATCTGTAGTTTGATCCCAGCATCCTGATCCATGACAGGCTGCCCTTTACTCTGCCTTGCCTGAGGTGATGTCACCAAGCACACAGAATAAAGCTCCTGGTGACTGAGGAGATCCCCATGTCTTGGAAGACTGGCATGGCTCAAGTTTCTTCCACCCCCCTTAGTCCTGCACCTGCCACCTATTTACTGGTGACAATTTCACACAGGACTTAATCACTCACAGCTGCCACCAGTAACCTTAATTACAGTTTAGCAAATAATACACTTAAAGCCATAAAGGCCAAATGCAAGTCTGGAAGTCTTTACTGGTCTTGACCATATTTAATCTCTAAACTCTTCCTGTTTGAGACCAGGTAATAATGAACAGTGGACTGTGCAGATTATCAACTACACCATGTCAGCACCTTCTTTTCTTACCAAATTTAGCAACATCAGTGCTTTCAAATAAAAATTATTTTACAGAATTATTATTTATTATTTTACAGAACATGCCAGGATATCACCAGGTTGCAGAATGCAACATTCAGCTGTCTGAGGATGAACTTAAATACTCACAGATTTTTTCACAAAAATGATGTTCTGTTTTCAGGCGCTGGATGGTGTGTTTATTTTCTGGATCCCTCGAGGTAAACAAAAGTTTTTCAGCACTGTCTATTCCAGTAAGTGCTAAGAACTCTTCAACGTTTTTCCGGATTTGTTTGTTTTCTTTCTGGGTAAATCTGCCAAACTTGACAGCTATACCTAAAACACAGAAAGGTTTAAAAAAAAAACACCTCAAACCTCAAGTACCATCTCTTGCACATTTCAGGATTCAGAAGGGAAAAGAGAAAACTGAAAGAGACAAAACCAGCTGGGAATCAGCAACTGACACACAAGTTTGGACTGAAATCTGCCAATGTGGAAGCAGATGCTACAAAAGAGAGAAACAGAAAATCTGTCAGTGGAACGAAGTGAACCAGACTGTGGGTGCAACAGACATGACACAAGAGACTTGGCCCTCTGTCCAAACATCAGCACAGTCCCTGCTCACTGCAACAGGATTTCAGAGAGCTCACCCTGTTTTTTAAACTCCTTAAACCTCATTAGGTCTCTTCCAGCCATTTTCTTGATTGAACTGTCTGATATATTCTTCACATGAGGAATAAACTCTTCCAGTTCTTGTCTTGCAGTATCCAAATCCACAAATGAAGTCATGGCAGAGTCCAGCCCTTCTTCACCATCCACACTGACCTCATCAGAGGCTGCCAGTTCAGCAAAGGAATTGTTCTGCTGCTTCTGCTGCTCTTCACGTGACCCCAAGGCTTTTGGAGTCCTAATATAAAAAAAAGGCATAAAATAAAATACACCACTAGAACTCCAAACCAGAGATGTTGTTAACATCTCTACCATTAAAGGAATTAACATATTTGTTAATTTTGTTAATTACAGAACAAAAAATACTTCACACATCCACTGCCTTGCATTTCTAACCTTTTAACAGAATAATTGTAATTTATTTCCAATTTTCTATACTTACAATAATCAAGGAGCTTTCTGAAGTTCTGAAAATCCACAAAACTCTCACACGTGGGCACACTGAAGAAATAATGCCTCTTCCTAGCACTGGCCCACTGATTTTTTCCATCTGTCTCTTACTAGTGCTCCTGTTTTGTTTTCTAGACACTGCAAAGGCATCAAGAACTCCTTACACGAGCATTTATTTGCACAGGACATTCAATTGTTTAGCTGCCCTTACTAGCTGCTTGGTTAAAATGCACATGTTCACTGTAAATATCAACTTTAACGAATGAAATCTTTTTCTTTTCCCCCCACTTTTCTTTTTTTAAATGTGAAATGTTTGCAGCTAAGCTATTTCCATACCTACAGTTTTTAAAGAGGAGAAAAGAGCCTACACTGAAAGTGTTCTTAAAAATTGTTGTTGGATCTCCACAAGCAAACTGAGGTTTTAAAGTTGGTCTCTAACATCACAAATGCTGCATAAGTTCCAAGTTTTCCTTTAAAACACACACAAAACAGGATGAAGACAAACCTGGAACCCAAATAACACCAAAGGAATATATCTGGGGAGTGGAGAAAGGAAAAAACCCCACAACAAAACCCGAACTCACATCACATCAGACTCTGAAGAGCTGTCTTCCATGACATAAGGGCTGCTTTTAGGGGCCTTTGTAGCAAGTGCTGCAGTCTTTGCAGCTCTCCCAGCTGCTTTACTGGGTGTGGAAAAGCCAGCAGGGAGCTCCACGGAGACCTCAGTGATGCCAGAAGAAGCATCACAGCCTCCATCCTCAGCCGCAGGTGAAGGCCACCCCCTGTCCTGCTCCGAGGGTGACAGCAGTGGCTCAGCTGCTCCACCTGTGTCCCCCTGGCCACGGCCCTCCCTCCTCTTCTTCCTCTTTTTTTTGGCTTTCTCTTTGTGGCCCTTGCTGTGTTCCTCTGAGGGAGGCAGCTCACACACCTCCTCCTCCTCTTCAGGCTGCTTCAGTTTCCTTTTCTTCTTGTGTTTTTTAGAATAAACATAACCAGCAGCACCCTCCTGGCACTCCTGGCTCACAGGGACACAGCTGGCATCGCTGAGCTCGTGGCTGCTCTCCTCACCCTTCCTCTTCCTCTTCTTCCTCGGGGAAGCAGCTGCTCCAGTCCCATTGCTGATCCCATGTTCCACCTTCACAAAGTAATTATCCAGCACAGTCTGCTGCTTCTCAGCCTTTTTTTTCAGTTTTTTCTTCTTTTCCCTGCCCTCCTTGCCCTGTGCTGCTGGATCTTCAAAAAGCACTGGGGAAATGTGGCCAGGCTCTGCATCTTCCACAGTTTCAGCATATTCATGGTTGTTGGACTCATTTGATTTCCTCTTCTTCTTTTTCTTCTTCTTGACAACATCCTGGACTTGAAAATCACCTGCATGTGCTTTGCCTTTCATCTTTTTTCTCTTAAGTAAAAGAGAGGAGTTTTATTGAAGTGTTGTCATTTACACTGTTTTTGTTTAAAACAAAACAGCCCCCCACAAAAAAAACCCAACAAAAAGCACAAACCCCACCCAAAACCTTAACAATTAAAAACTCAATTCTATCTTAGGCTCTTACTTTTCAATCCAGTTAGTTTTGTAAAGTGCCTAGGAAAAGCTGATGCCTCCTTTGTCAAACAGATGTGCATCACAGCTGCCCCCAGCCTCCAAAGTGCTTCCCTACAACAACAAGAAACGCTTTAATAAATTCAATAACTATTAATAACTATTAATTTAATAACTATTTGATTTTCAATAGCTAAGCAACGTCTGACAAGTGTGTTCAACTGTTCAACTCAGCTTTCAGCCCTGAAACAGCGCCAAGCCAAAAGCAACAAAAAAAATACGAGACTCATCAGCACCAAACCCAAAATTCTCTAATTAGAAGCGTCTGAGTGGCCGAGCTCGGCCCTGCCGGCAGAACTCAGTCACACAGAGGTGGCAGGAAGCGTTTTTAGCACATTTTCTACACCCAGCACGTACAAAACACTCACCACGCAACACCCCCGCCTCACGTTTGAAACATGCGCCCTTGAATCTCGCATTCCCAGGGCGGCTCGCACCGCCGGCCGGTCCCGGGCATCCCCTCCCCGCCAGCGAGGGGAACGAGCGGCCCCGAAAGCTCCGCGCTCAAAGCACAAAGCGCAGCTCGCCCCTAGGCCCAGATACCGATAAACCCCGGCTGAGCGCGGCCGGGCCGGACCCCGCCGCTCCGGGGCTACCGAGGGAGACTCCCAGCGCTCCCACAGCGCTCTCGGCAGCTCCGGGGTCGGTGTGAGGAGCCCGCAGCCCCTCCCGGCCCCGCCACCCCCTCCCCGGGCCCGCCGGGCCTGCCGCTACCTCCACGCGGTGTGCGCCCGCGCCGCCGGCCCCCCGCGACCCGCGCCTCGCTTATCCGTTCCCCCGGCGGAAGCGGCCCCAGCCGGACCCATCAGAGCGGCGCACCGCCTGTTGCCTGGAGACGGACGCCGCCGCGCGCGCCGCGAGTTCTGAGGGAGAACCCCGGCACCGGCACCGGGGCCGTGCAGAGAGCCCCGGGATCGGCATCGGCACCGGCACCGGGGCCGTGCAGAGAGCCCCGGGATCGGGACCGGCACCGGGGCCGCGCAGAGAGCCCCGGCACCGGGACCGTGCAGAGACCCCTAGGATCGGCACCTGCACCGGCACCTCCGAGCCAGCCCCGGCACCGGGACAGCCGAGACTGCCCCCGGCACCCGGCCCAGGCCTGGGCCCGCCCGGAGACGCCGGGCCCGGGCGCGGCCGCCCAGCATGGCGGGCGGCAGAGCGGGGCCCCGGCGGCGGCCCATGACCTTGGCCGAGGCGGGCCCGGGCACGGAGAACGAGCGGCTGGGGCTGGTCCGGCTGAGCATGCTGCGAAACCCGCTCATCATCAAGGTGAGCCCCGCGACCCCCATCCCACAGCCCGGGGAGGGTGCGGGTCACGGCCGCCGCGGGCAGCTCCACAGCAGAAAAGTTTCCCCTTAAAGCGGTTAAAATCAGTTTCCCCTCCCCCAAACTGATTTATCTGACAAGGAAATTGTGTTTCCCCGCTGCTCCTTCACAAGCATGGCCGTGCTTTAACGACCGGTGCCCAGGCGGGGATGGGCACAGAGCAGGATGGGATCTCCCTGCGAGGGTTTTCCCAAGTGCCGAGGTCTGGGAAGCACTTGGGGACAGGGTCAGATGTCACTGGGGCTGCAGAGGGGTCTCGGGGAGAGGGTCACACAAACGGTATCCACCTAAATTACACCGCCCTTGGAAGGGGCCGCCCGGGGCGGTTTGGAGTCACCGTTCAGGAGGAGCTGAAACTTGCTGAAAGTTGTTTCTAGTTCAGTCTCTCTCAACAATTTCATCTCTATTCCACGGCCTTCCTAAGGCAGCACAGCTCATCTCAGATTGCACACAGATGTACAGACCGTGTGAGCTTTCTGTCAGGTTTGGACAGTCCTTTACAAATCTGTTTCTCACATCTCCCCCTGGGTTCCTCTTGGAGTTGTCCTTGCTGGAAAATTGTGGGAGATCAACTGTCCCAGTCTGGGCAGAGCCCCCACACTGCTGAACCCCCGGTTTCTGCACTATCTTTATTCTCCTGCTGTGATGATTTTTTGTACTCGTGAAAGATCAAGGAACACCCGGCACTCATTTCTCTGCTCTGAGCAACAAAGTTCTGATGGGTCACAGGCTGGACTCGATGGTTTTGGAGATCTTTTCCACCCGAAGCCATTCTGTGGTTCTGTAATTAGCATTTTTAGACCTGCTGCGGAAGTTCTGCTCCCTTCCCAAACTCCTCAGCTCGTTATTCCCGCTCCCATCCCTGCGCACCGGCGGCTCGCAAACTTTTAATCACCTGGCTTCGGTGGGTTCCTCCTCCACACCCAGAGCAGCTGAAGTGCAGCTCTCGTCCCCTGGATGGCACTCGCAGAACGGCTTCGTGCTCTCCCAGCCCGAGCATCCCCGGGCTCCCGGAGCTCTGCTCCTCGCCCTTCCCCTGCCACAACAATTCCTGCTCCCAAGCCTTCTTTCCCCGCTTAAACCGCGGCTTTCCAACCGGAGTTCGGCTCTTGGGTTCCCTCCGTAATCGCAGCTGGCGCCGGCAGGCTTGGAAGTTGGCGGTAAAATTAGGGAATTTGGAGTGTCACTGGAAATGTGAGGTTTTGCAGTGTTGAATTGTTTTGTTTTCTTATGAAACTCTAAAAATCTATTGGGGAATTTTGGCAGGCAGAGAAAAAAAGGCAGGCTTTGCATCAGGTCTCAAAAGCGGCTTCACTTGTTCAAATCCACAACTTCTACTTTCTTTCCTCTGGACCCCCAAAGTTTGATGGGAAGGAGAATTCTTGCAGAGCATCCTGGCACTGAGAATTCTGAGCAATTTTAAATGGTTGGGATGTTTTAATAAATTAAGACACAATCTGGATTTCTGCAATCTGGTGAAACTAAACTTGGAGCAAGTTTTAGAAGGAAAAGGTCGTGTTAAATTTCAGGATTTTGGACGATTTCTATTTTCTCAAGGCTTCTTTGCAGGAGGGTTTCTGCTGGTGGGGATGTGAGGAGATTTGCATCCACCTGATGGAGTAAGCAGGGTGACAACAGGGACGCTTTCACTCTTGGAACCAGCAGTAATTCCACTTCATGGTGGGTTCTGCTGTGGAGTTTGTGCAGCAGACTGCTGCCCCCCTGCCAGCTGCTTCCCACACTGCTCCAGGGAGTGCTGGATTCACCAGGGTGGCCCTGTCTGCCGGGAGGTGACAGGGCTGGGGGGTGGCAGTTTGCTGGACAAGTGCTGGCACTTGGCACTGCACGTACCGGTGGTGACACACTGACAGCATCAGCCCTCTGCCCTTCCTCCTCCTCCTCCTGCTTCCAGCTGCAGCCTGGAATCCCCTCTTCCCCAGGAGACCCCTGGGGACCCAGCACTCTGGAGAGGATGGCCAGCAGGACCCAGCCCTCGTGCTGAAACCCAAGGACACAAAGATGGTTTAGGAGAAAAGGACAAAAGGTTTGGAGCCAACTGCAGCTTGGAGGAGTGCTGCTGGCAGCCGAGGGAGGGCATGAGGAACACACAGCTCCAACAGCTGCCAGGGAGGGTCTCCGGGCAGCAAATACACAAAAACCTGAGGCCAGTGGAGATGGATGGGACACTTAGTCCCTGATCCTCCTCCAAACAGCAGTTAGATCACAAAACAGTGGTGCAAGTGTGACAAATCTACTCTGCAGCAGCCAAAGGACATCCTTCTTTCTCTTTGAGTTATTTTATGTATGTTCTAAATATGGCATCACGTATCCAAACAAGATCCCTGCCCAGGCTGAGCCTCCTGCCTCAGCCCTGCCCAGCCCCAGCCTCCCCACAGGATGTGTCTGCACACTCTGGCCATCACAGATAAAACCATCATCTTCTCATGTAAACATTTCTAGGGATGAAAGCTCTGTTTCCCTGCTAGAATGTATGTTGTGCTTTAATTAATCAAGGAGTTAATTTAGTTATCAGTATATATTTGCTTGCAGCATAAAACGGAGGAAAGCATTTCATCTACTGATGCCAGTAAAAATCTGAGCAAAGCATTTTTGGTCTGTTTTCACCAGTAAAAGCCTTAGCCAAGCACTTTTCCAGTACAAACTTACTGAAAACTCCTGTGTTACAAAAATAAACCAGATCTGGGCAGGAAGTAAGAGTTTGCCACACTTAACCCCTGGCAAGCTCAACACAGACTTCAGAAATAGTGACCCACAGCAGCTGGATTACATTTAGATTAACATCTTCTGTATAATATGGTACAATTAAGTTCAAGATATCACTGACAAAGTATTGTCACCAGGAAGGAGTTGGATTTACCTTCCTTAATGTGTGAAGGTAAGTGGGAAATCCAGCCCCACGTGCCAAAGCATCCCCTTACCTGTGCAGGTGGAGCCAGGGGCCGTGCAGAGAGCAGGAACTGCTCTCCAGGAAAAGCCCTGAGAAGCATCTGGCCCATCTTCAGAGCCCCTACTGCTGCTCCCAACATGGAAAAGTTGTTCCCAAGCTGGCAGTTGTGAGGAGGAAGAGGAGGAGGATGGTGCTGGTGCTCTGCTGGCCAGGAAAGGCTGGCACCAGGTCCCTGTGCAGACTGCAGGAGAAGCAGATTTAACAAACAACCGCTGGAATGTGCAGTGTTTATTTTACAAGCTTGTTATTTACATGACAACTGATGCCAGGCTGTCTTTATTGGTCTGAATGCCAGGGCATTTAGGGTTCATTTTCCTAAGCTTTCCTCTACAGCCCCGAGGGCTGCAAGTTTTTCTTTTTTTTTTCTTTTTTTTTTTTTTTTTTTTCCAAATGAGATTGAACAGAAGCTACAGGATTCAGGCAATAAAATTTCATCAGCTACGATCTCCAGAAGAAGAATATACGATCAAAAAAGCTCCCAAAACCACAGGAACCGGCACACTGATAGCCTTGGCTTTGGAATTCCCAGCAAAGGAAGGATTAGCCAGGCCAGGAGAGTGAATTACCCTTTTTGGTGGGTGAAGGGGACAAAGAGAAGAGCTTTCCCTGGGCTCACCCGGGAGCCTGCTCCGTGCCCAGGAACAGCAGCTCCCTGTTACCCGAGGGGCTCCACTCTCTATGTGGGTAACAAGTAAAGGCAGAAATCACCCACCACGTTTTTCTGTCTCCTTTTGTGCCTATTGGAGCTCATCACGAAGTATTTCTGAGCTGACTGTCACAGAGCAAGGCACTGCTGACAATTGTTGCAAAATCATTTTGATTTTTGGAAAGATTCATAGGATGGACGCTGCAAAAGCAAGTGGGGCCATTTTGTCAAACTAAAATTTTGTCACATCGTGAAAAAAGAAAAGAAAAAGCTGTAATTAAGCAAGAGACAAAGCTGGACAAGTGCATGGTGTGAAAAAGAATATTACAACTTCAAGCTGTAAACTGCATCATCACAAACATCTCTTGGAATAGAAATTACTGACAGGGCAGGTTTTCCATCACTCTGAAGCTTTTATTATTGACCTGGACTATCGCTGCAACAGGGCTTTTACATCTGAAAGCTGTGCTTCATCTTTGAGCCTTTAACCCTCAGCTTCCTGGGTGATTTGTTCGGTTTTTTTTAAAACATTCCTTCCAAATCCACTCGTCTTCTTTATCTCTTCTGGCACCAGCCTGTCGAGGAGTCAAGGTGAAGTCCGCACGGTGAGGAATGGGACTGACAGGAGCAAAATCATTTGCACAGAGCACCCACCCAGCCCAGGGAGGGCTCTCAGCTCCCCCTGCTCCCCTCGAGGGACCTGGGGCTTCAGCCACACCAGGATCTCCCAGAGCCAAACTGATCACAGCCCTGTGAGGCAGCTTCCAGAGGGTCTGGGTAACGTCCCTCAGGTGTTAGCTTTGATGATTTAAATAACTCTGTTCCCTCCCCTAACCCCAACCTGCTCACAGCTATTTGGGATCAATGCATTTATTGGGAACTTGGGCAGAGAGCAGATTTCAGTTTCTCTGTCTCTCCCTTGTAACAGAGCAGAGCAGCCACAAGTATTGTGAGCTGTATTTGGAATAATGTTGTTTTATTTGGTGTTAATTATACTCTTTACCTCAAATGTGCTGAACATTCTGCCTTCTGTGCTTGCTGCTTGGGGACACTGAGGTTTAATTAGTGTTTATGCAGCATTTTGTGTGCTTATTGCTATTATTATTATTATATCACGAGTACTATTATATTTTTGCAATCTAAGACCAATGTTGTGCTTTTAAAAATGTATTCTGAGATGTCTACGCAGTGCCTCAATAATTCATTAGAGAAATAAACTAATGAAGGGCTGGTTAGTCAAATAATCATTAGGTTTGATTCTGAGCTTTCCTTCCAATGCTCTGACATCTAAGGGTTTTCTTCTCAGCATGAACTCATTTAAGATTTTAAATGAATTATTTGGTACACTAAAAATTAAACTCCTTATGAGCTTTAGTGCCCTCCCATATTTTGCACAGGCACTGCTGAAATAAATAAGGTATTTCCAAGAGGTAAGTAAACATTCTGCACGAATGAAAGTAGTGGGTTTTTCCTCCTGGTTGTTTGAACACAGGCTCCAAAGTGCCAGCTGTGACTCAGCAGGCAGAGGGACAGCCCCAGCAGCACGGGCCTGGGGAGCTGCTCACTCCCAAGATCCACAGGCAGGATGTAAAATCAAGCAAAAGGGCATTTTGATCCTTTATGTGAACAAAACAATGCAAATTGGTGAGACTAATAAGCCCAGAAGCATTACAAGGTGAATGCCTTTTATGTTTGTGAAAATCTTCTATGTTTATTTGTCTGATACAATGGAAATAAAGCTTCAAAGGCTCTTTGATTTAAAAGTGCATTATTGAAGTCAGCCAGCACAATAATAATGGTTAGACCAAATTGTTGCATTGTGACCCTAATAGCAGTGCTGCCAGAGCAGAGAACATCTGTACAGCCTCTTGCCCGACTTGGTGGGGATGTAAAAACAAAAATTCAGCCGAAAGATGAGAAGATGTAGGCAGGATAGGGAAAAAACTAAAATGAAATGGGTCACAAATGGATCCATACATTCACAGTGCACCCAGAGCTGCTGCAGGCTATAAATTTTTATGATGAACCTAAAACTCAGGCTTTATTCTCAGATTTAAGAAACTTTGGGGGAGAGCCACTGCCTGTTTTAGTGCTGCCCCCAAACCACACTAAGGCAAGAGATGATTTTCAGACTAACACAAACTGAAGACAGCACAGAGAAAGTCAGGGATATCCCAAATCCCACTGCAGAGTCCTCAACCCACCAAGCCTGCTCCAGGGACAGGGAGCCCAGCAGGCTGAGAGCAGCACCAGAGACCAGCTAAAACTTGTAACAGCACAGGAATATCTCTGTCCTCTTTCCTCTCCAACCTCAGCTTCCCACTCCAACAAGAATAAAAATGCTCCTCTGGAAGAGGCACCAGAAATTGCCCTGAGCAAAGAGGAAAAGCTGCTGGGGGCTCAGTGAGGATAGTGCTGGACAGGAGGGCGTTGGGCAGGCAAGCAGTTGGCAGCTGCCCAAGGAAAAGGTGAAAAGCTCTTTATTTTTAAACCTTTCCCACAATCTTTCACCTTTTTTTGAGTGCAGAATGTAGAGCAAAGAGAGCGTGTTGTCAGCAGTCACAGAGACCAGAGTTTTCAGTTCCTGATTTTTGGGAGTTTTTAGCCACACTTTTCCCAAGGGCAGATTGCTTTCCATGCAAATTCTTAGAGAGGCTCTTATGCCTAATTATTTGATTTCAGAAGCTTTTGTCATCTTGCAGGGATTGTTTTGTTCTTGCTTGGCTGCTCGCATTGTACAGATTAGACAGAACCTGCATTTCTGAGAATATTTTCTTTTTTAACCATTTGTACTTTATAAAATAAATTACACTGACTTTCCCACTCACATTTATTTGAAGTAGCAAAGATAAATGCAAGTGGGATCTACTACTAGATTTCCAGCAACAGCCTTTAAGAAAACTTCAATATCAAGGGAAATACCTAGTTTGATTTGTTTAAGCAAACCAACATGAGGTTTGTGCCTAAAAATCTTACAAGTGAAACCTGATTAAAAATAATAGCGTAACTCCCAGGCTGGGGGGATAAAAACCCTCAAAGCAAACACACTGAACCTTGCATTGCTCCATAAAGAGCAAACCAGCCTGAAAAATAGCGCTGGTTTTAATCAGGAGCTTTGGGTTGCTCGCCCAGGTAGAAGAGCCCCTTTGTTTGCAGCTTTTCAACTTCCCGACTTGCATTTGCTGTCTCCATCACCCTCCTGGCTGCCCAACCCCTCTGGTGGCTCCCAGGGGATTCCAGTGGGATGGTCATGACTGTAACTCCATTAATTACCACGTATTACAGTGTGTTTAAGCCTTAAGACAACCAGAAATGCAACTTTCCCTGCATCCATCATCCCTGCTCTGCTCCCGGTGCTGTCCCACCTCTGCCACCAAAATCAGGCAGCTAAAATTGTTCCCAGCTTAGCCCCAGCCCTGAAAAGCACAGTCCCAGATCACACTGGCAGTTAGTTAGCATTTAGATAGGCTGGGACTGGGCTCTGTACAATAGGCATCAAAGCTGAACTCTTGGTGCAGCGAGAGGGATTAATTTCTTTAACCAACATGCCTGATCTGGCCTATCTCATTACCCTGCCTTGTCAGTGTCGATGTTAGATTTGATTGAAGATTATACCATTTAGGCCTTTCCCCTGCTTTCCACAGAAATCAGGCCTATTGAATTGCACATTCTTCCATGGGCCCCTGTCAATACTCAGTGGCCTGAGCCTCTAATTCTGCTTCATTTAAACTTCATCAACTTTTCCAATCAAGTGGAAGGATCTGAAATAGGCTCCGTAAGCAGAAAGGGCCTTTTTCCTTTTGTCAGATAATTTATTCTGTTTTCTCTTTCTCTCCCCCTCGCTTCCCCACCTCTTTCTCTTTTTCTTCTTTTCGCTCCCTTTCCCTGATGCTGAAAATGAGATTACAGTATTTAAATGACTATGATAATCAATCGGGGGACCTTGAGCCGAGATTGAGGTTAATTTTTCTTAGCAGAACAAAGAAGCGTGATGCCATCGGGGATTTGAAGGTGCAATCTGTGTTTCATGCTTGTATTCCTACTCCCCCACACCCCAAAACTGCAGTTTTAGGAGTCTTTTCTTGTTACTAACTATGCAGTTGTTGTGATTTTTAAGAGGAGAGGAGAAATGTAATTTCAGGGCTGATAAATAGCTAACAGCCTTCAATCAACGATTTTAATAGGAAAAAACAATTCACATACATGGAGAGACTGCAGATCTAATGAAAGTGTTATCATTACCTTATTTATTTTTAAATATACTTGGGATAATTTTCTGCAGTGCTAGGAATAGTCCTTCCAGCCTGCACAGCAGAGTTGTGAACTTCTAACTGAACACCCCTTTTGCTCAGCCACTCTTCCTACTTAGCAGCTTTCTTGGCTGCTTGGAATAAAGTTGATGCTTTTGTCATGATTTTGCTAATCAGAAATGGAATCGCTTATGTTCATCTCATAACTGCCTTGAAATGGCTTGTTAAGTCTTTAGATGATGTATTTTTGGTTGTAACACGCCAGCATTCGCTCACCTGGATCTTTCCCATTCCCTGCTCTGGAAGAGAGAAAGAGAAAAATATGCATTTCTTTGCTTCCATCCCAGCTGTCTTGTCAGTGCTGTTTTACATGCTGCCACCCAATGTTATCTTTTATTTGTGTCAGGAGAGAGGATTTGACAAGTTCAGTATACAATGTTCATTTGGCAAGGCAAATTTTTCATACCAATTTTGAGTAGAAAATGAAACCATCTTTCAACACAACGAGCAACATCATTTTTGGACAGACTTATTATGAGAAGAAGAATTGCAAAACTTTATTTCCCTGCACGATGCAGGAGAAAAACAAACCAGGAAATGAGACATTTAAACAAACAAAAAAAAAAACAAAAAAAAACCCCAAACATGTATGAATGTTTGAGGCCATCAGTTTGTTTTAGGAATAAAAAATAACCACCAGCTGCTGTCAGGTAGCTGTGGCCTCCTTTTTGTTAATCAGATGCTGCTGAATTTGGTTGCATCATAATGTAGCTTTGTTTCAAACCTTTTAAGCTCTCAGATACTGGGGAAGGCAGACCAGAGTGACTTTAGAAGTCTGTCAGCTTTTGCCAAGCAAAACAACACTGGAGATTTGGGAAGGGGCTCAGGGCCTGAGAGAGGGAGGGTCCAGGGGCATTTCAAAGGCTCTGGGTGCTTTGCCTCCACCCAGAATCCCAAATGTAACTTCTGGCAGTACTAAATACTCTGAACAAGCCAATTAATGGAAAAATCTCGTTGTAAATTGTGCTGTCCCATGTGTCTCACAGCAGGTTCCTTGGGGATAAGGGTTTGTGTCTGACAGCCCCCCAGCACAAAGGGCTTCTGCTCCACGACCAGGACTTGGTGCCACTGCAGAGTGAGGGCCCAGGACACTTAAATGAATATTGCCTGAGGAACACCATTCTTTAAAAAGGGCTGTCAAAGCTGCACTGGGTGACAAATTCATTTTAGCCCCCAGGACCCTGCCGGGTTGGGAGGTGCAGCCTGAGAGCTGTGTAGGATTGGGCTGAATGTCTCCTGGTGGGAATTGATGCTCTTTGGTGCCCCAGCTTTGCCCCTCTGGGAGTTTTACCCCCAACAAAAGCAGCAGCAGCCCCAAAATGTTCAGCCCCACAGACGTGGAAGGAGCTGTGTGTGTTTCAGGCAGTGTTTTGCTCTAAGAGTTTTCGTCTTTAAGCAAATGTTGACTCACCACGGGGAAATTAAAACTCCATTAGACATTGCCACTCTGCAGAACAGACCCCATTACAGCGGTCGAGCTGCAATTAATTGGTTTCCTCAGATATTACTTAATTCTGGGAAGGCACAGAGAGATGGGAAGGACAAGGCTGATCTAAACAATAATTTCCTAAAATAACATAATCTAAATAAACTAATGAAGTGATTACATAGTTATTAATCTAATATGAAGAAGAGTCAGAAGAAAATATTGGGTATATAACAATTTAGAAAGAACAGTAGAGTTAATACCATTCTGGTTAGACTCATCATGAGGCAATCAGCATTTGTGCTTAGGGATGGATGCTGGTTTTGCAGATTAATTATATTTTGTGCTAAAAGCTGCCATTTCAAAGTGTCCCATCTCGTGCTTTCTTTGGTCTGTTGTTCATACTCAACTTTTCAGCACCCAGATGGAAGGGACCACTGCCTATGAGGCACTGCAGGTTTGGGGGTTGTTTTGTTTTTAAAGTAAAGTTAATTTTGGATTAAGAAATGTAAAGCAAAATAACGATAAAAACAGACTCCCTTGTGTGCAGATAGAATAATCAGCAAATTGAAAATATTCTGGCCCAGGGAGGGCTCTCCACAGGCAGTCCCTGTGCAGAGAGGCAGTGGGGAGCTGCATGCTGGGGGTGCAGCAGTGCCTTGGGTGCTGTGGGGGTCCCCAGGGCCAGGCAGGGTCCCCCCAGCCTGGGGCCAGTGTAGGGAGCAGATCCAGCCATTCCCACAGAGCTCCTCTGTGCAGAGCTCTGTTCCTTGCATCATCAGGGTAGAGAAAGTATTTGGCTTCAGGAGAATAAATAACTAGGCCTTAAAAGTCATTAAAAATGTATTACAAGAAAAATACAGTGCAGCTATAAATAGAAAACAAAGCAACTCCAATATAAACTTTTACAATCCCTGCTACTCTGACTATTTTTCACTGTCTGGTTGTAAGTGAGTTTAGCATCTGTGATCTCTGGAGACTGAGATCCCTTGAAGCTGCAGCTCTCCTGGCAGTGCTCTGGTCTCTGCAGGTTGGGTGATGAGCCTTTGGGGACAGGAGCCCAGGAGTGTGACTGCTCAGCCTGGCTGAGGCTCTGGTCAGTCCCAAACTGGAACTTTGATTTCTTCTTTTTTTAAAGTGGAAATACTTTAATGTATATTTGTGACAGTCTGACATGCAGCAGCTACTTCCATAAAAGATATCACCTCTCCCTGCAAGCCTCCACAGATACAGACCTTAATATGAAATAAACTCTACAAAGCAAGGCATTAATCATTCAGTGATACATCATTACTGTCTTCCTTTTGGTTATTACTTAAAATAGTTCACATAGGTAACATCAAGCACTCAGAATAATTTTTAAACCTTTGTGAAGGAATAGATATGGTTTTTGAAGAAGCCAGTATTTGTGCTCAGTGCTCAGCTGAAGTCAGGGTGAGTTTGTTTTCAGGGGAGATGAACTGCACTTTGTGCTTTCACCCTTCAGTGTTAAAGAGTTTTTGTCATCTGGTCTGATTTTCTTTTTGTCATGTCAAGCAATAAAGTGGAAGAATTTGGTGGTTGATATACCTTAATGCAAAGATGTGTTAACCTTACCCTGCTGGTACCCACAGCAAAGAAGGTACCTCAAATTTCAGCTAAATTCAGCTGTGTGATGCTCTGACTGTCAAAAATCAAACCCTGACTGTGACCCCACCATAAATACTCCACCACAGAGTACTCACAGCACTGAAACTCCCACGTGTAGCTAATAGGGGGTTTCAAGGGAAAGACTGAGCTGCCTTGGCTGGACAGTGATGAACAATTAGAGGCTGCAGGACTCAGGTGTACTGAGGAATCCACAGTTAAATATTCAGGTCAGGAAAAGTAGGCCACGGATCTAAATGGTGAATCCTAACAATCCTAATGGAATCCTAATAACCCTAACAGAGTCGTGGAGGAGGACGTTTTGTGCAGCTCACATCTTAAGAAATGTGATGGTTTCCTGTGTGAGAGATCTTGGGCTGCATCAAATCCCTGACTGCAAGGCAGTGACTCCAACTGGTTTGAAAATAAACCCGGGCACTGCAGTGGAGTCACTCACACCTTTGTGGGTGTGGGGGAGAGCAAAGGACATGCACCCTGGACTGCATTCCCAGCTGTGGAAACTGCTGGCTGAGGGTTTCTTAAAAGAGCAGACCCATTGGGTTAATTCCTACAAAAACGTGAAATTCAGCAAGCGATAACTGGAAAAAGCAATTTCCTTTCCATGAAATATGGGCTCTCACTTTGTTTTCCTCCTAAACTCTCAAAATCCTCTTTTCTAAAACACTTCCCCAACCTCCTCCAGCTGGGGTCTCCCTGCTCACCTCCCTCCTGTAAGGCTGTCAGCATCCCACAGTCCCTTTAATTTAGGAATTTAACAAGTAATTCCAAATTGTGATGTTGGAAAACCTGTGATCATATCTACCATGTCTATCCTATCAGATGTGGTTCTGTGCTTTCCCTGCCCTGAAAACAAAGGGGAAGAGAGTTGAACACATGGTATCCTCAACTAGAAAGGACTTTGCTGTAAGAGGATATTGAGTTGTTCTGTAAAGCCCAATATTACGCTTGAATTATGCCTGAATAAGGAGAAAGGACATTGTTAAAGAGCCCTAAACATTGACCATAGTGGATCTTCTTTCTTCCAAGCCCTTCAGCAGCGTTGTTTTTGGCTGGTAATGATTTGGTATTGTATTTATAAGCCATCAGGGTAATCCAGAGAGCAGCAGGAGGGGCAGTTGCCTTAAATAAAGCTTTACAATGCTGCTAATTAAAATGATCCTTCCTCTCCCTGTGATGACTAATGAGACAGAAAGAAGAAACAGGGAGGGTTAATGAAAATGTTGCTGTGAGATTCCCTATTTTTAATTGGTCTTTGTAATGTTTTAATCTTCTTTATGGTGTGAGGGTGGAAATGGAGAAATTTTCTTTCAACCTTTCTTGCACCGTGTAGCACGTGGCATTTGAAACATCCACTTCTAGCTTTATATTAGGAGTCTGTAACCACAGCTCTGAGGCAGAGTGTAGCCTTGAGATGGAAGAAGCAATTTCAGACTTAACTGAGACCAGAAAGAAGAAATGTGAAAGCTGGTTTTAAGCTCAAGCTTCCAAAGCTCCAAGGGAGCTTTCGTACCCTGAGGACTGGGGCTAAGATCTATTGTGAAGGATTGGCACTGATGCTCAATAGTATTTACAGCTTTAGGTCATGATGCTCTGTTAAATGCAATATTTATCCCATGAGCATGTCACAGTTCACCTCAGATGTCAAGAATTCAATTAATATTCTATTTAATAGAACACACCATGACCCAACCTTTTAATACTCTTAGTGCGTCTGAGCTCTCCTTATTAGTGTCACTTTCCAACTTTCCTTCTCAGCTGATGCATCTCACAACAACTGGGATGGGGAAATTGGGAGCAGGGGGAGAGGGGAAGAGATTTAAATTACTTTTGGACCTCACTGTGAGGATTCAGCAGCTTTATCCTCTGTAAACCTGGCTCCCAGGGGTTTAGCACACCCTGCTTTCCCCGTTTTCAAGGGCTGGCGTTCTGCGAGTTTCAACTTGCGGTCGATTCAAACCCACAAAAGGCACCGCCAGATTTTTCATGGTTTGAGCTGATCCAGTTTCAAACAGCATTGCCCCTGCCTCACATCACATCATCAAGCTGGGATCAGGGGAAACCATTCATGTGAGCAACACCTGCAGGATTCAGTCTTTGGCTTCAGATTTTGTCTGTGTGCTGCGGGGATGGGTTATGAACACTCTGGGACTGGGAGATCAGCACTGCAGAGATTTCCCTGCACTGCATCTGGAAACTGCCTCAGGAAGTGAGGTCTCTTGGATGCACCATGATCTTACAGATCAGAATAGAAAATTGGGGGGCTCCTTCAATGAGCAAACAGGGCAGCCCAGTTCCAATGTTTGTGGTGGAAATCAGAGCCTCAGAACCAGCTTTTGCCATCCTTGTGTCACCTCTAATGAGCTACCAGCAGAAAGCCATAAAAACCAGTAAATTGTGTATTTCAGATCATATGAATTAGAAGACAGGCTTAGTAATCTGGTGGGATTTATAGCAAGCTTTTTAAAAGAATAGAATTAATTATAAAAACTTCTAATTGGGATCTGCTTCAGGCTGATGTTTTCCTGCACGAGACCTGCGTGACACATTAGAAATGGAAAGAGCTTGAAAGCAAATAAGTGTTTTAAATTACTCTGTGTCGTTGTAGCCTTTACATTTTGAGAAGAATTAAACAGCAAAGTGTTTTTGAAGGCAGCACTTGCCTGCTTTGAAGCAGGAGGGCAGGATGGGTTTAGCACAGAGAACACCTGGGAGGGGGCCACGCTATTACCACCCCTGTGATTTCAGCAAGATTTGTTGGGAAGATCAGCCAATAAATACAGAGCCTGTACTGCAGCTCCTTAGAGTGGGAGGAAGAACAGACATTGTGCCAGATATTTTCATGCAACTATATTCATTATTTATGCAGAAGAAGAGATATTTCAGGAAAACAGAGCTGAACCATGAGTGACAAGGTATCTTTCCAGAGCGTAGGGTGCAGGAAAATTGCACTGGGGTTGACAGCTTTTTAATGTAGAGTCTCTATTTCACTGAATTACTGCATGTTGGCATTTCAAAAGTACAAGATGACCTATTTATTAACTGTGAATCAAACAGAAATTACATGCTAGGAAATAAAAAAGTTGTATGTTTCTTCCAGCTGGTAAGATGCTTATCCTACAGAAATAATATATACAGAGAGGAAAACCTGGAAACAAAGGATCATCAATCACAAGGCACTAAATTTAACGTTGTAGGACTTGTATTTGTCATATAATATTGCAATCATATGTGCTGGTTCCCTTACATGTGATGTAATATTAAATGTATGTGTGTCATAATACTTTAAAATTTCACTACCCCTGCTCTGCTTAGGCTCCTATCACTCTCTTCCCTTTTGGAGAGGGAATAGTGGCTTGGAAACTTGGCTTTAACAGTAACATGCTTGTAAATGGGCAGTGCCAGAACCTCAGGAGGAAGGTAACCAGCTACCAAACTAAATACTAGAAACTGCCAGGCCATGCAGATGGAACATTTCCACGTGGAAAGGGCAAAAGTGGGAGGAAAAACTGACAAAAGAGCTCAAGTAGTAGCCCTGCACTTTGCTAGAGGCAGATGCCACATCTGAAGGAAGCAGCATGCTATTTGAAGAGTGGAAATTCAGCTTTCCCTGGGAAGTTTGATACCTTGGATCTGAGCAAAGGGCCAGAAAGCAAAAGCTACAATTGTTGGATTTGCCAACTGACATTCAAATGAAGGTGGAAGAAATTCCTGCCTTCTCTGCCCTCATGATCTTACATAAATAATTAGAAAAGTTACAGGAGCAAATATGTCCAAACCTGGAGCAGTGTCAAATGTAGCTTTATGAGTGTATTTCATGTACCTTTTAGCTCAGAAAGGAAATAATTTTTTATACTTCCATTTTCCACTCCAAGAGTAAACACTACTTAGGAAAGTCCAGATGAATTTGTATCACATACATAGTGGCTATATTTTTTAAAAGAATTAAAGTGAAAACCACAAATTGGCTGTGTAGAAAGAAGGTTGCTGCCAGGTTTCTTCTCAAACCTGGCAGTTTTGTACCCAAACCCATTCTGGAGTAGCAGCTTCCAAAAGCAGGGCTCTATTACACCCCAGTGACTCTGGCCAAGAGCACCAAACCCATCCTGACTTTGCAATAACCATGTCCTGAAGAGGGCAATTGAGCAATAACCTCCCAAAACAATTATAAATTCTGCTAATCCATCCATGTGGCAGGAAAGTGGAGGACAGCATTAAAAACTGCTGCTCCAGCTGCCTGCTCCAGAAAGAAATGAAGAGAAGGAAAAATAGAACAAAAATTCCTGTTGACCCATTAGCAGAGGCACATGGTAAACTTGAAAAAGGCACCTTTGGTTCTGCCATTTTGCTCTTCTGGGAATCTAAAATAATCTTTCACCAACGTTAAATTCAAATCAGCTTTGTAATTGATCAGCACCAGTTGGATACATCTATTTTTACATATATATATATATATATATATATATATATATATGTACACTATCAATGTAATTTTCAGGCTTATCACTACAGTGCCTGCTTCCTCACAATAGCTGGATAAAGCATATTTTTAAATACATGCTGATCCAGGTACATTTGCAATAGAAGCAGGGCAGTTGTTTCAGCTTTGAAAATTCATTCCAAGTGAACACACAGGATCTTGGGGGAGAAAAAAAAAATCTATACATTAGAAACATTTAATTGACCACTTGATGTTATCCCAGTCCCTCTGTGTTGAATCCTGAATGGTAAAACTTAACATGACTCTTTTTTTGCTTGAATTATCCTCCTGCTCTTGCATATATACAAGCTACGTGTACTAATGCAAGACCCATCCATTTGTCTTAGTAATTTATCTCATTTCCTTTGGAATGGTGTCCCTCAGTGGCTCAGAGAAAGTGGAGCGGTTGTTTTAATAGATTTGAGTTTTATCTGCCTCTCTATTTGCAGCAGGGCATAATAATAATAAATTATGATACTAATAAGTAGGTTGTGCAGAATGGACTACAGTGGTACCACTTCCCTCCCCCTCCAAAAAAGTAATTTATGGGTACATTCTTGTGACTTTAGGGGTGTAATAAATTATCAGGGTTCGTTTTTCCATCCAATTTGAGGCAGTGCAGCTGTGTTTTGCAAGCAATAAACTCTCTTGTTGTATTTCTTAGCTAAGCACTGAAAAACACAGTGTGATTTTTTTTCCCTCCCTTCCCAATTATTGTTGCAACGCCTGGTAGCTTCTCTGTAGTTAAGGGTTTGCCAGTGCTTCTATTATAAACCTCAATTTTCAGGGGCCTATAACTTTGCTCTTTTAAATCATAGAGGGCTAGAACTTGGTGTACATCTCTGTCAATCTGGATGCTTTTTTTTTCACAGAGAAAAAGGCAATTTTTTTAAGGAGTCCAGACCTCAAAATCTGAGCCATGTGTGGAAGTCAGAGACACATGGATGTGAGTAGCTGGTAATGCCTGGATACCTTTTCAGCTCCTGAAAAGCCAAGGATCCCTCTTATTTTGGGCACACCCTGGGGCAATATTTGGATCCTAATTACATTTCTGACAATGCACAAGAAGGGTAGCACCGTGTGCCACTTTCCTGCTGGGAGTTTGGGGATCAAGGACAAGTCAGCCACTTGCAGGAGCTGCCTCCTTAAACATGATGCCCTGCAGCTGAGAGCTGCCCAGGGTTCAGGATGCTGAAAATACAGAGGGACTAAAGGAAACTGCAGCAATTCACCCTTGCCAAGCAGCCTTGTGCAGCCTCAGCCAACTGTATCAACCAAAATATTGTCAGAGGGTTCTGCAACAAGGAGAGGTTAAGAGTCTGCCTGGGCCTGGCTCCCATTCCCATTCCTGCCCTCTTTGCATTCAGCCTGACACAACCAAGGGTCAAAGAAGGAAGGGAGAAAATGAGAATATACAACACCAACACCAGAACTGCACAATCTCTGCAGCAACCCCAGAACTCGGGGCTGGGAAGAGCAGTGTGTGTCCAGCTCTGCCAGGGAATGGTGCATGCCTTCCCCCTCTGCATATCCTCCCTGGATGGGGAACAAACCCACCTGATTTTCTAACACTGCTTTGTCCAGGTGCAATTATACCCTGCACAGCCTCTGTTCTGCATTAGGGAGCCAAATACCTTCTAACACAAGGGAGTAAAAATGATTTTGGGTTTCCAGGGTGCTCTTAGGGGGGCATCATGGCAGGGAAGGAGCTCTGAGCCCCTTTGTGCAGGCTGCTCCTCCAGCTGCTCATCTCAGGCTGCACAGCCCTGCCAGACTAATGCTGCTGCTAAAGCTGCCTTCTACGTGATCAGCAATTAAGCTGTGAAGTCAGCCTCTTAATATTATGTTAACATAGTTCAGTATATTAAATGTAAAACAAGTCATAATTTTTAAAGGTACCTTGGCTTACTGAGTTTAAATGAAGGCAGCAGTAGGACTATCACAGCCATATGCAAATCACCTGCATTTTAAAGCTAACAATAGATTTTGCTTTATTGTTTTGGCATTTAACGAGTGGGAAAATAATAAATTAAGCCACATGGGGAATCCCTGGTGCTTTTACAAACTGAAGCAGTGCCCATTTGGAGAGAGAACATTCCCCATCTTTCTCCCTAGCTGCATTTCTCTTAACCCACCACCTTATTAAAGCTTATAGGGCAAAATTCTCTTCTCATATTCCTCTGGCAGCTCTTAGTCCACATTCAGCTTTCCCTACCTTCCCAGCTGTCTTTCATCCTGCCAGCTCACTCTGCAGACAGGAAGCAGAAGAAGAGTAAAGACTGGCTGGGCCATAGGGAGTCAGAAGAGAGACTCTGTCATAGTTTTAGGAGGGTTACAATAGCTATTAGAGCATGGATGATTTCTCTACCTGTTGTAATAGGGGATGCAGCTGCCAGAGCAAGGTCCATGGGAGAGGCAGCTGCATCAGGCTGTGGTCAGCAGAGCAGTGGATCCATGCAGGATCCCAACCAGAGCCTCTGCAGGTGCCTGGTGTGACACCATGGCTCTCTGGAGCTGTGGGGCTCCTTGGAGCTGCACAGCCAAAGGAAGGAAGGGGTTGAATGCTTTAGCAATATGACCTCTCTTGTGTGAAGCATTTTTAAACATGTTTTTAGAAAATTAATTGTATTTTCATTTTAACTCGCCCAATTCTTACTGATCAAAGCCCTGAGCCAAAAGTTAGGCTCAGCCACAGAATTACAGAGTATCTCAGGGTAGAAGAGACCCATAAGATGGTTTGAATGGGCAGGTGTTGATCTTGCCAGTGACAATGTTTGGCTCTCTTATCAACAGTGAGACATGGAGTGAAAGCAGATCTTGTCATGGATGCTTGCTCCTGAATGCCGTCCTGGATGTGTCTTCTCCAGGCCATGTTTTTACAAAGTCACCAAAATGAAAATACAGCTCTTGATTGCCCCCACAGCTCCTCTGTGAGAACAAGCACAGCCTTTCCTTGTGCAGAGCAGCTCAACACGTGCTTGTTTCCTGTGTTAGCTGTGAGAAGTATCAATTATGCACATCCATGAACATCCCTGCACCTGCATTCCCCCAGGAACCCTTTACCAACACCAAAGGATGGAGCAGAAATCAGGAACCAAGGCAAACCAGGCAGCCTAAAGTGAACACGGCACTGCAGCATTAACTGGCAACAGAAAATTGCCAGGCAGAGTGAAAATTTAAACAACAGGAACACAGAAAAATACTTTGAATGGAAACCTACAAACCTCAGAGAAGGTTGGGATGTGCCTAGGGATAATTCTTCAGCTTCCCTCTCATGGCTCTGTACAAGCTCTCAGAAAAGCTCCTGTGGTCTTGCCACACACATCTGTTTTCTGTCAAATCTGCTGTTTGTCCCACTCAGTGCATTTCATCAGAGGTGTGTAACTTTTGCTCTCACACCCACTCCACATGGGGAGATGGGAGGCAGAAAGTTTGTGCAGCCCTGTGAATATATGAAGCACTCCACAAGGACTGTGGTTATTTTCATAATAATGCTCCACCCCTGCCTACGTTTGAAGTCAGGGATGTCTGGTGCTGAACCAGACAAGCAGAACACACACAAAAGCCCAATTAGCTGTGTATCACTAAAGCTCTTACAAACACTAATGCATTCATCATTGTGGAACTGAGAGATGAGCATTGGTCTGTGCTCCTGGCTCAGTTCAGTCGGGTTTAACTTGACTGATGCTGAGAGTTACGTGATGAATCTCCTCCATCACCTCCACTGTGCAGGAGAGGAAACAGAGACAAAGGCAGAGCACCTCACTGGGCACCCTGCCCTCAGTCCATGTTTCCTTTGTAAAACTGACCAAGTCTTAGCTCAGGAACAAGCACATCCTAGGCTCAGGTCCAGAGGAGCATCAATCCTCCATGCAATGCTCTCTGTTACCCTGTTAGAAAATCTAGATGTTGCTTAAAATCATGGAAAATCTAAATAAGACATGAGAATAGACAGGGAAAGGCTAAACAGCAAAGTAAGTGTTTGGTTCTGTAAGAGATGCACAAGCACACAAAAGCAAGCTGGCTCTAGGTAGAGCTTTTCACATTACTTGAACATCTCTAAAAAATGGATTAAAATACCGATTCCCCCTATTATTTTTCAATAACAGAAGTGCAGCACAGAACAACTCACTAGTGCCACAAACTACTTTTTCATTCTTGTTTTTGTTTCATGCTTCAATATCTTCTTCCAGCTGCTCACGTCTCCTTTTCCTTCTCCTCACTTTGATCTATTAGTTTTCCCCAGAAATGGGGTTTATAAATCATTGTAATGCAGCCCTGGGAAAGACGGTGCTTAGTGCAGGGAGAAATACATTGCAGCTAACAGCCACGGCAGGGAGGAAAACTCTCACCTCGGAGAGGGGCTTTGGCGACAGGTTACGGATGGCGCTGGGTTATTTTATGGCTGCATTCCTGCCATCAGGGGCAGGGCCACAGGGAGCGCTGCCTGCACCCCTCCACTATATTTCAAGCTTCCTTCTACAGGCAAAAACAAACCACCCAGGGGCTCACAAGGGAAAGGAAGAGAGGAAAAAATTGCTAAAAGAAAGGGAGGGGAGGTAGGACAGGTGGGGATGGATCGCTGGGTTCCTGCTTTTGCACCATGGCATCTTTTTTTTTTTTTTTAGAGAAAGAGAGGTTTGTGTCTTTTGCACCCTGAAAAGATGCCATTTCATCTAGATCATCATCATCATCAAGATGCCATGCTAATTTCATGCAGGTCCCATCCATTGACAGCAGTGGCAGGATCCAGCTCGCCCAGGAACATTTCCACCCCTTTGTGCCAAGGCTTTTGTGTTCCCATTTTGTACTTCCAGGACAAGGTTGAGCCCATGGCCACCCCTCCAGTGCTTCCCCATTTTGTTCCCCTGAGAGCAAATGCAGATGCTGTTTTTGTTGTTCAGAAGTTTTTGTGTATTTGAAACCCAAGGACTGAGCTTCTCTCCCCAGTCAGGATTTTGAAAATTGGCTATTGTTATTAAAAATATCATCTTGAATATGAATCTGGGAGCAGTGCAAGGCTGGGCACCAGGTCACAGGGTGATCTCAAAACAGCCTTTCCAGGCCAGATTGGTGGAAGGGCTGTTTTAGTGTTTGTGGCACAACACTGTGGCCAGCTGGGTGAAGGTCTGACATCTTCCCAGCAAGGGCACAACCCCTGAGTCTCCTCCTGAGAGTAAGAGTTAGTTCTAAAGGCAGAAATCCCAACACCATCACACAGCCAGAAAGACAAACCTTTGTCAGCAGAGGTTTATATACTTATCTCCTGCCCTGGAGTGCAGCATGGATTAGAGGAACCCACTGCCAGCCCTATTTAATTAGGGAGGAAATAATCATAAATTCCTAAGAGCAGCACCATCACATGCAAGCTACAGGCACTTTGAAGCAGTTGCTGTGTTTTTAGGATCACCAGCTCCTAATAAGACCACCCCAGGCAGACACACCATCCTTTAGTTCCTAAAGCACACAAAAGAGACACCATGCTGGAATCTTACCTCTATCTTTAACAAAGCATTACCCCCTCCTCACCCTCTTCCCCATAATTGCCTTGTTATTGTCATTGGTGCCATTGTTCATTGGCTCGGCCCTAGAGAGGCCCGAGGGAGCACTTCTGCCTTAGCTAAACCAATATCTCCTGCAATAACCCCCTGCAGTTTCCCCTTTGCTATCCCATGTTGAATAAATCCTCCATCTCTGTTTGCTGAATGATCATAAAGATATGATTGAAGTTTCAGATTTATGGTTTCCTTCGAATCGAGGAGCAGCTCCAATCATGCCAGAGCCTGTTTGCTGCCTGTTTTCTGACAGGATATACAGAAAGGGAGATTTGTAAGAGCAAAAACGAGAATGCAGAGATTAGAGGCAGCTATTTCTAGACATGCAGTGCACACATATGCACTCATGTTGGACTCACACACGCTGCCAGAGCATCCTCTGTCCAAGGATCTCGCTGTGCTTCCCAAGCACCCTGCCAGGCAGGGTGTGCACACAATATTTCACTCTAACAGCAAATCTGTCTCCAGCAGCCACACAAGGGAGCCACAAGAATTGGCTGCTGGGTAAAGGAGGATCCTAACTAAAGATCTCTCTCAGCTGTACAAAAACTGAAGTGGTTGCTGAAGGCTGGCAGAGGATCCATGTTAAGGTGGTCCTCACTGTCAGCCTCAGGCTCCACATGCCATGAGCTCCCTCAGAGCTGTGTTCATGCAATCCTCTGGATGCCTGGGATGCTCTTTGGGGAGTGCAGAGAAACCCTCTGGCTCCTATGGGAGAACATCCCAGACGTTTGCTCTGATCAAAGCACCAACACCCAAAAAAACCCCACCACAGGGGCACTGCACTTACAAAGAAAAGCAGCTGGCCCCTGAGGACACCCAGCCTTGCTGAGACAACAGCCTCGCAGGGAATCTGGTGCAGGATTGTGACCTTCAAGTTGGGATAATTATCACCTTCCCCAATGCTGTTGTCTTGGCCTGGGTGTCCTCCTTTCCCTTCAGCCCATCCCAGCAGCATTTAGTGAAGCCATCTCCATTATACAGCTGGAATTGCACAGCATGGGGCACGTTGCTGTTCAGATTCAGGTCAATATTAGTTTTTTAATGAATAAACCACCACAAAGCTACAGTGAAAACAAAGTCTGTAACTTTGGTGTCAAAAATCTGAGCAGAACATCCAAAACACCTTCCCTGAGCCTTGTGGACACAGCACATTTGCTTTTCCCTGATTCACAGCCATTTATGCTCATTCCCACTTCAACAAAAACCTATAAAACTCTTACAGCGTGATGCAGTCCTAAATTAAATGCACTTTAACATTGCTATATAACAAGGGAGTCTTAGCTCTTTTAAATTAATGCATGCAGCTGAGAAGGGGACCTTTCCTGGAAAATTTATTCCGCTTTATTTGGAGAAAACCCCACCTCGTTCCACCTTCTCTGAGAGCAAAGATGATTTTGTGTGTTATAATGAGGAATTTGTAATAATGAGAGCATTGTGTGTTCCAGTAACTACGAAGCCAACAACAGAAGACTTCTGTAAGCAGCAGTGTTTGTGTGATGTATGGTAATATTTTTCCTCAGTGCATTACAAAAGAAAAAAGCAAGATAAAAATATCTTCCATTTTCTCCCTAATTTGTAGTTTTCTGGTGTTAGCAAGGCTTATAAGACACATGCTCCCAATTAGCTGCTCCTCTTAATTTAAATGCTTCATAAATTATCTCCTGCGCTTGTGGATTATCACTTCATAATGCGAGTTAGCATTTAAATAAATAGCTGCGATGTAGGAAATTAGAGAGGTTTACAGTCTGAGGCAGCAGCATAATGAAGGAAAATACCACAGCAGCTGAACAGGGGTTGGGAGAGATGTGATGAGGCAGAGATTTTTTTTCCCCCTTTTTTTTACCTTTTAGCAGCCATATTTGGACTGCAGCAGGGAAAATATGGGTCAGAACTCCAGCAGAGCAGGAGCCTTTTGTAATGGCTGAACACGAAGGGAACATGGAGAATTCTTCAGCACGTAAAATGTCTGATTTAGCAAATATGATGCAATTAGGAAGTGACTTTTTCAAGCCAACTCTTGGTTGCCTCAGAAGGTTGCCCCTTTGAAAGCAATTGGGCTGCTCATGTATGTCATACCTGAGCAGTACCCAACCCCTTATGTTCTATCCTTTCAAAAAAAAAAAAAAAAAAAAAAAAAAGGGACTGGAGAGAAAAACAGCAGAACAAAGCAGAGCTGGAATTGTTTTGAGAAAATTTGGTGGGGAAAGCAATGAGGGAGTCAGATGTAGAATTATGAGGAATTTTAGAAATATGTGTAGAGAGAGTGAAGAAAGCAAGCACTAGTTTGTAAGCCACATAACTTCTGCCATGTTTTTTGCACCATTAATAAGATCAACCTATAGGCAATGAGAGTTTTTAAGCATTGGTAGCAACTCCCCATTGCTATTTCAGCTCAGTTTCACAATTATTGTCTTAAACGTAGAAAATTACGAAGACAGGACAGGGAAAAACCTCATGGCAGCTCCTTGGAGGATTAAGGCTCTCTCCAGTGCTTGCTGGTCTTGCCTTTGTTGTCACTGCTGCTTTTTCTGCCACAGGAGAAAACTCTGGGCAGGAGTCAACCCTGTTTGACTGGCACTGAGCTCCTGAGGAGCTGAAAACAGGCACCAGTGGGCTCAGGACCCTTTGGTGTTTGTTGTGCAGAGCACCCAAGGTTGAGCACTGCAGCTCTGGCAAGTTCAGCTCTCACAGCTCCCTGCTTGCTCACACACACAAAATGTCAAAATCATGGAGATTTTTTTTCAAAAACACTGGAAAATCATAGAAGCTTTGACAGCCTTGACCAAAGTCCAGCCTTAGGCAGGAGTAAAGTTATTAGTTCCCTTATTTCCTGGAGAAAGCCTGACACATTAGGATTTCACAGCAGCTGGCTGTAAGTGTAATGGGCAGGGTGTGATTTTGCTCCCTGGGTTTTGCAGTTACATTTCAGCAGGCTGAATACATTTTGCTGTAGGACAGAGCAAATGATTCGGGCAGGTTCTTGCATCAGCACAAGGCCCCTGGTGCTTAATGGGAGTTGTGCCCAACTGACAGCACAATTTGAGTGTCTGCTGTATTTAATATTCTTCAAGAGCAGGGTCAAATTGTCTCATCATTTACATCCCTACAACCCTGCTGATCCCAGGGGATCTGCACTTCCTCTGAACTCAACAGGAATGAACATGGGCAACTGGACTGAAATGTGCTGGAAGAAGATTTCTGCCTGGACCCCTCAGGATTCAGGTGGAGTCTGCAGCTACACAGTTCACCCTGCAGAGAGTTCAAGTCAGCACAGCAGGAGCCTTGTTTCATCCCACAATTTTCTATTCCAACACGTAGTGTTTAGAAAGTGAAAAAGGGACTGATCCCACTCCAACCAACATCTGAAAGTTTACAGCTCTTCATCTTCTCCAAGTTTGCAGGTGCTAAAAGAAAGGCTCTGGGGGCCAAACTGTACCTGAGCTCAGCCCTGAAGTGGCTCTGTCCTCTGGGGCATATTTGCATCTCTGTTATCACTTTGTCTTCTGAGCCAGGCAGGAAAGGCCACAGGTGCTCCTGGCTTATTCTGAGCCTGATAAGCCTCAATTTCTCTGGACTACGAGCACACAGAAAGCAGCTCTTCTATCCCAGCTGCAAGGGCTCTTCAGGGCTAAGAAAAACCTGGCAGAAGTCTTGAATTCTGAATGCAGGAGACAGGACTGGAAGCCCCAGGACTGGATTCCTTCAGGGAGGTGGTGCCACTTTTTTTGCAGAATCACCTTTTCTTCCTAAAGGGAGTTTTAAATAATAAAATTGGAAGCTGCCGCATATCTTTCCAACTGATCTACTAATCATATTTCTTCAAATTTTATATCCCTGACCCTTGTAAAGGGATTGCAAGGAAGGCATTTTTTAAGCTGCATTTTAATAAGTCAATATGAAAGCTCAAAATTATTTAAAGCTTCTTAAATAGGATTATATTTGATTTCTTGTGGGAATAGTGAGGGATAGTCTAGTAAAGACGTTCTGTCCTGCTGAGGTTTTATTACATTAAAGAAACAGCATCCTTTTTTAACAGCAAAAACTTTATCTATTCTCTAATGAAAATGGAGATTATTCTGCACATGAGGTGACTGAAGTTAGTAAGTTCCTGCATCTTTGATCAGAGATTAGAGTTTCTCCTTGAGTGAAAGCTGAGAGATTCCTGAACCAGAGGTTCGCCTGAATTTAACAAGTTGTCTCCTCATCTCGAATATTTGAATTTTCTTCTAGGAGGTACCACAAGTGTATTGACTTCAGACAAATTCTGCTGTGAAATAACAGGTAGCTCTCAAGGCAGCCAGTATCTCATTTGCAGCCAGGGATTTAATTTGGCCTAAGAATCAGAGGTCTGTGCTGCTGGGGAACTATTTTACTATATAGGAAATGTCATATCCAGTCTGCTCTGAAAGACCCACAGTCAAATTCTCACTTGAATTCAACTCCTTTAATGTCAGTGTGACTTATATGAAGGCTATACTGGCAGCACTTAGCTTAGTATGTTCTATTGCACCCATATAAAAGCAGGGGAGTCAAATAAAAACTACCTGTATGGAGTTGGAGTTGGAGCTGCAGCAGGGAGTTACATGGTGTAAGCAGCAGCTTCACTGAGCTGAGTTGCTCTGGACATAATCTGGGCCAACATCTGGTCTTGAGAATATAAAGGGATTTTTCTTAAAGTAGCAGATGGGGAGGTTCAAAGAACAGATATTATTAAGGATGAAACACAAAGAAAAGGTCATAAGTGCTGAAAGGACCTTAAAAAAAAAAAAAAAAAGAAAAAGAAAAAGAAAAACCAAACAAAAAAAAGTGCCATTGTCTCTCCTCTTTAACAATCAGAGAATGTTCTCTCATTCTCAAGTAGCCCATACCCTTCTCTCAGCCAAACCTCAGTGTCCTCACTGGAGCCAGTCACTGAGCAACAGCATTCCCTGGCAGAACTTGACTTCAGGGTTTGCAGTTCAGCAGGCATCTCCAGGGCTGTGCTTCTCTGGGAAATGACAACCCCACTACACCCCTTCCAGATCCTCTCTGGCCCCACTTTTCTCTGAGAAGTCAACAGCAAAGATGTTTAATTTGAGGTTTTTTGCTAAGCTTCTGCATGCTATTCTGCCCACATTATACCCTGAGCTTCCAAATCTGCTGCCACATCAAAGACAGAATTATTTTCCTGTTTTTCCCACACTGATCTGTCCATCCATGCCTCCATTTTCCCACTGATGTTGCCTGTAGGGAGAACAAGGACTCAGAAAGGTCCTTCTCCATCCAGCTGCTCCAGGACCACCCCATGCTGTCCCAAACCTCCCCTGCCATTGTCCCTACGTGTCCTCAAATCTATCCCAGGCCCATTCTGTCTCTTAGAGGTGAATGATGGCTGTAGCTCAAGAAAAATCAGGCACAGGTAAGACCTCACTCAGCAGCAGCTGTAACCTGCACATTCATTTAGCCTGAATAACCCATCCCTCCTGCCAAGGGCTTTGTCTTCTGACTGCAGCCCACGTTTCTTCCTCAGGACTGAGAGCAGGCAAGGGCTGATGTGAACTTCACAAGCTGTGACACCCTCTACAGAAACACATGTGCTTCTTTGACCTTCAGCGCTGGCACAAAAACCTTACACAGACACAAATTTATCTGAAAGTCAGGAGCAGATTTAATAGAGCAGGAGAAGATCGTTTTCAATATTTCCATCTCAATTATAGTCAAACACCTCGGTGAGTCTCAGCCTTTGGGGCTGTACCTGGCCTGGCTGCTCCCAGCGTGGAAACTGTCGGCAGAATCAGCAGAAATAGCACAACTGGGCAAGGTGTTGGTGATTTATCAAGGCTGAAGTAATTCATCCTGACACGGAGGAGCTGAGGAGGAGCTCAGGGTCCAGCAGGTGCCCCTGAAGACCTGAGAGTTATACGGTGCCACACATCGACAGTGGCAGACCTGGGATCTGACTCCTTAGCAAAAAAAATCCCTTTTTTTTTTTTTATAAAGCCATTTTCAAACAGCAGAAAGAAGCAGTCTTGTTACAGAGAGAGGCAGTTTTAACAGTTGCAATGCCATACTGTTAAAATTGTCCCTTCAACAGCACATTACCTGCTAACTCCATAAAGAGTCACTAATATTCAGAGTCCCAGAATTTTGGGGCAAACAGGATTTTTCAATGGAAAATTAGAAGGTAAATACACCCATGAAGACAAATGCAAGTGTTGTGTACACAAATACTTTCATATCTGCCTGGCCCTTTAAAACCAAAATGATAGAGTTCATTTGCATTTAGATCTCTTTGGCTCCTTCTTTTCATCTAAAGACAAATCCTCACAAAGGCTGCTTAATTAGACCAAATTAGATTTCCACCTAGTGGCTTGTCATTCATTAGAAAACGCTGTTCTTTTTTTCAGTTTTGGTAATTATAAGCTGGTCTCTCAGTGTTCACTTCAGGTTCAAAGTCTGACTTGCATTCATGATTTTGTGCAGATGAGAGGGAAATTATTCAGTCGCATCAAGTCTGCCCATTTTACAAGTTGGATAAAGATCATTGCTGGAGTCTTTTATGTAATGGGGTATACTCTTTCTTAAGTCTTTAATGATTAATTGTAATAGCATATCTCATGGCAATTTTCAAGACTAAAAGCTAAGTGCAAACAGTTGGAATGTGCAGTGAGTGTATCAGTGGGTGCTTCCTGGACTGGGGTTCTGTGTCAGGCTCTGTGTGTGGCCCTTGCTTGTTGGTGTTCCTGCCTTTTTGGGAGCAAGAAAATGGCAAGGGGCTGGTGCCAGGGGCTGTGCAGGGAGAACCTGGGCTGGAAGGGCTGCCTGCCTTCTCTCATTGACCTCTCTAACCCAGCAAGGGGGACAGCTCTGCTGCTGGCCTTACACAAAACACGGCTTCTAGAGGGGGAAATCATTCAAATCCACACCTGACACTCAAAGGCTGGTGTCTAATCAGGCTGAAGCTCCTAGGGCAGGTCAGTCAGGAGCACAGGTTAGTGGAGATTGCACTTGTAGATGTACTCTGGGTTAGCAGTGTGGCTGATCTGTGTGGAGTGCTTGTAATGAAAGGAGTTAAACTCACAGCAAGATCCTCGAGCTTTGCCATTTCTGACTCCAAGGGCAGCAGTTTGCCCAACCATCACCCTTTTCTCTGGAAAGGGAAAGATTCTTACACTGCTAAAGGACACTAGAATGATTTGGTCTCACTCTTTTTTTCTCCCCAGTCCAAACTCCATTCCCTTTGCTGTCCTGCATGGGCACACTGATTCCCTGCCTCAGTTTCCCCTTTGTTACAGAATATTAATGCTCAGTGGCATGCTTTGAAGCTTAATAAATCAGGGACAGATCTCATGCTTGTCCATCAAGCAAAACTTACTTTGGCTTTGACCTTTAATGCTTATGAAAACCTTTAAAAACAACTGCCAACTTATTATTAATAATCTTCTTGGGAGTGGAAGTTACAAGCAGTTGGTGCCAGGCAGCCCAGCAGCCACCAGCCCCTGCTAGGATTTCGTCTGCACTAACAAACCCAGATTTTTCAGGTGTGTTTTTATAACAACATTCTTGTTTTACTTTCTCACCAAAATAAAAGGTAAGTTTTTCCTTCCACCTTTAAAAAAAAAAAAATCTCATCAAATTTGCCTTTCTCAAAACACTGAACATTCCCTTTCTCATCTACCTAAACCTGATGTTGAGTTACTGTCCCCCAGAGGCTTTCAGTAGCTCAGTTCTGATGTATCCCTGCACTTTGTAGCTCACTGCCTTCTTAGAGTGTAATCAAACATCAAGCTAAGTAGCAAATAAATCTCCCGATCTCATAAGCTGCACAGCAAGATCATGTAAATGCAAATGAAGGGCTTGATTTCAAGCTGTCGCGGGGGGAAGGAGGGAAAAATGCTGGGCCTTGTCACTGCAATCACTTCACTCTGCAAGTGCAGTAAATCTGCAATAATAATAGTAATGGCAGCGTGACGGGAGGCTTTACTGTACAAGGGGGTGTAATGAAAAGGGGAACAGAAGGTAGGAAGGAGGCAGGGCCTGGCAGGATGAAAATGCACCAGCACAGAGTTTGCAGGTGTCCACAGGGCAGAGCCAGAGAGGAGGGGATGGGGCAGCCCCGGCTGAGTGGGAGCACAGAGGATTCAGGGATTTGCCCAGCATCCCCTCCCAGGGAAAGGCTGTGGAGACAGGGATTAAAAATCCACATCTCGGTCTCTTTCTGTACCTCTCTGTGTGGACACATCTCCCAGCTCTCTCAGTCATCTTTAGAAAATTGATGCAATGTGTGCTGCTGGGCCATGAACACCAGGGGACAGAACACAAATAAGTCTGCAACAAAACCTGGAATCTGTAAAAATTTTGCACTTCCTTAAACCTTTGCAATGCCTCCACTTCTAGAAACAGACCTATTTCAGAGCCCTCCTCTCCCTCCACAGCAAACATTTTCCAACACTCAATTGCAAATCCAGGGCTCAAGCCCAGGGCTGCAGAGATCAGAAACTACCTGGCAAAGGCTCAGGAAAACTCAGTACACCCAACAGCACTCACTTTTCACCCAGCCAAGGTATCCCCACTGATCAAACACCCCCAGCACTGCACCATGACCCTCCAAACCCAGCCCAGACACACCTGGTTCCACCAGGGAAATTATCATGTCCAAGGGGAAAGGATGCACCAGCCAAGCCCTTAAAGACAGTTTGAGAGAGCAAACAAAGCCTCAGCGCTCATCTCTCCTAGCCCTGAGAGGTGCTGATCTCTGCTGGGTGCTCTGGGAATGCTTCAGGATAAGGTCTAGAGCTGTCTTTTCCAAACTGGCTGGATAAACAGCATTTAGGATGCTGGATTTTCCTCACCGAGGTCGTAAAGGGAGAAAACTTGCAGAAGGTACCCAGAGAAAATTAGGACCGCCTGGGATGCAGAGAGAGACGGTTTTAATTAGAGCCAAGAGGTGGGAAATAAGGCAGAGAAATGACATCTTAATGAGGTTTAATGAAGTTGTCTGCTGATGGGCACAGCTGTCAGACAGATCTGTATTCCAGCCAAGCAGCTTTGTGACAGGCTAAACCTGAACACAGGGAACGGTGCTGGAACTGGGGGAGAAAGAAAAAAAATACCTTCTGCATAAACTTTGGCTCAGTTTCCCCACTGCTTTATGACAGAGCATACCTATAATGCCTCAGGAAAAACAAATGAAACCAGCCCATGAGCTGGAAACAAGATTTTGCTAATTTATGAATGAGAAAGGCTGTAATTGTGGATTACACCGAGCAGGATTCATTCCTGCTACATCCTTCCCCTTCTTTGCTTTTGTAGGTAAAAAATGTTGGCAGGCAACCAGAATCCTCTGAGTTCGTTGATTTTTCTTCAGGCACAGATTCTCTCCATGTTCAACATATTGGACCAGATTTTTTTTTTAATTAATTATCCAGCACCTTCAGCTTTATTTATTCAGTGCAAAGTGACTGTAAAATGCCACCTGATCATAAAAGGAAACAGCCTGCACTCATTTTGTGATGGAGTAAACACCCAACTGTGTTAGCTTCAGGTGCTCTGCAGAAGGGACTCTTTAAATCCTGTAATTTCAGAGTTCTGCACTCGAGAGTCTGGAAGCAGCTTTGGCACAGGTTACAAACCTCTCTCCTGCCCTGCATTTTCTCTGTGATTCTTCTCCCATCTGACACACCTTTGCCATCACAGCAGATTTCTGACCTCACTTCCCTGATCCGTTACCAGAAGGTGATCCAGGAAAATGCCTTTTCTCATGCATCTGAGGAACATTACACCATTTCCTTGCACACCAGTGCCAACCCACCTAAAACCAGCTGTAAATACAGGAGGAGCAGATCAGCAATGAAAGCTCCTTTATCGTGGCTGGCAGCGCTTTGCACGAGCTCCTGGCACACACAGAGTGCACACAGGGTTTGTCACTGCCACCACAGCCCTGGTGGCACTAAAACCCCACTCTAGTCCCCCCCAACTTGGGGCTGGACAGGGGACAGTCCCTCCCTGTGCTCGAGGCTCACAGGAGACAGGAGGGGAAATGCAGCTGTGCTGGCATCATGTCCCTGGGTCGATGGCTTTTAGAAAGGGCTGTTTGCAACAAAGGAGCTGCAGCTTCACACAGGGCAGGTCCCTAAAACTCATTTTCTGGGGAATTTGCACTCTTGAGAGCAGTGGAAATGCCACACCTCCGTTAGAGTGTGAAGTGTAAAAGCTGGAGGAATTACAAGCACATTTTAGAGACCTCGATACAGAGCCCTCTGGAAGGGTGCCTTTTCTGAGCTGGGGTTATTAACCCTCACTCTCCAGGCAAAACTGGCTCAGTGAGAGTTCTGCCTGAGCTGAGGGTGGTGCAGAAGAGCACACTGGAAAGCAGCCACCCTGCTGGCAGTGTACAGGGGAGCCATGGCTGCTCTGAGGCCCTGGCCAGGGCTTGCACGGTGCTGACTGGGAGTTAAAGGAAAATTTTGGTGTGGACAATGCTCCTACACAAGCAGCTCCAGTAAGCTGGGTCTTTATCAACCTGCACAGCCTGAGCCTGCCATGGTGGGAAGCTGGAGGTGGCTCCTTTGCTGCTCCCTTTCCACCGTGTCTCTGCAGAAAGGGCTGTGTTTGATTGAGCAGAGTGTTCACTCTGCAGTGTGATAATGGCCATCTCAGTGTCAGTGTTCACCCATGAGAAGCACCAGAGTGGTATTTCAGCACTTCCATTCTCCCAACAAGACCTGCCAACACCTACAATGCCCCAGCTCTCCTAACACCCTTCCCATGGAAAATAACCTGTCCCAAAGCAGCCACATCCTGCCCTCAGGGCTCCTGGGGACTTTGCTCCAGCTTTTCCTGTGCCAGGCTCTCTCCCCCTCCCTCCCTTTCAAGCAGCAATGAGGTTTCAAGACACACATCCTGCAGTGACTTCACCATGGAGATGGGAGTGTGGAGACAAAAGGGTGAGGGGAGGTCAGTTAATCCCACAGACACCACCAGGCTGGGACACACATGAGCTGGGGAAGAGTTCATTTGAAAACTAAATGGAAATTATGTTATTGAGCTGAAGTTGTTTTCTGTGCTATAAAGCCCAGGCTCTGCTCTCCCTTCTTCATCCCCCTTCTCCTGCAGCATGCCTTGTGTCTTGATTATTCCCAGGCAGGAGCAGCCATGTGATTGTGCCTGGGGAAGTTTACGTCAGTTTTCTGGGAAGATGCACAACTTGGAAATGAAATAACTCAACATAAAGTTAAGACTAGCTGCTGTCTCCCCAGCAGACACCACAGTTGGGCATTCTCACCAAAGGAGAGATTAACCAAAGAAGACTTCAAGTCCATATCTCTTGAGTCAGGATCCCTACTTCCAGCAAGGCTAGGTCTCTTTATAACTCAAAACCCAACTTGTGTGAAATTCAGCATTCTTTAGACTTCAGCTCCTTTTTGCACTGTGGCACTCACTTGGTGCAGTGAGATTCAAGCCCTTGCCAAATGGACACTCCTGGTACTTGTGGCTGTGTTTTATTACAAATTTCTGTTTTCAGGGGCTTTATCTTACCAGAAAAGGTCTTTATGTTTCCCTATTAATGCTCTATGTGCTTCTCTATTCCTATTTCTGCAGCCAGAACTTGGAAAGCCCATGAGAAACTGCTACTCCCTGCCAGGCCCTGATTTTACCTATGGGATATACATGCACAAGAGAGATGGAGGAGTTCCTGAAGGTAGGGCACTGCCCCTAAACCACAGACCTGCAACAAAGTCCTAATGCTAGTAGGAAGTCTCCTCTCCTTCCCATGGCTCTTCAATACTTCTCATCAAGCTAGAAGTGCAGAACTCCAACACTTACCCACTTTCATTAATACCACCCAAATTTCTTGGTGACCAGTGAAGTTTCTCTGTCACACTGGAAACTTTCAGAGGCTCACACAAAGCCCAAGCAGGGAGGATGCACCTGCAAAAGGTGATGCACCTGGGCACTGTCATAACTTTGTCAGGGCTCCTGCTTTGTGCTCTCAGGGACGATTTCCCTGTAAAATTCTGAGCCAGCCAGGGTAAAGGGTGAGAAGACATCCAATTCACATGGGATATGGGATGCAGTGGGATGGGGTATGAAGGTCACAAAAGGAACCTTAGCCCCACAAGATCCCCATGCACAGTGCACACACATCAATCTGCTTTCCCAAAAAGAGCTAACCAAGATGCCTCCTCTTTGTCTCTATTTCCACCTCCAGCCATAGGCCACTGGGACTCAGTGAAGGCCAAGGCTCAGCCCCATAAAAGGGTCATGCCCTGAGACTTTGTGGCCATGAATCTTAGCCCCGTAAGACCCCCATTCTCAGTGCACACATATTAATCTGCTTTCCCAAAAGGAGCTAACCAAGATTCTCTTTCTCCTCTTTGTCTCTACTTCCACCTCTAGCCATAGGCCACTGGGACTCAGTGAAGGCCAAGGCTCAGCCCCATAAAAGGGTCATGGCCTGAGACTTTGTGGCTGTCCTGGGTTGACTGGGTTCTCTCCCAAATTTACCCTAAACCAAGACAGTGGCCATGAACCTTATCCCTACAAGACGCCTGTACATGGTGAACACACATCAATCTGCTTTCCCAAACAGGAGCTAACCAAGATTCTCTTTGCCCTCTTTGTCTCTATTTCCTTCCACCTCTAGCCATAGACCACTGGGACTCCGTGAAGGCCAAGGCTCAGCCCATAAAAGGGTCATGCCCTGAGACTTTGTGGCCATGAATCTTAGCCCCGTAAGACCCCCATTCTCAGTGCACACATATTAATCTGCTTTCCCAAAAGGAGCTAACCAAGATTCTCTTTCTCCTCTTTGTCTCTACTTCCATCTCCAGCCATAGGCCACTGGGACTCGGTGAAGGCCAAGTCTCAGCCCCATAAAAGGGTCATGCCCCGGGACTTTGTGGCCATGGGCCGTGCAGCTGTGGACGAGGGCTGCACCACAGCCCGGGAGTTTGCTCTGTACTACAAGTACATGGACATCCGCTGCAAGGACAAGGGCATCCTCAGATATGGGGGCAAGGCACCTCCAGGCATGACCTTTGGCAAGCCACCACGGTAAGGGGGAAGGTTTGGGCCCTCCTCAGCAAGAAATTATCCCTTCCTACCCTCACACCTACATCCCTGCCCAATCTCAGCTACCACAGGCCCCAAAACAGAAGTGTCCTGAACCTGGATATGCTGAGTGACAGCACCACATCCGTGTCTGATGGCACTCCTCTCAGATAATCAACTATCTGAATCTAACATACATGCCACAACACAGCCTCATTTCACCTGCAGTGTTATGGTATTTGTCGGGTGCCCCATGGCAGGAAGGAATGATTAATCTAACTCCATATTCTCAGAAGGCTAATTTATTATTTTATGATACTATATTACATAAAAGAATACCAAACTAAACTGTACTAAAGAATACAGAAAAGATACTTACAGAAGGCTAAAAAGATAATAATGAAAACTCGTGACTCTTTCCAGAGTCTCGACACAGCTTGGCCCCAATTGGCCATTGAGTCCAAACAACTCACAGCAGAAACCAATGAAACAATCACCTGTTGGTAAACAATGTCCAAACACATTCCAAAGGAGCAAAACACAGGAGAAGCAAATCAGATAATTATCATTTTCCTTTTTCTCTGAGGCTTCTCAGCTTCCCAGGAGAAAAATCCCAGGCAAAGGGATTTGAATGTGAATACTACATAGTATTATGGGCTTGAAGCCTCTTAAAAATATCCTCAATGCCAACCCTTTAATCTAAAGGAATATGAAGAGCTGTAAGCCAGAAAATTGGTATCTCAGGGTCAGAAAATCAGAGGAACAGCATTTCTACCTGTCTGCACTAGTAGAAATACTCTGGTGGAGTTAAAGATCAGTTCAAAGTTCTTTATCCTACTCTCTCCCACTTAGTTTATTGCTCTGCATTGGGCAGAAATTGGGAGTGGAGCAGGAAAGAGGCAAAGAAGCTTCTCCCTGCCAGTGCAACTCCAGCACAAACCAGTGCTCAAAGCCTCTGAAAGTCCTGCTACTGCTGGAGCCCAGGGGGTTTCTTGCTCTGTGCAGGTCTGGACCAGACATTAGGTTTTATTTTAAGAGCTAGATAATAATCACTACCAGAAAAATAACAGCTACAAATTCTAGAGAAAAGACATGATGAACGGCACCGTGTATTTTACATGATAGTAAATGGGCTTTGCATATGCAAATTGAATGGATTTTAAAATGGTATTTAATGACAATTTTCGTAGCAGACATTAACATTAATTGCATCAAAATGAAAATGTAGCATTAGCTTGCTGTTAGCTGCAAATGCCCCAGCCATAAAGCTTTATCTTTATCAGTATCAGCCCTTATCCATGTGACAGGGCTGCTCTGCAAATTGCAGGCAAAAGGGCTTTTATGTTGCAAAAGTATCCCCCAATGCAGGCCAAAATCAACATCAATTTTGCTTTATTTCTTCATAAACGGAGGTTAAATGGCTGCCTGTAAGAAGCTCAGGCATGCTTCAAAAGTTTTAAGGAAAATCTGCAGACCCCACAACGGCAGAAGTAGTGAGAAAGGGCTTTTAATTGAAAGTTATTATTGTACAACTTGCCTTCTTCTTAATAGCTACCTTTTATGCAGACTGATTGTATTTATCCCTTTACTTTAAAAGCACGTTATAGATAAAACCAAATTACTGGGATTATCAAGGAGTTGTTACAGCCATTTTGGTAAAAGTGGGAGTTTAACACACTTTTCCATGACTGGCAAGTTAGAGAGACCAACTTTGGTGAGCATTCCCAGGACAAGCTGATCTCTGGTTATAGCAAGACCCATCTTCCTAAAAATGACCTGGTTGTCAATGGATTTCAGTTGGGTTTGGACTCCAAGCCCTGTTTGACTGATCTCAGTGCTGCTTCCTGGGAAGGTGCTCCCAAGTGAGGCACATGCTTGTCTGGGGGCAGAAAAAAAGAGTGGCAAAAGGTAATTTTTCACAGCTCCAAGCACTTAATGTCTTTAAGAAATAACAGATCTGATCAACATTTTGGGTACAGTGAATTTTTCAGCAAGAACAGCACCTGCCTGTCATCCCCCAGCACTGACAGCACTCCTCACGGTGGCTGAGCAGGCCAGAGAGCAAAGGTGCTTTCCCATGGCACTGGAAGCAGCTGAGACACCCTGCCTGATGATGTGGTGCTCTGGGACAGCCCAGAATCCCAGTGCACACCCTGCCCAGTCTGCAGCTCTCTGCACAGTGGGAATTGCAGCTGGTGCCAGCCCACAACCTCAGGGCTGGGCTGCTTCCCTGGTAAACCAAATAACTCAAATAATCCAAATAACTGTCACAGGAACGTGGCTGGGGTCGGTGGGTAATGGGCAAGAGGCTTCTTGAGCCCTGGCAACTCATCTCCAGTCCCTCCTCAGGCCCTGGGCTGTGCTGCTAAAGGCTTCTGTCTCCTGGAGGCACCAGGGTCAGGAGCTCTCCCTAGGCTCACAGGTTGGAGCTCTCCTGGATCATCCCAAACAGAAACAAGAACCAAAGCTGTGGTTGCTATTAGTGCCTTGTTAATCACTGCCTGGCCCTGCTGCTGCTCTAACTCAGATCACTTGTGCCTCTGCTTTCTGCTCACGGTGTGTGCAGCATTCCACCAGGCAGCCTCAGACACTGCGGCAAGCTCTCTGAAGCTTTGACGCCTCTTTCCTTTCTTTTCCTGGGATATTTACCTTCAAAGGTCACCCATACCCCTCTATATTCCCCCTGGGCACCTTCCAGGGGAGAGAAGCAGCATTGCTTTTTGCTGATTCCCCCCCCATTCTCTCCCTCCCTTTTCCCAGAGTAATGTTTGCTACGAATCACGTGGCCAGCTTTGTTGTGAGAGTCATAAAAAGGACATTTTTCATCTCTCCTTTTTCCTGTTCTCGCTCCCTTCTCTCTCTCAGTAGCAGACAGAGATTTATTCCTTCCCTGATGCCTGTGGCATTTGGAGCTGGGAGGGGTCAGGGGAGGCACTGATGGAACATAACAGATAATGCAGTGGTTCCCCAGGGGCTTGTCCAGCTCCAGAGCCGATCCATCAGCAGGCAGTGCTCGTGCCAAGGTCAGCAGTAACGAGGATGGGGTGGGCTCCCAGCCTCCCCCGTGGGGCAACCTCCAGCCAGGCTCCCCCAGTTCATGCTCCAGCTTCTGAGCTCTCCAGGAGCTGCCTTGTGCAACCACACTTTGCAGGAGAGGAACACTGAGTGCAGGGCTGGGCTCACACAGCACACAGGCTCAGCTTCACCTCTCCCAGCCCTCCTCCCCACCACACACAGCTCCACAGGCTCATCTTCCAAGGAAAATTCCCATTTTTGACAGTCTCCTCCAGGAGATAAACCCCATCCACGTGCTCTGTGCACAACACATTACAGAGCTGCTGAGGGTTGCTGTCCTCCCAGGTCTTTTCATTCAAAATAACCCCACAGGTGTGTCCAGCCCCATACTCTGCAATAATGGCCTTGTTTTACAAGGAGAAGGCTGCAGGGTACTGAGTGGGCTGGGGTTTGATGATACTGGAAACCCAAAGGCAAGAGGGTCTCTGAAGATCTAGGATCTTCACTGGTGTCACTCCAGCCTGCTATTCAAGGTGCATTTGGAAACCTAAATAGATGTCCAGACCTACATTTATCCTCCTGGCCACCTTTTCTGGCTGAGCTTCACTGTGCACTGAAATCAGGCAACATTAAAGGATCATTTTTGGAGTGAGAAGTAAACGCAAAGATGTGGATGCTGTCTACAGCTGGATTTTAGATGCTATTGATATGTGCAAGGTCACACAAGGAGTTTGAAGGCAGAACACTCCAGCACCAGTTCTGTCCCCAGGAGTGAGCAGGGCAGAGTGCACCCTCAGCATGGACACACTGCCCAGCCCTGCCAGGAGAGAAAAGCTTCCAGTCACCTCTTGGTGAGCGTCCTAAACCTGGCTGCTACGCCCCAGAACCTGTTCCTGGGCACGAGGAGTGCACAGACGTGCCATCCTCTGCCATCCTGCACCTGTACCTGCTCCAAACCCTGCATGGCCATAACCCTGCCTCCCACGGGCTGCCATGCACTTGGCAGTTGGCCTGGAGGTTGGGCTGACCTTGGGTGTGCTGGCAGGATTTCCCTGGCACTCTGTCATCCCCAGGGCTCCTGCCGGGCCCCCCCCACTGTCTGCCTTCGCTTCAACTGTCCCTTTTCTGAATTTTACAGCCCATTTTCCTTCTGTCTTCATCTCCTGCCTCCATTCCACCTCCCATTCTCTAAAACTGTTCCTTAATCCTTTGGCAGCTGTTTTCATCGTGTCCCTGCAGCAAACTCACCTCTCCAAAGCATTTGGTCACTGCAATCTCTCTTCTTCAAATTGTTACACTTGGCCAAGGGCATCAGTTACCCAGTACCTCCTCTTTAATTGGTATCATTTGCAACCATCCCAACCTTTCACCTTCCCTGAGAAGGGAGATTTCTATGCTCATTCTCTGCTTAGCAAGTGGCCTTTCCACCCAAAGTGTCTGTGCTGCTTGCACACAGCCAGAACAAAGTTTAGAAAGCTGCTCAAGAGGTGCTGAGGTGTAGATTTATTTTTGAGATACTTAAAGAACATTTCAGCTTGCTATCTAGATGTAGACCAGCTGCAAAGATGTCAAGGAAATAATGTATTACTGGAAAGAACCCACCAGGAAAAGCTGGACAGGCAATAAAATTGAGTATTACAGCAAGTGTGCATCTGACCCGTGATCACTGGAAGCCAAAGAGAATGTAAAGCCACCAAAATCCTAAAGATTAGGGCAAGAAAAGTTTTACAGAAAAAAAAGAAAAAAACCAACCTGAGGACTGACAAAACAGATTGTAAAAATATAACACAGTGAGTGGAATCACTGTCAGGCTCATGGCGACAGAGAAACGCAAGCAAGTTAAAAAACACAGGACTCCCACCAGCTCAGATAATTACACATCCCATCCAATTCCACAGTGAAAGGCACTTGGTGCCTCTGCCATCATTCTCACACTGCTAAGACAAGAATTTCTATTTCAAGAGTAGTTTTCTTCTCCTGGAAACATTCCAGGCTGGGTGTGTGGTCGCAGAGCTCCCAGCCCCATCCACGGTGCAGGCAGTGCCTGCAGCATCTGCTGGGGCAGAAGGGCCTGTTACACCCTCCAAAAATCCCTGAGTGCACTATGAAGATACTGATTCCCCTTCAGAGTGGTCATTTGCTTGCTGTAAAAGTTTCTGACTGCTTCAGGCTGATGGTTTAAGAGAAAATAAACAGCCAAGTCGTGGTTTGACATAAGGTTCAGGTCCTGCACATCAGCCATAGAGATGGGAAAAAAAAGATCTGAAGGACAGATTAGGATCCCTTATTACCAATTGGTTTGCACTGAATAGGAAAGTAATTTACACTCACACAGACTGACTGTTGTCTGTGGGTTTATCTCCATTGATTACAGCCAGCTGAAGAATTTCTTCCAAAGTTTCACCATCTAGAGCTACTTCTGGCCACAAGTGGACTTTTTTCTTTGCCAACTTTTGCTTTTTCAGCCTGTTCAATGAAAACCTGGGTCAGGGGGGAATAATCACAGAATCCTTTCTGTGAAAACAAAGCTTTTCAGCCCTCATCAACATCTTTTCCTTTCAAACAAAGTCATGTTCCCACCCAGCCAGAGAGATTCAAGCATGGGATGGAGGTCAAGGGGAAGACCTCGTGCTTTGATTTCTTTTGCTCAGCATTGGAGCAGTTTTTCCTTGGTTTTTCTCTTGTTGGGATGTTTTGCATTTGTTGATGGCTGCAGACTGAGCACTGTTGCGGTGCCTGCAGCATCTGCTGGGGCAGAAGGGCCTGTTACACCCTCCAAAAATCCCTGAGTGCACTATGAAGATACTGATTCCCCTTCAGAGTGGTCATTTGCTTGCTGTAAAAGTTTCTGACTGCTTCAGGCTAATGGTTTAAGAGAAAATAAACAGCCAAGTCGTGGTTTGACATAAGGTTCAGGTCCTGCACATCAGCCATAGAGATGGGAAAAAAAAGATCTGAAGGACAGATTAGGATCCCTTATTACCAATTGGTTTGCACTGAATAGGAAAGTAATTTACACTCACACAGACTGACTGTTGTCTGTGGGTTTATCTCCATTGATTACAGCCAGCTGAAGAATTTCTTCCAAAGTTTCACCATCTAGAGCTACTTCTGGCCACAAGTGGACTTTTTTCTTTGCCAACTTTTGCTTTTTCAGCCTGTTCAATGAAAACCTGGGTCAGGGGGGAATAATCACAGAATCCTTTCTGTGAAAACAAAGCTTTTCAGCCCTCATCAACATCTTTTCCTTTCAAACAAAGTCATGTTCCCACCCAGCCAGAGAGATTCAAGCATGGGATGGAGGTCAAGGGGAAGACCTCGTGCTTTGATTTCTTTTGCTCAGCATTGGAGCAGTTTTTCCTTGGTTTTTCTCTTGTTGGGATGTTTTGCATTTGTTGATGGCTGCAGACTGAGCACTGTTCACTCTCAGCCATAGATCTGGACCTACAGGCAGAACAGCTCTGTCCCACAATCACATCCCACCTGAGTTTCTCAGAGGACAACAGCAGATAACAGTAGACAAATGTGTTGAAGACAAACCTAAATAATCTTCAATTAAGTCAGCCAAAGGGCATCTCCAGCCCTAAAATCAATGCTAGCACACAAATTCCAGCTTGTCAAGCCAGTTATTTAATGGGTAAGATCTGGCTTGGTATCTGCACTGCAAGACACAGGTTTCCATATGTGCTTTTAGGACCAGTGCAAGCAAACATCTCACTGGGCCTGGTAGGGAACAGTAAAGCAAATTGGTGCTCTTGTAACCATGTGTACTCCTAAGTACAGCTATGAGCATCTGATAAATCTTTTAAAGTGCATGTTTACAATGGATTTTATTCTTTTTACTGTTCTATACATATGAGCCCTCTGAGCAAAATAACAGATCCTCTGACACTTGGAAGAAGCCACTGCCTCATTGGCTGCCCGCAGTGAAATAATTTATATTGTTATTTCCTCACCCAAATTACAAGGACTGTAAAGAAGCTTCAGAAATTCAGAGTAATCAGTGCTTTGGAGGCTCAGATCCTGCAGTTGCCACATGAGTGGAAGACCCACTATTGTAACTGAGAGTTTTGCGAGCCCAAAGACTGCAAAAAAAATTGGTCCCTGAGAGTTTTCTACCAATTTTTCTCTTGTTGTTTTCTTCAATAGTTAATGGAAAGCAAGGACAAGTGGAGATCATTTAAAAATGATCTTTTGGGCCTCTCCATGGGTTTATTGCCAGGACCTATTTAGAGAAGCATAAAGCTGTAAGGGGGCTATAACTACTGTATATTCCACAAGCTGTTTAGGAAAACGAGGAGCCTTTGGACTCACACCAGTTCATTTTGCCATGTCTCCCTCTCCTCACAAACACACCCACACACGTGCGTGCAGGGACTTGGAGCTGCTAATTGAATTCACCCTTATGAAAGCCTTAACAAATTGTAAGTGACCTTTTATACAAATTTCAAAGTCAAGGATTCACCACTAACTGCACATCCCTCTTCTGCCATTCACTGTTATGCAAAACCCACAAACAATTAAAAGAAATAATGAAGAGCCCAGCGGCCCTCTTTCCTAATTAGCTGCAGGAGGCAGTGCTGGGGACTGTGGTTAAGTGCTTCAATTACCTCGGCCCTCCTCGCAGCCCTTGTTAGAAGAGACAGGTCCAGGGGCCAAAGGGGAACAATTAAGGCGAGGCAGAGCCCGCAGTTTGCAGGGGGATGCCGGGGCCGTGCCGGCTCTCACACAGGAGCCAGAGCTGTAATCATACCCCAGCTTCCTGCTGGGCTACACAGAGACAAATTAATGGGAGATAGATTGCTACCTGCAGCCCATCAGTAACCAGGGGGGCAGGAGGCAATGCAGCACTACAAGGGAGCCATAACCTGAATTTTCCTCTGCTCTCAGCCCCCTTTTAGGGCAGAGGGACCTGAGCACTAATACCTCAGTGCTGCCTGCATTGGGGGTACCCCACAGCCCCAAACAGAATCACAGAGCCCAGCCTGAGCTTTGTTTGTTGAAGTTAATTCTGGTGGTAGCTGCCCCAAGGAGCCTCACAGTCCAGAGGTGCTGGAGACCAAAGTGTTCCCCAGTAAGAAACAGGTTGGACTCGACCTTGAAGGTCTTTTCCAACCCTAATGGTTCTGTAAGAAACCAACCTGAGCTGGTGGGAACTGGTTCTGCTGGGAGATTCTATATGAACACTTCTGTCACTGGACAAATCCTTCCCAACAAGAAGACACAAGTAAAGAGTATAAAAGTGGTGCCCCTGTAGCTGTTTGGGGACTGAAGGCCCCAAAGACAGGTCCTGACTGTGCAGCAAAAGCACATTTAGGTGGAAGGACAGCAACAAGAACTAAATCCCCCTGTAACCTCATTAACCTTTCAATGAAGGGTTAAAGTCTCAGCATAGGCAGTGGTACAGCAACACAATTTTAATGTCACAGGCATGGATAAATTCCATCCTGTGATGGATCTGTTGCATGAGCAGCTGTGCAGGGCCAGATCTGCTGCCTGGAAGCTGCCACTGGGGTTGGAGCAGTGCTCTGGGCAGAGCCCCAGGAGCCACTGCCTGCACCCATCCTCTGCTCCCTGCTCCAGCAGCAGGAAAAGCCCTGCCCTGGCTGCAGAGCCACACACAAACCCCACGGGCCGAGCTCTGCACTGAAATATTTACGTGCTTTTGAATTATACAGGAAAAAAAAAAAGCACTCACAAGTCAAGTTTTTACCCTTTTGCCACAGAACTTAGCAATCAAATTGATTGCACCTTTCAAGCTGGTGTAAACCCCCTTCCTGAGCAAAGTCCTTTGCATCCACTTTAGCCAAGCACTTTTTTCTGCAGCTGATATATAAACCTTTGAAAATAAGTTTGAGGGGAGACTGACAACCTTGAAACCTCAAGAGCAGCATGGCATTGACGGGCGCGTCTCCCTGAGCTCAGTATTATAGATAGATTTTAATTTTATTTTAACAAAATAGCTGTCTCCAGTGGAAGAAGCATCAAGAGCTAAATGAGGACTCGTCTTGAGCTGAATCACGTTGAACAGACCTCGGCACTGTCATTGATTTTCTGGGAAGAAAAAAAATGCCTCTGGCTACTAAACCAAATTAGTAGTCACTGATGACCAATTATTTTGCCCCACTGTGAACGGGGAGGCGTACTAAAATTCCAGTTTGTCAGACCCAAGGCTCTCTTCTCAAACGCCTTTCAACAAGCGTGTACCAAAAATCTCTCAGATGGTTCTGATGCCTTCCTGTTTTCGGCAACTTCTCCTTCTCCAAAGTTTTAATGAGCTGCTGCTCTGAGGACAGCCTGCCACAAAGTGAGCCTTTCTGTGCATACTGGACCACTATTTGGCATGGGCACAAATCACAGCTGTCAGGATTTATACACACATACACAAAAAAGTGTCAGCCTAATGTTTGCAAATTATAATTACCATTTCTCTTGCATGTCCCTGGTGCCTTCATTTTAGATAAATCCCAGCTCTGAGGTATCAGCTGCAAAGCACTGAAGGCTCATATTGAATGGAATAGATTTAACTAGTTTGTAGCTCATTTAAGGCCTACACTGTTTTATTTTAATATTGTTAATACTTTATTATACTTTTTAACACTGTTTTCACAGTAAAATAGCCTATTAGGAGGCTGCAGCTTCTTTTCCAGGGGATGTCTGGCAGACTAGAATTCCACATTGTATAACCAAGTTAGCAGGTGCTTGTCATTTCAGTTGAAAATAGGTCTGTACCCTGACTCTTGAAAGTAAATTATAGAGATTCTATTAAAGAGACAGGAACTGTTTCAGGGATAATAGTTTTGAAAATGTGCACAGATAAATTTTAAAATATTTAGGAAATGTCAGCATTAGAAGTGGTTCCAACTATTTGACTATAAAAGGAAGCAGATGAGTATTTTTTCCCCCTACAATTATAAATAATTTGTTACATCCTATCAGAACTTCTTTGCCTTTCCTTTCTGTGGCAGGGTGCTTGTGCCAAAACAAGGAGATCTGAGTTACTGTGACTGAGATGGGTTTTAATGTGCAATAAGCATTTCCAGAGGATGCTTCCCCTGCTCTCCCTGCAGCACCCGCAGACAGCAACGGCAAAATCCTCCCTGTTCAGGAGCAACATCTGGGCAGGGTGACAAAAGGAAAGGGAACACAGCAGCCATTGATCCCTGTCCTTAAGTAACACCAAGGCAAAAGGACATTTTCCCAAAGGCCAGCTGCAAGTCAGGGCTGTCACACTGCCAAGCAGCACCGAGACCGGGGCCAAATTCCCCATCCCTCTGCTGAGATCAGGCTTTGACCTACAAAGGAAAAGCCACCTCTGAGATCTCTGCAGTCACCTTAAAGAGGTGTTCCCTGATGTCCCCTGCTCTCCCCCGCTCTCTCAGAGTTTCTCTCAAAGGAGGAAAAGCCAGAGGAAGCCTCAGAGCCCACCAGGGCTTGCCTGGAGCAGACGAGTCATTCCCACCGATTTGAGAGAGGCAGTTCATGCGTGCATCGTTCCAGGCATGATTCTATACTTTGCTGGATCAGGACTTAAATGTGATTAATCACACGGCAGGGAAGGATCTCTGAAGAGCATCAACCCAAATGTGTCCTTTCAAGCATTTACTTACAAGCCAGCTGTGGACTATCAGTCACCAGCTGCCTGGTCCACTGGAGATGGTAAAAGTCACCTCCATAGAGATGGGAAAATACATTCAACTTCAAAAAAACCCCCAAAAATCAATAATCAAAGACTGCACACAAAGGCTTAGTGCTTTCCTGCATCCCTCCCTGCTATTCCTGCACACGGGAAAGCTCCTGCCTTGGAGAGCAAAGGGACAGCAGCAAACAGGCAATGCTCACCATGTGAGCTGGTGTCAGGAATACCAACATTTACACCACACTACAAAACTGGAGACTCAAACAGATAATAACACACTTTACCACTTTGCCACACCTTTTAACCTTTTAAATATTTTGCCCAGCTGTGATCAGCGTGAAATGCCAAACTGGAAGGGAAGGAGGGGAAAGAAGAGGGGACAAAGGGTAAATGTCAGCGTTGCCTTTGGCACTGGGTGTCTCTAGATAACGATCTGGAGCAGCAGAGCTGATTTGCAAGCAAAGGCCTGAAAAGCCCTGCAGCATGTGATCTATGAAACAGGAGGCCTGCAGAAGGATGTCTCCTCTGATATGAATGTCCCCTTGGGATGGATATTGCTGGATTGCACATCCAGTATCATTAGAAAACACAACCATAGATTAGGCTGTTTTGAAGCATGTGGTGTGCAATAATTAAGTAATAAAAGTCACCACGGGGGTGAAGGAACAAGAAACAGAAGAGTTACTATTTGCATACAGGCTGCTGCCGCCCTCCGTGATCATCAAGGATTCTCCAGGCTGCTAAAAGCTGGCAGCTGTCAGTTCTGGACCCACTCCTGCCCGAAGCCACGAAGCACCAGCTCACTCTGTGGCATGTGGGCTCTTTGCAGAAACAGGTGGAGTTGGTGGCCCAGCAGCAGCCCAGCAGCTACCCCAAGTCCCCAGTGTCCTGCAGCTGGTCTGGATAGGCAGGGAAAGCCCTGGCTCTGCTGTGGGAGCTGCAGCTGAGGGCTCTGCAGGCTACAGGGGGAAGCAGAGCTAGAGGTGAGAGCTCCACAGTCATCAGCTGCTGCCAAGATGGGAAAAGTCCCTCCTCAGCAAGGTGTGCAAGGACAAGGACCAATAAAACTTGAGCTTGAGGTCCTTCATCGCTTTCAAGTGTTTGCTTCTGGGGGAAAGGAATAGCAGCAGGACCATGGGAATTACTGATTTGCTGTCCCTGCCACTGCCAGGTCTGCCTGCCATGGTGGCTGATGAACTATCCTCACTTGCAAGGAGCAAGGCTCAACAGTTTCAGGCTGCAGCTTTGCCATGAGCTGGTCAGGTTAATGCCAGCTCAGAGCAGCTAAATGGGGCACTGGCCAACAAGCAACTGCCTTTTTAGACTTTTTCTAGAACCTGGGTCATGTGCAGCTCCTCCCCTCTGCTGTCTCCTCCTTGCTCCCTGAAATCCTCTTCCAAGGTGCCAACACACCTGCTCTGGGCAGCTGAGGCACCAGACCAGGGCTCAGCATTTCAGCTCCCCTTTCTGCTGCAGACACCTGCCCATCTGCATTAGGTCCATTTTTAGCTCTACTCAGACTGCTTAGGACAGCACTTACTCCTCCACCCCATCCATCATTGCACATTTGCAGCCTTTGGTGCATCACCAGAGAGATTTCAATGGCAAAAGCAGTGCTATTTTAGCAAAACACACTTGGCACCCAGGGGTTCTTCCTCTGGAGGGAATCCAGCCAGAGCTGCTCTCCTGAAAATGCTCTCCTGAAGCTCTAGCAGGGCCCAAAGTTGAGCTGCAGCCTGTGGTGCCCTGTGGTCCTTCCAGGGCTCAGACAGAGCTGCTGAAACCTGCCCTGTAAAAGGTTGTGCAATGGTTCCAGTCCTGGGGAATGCCCTGGCACAGTTACCACAGGTGTGTGCAGGCTGTGGTGTGTTCACTGCAAATCATTGTGGGTTTGAGGTTTCCTGAGGAGGAGAAATCCTTTCCCAGTGCGAGGCTTCATTCATGATCTCACCCGTCACTTTCCAGGAGCAGAGATGTGAGCCAGCACAAGGAGACAGAGATTAAATTGGTGTCTTTTCAATGTTTTCCAGGCCTCCCACTCCCATGTTTGACATCATGCAACACAGATACAAGGACCTGTGGATGGAGGAGCAGAGAGCCCGGACTAGAGTCCAGCACATGGTGAAGAAAAAGGTGGGAAGAGTCCAGCAACGCTCTCCTCTTATGTGCACAGCACCACTGGGCACAACCCCTCACTGTCCTACCCCACAAGGGACAAATGGGCTGCTCCCAGCCCTGGGAAGGGCTCTCAGCTGGGAAAACACCCCCCTGACTACTAAAGGGCTGATGAAGCCTAACAAAGATGAGCATCCCCCTGCCAGGCTGTCCTTTGGACATCAGCTCTGCTCAGGTGACTTGTGACAGTGGCCACAAGAAAGGAACAAGCAGCAAATGCTGAAAGGACAGCCCCAGCCCTGAGCCTGGCAGGGTGAGGTTGATGCAGCACCCACAGCAGCTGTTGGAGTGTAAGGCTGTGCTGTTAAACAAACCAGCAATTGTAATATCATTTAAAAGCAGCCAATGACTGTTTTATTAGTTAATGGCTCAAAGAAGAGTCGGGCTAATATGGTAATGACCAATTTCAATGGGCTTACTGCCATCACAAACTGTGCTTTATAGTTGAAGTGCAGGAATACAATGTCCTTAATTAGCAGCTATTTTATGAATACACCAGCCGGGGACGTTGGAAAGTGCATCCCTACTTTATCTATTAATGACTAATGTTTTTAATCACTAAGTTGCCTCCATCAAGCTCCCAAAGCCTGCAGCCACCAATTACTGAGTTAAGCAACACAAACCTGTATCCTAGACCACAGAGCAGACAGATACTAAGGGTATCCAGGTGCCTGCACTGGCTTGTGCTGGGATTATTGAGCACTGTGACCTGCAATTAATCAGGAGAGCCAGGAAACCCCACCATGGTGAGGGTGCTGGAAGTGACTTTCCCAGTTAGGGATGAGCCATTGCTGTAGCTCAGGGTACAGGACTTCCAGTGGGCAGCACTCACCTCCCTGGGATGCTCTATAAACTGAGAGCTGACAGCTGCTCATTGTTTTAACTATGAGCATTGGCTGCATGGACATGGAAAACTCCCCAGATCATGGAATTGTGATCATCACCCCAAAGCAACTTCTGGCCTCGTCCATCCCAGTGTCACTGCACTGTTTGACACAGAGCTGATGTGCATGGCTGTGCAGCAGCTTGAGCCACTGGTGTTTCTCTTTGGCTGCAGAAAAGACAAGTGCAGCAGTCTGAGCCATGGGTGCTTCTCTTTGGCTGAAGAAAAGAGAAGTGCAGCAGTCTGAGCCACGGGTGTTTCCCTTTGGCTGCAGACAAGAGAAATGAAGCAGTTTGAGCTATGGGTGTTTCTCCTTGGTCACCACAAGAGAAGTGCAGCAGTTTGAGCTCACTTGTGTTCACCTTTGGTTGCTACAAGAGACGTGCAGCAGTTTGAGCCCACTCTTGTTCACTTTTGGCTGCAGACAAGAGAAGTGCAGCAGTCTGAGCCCTGGTGTTTCTCTTTGCTTGCAGATCGGCGAGGTGCGCGAGAACCGCACCACGTTCCTGCGCACGCACCCGCTGCCGGTGAAGGAGGAGTCCTTCTGGCACCCCCGGCGCTACGAGAAGGTACAGGCCCCCACAACCCATCCCCTGACCAAAGACAACTTTCTGGGCCTCTACAAGCACCTAATTGAAATGAGGGACACTCTCCAACCTTGCTCATGTGTCCCAATAACATCCTTAGCACACAAGGAATGAGGTTCTTAACTCAGAGCTCCCCATGGCCCAGATCTTAAAATGGTCCCAGATATGTTCAACCATCAGCCCCTTTTGAGCATCAGGGTGGGATGTTTTTTGCCAGCCATAAGTCCTGGAAGAGAGGCAGCAGTTGTCCAGACAATAACATTTTTTAATGTCACAATTTTTCTGTCACAAGCTTCCTGATATGAGAAACATCTTTTTATTTCTCACTGTGAGTACAGGGGTGGCCTTTGCTCTACAAGTGCCCTACACAAGCAGGACAGTCACACCTGCATTCAGGGACCCTGCCATTTCAGCAGCTCTCCCCATAACTAATTCACTCCACACCAGATGTTTCAAGAAGCTTTTCCACCCCAGGATTAGAGTTTTCCAGAAAGCTTGCACTCTCTAAACTACCTGATTGACAATATTCACCCTGAGACAAAGCAAAGGGTCTGGCCAGGTTAGAGATATTTTCCAGAAAGCTTGCACTCTTGGTACCTCTCTAAACTACCTGATTGACAGTATTCACCCTGAGACAAAGCAAAGGGTCTGGCCAGGTTAGAGATGTCCTTGACACTTCCTTTAATTGATCCAAATAAGAGTAAAGGTGAAGATTTCTTGTTCTAGTGATGGGATCTAAACATCTCCCTGAAATCATCTGTGCTACCTGCTGTGCTCTGGGTCCTTGTTAGAATTCCATTAGCTTTGTTTGTTGTGTAAATTATATGGAAACTTCCCATGAAGAACTAGGGGGGATTTTAGGAGAGGGGAAAGAGCTGGACCAGTGGAATGGAAAGGAGACACCAGAAAGTGAAAGCACTGAAACCCTGCAGGGAATTTTTTTTGCAGGGGCCAAAACCATATTTGGCATTGATAGATACCACTGCAAAAAGCTCTCAGCTCTCTGTCCTGGACCTTCTCCTGGTGGGGTTATTTTTTTTTTGCCACGCTGTTGATTTCTAACCACAGTTTAAACAGCAAAGAAGCCCTGTGGTTTCCTGAAGGTAATTTACTTGTACAAGTTGGAGAGTTTTGCCCAAGAAATGTGCTTTGCACCACCTTGATGTATTCCTCTCCTGTCCTGTCTAAGAGTGCCCGATTAGCATATGTCAGTAATCATTTATCCCCACTGCCTGTCAGCTCGGAGCTGCACGGCAGCGCGAGAACATGACCGATCGCTGTTAAACAGATTGTGAGAGTCACACGAGATCCTGGGGCAAGCCTCCTCTTTAGAGCTCCTCTCACCCCAGACCTTTCCATCACTGCTCATTTTTCAGCCTGGGTTTTGCTTCGTGCTTTCCCTTTTGTTTCGTCCATGGCTGTGGTTGGGTTCCTGCCCCAGCTGCAGCTCTCAAACCTTCAAATCTTTCCTTCTTCTCTTTCTCCTTTTTCTTCTTCTCCCTTTCTCTTCCTTCCCAGAAGTGGCATCCAGGGAGGAGGGACAGCTCACTTTGCACAGCCTCTGCAGATCTTCCACACTCCTCCTTTCTCATTGCGTTACCCTGGAAGGTTTGTCTTTCCCCACTTGCAGATTTAACAGGCACAGCCCACATTAGAACTTGGATCAAGGGGTTTGTTACTCACTTGACCTTCAGTGCGTGGTTTCCTCCATGGAAAAATAACTCCTCTTGAACATCCATAAATGTTTACCCAATTAAAAGCAGTAACAACCTGGAGGAAGTTAAGGATTCCCAAAGATATTTGGTGGTCTCCAAACTGTTCTTTCACTACTCCTCTAAAGGAGGGCTCTGCAGAGATGATGGAATGGTTTTGAACACCAGACTGACCTAACCTAGGGACTCCAGGAGTCAATGTCAGTCCCTCCTTTACTGAGGTGACAAATGGCCAAAACACTGCTTCTAATCCATGTAAAAACTTCGTCCTACTGTGCAAGAAGAATGTGAAAAGCAACCACAAAAGTATCACCTCGCAGAAAGCTTGTTAGCACACTCCCTCTTCATATTTCTTTGGTGGCTTTGTCCTGCGCTGACCAGTACAAAAGATGCTCATGACTTGGGAAATACTCCAGACCCTGGGCAAGAATATTCAGAGACTCCATTGCCTGGCCACAGCCTCACTTTAAACTTTATTTCCATGTGCTCCAAGGCAGGTGTGAGGTGCAGGAGTGTGATATTCTCAAGCCACCCATCCTTCTGGTCACTCAGTCACCTCATAATAACACCTTTCAGTCTGGCCTGCTCTGGGTCTGAGGGGGGCAACACCCACATGCTGAAATAGTTACAATCCAAAACAGGGGCAGCAGGAAGGTGAGATTTTGTTCTTTAGGCCCATAAAAATCATCAAGAACGATTTATTTTATTCCCACCGTGACCCCTTACAGAGAGCTGCAGAAACTGGGCATGGATATCTCTGCTGGCTCTTAAACTGGGCTTTCCATTCAGTCCCTGGCACCATGAAATCTTGCCCAAGAATTGGAAGAGAAGAAAACAAAGGAGCTTTTCCCTCCCCACTAATTGCATCTGCTTGCTCCCTGCCTTGCTAGAGCCGCATGACATTACATAGTCATTCAGTCAGTAAAGTATGGACAAATTGACTATATTTTCATTTGGATTTAGGTTTCAGCCCCACTGCTTTAGAATAATGGCCCACACTGTTAAGCTAACTGGGTGATTTGCAGGCTCTCCCACACCAGGTGCTCCTGCTGTCTCTCTGCAGGACTGACCTGGTCCGAGGTCTCCTGGGCCCCCCAGCTCACCCAGGCAAGCAGGTCACAGGGAGCCAGTCCTGTCCTGATGGGCAGTTCATTAGGGAAAGTTGCTGCATCCAAGTGGCTTTTTATTTATTTTTCTAACTAAACCAAGCAGATGTTAACTCCTTACTCACCTCAGCAAGATGCTTCTACTGCCCTCCTCTTCCTCAGCCACTCCCAAAGCAAACAGCCTCTGCCGTGACACAATTTCAGGGCTCAAGTTTTGCCAGCTTGGCTGGGACTGTGCCCCAAAATTTAATTTATTTGTAGATGTGGGACCACATTCCTGGGGGACTGTACTCCCAGGCACCCAGCATGGACATAAGTCATAGAATGGTTTGGGTTGGAAACGCACCTTGAAAATCATCTTGTTCCAACCCCCCTGCCATGAGCAGGGACATCTTCCACTCGACCAGGTTGCTCAGAGCTCCATCCAGCCCAGCCTGCAACACTTCCAGGGATGAGGCAGCCACAGCTTCTCTGGGCAACCTGTTTCAATGCCTCACTACCCTCACAGGGAAAAAAAAATTCTAGTATCTAATCTAAACCTACTCTCTTTCAATTTGAACCCATTCTTCCTTGTCCTGTCACTCCAGGTTCTTTTCAATAGTCTTGCCCCATCTTTCCTGTAAGTTCCCTTCAGGTCACCCCAAAGCCTTCTCTGTTCCAGACTGAATAATCCCAGTTCTCTCGGCCTCCTGTCCCTCACATTTGTCCTGTCCCTGTGTCACTCTTCACCTGCTGTCTCAGGCAGAATTGTGTCAGCCAAACTCTGGAAAGGACATTGCTGCCCAAATGTAGCATGTCCACCTGTGCCAGGCCAGGGTGAGGCTCCAGCCACCTCCATCTGAACGTTTGATAGTCACTATCCAAACCAGTAAGTCAATGTTGGCCACCCCCAATATATTTCCAGGGCTCTATCAAGTCAAGAAGGATTCAGGCAGCAACAAAGCAGCAACACAGGACAGAATTCACCAATGTGTCAAAACAGCTCCGCGCACCTCCTGTCACTGACACACACCAGGGTTCTTCCTTTGCTCATTAGAGAATCCCAGCTCACAGACACACTCAGGTGGCTTGTTTACTTGACCAAGCAAGGGGAAGGAAAGGAAATGCAGCAACTTTGGACAAGACTTTTGTCACCGTGCGCTGCCTCCCTGAGCAGATGAAACGCGCGGCGCGGATGCGCGATATGAATAAGCGATAAGCAATTGACGAGCAAGTGTTCGGGTACCTTGGCAAAAGACTTAATTTGCAACCTGGCACAAAATCAAAGGCTCTGTCAACGGCTGAGCGGCTCTCCTGCGTACGCCTTGCATTACCTGGGAAAGCTCTGTCAGGTAAATTTCCACTGAAAGTAATTAGAGGAATCCCCACTGTATAAACTTTGCAGCAAAAATTCTGGGCTCCGGAATTTGATTCTCACCAGGGATCCGATATCTGCTCACAGCCTGATCCTTCGTCAGAATTAACAGCTGAGGTTTAACACGTACACACAAAAATGTTCTGCATTTTTTTTTAATGCCTTACCTCTATTTTTGTCTATGGAGCTGAACTGACAAGCACAGCTCATGTAATCTTGCAGCTGTTGTCTTGTCAGAAAAGCCACAGATTCTGCTTAAATAACCTGGGCTTGGTATGCACAGCACACAGGGCTGGCTGTTCAGGTGCAGCATTGGTCCTCCTAGGTTTGAGGGCAGAAAAACTTCTGGGACTTGGAGTGCTATAAAACTCATCTCCTGGGGCCTAAAGAGTGCTTAAATAATAAAGCAATGAGTTCAAGAGCTTCCTGTCACCACACTACCAGATCAATCCTCCCCTCAGCTGGGACTTTGGCTGACCAAAAAGAATTAAAATCAGTGTCAGCTGATGGTTGTTCAATGGCCCAATGGAAACAGAGACCACAACACCCTGCGGGGCTCCAAACAGGCAGCACAGACTCAGCTGCCCTGGGCATGATCCCTGCACATCTCCTCTGGGCCCACAGCCACTCCATGCTAACTGCAGGCTCTGGGCCCTGTCACCATCACTGCATTTACCTGCAGATTCTGGAGGTTTTCTTGATTTTTGCCTCCACAGTCAAAGATTCCAGCAATACAATTGCTCAAATCACAGCAAAACATTTTCATGAGCCAGGTTTTCCCACTATCCCTTGTGCCCTGGACACTCAACCTCTCATCCCATCCAATGCTGCCCTCTGTCGCAGTATATTTTGGCTTGGAAGGAATATTTAAGGGCCATCTAGTCCAGTTCCCCTGCAGTGAGCAGGGTCATCCTCAACCAGATTGTGTTTCTCAGAGCCCCATCCAACCTGACCTTGACTGTTTCCAGGTATGGAGCATCCACCACCTCTCTGGACAACATGTCCAAGTATTTCAACACCCTTGTTGTAAAAAACTTACATCTTATCTCAATTGATGCACTCTTCGTTAAAACCATTACCTGCCATGCTCAGCACTTCCCTCAGAGTGACCATCACTCCTGTGCCATTTCCATTGTTCTGGACATCTGATTGACACAGGAAAACAACAGCCTCCTGTGCAGCTGTACAGCCTCGATCATCTCCAGGGCAGGCCCCAACTACAACCACGCCCCAGCAGCCAGAGGCAGCACAAGGAAGAGTTGGCAGCCAATTCCCATTGCTCTTCTGGAGATTCTCACCCACGAAGGAAGAGATTTTGGGTGCTCACAGCTTGTGGCAGGGTGAAACCACACACGCTGTGTTGGGTTATGGGTGAGCACCTGCCATTGCTGCCAGTGCACAACTCCATGGAAATGTGTTTTAAATGGGTTGGGGTTTCATTCATGGCCCCGTTCTGATTTCTGCAGAGATGCTATTTATCAAGATAACTTTAAGTAAAACTCTTGCCTGGCATGAAAAGGGTCAGGATTCAGATGTCAAGCACACGAGGTCAGTGTGAAAGCTGCCAGCTCTGGTCTGCCCCTGAAACATCTGCCAGGGAGGTGGGGGGCACACTCCAGGTTACAGCTCCAGTGCGTTAATTCTTCTTTCCTCATGCTGTTGTCCAGACCAAATGACCAGTAAACCCCAGCAAATATCTGTGGCTATTATTTTCAGGAAGAAAAATACCCACAAATCTCTATAGGACATTAAATACAGCAGCCCAAAATCTCCAAGCACTGTTTGAAACCTTCCTGGGCTTGAAGCAAATAAAGATCATTTAGCCCAGGCTCCCTCATCCTGCATTTCCCTCTGTTCTTAGAAAGGTGGGGAGAGAAAAATCAACCCCATTCGTTAAGCCAGTTAAGCACGCTCCTGGCAGGAAAAGCCACATTATTTGTAACCCTAATAATCCAACACTCACCTCTGAGCACAGCTCATCTTGGACAGAATAACGTCTGTTTTAAAAGTACCTGCCTCTCTCTAACTTGTCATGGCATTTGTTGACAACCCTATTGAAAGCCGCTCTCGATGCGGCTGTGAAGGATCTTTCAGCACCTCTTTCTCTTTCCTAGACAGTTTTTGAAAGGGAGGGGAGAAAAAGAAAAAAGCCATCAATACAGGGGGAAAAAGGCATCAGCAGCCAACATCGGCTGATGAAGCGCCTCACCTGGGCCCCCAGCACACCGCCTCCAATTAAATCAAAATGGTTTGTTTTTAATGGTCTTTTACACTGACAAGTGGGCTATCATTCCAGGCCTAGAGAGCTGTCAGGGAGCCGAGGCAAATCCTCCGTTGATAATGCCCAATGCTTCCAATTAGGAACCGAGGCCGCTGCTGGCGCACTAACGATTCCCCAGCCTCCCCAAGGCCCCTTCGGCGTTGGCTGTTTGGTCTTGGCTCTTCCTCCGCCGCAAATTACTGACACAAAACGGAGGCGCCCCGGTGCCTCCTCACCACGCCGGGCCCCGGCCCTGTTGGATTTAATGAGGCGATGGAAGTTTTTGCGGATCTTTCGCTAAATTCTTTTCTTGTTTGACAGCTGCTTGAGTGTTGACCTTATAAAAGATTTAGTGTTTCTCATTATTTTCTGTCAAGCTTTACAAGCGGTGGCTTGGCGGAAAAATCATTTGCATCTCGATGCGTGCGCGCGCGCGGGGTGGGTTTTTTTATTTTATTTTTTATTTTGTCTGTACAGGGATGCTCGGCACGCTGAGCGTACCCTACCCCTCTCTGTATTGTTTGTTTTACTCCCTCCTCCCTCCCTTTCCTGAAAAAAATCCACTGTTTTGTGTTGTTTTGGAAGAAAAAAAAAAATAAGCCCCGGGATTTGTTAGACTCCTGTAAATGAAGGAGGGTTTGGGAAAGGAAAAAAAAAGAAAGAAAGAAAATAATAGAGATTGGTTTCCTGTAAAGTGAGCACAGGAAAGTGTTTTGTCACTCGCTAAAAGGATTCGATCAAATGGATGATGGAGGAAGCAGGCTGAGTCCCGGTGCAGCTTTGTTGTTAAAGTGAAAAATGGTGCAAGGCTGGGGAGCTGCCTGGAGCAGCTGGGCAGAGCCAGGCAGGTGCTGGGAGAGGAGCAGGGACAGCCAGGTCTCCATGGATCCTTCCAGGCCAGGGGGAGAGCCCGGTGCTGTTCATTACTTCCTTCAGGCTTCTCCATGGGTTCTTTCTCAAGTCACTAGAAAGCATTAAACACAGCTCTAGTAACTAAAACTCCCCCCTTAAGCTGAGCTTATTTTGCACCCACGGTGGCCCAGCAGCCACAAAACCCTGCTCAGTCTCTGGGGTTTGCTGCCATCAGGGGAGCTCTGACCTCCCTGCATCTCACCTGCAATTTATCAGCCCTCAATTAACACACCTGCCTTAATGTGCCCTCCAATTTAACACATCATTATAACTATGAAACTCTAAAGATAATACCCTCCAAATATATATTAAAGTTTTAGGAGTGGTCATTATTTTTCTTGCCCCTCTAATTCTGTGAAGCAAACACCGACATTACAACGTCCCAGCTGCAAGGGTCCTGCAGGTTTTCATTTGTCAATAATAAATGAAATGAACAGCAGCAAACATTGCTCCTCAGGAGCAGCTGGAGCCCATGGCAGCTCCATCATCCTGCAAGAAAAACCTTTCAGCTTTTTCCTACAAGCCATATTCCTGTCCTGCTGCAGCCAGTGCTCCAAACAAAACCCTGGCATTAACAACCCATAACTGCAGCAGAGTAATGGCAAAGATCATCAGCTGTCTCTAGAGGAGGTACCTTTGGGTTCATCATTTAAAATATGAATTAGAAGAATCAGAGATGAGGATTCATCACTGGCGTTGACTGCTCAACACCAGTCTCTGTCATAAAAAGACCTTTGACCCAAGGACACCCTTATCTGGACTCTAATGACTGGGAGGGTTTCTCATTTTTTACAACAGCACTTGCCCCTGTCCTACACCTGGTGCTCCCCACTCACTCATGCTGAGGGCAGGAGCTGGCATCCCTCACAACTTCCTCAAGGCTCTGCTCACTTTAATTACTGCCAGTTGTGGCTCAGTGGGACATTTCTCACCCAGGAGCTTTGTACCGAGATTGGAGTGAATAAACTGCTGCTTCCTCTCCTGTGGCATCACCCCCATCCCAGGCAGAAATGTCCCTGTGCCCAGTTCCCAGCACTGGTGGATGAGGGAGCATGACAGGAAGGCAGAGGAACATTCAAGAGAAGCAGCTCAGCTGTCCCTACCTGCAAGCACTGGATTTTTTTCTAAAAATCCCAGCTGCAAAGGAAAAACTGCTGCATCTTTAATGGCAGGTTGGAGTTGGAACAAGCAGGGATTGTCCCTGCCAGCTCTCAGGGGTTACCCACCTCCTGCAGCAGCCCCTGCTTCTGCCTTCCCCACCTCTCCCTCCCCAGGAGGGGTTATGTCACTGCTGCTATTTGTGAGAAAGCAAAAACATCCAGAAACAGCTGTCTGAAGTTAGGCACTCAAATGCATATTTAAGTACCTGAACGCCTTCCTCCAGAGAGGGGGAATAGCTAAATACGCTTTGTTTGTCTTGATTAATGAGATCACTAGCAAGCTTTTCAGGGCAAAGACTGCTCTGTATTTTTACATATGCAAAACCTGACATCCAGCCAGCCTGAGCAGGGTGGATGGGGGAAGTGGGAGGCAGCTCAGCACAGGCACACAGGCAGATGTATGGCACAGGGAATTGTGCTGGGGGCCCCCCATGGAAAACACCCCAGTCCCAGTCACTGCATCTGCCATGCAGGTTTGCTGCACACAGCTGTGTGTGAGCCCCACTGCTCACCCCAAAGGGCCCTGGCACCTCTCTACCCCCAGATTACTTCCCTTTTGTTTATTGTCATGGGCATTTTTTTCACCCTGACCTCACCAGGGACTTCTCTGGGAGCTCTGAGCCCATCCTGGCCCCTCAGTGAAGCACCCAAGCCCAGTGTTGTAGAAAACAACTCATATTTACTTCAGGGCCCACCTTAGGGCAATGCAGCCTTTGAAAATGTCAGACAACAAACACACCATAATAAAACTACAGGGTCTTGATGCTAGAGCAGGATAAGAATCTCCTGAAGTCAATCAGAAAGCTACTCCTCATTTTAAGCAGGTTAAGTGTTTAACTTCAGCTGGAGACACATCTCCCAGTCAGGCAAAAGCCCTTGTGCAATCTGCAGTCTCCTCCCTGTCTGTGCTTCAACCTATTTTCTGTGGCTGGCCCCTGGCTGTAACCAATCCTCTCTCTGCTCCTTTCCTCATAGGCTGAGCCTCGTCTCAGGACTTTTCCAGACCCTGAATCCCGTCAAAAGGCTCTCAGTGCCTCCCACTGAGGAGTGCCTGTGAGCTGTCCCCTTCCCCAGAGGGCCCCCACAGCAAGGATGGTGCTGGGCACAGCCCTTGGACCCTGGGATTCCACATGCAATAGACTTTCTCTCAGGTTTTACAGAGTTATGCTAATGCAGATATAGCCAAATAAATCATAAATATAAGAGGAACAATTCTGTCTCAGCCTGTTCATTTCTTTGTGTCAGGTGCACAGCACAATCCTGATGACATTCAGGAGCAGGGCAGTGCTCACACCAGCACAGCCCCACAGAAAGGCAGGACAGGCTCCTTCCCTGCTGGTTCTGGACAAATAGATTGGATACAGCCACATCCTAGCTGATATCAAATCTATAATATCTCATCAGGCCTCATTTCTTTGCCAGAAAAGCTTCCCATCAGTGCCTGATTCAGCAAAGCCATTGCCTGTGTGAAGGAATTCAAACACCTGCTTTGAGTGCTCTGCCAAACTGGGCCTCACCACAGGCACTGCCTCTGCTCTGAGGTGGCTCCAGCCAGCTCCACACTCACCCTCCTGGTGCCTGCAGTCCCTGAGGGCTGAGCCTGGCCAAGCACTCACTGAACAAACTCAAACTCTACCAACACCAACTCAACCCACAGGCTCAGTCAGGAACCAACGCATTTGGAACCCATCTACCCCCAACAGAGCATTTCACTTCAAGTAACACTTTGTTAAAAGTGCCATTATTTAAACTGTGGATCTCCACTATTACTAAAGGAATAATTGATATCTCTTACACAGTCTGCTTCTCACATCTACCATTACAGCTCAGAGTTACCAGCTTTTTAAGCCAAATTATCTCCCAATTTTCATATTCTCTCTCCCATTGGTACTTGGAAAGCTCAGGTGTGTTCACCCCAGAGCTCTGGGAGGTGGCATCTGCTGTGCTGGGCAGCCCCAACTGCATCCTGAGCTCAGGTGGATGTGCCAGCATGATTTTGCCCCCCACACCTTGGCACTGGGATTAGCCCAGCCACCAGCAGCCAAAGGACATGCAAAGCCCACACTGAGCACAGGGCTCAGTGCCCCTCAGATTTCCAGCTAAACCTTTAACCCCAAACCTCAATGAGAAGAGCTCTTTATAACATTACACTGCATTGCTCAAGATGAAACAGCAAAGTAAATTGCAAAGGCAGCTTTATTTTTTTTTACCCCTCAGGGCAAGGAAGGCTCCCCAGGAGCTGCTCCAGCATTTCCCACACCCCTCCTTAGGGCCACTTGTACCTCAGCCTGCCCTTTTATAAGGAAGGAGCTGTAACAAACTCCACCCTGCCCACACCTGAGCTGAGGGAGGAACAAAATCACCTGCTCCACACTGAGAAAACCCTGGTACGTGGTTGCCTCTTTTTGGTACAGGCTTCTAAATAAAACCCATCCAAAATAGTGAGGGGGATAACAGCAGGGCTTGCCAAGCTGGCAGAGGTGGATTATAACCAGAGACCTTCCCCACCTCCTCAGGGAAGGAGGGAGCTGGGCCTTAAGTGACTTGTCTTGCCAAAAATGACACTGTTTATGAGAGTGTGAGAAACCCAGGCACGAGGTTTGTCCTTCTGCCTGCTGGGAGCCACATCCAGCTCTCAGCCCAGCCACAGCATCCCTGTCCCCCTGCAGCAGCCACCGAGCTCCCTGGGGTGTGCTCAGGGAAGGAAGCACCTCCAGAGAGTCCTGCCGGGCTGGGAAGGGCTGGCACAGAAACAGTGTGAACCAAACTCCTGCAGAGCTGCTGCTCGGGACAGGAGCAGGAAACCAGCAAAGAAACCAGAAACCCGAAAATCATCCGACAAATAAACAAAGTGCGTTCAGGAGACACCTCTGAGTGCGGCTCAGAGCCGACGGATCTGACCACGAAATGCTGGGCAAGGTGGTGCCCCAAACGTCCCTGGTGTCACAGCTCGGATGGGCAGAGCCTGCCCTGGCACCCACCGCCCCCCGGCCGACCCTGCCCGTCCGAGCCGTGAGCCCGCGTGTCCCGGCCCCGCGCCGCCCCCGCTCCTTGTCCTGCAGTGACACCCACCGGTAACGGGCTTCCACCGCCGCTGCAGACCCCCGGCTCCTCCCCGGCTGGCTGTGCCCCCCTTGCTGCCGCTTGCCCCCACCCCGAGCCCCCCTCTCTCTCCTGCCGGTGCGTTTGGGTTACCGGAGCATCCCGGCGGAGCCCGAGCATCCCTCGCTGTTCCCGCTGGGCTCGGCCTCCCGAGCAGCCAGCCGCCCTTCAGGAGGGGTTCCTCCTTCAGCCAGACCCTTCCAGGACAGCGGGCTGTGCAGATATTTCTGGATTAACCCTTGCTCAGTCACCGTCAGAGCTCAGCAGCCCCTGGCGCAGCTGTGAAGGGGCTCCGCAGCCACCCGGGAACACCGGGGTCAGCCCTGTCCCTTGGCCCCAGGGCCAAACCTGCGCTGGTGACAGGAACCAGGAGAGCCCAGCACCCGGCAGGGTGGGAACAGCAGCTCCCAAAGCTGCCACGATCCTAAATCCACACTGGATTGTGACTGAGGCTTGTGAGGAGGTGACTGTGAATGCAGTTGGCATCAGGGGTCTCCTCCTGGCTGATTGTTTGTGAGCAGGAACAGTCTGGAAATCGGGGTTTAAGGGCAGGCACACAGAGGGAAGGAGTGTGCACTGGTCTGTGATCTGTGCACAGGATTTCCTGTTTCTGCTGGGAGCCAAAGAAAAATCCTTGGATCCCCACCTGTCCAGGGTCTGGTGATGTAGGACATGGGCAGAATGGGGCACATTTCTGCCTTGGGGAGTGTAGCTCTGAAACAACTTAATAAAACAATAGCATTAATAATAATAATAGTAATAATAATTTTAGTGTCATTAGAACATGAGTAGCAGTGCATCTGTAGCTGCTGGGAGCCCCAAGTGTGGCCTAGGAGTGACATATGTGTCCCCAGGGCCTTGGCTGGGCATGGCACCTGCTCTGGGAGAAGGGCTGTACCCCACAATCAAATACTCCCAAAACCTTGCACATCGTCAGGAAGTTGGTCTCATCTGGGTGTTTTTTTCAAGAGCAAGCCTCACCAGCCCAAACCTGTCCCTGCATGGCTGATCCAAATCCTGATCCTAATCCCACTCCCAGCCCTGCTGCCTTTCCCAGTCCCGTTCCTGGTCCCAAATAAAACCTCAGCGCTGGTCCTGATCCCAGTGCAAATTTCCAACCCAAATGTGGTCTCCTGGTTGAACAGGGAGGCTCCCAGAGCCCAAGAACCAACACAAGCACTGCCGGGAGCTGCCAAACCCCATCGGGGTCTCAGCACCATTTCTCACCAGCACCACTTCCTGCACACCCATTGCTCTGCCCCGGTCCAAAGGGACACTTGGCCCAGCCCCGTGGATGGGGGACACTGACCTGGCCCCCATCCACATCCACATCCCGGCTCTCTGTGCTGGGAGGGAGACAGGGCAGAGCAGCAGCAGGAACCCCTCAGCAGGGGCAGGGAGGCTGAGCAGCCCTCAGCACGAGGTGGGGACAGGCTGGGACCGGGGCTGGTGATGCTGATTTTGTTCCTGGGCTTGTCCTCCTCTAAAGTTCTTTTGTTCCGCTGCCCCGATCGCAGCCGGCCCCGAGCTGCAGGGCCGAGGGCAGGAGGCGCTGGGGGCCCTGCCTGCGCCGCTGCCCGACAGCTGGCAGCCGGGCTTCCCCAGGGGGGCTCTCCCCTCCTTGGTCGCCTCCAAGCTGCCGGCCAAGGGCGGCTTTGGAAGAGGGACAAGATGCAGCTGACTGGCCGGGAAGGTGGGAAACAGAAGAAATCGAGTATTTGAGAAATAACCAGCGACATCGCTTTAAAGTGACGCAGCTTCACGCACCCGGCTGTGGACATTTTCCTATCGCCGCGGCGAAGGTTCTATCCACGGGAAAAAAACCCTAAATAAATCCTCGAGGAGACAGCAACCAGTCTGACCGCCAGGAAGGTGGGAATCCTGCGTGAGCCTCTCCAGCCTGGGAGAACAACAGCAAACCCCCGACGGGGCGGGAGGGAGGAAAGTTGGTGTCCCCGGCAGAACCGGGCAGGACGGGGCAGCCCTGCCTGAGGCCATCGGTGTTTTATTTAAAATGCGATTGACGGCAGAAAAAATCCGCTCAGAGCGCGGTCCGTGCCCAGTTTTACCAGCGGGTACCGCGGCTGGGCGCTGGCAGAGCGGTGCCCGCTCCTCGCCGCTCCGGCAGCGCTGGGCGGGGGTCGCGGCTGCCCCGGCGGCCCCGTGGACCTCTCTGCTCGGCCACAACCGATTTCCAGGGCATGCAACGAAATTCGCAGCTCCGAGGCTCATCTCGGGCTCAGAGCAGCCGCCTCAGTGCTGTGGGGTTTGGGAGGTTTCGGTGCTTTTTCGTTCCCTTTTTTTTTTTTTTTTTTTTCTATTTTTTATTTTTCCTGAATTTTTTGTTTTTAATTTTAACGCCCAGCAAAACTTTCCCTGCTCGGGAGGGAGCGGCAGATCAGCTAATTGCGGGGGGAAACGCACAGAAAGCAGCAACCCCTCGATAACCCACCCAACCCACACCCCCCCCTCCCTCCGCGGCTAATCATCCCATTAAGAGCCCCATCAGCGGGATAATGACAGCAAAAGAGGGCGGAAACCGCCCGGAAAGCGCGAGGATCCGGACCACAATTAATTCCCGTTAATCAAGCCCCGAGGTGTCGCCTGTTGGGGAGTGACACCCCCCAAAACGCCGGGCGGCCAATGGGCGCGTTCACACGGGTGGGTGGGGGGTGCGGGGGTCCCCCAGCCGGAGCTGCCCAAGTTCAGCTTTTTCTCCCCATTTCCCCCGTTCCCCCCCGGGGAGGGCGCGGCTCTCCCGCCGCTGTCCGAGGTGCTGAAGGCACCGGAGCGGCTCCGGCGCTGTCCGAGGTGCTGCGGGCTCCGGAGTGACTCCGGTTTTCCCCCCGGAGCTGTCCGAGGTGCTGGCGGGGAAGGGGGGCGCCGCGGCGGCCCGGCGACTGGCCACCCCCTCCGCCCTCCCCTCGCCCTTCCCCATTGATTTCTGGATCATTAAGTGGTTAAGGCGCTGCGAAGCCTTCACTATCGATCGCTGCCTCCCCACCTCCGGCTGGGAGCCCCCGGGCTGCCCCCCAGCCCCGCGCCGCCGCCGCTCCGGGCACGGGTGGGGTGGCCGGGACCCCGGGTGAGGTTGGGGTCCGTCCCCCCTCACCCCACCCCCTTCGCGGCCAAAGTTTGACTCTGCCTCCCTCTCCCCCCCTCTCCTGTCTGTCTGTGAGTGCAGCTGGGCGCGATGCTGAAGACGGAGCAGCCCTGGATCTAACGCGCGGCGCCTCGGAGAGCCTTGCAGCAATTGTTGCCCGGATCCCAGACTGAACTTTGCTCCTTTTTTTTTTTTTTTCCTTTTTACCTCGTTTTTATTTTTTTTCCTTTTTTTGTTTTCGTTTTGTTTTTTTTTGTTTTTACCTCCTGTTATTGTTAATTATCATTATCAACCCGCTTCCGCCGCGCCCTCCCCGCCAATGCCCGTGTGAGCGCCGGCACCTCGCAGGGGCCATGGAGGGCTCCACCGGCTTTGGGATCGACTCCATCCTCTCCCACCGAGCCGGCAGCCCGGCCGTGCCCAAGGGGGACCCGCTGGTGGGGGACGGGCGGTCCCCGCTGGAGCTGAGCCCCCGTTCCGAGGGCAGCAGCGGGTGCCCCTCGCCCCGCTCCCCGGGCCGCGAGTGCCTGGAGGCGGCGGCGCCGCGGCCGGGCCTGGATGCGCATCTCCAGCCGGGACAGGTCTCGGCTCCCTCGCAGTCCCGGACCGTCACCTCCTCCTTCCTCATCAGAGACATCCTGGCCGACTGCAAGCCCCTGGCAGCCTGCGCGCCTTACTCCAGCACCAATGGACCTCACGGCGGGCAGGAGCCGGCGGGCAGGATTCCCACCAAGCCCGGCGAGGATTTTAGGGAGAAAATGGAAAAAAACACCAGCAGCTCCTCATCGGACTCGGAGTACAAAGGTAAGAGCGGCTCAGCCCGCTGGGCTGTGCGGACCCGCAGCCTGCGGCGGCCCGGGAGCCTCCCGGAGCTCTGGGATCTCCCTGCCCCGCTCAGGGCGGGTCGCGGCATCGGTGGCCCCCGGAATGACAGAGGGGTCCGCGCCAACTTGGGGAAACTTGGGGGTTCGGGGCTCGGTGGGGCTCGGCCCGGTGGAAGGGGTTGGGGCGATCGGCGCTTCATGGAACGCGCCCGGGGGATGCTCCGGGGCCGCCTTCCGCCGCAAAGATCCGGCTCTGCCCTTCCACCGCCGGGAAAGGAGCAGCGGAGACGGATTTCTGCCTGCGGGGGAAAAAAAAAAAATGAAAAAAATAAAAAGAAAAACCAAAACAAACAAACCAAAACAGAACCGTAATAAAATAATCACGTAATTGCCGGGTATTTCCCCTGCTCCGGTGAGAAACGAGCAAGCCGGTCGGCGGGGTTTGATTCGATTGTTGTTATTTGGGTTATTATTTTGGAAATCGTTCAAAACCGAGCAGTGCAGACAGGGAATCCCGGGCCGCATCCACAGCGCCGGCGGGGCGTGGGGAGGATGCGGGGGATGCTCAGCCCGGGCAGGGGGCTTCGGCCTCCCGGGCCCCCGCAGCCCCTTGCCGGCCTCCCCCTGCGGCAGTCGGGGCAGGGAGAGGCACAGGAACAGCACGGGGGGGTTTGGGGTCAGACCTGGCCCCTCGGAGCAGTTTATCCCGGCTGCCTTCTCCCACCCCACCCTCATCACCTCTGCAGAAACTTTTCTCCGGGAAAACTGTTCGCCGGCTGTTTGCGAGGGAAAGGAGAGGGAATCCATCCAGCCGGGCGGAGAACAAGGAGGTGATGGCATCTTGAGGGGCCGCTGAATTTGGGGGGATTGGCAGGAAAAAAGGGGGACAGGCTGAGCGCCGTCCCGGCTACAAATGCACCCTGGGCTCGCCCGGAGCCGCTGGGCTGAAATCTGATTCATGGAGGAAAAAATATTCACCCAACTAAAGCCTCAAAGGCGGCGGCAGGCTCTGGACATCCAGAGGGAGATCCACTCAGGCTCTGGACATCACGGGGCGATTTCCACTCCTAACGAAGGATGGAGCCCGGGCTCGGGGCCGGGGCTGGGAGTGCCCCGGGGGGAAGCATCGGCCCCAGCGCCCTGCGGGGCCGGCAGCGCCGCGATTCCCTCCTTGGCTGTTTGTTGTCACCCGGCCCGAATTCCTGCAGCTCTTCTCCCCCCGCCCCAAATCGCGAAAGAAGCGAGGGGAGAGAAGAAAAGCGGGTTCTCTGCAGCCCCTGAGCCGGCCGAGCCCGGCCCGGGGGTTCGGCTTTGGGTGGGGGTCGTTTCCCGGAGCCCCTCGGCTCCTCTCCCGTCCCAGCCACGGCCACGCTGCAAATGCCGTTTAAATGGGGGGAAAAAATCCTTTAAATTGCTGGGGAAACACCGCTTAAATGGGGCGCAAAAAAAAAAAAAATAAAAATCCACTGCTTAAATGAAAGGGGAAAAATACTGTCGAAGCGGAGGAAAAAAGGAAAAAAAAAAAAAAACAAACAAAAAACAAAATCAGTTTAAATGGGGAGGAAACCACAGTTTAAATGAGGGGAAACCCCAGCATCAATGGAGGAGTGAAGATCCCCGCTCCCAGAGCGATCCTTTTTGTGCCGCTTTGGAAACAGCCTTTCCTGGGGCAAAACGCCCCAGATTTACTCCGCAAAGGGGCTGCGAAGCTCGGCCTAACCCCCGGCTGCGAAAGTGCCGGAAAACCCTAAAATACATATTTTTATATGTATATATTTAATTTTTTTTAAGCTAGGGGTAGCCAGGGGCAGGTCCGGACCGAGCAGGGAAGCCGTCGCCGCCGTTCCTGCGGCCCTTTGGCGAGCAGGAACTTTTTTAGGAGCCGAGGATCAGCCCAGGGGCCGGGGGGGATTTTCCTGCTCGGGATGCGAGAGGCCAGACCCGCTTTACTTCGCGAAAAAGTCCTACAAACTTTGGGGCCGTTCCCGGGAGAGAGCGGGGCCGATGCCCCTGCCCGCTTCCCCGGGAACCGGGGCCGGATCTCCCCGCCCGAGGATCATCCCCGGCTCCTTCTGCCCGCTCGGCCAGAGCCAGGATTTCTGGTTGAAGGGTTTCACTCCCCGGTGGCTCAATTAACCGGATTATTGTCTTCCTACAGAGAGAAATCAGCTCGCGTTCGGCTCCAGCCTTGTCCCTGCTCACCCCCGCCACCAGCAAATTTAACATAAACCCCTGCAAAAAACCAAAATCATAAACACGAACGCCGCCGATTTGTATAAATCGAACCTATTTGCTCCATAATCTCCTCCAGGAGGGTGGAGAAGGCGAGCACAAGCAGGAATTTATTTTCCCCCTTTTATTTTTGTTGCTGCTCCGTAATTTTTCCATCACCTTCCAACATTTTGCGGCGTAAATTCCCGCATCGCTCCGCCGGCGCGTATGTACCGACCGCGCTAGAGAACCGTCACCAACCCCTCTCGTTCGGCCTTTTTTAAAGATAAATAACAGCCCGGGCAGGGGTTTGTGAACTCCTTTTCTCAGTATTTCGTTGTACGTCCTGGAGAAGGGAGGTTTGCTCCGTGCCCCGGCAGCATCCCCGGAAGGACGGAGGCTTCTCCGCGGAGGGGAGAGGCAGGACCAGCACGGCAACATTCCCCTCCAAAAAAAAATGTGAAATGTGGCTCGCAATTTACGGGTTTGGTTGGTTTGTTTGGGTTAAAAAAAAAAAAAAAAAAAAAAAAAAAAAGAAAAGAGAGAGAGAAAGGTAGATAGAAAAAAAAAAAAAAAAAGAAAAAGAAAAAAAAATTTAAAAAATCAAGCATCGAGAAAGATTTTGAGTTTGGGGGAATACGCCCAGAGGAAGGTCCTGCCCCGAGAGAAATGAGGGGGATCGGGGGGTCTGGGCAGGAGGGCGGCGGGGCCGGTCCGGGGGTTCTCCCGGCACAGTCCGGCGTTCCTGCTCCGATCCCAGACCCTCGGGACGGGGAAAAGCCGGGCCCTGCTCGGGGAGCCCCTGAGTTACCCCTGGCAGTCGGGGTTAAAATTTACGGGGGTGCAGAGCAAACGTGCCGTGAGCCCCGCTCGGAGCCGAGCCCTGCACTGGGTCACCCCCTGTGCTGAGGGTAATTCCCTTCCTGCTCTGACCTGGCCTCTTTTCCTCAGTGAAAGAAGAAGGGGACCGAGAGATCTCCAGTTCCCGGGACAGTCCCCCGGTGCGGCTGAAAAAGCCGCGCAAAGCCCGCACCGCCTTCACCGACCATCAGCTGGCCCAGCTGGAGCGCAGCTTCGAGAGGCAAAAATACCTGAGCGTGCAGGACAGGATGGAGCTGGCCGCCTCCCTCAACCTCACCGACACGCAGGTGAAAACGTGGTACCAGAACAGAAGGTAAAAATGCACCGTTCCCTCCTGCCCACAGCGCCGGGATCCCGCCCTGCTCCCCTCCCCGGCTGCGCACCCCCAAACCAGGCAGGGCTTTTGCACCCCACAACCGCCCTGTCCCTCCGGTACCGGGACAGGAGCGATGTCCGGCCCGTCCCCGCCTCTCCCGGGACTTTTTACCCCAAAGCCAAGGGGAGAAAAGAGATGCCGAGGCAGGGCGGGAGGGGGCAATCCGTGCCCCCAGCCCCGGAGAGGCAGGAGCGGGCTTCCAGCTAAACACAACAGCATAACACATCGGCCCATTAATAATAGATACCAATTACTGCTTTGGGCATCAATAATTAACACCCTTTACAGTAATTACACAATTATTATTATGATGAATAATTTACTGGTGGAAATAGGTTTAGCGCTTCAGCGACAAATCTGTGAAAGGGCTGGCGACGCGGTGGCTTCGGTGGGTTTGTCCCGACAGCGCCAGCCCCGAGCATCGCCGCCGCCACCAAACGAGGAGCAGCCCCCGCCCTGTCCTCTCGCTCGTTCCAGGGTTTTACCCTCCCTCCCCATGGTTTCCAGTCCCGCTTCTCCATCTGCAAAGATCTCCCCACGTTGGGGCTTTGGGGAAGTTTAGGGGCGGCGGGGGAGGCTGTGATCATCCCTCCTCTCCCCAAATCCCTCCTGCAAGGACACGCCAGAGCCGAAATTGAGCTCCCAGCCCTTCCCCAGCCAGCCCGGCCCGCCGGCAGCGTGATCCTGGGGCCGGGCTCCTCCACGAGATCCGGCACACACACATGGATATATATATTTTTAATACATTTATATATATATACACATGCCTATACCGATATATACGCATATAAAAATATACCCTTACGTACACACATCTATATCTATGTGTATTTAGACACAGATATATACATACATATATATATATAAATATAAATATATATATATATATATACACACACACATATGTATATATATATGCCGCACGATATATACGCGTATAAAAATATACTCTTACATACACACATCTATATCTATATATATGTGTATTTAGACATAGATATATACATATAAATATATATACACACACACACACACATATATATATATATGCCGCAAACGAATTCCCCGGGACCCTGCCCCACGCCTGTCCCCCCGCGGGACTCCCGCAGCCTCCCGAGCGGCCGGGCCCGGCACCGGCAGCCCCGGCCCGGGGAGAGGGTCCCGGAGCACCGCGGTGATCGCAGCATCCGCGCTCGCCTCACGGATCCCCCGTGTCACCCTCGGGTCGTGTGACAATCTGGGATTTACACCCCCAGGAAGGGACTGAATTTCTGTCGCGATTCTTATCGCCGGGATTCTCATCCCGCCATTGGGTCCCAGCCGGGCTGTGGCTCCGGTGCTCCCGGGAAAGCTCCGTGGGAGCTCACACCGGGATGCCGCGGCGGGACCGCCAGGGAGATGAGCTCCCTGCCCACATTAACGGGGTCTGCATCCCGTCCCGTTAAATCCCACCACATCCCGGCCCATCCCTGCCCCACAGGAGAGGCCGGCCCTGGGAGCCAGCGGTGGGAGCGGGGATGCTCAGTGAGAGCAGAGCCCGGGGAAAGGGGGTGTGCAAAGGGTAAAAAGAGCCCGGGAGCGGCTTTGGGAGCATCCTCCCCTCCTTGACCCCTTCTCTCGACTTGCCCCTCCAGGACCAAGTGGAAAAGGCAGACGGCGGTGGGCCTGGAGCTGCTGGCTGAGGCTGGCAACTATTCAGCCCTGCAGAGGATGTTCCCCTCGCCCTACTTCTACCCGCAGAGTTTGGTCTCCAACCTGGACCCCGGCGCCGCCCTCTACCTGTACCGCGGACCCAGCGCGCCGCCCCCCGCCCTACAGAGACCCTTGGTGCCCCGCATCCTCATCCACGGACTGCAGGGCGGCAGCGAGCCCCCGCCGCCCCTGCCCCCGCTGCCCGGCGTCCTGCCCCGGGCAGCGCAGCCCCGGTGAGCCCCGGTGAGCCCCGCCGGGCCGGGGGGCTGGAGGGGGCCACCCCACACCTCTGGGGCCGCGAGCAAGAGACAGACTCCCGCTCATCCCCAAATATATATATATATATATATATATAAAATTATAAATGAAACCACCCCCTCCTTTTTTTAAAGTAATATATAAAGAATGCAAGAATCAAAGGACAGGCTTGGCAGGACGGAGCGGGCAGAGCTGCCCCTCACCCCGCGGGGCACTCGCCACCTTCACCCCCTTGTGCCCCCGACGGGCAGCGGGGCCGCTGCGTGTGCCCCACCTCGGCACGGGATGGGGCCGGATGCTCCGGGGGGGCTTCGCCTCTCCGCCCCCTCCCCCGGAATAATCAGGGGAGCCGAGCCACACCTGCCACGGGGGGCTCCGGGGAGACCCCTCCCCGCTTTCTCCGGCTCCCCGAGCCTGGGGCAGCGCTCCCGCCGCCGGGAGGGACCGCGGGGTGGCCCGGGCCGGTGGCCCCAGCGAGACTTTGGGACGTCCGTAACTTAAATTTAAACTTTAAAAAAAAAAAATTAAAAAAAGAAAAAAAGAAAAAAAAAAAACGGTGGAATGTAAATACGGTGCAAAATGTATATGAATTATTTATTTGTGAACCCTGAGGGCGTATTTGTGTAAGTGATTCTTGTCAGTCTGTATCCCGGGGCCGGCCCGGCCGGGCTGGGGGCGCTGGCGGTGGTCACCGCGCTGGGCACTGTGGTAGCACTTGCAGCTGAAAAATAGGATTCTGTCACTAACAGCTCAACAAAACATGGAAGTCACAGCATTCTTCTCATATGTCTAACTGAGACAATGAAACTGTGGGGCGCCGCGGCCGCTCCCGTTCCCCCTCTTTTTTTTTAAATGTGGAAATAAAACTTCTTTACAAACAAACGGGTCTCGCCTCCGCCGGCCCCTTCTTCCCCTCCCGCTTGTTTGCTCTGGCGGAACGGCCCCGCCGAGGGAAAGGGAAAAGCAAAGAGGAGTTTTCCCACCTCCCATCGCACGGAGCCCCCTGCTCGCCGGGCTCGGTGTCCCCCCGGGGCTCGGTGTCCCCCCGGGGCTCGGTTCCAGTGCCGGCATGCGGGACCGGCCACGGGAGCGGCGGGGGGAACCGGGGCAGCCCGGCGCGGTGATAGCCGCGACTCCGGTGAATTAATAACGCTAATCTTAAGTGTATAATTGCCTAAAGTGCTTTAAATGATCGCTTTGGAAAATGGATTGTTTCCACCCTTTAAAAGTGTCGCTCATCTGGCCGCGGCCAGCGGGCCCGGCAGCTGGTGCCCGGGACAGCCGGGCAGCGGCTCCCGGCTCGGGGAGCCGACAGATGGGCTGCGGCTCCCCCCGGCCCCGGCCGCTCCCCCCGGCGGGCCCGGCTGTCTGCGGAGCCCCCCCCGGCACCCACCGGCCCTCCAGATCCCCCTCCCCGGCTCCCCGGGCCGGGGCCCAGCGCGGTGCCCCCGGGCCGGCTCCGTGCCGGGAGCTTTGCCCCGGAACCCCGAGCGCCGCGATTGTCGGCTCGGCCAAATGCGCAGCCACGCCTGGGGGCCAGAGCCCCGGCCTTTGTGGATGGGCCGGCTCTTTGCATGTGAATGGCGGAGTTTGGTAAATCCCCGCGCCTCGGCTGGGCGAGGAGGAGGAGGAGGAGGAAGGGGAGGGGGTCGCTCCCGGCTCGGGGTTAATGAAGTGGGAAAGGAGTCTTTCAGAGAGGCCTGCAAACAACCCCCTCCCCGGGCAACAACCCCCGTCCCAAATCCTACATGGATTGACTTAAACCCAGGGGATAAGTGCTTTAAATTAATCTCATTGAATAAGAATGAGGCCAAACAAAACTCTTTAAAATCATATTAAAAATCTATCAAAGGACAACTTGCAGTGGGTGTGCTTTTCATTTTGTGAGCGCAAAGGCAAGGAGCATACAGCAACCTTCCTCCCATTTACACAGCAGGAATGTGAATCAAAGACATTCTCTAATATTTAATTGTCCTTGTAGCCGTAGCAGATTCCTCCTCTTACATTAATGAAGTACAAGGCTTCGTTACACGTTTGTAATTGCAATATTTAAATTTGCCATTTCACATCTGGAAGGAGCTGGAAACTCCCCTGTACCAGTGGAGCCAGCACCATAACACGGTGCCAGGGTCCAGTTTGTGCTAGGAGCATGGTAGGAGAGAGCAGGACAGAGTCCCGAGGAATCCTCTGCCCTGGGAAGGAGAATGGGTGTGGTGGGTGGAAAGAAAGCAGAGGGGACAGGAGGGCTGGAGCTGCTGCTGCCAGGGAGATCTCACAGCAGAGTCAAGCTTCAAGATAAAACAGTTTAGGGAAGACACCACAGGCTCTAAGCAGAAGCAGCACACTTGCCACATGAACAGCATTGTGTGTGGGAGGATCTCAGCAGCCTCAAACCCTGCTGGAGGACCAACCTCACCTCCAGCCTGTGTGCAGGGACTGAGATGGGAGCTGGTGTCCCTCAGCAGAACCCACCAGCACTGGCCCTGCACCTACAGCAGCCCCTGAGCAGGCTGGAAATGTTTCCAGAGGATGGTGCCAGGTGGGCAGAACCCTGGCAAAGCCCCAGGAGTAGGACAGGCTGTGCTGAGTTGAAATTATATGAAGCAAAAAAATGGAACAGTACAGAAGCACCAGTCCCAGCAGGGAAACTTCTGGGTGTTGCAGCAGTTCTGCTCCAGGGATTTCTCCAGGGTACAAAGCCCAACAGACAAGCTGCTGCTGCTGGTTGGGTTCTGTCAGCTCCAGGCTCTGGATCCAGAGGGTGCAGTGGGTTTGCCAGGGCCAAACACAGCCCTGGCTCTCAGGTCCCTTCCAGGCATTTACCCAGCTCAAGGGCCACCTTCCTCCTGTCCTGGCACAGCTTTAACCAGGACCAGCACCCTCAGCACAGCCACAGCAAGAGCTGCTCTGCTGGACATGCCAGCACACACAAAGCCATTGCAATCAGCAGAATTGCTTCTAGCCAAGATACTCCATGGCTTCATCTGAGCACCAAACCAAACCATGTCAGAATGCAAAGCCCAGAGCACTGCTGCTTTTCCTGCCCTCTCCCAGGTTTATGGGGAAAACAAGGTGTTGTGCACAGAGAGGTTCTGCTGCTTCCTACCCTGCTTTCAGCAGGTGTTCTCAGCAGCCAGGGCTGGTCCTGTGTCTGACCCAGCCCCTGGGGTTTAACTGTGACCCCTGCCCCAAGGTGACCTCCTCGCTTTTTCCTAACCCAAAGCCTTGCAGTGTGAGCTCAAGGTGCTCCAGCTGCAGAGGAGGATGTGAGCTCCTTCCACAGGTAAAGGACACAGAGCCAGAAGACAGCTGAGAAAACACAAGAGCATCTCCTGCAATCTCAGGGTGTGAGAGCAGGGAAGGCAAACCCAGCTAAGCCTGGTCTGACTCACAAGCAGCTTTGTAGAAAAGTTACACAGTGCCACTATTTCCAGACCAAACCCAGGGGCTTTTGGGCTGCAGGGCAGTGAGGCCCTTGCCCTCCACCACAATCCAGACAAGCCAAAGGGACCAAAGCCAAAACCAAAGCTGCAGTTCCACCAACACTGCCAAACCCAGCTCCCCTCCCCTGCCAGCTGTGCAGGCAGCTCCCACCCAGCCAAGACCCCTTCAGCACCACCACGTACCTCAGGGCAAGAGGAGACAAATTCAGGAGAAGTTCAGGGCAACATCCACCTGCTCCATGCCACGGGAATCCACTGACACCACCGGCTGCTCCTCTGGCATTTGGGTGCTCAGAGGATTTGGGAAGCTCTGCACACACAACAGCCTGGTCCTGCTGCACGTGGTGATTTGCAGCTGGTGGAAATGATGGAACCCCAGAGCAGCTCACAGCTCCAAACACCACACCCTGCCCTGCCTGAATGAAAGGGGGATTTGGGTGAAATCAACCCCAAACCTACCAGGTTCTTACTGAATTGAGTGGTGCACAAGGGTGAAGCCAGCTCAGAGCCAATCTGGAGCTGCCCAAGTGTAAATAAGGGCACAATTTGACTCCTGCCCACCCAGCCACAACTCAAACACCTTTTTCTCATCAGCTTTCAAGTTTATTAGGAGAAAACTCAGGTGCAATGTGCATTTAACTTCAGGTGCATGTGTACTTCTTTTAACACTCTCTTATTCAACAATCTCCTCCCCTCTCTCTTTCCCTAATCACTCAAGCAATCAAGCCCTATCTGCTACAGATGGTGAAGCTGAAAGAAAAAGGCACTCTTAATATTTTTTAAAAATCACTTTATTCATCATAACCATTTGTACAGTTTCATGCCCAGTTAATACAGGCAGCAATGAGATCTCCTGGTGTCTCTCACCTATGTGCTGTTGGCCTTTTTTTCCTACTATTGTGAATTTGCCAATAGTCCCTATTAATTCCTATGTGACAGTCAGCCAGGAGAAGGTCATGTACTTTCCCTTCATGCACCAGATCATTCCCAAACTTACACTCTCTGCATCATTCTGAGTCATTTTCATCCTCAGGGGTTTCTTTTCTGTTTAAGTTGACATTTGCCTTAAACCTGATTGCTCTTCCAAATAGTTCTCATAACAAAATCAGGTGGGCTTTGTTATTTTATTTTAATCCAGTAAATGTTTGTAACTTCATTCTCTTTGAAAAATCATGGTTAATTTGATATTGGAGCCTTTCTATCATCTTTCATAAGTGTTGAAAAAAGTATTGCAGTGAAATTGAAGTGTTTGATAATTGCCTGGGAGGAAATAAAAATTCTGGTTTCAAAAGTTACCTTCACTCCAGAAATTAAATACTTTGGGGCTGATTGCTGCTCTCCTACAATCCTTTGTATGACTCACTACAGCCCAAAGTAGGTGCCCTCAATTCTGCATTTACCAGGCATCATTTTCATCTGTTTACACTCCTTTTTCAGTACTTTTCTTCCTTCTGACATCTGAAATTGCCACTATTTGAGCACTTTCTGTTCCTGCATTAAACATGCCTGGCTCAGGTCATGGTGGGCTGCTCTTCCTCATCCCTTTCCTCAAGGAAGACAGAAGCAAGGAGCACAAATTTGTGTTTTGGCTGGGTTTGTGCTGTTCTCACCTGTGCCCTGCTTGGTGCTTGTGCTCTAGGAGGGGCTGGAAGAAGCAGAGGGACATGGAGAGGGACAGGGGGGGCTCACCTGCAGGAGCTGGGAAATGACCTGCAGGCTTTGGGGGCACCTTCCCACTCACAGTGGGAAAATTTGGGTTTCATTTCACCCACTGTGGTGAACAAGTGCCAGTCTCAGCACACTGGGGGCCACCCTGCATCCCTTTTCCCAGTGTCCCAGTTCTCTGATGGGAACAGGATGGATGGCAAATGGGAAAAGCAAGAAGTGAAATCCATTAGCTCAAGGCAGAGAACCCCAAAAGGCTGGGTCATGAGTGGCAAGGGTTTGCAAGAACCTGCAAAGGCTTTAATGTTCAGAGAGGTGAGCCATCTCAGACTCCCTCTGTGTTACATAATCAGGAATGACAGCACGCTGCAGGCAAGGAGAAGTTTGGAGACTGCTGGATTCCACTCTGGTTCCTTCCCACAGTGACAATGTTTGTTCCTAGGAGCTCTGACAGGGAGTTCTGTGCCCATGAGCTCCAAAGGGACTGTGTGTCACTGCACTGAAGAGCTCTCCACAATCCTGCCACTGGCATCCCTGCAGGTGGCAATTCTGACCAACAGTGACCAGGGACAGACCTTGCCCAGCGCACAGAGGACATGAGAGGAGGTGGCAGCAGTGTGGCTTCATTACCTGAGACAGGAGCAGAAGTGCTCCCTGTACAGTGACAGGGCACAGGGCAGATTCCCCTCTCCATGGTGCTCCTGGGACACCTCCCCTGCCATGTTCACCTGGGTTGTGGAGTGTTCCTGTAACACAAAAGCACCTCCTGCCTGCCCAAACTTGTCTCACTTTCATGTTGCACACACATCACGATTCTCTGAAAATCATATTTAGCCTTTTTTTTTATTTCTGTTGCTAAAAAAACATCTTCAGGAGGCCACATTCAATTGCAGCAGTACAGCAGGACACACCTAGGCTCCATTCCACTTGGACCTATGGAATGAAGGGGAGGAGGCCAAGATCCCCAGGATCCCTCCCACATTTGCCTGATAAATTGAAACACTCCTCAGTTGATTTGGCAGGTCACCCTGACCCCCAGCTGAGGCACTCAAGCAGCTTTTACAGCCAATGACTGGAAGGGCCTGGCTTATGTTGGAATCTGCTGGTTGCCAGCTTTTCTCTGCTTTTTCTTCTTCTTCTTGACCTTGGCTCCAGCAGTGTCCATCCCACTGGAATATTCAGAGCACAGGAGCTCAGCAAGGCGGCGTTTGCTGTGGGTCTTCTTGAGCAGCTCAGACCTGGGCAGGGGGAAGAGCACAGGAATTCAGGAATTCAGGAACTGAGAACCCCTTCTCCTGCTGGGTGGGTTCCTGCAATGCCACTGACAGTTGCACATTAGAGAAGGAGCAGCTCCCTTTCCTTGAGGCTTGATTTGAAATTCTGCCTCGTGCAAAATTAGGTATTGTTGTGACAGGTTTCCACAAAGGTGGCAAAATAGCACGGCGTTTTTCAAAGCAAGCCTTTGTTCTGTACAAATGCTCTTGCAGGGTGGTGGGGAGAAGGAGGAAAGCTTGTGTGCCTGAAGGCTGATGAGTGAGGTGACACAGCAGTTTGGAACTAATAATAATAATGATAATAATAATAATAATAATCCTAACAGCCCAATGACATTGAACAATGGAAACATTTTATAAACACAGCTTAAATCCAGAGCTTGAAAACACAACTCCCTCCCAAATAAACCAGGGGAAAATCAGAATATCATGAGTCTAAACCCAACAGATCCAACAAATTTTCTTTTCTTGTAGTGTCCTGCAGCCATCACATGCACCTCACAGCCTCCCTCTCCAGAGACTGGTTTTTGCAAGAGTAGCTGCATTTTGCATGGCCACCAAACTCCAACATGGATGTCCCTGCAGCCCTAAACTGCCAGCTATAAATATAAAAACCCACTCAGCATTTTCCCACCATGGGTTCTGCCACTGTCCTGCTCTACAACCTTGGGCAAAGCTCACCCTCAGTTATTTAAAACACAATTTCTTGGGTGCAGGACCAGTCATTCCCTAGCTCATTCCCACGGTCCTGGGCACAACAGGGTGTCCACAGCTACTGGTGTTGGCATGTCCCACCCTCCTCCTCATCACCATGGAGTCACAGACTGGTTTGGGTGGAAGGGACCCTAAACATCACCTCATTCCTTTCACTAGACCAGTCCAACCCGAGCCCCTTCCAGCCTGGCCTTGAACACCTCCAGGGTGCACCTCTCTGAGCAAGTTCTAGTAAGGACCTGTAACAGACCTCAGCTGTGTCCAGAAAAACAGAACAGAAACCTGTTTGTCCCTCTGCACACGAGGGAACTGAACTGAACAGCAGCTCCACACACACCAGTGAGCTTTGGGGACAGCACAGGGACTCAGCCCTAAACACTCAGTCCTAAAGGTGACACCTTCCAGCACTGCCTCAAAGTCCCCTCAGGTGTCCAAACCCAAACTGGGTGCTGAAGAGAAGGAAGAAATTCTGGCTGGAGCAATGGATCAAGGCATTCAATAGGCCCAACCCACAGGGAGGACAAGGGAAGTGAACTCCTGGCTGCCTGGGGTGTTTGTTTGCCCCCTTCCCACAGCCTGTGCAGGTGTATCCTCTGCTCAGCCCCCTCCAGCAGTGGGTGAAGTTCCTATTTGACACTTTGATTGTTGTCTCCAAGCATTTCCTACAGTAATTCCTGGGTTTCCAAGCAACAGACCAGTTTACTTAACAACAGGGCACTCTGCTGCAGAAGGACAAGGAATCCACCAGTAGCTGCAGGGCTGAGCTGCAGCTCAGCAGGGAGGTTGTCCAACACTTTATTATCAATCAGGTGAAATTGCTGCCCAATTAGTAAATCAATACTCCCTGCTGAGGTGATCAGCTGTACACAGAAAAGCAGGGATGCAGGGAAAAGGGAGCTCTCTCCCTCTAACCCAGGGCCACGAAAATCAATGGAGTTGTGCTGTGGAACCTGTGCTCATCACAGACAGAAGAAAAGCAGCTGTCAAGGCCCTGTGTAACCATGAGATGGAAAAGCTACAGGGAACAGCAGCAGCCTGCAGTGACAGCACACCAGGAAACTGCAGCAGGTCAGGAGCCCTGATTGCTGCTGTAAAGCTGAGAATTCCCCTCTCTGCCCAACTGGTGACAGTCTCTGGGGCTCTGCCAGAGCACAAGATAACCACAGGGCACCTTCCCTCACCAAGGTTATGACACAAACCCCAGGAGAACTGAGCAAGACCCTTTAACACACCCCCTGAGCATCCTTGGGCAAGGTGTTTTATCTCTTTGGCCTCCATGTCCATCCTCCCTGTGCTTTCCCTGCTGCTGAGGGCTGCTGGGATGTTAATTTAAGGGAGCTGTGTGGTGATACTGCGGCTAAAAGCTTCACAGAAAGGCTGTAAATGTAAAGATGCATTTGCAACACAGACAGAACCCATGTTCCCATCACTGGAAAAGCACATGGAGGATGAGCATCTCATGTCCAGGTATCACAGTATACTGAGACAGAGGAAGGAATAAAAGACTCAGGTTTAGAGCTGCCTGTGCACATCTGTAATTAAGCTGGTACCCAGACCCTCAGCAGAGAGACAATAAGGAAAAAGAGGAACTGTCCCCAGATGACTTTGTTATCTCCTGAAAGGCTGGAAAAGACCAGGCCCAAGTTTTAAAGACCAAAAAAAAAAAAATCTCTTATCGTCCAGAAAATTGGAATGATTTTATTCACTGTTTAAACATGAGAAACTTGTGAATTTTACTAAGTACATCACTCAATGATGAAAAGGCAGGAGAGGAACATCTGGAAGAAGAAGTGTCCAGTAAAGGAAAGAGTAAAATCCTTCTTTGCTCTGCTTCAGTTCCCTTCTACACTTGCAGAGCTGTTCCCAGCCTGCTGCTCCCCTTCCCCACCGGGGAGCCACAGGGATCTTAGGGATGCTGGTGCTGCCCAACCCTCCACCTCTGAGGAAATCTGAATGCTTTGGACTGATCTCCTGGCTCAGAAGATGCCTCTGCTCATCTTTCACCTCAGTGTGAGTGAACTTGTTCCTGGAGGTGCCTCTGAACCTGGCTGGCACCACTGCCTGCTCCTTTGTCTTGCTGTGTGAGATGCTGCTGCAATGCAGTGCACAGGTGTAGTGACCTTTACCCAGCTCCCAGCATCTGCAGCATCCAGAGGCTCCCAAACTGCTCCAGCTGAGCAAGGAGGAGGATGAAGTTCTGACACACAGTCCCAGAACTCACGGTGTGTCTTTGGAGGAGACCCGAGGAGGCAGTTCCATTTATCAGAAAACATTTCAACGTGGATTGCACTATCAATCTGCCTGACAGCATCTCCAACAGCTCCTTGACACTGTGCCAGCAGCAGAGCTGGGTTACCTCTGGGCCAAGGCTGCTGCAACACCTGCTTTTCCTACTTATAGCATTGGATGAACCATCTGCAGCCAATGCAACCCTGTTTGGGTTGGTTTTGCTGCTGTTGTTTTTGCAGAGTGGGGGCAAGAAATCCATCAGCAATCCTTCCCTGCTCTCGACAGCTCAACAGATGGCCCAGGTCCTCTGCTCCCAGCTGATGCAGATGCTTGAGAAGATCAAGGAAAATTGATAGAATGAGCACCAAGCCTGTTCCAGAACGCTCAGGGCAGGGTGGTCTCCACACTGGGATGTGCTGAACAGCAAAGCCCACCTTGCCCTACTGAAGTCAAATGCATTTCAGCCACACAGAAACCCCAGTCTCACTTTCACTGCCATCCCTTGGTCTTCACCCTATGGAAAAAGGCCAAAAGCAGCACTGGGAGGCTGGGATCCTCCCAGGATTCTTGCTTCTGTCAGGCCCTTTCCCAGCCTAGAGAACAGAATATATTTCAATTAGAGAGAGATGATAATTTTTTGGTGCACAGCCCCCAGCACAGAGGTTTTCCAGCTCTGTGGGCAAGCACTGTTAACTTGATTAGAGATGGAGCAAAGGCTCTGTGCTGCAGCCACAGTGGAACAGGACAGTAATAAAGGGCACTGCTGTATGCAGGAAACAATCAGATGGATTTTACAACTATAAAACTTTAATTTCATACTAGGATTTCTTTTATAACATCATGATGTGGTAGCCAGGACTCACCTGTGTCCCTGAACTGCCTTAATGAAGAGTGATGGTGATGTTTCCTTTCACAGCAGCCATGTCTCTTACTCTCATTTTTGGCTCCATTTGCCCATGCTCTCACCTAAGCTCCAGTTTGGCTTTCTAGAGCAGACTGCCCAAAGTGAAATTCCCAGTGGGCAGAATTCCAAAGCTGCATTTTGACTAATTAAGTGATATCAGGAAAGCTCTAAATGTGCACATAAAAACTGGCAAGCAAAGTGCTTCTAATGATGAGACAATTGCTGTGCAGGGAGGCTCAGCTGCAGCCTTGAGTCACAAGCCCTGTATTTTTTCAAAATTGTCAATGCCAAGATGTTCAAAAGTGGAACCAAGGATGTGAGAGGGGAGAGAAGGTAAAAGGCCACGAGTTTGCACCCAAAGGAAACTGCTGCCCTGGCCATGTGAAGGACACAGGGCTACAAGATGTGTTTCCCAGGAGCTGTCTGATTCTATCTGACCATGCTGAAGAATGAATTAACACAAAGATCCTGCAGCCAAAGCCTTCAGGCCATGCCCATCTCCACATCAGAGCAATGGCACTGTGATAATGATGCACAGCTCTCAAACTCCTCTTCCTGATCCCATTTCACTTGAGGGTTGGGCTTAAACTCTGAAGCACCAGGGGGTTTTCACCTTTGTTTTTATATCACTTTTTGCATATGCTGTAGAAATTCTTGATACTCATAAGTAAATTCAATCTTTCTGAGCATTTCTTGCATCAGAAATTCCTGTAGTAGGGAGTTCCACAGAATCAGCTGAACTAAAAAGTCACCTTTCTTTGTGATGGCTTGAACTCACCAAAAAGCCAAATCAAGTCGCAACTGCTCACTGCAGTGAAAGCCTTTGGGGGCACACACACTACTGGCCTTCCTGATTTCAAAGGGAAAGCAGACCCTCAGCTGATCCAGAATGCCTGAGCAGCACAGGGATGCACGGTGGAATGGCAGTGGGTCTTTGGCATTTGCATTTTGAAGGAGTTAAAAGACAAGTCTATCTGGCCTGTCAGCCACTTCCTCGGCGTGCTGCGACTCCACGGTGAAGCAAGGACAGCTAATCCCTCAATGGAGCTGGGATCAGCTTCCTTGCTCCAGCCTGCAGTCAAAGCATGAGCCCAGACACTGACTAAGCTGATGTGCTGTAATTCAATATGCAGTATCTGGTTCGTGTGCTCATCTCTCACCTCAACACAGCGTTGCAACTTTCTGAAAACATCGCCAGCAATTATTTTTCCGTCTTCAGATCGGGTTTTGCGAGATGCACTGCAGCTAAGGGGACAGCTGGTTTGCACAAAGACCTCTGAAAAATGCATGGAAGTTGACGTGGGCAATGAGGAGAGGGCTGCTCCCACATTTCAGCACTGGAACATCACACACCTGGCTGCTCCCTCTCACTGTCTCACCTTCCCCCAGCAGGCTCTCCAAGGAGGCGCCGAGCACAAAAGGAGACTTCAAAAGAAATGAAAAGTTTTCTTTGTCCTCCTAAGGAAACATTTAATGATTGCCTTTACCCCACTTTCAACCTGGAGTGCTTCCCCTTTATTCTCTAGGCAGGTGCTGAGAGATGAGGCTTTAGTGAGCAGCCTGATTAAAAACCAGTATCAGATGTTGGGAGACAATGTGTAATACGACAACCAACACTCACAGCATCATGTGAGAAATATAATTAAAAAGATTGCTCTGTGACTGTGCTGTTATAATTTCAAGCCTTGCATTTTACAATTAGAAACCATTTGTTTTCTAAATGGCAGGCTAAGTTTTGCTTTCTGCTTTGTCAGTGTGAAATCAAGAGCAATTCTCTAAGTTAATAGCATAATCTTGGATTTATGCAAGTGCAGATTGAATTTGAATCAATATTCACTTTCTCTAAACTATCCTATAAATACTAATATACCCTCTCTCTTTATATATTTATTATTTTCAAGCACACACAGCGAAAGCTGATTAAAGCCAAGTTTCACAGGCAGGAACAATTGTTGCACACCACAACTTTTGCTATTTTTTTGCAGGGTCTTAACTTTGCAGATGCTCCCGGATTTGAAATCTGGAGCTGGAGCTGTGACAGAGCTGTGCAAAGTCTGCCCACTTCCCTTGAGCTGCAATTCTGTGATCCACGTGCAAATGAGCTCCCAAATCACTCTCAGACCATTTGTTCCAACACCTCCACATCCCCCAACCCCACACGTCCTGTGTGTAAATACCTACTGTATCTTGAGCTTGTCTGTGCTATAATGGGATGAAGACTCGGGGAGGAGGAACCCCCATCTAAAAGAGGTTTGTAACAAGGGAAAAAGTAGCTCTAACAGAGTAGCAACATCACAGGAACAGAGAGAGGCATTGTTACAGGCCAAGTAATCCTGTGACACGCTACTGTCAGTCATAGCTTGACACCCTGCTGGGCTAGCAAGACATCAAAGCCCACCCCATACCATCTTACATGCTCTTTATCAGCTAATCAGGCTATTCTTCCCGAAATAAAGCTCCCTTAAATCCCCTGCTCACAGGGGCATTCCCATCCTGTTGCCCATCTGCTGAGGAGGGTCAGCTGGAGCAGGAGGCAGAGCAGTGGCCTGTCCCTGGTGGCTGCTGAAAGCAGGACAATGCAGGCTCCAACTTTTTATTTTCAAATCCCTTCCCCTTGCATTTTTTTTTTTCTTTTCACAGGATAGGTGCATGTGCAAGAGAAGTGCCCAGCCCTGGAACAATTATGTGGATTAGTGCTTTAATTGCATGGCTAAGGTTTGCTAACAGGGTTTGTAGCAACAATTACACGGAAAGAGTCACAATTGATGCTGTTAAAAAAAAGGATTTTCCTCCTTTGAATTATTGCAATGGTTTTACTGGATCCTGCCATTGCAGTGGGAAGAGAGCGTGTCCTCAGCACTGTGACCCCAAAAGAGAGGATTATCTGTCCTGTGGACCCAGCTCAGAGCAGGCAGGATCAGATGCACTGAGCACCTTCAGCTCCCCTGCAGGCACAGGAGAGGGCTCAGGGCTCCTCCAGCAGCACCAGGGAGTCTCCAGCTCCTTACACAGAACAGGACCTAGAACAGTTCTGAGCAGAGGAGACAGAGCTGCAACTCTGGGCTTGCTGCAGACTGTTCTCAGGAGAGATCCCAAGGATTTTGCAGAAATGCTTTGGCCAGCGCTACTCACACCTCCAGATTTGCAGAAGGATCATTCCTACCAACAGATCTGCTTTTTTTACACTCAATTCCTGGAGCAAGCCCAACCACCTTGAGGAGCAAAGCACAGCACAGCTCAGGAACATCAGACTGACCTACCTTTTTGGTCTTGGTTTGGCTTTCCTCTTTGAGCCTGCAGTTGGAAGAGCAGTCAGGTTCTGGGGGGCATCTCTCAGCCCAAAGCTCTTGGCCACGTGACCCAGGTGGAGAGATTTGATGTGGAAGATGTGCTTGAGGTCCTTGGGATAGGTGGTATAGGCACAAAGGAAAGACTGCAGTGCTGAGGGGAAGGAAAAACACCAGTGATTTCTGTTTGCTGCTGCATTTTTATATATATATATATATACACTTAAAGAGTCAGCTGTTCCAGCTGAAAGGACATGGGGCTGGTCCTTTGGGACACCTTCTGGTCAGCAGCTGGCAGAAAAGGCTGGCATGTTAAAAACCTGTGAGGTTGCACAGTACTGGTACAATCCCAAAAGGGGAAGGTAGGTGCTGGGGAGGTGTTAGGAACTGAAACAAAACTCCACTGAGTTGCACTGGGTTTGGCTCCTTCAAGGCTGCTCCTTTAGCCACAAAAGCTGAGTTTGTGGCACTTCTCTCCAGAGTCATTGACACTGAGTGGCAGCAGATAAGAGGAGAGTGAGAACAGAGATGCAGGGATGAAGAAAGAGAAGCATGGAGATGGCACAGGAAGACTCCTCTGATATTAGAGTCCCAGTAGTCCATGCATTTTTCACCAGTTACCAGCTAGTCCCTTATAAATATCTGAGAGCCGGATGGATTTCCTGACTCATCAGCACACTGAGAACAGAGCTCACCTTCTCAAAAGGGAAAAATAATAGAACTGTGTGCAAATTTCCCTTCCCATCTTTATATTCCTGTAATGCCCTTCCCTCAGGGCTCATTGCTCTAAAGACAATCATCCACTAATATGAGCACTACCTCTGCTCCTCCCCGTCCCCAGAACGTTCACTACACCCGGGCTGGCCCCTGCTCTGGGAATAGAGGGACTTCCAGGAAGGAAACACTGCGGCTCAGAAAATGCCTCCCCTCAATCCCCTGCTGCTCCTCTGCTTGCTAAACCTCCTGTGTCCCCCCAGCCCTCACTCCAAAGCACCTCCTGCATCTTCCTCTCCCTCTCACTCCTGGCAGCAGCGAGCTCTAAACTCTCACCTCTCCTGCCCTTGCCTGTTGAGCCACCGGACCAGCAAGTTTGCCCACAGCTTATGTCTAATCTCTTGGCAGCAGCCGGAGATTGGAGTTTATGAACAGTAATAAAAATGTCATTTTAGCAGATCAGCTCCTGGAAGGACCCAGGGAATCCATCAAAGCTCTGTTTACTGAGCAAAGCGAACTCCTTTTCCCAATCGATGAGAAGAAAAGATTGAGTTTTTTGCACCTTCTTCCCAATTTCACAATGCTGCTCTTTTAGAGGCTTCTGAGCACCAAGAGACCTGTGTTTTCCCAAAAAAGAGAATGCTAAATTCCAAATACTGTCTCAGTCTCCTGTCTGAAGGCCATCCTTCTGAGGGCTTATAAACCAGCTCAAATGCTCTCAAAACTCAGTTCTGCTGCTTTTTTTTTCCCATAAAGTTACTGGTCAAATTCACCTATGAGAAGGTGTAACTCTTCAAAGGGAACAATAGGAACTTGCTCCTGCTTTGAATTCAGTCCCATTGGAGCTAATACAGCTGTCTGCCTCACAGCATTTGAAATGGCTGATATAAAGATCCTGTTATTATGAAGGCTGAGCTCACCTCCCCCAGCCGTGCAGAGAGGAAAAGCTGCTGGTTCCAACTCCCCAAATCAGAGTTAGAGAATCAAAAGTGTCAAAGGCTCCCCTCTTCCCAAAGTCCTGACAGACATCTGCCAGATCCAGCTGTGAGTCAGAGCACACAAAAGCAGGGAGAGCTGCAAGGCACTAACCCAGAGCCGAGCTGAGAGCCTGGCTGGAGCTGCAGGTCAGTGCCAGCCCAGGAACCTGCTCACCTCCAAGCAGCTCAGAGCTGAGATGTTCATTACAGCACCCATGAGGTTGAAATGAAGACCTTTGTGGATGAGATTCTTTTTAAAATCTTTACTATCAGGTCTTTAGACCTCTCAGTGTTGCTAGAGCCATGTTTTCTGGCTTTTATGTGCAATTAGAGTGGCCAGATACTGAACGCTTTATTGGATTTTTCTTTTTTTTTAAAGTTGAAATTCTTTTATGATTTTGTGATCAAAGAGACAGAGCTTTAGGAAAACAACTCACAAAGACTGGTAACAGTGCTGGTCAGGCCATCATTCATGTACAGGGTTCCTTATCTTGATGCCACAAAAACAAACTGACTGAGCTGTTGAGAGTTTTTACCACACCAACACAAGTCTAAGGTAACATGTATTGGCTTGGAGTGGGATTTGGACTTGTGCTCATCTAAGACAGAGGATTTAGACTGGTCCTTTGCACCCCTGCATCCCCATTTTTTCTCCAGGAAATGCAAGTGTGGAAAATCAAAGTAAGAAAAGAAAAAAGCCAGTGTGTTCTATGTATGATGGGGGTTAGATGGGCTGGTTTGTTGTTATTCTAACCAGGGGATGAGAGGGTAATGGGATATGAAAGGGAGACAGGTGACATAACCTGTTCACCAGGCTCTCAGCTGGCAGCCAGCTCCCAGCACTGGCCCCAGGGCAGGGCCTCAGCAGGGCTGGATAAACTGGGAGGCACTTTGCCAGGGCAGGTGGGAGCAGGAGGGAAGGATGCACCAAAACCACCATGGATTTGAGCATTGTGCCACAGCCCTGGGCTCCTGTGACTCTGCTGTGCCTCTCCACACACAGGCACTGAGGACAGAAAGGAGGAGGCAAAATGCTCAACTGCTGGCTGTAAAACTGGGAGATGAGGAGGAGGAAAGCAGGGTTTGCTTCCTTACCCTCTCTGTAACTCAGCATCAGTCTTCTGAGCTCCTTCTGGCTCCACAGCTCCAAAATGAAGCACCCACCACCACGCAAAGCCTTGGGATGAGCATCCTCCACTTCCCAAAAGGGGCTCCACTCTTGCTAAGGTTCATCCTTCAGGTAGCAGGGCCCAGCCAGACCCCTCCTCCCAGCCAGCTCACTGCTGATCAGTCAATCAAGTTTGAAGGGCAGCACCTTCCCTGAACCATTTGATTTGAGTGTGAAAACCACGGGACCCAGAGGCAGAAGGGGAGAGTGGGCAGGGAGCCACTCGCCTTTTGAAAGCAGGCTGCAGTGCAAACACTGCTTATTAACATCGACTAGGTCAGAAAATGGGGAAAAACAGAAAAAGAGAGAGAAACAAATGCATCTCTGGCACAGTTTCCAATTGATTGTCTGCCATGAAAGCAAAAGCCAGCTGCCATGTTAATTATTCATGATGCCTGGCTCAGAGGGGAGGAAGAGGGGCTTATGGAAGCCACTCAGCAGTGGAAAATTTGCATATGTAGATAGCAGAGTTGGAAAAAGAGGTGGAGTGCTCCTCTACAAGATAAATGGGATGCACAGTATTTCAGCATTTCCTGATGTATTTTCTGTACTTCTTTTCTGTGGTTAAAGAAGTTATTAATGCTGAGGTCAGCAACAAGTGTGTGTGTGGGTGGGTGGGTGTGTGCACAGTGACACTGGGTAGAGAGGAACCACAGAGGGTTTTTAGGTGTGACCAGAGTTATTCTCTGGTTATTCCTGTCACAGGCATTTCAGGTTAGAAGTTTGCATGGGGTACAAGAAATCCCAAGGGAGCAGCAAGAAGCTCATCCATGCAGAATGAAGGATTATTATCGTGTCAGTCACATGCTTGGAGATTGTGGATTTAAAAGAGCAGCTACAAAACTACACCACACACCTGAAAATGGGTGCAAGCTGCTTGTGTAGCAAGCCCAGCACTTCCACTGCAGGAGGAAGGTGTTTGAAAAGACCAAGGAACTGAAATCAGCCCTGCAACAGCTGGAGGTGGGGTGAGATTTCAGCCCAGGGATGTGCAGTGGTGGGGGGGAGAGCAAAGAGTGAAACAGCAGAATTTCAAATCCTCTGCCCCTCAATACAGCCACACATAAATAAAAAAGCATGCAGAATAACTGGGGTAAGCAGATAGTCATAGGAGATACTCTGATTGCTCTGCTGTGTCATCACCTGAGAAGGGAGTACAACTTTCAGAAAAAACCAGCACCTTCAACCTCCTGAACAATCACTTCTCAAGATTCCAAACAATTTTCATGCTGAACTTTTACCTTGAGAACAGCCTCTCCTTCTCCAGTTTCTCCAAACACTGTATTAACTCCAAGAGCAATTTCCCCATATGGTTTTGGACCCCTTGGAAGGTGCTCTCAGAAGGTGAGCACACGAGGCACACCTGTCCCACACCTGTATGCAGGTGCACACAGCAGGTACCCAGAATGGCAAACAGGAATGATGCAGACCATTAAAATTAATCTCACCAGAACCCCCTAAAACTGGAAATGCTGCAGAACTGAAATAACTTCTACACAAGCTTTGAGAGCAGGGCTTGACTCAGAGCAATGAGGTAAAAAAGAAAACAATCAGGAAGGGAGATGTGGGAAGAGGAGACTCAAAACAAGAATGGCTTAGTCTCTTTCATAAAGGGTTTGCATTTTGTGGACCTGTCTCAGTAACTCATAGACAAATTCCAGTAATTGCCCAGGAGCTCTGGGACCTCACTTCCCACAGAGCCTACTCTGCACCACCTCTGTGGCTCCTCTCAGGGGACAATTTGGGGTTTCTTTTCCTACCACATCCCCAGCAAGATTTTAATCTTTCTCCCAAATCTGTCTTCCTCTCAATTTTCCAGACTGAGAGGAAGAAGAGCAGAGTCTCTTACACTGCTCAGTGACAACTGCTTGGAAAGGATGGCACATCAAACCCCAGACCTGTACACAGCTACAATCATCAAGTCCATCCCAGTTTTTATTCTTCCTGCTTTTTTGAGTTGTTGCCCCTCTCTCTTTTATCTCCCATCCCACACAACCAGCTTCAATCCAAGATCCTTTCCTGGTCAGGGTTACATGTTGCCTTCCAGGCTTCAAATTCACCCCTGGGGTGAACTGGAGGCATCTGATGGGAATTGCAGCAGGATGTGGTGGAGGAAGTCACCCATCCTCTTCCCAGCATAACACACACAACCCACTCGCTCCTGTGACTAGGTCAAAGCCCTTGGATGTGAATCCCACTGAAAGCCAAGACTAAATCTCATTTGCACATAATATGGGAACGCCAGAAATTAACATTTAATATCACCACAAAGCCTTCTGGGCCTGCCTCAGCCCCCTGCAGAGCCCAACGGCCCCAAAATGTTTCTTCCAGGCCTTTTCCCTGATGCTGTGCCCCAGAAGAAAACCTTGGCAGCTCCTCTGAGCCCTTGTGGGATAAGTGGAAAGAAACTCACTGACCTTTCTTTGCCCACTGGACAGTCCCCTCGCTGGAGTGGACATGATTTTCAAATTTTGTCTGCAGGACCGTGGCCCTCTCCCGGACTTCCTGAGGGTTCTTGCCACAGGATTTCTACCAGGGAGGCAGGAGGATTAGAGGAAAGAGAGAATTTGAGTCAGGAATAATGAAGCAGTTTACAATAGATTTAATAACAGTAAAATCACACAGCAACTACCCAGGGGCCAACAAAGGTAATCCTCTCAATATTACTAGAGGAAAAAAAAAATCCAGATAAAGATGTTAAAGTCAGAGCAGCCAGTGAGTGCTGTGTGGTGGGGAGAACAAATCAGTTTTAATTTTGTGTTTTCTAACATCTATCACGTATCTTTTTCCTTTACTTTTCTTTTCCCTTCCCTTTTTTTTTTTTTCTTTTTTTGCTTCCAGGTACAACAGGTCAGATCCCACTGCCAGTTTCCATTGGAATTATTTGGAATAACTCTCCCCAAACCCTAAACTAACAGTTTCAGAGTGATGCTGCAAGCTCCCCTGTGCACTTCCCCAAAACACCCAGGGCAGGAGACCACGAGATCCAAAATCACCCCCAAGCTCCAGAGAAGAGACCAAATTCAGCAGCTGTGAACAAAGGCAACCAAATGAACTTCTCATGAATTCCAGCACGGATTTCTACATGAAGTTTCCTGACTGCCAACACATCATATTTGACTGGAACTGCCATCACTTGGCTCCTCTAGAGCAGGACAAGCCCCTTGCACCAAAGGCACGACAGAATAAACTTCCTTAGGCCAAAAGGGCAATTTTGCACGTGTTCCAGCTTTCCTGGGATCAGGCTGCAGGATGCAGTTCAGGAAATGGAAAACAAACATTCCTGGGAGCAAGCTGTTACTGGGAGGAGAAGAGAGGCTCTCCCCCTCTCTGAGGGATGCAGGCAGAGAAAGGAAACGTGGACCAGAAAACAAGAGAAATTTTTGATGGGAAGCTGACAGCGAAGTGCACAGCCAAGCATCCGTGGATGTGCACCTCTCCCAGAAAAGGGCACAGCTCCCCAGTGTGACTCAAGACAGGAACCAGCATCCAAGTGTGAGAGTGCCAGATCCAAGGCAGCAACTTGGTAGTGGTCAGACCCCTCACCCCAGCAGGGCTGACTGAATACAAACACCCAGCTCCTGGGATTCTGGAGGAGCCCTGTGCCAAGGCAGCAATCCTGCTGCTCCTCTCTGGCAGAGCTGCATGCTGATGCTGCAAACCCCTCTTTCCTCTGCACTGCTGCCAGGCCAGAGCAGCCACATCCCCCTGACACCACAAACAAACCCCAGGGACCGTGGGGGCTGCCAGCACCTGACACAAAATGCTCTCCTGTCCCAGATGTGCCACTCTGCACCCAACAGCAAATGCGCCCAGAGACAGACCTCAAATGTAGTTTAAATGCCCTGCACTGTGCCCTCTCTGAAATTCAGGATCCCACAGCTTCCAGAATTCCAGGGAATTCCTCAGCAAAGCAAACACACCTGGGCTGCAGCTCCTGTTCACCCACTGCCTGGACTGACTGTCCACCTGCACCTCCAAGGACAGCCTGGCTGTTTTAACTCATTAACTCTCCCAGATTTCTGATCTCTGCTGTCTCCCAGTCCCCTCAAGAAAGGCTCACAGCCCACCTCACAGAATCACAGCATCACTTAAGTCAGAAAACACCTCCAAGATAACTGAGACCAAACTTTGACTGATCATCACTTTGTGAACCAAACCATGGCACTGAGTGCCACATCCAGTTTTTCCTGAACACCTCCAGGGGTGAGGACTCCACCACCTTCCTGGGCAGCCCATTCCAGTGCTTGACCACTCCTGCAGTGAAGAAATTATTTCTGATTTTCCACCTGAACCTCTCCTGGCACAGCTTGAGGCTGTGTCCTCTCCTCCAGCCCTTATTCCTTGGGAGCAGGTCCTGACCCCCATCTGGCTGCATCCACCTGTGAGTTCTCTTCCCTGATCCTCTTTTTCTCCAGGCTCAGCCAGCTCCCTCAGCTGCTCCTCACACAATTCACTCTCTGGACCTTCCTCAACTTCTCGGGACACTCCTTTCAGATCTTCCTTTGACTTCAGGTGTGCCCTGAAGCTGAGACCCTCCCCAGCCAAGGACCCTGCAGAGGTTCAGTGACCCCCGAGTGCAGCTGCCTGCCCGAAGTGGCCACTCCTTGTTGTCACCACCAACTTTCCACCGAGGTGAAACACAAAACTTCCTGGCCCCGCCTGCTCCTCCCGGCCCCCAGCACTTTCCTTTTGTTAAGCCTGCTGGCAGCACCAAGTGTCACCTTCCCAGCGCTTTTTAATATGAATGTGAAATTAGTGAGGTTTGCCCTTTCCCCTGGCGGACAGAATCCTCTGTTATTAAAAAGTAAAGCACTTTAATAATGAAAACTTTTTCTCTTTTTCCTGTGTTTTAACTGTTTAAAATTAATGAGAAGGGCATAACGGTTGTCAAAGCGATATTGAAAGCTGGGTAGCCAGGACCGAATAAGCACGAAAATCCCTCCAGAGTGTTAAATAAACAGTGCTTCAGCCCCCTCTGAATCCCTGTGTTGGTTATTGTATACATTCTGTAACAGCACTCAGAATAGATCTGAGCACCAGGGAGGCAGAAAGGTTTCAGAATTCCAATAAAGGCCTCAAATTAAAGACAGCCTGGTGCGAATTCCAGGAGAAAATTAAAGAGACCTCAAGCTTAAGTGACAGGTGACTTGCTTCTGTGTCACAACTGTCAGGGGATTTAGTGATAATATGGCAATATATTACAAAGGACTTTTCTTATTCCCCCCTTTAGGTTTCAAAATGAGGCATCTCTTCTTCCTGGTGCTGGGGGAAAATAAAAAAAAAAAAAGTAAGACAAAAATGAGGGATAAAAAGCTAGGTGCATAATTTCCAAAGTGTGAGGTCAGTGCAAGAGATATAAATAAAAAAAAAAAAAAGCAAATGGCAGGAAACATAATGTCCTCAGAAAACAGCTTCTCCCCTCCTCCCATCTCCACTTTGTCTTTTATCCCCTTCAGACCCTTGAGACAGAACTCATTTTAAAATTGCACCCTAATGGGCATGAAAAAAAACCTGTGTTTGATTCCTGTCTTCCAGGGAGGTTCATCTAAAAAAAAAAACCAAAAAAACCCCCCCCCAATAATAAAAAAAAAAAAGAATCTAAATTTAAAACTGACTCAAAGGCAAACTGTGAAAATAAAACCTGCCCATGACTGAGTGTCTGGACAGATCAAATAAATCAGTGCTACTGGAAGGGCATGGAAGCCATTCCATGTTCTTTACTCACACAGGCAAGCTTTAATCCTGGTTTGGATGAGCAGGACAATTAATTTGAGACCTTACACATTTTTCCAAGACCCCAAAGATAAAAGCCAACCCCAGAGGTTTGCTTGATCTGCATCCCCATCCCTCTGTTAAATAAGCAGCACTGTTGCCATCATGGAGAAACAGAGGGATAGGAGAACTTTTTCTGCCTTGTGATTCCTTAAAATCCTGTTCTGGCAGATCCCAAACCACTGGCATAATGAGTGTGGAAATTAACAATATTTAGCAGCTAAAAGAAGAAATGCAAGAGAAAAAAGTCAGGATGCAATGTTATTTAACCAGTTTGAGACATCAAGGTAACTCCTAAAAATGCCAGCTCCACCAGGAGAAGATTTATGGATTTCAATCAGAAGAAGGAAACTGGCAGTGATGAAGATGGCAGGTTTTAGGTTTGAGAGGTTGGGATAAGTACTGAAAACTTCTGACTTCATTAAGAGAACATGATAATGGAAAAAAAAAAAATTGAAACACAGTAAGACTAGACCGAGGTAGAGAAGTTCATTCTTAAAACAGGAAAAAAAAAAGAAGGATGGGGAAACCCACCAAAAAGCCAGGCTGTAACATCTCCTGCTTCCACTATACTTCAAAACAAAATGAAGGATTTTGTTTTAATAACAACTTTTTACTAACCTCCACACACCTTCTCTAGAACTCACCAAGTCCCCCTTGCCCCCCTCGATAAAAGTTGAAAGATCAAATTTATTCTCTTTGTAGGCAGGTGAACATTCACACGCCCAGACATAGCCACATATATATTTCATATACCTAAATATAAAATATACATTTTACAGGCACTTCAGCTTGCTCCCTGGCTGCACACAGAAGCCCAAAAAATACATGTTCCAACGTGGTACTTGTAATGGACTTGAGTTGAGGCAATGAGAACTGAAGAGCATCATAATGAGGTTCCTGTGTGCAGGACTATAATATATACATGACTCAGAGCACGGAGAGCTGAGAGCAGAGCTGAACCTCCCTCCAAAGGCAATGTCCCAATAGGATCAGTTCAGCTCCTCCTGACACCTCCTCAATCCCTCCTGTCCCACTGCACTCCCAGTTTGTTGTACTGTCCGTGTGCAAATTTAGGGAATTTAATAGAGATTAACTCTCCTGAAAATTGGGAAATGCTCCTGCAGATTCTGAGCTGAGCACTCAGAGCCTCCATGCAATATAAACGTGGAGCTAACAAACACAACAAGTCCTTGATTGCATTAATATATTTTTCAAGTCATTCCTGAAGGAGTCTGTTTCATACTGACAGAACTGCTGTAATTCCATCCCCAATAACTGATACAGAATTTTTCCCATGAAGAGAAACTCTATTCTTAAATCCCAGTTCTTTCAGACTGAGTCACATAAAAACTGGTTATTCTGTATTTCTAAGTTCCTGAGAGAGATTAAAACCATCCTACAACCACAGTGGATGGATCTCAGCTCCAGTGAAGTCAACAGCAAAATCCCACTCACTTTGATGTCAGAGGGAAAAGAGGAATTTAATCCCACCTCTGAAAGCAAAAGGAACCAAGTCCTTCTGTGCAAGTTCCTGTGTGCAGCACCTGGCATGGCAGGGCCTGCCCACACCAGCAACTGCTCCTTTCAAAGAGGGGCTGGGTTTAGAGCTTTTTGGAAGGAAAGGATAAAAGCCAAAAGATGTGTGTTTAAAAAATTCTGTGCTTAAATGTGTAGAGCATTTGACGACTTGGAAGCATGGTAGAAATACCAAACAGGCTTGGTTAGGTTTTTGTTGCTAAAAAGGGATTTTCCTCCTGCAGCTTTTCAAAACAAAATTGAAATTTCCTGGAACAAAACATGTTCTCTTTTTTGCCCACTTCCCATGAAATAACATTCATCCTCACATCTCGAACAGCGAATATTCTGTCCCATGTCAGTAACAAATTTAAAGTACAATTTCTGCATAAATGGAATTGTTGAAAAAGTCTTCAAAGGAAATCTGAAGTCACTCTCCCTGTAAGCACATTTGGGACAAAAGGGAAGTATTTATACATGGAACTATTTAAAATAATTTCTGCACTAAGAAAGCACAACTGAACTTTGTTACGAGGCAATATCCTATGCACGATCCAGCCATTTAAAACACAGGCATTACAGGCTGATTCCAGCCAAAAACAGTGGTGGGAGAGAGCTCTAAATAGAGCTGCATCTCAGCTGAGCTCAGACCTGGCTGTGTGTGAGGTGCAGGAACACTGAACATCCTTCCCAGGCCGTGTTTACCAGGAACACCCCGGCTCCCAGCAGCCAACGCCTCAGACACAGGGTAACAAAAGCATGGGCAGGCAAAACAGCAACAAGAGAGAAAAAAAAGAGTGTGTGCTGCATCATGCTTGACACATTCTTGACTTGCATTCAAAATGCAGGTTCTGGCAGGATTTAATTTGCCAGAGCGCAGCAACGCCCGAGACATCAATTGCAAATGAGTGAATTCTGTGAATTAGCAACTTGAAGGCAGACCCAAAGCTTGCCCAAGTCAATAAAAAGGTGCCTGTCAACCCAGGGAGCTTTGTTTTAGGCTCCAAGTAAATACAGATAACAAAAACCCTGATGTAGCACATCACCAAATGCATTTTCTTCATTTCTTCAGAGAAGTTTAGAGCCATTTGTCATCTGCAACAGTATTTTAGTGCAGAAACACAAGAAAAACAGGAACATTGTGAGGGAAGAAACATAGAGCTTTTGCATCCAGAAACCTTCCCTGCCTGTTACAAAGATATTTGCTGAAGATTTTTGCTAAAGCAAGCTACTGCTTTCTGGGAACAACAAAAGACTGAAAAATTGTGATATAAGGTAGTTCTATAATTATTTACACTGTCTGACATCATGGATGTAAAGAAAAGACACTGAGGCAGGAACACTTGTGATGCTGGACGGGCAAGTGAAAACTGGAGCAACTCCAAAGCAGCAGAGTAACTCACCTTGCTGCCTGGTCTGTGCAGTTTGAAGCGATCATCTTTCATCAGGGTGGCTAACACCTTCTCCATCTTCAGCTCTGAAACACTGAGGCAACAAAGACAAGAAATTACTGTTTCTCCTGCTGTGGAACACAGTGTGGAATGAGCCACAGACTGGTAATGGAGAGCAAAACAATTGAGATTCAGAGTTTAACTTGAGAATTTATTCCTGAAATACTCAAGGTCTTGGTGCAGACACTCCCTTATCACCCCTGGAAGAGGAACTACTGTAAAATCCAAACCCCTGCTTTCAGTGGCACAGAGACACAACTGACCCACAATTTTGTCACTGTTTTAAGTCACAAACAACACACACACTCCAATTCTGGCAGAGCATCAAAATAACTGAGGGTGGACCTTCCATTCACTGGAAGTCTCCTTGGCTCTCAACCAAGAGGAACTGATTAAAGAAATAAACTGGATTACACTTCCATTACTGTCATAATTTTTCTTTCCTTGCACTGAGAAGCACCAGGACAATTGGGAACCACCTGGTTATTCTTTTCACCAAAAGAAACTCAAGACAGAGCTGAAGCAGCTCATAACATTAATACTTCTTGTAAATTTGTTCTGTAACTGTAAAGAATAAAATCTGCAGCCTCCACCTTGAACCCAGGGGTTGTCCAACATTTCTTTTTTCACTCAGGAGCAGAAGATTGGTTGTGTAACTGTAAGAAACTGAGGCACCCACAGGCTGGAAACACTGGCTCCACTTTGCTTGCTACTCCTGCCACATCTTGCCTCCTCCAGTTTAGCTCCCAGAGTCTCTGGAATGAGACACAGTGCTCAAACCTCACTCAAAGGATGGTACTTTCATGTTTACACACATTTGTTTTCACCTGTGTTACTGACCACACTCACAACACCAAAGAGCTGAAAGTAAAGGTGTGCAAAGACACAGTTCCTTCCTCTCACAGTAACTCAAGCTCAGAGAGTAACAACAAAACCCTGAGGAACTTTTCCCATCAGCCAATTCCCCTGCAGCTTCCTTCCCTCTGGTCACATTTCTTTCTTTCCCAAAGGATCCTACATGATTCCAGCTCCTTGCTACCTCACTCAGGTGAAAGCTCAGAGGCACTTCCCAATGGACAAACTCACCCTCCAATTCATTTATAGCCTCAAAAGCCACCTCTGACATCAGACACACAGTTTGATTTCCTTTCCTTCTCTGAGAACTCACCTCCCCTCTCATCTGAAGTGCAAAGCCAAAGCCCAGCCCATTAGGGACTCCACAACGTTTTTTTTTTTTAAATACAGGAGACTCATTCAGCTGTCCTAGCCAGGCTTCACACTGGGCATTTATTTTCATTCTGTCGACTCACATTCCTCCTGTAGGCTCAACCAGATGATTTATTCTCCAGTCCTGCTTGCATGACACTGCTGGGTCCTGCTATGGCTCAGATATGGAAATGCTTAGAAAACTGCTTCATTTCCAAGTGAGCAGCCCTGCTTAAAGGTGCATTTACAGGACACCAGAAATTCTTTGTCCTCTTTAACACTGTCTTAAGGGGCACACACACCCCAGGTGACAGCACAGGAACAGCTGTGCAGCTTCAGGCCATTAATATTACAGCTGCATCCAAACTGGGTCCCCTTTCCAAGGGAATTACTCAGATCATAAAAGCTGATGTCTGTGGGCCCAAATTTTCAGCAATGGGCAAAGGTCACGTCTAGGAAAGAAGCCAAGGAGTTCATTTAGGATTAAATCCATCTAAAGAAGACAGAAATCTTTGGGGTCCAACAATTCTCAGATACCTGAATCTCAGCTGGTCAGAAAGCTGCCTGTGGTTTCTGAAAGGAAGCATTGCTGCTATTCTTCAATTTGTAAAGTACAGAAAGAAATTATAACAACAAAGGTATCTTCTTCTTTTCACTCCAAGCTCTCTAACACCTGGCTAGCAGGAATGGATAAATTTCTGCCACAGTGTTGACAGGATATTGTGATCCTCACCTGCTCCGCATCCTTCCCAGGTAAAGCAACAAAACCTTTACTTTTGCAACCTGCCTTTTCAACCTCAGCCAAGTCAGCATCACAGCATAAGGAAAGGAGAAGGTGCAGAGGAACAGCCATCCAGCCTGGAAGGGATGGGCCAGAATGGCCATAGGACACCCTACAAGGCAGAGCAGCCCCCCAAGTGCAGCTGGGCCACCCCATGCACAGATTCCTTCACAGAGGATGCAGAGACAGGCGGGGCATCGATGGGGGAGAAAGGGAAATGGAGCATAAAATGACAACCGAGGGTTCCTCTGTCTGGTTTTGAAAAGTATAACAGCAAATTAAAACATAAATGGTAACCACTTAAGCAAGAGGAAAGCAGACCTCCCCCTTCCCCCTGCAAAGGTTGCTTTGACACGGCTATGAATGAAAATGTCAAACCTTTGACATTGATTTGTCGGAGTTGTCACCCCCTCTCGGGTCCTCCCCTCCCCTGGCATGTCGCCAGCAACAGATCCCTGAACTGGGTTCACAGCAGGGAGCAGGGAGGGGGAACAGCACAGCCCTGAGCAGGGAGGGAAACGACTGGAGCAGGGAGGGAAACGACTCGTGCCTTCACGGTGATGCCTCCTCCTTTATAAATTAGTTAGGCTGCTGTTAGCAGATAAAGAAATTATCTGATAGCTGTCGAGGCAGGCGCTGTGAGATTGCAGCTGAAGGGGCTAGAAGAGACATAAAGGAAAAAAAAAACCAAAACCTTGCATTTCTTCTGCTTGTTGCCTCCTCCCTTTGAAGGGAAATCTGTTAGTTTTGCTTGGAGCTGAGACAGAACATTTTGGAGTCTATCCTTTTTTTTTTTTTTTTTTTTTTTTTTAAAGAGGGAATGGAGAGAAAACATGAGTGTGCATGTACCTGCACATCCACATTTACAGCTGGGCAGAGCAGCCACAACTTCCAGCCACACAAAGCCCAAACTGAAAGTTGCAGGGAGAGGAGGCAGCTTTGCTGAGCCCCAACAGGAATTACTGATCCCAGCAGAGCCAAAGTGAGATCGTTTTGGCAAAGGCTAACGCTGCTTTTCCACACTGGAAGCCAAGGAGAGGCTTCAGGTACCGGTGAAAATTAATTGCAAGCGATTTCCAATTTCAAAGGCAGTCATCTCTAATTCCGAAGTGGATTTTCATCCAGGAACAAAGCCACGTCTGCTCTCATTACTTCCGACTCTCAACATTCCTGGACTTACTCCCATGCATGCTGGGGTGGGTGGAGGGGTTTAGGAAAAAACTCTGGGTCAGATCCTCATCTCCAGAAAATCAGCGGAGCAATGCTCGTTTACACCAGCTGAAGGCTGCGGGGACACATCTCATGCTTTGTCTTCTTCAAAATACATATTTTATGAAGTATTTACATTTCAATAAACCCAGTGGGAACTTCATTTAAAAAAAGATAAAAAAAACCCCTCAACAAATTAAAAAAAAAAAAGATTCACAACACACACTCATCCTCGACAAAAACCCAAGAGATTTAAAAATTAAGCTAAGAATGGGGAAAAAAAAAAGCAAACTCCAGTAACTTGTGCAGACCAAGTCAAAAGCTACAAAGACTTAGGGTAAAGGAACAGAAATGAGCAGTGCTTAAGAGGCTCGGTGACAGTCCAACACACGCTGTCTTTCGCCCTCACACTGAATTAAATTGTCAGGATTATCACCATAATGCTCTGCTTATGAAGGGTAACGGCAATTTGTGCTGATGGCACTTGCTGCCTTGAGCTTCAAGCTGCCTTCCTGCATCTTCTCAGTAATTCATCAGCTCCCTGCTCTATCCCAGTGCCCCTTTTCCTCATCCGTGTGGGAAGAGCAGAGAGGCCGGATTGCCCCGTGCCCGTCAGGCACTCGCTGCCTTCCCTCTGAGGATGGGGGTCAAGGAAGGCAAATTATACTCCTTTCTGGAAAGTCCTTCATCTGCAGAACATAAAACAAACAAGCAAAACAAGAAAAGGCAATCCCCAGAGTTGTCTGGCTCTGAAAAGCGAAGGAAAAATAAATTCACGTAAATCTCCTCCTGCTCATTCGGAGTCTTCAAGATTCCTGAAGACCATGGCCAGCTCAACAACAGGTCTCCTTAGCAGATGTAATTACCAGCCTGAGTGACACTTCCCTAAACTTGTTAAAAAACAACAGCATTGGATAAAAGCATTAACATTTAAAATAAAAAGGAAGGAAATTTCTCTCTCCTTCCTCTAACAATACCAAAATATTATAAAATAGAAAAACAGAACTTTCTACTTGGAGTTAAAAATTCACAATTATGTGGGATTTCACCTTTAAATGTCAGTGCTGTTTGTTACATGAAAAAAAACCCTGTCAGCTTAGCCTTCCATGTCTTGCTGGTGTCTGCTTAATAGATAGTTACCTGGGATGATGGATGGCTCTTTGTTAGACCACTAAATGGCTCACAGCCTAGAATAAGCCTGTATTTACTGCCAACATTTGTTTGTTTCAAGGATGCAAAACCAAATTCGATTCCAAGCAGCTCCACCCGACAGAAACACAAGAAATAAAAGGGAACTAATTTGTGCATGAGTTTACAGGGCTCCATCAACACTGCTACAACACTGAAGGGACTCTGGTGATGTTCTCAAACGCTGAGAGACAGCAGAGCGGGGAGCAAGGGGAGGCACAAACACCCAGCTGGCTGCTGAGGAGGCTGGAGATCCTGCCTGGCGATGCTGAGCAGCCAGTTCTGGGTTTTCTCTACAAAAAGACCATTGTGCAAGCAGAGCTGGCCTGAAATCTCATCATGTGTCAGCCATCAGGTACCTAACTGCACACTGGGCTGGTTCTTACTGAGCCTGGCTTGCTCTCCTTGCTGCTACCCCCAAGTCCAAGCCAGAGCCAGGTAGGCTTGGAAGCACACCCCACTTTGGGTCTGCAGAGCCCATCCTCCCTTTTTGCCTTCCAGGACCACACTGGGCTCTCACCACTTGCCAAAGCCTCTCCTGTTCCTGTTACAAGCCACTTCAACAACACATCTTGGTCAGCTGCAGATATGACCCACATCTCCCCAGCAATTTCTCCCCCAGATCTCTCCCAAAGGGCCAGCACCGTCTCTGACAGTATAGTGCCATGCAGGCAGAGGGCCAGGGACCATCTGACACGCTCCTTTGACTTGTGATGTCCACATAGTCACCATGTGAACACAGGGCCAGAGAGAAAACAATGGAGTGCAAAGGATCTCTGACTATCCCTGCCCCTCACCACACACACTCACTCATGCACAACCTGTCAGGCTGATGATTTTCACACACTTCCCTCTTCTCCTTTTGCTAGTCTGGGGCCAGGCCTAGATCACGAGAATTAATAAATTCTTATTAAAACCTGCACGAGGCACAGTCCCGCTGAAAGTGCCACGGAAGGTTAATTAGCAAGGATGAGCTGAAACTTTTGTTGGCGTTTCTGACTCACTTAATCTTGTGAGAAGCCAGCAAGCTGACATATTCTGCCTCCGAAGGCGCCAGCACGAGCAGGCTGCTCCCGCGGCAGCCGATGCGCGCCGTCCTCCCGATTCGGTGGATGTATTCCGCAGGTGAAGCCGGAGCGTTGTACTTCAGGAAGGGGAAAAGAGCAATTAACAGGATGTTAATTAGAAACCACACACCCAGCCCGCTCACCTGGAACAAAAGGCACACCCCACACGCTGCACCTCCCGAGGAATTGGGCTGTTTGGAACACGCCTCATCCTTGGAACCATCACTCAGCCCCTCAGCCGCGGCGGTTTTTTGACATGTGGATGTGACATGTTGGCCAACTTTCAGATAATAGGACAGTTTTCCCCATCTCAGTGTCTCTCTCTGCCTTTTATATTTTATTTCTATACAGAAACCTGTTCACTTCCCCTAAAGAAAAAATCAAATCTGATAAAATCTCACAGCAAAAAGCGCCCAGGACTGCCCACATGGAGCAGGGAGCTGCCTGCTCTGCATTTGGGAGAAAAACCACAAAACAAAAAACAGCTGATGCCAATTTGGAATTCGGCTAAATTGCTTTGTTTGGATTAAAGCAAATCATAGCTGGTTACAGGGTAGAATAAATCTAAGAGAGAGGAGGGAGTGCTTTCAGCAGTCTATGATACAGGTAGCAACTGTCTTCCCCTGTCCAACTACCAGGCACCAAGAAAATGTTCCTTAAAGACCCCCCAAATTTAGCACTGCCTCTCATTTACCTCACTGGGAATCAAAACTGCCCAGCTATTTGCAAGATCTGATAAAGGGTGACACATTTCCCTCCTTTTAACCTCCCCCTATTCTTTCCCCCCCTTCCTCTCTTTCCTGGAAAAAAATGAACAAGCACAGAGATACTGCTCAGAAATGAGCCCTCAGCAGTTTAACTGGAAAAAACCCAACAACCAAAGCCCACTCTAGTGTTTATACCTGTGCCCTCTGGCAAAGTTTCTACTGGCTAGAGGTGTGAGTAAGATGCTGTGAGCAATCTAATTGCTCCCTGCAGGTCCTTGCTCTTGGACACAGCTCTCAGGACAGCTGAGATTTCGCCTTCTGGACACACAGAAGTCTCCCAGGGCTTTAGGTAATTTGCACTGCGTTCTAACACTGGCAACTATATCTTTGGTTAAATTATATTAATATACAGATCTGGGAATTAAAGACTTCACTTCCACAGCCTTCATCGACTAGCTGGCTGCTACAATATCATTCTTTTTTTAAGAAACACAAAAATCAAATCAAATTTGTTACCTGAAGGGATGAGGTAGAAATTAAAAAGCTTTGTTGAGGCTCTGTGCCCTGTTCCTTTTACCCAGGTGTCGCTTGATACATGTGAATCTCTGGATCAGTTTTTCCTCTATTCAACTAACCTTTTTTAATTATAAATCTTTTATAGAAATGAAACCTATCTCATGCTCTCAGCCTCCTCTTTGAAACGACAGGCTACTATTTTTAAGGTTCAATCCATCTTCCTTTGTTTCTATTTTTTTTCCCTAGGACTGTATTTCTGTCAACAGCAATGCAGCAGTGTGGGGTTTTGTTGGGCTTGTTTTCTTCAGGGAAAATCTGAACCATGCAGTTCTGGAAGCTGGATGCCTGCAGCTACTCAGCCCCAGCCCAGCCAAGCCTTACTCAAAACACTCAGGTCACTGCACTGACACTAGTGGGCTACTCAGTGTTTAACATCAGGAATGCACTTAAACTCCTCATGGAACTGCCTCCCCAGCAAGCTCAGGAAAACAGGAACAGAACTGCAAGAGATGGCCAGGATTTCACAAAATGTGGCTTCCTGGATAGGGGAAATGGAGGGTGCTTCATCTCCAGCCAGGAGAAACTCTGGTAATACCAGAGTTATTAAAGAGAAAAACAGACCAAGGCTATCCTAGCAATGCTTTATCCTGGCAAAACCCAGAGTCCCAGTCCTGCAGTCAGGAACTTGTGGGTCTCCCACACCTGCAGGTATCAGCAGCAAGACCAGCAAACTGCAGGAAGGTTCTGGGAAGGGAATTCATGTGAGCAAGGCTGCAGTTAACACAGAGACACACAGAGCAAACCCACCTGTACGATCCACGTCACTTGAGGCAGGTCCAGCCCCCGTGCTGCTACATCCTTTAAAATTAATAAGGAAATCACTTTAGTAAAAATCCTTTGGAGGTATCAGCAGAGTGAGGAGTCTTCTGGGATGGCAACTATGTCTGAAAGCAACTGGCTATGTAAGTAGGAATTTTATGTGTCTAATTTGGACTGAAGGTCAGAAATAACACTGAGGGTTTAAAATGTAAGGATTGTTGGCAATCAAAAATGCAATGCAATCAAAAATGCACTACTATGGCCCAAAGCCTGGAGGACACAAACACCTATTTCAGGATGGTGATGTTGAGTTACATTGCATTTTGCTACAGCCCCTGAGAGAATCCACTGTATAAATGGCAGTGATACCTTTGGTTCTTCAGTTTGTTTCACTGATGAAAAGAGATCTGCTCATGAGCACCTACTACCCAAACACAGAGAGGTAGAATTAAATATCTGAAAGGCAGCACTAGTTCTCAGCACACCTTTATCCACAGCAAATCTAAGTACTAAAATCATGCTGCTTATGATGAAAAGGGAAAAAAAACATAAAGGCCAATGGTCAAGAATCCCTGGCCTTGGGTGGAATGTCCAAAGATACACTGATCTCTACCTACAAATAATTAGTTGTTTCCTAGGTGATGGTCTGAAGTTGAGGAGCAGATGACTTGCAGGTCATCTGGCCCTAAAATAAAAGCCAAACAAACAATTTAGCAGAATCTGCAGGAAGCTGGAGCACAGCTTGAGGAAAGGGGACTTCAGCTATGCCTTAGATTTGCACCAGACTGGCTTTGATTTGGAGAAACAAAATGCAGCAACGAAGAAAAGAGTCTGAAGCTGCTGTCAAAGTGTTATCTGATGTGCCAGCTGGTGAGAAAACCCATCAACTTGGAGAAGGACTTGAATGAGACCCTTTAGTTATCCACAGCCAGATATCTCCAAAAACATACCCCCTTCTGAGAGAAAAGAGTTTAAATGCTATCCAAAACAGAGAGTGCAAACACATTTCAATCTCCCTTCTTGATTTTCTGTTCATTAGTAATGTCCTCACATACTCCTTGGATTTTACATTCACCAGGTGCAATAGCAGAGCAGGTGTGCAGATTTAACTCTGTTAGGAAATGTTTTGCAACACATGTATCTTTTAGCTAGTTGCAAAATAGAATATATTAAGGACGTAAGCAGGAGCTTAATGTACTAAAAATGTGTCAGCCACCCACTGAAGTGTTTTCATGCAACTCCCACACACGTTAAAAGAATGGGAAGCTGATGTTTTGGCAGCAAAGGCCTTCCCATAAGCACTAACCAGGCTGTTTTGTGGCTCCAACTGCAGTAAAAGAGGAGACACTTTCCACAGCGCCCACTCCGAAATAATGCACACTCGCGCTCCAACACGCTCATTAAGGAGTGACTCGTTCCCAGAGTCAGAATGAACAGATGTACAAAAAGCCATTTAAAGGAGGTTGGAGAAAATAAATCAAGGGAAGTCGGGAAGCATGTACAGCAGTTAGCAGGATAACAAGACTATAAACTCTGCAGCACGATCAGACAGGAGCGCTGACGGCTGATTCCGAGCTGGCTGGCTCTGTTCTTCCACGCTGACAAGGCTTTGGTCTTTTCCCTTACTGTGCTCTTCCTCACACCCAGGAGCTGAGGAAAGGCTGGCTGAGGAGAGGGCTCTGACCTTGGCACAGGGCAGTTTCCTCAAAATAAACCAACAACCAAGACACCCCTGTGGTCTGGAGCACCTCTAACATGGGAAGGAGTGGACAGCACTGGCAGGAGCCATCCCTCTCATCCACCCAGATTCTTTCCCTACTCTTCCAAGATAATTTTCTCAACAACTCAGCTTGGAAAATCACTGCCACAGTCAGCATTTTCACGTGCATTTGTCCAAGCTGAAAAGGTTCAATAAAAGCCTCATAAACAGCCAGGGAGAACATTTTAGGAGAAGGCTTTCTCCCATCACCAGCCTTGCATTCATGATCACTTTCACAGTGCCACCAACTCCACTCAGTTATTACTGACACACAACAGCAGCTACTCTCCTGGGGTTTCCCTTGGCTCTCTTTCACAAGTCTCTTGGGATTTACTGGTAATTGGAGTGTTTTGCAAACTCTCAAAGATTCCTCAGTATCAGTCCACCTGTGTCTCCTCAAGCTCCTTTTCCTCAAAGGCCCTGGTAGAGAGCAGCAAGGTAGGACTAGGGTAAAAAGTTTGAGTTGATTTGCTTTCCTCTGCTGGCTGAGCCCATGATTTTCAACTTCTCAGAATTTTAGAAAAATATTTGTGGGTCACCTTTCCAGGAGAGAGAACACAGCCCAAACAACAACAATCCAGTCTTACATTTATTCCACACACAGACACACTAATCTGCTGCCAGTACTCTTTCAAGAAGCCCAAGAGATTTCCAATGTACCACTGTCCCCTCTTTTCCACTGCCTCAGATGGCACTGCCCCTTCCATGTGTGACCTCACACCACCATTCCTTAATTACAGGGAAATCAAGGATGTGACACCTTGGCAGGTCGCTGCTGCCTCCTTTCCATGAGCAACAGAAGGGCCAAATCTTCAGTGCCCAGCTCATGGGAGCAAAAAACCAAAACTAAACCTACACCAGTGCCATTTTAAAAGATAACCTGAAGCCTTAACCAGGTTCCTGCCCTGATCCCAACTGCAAGGCACACAGGGGCACAGAATCAAGGAACAATCCACCCAAGGGATGCTAGAAAGGCTGAAATTTCTGCTTTGAACAATTCATGTTACCAGCCTGTGCTTGTGCTTGGGGGTACAAGAATGGGGCACAGGGGTGGGTGCCAGGGAATGGAGGGCAAAAAGGTCACACCGAAAGCGAGTCCTGTCACTGCAGAAGATCAGAACCAACAGGGCCACAAAAGTTTTGCAAGGGCCTCGGTTTGCTCAGTCCCTCTCACACAATCTAATTAGGGCAAAGGAAATTGCTAAAGTTGCTTTTGAAAGACACTCAATGGTGAGGTCTTGAAGGCCCTGAGCTTGACAATTGGCTGCCTACATGAGGCCTAGAAGTACAGATGGAAGGCAGCTTGCTCAGGTGCCAGGCTGTCAGTTGGATTAAAATGACTCATTTATTTACCAAAGAACCTCACAAAGTGCTTTAGCTAACAGGCAGAGAGGGCCTAACGGCTCTCCAAGCTGGGGAAGAAGCTCTCGCGCCTTCCCGGCCTGCCAAAAGTCATTACTGCCGAGTGTGGAAAGCCATCAGCAGGGTAGAGACCCCCGTCGGCAGGGTGACAGATTGGGCTGCGTAATCAGAGGAGGAAGGGGAGAGCACAGAAGCTGTCAGAGGCGAAAGCTCTTGGCTGGGGCCGCCAGAAAACTGGCAAGATGAGTTAGCGTGACTGAGTAAACAGCAAACAATCTCCAAATGATCTTTTCTCCCTCCCTGGAAGAGATGAACTTGTTTAAAAGGCACATCCCAAAGGAAGCCGCAAAGAACTTTCAGTGAAGGAGAGAGAAATAAATCTGGATGAGACCCTCTGAGATACATGGCCCTTCTTTATTTTCTTGTCTGCCAGCTTATATTGTCTGGCAAAAATATTTTGTGGGCTATATTAATATACATATGACATAGAGCAAATTAATAAAAGGAACAGCAGGTCCCATTGCTTACTAGAGCGGAAAGATGGGTGGAGAACATGGCATAAGGGACAAGGGAAGGACAGCAACATTATTTGTGTTGCTCTTTTGTGAGCCAGGTTTCAAAATTTTGTGGGCACAAACCACGATTTTGCAGTGAAAAGAACAGAACCACCTTTCTGCAGAATTTTTTTTTTTTTTGTTGCTGATATGGAGAAGAGTGTCAGAAAAAGCAATGCCCTTAGAGGCAGGAGGTGGTCACAGAGCCTGGCTGCCCTTTGGACATCTGCGTTGGGGAGGCACCTGTAATGTGGGACTGGTGCAAAGTGTATCTCTATATTAAGGTGTCCATATGGTCCCCATTACTGTGGTAACAGGCCACCTCCTGCTTTCAATGCATTTGTCCTCCCAACATCTCTGTAAGATGGAACTGTGCTACTTTCCCCATTTTACAGATGGGGAGTTGAAGCACAGGGAGATTTTGGACTCAAGACACGCAGCTCACTGTGCTTAACGTGCTGACCACGTGCCAGCTGAGGCAGAGTCACCAGCACCGGCAGGAGCTGCATCCCTGCCTTGCAGGAAATGCAAAGCAGCTTAGACTGAAGAGGAGGAGGAGGCTTACAATAAATGTGTTACCTTACACCACCCTCATCATGGCAATCCAGGTTACTCCACGTTATCTCCCGTTTATGATCATTACCTCCCATTTGTGACAGGTCAGGAGCAAACCCACAACCACTGCTGCTCAAGTGAAATGTGGCTACTTGCCTTGTCACCCCAATTCCACCAATTGTTCACCTGCACTGAGTCTGTGGCACAGCATGAAATCAAACCACATCTCCACAGTGTCTCAAGAGGGGGAATCCCATCCACCAAGATTTCTTTATCCAAATTCTTCCTACCTTGTCAACAGTTGCACATTTCCTGACAGATTTTTTTTCCTGTCACAGGCTGCATTTGCCCTTCAAACCTTCTCACCCAGGAATTGCTAGCCTAGTGATTAAAATGGTTTTGCTTTTTCTTTGTCCAAAATTGAGCATTTACCTTCCTTCCAAACCCATTAAATTGGAATTTCAAAAACAAGATACGTATCTGACATTTCTCAGTTATGTGCATCAAGGATAACAAAGTTTAGCTATTTATTTTTCAGAATTTACCAAACACTTTTTATCTTCGAAACAATCTACACTACTGAATAATTTAAGCTCTATTCTCCTCCCTAGTTCTGACACTCAAGTATTACCTCTGTATACAAGGGAACCAAGTTACAGTTCCACTTATGCACTGCAAAGATGCATTTTGACCTTGATCAAATCACTGAAAGGTTGTACACACAAAGCAGGACCAGAAGGTAACAGGTAGAATTTTACAGGTGACATAATAAATAATTTGGCAATGCTAAATCAAGCACTCCTATATACACAGCACTCCTAGTTTGAACTGTGGGCAGAAAAAAGAAAAAATTCAGCTCCCCACACTCTGAAAAAAATTGCAAGTGGTTTCCTTTAAGAATAACATGCAGGAGAGCAGAGAACAGGAGTCATTTCAGAGCTGGAGAGGGTTTCTCAGCTCTAATTACTCCCGATCGCTGTAATTTACAGGTTTGCAGTGGGTAGAAATCGCCAAGATTCACACGTTTTCAGATCAACAGCTGCCACTATTAGAGAGCAAATCGTGCAGCCTTCTGCACCACTGCAGCAGCCTGTGGCCCTGGCAGGTCAGGAGTGAGAGGTAAAGGTGCCACCACAACCCAAGGGTGCCAGCAAACTTCAGAAGAGGACAAGAATTTCACCCTCAGCACCCTTGGAAGGAGCTTGAAGGGCACAAGGAGAGCAGCAGAGCATGTGCTTTTCCTTCTCTGGTTGGGCTCCCCTTTCCACCTCTGCAGGTGGTTGTTTTTAACCTTGGGGTATTTATTCAGATGGCAAATACCACATTCCATCCAGTTTTCCTGGCAGTTCTGGGGCACACTACAAATCAGGATTGCATTCTACTGGCTGCATGTAGGAGGCAAGGCTCCAGCTTCAAAGGAACAGATTTTTCCAGACAGAAGACCAAGCAAAATACTTGGTGGTCTCTAATATAAGACATACAGTTCTTCCTGTATATGGTAACTCAGCAGAAGATCATGTTAGTAGTTTTCCAAGAAGGCCCCGTCCCTACTGAACATGTGAGATGCAGAAAAAGGAGATGTCTTTCCTCAAGGTCAGACAGTGAGCTGGAATTAAAACTCAGTGCCAATTCCTCTGGTTTCCCTTAGGGAACAGACCATTAGTGTGGAGCTCCTAAGTGACTCCAAGTTACTCACAGTGCAAAGCAAGATGCCAGTCTTGGATTTTAGGAACTCCTGGAAGACCTCTGTCCTTTCCTAGAAGATTGAAAAGGAAGAATTAAAAGACTGCTTATGCACATTACAATCAAACACAAAGCAAATTAGCTAAGGTAACAATTTAACTGTGTCTTGTTCACTAGATCATGTACAGATCCAAAAGCAAAGGAATTGGCCTCACAAGTGCCAGACTCTTACTGCAAATGGAAAAATCTGTGGCACACAGGTGTGGTCCCAGGTAGGAAGGCAGTGTCTGGGGAAGCCTGGATGCATTTGGGCAAATCAGAGCAGCCAACACCTCCACGGTTTGCACAGAAGCAGAGCCTGTGTGTGCCAGCAAACAGGAACTGTTTTACATGGAGAGGGGATCCACAAAGGATTAGGCAGCACCAACAGAAGCACTGGCACACTTTATGGGCAAGACAGGCTTTTGTGGAAACAAGCAAAGCTGGACATGTTCACTGCTGTCTGTCCAGTCACACGATGGGCAGGATAAGCCCATTTTGTTGACACAGTGATATAATCACATCACAAGAGATCAGCCTCATCATGTGCCCAATGGGGCATGCACACAGCCACTGCTCTGACTCTGGAATTACTGAGTGGCAGGGATGCTCAGCTGCACAGTGAACTGCTGTGGGACAAAGTAACAGGGCAGGAGAGATGGCCAGAAATCCCTGCCCAAGGGGAAAGGAGGCACCTTCCCATGCTTTCCCTTCTACTGGCAAAGGCCACCAATGGGGCTGATGACACTGGGATGGAGGCTGCTCCTTCCACCAGGGTCAGAGGCAGCCTTGTCCCCATCTCTGCCCTGCACCATCACAGCTCCTGCAGCCCCCACTCCTTACATGAGTTCAGGCCCACAGGCAGTGCCATCCACAGCACCCAGATCCCAAATTACCCCCAGCAGTCTCTGAGCCATTAAAGGGAACTGCAGGAACCCAGTACAGCCCCTCAGCTCCCTTCAAAAGCCTTCTGCTTTGTCAGTCCCCAAACCTTCCCAAGCACATTCCAATTATTTTAACTAACAGCTTTGGGGTGTGTTTTTTTCCTTGAGGAAACCACAAAAACTGACTCTACAACTCACATTACATCACAATGATATTTGCTATCTCTGAGCACCAATAATCAAAGTTCTCAGCAGAACTTGGTCTTCACTTGCCAATACCATCTCTGCACCTACACTCCCTTTCCTGCTTGCTTTCCAAAATATCCTTATTTCCACGTTTCAAGCCTTTCCCTGGAGTTCTGGCTAGGAGCTAAGTGCATTAATGATAAAAGAGGAGAAACCTTACACACTTGACTCCCAGCTAGAGGTGCTGTTCCAGAAAAGAAGGGAAACTTGGGCCTTGCTGACACACTGAACCCTCAGCTGACAAAAATTAAAGAAGAGAGCACGCTGTATCTTGTTGACAATGACAGCAGCCGTGCTCAGCAGTACCATATGGGATCCACAATTTAGCTCCATTAATGCTCTTAATTTGAAGACATCAAGCACTAATTACACACTGGGTACTAAAAAGGCAAAACCCTTCCCCTGGTGCCAGCTACTTAGTGGTGTTCTGTTGGCTTAACAGCTGGTCAGGGTAGAGTTGGGCCAGACCAGGCCTGCTCACTTGCTCAGGCAGGCAGGTTGAGGAAAGGCCAGACTGCAGGGACAGCAAAGCACATGTTTCTGGTCTCCACAGGATGGGAATGAGCGAGAAAAACAATGGCTCTTCACCTCTTGCTTCATCAGAAGAGCTTTATTCATTTACCATCTCTGCTGTGCAGCTCAGAGTAGAGCAGCAGCTCTCTCCATCACAGACCAAGGGCAGGATCTGGGCCTGAACTTCCAAGGGAGGTCTCAGCTATTGTGAGAAACTCTGCAGTGACAGTTCATCTGACACTCTCTTCCTGGCCTCTCAGCCCTCTGTAGCAAGGCCCAACCTCTCCAAAAGGTCCAAAACTATTTTGGGGTAATCACTGTTACAATGCTATTATTCCATCCCAGGGAAAACAGCACTCTGTCAAGACACTGCTCTTCAAAACCAAAGCCAAACTGCTCCAGCCTCATTTAATGGGGACAACTTATTAGGTAATAATGTTTTGGGGCTTGAAAAAGGTTTTCCTTTGGCATTAAAAGTCTGTCTTGACTGCAAGAGAGAGAAACACAGAGACATAAATGGTTTAGTGCACCCACTGGGAATAGAGAATGGCTGCTCTGCCTGCTGAAATAACACATTGGCTTGTTCAGGTGTGTTTTTCAGATACAGCTACCAAGATACTTTCCAGAAATGAGACAATATCTTTATTCTCATTAGCAGATGGAAGACTGAGGCCCCTAGAGGTGAAATGACTCTCTGTCCTCTCTTCTGCCCTCCTCCCCAAAATAGCCACATAATAAATCATAGGGAAAAAGGAATAAAACTGCAGATCCTGACGTTTTGAGAGTGCTTACTTCCTGTTCCATGTTGCCGTGCAGACGTAGAAAACGTAAGCTCACAGAGGAGAGGGGTGAACGTCCAGGTTGTTCTGACTCTGGCCCTCCTGAAAGGACCTTTACAAGGAGCTCGTGGTAGAATTCCACTTGTTCACAGCTGGAGAAAAAGATGATCATCTTGTGGCGCTTTTCAAACTGCAAGAACAAGAAGAATTGCACATGACCACTTCCAAAGGCCTCTCTCAATTCCCCGATCATGAAAAGATCCAGGTGGTTGACACTTCTGGAGATATAATTATCTGGGAAAGGATTACAGAGTCTGACACCAAACAGAGAGCCCTCAACAGAAGAATGAGTACATGCTGCACAGCATGAAAGACACAACAGCACCTCAGCTCTCTTGTGGTTCAAGATGCACTTCAAAGCCCTGGATCTAATCCATGCTATCCTCAACAGAGGAACAGATAAAGGAGTTGGAAAGGGCAAAGGGCTACTTAATAATATAAATGCAAACAGAGTCTCACCTTGCATTTCTGCAGGATAAAAGCTGCTAACGTGACAAGCCTCAGTTTGCTGGGGACCATCATGACATACTGCTGGAGTGTCTCTGGAACAGCAAAGTTTTCCTGCTCCATGCAGTTCAATGAACTGCTGGCTTCCCTGTCTGTTTGTGATGCTGGCTCAGGCATCTTCTGGATTTCATCTGCTACAGAGATGCTGACAGGGTCATTCAAGCTGATATCAGCCAGGCGTGTCACTCCTAAACCACAGAAATGAGAGACACGTGAGGCCCAGTCTGGCCTGGGATGATGAACTCACACAAAAAACCAACTAACACAATTCCAGTGAAAAGGAGGGGAGGGCAAGAACCCAGTGAGCCACCCTCAGACAAGGACAGCACCCTCTCACAAACCTCAGCCTTTTTAAGGCTTAGCTGCTGTGGACTCCACCAGAACCTTGACAAGACACTACTCCAGCTGACTGTGCTATTTCACAGTACATGAATGTCTTTATGGACAGACAGCATTTGGCAGGCCTACTTTTAAATGTGGGTGGGAAAATCCCAGCAGATCTTCACTCTGTCAAGAGTGCAGGAGTCAGAAGGCCTGGTTCAGCTCCTGCCTCAGCAGCTTGTGTGGTACAGAACAAAGCATACAACAGCTCTCTTGCAATTAGCTTTTTGCCTTAATTCAAATGCCTGCATTTGTATAGCAAACAAATGAACTTTCAGGTTCATGGTAACTTTGCTAAGGAATTTGAGAGACATATGTGGAGGCCATGGAAATACATACACTGACAGAAATTCCAGTCATAAAGGAAGTGCCATAAGCCAAAGAAATTAACAGAAATTAACAGGAAATTAATTCCACTCCTGCAAAGGGCTTCAGACTGAGCTGTAATAGAGGCAGACTCAATCAACTATTCTGCAGTTGCCTGTGCATTATCCAGCTACAAGAGCCCCCATCTGTCCATAACCCACCTTCAGTGAGGGTGGCTGAGAGCAGCACATTCTGACGAGTCTCTCTCTCAGCATTTAAAGCATTGAGTATCACAGCCACATCCTTCTCAAAACCCAGGTCCAGGATCCTACAGAGACACCAGAGATGGTTACAGGTGCTGTAGGAAGGAGAAAGTCTTAATACTGCACGACATATTTGCAATGAATAATTGCCCAACAATCTGTCCAAAGTGGGTATTTCGTCCTAATCCCAGACATCTGGTGCTTGGCTGAGGCCAATGAGCATGAATGGATTAAAATCACACCCTCTCATCATTTAAAAAAAAATATTTAGTGAATTATGATGCAGAGGGTATTGTAATAATTCTCTGTACCTGAACTCTTGGAAGTTTACCTGTCTGCTTCATCAATGATCAGCCACTGAGTGCGACGGAAATGAATGCATTCCGTGGACCTGATGTGATCAACCAGGCGGCCAGGAGTGGAGATGAGGATATTGATCCCTTTCCGTAACCTGTGCAGATTTCAAAACAAAAAATAAAACCCAGGTAAGGGAAAGAAAAGAAAGAAAAAACAATTCCATGCAGGTTAACATGGAATAGGACCCCGAGTGAGGAACTGGAACCTACAGAGGGAAAAAGTGCCACAGTAAAATCAGGGACAGCACATTATCACTGATAAAAACTGATTTGTTTTGCCCAGCTAAAATTCATCCTTGATCATCACTGATACTCTGATACTCAGAGGCACACTCAGTGCTAAGGACAGGCTGGAAATAAATAATAATATTAAAAAAAAAAATCTAACACACCCCAGCTAGGTTTTCTTTTCTAATTGAGTACTTGTTTTACTGTCAAGAGTAAACTTCTTTTTGTGTATGATTATATAGAGAGAAATGAAAATTCCATTTTGGATTACCAGCTTACAATTCAATTCTTGAAAAGGGGAAAGAAAGGAATTTTTAACACCAGGAAATCTCTTCTCCAGAAAGCAATTTCCCCCATAACAAATACAATTGGTGGTAAGCAAATACAGGTGTTTGTCAGAAGAGGGAAAAAGAAATACTGACACAAGAGCTCATCTTCTCAGAAGGCTCATCAACATTTTAGAAAGAGATTCAACTGGGGGAAGTGAATGTTTCCTGCTGACCCAGCCACTGTGCCTGTGTAAGATCCAGGGGATCACAACCTGATCCAGGCTCACCATCCGCCCTCCCAGAAAGAAAAACTAAACAAGAGTAGCAGATAAGGAGTCTGTAGAGCAGAAGGACCCAAAATACAATTTAAGAAGTTGGTTTCCTACCTGGCTTTTTCTGATTTTCTCTTTTCTCCCCCCATTAGCACTCCAGGCACAATCCAGGTAAATGGCTACAGAAAAGAAAACCAAGACCAGCAATGATTCTTCGTAATAACAAGACAAAGCCTAATAAAAAAATGATGTTTCTTGGCAAAAAAGAGAGAGGATGGGGCTGACAGCAGTGTGCATGTGATGTGATCACAGCTCCAGCACTAAAAAAAAGACTTGTAAGTCTCTTTTTAAGACTTATAAATTTATAAGACTTATAAATAATGAGAAAGTACCCTATTATTCCAAAGAAAAATGAAGAGGGGGTGGAAATATGGATCAGATAAATGATTTAAACACCTTCTAGCCCAATGGTAAGATACTCTGCCTCAATTACAAGGAAAGCACTATCATTTAATGATTTTAAAAGCCTTCTCATTTCTCCAGTCATTCAGCTGGCAAAGCAGTTCCCCAAGTCCTGCTCCCCATCTGAAACCCATCTGTCCTGTATTAGTTTCAGTAAAACGGTCCTTGTCACCACGAGAGCTTCCATTCATAACTCAGCCTGAGACAATGAAAGGTATTTCTACAAACAAATGGCTGTGAAAATCAACTGTGCTTGTTTATCAGCACATGTGCAACTAGGGTGCCATAATTAATCACTTAATTGCTCATGTAATAATTTAAAACATGCCATAGGGAAATCACACACTTAAACACATTTATCTTTAAGGACCATACATCTTTCCAGGTGCTGGATTTCATTAAACCTCCAGCTGAATTCACAGGAACTGAAGTTGTTTAGCTCCTTACAGGAGCACAGAGAACACAGAGCATTGAATTCTTACCTTAAGTAGTTTCTGGATTGTATCAAAACTTTGAAGTGCAAGCTATGGAAATCAACAAAAGAAAATGAGCTCTGACAAAGTCTCTCTGGACTGAAAAGCTGGATTACAAATCCCTACGGCACAAAAATCTGTAAATTAATCTAGTTATGTTTATCAGAATTCTAAATGCATCCTTAGTTTTTCTTTTCTGCTTATTAATTTTTTTCTCTTGAATAATCTCTCTTTTATTGCATTTTGACCTGCTCAAAAATCTCTCTACTGGCTCAGCTCCATGAGCCAGCTCTCAGGACAAGAGAGACTTCTGCTGGCTTCTGTGAATGCCCTGGGGAGAAAACAAGCTACAGGCACAGATGATTTTGCTCCAGAGGAAGAATAAAAGAGAAAATTATAAAAATTCTGGGAAAAAAAAAACACCATGAAAAGGAAAAACAAGTCAATTCTCTTCTGGCAGTCCTCACTGTTCCTCACCTGACCCAGAGAGTGATTGTGCAACTGGATTTTCTGCATTTCTTTTCTCAAGGAAGGTTATTGCTTCCATTCCAAAGTAATACCAATTGTAATCACAAATTATCTTCCCAAGTACTCTCAATGGCAGCCCTTTAAATGAGCTCACACACAGTTTCCTCCATGCTTAGTATTCACATGGCATCCTAAAGAGGCAGTAAGTTGTTGCTGTAAAAATTTAAATAGCTTCAGAGCCTTCTCCTTTCAGGTAACAGAGCAGAGATATTGCACTGCAGGCTGCATAAAATATTGGACCCCAAATGAGATACCTGCAATCAATTCTCCACATGGAAGTTATTATCATTTGACATACCAAACAAAAATAAAAAAGGTTGATAACCTCTTCTGACACTGCCTTTGCAGTTGCAAGTAATATAAATTAAATAGAAGAGTTCAATGGAGAAACCAACTCTTGGAGGCCTCAGCTTCAGCATTCACTTATGGATTTGAATAAACAGCTTTGAAAATTAAATACTTGTATAAAGCTACACATATGCAAAGCTGAATTCATTGGTTTTACTCATTCCCCCTGCAGGAGGTCTGCACTGAGCCAGAGAGCTCCTCCAGCCTCCACAAAGATTTCCAACTGCAGGAGGAGAACTGAGAAACTCCTTTCTTACTCTGCTTGGCACTGAACAAAAATGACAACACTTTCTGTGAGGGCAAGATCCCAGCAAAAGGACTGACAGCGTTTTCTGATGTGGGGAACTCTGGTGGACCCACATCTACACCCCCAAAGATGAGTGTTCAGACAGATGGAGAAAGGAAGAGGCACCTACCTCCCTGGTTGGGACGAGCACGAGCGCGTAGGGGCCATCGCTGCGCTGCAAACACACAAGAGCAGGGCTCTGAGAGAAGGCAGCACTGAGCAGAGCCCTCCACACCCCCTGCTCTCAGCCAGCACTGAAGGCCTTCAGAGCAACTTTCTACATGACATTTTAGGGTATTTCTGCCCCACAGCTTTTATAAAATCAAGTTTTTCATGTATCAATCCTGCACTGCCTTCTTGTCCCTGCTGGGAAAGCTGCTCACAGCCAAAGCCAACATTTTCTTGCACACACACAGTTTCACTCCTGTGCTCCAGAGCTGCAGGGATGCTCTCCTGCTTGATGCACAGCAACAATCTGTAGGTAGGAGTGACAATCCAGGATGGGCTGGAAATGCTTCAACCCTTCAGTCAGGATGATCTCTTTCCATAAAATGCACAAGATCTGCAGCAGCATTTTCTGGTGTATGATCCAAACTGGGAGCATTACCCAATCCCACTCCACGCCAAAGATTACCTAAAGACATGGCAGTAACCTTTGCTTTCAGTTCTTCCAGACCATTTCTTCTGCTCTCTACCTTCTCCACACCTGATAATTTAGCCCATTTCCAATTTATTCTGCAGCTTGGAGCAATGGGGAGTGGCTAACACTGATCTTGTACCATCCTCAACAGAACTGGGAAATCCCATCTGTTCACATGTACAAATAAAGGAGAACGTGGATTGCTTGTATGAAAAAGAGACAGCAATGACTACAGGAGCTGGATTTTATTTTTATTCATCTTAGTATCAAAAGCAAATTTATTTAGTGCTGTTGGACCTACCTGTATTTTGGATTCCATTCCTTGCAAAGACTGCACAAGTGGAATCCCATAGGCAAGAGTTTTACCTTTTTGGAAGGGAGAAAATAAGAAAACTTTCCATTAAAAAAAAAAGAAACAAGTGGCAATTACAGCACTTCAGCAAACCAAAGCCCCATTTGTCCCACCATTCTTAAACTGCAATCAGAGTCTGGAAAAGTTTCTATTACACAGAAAGTTTTCAGAATGGAAGATTAACAGGCAATTCAATAAAAGGTCAATTGGAAAAGAGGGGTGGTGCTATCCCACTAACATCTATTTAAATAAATGGAGTTAACACCCTAATGAAGGACAGTGACAGCTCAACACTGACCTGAACCAGTCTGAGATCTCACCAGGGCATCTCTGCCTTGCAGGAGCACAGGAATGGTTTGCTTCTGAACACTGGGTGACAAACAAAGCAGGACAGGAATTGCAGATAGAACACAGGATAGAATTCCAAGATTTTAACACACAGTGACTGTCTCAAAATTCTTTACCCCAAATTCCTCATCTCTGCTGTGCAGCTATATCAGCTGAGGTGATTTCTAAGGAAAGCCACTGGATAGGCACCAGATCAGACCAGATGGGTTTATTATTCAAGTGCCAAACTAGAAGGCAGGAGTCCCAACAGCAAACAGGACAGTGGTACTGTGGCCTTCACAAACCCATTAAATATAATGAAATAATCACAGGTGATTGGCTTTTAGGGGTAAACTGCACAGTTTTGATATTAATTTGCTTACCTGGTCATGCTGCATATGTTTAGGACAGTGTTTATTGTGGAGATCTAGAGAGATAGTAAAGAGAAATAAAGGCTTTATTATCAAACTGTTTCTTTTGGTACTTCTTGTACTGCTGAGACAGAACAAAACCCAGAAGACTGGCACTTATTCTCTGCATAACTGGTCCATAAAGTTCCCATCTCCTCAAAATACTTCTCACTTAATCAGAATTACACCACTGCTGGTTTTCTGTGTTTTTTTGGTATTACAGCTGCAAGCAGTGAAGAGGTCAGGACATGGACCACCACCCTGAGTGACAAAATCAGGTGAAGTATCCAGGTCACCATGAATAAAGTCTTTCTGACCTTCCCCCCACCCCAAATCCCCAAGTTTCTGAGGCATGCAGCCCTCCTGCCACTCACCAGATGTGGGTGGAGGTCCAGCTGGCTGAAGGAATCTGTAGTGAAAACATTTTCCTGCACCTGCTGCACTTCTTTTCTGAGTTAGGGGAAACAAAACCAAAACAAACAGGAGGGTTAAAAATGATACAACAGCATTCTACATAATCAGCAATGAAACTTCATTTCATTACCAAGAAACTGCTCTGCCAAGCAAGGACAAGAATTCAAGACAAGGAATTTCAAGGCATTGCAAAGGGGTTTTTTTTCTCCCATTTGTCTAAAATACCTGTGAATTTCTGGAATGTCTGGGTTGTTTTTAAACAGGCTGGATGTCTTGATGAAAGGTTTGTTCTTCTGGCTTTCATTCTGTTTCTCATTCAGCTGCTTCTTAGGAACAGTTTTTTGTGATGAGCTTCCCTCCTCCCTGCTGTCAGCCTCCGTGGCACCTTTCCTGAAGGTGTTTATGGATAATTTACGTTTGCGTTTCACCGGTGGGTTCCCACGTGGTGACTGCAGCTTCCTTTTCAGAGCACCAGACTGCTTTAAAGTGAAACAAACCAGTCAGCAGTGACACACAAACATCAGCCCACAGCAGAGCCTTATTTTTGGAATCCCCCACTCCATGACTAAAGAAATCAAAGCTGGTTTCTGCAGCTACACAACTCCTACCCCAACAGATCCACCACCGCGCCCGAGACCTCTGACACTGCTGAAATGCCATGAGCAACCTGAAGCCCTATCTAGTGCTCAGCCCTAAAGGATCCCATTCAACTCCTCCAGTGGCTGCGCAGAACACGCTTTAAAAATCTCTCTCAGAAGCATTTTAAAGCCTCTGCAGACGAAGCAGAGGGCTGGGAGAGCATCGCGCACAGCCCGTCAGAGGGAACGCGGTGAGGCAGGGCAGCGCCGTCTGCCCGCAGCTCCGGGGCTCGGAGGAGCCGGATCCCCGGGGATCGGGGAGCCACCTGCGAGCCCCGGTGTCCGACCGGCCCCGGCTCGGGCGGGGGAGAAGCCAAAAGTTCCATTTAACAACTTTGCCGGACGCTGCCTCGCCGCCCGGTCACGGTCCCGCAGGGTCCCGTGTGCCGCGTCCTGTGCCCCCTGTCCCGCCGGGTCCCGTGTCCCGCAGACCGCAGACCCCACACCCCTTCCCTTCCCTTCCCTTCCCGGGCTCCGTGAGGGCTCTCCGAACCCCACAACCCACGCTCCGGGGCCCGCGGGGCGCGCAGGCGGCGATGGGGCAGCCCCGGCCGGGCCCGCCGGGGGCTTCGGCGGCAGCGCGTGCGCGCGGCCCGTGAGGCGGCGGTAACATGGCGGCGGCGGGGCGGGAGGAGCCGCCGCTGGGGCTCGAGTCGGTGGCGGAGGAGGCGGCGGCGGCAGCGAGCGCCGGGTTCCGGCTCACGGCGGTGCGGCGAGAGCCGGCGGTGCGGCTGCAGCACGGCGCCAGCGGGCTGGAGCCGCTGGCATGGTCCGAGGATCACCGGGTGTCGGTGAGCACGGCCCGCAGCATCGCCGTGCTGGAGCAGCTGAGCGACGTGCACAGCGGCGGGCAGGACATGGTCATCCACCGCACCGCCGTGCCCGCGCCCGCCGCCGCCTGCATGCTCAAGGTGAGCGCCTGGCACGGCCTCGTCGCTGTGTGTGAATGTCTGAAGGGGGAGGTGCGGGTTGGACATCAGGGGTTTCCTCACGGGAGGGGCGATCGGGCTTCGGAACGGGCTGCCCGGGGAGCTGGGGGAGCCGCCGGCCTCGGAGGTGTTCAGGGAACGACTGGAGGCGCACTCAGGGCTCGGGTGACAAGGTGGGGATCGGGCACAGGCTGCACTCCGTGGTCCCAGAGGCTTTTCCAGCTTTAATGGTTCTGTGGTTTTCACCACGGTGCCAAGCAGTAAGACAAGAGAAACGAGCATAAACTGAAAGACACAGAGCTGCACCTGAACATGAGAAGAACTTTTTTCCTGTGCAGAATCCAGAGAGGGTCTGGAGTCTTTCCCACTGTGGTCCCTTCCAGCCTGACCCATCCTGGGATTCTGATCCTTCTCTTGGGGAGCTGCCCCTGCCCTGCCCAGAACTTGCTGCAGGCTCTCATTTTAAAAGCACAGGAGAGAAAAAACCATATCCCAGTCATGTCTAGGGATTCTGAAGTTCTGCTGTTTTACTGAGAATCACTTGAGCTCCAGTACAGTTATTTCATTACAGTTTTAAGTAGGAATCTTCCTTTGTTTTGCTACCTAAGCTGAAGGATTTTTGCAGCAGGGATTTCTCTGGCCTTCAGGGGAACATCTGACTTCTCATGAAAATGGCAGATGTGGGTGGATATCTTATTATTTAATACTTTTGTTGTTGTGAATCTGATTTTATTTTCCAAAACAATGCTGAGAATATGGAATGGAGTTGAGATACTGAGTATTTACATATTATGCCAGGTATCTTTAAAAGAACAAAAGTATGAAAACAGGCTCTTTGATTCAGCAGACAAAAATTCAGTAGCTGAGAGTCAAAACTATGCAAATTCAGGGCATTAATGAAGCTGAAGTCTTTAGGAGTGACACCAATTAACCAGGGTAGTGTTGGTTGTGATTGGGGATGCTGTGTTTGAAGAGAGAATTAATTCCAGGAAAGTCTTCCTAAAAAAAAACCAGCTGTGCAATAGTTTTAAAGGCTCTTTTTGTTCTCTTTTAGGTCGGCCCAAAGAAGGAGGTGGCTGAGTGCAAGGAGAAATTCGCCAGCTCAGTGGATCCCACCGTCAGCCAGACCTTCATGCTGGACCGAGTGTTCAACCCCGAGGGGAAGTCCCTGACCCCCATGCGGGGTTTCAAATATTCCAGCTGGTCCCCTCTGGGCTGTGACGCCAACGGGAGGTGCCTGCTGGCCGCCCTGACCATGGACAACCGCCTGACCATCCACGCCAACCTCAACCGGCTGCAGTGGGTGCAGCTGGTGGACCTGACCGAGCTCTACGGCGAGCGCCTCTTGGAGGCCGGCTACAGACTGTGCAAGGCTGACGCTCCCCGCGGGGAGCTGGGAGATTTCCCCGAGTTCCAGCGGCGGCACAGCATGCAGGCCCCGGTGCGCATGGAGTGGTCGGGCATCTGCACCACCCAGCAGGTCAAGCACAACAACGAGTGCCGCGACGTGGGCAGCGTGCTCCTGGCCGTGCTCTTCGAGAACGGCAACGTCGCCGTGTGGCAGTTCCAGCTGCCCTTCCTGGGCGAGGAATCCATCACTTCCTGCAGTACCATCGAGTCGGGAATAAGCTCCCCCAGCGTGTTGTCCTGGTGGGAGTACGAGCACAACAACCGGAAGATGAGCGGGCTGATCGTGGGCAGCGCGTACGGCCCGGTGAAGATCATCCCTGTCAACCTCAAGGCGGTCAAAGGCTACTTCACGCTGAGACAGCCCGTGGTCTTGTGGCAGGAGATGGACCAGCTGCCCGTGCACAGCATCAAATGCATCCCTCTCTACCACCCCTACCAGAAATGCAGCTGCAGCCTGGTGGTGGCTGCGAGAGGCCCTTACGTGTTCTGGTGCCTCCTGCTGATATCCAAAGCGGGGCTGAACGTGCACAATTCCCACGTGACGGGGCTCCACTCCCTGCCCATTGTCTCCATGACTGCGGACAAGCAGAACGGCACGGTGTACACGTGCTCCAGCGATGGCAAGGTCAGGCAGCTCATCCCCATATTCACAGACGTTGCTTTAAAGTTTGAGCACCAGCTGATAAAGCTCTCCGAGGTGTTTGGCTGTGTCAGGACTCACGGAATCGCCGTCAGCCCCTGCGGGGCGTACCTGGCGGTCGTCACCACCGAGGGCATGGCCAACGGGCTGCACCCGGTCAACAAAAACTACCAAGTTCAGTTTGTCACCCTCAAGACTTTTGAGGAGGCAGCTGCACAGCTCTTGGAATCTTCTGTTCAGAACCTTTTCAGGCAAGTGGACTTGACGGATCTTGTGCGCTGGAAAATCTTGAAGGATAAGCACATTCCTCAGTTCTTACAGGAAGCACTGGATAAAAAGATAGAGAGCTGTGGTTCCACTTACTTCTGGAGGTTTAAGTTGTTTCTCTTGAGGATTTTGTACCAGTCGATGCAGAAAGCCCCCTCAGAGGTCACGTGGAGACCTTCGCACGAGGATGCCAAAATCTTGATATCAGATTCGCCTGGGATGGGCAGCACTGAAGATGATCAAGAGGAAGGAACTTCAAAACAAGCCAGCAAGCAGAGCCTGGGGGACACAGGCAAAGGTGTGGACATTGATGACACTGCAGAGGATTCTCTCCATCAGTCAAGTGACACTGGAGGCCGTGAGCCAATGGTAGAAAAGCTTCTTGAAATACAGGCACAGATTGAGGCCGTAGAAATGCACTTGACACGAGAACACATGAAACGGGTGTTGGGAGAAGTTTACCTGCACACGTGGATTACAGAGAACACCAGCATTCCCACCAGAGGAGTCTGTGACTTCCTGATGTCTGATGATGGCTACGATGACAGAACAGCACGAGTAAGTGGCACCTGTGCTCCGGGGATTCTGTGTCACTGTCACTTCCTTCTCCCCACTCCTGAAAATACAGCTGGGCTGGGAACGAGAGCTGTGGTCATGTCATCCTTGCCAGTGAGATTCTGTAGAACATTCAGCTTAAATTGCCCTTCCTTGATGTTGTGGAATAGGAGGGGATGTAAATACAGATGTTGAAATTTGGATCAGGTACAATAAAGAATAAAGATGCTTGAGTTCTTGGAGAACTGGGGAGAGGGCTGGGGTTACTGTGCTTCTGTCAGTGGGTTTAGAACATGAACTGATTGAGGGATGTTTGTTTTCATTACTCAGTTTATTTAATCCATCCTCTTTGCACAAGTCAACTTCAGGTGTATTTCCTCTAGTCACTCACACTGCAGTTCTGATGTTAAGAGCTGGTGTAGTGTGGTGTTCTCCCTGCTGGCATCACAGCCAAGTGTGGCCATCAGTAACTCACTGGGAAAGTGCTCTGGCAACTGCTGGGTTGTTCTGGCATTCAATTAATATGAATTGAAAGTTTGAGAGGTTGCTTTTCTTATCTTAGAAGAATCTTGGTTCTTTTTTATAGTGATGAAAAGCATCTTCTAAATTGTATTTTATCTATTCAGTTTGCTGTCACACTTTAAAGGTCCCTGGGATGTGGTTTATATCTATTGAAATGTCACAGACAAATTTGATCACATAAATGCTCTGCTATAAACATTGTACTCCCAGATGAGTGCTGAAGACATCCAGGTAATTTCTGAACAGGGATTTTTTTTTTAGCACATCCACTGTGATAGGCATGAGGGAAAGCATTGCTGTTGTGGTCAGTGGTGTGCTATCAGTTCTTTCAGTACTTTTAAAATTTGCAAGGAATTACTATTTTTAAAGTCTATATCCCTTTAGTGTGAGACAGAAATCGTTAAGAGAACAAAAGGAAAATAAATGAATACTTACTGATACGTTGCATTTCTTACACTTTGATTTTTTTGGAATTCAACTTATTCTGTGTCCCTCTGAAACCACAGTGAGGTGTTCCCCCCCCGGGCTGTGTCGCTGAGTGCCTCCTGTGTGTTGCAGGTGCTGATTGGGCACATCCTGAAGAAGATGAACAAGCAGACCTTCCCCGAGCACTGCAGTTTGTGCAAGGAGATCCTGCCCTTCACCGACCGCAAGCAGGCCGTGTGCTCCAACGGCCACATCTGGCTCAGGTAATGGCTGAGGCACCCGGAGCTTGTCCCCTCTGGGCAGTTCACACATTCTTCAGGAGCTCACTGAGCCACTTGTTAGCACTGGAGTGAAAAGGCATGAAGCATCTTAGCCGTGCTGCAGTTTTTTCTGTTCTCTTCCATAAGAGCCAGGGCACTGGAGGTTGGATTTGGTTCTCTCTTAGCAGGACAGTGTTTTTATAGTAAAATGCTTTTGAGCATGTTTTTTTTGGGGGAATATGGGGTCAGGGAGAAAGCAGGCAAGGGAAAATTGAGGACAAATCATCCTTTGGAACATCACTTGAGGGAAGGTTTGTTCAAGCTCCTTCAGCATTTGAAAACAAAATCAGTTTAACAAGAAATGATTGAGAACAGGCACATTGAAAGCCAGGCAAATGAAATGAAATTTTAGAAAATTACATAATTAGAATTTGAAATTTTAGAAAATGAAATCTTCCTGTACCAGTGTGGGAGGTGCATGGAGATTGTCCCTGGAGCTGTGACAAGTCACCAGTTTGTCACAGAGAAAAGCTGTGCCTAACAGGTTTTGTGTGCTAGTTTGGGTAAATAGTCATGGCCTTAAGGACACCCTGGTTCTTCCCTGTGCAGTAGGGCCTCAAGCTTTTCAGCTCATCTAGTGTGTGCTAGAATTCTTTTGTCAGTGATATATTGAGTTTTGACCTTTCATTTTTGTGTACATATGCAATTTGGTACACTTGGGAAGTTTACCTGAATTAATAAATTAATTTTCATATTTAATATGGTTCATTACTGCCTTTACTCTCAGAAAGCAAATTGTGAACAGAACCCAGCCTCCAGTCAGGGCACAGGAGCAGCAATAAACCCCAAACCTCTTGATAAAACTGCTTGTCCTTTCACAGGTGCTTTCTCACCTACCAGTCCTGCCAGAGTTTGGTGTACAGGAGGTGTTTGCTTCACGACAGCATTGCACGGCACCCAACCCCAGAAGGTAAAATGTTCCTGGGGCCAAAAGGGGCAGGATTGGGGCTTTTTAACTGTTACCTACAAAATGGCTTGAGTTAGTTTCACTGATTTTACTCTTTTAGGCAATTCCCATGTGAAGCTCTGCATTTCACAGATGTTGTCTGGGCATTAGTGACATGTTAATTGCAAATTAATAACTGCAGGAATTGAGGTATAAATCCCACATTTTAATGAAATCTGGGTAAACACATAATCTGTGCTGGAATGCTCCAGTAGTTAGTTTGATATTCAAGTTGAATATATCAGCATCCAGTTCTGCAAGAGGGATAAAGAAACAGGAACCAAGGACTGTGTTATGTGAGGGATCTAATGTCAGTTCAGAAAATGAGAACACTGCAGTTGGGCCATGGTGATCCTTTACATTTTTTTTCCTATATAGCTATGAGCATGTAAGGATAAAGCATGGAGTTTTCACCTTAATTGTGTCCCCTGCTGAGGTGGAATTTAATCTGGCAGTACTTGAAATTTCAGGGCAGAAACAGAGTTGGATTTCACTGAATTCTCAGTCACTCCTGCTTGTGAATATATACAAACTGTCCAGGATTCCTGTTGAGTTTGTGCATCTCAGGTGTCATTCCTCTGTTCATCTCTGCCTCCAGATTTAAACAACTTGTTTTCTTATTTGCAGATCCTGAATGGATCAAGAGGTTATTGCAGGGACCTTGCACCTTCTGCGATTCTCCTGTGTTCTAGAGAAAAGCTGTGTCAAGACTAAAAGTATTTTCTCTACTGCATAAGCTCCCTTCAGCCTGGGAGGATTCAGAGACAGGAACACAGACTCTGCTGGAGGGAGAACACCTTGTCCACAGCCCTGTACATAGAACATCACAGGTTCTACAAACTCCTGAAATCCAGAGCCCATTCCATGCTCCAGAAACAGGAATGCACCTGGAAGAGCCAGTTTAAAGCTGTTTGGAAATGCACCCAAGGGAGCCTCAGCAGCTGGACACTGACAAGGAACTGGAGGGTTGAGCACAGTGGGAATTGTCCTTTCTGCCTGACACCAGTGTCAGTTCCCAAAAGCTGGGATGGGAACAGCAGAGCTGCCTCTTGAATGCTCTTGGTGGTAGAGAAGGCTCCAGCTTGCACTGCTCTCCTTTGCTTTTTAACCACCCTGGCACTTGCTGTAGAACATGGAACACTCCAAATAATCCATGGTTCCAGTGTCTTGCCCAGAGAAGCAGATGCCAGTTACAGCCATATGAGAGAATTTGGCCATTACATCAATTTCACTGAAAGTCTAGAAGAGTAACTGCCTCAGAACTGTAACAGTGTTTCAGTCAGAAGGGTGATATTGGCTGCCTGGGATCAGTAAGAAGAATTTTTAAATATAATAATAATAATTATTATTAAACTAATAGCAATTAGCTTAAACACTAATATATATACATATATATAAAATTTCCAATGCTCTTAAGTCTCTTGCCCCACTTTCTTTTTCTGAACTAAGTTCTAACTCCTTCCCAGCTCTTGCCAAAGTATTTGTCTTTGGTTTCACTTAACCCTCTACCAAGAGGAACCTCTTTTCCAGAGAAACTCAGTTACCAAAAGCATTACCAATTACTACTGTCAATTAAACTGAGAGTCTCCCTCATGCAGCACTTGAGTTTTATACAAATCTGACACACAAATAATCACTCCCAGCTGACAGTTTTTCTTTTCATAAGAGCTCAGTAAAAAACCCCAAACAAACAGAAGACCCCAAACCCAACCCCACCATGGCTGACATGCTCTGGGTAGGGCCAAGGAGGCTGCTGAAGCTCTTTGTGTATCCCAGGATGGTTTGGGTTGGATGGGATCATGAAGCTCATCTCATTCCACTCCTGCCATGGGCAGGGACACCTCCCACTGTCCCAAGCTGCTCCCAGTCCTGTCCAGCCTGGCCTTGGGCACTGCCAGGGATCCAGAGGCAGCCACAGCTGCTCTGGGCACTCTGTGCCAGGGCCTGCCCACACTCACAAGGAAGGATTTGTTTCTAATATCCCATCTAACCCTTTTGAAGCCATTCCCCCTTATCCTGTCACTCCAGGCTCTTGTAGAATTTCTCCATTTCAAGTGGCCGAGTCCAGAAATTTATTTTGCCTTCTAATTGTCCTATCAGAAAAACCATCTTTTTTTTTTTGCCATCTGTTCCTACAGGGAGCAGAATCCTTTTCAACCTCCTATGCAGTGTTAGAGGAATAATACCTCCAAATGTGTGTGGTTACTTGGTACAGTTTGTCTTGTTAACTTCAATCCATGCTGTCAAATAATCCTGAGTTTGTGTATTTCCATTCTGCAGAGTACCAATCTCAGAGGTGTCGTCCTGTCTGTGATTCCTGACACTTCCACTGTGTGGGAAGTGCTCTACAGCTGTTGAGAGATCATGGAATTGTGCTGACATTATCAGTCTCCCACCAGTGCATGTGTGATTGGTGCTTGTTTCCTCCATTCAATGACTGTGCATATTTTGTTAATGTTCCTTCACCTTTAATAGGAGCAAATTTATTTTCAGCAAACATTAAAGAAGTCAGCTGTCCTTCTGCTCAGTGTCTCATGCATTAAGCATGATCCTGCATTGACTGAGAAGAACATTACTGTAGTAGCCTAGAAACAGCAGAAGCACATTCATCTGTAAAATAATTAGCCTTGTTTGTAAATATCCTTGGAAGTGATACCATAATTGTATTAAAGAAACATTTAGTTTTTTATTGCTGTGCATTGAAAATTGAAATTACTTCAGTGTGTCTGCAGAGAAGGGAAATGTAGCTCGTGTTGGTATCCAGTAAAACAAGGAGTAACCTCGATACCCAACGTGTGTGAGTTTGGGGCCAGCTCTGGTACCTGGGACAAAATTCCAGTGCTGGTGGGGCCTGGGGGAACAGAACATCCCTTTTCATGTGAGCTGAGTAGGGGTGGTGGTGGAGAAGGCTTTTTAAATGGAAGCTGCAAGTCCTTGCCCTGGCAGCTGTGACAGCTCATCAGTAAATGTTCCAGTTTAGAAATTCTGCCTGTGGAGAAGGGGAGGGAGCCCTGCAGAACCCTGTCCCAGTGCTTTCAGAAAAGTCAAAGAACATTTCTTTGGCCATGGCTTAGGCACCATAAAAATATCCTGAGCTACTGAAATGTTTAAGTCTGGCTGACCCAAAGGTTCACGTGATAACAGTTTAGATTGGTTCTTGCTGATCATTTCTGGCAGTTCTCTTGAATTTCTCTGAACTGAGTTTTAATGGTTTGCCATGGAGAAGCTCTAGCACACCTCACATTAGCATTGCAGCATTAATGTTTATTTTCCCTGTCTTTCAAGGCACTAGATGCTCAGTCTGCCATTGCCAGTTTATTTAACCTGGTTTCAGACTTCTGGGAAAATGGAATTTTAAAGCCAATGATGTTGTCTTTGTCTGCCAGTGGAAATTCTTTAGCAAAAAGCTTCCACTCTTCCCCCTGACCTGTTCACAACAGGTACAGAGGAACTGGGATTTCATTTTTGTGTAAACCAGCACTTGTCCCTAAGTGCATTTTTAGCCAGAATTGCAGAGCCCGCCTCACTCAGTAACATTTAACCCCTGGTGCTGACCTGAGTGGGTTTGGCTGCCCAGCGAGCGCTGAGGCTGCTCCAGGAATCTTTTTGTGCCTCAGATTTGTGAGGGGCAGTTCTGGTCATGCAAGGGTTGGTCCTGCTCTTGTCCTGATCCAACCTTGCTGTCACCTCACAGGGAAGGGGAGCAAGAACGAGCACCTGCTGCCAGAGCTTTGTGTTATTTTGCCATTATCAGAGCTGCCTCCTCAAACCAACACATCTCCTATCAAGGCCCACTCTGTTTTGAGACACCAACTGAAGTGTTCAGAGAACAAATCCCACAGAACTGGAGTTTATCTCCGTAAGTTTTTGCCCAAGTTTTGCAGGATACTTCAACAAGTGAATAGTTGGAAGATGTCAACTGCCTCACCATTTGGTGGTGAACACTCTGGCTCTTCAAAGACCCTCATCCCCAGAGGGAGAGCAACATTCCAGCAGAGACTGAGGGCTCCTGCTGCTCTTTTTTATTTTTTTAATGGATTATGATACTTGCAGCTGAGAATTAACAGGCAGACATCCTGTTTGGCCAGAGCTAAGGTGTCATTTTCCTTGAAGAGGAGCTTCTGACAGCATTTAAGATTTGCTGCTCACGCTGGTATCACACTGGGAGTTAATCCCTCCTCCACTGGGATGAAGAAATCATACCCTTGGCTAATCCAAGTTGGATGGATAAGTGGAACAGCTCTGCATTGTACAGTGTCTTGGTACTAGGTGCTATTCTTGGAACTAAGGAGGAAGTTTGGGGTCACAAGGACTCAGTCCTGTGTCTCCAAATTACACCCCCTGCTCGGGGATTGGTGGTGAGGGATCTCATTGCTGCCTTTCACCTCAGTTCACTTATGGCTCTGGGACTTCATCATTCAGTCACCCTTTCCTTTGGTGTTTCCTCACTCTCTTAATCCTATTGTGTATGTCTAGAGAGGAAATACTGTGGTTGTCAGTGCATACATAAAGAAATAAATATTCCTTGGGAGGGAGGAGGAGGATGAGCCATCCCTGCTGCTCCTCAGAGTCCTCACCACAGAGCAGGTTGGGGTCAACTCCATGCCCTGAGCAGCATCCAAGCCCCACAGGGAAAAGTGAGAGCAGGGAAATCCTTGGAGAGCCACAGGGAGTCCCTGCAGAGGTGCTGCTGGAGGAGGGGATCTCCTGCCTGGGGGTGTCCAAGTGCCTTTTCACCACTGTCTGGAGCTGGGGGACACAAAACTTTGTGGAACATTTGGACAAATCGACCTTGTTGCTAAACTACATAATTAACAGCATGACTTATTATAACTTCCAGCACAAGCTCCAGGCAGCCCTCTCCACAAAGTGTCTCTGGGAAGCAGAGTGATGGAAGATGTCCATTGCAGACCTGGGCAAAGCTGTGCAATCAGTAACGTCTGATCCCTGCTGTGCTCCTACCACCTCCTCCTCACCTTGTTTGTCTCATTGCTCAACATTTGTTTTGCCAGAATAAGATGCTAATAAAATCACGCCTAGTTACCAAATTGGTTTTCAAGTGTTGCATTCCAATTATAAAAGCCTAATTCCTGCTTCCACCCACTGAACCTTTTTGGTATTAACAGGCTTTACTATGCAAAGTCATGCAGGGGCTGTTTCGTTTACAGTAATTAAATGAATGTCAATTGTTTTAGTTGTTTCTGAGGGAGAGTTCTACATGAGTATTAGCATGTTCTGCTAACCCTGACGTTCTGCACTTCAGGCCTGCTGCAAACCCTTGGGGGTTGACCACTGACCTGAGACTCCTACCCAGACATGCCAAGTGCATCTCAATGAGACTGAGCTCTTTTTCTCAGTTTCTATGGAACCAGCGGAGCGGAACTAATATAGCATCCGCATATAGATGAAAGAATGAAGAGGAAAAAGGGCTTTACAGCTAAATTAATTAAGCAGATGTACCTGTCTAATTAAAGATGCACTGTCCCTTTTGTACCCTAGCTGCAGTACAAACAGTATTTAAATACACTCTCTATCCATTTCATCTATCAAAATATTTAGTAGGAATGCTCAGATGAAGGTGATATTAGCAAGATGAGCTTCCCATGTATTATTAATAGAAGGGCTCCCAATTATGCATGAATGCTGCAGCACATCTTCATAGCAATGGCAGAAAACCCAGCTGCCCAAGCAGTCACCAACCAGCACATTTGTAACAGGTAGGGCTGTTAAAGATGTCCCTGCCCAGCTGAACACAAGGGTTTTGGCTGGCCCCTGTGCCTGGGAGCAGCCTCTGCCTCAGCCTGGTGCTACAGGCTGGAATTTCTCAGCTCAGGAGGCACCAGGGACTCAGGTTGCTTGGATTTGGCTTTCTTAGATTTCAAAGATATTTATTCTGAGACTTTCAGAGCTGCCCTCAAGGCCAGAAAGTCCAATTCCCATCCATCAACACCCCTTCCCTCCCAAAAGCATCAAAAATTCTGACTTTAAATTCTCACAAAATAACACAATATCCCCATTGCCATTTGGACAAGTGGGGTCTTTCCACCTGAAGTTACAAGGATTTGCTTGCAGGGACAGAGGGAGGCAAGGAGTGCCTGGGTGGTTTTTGTGGAGAATGAAGACACAAACACATCTAACAGCTTTAATACTCCAAATTGACTTCATGGGTCTTACATAGTGAAGACAAAACTACTATTCAGAAACAGAAAAAAAAAAAAAATTAAACACAGGACTTCCCCAGCCACAGTGTTTTATATCTTGCATCATGAAACAAAAGTCAAAAAACTTTCCCTTGAAGCCCAATTTCTTACCCTCTGTACTTCACTCAGCCTTGGTGAGCTTCAGATTTATCACAGCTTGGCTGAATTCCCCCTCCCTGGTGATAACCTGCCACTCCAGCAACCAGACTGCCAATATTACAGGGAAAAATTTAAAATCAACTCTTCCACAAATCATCCCTTTAAATGATAAACTTCTAATGTTTTTTACACGGAAGGGGCTTAATGATACAGCTTTCTATGAACTCAAAGATAACATAAGGGTCTTGGTCAGCATTGACATAAAAGGCATCTTGGTAAAAATCCTCCAGGGCCTTGACATTGCTGTAATAGATGTCCAGGCGCTTCTCAATATTTTCTTCCTCATCCTTGGGGTTCTGCCTGAGCCTGGCCTGGATCTCTGGAGTGGGAGCTGGTCTGAATGTGGTGTGGTATCTGGAGAGGAGAAGAAATGCCACAGTTTCAGCTCAGCCTGAGGACACAGCAGCCAGTTCTGCAGGTACTCCATGCTTTTACCTGTCACAGTCCCTTGGCCTCTTTCTGCTCCAGGTTGGGGTTTTAAAACAAAGATTGGAAATTTCGGGGCAGGTAATCTGTCATTGCTGCCCTCAAGAATCCTGGATCCTCAAAGGCCAAGGGTTTCTCTGATGGTGACATTGATTGTGTTCATCTGCTCTACACAAGGAGAAATTTCTATTACATTACTCAGTGTTCTGGGTTCTGAAGCATTTCCAGACCTTCTACTTGTAATCTTTGATTCCTGTCTTTAAAAAAAATCTAAAAAACCCTAAACTTAAACATAAACACAGCCCTGTACCCAGCATTGCTGGGACCTGTCACTTGAGTTGTGTTTAAGCCTCTCAGGCACTTAATTGCTAACATCTTTATGTAGTAGCAGAAGGTAAAAAGAGGTTAATTCATCTGAGATAGGTTTTAGTTATTTTTGATTTTCCAAATGCCAGAATTTGGCTTCCCTCAATTCACAGCTGTGGCTTGCCTCAGTTACTTCAGCAGAAAAGAGGATTTTCATCCTCAGAGTCCTGTAGCAGTGCCACAGCCCAGCTCAGCTGACACCAAAGGAATTCTGATGATATTCCTGCATTGCCAAAGGCTCCCAACAACCTCTGAAAGTTCCTTTGCAATTAAGTGTTTAAATTCCCTGTTAGAATTGGTAATCCTAACTCTGGGTAAGTATCTGCTCTGCCCTAACACAAAACCAGCTTTTCTGTCTTCCTGTACAGACAAATTTCCCAAAATTTGGGATACTTTGGGATATATTCCTGATATTTTTGGAAAAATGCAAAACCAAGGAGACAGCAGAGTCTGTGTCTCTGCAGAGCTGCACCCAATGCTGTGGACACAGAGTTCTTCCACATGGGAATCATTTAGGGCACAGCTGAAGGCCACCCCTGCCCTGCAGCCAGAGGCTTTACACATGCCAAGGCTTTACACATGCCAAGGATTAGACACAGCACCTAAAAGAATTCAATTCATGGAGAATTTGTGAGGAATAAACCCCAGAGTGTGGCAGAGGGAAGCGTGTGAAGTGGAGCAGATACTGAACAGCCTAATCCTAATGATAAGAAATGCAAAGATGTGGGAATGATTTGCTTCAGCCTGCTCCTTCCTGCTGAACAACCACATTGCTCATTACTAAAGCAAAGAGAGCAGTTACAGCAAATCACTGCTGCTGTCACAAGTTAATGCTGCACCTCGAGTGAGATGTCTGAATAATCATCCATCACTTTGGGACAAATCCACTCCTTCTGGCCTTAATCTTGGAGGGTTCAGGATTTGTCTTTGATGCAATAGGATGCACTCAGCCTTTAGAAAAGCAAAATAAGGGTTTAAAATTTATGTGTGGGGAATCATAATTTAATTTGTGACTTGTTCCCTGGAAATCAAGGGTGGAGAAGGGAGGAAAGCTGAAGGTCACTGGTGAGACAAGGGGATGTGACACCAGTGAGAGGAACCAACCTTCCAGTGACTCAGTGACTCAAAGGAGTTTGCTTTACTCCTTTGCAGGAAACACATCAATACCTCCCAGCAGACAGGACCATCACAGGAGCCTGGGGAAGTAAAATGCAGCAAGTTTTCCATTTTCCCCAGCTGGGAAGCCTTCAAAATTCCCACGGGAATGTCTGAAAACCATCTGCATTTAGGCTAGGTTTCAGACATCTTCCCTCAGCATTATTTTCCCAACCAATTGAGTTACCATTAAAATATTAGACCTGAGTTATTTGCTGCTGTAGATTTCAGTCACCAGGATTGAAACCCCCCTGTTCTGAGGAGCTGCTGCAGCAGGAAGGGGGGCTGGTGCTTCAGGAGCTATGAAAGTTTTAACTCTTCTTTTAAGGAATCCCTAAGCAGGAGTAGAGCATTCCTGAGCTCCTTAAATTGCTAAGAAGCCGATTTGGTGCTTTCATCTCCCTGGCAGTCAGGAAAACGTTAGACATGAGGCAGGAGTGCTCACCTCTCCCCAGTGACAGGATCCGTCCTCCGCTGGGACAGGCGCTCCATGATGGACTCGTAGGGGAGATTAAAGAAGAATACCCTGTGGAGAACACAATTAAATGAATTAACACCCTGAGAACAGCACTTGTGACCTTCAGAGTGGGAGTTAATCCTCACCAAAGGAAGAGCAGCAGTGACAGTCCCCCCAGACCTGCAGAGTCACAAATTTCTGTGATTTCTGCACAGCCTCTCCTCATGGGTTTGGTCTGCAGGCTCAGCAAGGCAGGAGCTCTCTGGCACAGGACTGTGTGTGCTGGGTGCTCTGACAGCTCAGGCTGAGGAATTGCAGCTGGAGCCTCTCTCAGCCTGTCCCAGCCTGCTCACCACCCCAGCACCTCCCTCTGAACTTCTCCAGATCCACTTCCAACCCACCCAGCAAACAGAATCACAATGACATGACCCCAAAGGTAAATAAAAACCTCTGCTGTTCCTGTCAAGGACAGAGAAAGATCTTGTCTGCCAGAATGATGCATTTCTCCAGTGCCCATGAGAGGGATTTTCCTCTTGCTGTTTCAGTCCACTTCCACCCCTTCTGCCCTTGTCTCCCCCCAGAGTGAGTCCTCTGCTCTCCCACTGCTGCCCTGCATCCTTCAGAGCAGGATGAGAGGTAGGACACAGCACAAGCCCCACGATGCTGCTGACAATTCCTTGTCCCCTCCAGCAGCTCAGCAGGGCTGGGCCTTGCTGGTGACACTTTCAGTCCACTTCCACCTCTTTTGCCCTTGTCTCCCCCCCAGAGTGAGTCCTCTGCTCTCCCACTGCTGCCCTGCATCCTTCAGAGCAGGATGAGAGGTAGGACACAGCACAAGCCCCACGATGCTGCTGACAATTCCTTGTCCCCTCCAGCAGCTCAGCAGGGCTGGGCCTTGCTGGTGACACTGCTAAAAGGAAATGTTAATGCTGAAGGCTTCATTTGAAGATCAGAACCTGCAATTCCCATTGAGCCTGAGCGAGGGAGAGCTGCTCAGCCCTCAGAGGGGCAGCCCCACGCTGTCACTGGGGTGGGTCCCACACCAGGAACAGCTTTTCAGGGCGGGCTGGAGCAGGACTTGCCAACCCATTGCACAGAGAGGACACAAGCTCCCTTACGTGGAGGAAGGATGCAGAACCAGAAAACAAGCCCCACATGCACCCAGACACACCCCACTGTTGCATATAAACTGCTGTGCCCATCTCACACTGATTCCTTGTCTTTTTGGTTCATTACAGTGCTCCTGTTAATTTTATATTTGTGTTCAAAAGCTCCCCAGCAGAAGGTTCTTGACAAACTGCTGAGCATGAGCAGACAGGAATCCCCTGTCCCCCAGCTATTGGAGACTGGAGCAGATCTGCACAAAGATCACATTCAACAATTAGCTCAGAACAAAATAAAAAATAAGGCTCCTTTGAACCTATGAATATAATTTTTCCCAGCGAAGCACAAGCTGAAGGCTGTAAATACATCTTTCTTTACAACACACCTTCTCCTGCTGCTGCCTTCAAGGCCAGGCTTCCTGTTTTCATTTTTGTCTGCTTCTCACAGGAGATACTGCGTGGTTTAGACATTCACCAAAGGAACATTTTACACTGACTGGGTGGGATCAGACCAGATGAAAGGCTGAGCTTTACCTTGGCATGCACATAGCAGATTACTAGAATCCTTTGTAGGATTTAAAGTTATGAAAATCATCTCTCTTTTCAAATGTTTACAGATAATGACTTCTATTCACACTGTGGTAACAAAATAACAGCCAGGAATAAAACATTCAAGATCTTGGAGATTCCAAAGACAGGAAAAGAACAACAGTTTCAACACTCTTTTATCCCTTACACTCTTAACATTTTGTTGTTCTTTGTTTCTGTTGCCCAACAATGGCACAAAAACGTGATTGTCAGAACAGGTAACATCTGATGATATGTCTCAAGATGAATATTCTAGTAGAGAGGAACAACATTTATACAGTCATGATAATTGATACGGTTTCCTATTATATCCTGAGATAAACAAACCCACTGAAGGATTATAACCTGGCATATCAAGAAAGCTTGTCGTAATTCATAGTTAGGAACACAAAAAGTATTATGGTATTTGCAACAGAAGAGCCTAAAAAACTCCACTTAAAAAGCTGCCAACAAAATGAACTCTGAAAGCCTTGTCTGAGACTCCCTTCTTTTCCAAACAAGATGCTGCTTATTATCCAGTCTGGTGTCACCATTAAAGAGGAGTTAGGGGAGATGTGGGAGGGTGCAGACATCCCTGCTAATGTGGATATTTTTCCCCCACGTGCACTGTGTAACAGCACACACAGAATTCACTGTACAGCAGCACAAACTCCCAACCCAAGGGTCCTTCCAGTGGAAGGTGGGATGCCTTACCCTGCCACTCCACACATCTCCCACAGATGAGAGAAAACAACACTCCCCAGAGCTGTCAGTTTACAGTCGTTCGGAAGCAGGGGGAAAAAAAAGATGAAGGGGAAAAGCACTGACAGAACTACAGTCTAGACTTAAAATACTTCCAATTAGAAAGCTTTATTACCATTTGGAAGGAGACACATACCCCACACAGTCTATTAGGAGCCCCAGGAGGTTTACTCACAGGAGTAAAGCCTGTTTACATGGATGCAGGCTGGGAAGTGCCTTGGCTATCTGATACATCTCCTGCAGCTCCTCAAGGTTCTTGTGAGCAACATCTGGCCTCTGTCCCTTGCTCAGGCTCCTGTGACTCTGCTCACATAACAAAGCTGACCCTCCAACTGCCCAGGTAACACATTGGGTGGATTTCTCTTGGAAATCCTTGTAACACAGAGGGCTGCACCCATGACCTTGATCCAGCAGCAACTGGAACCACTCCCTGCAAGTACTGGATTCCTCTCCAAGCAGAGCTTGGCCCCTTCCACACAGCAGGCGTGGTTTTCTCACATAAATGCATCCCCTGTAAAGCTCACTTTAGGAATCAGCCAGGCTTTGTATGTTGTAATGTCACAGCTCCTATCAAGGGGAAATATGAAACAGATGTCATCAGAACTGGTAGACAGGGAGGAGAGGAAACACAGGCTCATATCAAAGGACACGACATTACCCTGTGGATTAGCATCCAGCACAGCTCCTCTGCCACGGCTCCCAGCCCAGCTGCAGGAGGGGAGAGGTGTCACTCAGCACCAAGGGGAGGGAGGGCTGGCCAGAGGGGCACCAGGAATCCTCACTCCTGTGCCACAGGGTCAGAATCCACCTGTGGGCAACCAAAAATTGCTGGCATCCTGTTGGAGACTGTGGGGGAAACGTGGTGCAGCCTCTGAGGATAAATGTCCCCCTGACTCCCATTGAGGGAAACCAGAGATTCCTAAGCACAGCTCTGTCCTCTCTCCTTTGTTCCACCTCCGAGGAGAGGGATATGTGGGAAAAGGTCCAGTCCTGTCAGCTTTTATAGATGATAAAACTGTGAACACAAATGTTAAAAGGCACAAAAAAAATCCATGTGTCAGAATCTTGCCTCTTCCTCACTGTACTTGACATCATTTATCTAATCTAGTGCAGCTTCCAGATACATTAGAGAGATTAAATTCCAACAAATTAATAATGATGATGACACCTTCACTGTGTACCCAGTCAAATGAGAACTTGCTGCCTTTGGATGGTGATGAAATGTATTCCAGCCCTAGCAGCTGGAATGTAACTCTGTTTTCCTACCAGCCATCTGGCATTCCAGAAGAGTATTCCAGCCACTTCTGACTATTCAGACAGTGTCATCTCAGAGCCTGGAGGTCACCAGAGCACCCTGCTGCTTCCCCAGGCAAATGGGGGAGGAGAGGGAAAAGCAGGGGTGGCAGGGGTGTTATTTCACCCCGGATTCTGAGACAGGATTTTGGGAAAAATGTGTCCCAACCACACCATAAGTGAAGGATTTGTGACCTACACAGCAGCATTCAGCTAATCCTGAGCTGCATTTGTTCCAGATGGCAACCAACCCATTTAATCCAAGTTATTAACAACTGGCAGTGCTCAGTGCTGGCCTCACAAGAATTTATTTGGTGGTGGTTTTCCTGTATTCTGGAGATAACCACACTGGCTTCCAACACCTGGAAGGGAAACATTTTTGAGTGTTGCTGTAAGAGAAGCAGGTGTGCCTGAACCCTGGGATCCTGTGAATAAGGAATGCTCCAGCTAAGGACAGTCCCTTTGCAGGATGGCTCCACTGCCCTGCCAGCTGCCTTCACATCTCCAGAGAGCTGGAGCTCTGCCTGGGAGCAGGGCTGTCCTTTAAGCACAGCTGCTGCACGAGGCTGACTGAGATGGATCCAGATGTTGGCTGTTCTAGACCTGAGCTATTCTCTCAGGTCAGATTCTCACCCTTGGCATTTCCCACTGTGACACTGGGGGAGTGGAGCCCAAAGCCAAGCCCTTTTTATAGAACTATTGTCTGTGAAATCAGATCATACCATGAAATCAATTCCATGCCTTGTTTTCATTTAAGGATGTAAAGACAGCACAACAGGATATCTGAGACAGGATCCTGATCCCACCTGGCTTTTAAAAACAGAGACACTGACTTGCTTGTGGCTATACCAGGGCCAGGCCAAGCTTTGCAACAAAGTTAGGATGCTTTAACTAAAACAAAAATACACCCCCAGCCAACACTGGGCCACTTTTAATGCTGCTTTTAAACTTTTGAGTTGAAGCTGCAGCTTTAAAAATAGTAAGTTATTAATCTTTCCCTTATTTTCTGACTCCTATATATCTTCTCTGTCGCAGGCAGGTACCAGCTGCCATATTCCCATTCTTCATGCTCTGCACTCTGCAAAAAAAAAGAGGCCCCTGCTGGCCAATTCTTGTTTAAAATTGTGCATAATTGATAGTGGCAAATCTACCCCAGCTGTGTCTAAAACCTCTCCAGGGGCAAGAAAAACACTCTCTGTGACTGTCATTAAGTACTAAATTAGCAAGTGCTCCTGGCAGTTTACAACGTACCACATCAGTCTGCTTAAAAAAAGAAAAAAAAAGAAAAAAAGTGAAGATCAGATGCCTGTGTGATGTCAAAGTTACAGCAAACTTTGCTGGCAGAACTTTGACAGACCCTCAGCTAAATCAGAGCAAAAGGAACAGGAAGGAGAGAGTGAAAGAAAGAGAGAGGAAGAAAGAAAAAGTTATCTCCTTTTCCGGGCAGACAAATAGAAAATGCCAAATTCAAGGCTACAAATAATTGTATCTTTCATGAGGCACAGAACATCTTACTCCATCTGGAGATATCAACAGTGCTCCTGATGCTGTGGCACAATTCCCCATGGAAAACAGAACTCCTGGAGGATGCTGCTCTGGCAGTGCAATGGCTACAATGCTGTAATTGAAATATCAAGCTGAGAAAGAGCTGAGGTTGAAGTGTAAGGATGCAGAAGGTCCTAAAAGGCCACCACAGGTACAATCCTCGTGTGATCCCTGGCACAAACTCAAGCTCCTCCCTTTGGTTCACAAAGCAGCCAAAGCAGGTGGGGCAGGAAATCTCAGAGTTCTCACAAATGCATGGAAAAGCCTTGGGGGCATCATGGACTGATGGCAGAGGGACAAAACCACCACTAAAAACTGCCCTGAATTTGGGTAAACTCTAAGACTCCCATTGTTAAAGCTAACCATATTATTAACTTTTAAAAGTTTCAAAAAGTGCACAGAACTGTACAAACTTCTGGATTTTAGAAGCAAAAAGGAGCTGGATGGCAGCTCTGGCCAGGGTACAAAAATTATCAGCATTGCAAAAAGGTTTTTTCCTTGAGTAGCACCACTGAATGACCACAACAATATGACAAATCAAGTTAGTGGTCCCACTTGACAGGTACAAGGAGGTTCAGATTTGAATCCAAGTTATTCCAGATAAAACCATGACCATTTTAGCTTTGTTGTTTTTCCAGAGATCCTGACTTGGATCAACCAATTCCCCTAAAGAACATCCCCTTCCCTATGGCAAAAAAGACACCTTGAACCTGAATGAAACTTTGGCTCAGCCTCTTCTCAGGCACCATGGCTCAGACACAGGATGCCAAGCATGTTATATTTCCACAATTGCATTCTGCATCCCAAATCCCCCTGTTAAAAATGAAAACTGGTTGCACAGATCCCATCTACCTTCTCCCAAGGCCTGCTCAGGGCTCAGTGCAGCTCTCACCAGGTGTTTTGCCCACGGGTAACCAGACTCCAAAGGCTCTGCTGAGGCTGCACCCCTGACTCCACATGAATCACAGTTTATTCCCTACCCTAAATACTCCTCCTGCATGTCTCTGCAATGGATAAAATGATCCTTATCTCTTATTTATGGAAGGAGCTGTTGGGAGGTTTTATTCACTGGTTTCTTTCAAACTCTGGGATATCTTCTGATGAAAGATGCTTGATTCTATTTCGGGGAGTAATTTCACCCTCTAGGTTTCAACCATAAGGGAAAACTCACTGCATAAACACTAAAACACAGGTTCATCAGCACAAGTGTTTTGCTCATTGAGCTCTTACCATGATTCATGGCACGACGAGCAATTTCCAGACCCTGGATCTTTTCAAATGGATGCATTTCTGTGGAATAACTACAAAAGGCAGCTCGGTGGGGCACTATTCCCAGGACATGGCTGCTGGCCAGGGGAGTGAGATGAACAACACCCTTTGAGGCTGCAGATGTTCCTTCCCCTCACCAGCAGTGCAGAGTTATGACTCTGGTGGATGTTTTCATCCCCCAGCTGGATGAGCTGGGCTCCAGCAGCCCAGGCAGCCGAGGTGACAGGGTCCCTCCTGTGTCCCACCCCAGCAGCCTGGTGGCTCAGCTGGGTCCCAGCAGGTGCCACACCAGCTCACAGAGAGGGAACAGGCACTGCTGCCTGTCTGACACAGCAGTGACTGGGTCTGGAGCTGGGATAAAGCAAAGCAGCTCCATGGATTCACAGCAGCAAGGAAGCCCAGGCCTTTGGGCAGCCAGAGCCCTTCCATGGTCTGCAGGACTTGGGGCTGTGCAAACATCACAGAGCACAGTGAGAGGCACTCAGAGAGAGCAAATGTGCTCGTAGGAGTGGCTTCAATGCATTTTTAAAGCTTCTTTGGAGGAGGCAACATTAACTCTTTCTGTGTGCAATCAGTGGCTCGGATGCATTAATACCTGCATTCAAAACTGCTTTACATTTCTCTCCTCATTTCTATTCTTTGCCTCCTCCTTACTCTCAGCTGTTATTCCAGCATCTTTGCATTCCCCCTGGAGTTCATTCCAGCGGTGCTTTATGAATCACAGAATAAGATGGCAGCCAGCAGTGCTTTAGAGGAGTGTGGCTGGCACCATCTCTGCCCTGCACAAGGTTAATCAAACCCCTCCTCAGATAATCCACAGCCTCTGCAGCCCCAGAGGCCCGAGGTCAGGAACCTGAACCCTCTCCCCCAAAAGCAGGCATGTTTCCCCAGATCCCTGCAACCCTGCAATAATTAGATTCTGCAAAGCAAATCTGGAGCAGAGCAACAACTCCAGGGTTAAGCACCAGCAAACTCATCTCAGGACTGATGCCTGTCTGCTGCTTGGCACCAGCACCTCCTGCTCCTAACAAGGGTAAAACCTATACTCTTCTTAAATAAATGGAATCAAATTTAGAATAAATGACGTTTAACCCCCACCCCCAACATTTAAACACTAACTTTTGTCGTTAGTAAGATATTTGGTATGTAAAAATAAATAAAAGAACTGACACCGAAAAAGTGTATGATTTGGGGGCAAGGGGAGGGAATAAAAGAATGGATTATAATGTGTCATTTTATATATGTGTCAAAGGAAACCAATTTCATAATAGGGAATAAAAATTCCCTGTTTAAATACTGTCAAATAAATCCTCAAATGTAATAGGGTTCACTTGTGGGGAAAGGAAAACTAAATCTGATTAAATATTAATGTGGCGTAGTATTAATTAAGAGAGAAAAAAGTCCATCAAGAGAACCCCAATATGTTTACTGTGTCCCCAGGAAGCTGGAAAATTTCACAATCAAGTGTGTAAATGTTCTAAAAAAGGGTCCTGAATATTTTATGAATATTTGTCATAAAACAGAAATAATAACCACTGTGCAGAGCTATTAGAATTAATATTTATGCTGCCCGCCATGAAATATTCATGGGGACAGAGAAAGGGGGGCCCGTAAGACAAGAATTAATTTACATTGGGCTTGGTTTACCCGCTGGCTTGATGTTTAAAGACGGCTTGACAAGGCTCCATATGAATCCGTCAGTCACTTGCAGCGGTAGGTGGGGTGAAGGCAGGGGGGGAGCGGGTCCAGGCTGCTGACAGCTCACAGATTGAGTTTCTGACAGCCCTTAAAAAATCTAAACGGCCCCCCACCTTTTTTTCCTTCTTGCATTGCCCAAGGCGCTCTGTACTGCCACCGTTCATCCGATCTCCCCTTCCATCTGCTGAAATTAAGGAATTAATGAGCGCTATACACTTTACAGCAGGCCCCAGGAATGTTTACTGGTGATTAAATTATAATGCAGCCGAGCTGTATAATTCATGAACCAATTAAAGGAAGTGTTAGTTGATTTGATGGGATGAGGACGTACAAAAAGCATTTAACTAATAGGGAACCGTGGGCTGCCGGGCGCTTTGGCTTTCTCGGATTACGCGGCTAATTGCTCTGCTTTATAGGGCTGTCACAGATAGCCATACATATTTCATTGTTCTCAAATACTTCAATTGTTTGCTTTCGTGTTGCTGCTGTAATATGTAGAAGCCCAGCCAAACTTCAGTGTAGTTAAAGCACTACTCTGCAAAAGCAGGTTGCTCTGGGAGGAGGGAGGGACGAGAGGGGCACGAGGAGAAGGCTGGCTGAAAAGGAGTAACTTAAAGCCTCAGAGTTAAATGTCACTCAGCAATTACATGATTAAAAGGTGCAACATATGATAGTCTTTTGTTTTACAACTTTTTGGACACTAATATTCTATGCTGACTTCACCGTGGAGAAAATATTGGTGCGCTGAGCTGCTTTTTGTTTTTCCAATACTGAGGAGCGAGCGAGGAAGGTGGAGAGGAAAGTGTATTAAAAAATTCCAGCAAGGAAGAACTAGATTGCTGTGGCTATCAAGAATAACACATCGTGTTTAAACTTAGCTGGTTTGATATTCTAAAACACACGAGAGATGAAGGAGGCTGATTTCCCATCCAGGAACACTCAGTGTCTAATTCCGAGAGCTGCTGAGTCGTGTGAGCTGCTCATCCCAACAACTCCAGTTTGCTGCACAAGGAATGGGGGAATTTGCCTTTCCTGCTGTTTCACAAAGCACTCCCCCACAGCTGACAGGCCACAGGGTTTGATGAAACAGACTTTCTGGATTTGAAGGGGCCTATCAGTCAAGTTATTCCTCAGTAAAAACAGGCACGTTCTTCCAGCAGTGAAATCCCCAGCCCATATCCAATACCTTCAGAGGTATTGCTGAAGAAATTAGGTACCATCAGATAAACATCTCACACAGGCACTATTTTGTGGTTAGACCCTGGACCCTATTGAGTAAACAACAGGCTGGATGAATACTGGATTTCTTTAATTCAGTGATGAAGACTGCAGACCTCCACGTGTCCCTGGCAAGGTGTTTTGTCACCCACCCCAGGGACTCTGTGGTAAATCCTGACCTGTCCAGTTTGGAGCTTTCCATCCCAAAGTGTTGTACAAACAGCTCAGCAACTTCCAAGATAAGTCATTATGTAAAGTTTATAATCTGCTTCATCCTTTCCCTGCACCTGCTCCCTGCAGGATTTGGGTTTGGAAAGCAATCCCTATGGAGAGCCCTCCACCAGAAATCAGGATGTCTTTGCAAGCCAGTGCAGGTGTTCAGCAAGAGACCTACATTCAGTGGATAGTTACTTTTTTCTAAAAAGCAGAGCAAACCTAAGTGGCCCCAGAAAGAAGGAGCTGCACATCCCATTTCCCAGGGCAGCACTCTGATTAGGGGCAGTCTGGGTGGGAAAAAAATTGGGGTGCTAAAGAAAAAAGATTTCTCATATAGCTTGACACTGATGTTAAAAAGCATGCAAATTAAAAAAAAAAAATTAAATAATTCCCTTTATTCAGGACTACCATATACTGATAGTGTGTGCCCAGTTTCTGGGTTAAGTGATGCAAAATTTTGGCTTAGTTTAACAGGTAGGCTCCAAAATAAGGGATAATGACACCAGTCACACAGCAGGAAAACTTGTCATCAACCCACTGGGAGGCTGAATAAAATAGAAATTGGATTGCCTGTTGTAGAAAATAGAAAGGTTAAATTGTCTGGGAGATGAAGTTGATCCTAAACTCACCTCAGTGGGCAGGGCCTTGGCTGTGAAATCTGACTTTCCAGATAATCATGGGGACAGTTCTACACACTCCATGTGATCCTGGGGGGCTTTGAAGTACCCATTGCAGGATTAAATGCATCTGCAATTTGGTAAAATCCATTCAATTACGTTTCTGACATTCAGCACCTGGGACAGCAGCAAAGAGTGTTGGTTGATAATAAAAGGGTTTGTGCAAACTGAGCTCAGAGTCTGTCCCAGGAACAGCGAGCAGCACTGTGGGCATTACATGGGAGAAAAGCAGAGGTGAGAGCAGGCTCTGGAATCACTCTGAGCCAATGATTGCTAACAGGAAACGTCAGAACTTGGCAATATCAAGGAATCAGAGGCACTGCAGAAAGTATTTTCTTTGTGTCTTTTGAAGTGCCCTGGATACAATCAATCATACAGAAGAAAACTCCTATATTTCAGTTCAATGTGGAAAGGGCTATTTGCATTTCAATATGTTCAACTTATCCTGCCAATAAAAACATGGAATCATGAAGAAGAGATCAGGCCACTGGAGTGAAAAACAAGAGATGACATCCTGCAGACCTTTCAGATAAAACAACTTCTTGTTTGTAACATTTCTGTTGGTGTCCCAATATTTCTGAATGATTGGGTTTTCAAATGAGATCAGTCAGCATGCAAATAAGGAAACAGGATCAAGACATCTCCCATATCTGATTGGATAGAGAAATTATCAAAAGACCCTTTTTTCATATCAAATTTCCATCACAAAAGGTCAAACTTTCAACTCCCATTACTTTTGCTAACTGCATTTCACTGTGCCTGCCAGCTCATTGCTGCTGCTGTTTTCAGAGTAAAAACAGAGAAGTAACAAATTATTCCATCTTCTCCCACATCTGTCAGACAGGATGGACAAACACTTTTTAATCTTACTCAATTTTTCTCTGCAGCCCTAAAAATCCTTGCAGCCAAAACATCCTTTCTAACCTGATTAGCTATTCCTGGGGTTGCTTTTATTTTTCTTACAGGTTCTCTTCTTATTTTCTAGCCCAGAGACTGACAGAGCACCAGCTGCGTTGCCAGAATGTTTTGTCCTACAATTTGGCCATTTAAAACACTTTTTGATGTGTGCTTTCCTAAAATATATGTCCCTGTGTTGTCTGGCTGGACTGCTGCCTAAATACACAAGTAATGGATGTTCCAGAAATGGCCCAAGACTCAAACACTCAGCTCACACAAACTCAGAGGAGCAGCTCAGCATCCCGAGGTACCATCCACTGCTTTCCAGGTTTAAAGCTGAATTCTGAGCAGCAGGGATAGCAACTGGGACAAGCACAAGAAAAATGAATTCATTAGTAAATTGGCAGGACTCGATGTATTTGTTGCTCCCCGTCCCATAAAAATTCTCCCTCACTATGATTATCATTGCAACATATATAACCCATCAGATCAGTACCTAGAGGCTTCTGTTACTCTGATTTTCTCTGTGTTCTTATTACTCAACAACTAAATGCTTCACAAAGCCATTTCCTACAGAAATATTTATGTTCCCAAATGTTTATTGGCCCCTCTATCATGATCAAGCTTTTATGAGCACTCTATACAGAACTCTGAATTAAATACATAATTCCTGCTCTATCAGGTCTGTGTTTGTCTATTCCACACAGCCAGGCACTGTGGTGAACCACAGAACACCTTGCAGAAAATCTAATTTATATGGTAAAGATATTTCTATCCACACTGACTGTGTGGGCTGGTGATTACAGGAAGCTAATGAGGACGAGGAGGATGGAGGGTTTAAATTCCATTAAAGGCTTTTATTCATTGTGCTGGTTGTCCTGAACAACCTGTCCCAGTGATTTCCACACAGGCACAGGCTCTGAACCATCACAGGCTGGAAGGAGATGGAGGAAATGCCACACAAATGCTTCTGACTTGCTCCACATCACACAGGTGACCAGGACAGCTCAGCTACATGGAATAATCAACCCTCAGTCCCCTGGAATCTGCTCCTCCTGGCAGCTCTGAGCCAGGACCACTGAACAGCTCAGATCAGGAGCTGTTCCCCCTGATTACTTCCTTCACATCTGATTTTTCATTTTTCTTCTCCTGCTGACCAGCAGTGCTTGTGGTGATTTGTCAGTGTCTCGATGCAGCAACTAAACTGAAATTCTGGCCTCTCTACCAGCATCAGATCAATGTTCTCAGCTCCTTGGTGCCCAACAAATGCCAGATGCAGAATTCAGGGAAACTTCTTGCAAATAAATTCTTGGGAATGGCTGGAGCTGTGCCAGGGGAGGTTTAGGGGGGGATTAGGAAAAGGTTCTGCCCCCAGAGGGTGGTGGGGCACTGACCAGGCTCCCCAGGGAACGGGCACAGCCCCAGAGGTCCAGAGGATTTGGACAGCAGGGACATGGTGGGATTGTTGGGGTGTCTGTGCAGAGTCAGGAGTTGGGCTCTCTGATCCTTGTGGGTCCCTTCCAGCTCAGGATATTTTATGATTCTATGAAAATAACAGTGAATACAATTTATCTGTAGAGTTTCTGCTCTGCACAGTCTATTACTATTGATACACTAATCATCAGCCCATTAAATGGATCAAAAGTCATTATCTGTAATGTTCTCTTTTTTTCCTGAGATGTGTCTGGTCAAAGGTATTTTGAGGATGAACTGAGGATTTCAGTCACTAGGTAAGGTCTGGAGCTCATGGGATTTAATAATGGGCTCTTCAGAGTAAATGAAGAAAATATAAAAGATCTGCTGACTGGAAACTATATTTGACATTCAGATACATTCACGACTGAGGTGTGGGATTCTAACAATGAGTAACTGCATAGGAAGTTATTCACTCTTGGATTGATTGCACAGGCAACTTTTAAACAGAGTGATTTCTCCCCCCAAAGATACTCTAGTTCAAACAAGGCTCTGCCTGGACCTGTTGTGAATTACAATGTGTTTGGAATTAATCAGACAGAATTCAACGTTTAACAAAAAAGCAGAAGATGGATTTTTCTTCTCAGAACTGTTTTAAATGAAGACTTCTGTTCCTTAAAAGGCCCACCTACTATGCATAACTGTTTGTACCCAGAAATCAGCTGAAGGAAAGGGCACTCACCTCCACCTGCAGCTTGCACATAACAGGAAAATGTGAAAAGCTGAATGTTTATATTATTTCCCCACTAATATAACACAGAATCCTGCCTAACACCATAATGAAAACCACCTTTTACAAAATCAAATCCTCTGGTTCTTCTGAGGGCAAAGCTTCCAGGCTGCCCAACAATTAAGAATTTTCCAAATGCACAGTTCAGACAACCACACAAACTCAGCAGCACACAGACTCTGTGCACCTTGTAAGAATGAAGAATATTCACAAATATTCACAAATACCAGCCCTTTGAATGTTTTTTTAAGGGCAGGGAGGAAACCAGGACAGGTTTTTGTGTTGGCTTCCAGGAAAGAGCTTACACTGCCATTACCATAAATCACCCCAGAACATCCACAGTGATAGAGCACCTTTCATTAAAAAAAATACTGCAGCTTCCTTCAGAAGCACTGCCACTTGCCATTTCTTTGAGGTAATCAGATAGCTGTTAATTAATAAACCTGTCAGGTGAATCGTCCTGCTCTGGTCATCATTATCCATTCTGTAACAGAATCCTGCTCTCATCACTGCTACCCACCCCATAGCTTCCAGCTCAATTAACTTAATGCTATGCAAATGAGAGGCTCTCCTCATCATTAGCTTATAGCCCACAAATGTTAATAACATAATTGGGCCTTCAACAGGGTAATTAGACACGATTTCTTCCATTAGTCTTACAAGGCTAATTATTGTTGATAGGAGAGAGGGGATGAGTCCCAGTGCTGCATGCAAAGAGGGGCATCTGGTTAAAGCAAATATAGACAAACCATCAACAAGGTAAAACAACAGTTGAGATCCAGAGCAGGGTCAGGTAGGGATGGGGTGAAGGAAGACATCACCAGGAGAAACTTAGGAACCACAGGAGAAAAGAAATCCTACAAGACAAGAACTAAACCCAAATATCCAGCCTGATGCTGGAGCTCTCCTGCCCTGGGCAGTGAAACAAGGTCATGCTCTCAAGCTTTTGCAGGCAGGGCAGTTGGGAAGCTGTGCTGATCAAAATTCCCAGGTTTGAGATGCAAATGTGCAGCCAGAGAGAAGACCTTAAGAACTGAATTTATTCCTCCATTTCCCATGTCATTATGCCCAACCATTTCTCCTGCCACCACTGGCTTGGTTGTGTTGGATGACAAGATTTTTCTGAGCAACACCTACTTGCTGTAAGAACCAGAGGAAATGGTCTCAAGTTGAGCCAAAGGAAGTTTAGATAGTAGGAAAAAAATTCTTCATGGAAAAGGTGGTCAGGCATTGGAACAGGCTGCCCAGGGAAGTGCTCAAAGTGCCCAAAAATGTGTGGATGTGGCACTTGAGGATCTGGTTTACTGGTGAACACCATGGTGGTGCTGGGTGGAAGGCTGGACTTGATGATTTTAAAGATTTTTTCCAACCTTCAGGATTCTGTGATTCTAATTGCAAAACTGGAGTACACTCAATTATTTAATAATCACAAAGCAAAATGCATGTCAGCAATGTATTCACAGAAAGGTAATAAAAATCTGGATTCAGTGTAATGGACTGGCAGTAATATTTCTAACAAAAAAAAAAAAAAAAGGCAGCAAGTTTCCAAATTTAAATTCTGTTTTGGCTGGTGGAATGAAATCTCAGGATTTGCTCCTGTGCCAGTTAAACCTGTGCATCCATGGAGGTTAGAAATGTACAAGTGGAGACTTGAGTTCTGTGAGAAACCTGGACTTTCAAAAGGAGAAAGAAAACAGAAATATGGCAGTTTCTCCACACCCACCAGCACTTAGCTTTGACAGTTCAGTGTCTTGCTGTAAAGTGTTAAAAAAAAGGTAAAACTAAAGAGTGCACAGGACTCAAGGGGTTGAGAAGACACATTATTTCTTTATTTTGTATCTGTTTGACTTTGGGGCACATTCATGGGCAAGATGAATCCTTTGATTTCATTGCAAGTATGTGAGGAGGAACCTTTTCTACAGACTTGTCCTGAAAATCAGCTTAAATTATGTTCACAGAAGTAGCAGCTTTTACTAGAAGGTTAAATGAAACCATTACTCTTTTAACCTTCTGTACCTTGACCTTTGGTCAGTCTCTCAACAGAACAGGATTGTTCACTCAGTGAATATCAGTGGGATATTAATCAGCATCATGTCAAAAGAATGACAGACCACAATTTTTAAAGAATTATTTTTATCAAAGCACGGCAGCGCCCTACTGAGCTAAGAGGTACAGAACCTGTTAGGAAAGGGTAATGTTTAAAAGCCTCTGTGGAATAGATAAAAATCTTTCACAAAGTGTATTTCAAAGGACAGCATTCTGTAATATGGAATTTTGCAAACCTAATGGGTTTAGGGACAGAAAAGATGATCCTTGCAAAGCATAAAAGCCCTGGGTCACCTCTTACACCTGAGCCAAAGGAGGCCAATTTGAGTGATGGTGATTAATACATTTATGTGACTCAGGTGATCCAAGCCCAGAGAATTGGATCTGTCAGACATCAGGGATCATTCCCACATCTTTCCTGTAGGAAAAGCTATGGCAGGATTCAGTTCCCCTCTCTTAAATTGCCCTGCACTTACTAAATTTACTCACTAGAAAATTCTGAGCAAATCTCTTGTTCCAAGGCAAACAGCAGTAAATCCACTGCTGTTTTAATGAAGATTACACTTTCTAATCCTCGTGGTAATGACAAACCAGTCTCCATTCAACATGCAATATTCCTTGTCAGTTTTAATCACCAAAACTCTATTCTATTTGCTACAGACTGATGCACTTCCCAGACCTTCAGCCTGGACAATCCAAGCAAAATCAGCACAATTCCTGTTCTGCTGAGGGTTTTCTGCATGGGCCAATTTTGCCACATGAGTTCTGAGTAAAGCCTTACTCTGGGATTAGTCCCACATCCAACGAGATCACTAAATCAGAGCACAGCTGGCACAATCCTGTCCATGTTCTTACCTCAGAAATTCTGAATCCAGTGATGGTGGAGTTCATAAACTCAGTTTTAACCTGTACAAGATGTAAGGGTGGCCTTACTGCATTTATTCAGAAGGATATTCAGCCAAATTCAGCCAGCACACTACTGAAGTAATCATGATGGGAGATGCTGGACAGCACTGGCCAGCCCTCCTTTCCCCTCGTGCTTCCTCAGCCACTAAATGTTTTCATTTACAGTTCTCACACATGCAAAACTCCCCTCAGTTTTATCTACACATGTCCTCTTAGCAATGCAAAGAAAATGCCCTGGTTAATTAAATTAAAATGCTGCCATATTGTTATATTTAAAGTTTTCCTCCCTCACTAATTTTGCAAAAATTTTTCTGGTTCAAGGCAGATCTCAAAACCAGTATCTTCATTACAAAACCAGCCTTGCATGTGTATGGTTTTCATTTGTGTGTTAACTCCTGAGTTAATTAAGGTGAGATTTTGAAAATGACTGCTTTAGACCATGAGGAAATAGTCAGAATTGACAAAGCACATCACATTTTACTTTATTTCTTGGCTGTGAGACCCACCAGCACTGCACCATGAAATGCACTGATGGTGCATGAGTGCAGCCTGGCTTTTCCTAGGTGCCCATCCCAGCAGAACTGTTGGTTCAGAGGGACTCTGGGCCAGAGAGGCTCGAGAGGAGCTGCAGGAGGAGCTCAGGCACCCCCAGCACCCCCAGCCCTGGGGAATGAGTCAGCCAGGGGAGTGAGATGAACAGAGAGCAAGCAGAGACCTGGGGAGAGCTCAGGGAACTCTCGGGGCTCCAAAATGTGTGAATAAAAGCTGCAGCAGAGAGTGCAGGATGGGGAAAGCACAGGCTTAGACTTGGGTACTATTTAAATGACAACACTCAGATTTCCTTGGCTGTTTCACTTCATTCCTTAAACCAAAGTTGTGTTTATGTGAATGCCCTGAACAACCTTTTACTGGTTTGTAGAGATTGGTATCACAAAGTTGTCATTGGACTGAGATATGACTGGCTTGCTTTGTCTAAAATTTGCTACCAGTGCCAAAAATATCAAAATTAGCCCAGACTCTGCTGTTTTTACAGAATTTTCCCTCTCCAGTTTGGTGCTGAGCTTTGACTTGATGGCAACTTCCAAGAGAAACAGTTCCAACTAAGGGCAACCAGGACAGAAAGGTTCCCCTTAGTTAGACCTGTTTCTCTTGGAAGTTGCCACCTTCAGGTTTCCTAATGTTTCCTCATTTGTGAGAGACAGTTACTGCAGGAAGATCTCCCTCCTTTCAGCAGTAAAAGCAATGAAAGGGTTGTGCATGTGGTGTTGGGCCCTTAAAAATAACAGCAAAAATAAAAATACTGGCTTAGAAGTAGAAGCTTTTCTTCTTTCTCTTCCTGGAGATGTTGGAAGCTTGCTGAGATCAGAGCACTCCTTAATTGCTGTATCCAGGATTTCACCACACAAACTCCAGCCATCAAAAGGAGCTTGTATGAGATGAGGTAACTTCTAAAAATAATCCCTGCCTCCCACAACTGAAGCCAAATATACCTCCTATTCTTGTTGGAGCAAAATCAGCTTGTGACAGCAAATGCAGAAAGCCCACAGAAGGATTTTTAGAACTGCATTTGATGTTTTGTTATTGCTGGCTCAAGATGCATATTAATGCTTCTCCCCAGGAGAGAAAGGCTCTTATGGGACCAATATAGGTCAGGCAGAATGTGCAGCAGAAGTGACATAATCTTTTTTATTGTAATCATCCAATTTTCTATCTATTGGATTATCTAAGAGCAAGAGCTTCTATTCAGAGTAGTGTTAGGAGGGAAGAGAGAGCACAGCCTGAGGAGGAAGAGAATGGAGAGTAAGGATTCCCCACCAGTGGCAAAACCTCACAAATGTGAATAAGGAGCTGCTTCCATTGGGTTTGTGTGCACAAAAGAATGAGGGTGGGTTTTTGCACTGTGTGTAACCCCTGGGAGTGCTGAGCAGAGCCCTCCTGCCACAGGGACATGGGAGGGAATGGCAGATTCCCAAAAATATTTTGCCCATCACTCCATGCCCAGTGGTGCCTCTTCTACTGGAGGCAGATCAGGAAACAAAGGTAAATTACTTAATTACTTAATTACAATCTTGTTAATGAGCAGGATAAGTGTCCAAACACTTGCATCAAGGGAGAAGACAATCCCTGAGTTAGTCCTGTAGCTTGGAAAAGGCTACAGCAGCAGAAACTGGATTAAACTGATCACACAACCTGAGTGAAGCAGAGTCTCAGGTGAGAGGAAGATTTGCTAATTTTGCCCAGCAAATGAGCAAATTTACAAACACTGGGATTTTGGTGTGATTTCCCCCCTTGGCCAGGGTGCTGTGGGTGAGAGGGGCAGTGTCTCTGCTGGGTGGGGAGCACAGATCAGGATTCCTCACCTAAACCACACTTCCCAGAGAGCTTCTGCTCCAAAAGCACATCCCAGAACTCTGCAGGAGCTGCTCCTTCAGCCCCCACTGCCCCTGGCTTCTACCAAAGCCTGTTTGGTTTGGTGATGGAGGAGAAGAGCCCAGCTGAGATGGAAGCAAAGGGAAAATGAACCCAAACCAATTAGTGATAGTGAAGAGTCACTAAAGCAGCAGCCACAGAATGGCTGGAAGAGTGAGCTGAGAAAAAAAAATGAGAATGATTGAAACAGAGAATTGTGCTGCCTATTATTTTTACTATTTTACAAATTAATCCAAATCCTACATAGTTCACTTGGACTTTTCCTACACTTTCTCTGTCTCTGGTGCAGGGAAATTTTATTATGCTGATTTAGTCCCTTGATTAGCTCATCATTTTTCTGTTGGGGCTTTTTTTTTTTTTTTCTTTTTTTTGCCTTAAAATGAGGAGAAAATAAGATATAACATTTCTTCTTTGCTACTCATCAGATTTTTGTATGCCATCAGCTGAAACCACACCTATTATAAATATACAATATCCATCATTTAAATTAGGTCAAAGTTTTTAAAATGCTCTGTAAGATTTTTCCATGTCAGAATAATTCAATCACTATCATGTTTCCTTGATGCAACTATTTTGGGATTTAGCTTGTTCCTTGATAGGGATTTAATTAAGTCATTTACATGTAATTTCCAAATAAGTAGCTGTTGCAAAAGGCAGCAAAGAAATGAAAAGGCAAAAAGGAGCCTGAAGGCAGGAGATCTTTAACAAAAATATTTCTGATATAGAAATGAATCTGAGGAATACATATTCAGTGATAAGTATTCCAGTCCATGTCTGGTAAACTCTCAGATAATGGCAGCATGGTGGGGTCACTGGGGTTCTATTAGCTCAATTAATGAGGAGTAAGATAAGGCTAACACCCAGCTCTTCAAACGGCTCAAAAATAGAGCTGATAGTAATGGAGTTATTAACCTTCGCCAGCCATTGAATTTTACTGCTGATTCCAACTCCATTTCCTAGTTCAGGCCTCCATTAATAGGCTGTTTATTATCCCTAATCCACATTGGGATCAGCTGCAGAAATACGAAAGCCCCATGTAAAGACCAAGTAGTTCAAAAAATCTCTTTTTTCCCCTCCCATCCTGATTTCTTCCTTTTCAACATATTCACAGATTCTTCCTTAGAAATTAGGGGCTTCATTATCCTAAACTGTTTGAGTACATGTTCTCAGCAGCGTGGTGAAAAAGAAGCTTCAAGTATATTATGTAAAAAGATGACATAATTGGGAACACAGCCACATCATTTTGAAGACCAAATAAAACCCTGCTGGAAAGCTTGCACTGGAGAAGCTCTTGCTGTTTATTTTCTCTACTGGGAAAGAAACAACTTTAATTTTGGAAAAATGGGTATTAGAAATGTATTATGGATGTATTGCCAGGCCAATCCTTTGGCTCAGCCCTCCCCTGCCCAGCTTTGGCTGTTCACTTGTATTATTTGTAATGTAATTAATCAACACTGAAAAGCAAAATAACTGACCCTGGGTTCAGATCAGAAGGACAAAACCAAGGAAATAATGGAGAGGGGAAGTGGCAATCCCAGGAGAGGCAGCAGCAGAGCCTTTGATGGGAGGGCTTGAGGAGAGCTCCAACACAAACCTGCCTCCAACTTTAACACAGAAATCTTGAGTTAAAGGCTCTCTTTAGATCTCTCTGAGTTTGAACTCACTCAACTGAGATTTTTGACACTTTGTAAATTTTTGGTGTATTTTCAGTGAAAGAGACAATGTTTAGTTACCCCAGTCTGCACACAGAAGATGTTCTTCCCAAAATCTGTCCCAGTAACATCTGATAGGATATCAGCAATTATGAGGGATGGAGTTAAGATCAAAATAAAAATGTTTATTATATCCACCTCCAGTACACAGAGCTGCCCTCAAATGCAGTTCTGGGTGTTCCACCTCAGAAAAAAAAAAAAAAAAAAAAAAAAAAAAAAAAAAAAAAAAGGGGAACCCCCAAAAGGGGGGGGAAAAAGG